>NC_092416.1:134045474-135295474 GCF_040894005.1 Engystomops pustulosus | reverse complement strand
ACTTCCCACGTATAGGTGCTTTGTGGCAGCATCTGCCGTCTACCCATTCTGATTTTTCTAAGGTGACCAGTGCAGAAAATCACTGGCCTCAGAGGTGACCAGTAAACATGGCACGCCATTGTTGAGGTCAGCGATTGGCTTGATCAATGTCATGTGATACTTAGGAAGTGGAAGGATCTTATTTGAACCTTTAGAACAACAGATGACCTTAAAGGACATCTACCACCAGGATGAAGGACTGTATGCAAATGAGCCTGAGGGGCTCCATGCTCCATTAACAACTACCGAGCCCTTCATCCCAGCATGCCCTTTAAGACAATCTATTATAGGTATATGTATATAGCTAAAAGTAGACCATTAAGAAATATTGACTTCCTTGCTTATGGATTGTCAAAAATAAATGTAGAAGACATCAGAGAGTCGTGTGAGAAGGGGATATGGTAACCATCAGGTGCCTCACACATCAACACTTAGGTTAGTAAGAATCTGTATTTCCCATTAAATATTGGACAGTTGTGTTGTTCCTATGTTATTCCATTCTACTAGTCCATAAGGTGTGTCCTCGACCATTCTTAAATTGTTGGCACTGGCTAAGTATCATCAATCCACTAGTCCATTAGGTGTTTTTCGGGGTTATTCTTATATTGCTGGCTTTGTCTGGGCGGTACCAACATGTTTAAAGACACGTTTCGGCAGCACAGGAAATGGGATAACTGGTCAAATGTCAATTTATTTGTCTATTTTGAAAGGAATATCCTGAGCATTGCACAACGCAGAGTTTTCCTATGAGATCCTCCAGAACTCTAATTTAACAAAAGTATTTACTAAAACTGTGAACACTTTCCTAATGTCACCTGCTCGGTCACTACCCATTGCCAGCTCAGTTAATCGGCATTAGAAGGGAAAAGATGTCATGCTTGGCAGTGTTCCTCTGAAGATCTGCAAGTTTACCTTGTAAATATTTCAAAGCCTTCTGCCAAGGCAAGCACAGCGACTGCGCAGTAATTACAATCAGGTCTGCCAGCTTGGCATACATAATGAATGGAGAAGGGCTGGCGTCTGCCGATGCCTCCTCTCATAGGAGTTGCCCTGCTCAGAGGCAGATAAACTTCTCTAGGCTGCACTGCAGGGCACTGTCTGCTTACTGCACATAATAAGGCATAGGCCTGACTTTGGCAGCTAAATAGTAGCAGGCGGCTTTTCAGCCTCTTAGTAACAATTAGCCATATTTCCTACATGCAAGTTTGCCCGGTAATGTGTGAAACGGGCTGACACATGCCACAGCACACTGGGATGTTGGTGTATTTAATTATCATCGGGCACAGGATAACAGAAAGCACAGAGTATGTGGAAAGCAGAGGGGGGCCAGCCAGGCAGAGGGGCCATTAACCCTGGGCAGTTGTAAATTTAAGAAGTTCTAAGTGGAAAACACTTTGATTCTTCCATATAAAATGCAGACAAGCTAAGCCGTTACAGGGACATTTGTCTAAGTGTGAATAATTACATAGTGTATCCAGAAATTACAAAGGTGACAGCATTAATGTACATTGGGATGCCCATCTCACATCTGAAAATGGGAAATGTTTAAATTTCAACTAAATAAGAATATGATAGATGATATTGTTGTGGTCAGAAAATAATCAGTTGTCAACAATCATTTATACAACCTGCAGACTAAAATCCTTACTCCTTACTGATGATATTAATCAGGACAAAGTGCACAATAATAGGCGGAGTATGAGAAGTAGAGTATGCGGCTACTGTGGTGCTAGTCCATCCTTGAATTATATGGTCATAAATTAAATGGTCAGCAAGTATAGGGTACAAATACAGGACCCTGGTATAGCCAGCAGTCAACTGAAGGAACCATAATGTATGCCATGGTAGCACCAGCTGGCTTTACAGCATAGCACAGTGATGGTGAACTTTTTAGAGACCGAGTGCCCAAACTACAAACATACACTCACCGGCCACTTTATTAGGTACACCATGCTAGTAACGGGTTGGACCCCCTTTTGCCTTCAGAACTGCCTTAATTCTTCGTGGCATAGATTCAACAAGGTGCTGGAAGCATTCCTCAGAGATTTTGGTCCATATTGACATGATGGCATCACACAGTTGCCGCAGATTTGTCAGCTGCACATCCATGATGCGAATCTCCCGTTCCACCACATCCCAAAGATGCTCTATTGGATTGAGATCTGGTGACTGTGGAGGCCATTTGAGTACAGTGAACTCATTGTCAAGAAACCAGTCTGAGATGATTCCAGCTTTATGACATGGCGCATTATCCTGCTGAAAGTAGCCATCAGATGTTGGGTACATTGTGGTCATAAAGGGATGGACATGGTCAGGAACAATACCCAGGTAGGCTGTGGCGTTGCAACGATGCTCAATTGGTACCAAGGGGCCCAAAGAGCGCCAAGAAAATATTCCCCACACCATGACACCACCACCACCAGCCTGAACCGTTGATACAAGGCAGGATGGATCCATGCTTTCATGTTGTTGACGCCAAATTCTCACCCTACCATCCGAATGTCGCAGCAGAAATCGAGACTCATCAGACCAGGCAACGTTTTTCCAACGTTTTTTGATGAGCTTGTGCAAATTGTAGTCTCAGTTTCCTGTTCTTAGCTGAAAGGAGTGGCACCCGGTGTGGTCTTCTGCTGCTGTAGCCCATCTGCCTCAAAGTTCGACGTACTGTGCGTTCAGAGTTGCTGACAGGTTGTAACAGGTGGCGATTTGAGACATTTTTTGCTTTCTATCAGCTCAAACCAGTCTGCCCATTCTCCTCTGACCTCTGGCATCAACAAGGCATTTCCGCCCACAGAACTGCTGCTCACTGAATGTTTTTTCTTTTTCGGACCATTCTCTGTAAACCCTAGAGATGGTTGTGCGTGAAAATCCCAGTAGATCAGCAGTTTCTGAAATACTCAGACCAGCCCTTCTGGCACCAACAACCATGCCACGTTCAAAGGCACTCAAATTACTTTTCTTCCCCATACTGATGCTCGGTTTGAACTGCAGGAGATTGTCTTGACCATGTCTACATGCCTAAATGCACTGAGTTGCCGCCTTGTGATTGGCTGATTAGAAATTAAGTGTTAACGAGCAGTTGGACAGGTGTACCTAATAAAGTGGCCGGTGAGTGTAAATTTACTGTGAAGTGCCAACATGGCATTTTAAGCAGTAACTTATAGCCATCGGTTCTTCCACATCTTTGAATCGTATCGGGCCCCCTGAAGCCACCAATACAGTTGAAAGAAGGAGGGCAAATTCAGACTTCTTCTCTCCAGGGTCTCTCTGTACAGGAAGAATGGTGGGTCTAGCAGGAGGACCTCCAAATATATTTCAGTTCAGTCCACACCTTCTAATTTTACCTGCAGTTCCAAACAGCCAATGAAGTGTTGCTTTAAAGTAGCGCTGAGAGCAACATCTCTTAAGTTGCCTGGGACAGCAGGAATATTTGGTGGATTTGGTCCTGTTTGGTGAACTCTGTCCTAGGGCGACAACCTGAGTGTCCACAGAAATGGCTGTGAGTGCCACCTCTGGCACTCGTGCCACAGGTTCGCCATCACTGGCATAGCATCTTCATATCTAGATGTGAATAAACCAGGTGGCAACATGGCTCCATCTTTAGTCTGGTTCACCTCCTTCCAGGTACATAAACTTGTTAAAAAATCTGGGGTGGAGAGGGAGAATGAGGAGGAGACTGCAAGGAGGAAAGACAGAGCTGTGTGCACAGAGACAAAAAGATTATGAGAGCAAAGCAAAAGAGACAGACTGGAGCAGATGATGAAGGTGAATAATGGAGTTCATATGGAGGAGGGGTGTCAGTCCACAGCAGGGGGCAAGATCAGAGCATCCTGCTTCATGCTGGAGAGAGCTTTATGCGCTCAGCATTCTTTGGAGAACGGATGCAACCGTATGGTATCCATCCCCGGCCTCCACTGAGCATGGGCGTTTCCCAGGTGAACATCTCCAACACAAAATTACTGGCTGCTATCAATGTTTCCTCCTCCTCCCGCTTTCTAGTAAGAGTGGCTAAACCAGAGAACATATGCCACTGGATAAGTATAAGGTGGGATACGTTCTATTCCTCCGTTGCAAGTATAAAATCCTCCTGACGTATCCTTAAATCGGAGATAAATAAACGGAATGTGAATCAAGCCTAACCCTTAAAAGGGTACCAAGGGTGCATCAATATGTTTAACTAGCTTTCATTACATTCACTTAGATGCCTAAAGTCCAGCGAGTAAAGAATTCATTCACTGACATCCATAGACTGTCAAATTCATTCATATATTTGTAGCCGTCTCTGTGTGTTGCACATGCCCTGTGTATATACGATTGTACACTTCCGTCATCTATCTGCTGCAGTAGAACTCATTAATATTCTATGCCAGAGTAAGAATCTGTTCCAAAAGACTGTGCTGAAATGTTAAACAATCTACATGTCAGTACAACATGAGAAACTCCTGTTTAATCCCCTAACCATTAACACATTTTAATATTAAAATAAGATATTTAGCGTTTTTCTATATCTGTAGCATAGAATTCCCTACAGCATGTCTTAGTATGAAAAGAAGCAAAAATGTATAAAAAGAAAACCCAGAAATGCATCATAACAATGACTTGCACAACCTTTCCAGAAAGAATACACAGAATTTTACCAATTTGAAGTTCAATGATAGTTCCAAAAATATTGGGGGAAGCAGATTTGTGCAAAAAAAAAAAAAAAAAAAAGGTGGGTTCAAGCTGGGACCCCAGACCCTTTCCTCTATGACACATAACAGGGTACATATACCGGACTTGTGCAGATGTGACATCAATTTAATAAAGGCAGATCATGTAACACTATGCTATAACAATTTTACCCAATTTGTTCTTCTAGCTGAATATGCAAGTTACTGGAATGACAAATAAGGGATTATTTAACCATTTAAACAATCATCCCTATACAAAACCAAATATGCCAAAATGTTACATCAATTCTCTTAAAAATGCATATCCCCAATCAACCGCACCCATGTGTAGTCCCCTGGGACGTATTAACCCATGGACAGCTGGGTAATCCATTCCTCCACTTCTGCAGAGCAGGGGAACAGTTTCATGCTGAGAAAGGACGCAGCAGACGGTCGCTGTGATCGCTCTCCAGAATTGTTATCCGACAGTACAAGGACTAGTGAATCAGCAAGATTCAAGGGGACACCCAGACAATGCAGAATAAAGCCAAAGCAAAGTGTATATAGGCAAAAAAAGGCAATAAACATTGTTCCTGAAATCATCTGTCCACTTCTCGATCCCTGGGGAACGTTAGAGAGCACTGTGATAAATGTCCAGACAACAACTAGTAAAAATTCTTCATGTTCAGTGGTTACAAATAGCAGTGACATTCAGAGATGCACGGCGACACATTCATATGGGATGAAAGAATTCAGGTGACCCATAAAAACCAAACCCAAATAGAAACAATAACTATACTGCATGGTGCAAAGGAGCTACCACCTTGTGTACAAGGGGATAGCTGCAGAATTTACAACTTGGGAAGCTTCCAGAGGTCATCAGGTAAACTACAATAATAAAATCCATTCATACATAAGACTACGTAGTAAAGTACATTCTCACCTCATTATAAAGTGACGGGAGCACTGCACCATTCTGCTGGGCTCATGAAGGACGCTGGAGGAGGAGAAAGGCAGAGCAGCACATTAGGTGCCAGCCTCATACTGCAGTGTGTGCACTGAGGCAGATGCACAGGTATCTACGCACCAGCCTTACAGCTGCCTCCTCCGCAGGGGGGTGGAGAGGACAGGAGGAGGTGTAGATACTTTCGGTTTTCCATTAACCCATCAGTTTCAGCATCTTTTTTGCAGCACCTTCACAGTATGAACACCTTCATACCAAGCACCCAGTATTCACTAAAGCAGAATTCATACTCAGGCATGTAGGGACTGAAATAGTTAAAGTTGGTGGTAGACATACAGATAGATTGGTAGCCATGATCTACATCTCAGCATCTTAACAGAGCAGCACTTCTTACCTAAAGGAAAGCTGCTGGGAATAAACAAGCCTTCCAAAAAAATAAAAAGGGTTGCTGCACTACTTAATCCCAGTCACTGCAGTGAATAAAACACAACGAAGGAAACTCAAGGAAATCCTTCTTCTCAATCGCATAAGGAGTATCAAAGGCAGAGACTTAGACCTGATCAGAAATTCAACACCTACCCCATAATCAATATAAATTGTCAGGGATCAGACCCACCATCACCATAGGATGCGACTAGTCAGACTTGCATTGTCCTCCAAGCTGTTTTGGGGGAACCAACAGAAATAGCTGGGACATCGTGTGAAACAAAGGGGGGTTGAGTTGTTTTTTTGAGTTTCTGAACAAGAGGTTTAATAAAAACATATTCAAATATCATTTAATCATTTACTAGTATGTTAAAAATAAGGATCTGTCGCTCTAGTATGTGAATGAGAATTGAGCATGGTAAAGTGCCCACGGGTCCACAAAAACATGGACAGCGCCAAAAGTATCCAATATAGAGACTAAAGAGATTTTTTTTTCAACACAAGTTGAACTGATGGAAAAAACTGTGGAATTTTCATGCTTAGCGGAAGAATGGGCCCCATCTCGGAAGACAACGGCTAACCAGGCTGGTGACAGCTGAAGAGCCCTAAGTTATGTATTGGAGCCAGTGCTGGCAGAGACGGAGATTCTGCTTATTATCACATCTCTGACAGATAAAGGAGCCGTATTCTGCACTTCTAGTATGCACTGTCCTGAGCCAGATTCAGCTGATCTTACGAAGGTTGTGGCGAGCCAGAGACAGTATTTACAGCCAAGATGCATGAAAATTATCCCAACCGGCTGCTCACTGCTGCTGGAAGCCGGATGAGACTCTAAGAATGGATGGCCCGATGCCATCAGTAGCAAAAACTCACAAGACTGTTCAAAGCCAAGTCATCAATAACAGAATCTTGTGTAAAGTGAGGTCATCTTCTGAGCTCTGATTCATCCTAAGATTCCCTTTCAGATTTAAAAAAAAGAGAAAAAAGTTCCCCATCTTAATCCCCCTTTTTACCAAGTAAAAACAAGCTCCATAACACCAAATCAATCTAGACAATTCTATGATGTAATCCTCCAGGGCTCTAGTAACACACATGCTCTTACTTGTTTGTATACACAA
Organism: Engystomops pustulosus; assembly: GCF_040894005.1. Lineage (NCBI taxonomy): Eukaryota > Metazoa > Chordata > Amphibia > Anura > Leptodactylidae > Engystomops > Engystomops pustulosus. The sequence continues at coordinate 135,288,278 of NC_092416.1, read as the reverse complement.
GGAACATCTGTAAGGACAGCACTTCTAAAAATGTCTCCATGACATGTCAAAGGCACCGCTCCAGGCTGTAAAAAATTACCTAAAAAGCTTCCAAACAGAAATATAGGAACCAACTTAAAACTACATGTGGTTGCCAAATAATAATACATGAGCTGTATAATTTACCAATAGATATGCGGCTGATGGCGAGTATCACATGTTCCTCTCCCGAAGGAAAAAGTAGGATCAAGGTGGATACTATTCCCTTATAACCCTGGCTGGGGTTACAATTATAAAATATACAGTTCCGACTTGCAAACAAATTCAACTTGAGAACAAACCCACAGAACCTGTCCTGTACGTAACCCGGGGACTGCCTGTAGTTACAATCCTGTACACAGAGAAATTGGTTCTTTTTTTATACAAAGTTTAGGAGGCAGTAATACAGAGGTTATGCAGTATATAGGCCACCTTTATTATCTTATAGAATGCAATACAATGTGTGGTGAGAAAAAAAAAAACAGTCCTATGTACATTCTAAAGTACTGATCCAGAATGAGATATAAACCCATAAGAATTAGACATCGATTATCATATATAACGGGTAAACTTTCATATAATACCGGGATTAATCTTTACCTTCAACAAACTTGACTTGGCCAAGATTTGTCAACGTTATTTGTCATTAGGAATCGCTACCATTGATTCTTCCCTTTACCAACAGGATATTTCATAGTTTATCTGCTCTTACTTTTAAGAACCATTTTCTTTATAAATCTCTAAATTTGCTTTTCTGCAGCAAGATTTGTCCCCTACTTCTTTATAAAGTTCTAGCACAGAACATACCACGCGCTAGTTCTGACCACACATTGGTATACACGTATCAGATCATCTCAAAGGGATTTTTTTTTACAAGCAGAACAGGCCTAATTCTTATAGACCTACCCCTGATAAAGCCACTGTGAGTGATGGACAGCACTGGATATGGATACTTATCAGTACAAGTGATATCACAGTTACCAGGCACATTTTAATGACCAGACTACACACTATGAATAACCAACTTTGGTAGCAAGTCGGTAGCTCCTTCTCCCTCCTTTCAACTTTTTTTTACGTAACTTTGGGGGAGATTTTTCTCAACGGAAGCTCCCAATGGACACATATAAGATCGTAAAATTCCCAAACTGTTCATACTGGTGAGTTCCATGATGAGCCCTCATTGATTTCTACAAGGGGCTTGAGCTGAACCCAAGAGCTGCAGTGTATAGTATGGGGAAGGGAGAGAGCAGAAACATGGGTTATACCATACATTTCCATTGGATGAAGCAGCAACAGTGCAGTTATAGATCAGGTTCTTTTCAGACAAGGGCAATTAATATTTTAAAGTTTAAGGATGACAGATTTTGATCATTTGTCATTTATTCAGGAAAAACATACCATATTTTTCGGCCTATAAGGCGCACCAAAAATCCTTTAATTTTCTCAGAAATCATAGGTGCGCCTTATAGGCCAGTGCGCCTTATATATGAACTTATACAGAAATGTACTACAGACAAGATGTACTGTACATTTACCAGTGTTTAATAGCTCCATCCCCAGAAATTTCCTGCACCTTCCCACACAGTATACAGGGTCCCTAGCTCCTGAAGTGCCCTGCACCACAACTAACATTGTGCCCATCCTGCCCTCCCCTAGCAGGGAGAGACCGGAGCTGCCATAGTGCCGACCACGAGGCAATCATCATCATCAGTAAACAATTCCCCATACCTGACAGCCCTGTAACAGGGGAAAGAGAAGGAGCCACAGGGAACCCCACAGGAATAACACCCTGACTGAGGCGGGAAGGAGAAGGGGCAGAGGGAGACCGCTTAACCCCTGCTGCACCACCCTGCATCAACCCCCAGCAGCCCATACCTCTGAGATCGGAGCTCTCTGACACGCTGAAGACAAGTTTCCCGGGAAGTGTAGCTGGCTAGAACTTTGCACAGGTCTGCCACCTGCTGGTCATTTTTAGGTACTGCATTTGATCCTGCGCCTTATACTCCAGTGCGCCTTATATATGAACCTAGATGTCTTAGCAGGCATTTATTAGAGGTGTGCCTTATAGTCCGGTACGCCTTATAGGCCGAAAAATATGGTAACTTATTTTTTAAAGGGAACCTGTCTTCAGGAGCCTTATTCTGGCCCCTCATGCCCCCTTGAAGAAAAGTTTACACATTGCCAAAGAGTTTTTATAGCTAAAACAGTTTTTTTTGCATAACAAAAGATAAATAAGATCAAAGTTTACCTTTTTGTATTCAGAACTGTGTCCCCAGTCGCTTGGGAGTGGCCAGTGAGGAGCGGGGCAGACATGTATGACGTCCTGTGGGGAGGGAATCAATTGGGGGGGGGGGGGGGATTGTGGGAGGTTTTTTTTAAAATTTGAAATCGATGCATGATGGAGCAGTTTCCCGAGGGGGGGAGGGGCACTCCTCACTGGCCACTCCCAGGGGAATAGGGACACAACTCTGCATACAGAAATGTAAAATTTTGATCTTTTTTTTTTTTTTTTTTTTAAAGCCAGTCTTACTGTAAAAACACTGGCAATGTGTACACTATTCTCTATGGTGACATGGAGGAGAATATAGGGGCTCCTGATGACAGGTTCCCTTTAAAGTTAGACTGTTTTAATCATTAGCAGGTGATCTTTGTAGTTGCCTTTACCAATATAAGAGAACTAGGTCTACATGGTGTTATGGCCACTTAATATAGAGAGCAGCTTTTCCTGTGCAGTTGCTTTCTTTACATCTCTCTGCCTGACATTGTGTAGACAGTCATCCTGCTCAGTGTAAGGTCAAGGCTTCCAACATAAGTCTTCCTGACCCTGATCATTTCAGCATCTGACACAAGCACCCAATAATAATTACATTTATGCAAAGAAAAGATTTCTTCCCATCAGTTACACACATTAAATGATCTTCCTCTTATTCTCCAAAATATCTTTCTCCTTATTAATAAAGGCCTGATGTGATTTCCAGCAGAGCATGCTCAAGATTCGGAGAAGTAGCAACTAATTGGTGAGCAGATAGCTGTGTACATGAACCCTAAGCAAGTACATTGCAGAGGATAGATGGGAAATACTTGAGGGTAGCAGAAGGGTAATACATGCAACCAAAACACTCGCCAACTCTTTCACATACATCTGATAAAACCCACATTGTCTGAGGGAATGTATACCACAGCTCAAAAACCCTTCATTTTCTAAAATACTATAACTGTACGGCTGAAGGTGGATGGTACAGACAGGTAAACAAGAAAAGTTGAGCATGAACCCTATGAAGTAGCTGAAATGTTGGAAATGATCCAATAGTGTCTCCATTCCACTGGTTCCAACACCATTTCTAACACCAGACCCAAAAAACAGACACCAGATCCGAAATGTGTGCATTAAGCCCAGTTCTCCCCTCTATGAAAACAGATCAGCTACATAAATATACAGGCTAGAATACATGTTATGGCAATGAGAGTGGTAGGCATAAGGAGCAACAAATAAGCACCGGCTTTTATCCCAAAAAAACCTACTAGCCCCCTCAGATAGGGTATGAATTCCCTCCTTTAAGTGACATCTTGCAAGTTTATCTATGTAAAAAAAATTACCTTGAAAGCCTCATTTAAATGAGCAGAGATGAGTCATCTTTTGCCAAGATGAATCACTTTTAAGAGGCTGGGTGGGAGAGTCAGTTTAGACACAACTATCTAAAACCATGCTTTTGGTATGATACCAAAGGTGAGACTAAATTTTTCATTAGTTCTGTGGACTACACAACAGCAGATACAGACAAAAAAGGTGGGAGGTAAATTTTTATTTGACGCTCCCACTTCCAACTATGTGTTTAACTGCCTGTATCTGACACTATCTTAAAGATAACATTGTTATCTTTAAAGGAAACCATTTGATTTGATGCATTATGAAGCAAACATACTTTGTGAATGCTGTAGCTACACTGATGCAGAACCATATCTGCGTTAATCCCTGAGCTGAGTGGTTTTGCTGGTAAAACAATTACAACATTATGATAATGAAGCTCTGTGGCTGGTTCAGCCTTCTCCTGGCACATTTTTTATTCACTGAACCAAAGGATGATGTAATCACTGGGTTGTGCCTGAAGGCAGAGTAATCAATTGCTGCACCACCCCTCAGCTACTGTGTATGAGTGATCCAGCTCAGGTTGATTAGTCATGTCCACTAAGCTCCATGTCTAATGAAAAGCTCTGTGAATAATGTGTTTATGTAGGCAGCCAGCCTAACCCAGCTTTCCCAAGGTCCTGAATGTTATAATTGTTTTTTCAGCAAAACCACTCAGGGATTAACCAAGATATGATCCTGCATCAGTGTAGCTACAGCATTCTCAAGGCATGTTTGCTTCATAATGCATCAAATCAAATGGTTGGTTTCCTTTAATACGATACCAAAAGGATGTTTTTAAATACTAGAGAATTAAATACTGTCTGAATTAAAACACCCCCTACATCCTTTAAAAGTGACTCTTTTTACGCACAAGATTACTCTTCTCAACTCATTTTCACATGTAGTGTAGATTTTGTTAACAAATGAAATTTCACATGTAAGAGACCATGTTAAAAACATTGTTTTATACCGTACCTGATGGTGTTGTTAGTAGTGGGGTAGAGGCTACAATGATAAGTGCTTTTTGATCCATACTTGTAGGTGGGGCTATTGTGTATTCCAAGACAATATCAACTACATTTGTGTTAAACAACTGGCATAGTGGATCTGCCCCTAAAATACAACAGAGGAGGAGCCCAAATGGGTTTTATCACAACTTAATTTAAAAGTAGATCAGCTTTCCCCGCTTACACTGGAATCACTGTGGGAAGTCTGTACCATGGACATAAAACAGACAATAAAAAGACCAGGCAACAATATTGAGCGTAAGAGAGATAAAATCATCCCCAAGCACATTACAGCCATTAATCCTGAGCAGACTTCAGCCATTTAGGTAACTCATGACATAGATAGATAATAACAGATAGCGACCCTCACCTTCCAGTAAGCTCCCTCAAGATCTTCTTATTTTAACCTCTGTATTTCCAGAGGGTTTTTTTTTTCACGTAGTATTGTTTGTTCAATTTTGCTTTAATACAGTACTTCTATATTCCGCAGCAAGTCATTTTTTTTTACGGTTTTTGCAATGCGAGTATATCTGTATGTGTCTTATACCATATGCTGAATTATTCAGAGAAAACAAGGGCAATTGTATCAAAAGTGTCTAACAGTCTTGGTTTAAGGATGAGGGCAAGCACCAATCACAGTGAAGATGACTGGACTCCATATAATCATACCGATATATGATGTGGGGAGTCCCTTCTTCACCACTGTAATTGGTTTGGCACAGCTTTTTTTATCTGTATGATCCTCAGTGTCCATGAAATCCAGATAGAGTACAGTTCAGCGAGTCTTACCCCTGAAAAGTGCATCTTTATGCCAGGATCACTCTGCTATGCTGAGTGTATACATAGATATCTTCTGGCAGGCGCAGGCATATATTTTGCCTCCATCTGCACAGAGGACAGATCAAACTTTATGGCATGTGTATGCGTGGGTTTACTCCGGGTCCTCCAGTTTCCTCCCACACTCCTCAACATACTGGTAGGTTGATTAGACTGTGACACCCATGGGGACAGGGATCAATTTGGCAAGCTCTGTGCAACGCTGCGTAATCTGTGGGCGCTATATAAATAAAGAATTATTATTAAACAAGCTCTAAATCCACAGTCCATTCTTGCAGTTTCTGCTCATAAAACCCATATGGAAGGGACCAATGTTTAATATTCTAATATTGTATATGTTTCTAGATGCTATATGGGACATTAACAATTAATAGGCACACAGGGAACGACTCGAAGAGTAATACTTTATCAATACCTGCCTTTTTTTTTTTTTTAATGATCTTCATTTTTAGTCTCCAGCAGTAACTGTGTTATCTGCCAGTGTAAAGTGTATTGGACCGCGACTGCTAGTGTGTTGGACAGTCATTTTTTTCATGAAATATCACTTAACAGGTGGGACACGTTCTAGAAACTGTTTAAAGACCGCCTGACAAAGGTGAGGTTTTTTTTTTTTATACCAAAACGTCAATTTGGACACCAGAGATGGATTGTATTCCGTCAATAGGTTGTTCAATTCTGGATGAAAATATGCGCAGACCAGCCAGCTAGGACCACTTGTTACCCGTGCATGAAGAAATAACTTATTTTTAATCATTAGGACACAGATTCTGCATAATTACAGCCGCAGGGCCGTCGGGAGGATCGATAGCGCTGCGGGCAATAAAACAGCGAGGCGTCTTTGATTTCCAACTTCTGTTCAATCTCGTTACAACAAAGACTTTCACTTAATTAAGGGCCAGAAAACATCAATTTGTTTTAAACAAAGACTGATTTGTTTTAGTCGTGATCTTCACCGCAGAGAAAATGAACACTGGATCCATTAATAAGAATTTCCCACTAACAACTGGATCACGGTTTTCAAAACGGAAGGTAATCTATCACAGAGAAGGGAAATGACATTGTACCTGACCCTCCGATATACAAGTTGCCCCATCAACACGATTCCTCATGTTGTATGGGAAGATGGGTGACAACCAATAGGTCTGGAAAGGTTATGTATCTATCACTCCAATATTTCTGAATAACTAGCAACATGGGTTCAGACTTCTCCTGAGCTTCATACAACATGCTCTTGAAGGACTCTGCAGTTTCAATACAGACACCTCCATCACTATGTTTTCTAAGGTGAAGATAACTGCAGCACAGACACCCAACCTCCCTGTGATTCACACCACTGTGTCACAAGAAACTCAATCCAAGTGTTTTCACACATTCTCCCCCGCCTCAGAGATGTCTAATGAAGTGAGGCCTGGCTCTAACTTTACTGCAACTACCAACCAAAGTCTGAAACCTTACCACTCCATCAGGCGCAAAACCAATTCTATATTAACAATCCCAATATATTCCAGGCTTGTTTCACATAATGTATGGAACATGTGGAAGTGGTGTAACAAAGACGTATATACACAAATATATGGCAAGAGAACCAATGCGGGGGTATGTGCTCTTCATTGAGCTACAAATATATTTAGAGTGAATTTATAGGGATGAAGATATGCCTGAGAAAAGACTCTTCTAGAGGTTTGGAGAAGAGTGTCCCTTATCTTTCACTCTATAGAACCATTCTTTTGGCATAATATTAATGATGGGAATCTCGCCCTTTAAGTGGAATCAGGATTGTGGTTCTGTGAGCTATAGAACTACAGTTACAGCCAGTGAAAGAATTGGATCTTTATCTGCCGCTCTCATTCCCAACTATGTATTTACCTGCCTGCTTACTTACACCCTGCCCTGCCCCTCAGGAAACAGCTCTTCATCCCTAGCATAAAACATCAATATATGATTGGTGGGGGCCGATACCAAGCACCCCATCCAATCAACTAGAAGAGGCTGCAGCACTGTCATGAATATGAGAACATACTGGGGCTTATTTACTAAGGGTTGAGATACTCACTTTCATTAGACTTTGAACTTTTTTCGGGGATTACACGGCTTTGACAGGTATTTAACAGCTGTCTGCGCTGGCATTGTGTCGTACAAGATCGGATTTTGGCGCAGCTGCGCTGGCTTTTATGCCACACAAATTGGGGGGCTGCCGTCTGACGATCCGACTGATTCGGACTGAGGGCAGGATTTCACTATCAAATTGTGTCGCCACACAACTCTGTCAGACCTGAGCGGGGAAGCGACACATGACGGATATTGGGTGCACAATCTTAGTGAATTGCGGCACAGTGCATTCTCATTTGACAATTTCGGTGAATTTCGTGGACCAGGTAAGTAAATGTGTCCCACTATGTGACAAACTGATGTTACATCAGAGGCCAAACAATAAGGGGTGCTGAATGTCATACCCATATCAATCTGATGAATATTTCAGCCCATAAAAAACCCTATGGGGCCCTGTTAAAGCGTCAATAATTGAGAACTAGCATTCTGAGCAATATCTATTCCTGACAGCTACGTAAATGTACACAAAAAAAAACAAACAATTTAATCACCCAACAAATGACCTATTGGTTCTGTTATGACACATAAGATGCTAGATTATTAGCAGCGCATAGTACTATGTAAACAGGGATTTGCTGCCAGCAAATGTAAATGGCAGGGGATAAAGAAATGATTTTGACAGCAATGATCAGAAAGGAGCTGGAAGGAGAACTCCTTGTCTGTTTTCAATCAAAGGTCCTCATAGACTCTAAGCTGTTGTGTCACCCCCTTCATCCTCATAGACTATAAGCTCTTGTGTCACCCCCTTCATCCTCATAGACTATAAGCTCTTGTGTCACCCCCTTCATCCTCATAGACTGTAAGCTCTTGTGTCACCTCCTCATCCTCATAGATTGTAAGCTCTTGTGTCACCCCCTTCATCCTCATAGACTGTAAGCTCTTGTGTCACCCCCTTCATCCTCATAGACTGTAAGCTCTTGTGAGCAGGACCCTCACTTATATTGTTCCATACGACTGTTTGTACTTTGTAATATCTTATTTTATTTGTATATGTTCCCCAGAATCTGTAAAGCGCTGCGGAAACTGATGCTATATAAAGATTATTATTATTATTAAAGGTCGAACCCCTGTAAGATGGAAAAGTAAACGTAGTGACCACTAAACCACTTTACGGCTTTATTTCTGCAGAAGCTAAATGCTCAAAGGAAGGACGGGCCAATGCCAGCAATATCAAGATGCAAAACAAGAACTACTAAATCTAAGAAGTGCAGCAAGACAAGATGCTGCTGAGAGAGAAAAGTGCAGCACAAAAAGAGGAAGATTACTTGCAGATGATAAGCGGAAGGATCGCCATTCACTTATCTCCCAGGCACTGCGGGAGATTATGGCAGCAATGAAACTCGTCTAACATTAATAGTGTTTCAGATGATTAGTATTTCTTGCTGTAAGGCCTGAAATAACCCAATATTTCCCAAGAAGATGAAAAAAATGATAATATACCGCCAACTGTAATCGTTGGCTGAATCTAATGAACTTACAGCAGAGGCAGGGAAAATATATTGCTTTGGGTCTCAAGATGAAAATGTTAAACTGATGATGACCTGAATCTGGTTTAATGACAATTTTGAGAACTGGTACATTACAATGCAATGTACTCCCATAGATGCTACACTGATACAGTCATATTATCAATTCTCAATATATAATATCACACAGTATAAACGACACGAGAAACAAAAGTTTGAGGCCCTGGTTAAGCAATAAAATAGAGATGGCCAAAAGGACATATACATATACTGACAACATTTGGTGCCTTTTATGTGACCAGAAAGAGAGTAACATTGAACACAAGGAGATTCTGGAATTCTGTAATGATTGAGTGATTTGTGGACCCTAAAGTTAAATAAAATAAATAAATGATCGGATCCATGCCACCTCCTACACCGGTGTAGACATTTACTAGAAATTAGAAATGAGGAGTCCAGTAAATGCTGAATACTTTGTTTGTACAACACAAGCAATTTTGTAGATTCACCAAGATTATTGGAAACATCAGGTCCTATTTTTTGTTTCTCATGAGCTGTAAAACAAAAATAAATAATTGGTGTCTAGAAGCAAAATGTCCCTGCATTAGCTTTGATGCATTTTCTTATTGTAAACTAGAAGAAAAACGTGGTACTCAGGATTTCTTGATCCCGTTTTTTAACCTTCGGCATAAAGAAAAACTTACACCCTTGACAAATCGCCATATTAACGTGAGGCTACCAAATACATTTTATAGAGTAATTTCTGGAAACAGAATGATAAAGCTAAACGTCACAGCAGCAATTCACATAAATGTGGCCCTTGCATCCTTCAATGGCGTTGTTCTGTCTTGTGATCATTCCTGTGAACTAGATACAAATTGATCTCCTGAAACGCTGCTAAGGCTTAAAGCGGAATAATGTGACAACGGCAGAGCACACAGTCGATCAGTAAATTACAGAGCAGCTAATGTCTTTGTTACCAGATAAACTCAATATAATGTGTGTTATAAGGTCAAATGAGTCTGGTGCCCAGTCCCATACTGTGTAGTGGAGGTATATTTCTATATATACAGTCATAATACACTCCCCACTGCACCACTAGCAAGCACATGGACCACCACAATGCAATGCCCCTTCCTCCCTCCACTATGATGTAGTGCTGCAGTTGAGCAGTGCCCAGGTCAGGATTAGGGGATATATCACACTGTCATGGGCTTTCCATGTTCATTTTGCTGCCCTTTGTCTCCTTTTTATCAGCCACGTGTCCATAATAAGATTACAGCTCTTACTAGACCTGGATCTAAAACACAAGAGTTCACCTTTAAAATCGCCACACGTGCGTTCTGCCATTGTTCCAGATCACGAATGAAACTAGCAGAAAAATGTCCTTTTGGGATCTGTCAGACATGACTTGGCTTTTCAGCTTCATGCCTGCGGGTATTCCAGACCTGTAATTCAGACTAGCCCACCCTATTGCTCATACCTGACCTGCCAACCTCTGGTGTAGGGACTCATTTACAATAGGATGTACAACCAATTCAGCAAAGCCCCAGCTGTTCACATAAAATTCCACACGTATACAACAAATGTCTGTCTTGTAAGATCCGCTGAGAAAATGCAGCACGTGCAGCCCTCAGGTTACCTGCACAATACCGTATAATTAGGGAATTACTTAATAGCGGTATAGCTCGCCGGATCAGCACTACCTGGAAACTTTACTTGCCAGCTGTAAACTACCAGCCATTACACATAAGGATGATAATACCTTCATTTTTAAGTCCATTCTAATTGACAGTTCACCATATTTAATACAGTCCCTGGAAATGACATTTCTGCTGTCAATTTCTGACACTTTGTTAGCTGGTTCCTTGTGATCTCCATCACAAGGATATAACCGTATTCTATGTTCCAATGTATCTGGTTTTCAATTAATGTAAGGTATTATACTAAACTACAAGCAGTTATCCAATTACAGCCCTGCAAGCTTCAAAGGGAGGAAAACCTGCAGCTTAGGAACTTGTAGAAGAGGCAACGCAATCCCATAATGCCATTGTATCATTCAGGCCAGAAGAATATCAAAAGAATGCAAAACTTGGTGTCGTGGGATAAGCATTTATAAATCGCATGAAACCTGACATCTTATCCTGATGGACTCTTCAACCAATAGGAAAATATTCCAGCTATGCTGCAGAATCTTATAGACGGAATCACTACATGCTTCACTCTCACTATAAAGTCCTTCAATATAAGGACCAATACCAGGAAGCTTTACTCCATGTAGAATGAATCTATCAATGCAGAAACCGACAATCAGCGGCCCCTCTAGCACCACAAGTACCAGTCCCGCCAGTGACCTACCTTATAAGGCCTGCGAGAACAGGAGTTCTGTAAGAAGCAAAAGAAATCTGCAAATTGTGTGCAAGTAAATCCAACAAGTATGGGAGACATTGAAGTCATGCAAAGCTTTGTATCCTTTCTCTGGCTAAGCATGCTGGTTTACAGGCAGGGCAGGGAAATGCAGGAATCTCTTCCTTGTCTCCCCCTCCTCCTCCTCTACCTCCCCCCTTCCCCCTCCAGCATCCTCCTCCCCTACATCTTTTGTTCACTGTCTCCTCTGTGTACACACACACAATGTGCCTGACCCTATGCCTACTGTACCTGCTGGAAGACCCCCAAGTGATCTCTGACCCCTTGGAATAGACGGCACACATAGTGCATGAACATAGGAACCCATACACCTCAGCTGGAATCCTAGGTCATGTACTCATCCAGCTAGTCGGCTCTTCGCTACCTTTTATTTCAGTGTTTGTTACACTGTTTGAATACTTATGTTACATTGCTGTCCACAGCCCTGCAGATCAATCTAAAACTGTGATAAAGTGGGCCAGTTACCGAAAAAATGAGAAATCGTTTGTAAACCCACAAGTATAAAATCACAGAAAACAAATCCTTTTAGTTTTGTGGGTTTTCTTAACCGAAAGGGTGGAAACCCATCTCCACGCAGAGGATTGCAGACATCGAAATGTCACGTGTTACAAGTTAGCAAAAAATGTAAACTTGGTGGAGTAAACAATGGAAACATTTACAACATGCTTGTACTATCTGCTTTAGTTATAGTAAATAAACTGTTAGCGATAAACTAAACAGTTCAAGCGAGACCTTATCATTACAATAATAACAGTGATAATGTTACTACATCACCTACGTCTACCCATGGTGTACTGTATGCTTTAACTGCTTAAAAGATAGCCCGGAGACCCTGGACACCCTATGATCCCTATTTGTGAATTTCAGTAGGGCCTTTGCACTTCAGCTATAAATAGGTATTAGACCACCTTTTTCCATTTGGTTAAGTTCTAGGAGGTAGGACCTTCGCTTAACTAATTTGTGGCTATACCACCTATACATAGGGTGCAAAGGAATTGAATCCCATGATAATAAACTTTTTCTGATTGATGCTACAAGGAACATGCTTTTCTTGTAGCACCAGGATGTTAGGACGCCATAACATTAAATGTCAATGTATATCGCACAATTTCAGTGGAACAGGCAGGGCATCTATTATATATGGTGCCTCATGACAGCTGATATTGGACTATAGAAGCGTCAGGCATTTTGATTTCAACATATGGGCACATGCAATCCAATGCCATTGTCACCAGAATGAAGGATTGTAAACACTTACATGCTGTCGTGTGCCCACTCTGGCAGGAGGGAGGAGCTATACAGGAGCACAAATGAGCAGGCTGAAAGCTGAGGAGTGAGCAGCACAGACAAGTCACATGTTTTTTTGAAATACAGCCAAAGCCCAACCCCTGGGACTACACGGAGGGATCTGTCAGGGTGCAGGGTAAGCTATAACACACAATTATATTGTAAAGCAAATGCTTAGAGAAAGCAGAAATATATATGTGCAGTGCAGCTGTAATGGGCTTTTGCAACCTGTCTTTAGTGAAAATGAGGTCCCCGGTAACAGGTTTTCTTTAAATATTATGAAAATTAAGCAGAGGGGCACTGAGCTCCATAGCTGTTAATTGTGTCCAGAAGCCCTCAGGCTCATTTGTATAATACTTGAAACCTTTTTTTTTAGTTAAAACAAGTGCACAAGAAGCTAAAAAGAAAGCAAATGCTGCAAGAGGATGCACACACCTGCATGTAAGTGTGTTTGGTTTATAATGCTTGATCCAGGTGGTAGCTGTCAGGTAGGTCTTCTTTACTTTTCCACAATTGTCAAAGAAATTGCTGAGCACAGCGCTGACACTCCCATTAACTGTCTGAGTGTCTGAGATGGTCGAGTGCTGTGCTCTGAAATATTCGACACATGCTCAACCTGTTGCTCCGAACTTAAGTGAAAACTGGGCTTCTCTCCAGACTGTTTGGGGTCTGTTCTTAAGGGTCATAAGGGTCCCAACAGTCAGACCCTCACCAATCAGCTTGTTAATCCCTATTCACAAACTTGGCACTAGCCCTGTTAACCTGGTCATAAAAGTGAGGTCACACTGGAGATGACCAACAACCTAAATGTGTTTTAGGCAACTCCCAACTTTCCTCAAATGTGAATGGAGGAAGTATCAGGCTGTTGAACGTCGAGTACTAGATCTGGGGTTTGGCAGCTGCTACCTCCCTTCTGCCCCACTAATGTACATGCACACTCAGCTAAGACAAAGACATGTGTATATATGGGATCTGCAGACGTAACTTACCAGCGTTCAGCACTACAAATAGTCCTTTCTGGGAGATTTCTGAGGGGCCAAAGTGGCCTTTATTCCCCCTGGAGGAACAGACCACCCTAATCTCCGCTGTGTCCTTTAGCTGCCCCACCAGTCTGGCCTTTCAGTCAAACCTAAGGTACAATTAGTAACTTCTTATCATTTATGTTAATTGAATGGTACATGAAGGAAAACCAGGAAAAGGCCCCTACTGTGCAGCAGGGTGTATCTCCTCATTGTGTAAGCCATCCATTGTTTACTTAACCTAATCAGCGGGTTTCAGCTCCAAGGAGATTACAAGAACTAGTTGGATTACACAGCGCACAACCTGCTTCCTATCAGGGCCCATACACAACGCTACCTGATACAATCTGAAATGATAACATTAACATGAGGAAAGATATCTATGGCTAAAGGAGTAAATGCTTACTCAGAACTTCTACACCAAGAGACATCTGACCATAGGCAAGGCATTGTGTCCCCATCTCAATCAGTTTTGTGATATTATTCTCTAAGGGGAGACAGAGGCAACCACTGCATAGGATTTACAATTTTTTTTTCCCTGTACAATCACAAATTGAGGAAGGTTTCAGGAATTTATATTAATGACATATTAAGATGAGTCTTTAGATGTCAGAGGTCATCTAGGTTTAAAGAGAACCCGTCATGCAAAATAACCCCCCTAAACTAAATATATTTTCATAAACTGCCATTAGAGAGCATTGCCTCTATCCCTTCATTGTCCCTCTACATGCCTGTAAACCTAAGCAATGAGGTCCTAAAGCTGTATGCAAATGACCTGTGAAATGTCCAATGAAGCATTAGCATATTCAAGCTGTCCACTCTATTCATGAGTGGGAGGCACAGCCACACCCCCAGTGCTTGACTGACAGCCTGTATAATGATGTGAGGCTGTATAATGATGTGCTTCCTGGTGCTGGTGGCCACGCCCCCTGCAGCCTGTGTGTGCATGTGTGTGTATAGGAGAGATACAGCAGCTCCAGGCAGCCATGTTATAGCAGAACATGTCAGATTCATGTGTAGCTGATGCCTGTGTCTCTCACCTGTATATTGGGAGGATGCAGCATGTCAGCAGATGACATACACACACTAGCCATGCTTTACTATACATTACACACAGACATGAGCAGGGGGAGGAGAGGGGAGGGGTGACAGGGGTGACATCACTGCCTCTGACCATGTGACCAGCCTCATTTACATGATTAAAAATAGATGATTTTACAATGATTAATGTATGAAATAACTAGATAAAGGCTGGGATGGGATCCTTGTGAGCTGCTCCAACAGGTAGAGGTGACAGGACAAGTGACACAGACCTGATGACAGGTGTCCTTTAAGAAGATGAAATAAAGTATTTAAGATTTTAAATCCAGTGGCAAAATCCATTTTTTCTTACAAATTTTATCTGCTGGCGTCCAAATGGCGTGTCCTGCCATGGCGTGTCCTTGGTGTAAATGGGGGTCCCAGCAGTTGAATTGAGAACAGGGGTCTTGTTCTCAATAGCTGAATGAAATGGAAGGTTGAGCTTGCGTCCTGCTGCTCCATTCATTACTATGGGAGCATCAGGAATTGCCAACCACAGTGCTCAGCTATCTTTGGCATCTATGGTCTAGGACAGGGGTCCCCAAACTTTTTACATAGGGGGCCGTTCACTGTCCCCCTCAGACCGTTGGAGGGCCGGACTAAAGTTTAAAAATAAATAGCGGTACATGTGACCGCATCCATAATACACTGCCCCCCCCCTCAATTAATTATTTAATATACCGGTACTGCACCCCCTTGTGAACTATTTTATATATTGGCCCAATTAATTAATTAATATACTGGGACCTCTCTCCATTAATTATTGAATATGCCTCCCCCCCATTAATTACTAAACTGCCCCTCATAATTTCCCATACCTGCAGCATTAATTATTTCCTATGCTGCCCCTCATAATTAATTCTTTCCTATGCTGCCCCTTATAATGAATTATTTACTAAGCTGCCCCATATAGTTAATTATTTCCTATTCTGCCCCTCATAATTATTTCCTAAGCTGCCCCTTATAATTAATTATTTCCTATTCTGCCCCTCATAACTAACTATTGGCCCCCAGTCGCCACAATCTTTTTACTGCCCTTTTTAATAAAAAAATAAAAACCCTGTACTCACCTAAGTCTTCTAACTTCTTGCCGCGTCCGGGCAGGAAGGGGTGCGCAGCCTAGGTCATGGAGCGATGTGCGTTGGGGTTGTATTCCGGCCACATCGCTCCAGTAATAGTGCTCGAGCGGCCGTTTCCGGCTGCACCGAGCACTACACAGTGACGGGCAGGAGCTTTCTGTCCGGACGGAGGCTCCTGCTCGACTGTTGCAGGCCGCGAGGGCCCGGCGCTGGCGCGCCAAGTGTGGGGGCCGGATTGAAACGGTCCGCGGGCCGCATGTGGCCTGCGGGCCGTAGTTTGGGGAACCCTGGTCTAGGAGAAAGGGAGGTGTCACTTGTACAGATATTAAAAGGATGTTTGTACACGCCAAGATAGTGGGAAAGAGTTTACATAACTAGGCTTCTAATTTTTTTTCTTGGTTTTGACTGTATCATGCCAAAAATATACCCAGAAAAATCCAAGCACAAATCAAGGTACTTAATACATTTGACAAAGACCTAAAATGTGATTGCCTTAGTCTTTGACCATACAAAGCTGTTAACAGTATTAGGTATTGGCCCTGGAGATCTGTGTAACCAGGCCTTTGTGTAACAGCAGGACTGTGAAAATGCATTTATATTCCAGGAGTGTAGATGGACTTAGAGCACTTCAGGAGTCTCCTCAAAGTGTTGTGTTTAACCTCTGCAATATCTTCTTCAGGATAGAGGGGAGGGGGTCATTCAGTAGTTTACGGAAGAGACCTCACACAGGAACACATCCTCATGCACAAGGTCTAGGTACAAATACAGTCCTGCTGCTAATAATGCACATAAATCTCTGAGCCTACTAGATGTACATGGTCAGCATTGCTGATAGACTTCTTTTAATGATTCCTGCATGTTATTAGGGGCAATGGCAGCTGCCATATAACCCTTGGTTTCACTAAGGTTTAGGCTACATTCACGCGATATCAGCGCTGCGGAGAGGAGAAGGGGATGAGTGCAGCTCACCGCTGCCCCTCTCCATAGGAATATACAGCCCACGTCGCTGTATTACGTAGAAAGATAGGACATGTCCTATCTTTCTACAGGCTACAGAGCAGTACAGTTCCGCGCGTGTGCTGCACCGTACTGCTCCTGTACAGGGCCGGGAGCCGTATATATATATGCCGTATATACGTCCCCCATACGTTTGTGTGAATGTAGCCTTAGGTTGTAAATATTAAATGACCAGAATTGTCCACAACAAATGTATATAGGATTATTAAAGGGGTTGGCCACTCTTTTACACAAGTTGACCATGTGCATTTACTGCCTTGTGGATAATCCCTTAATGTTTATCAAGTGTTGAGACAGCCTGTGTGTAGACTCTCCATGTTTTTTTGCTTACATGTCTGAGCTCTGCTAAATAGGAAGAGCTGTATCAAGAAATTATAACTTCTGCTCCTTCCCCTCTCCCACTTTTGGTCAGTGTGGACATACTGTAAGGAGGGAGATATAGTGGGTGACGCCATGGGGACCTCCTAGAGCAGAAAGACAAAAGTGAATGTACCTACAGACACATATCTAATGAAACAGGTTTATTGAAAAGTGGCCAACCCCTTTAATATAAATATCCATCTCACAAGCACTGTGCTTGTACAGGATCTAATTCCAATAATAACAGATTAGAACCGTGTTCATAATGCAATTTTTCTGTATAATTGAGGAGACTCCATTAATATTTCATCTAATTATAATGAATGTGTACATTAGAACTCATCACGCCCAGCATGTGTAACCCTCGGCAGGTATATTACATACAACAGGGAGCCGCCTGGTGAGGCAAAGTCTTAGGATTATACATCATCCCGTACAGCAGTGAGTATGGAGCAGGAATTGGGAGCTTGGAAAGACAGAGCTATTTCTTCCTATCTTCGGCCTGGGAACAGAGCATTTCCTTTTGAACTTGAATGTGTAAACAATGTTTTAATGCCCCTGAGAAATGAATGGAGTGTGCGGAAAGACAAACTATTTTTTTCCTCTTTTAACCACAACATTACCGCTTGCATTGTTTGCAGTAGAATGGAATGGGAATAATCATATCCCCGTGCCAGGACCAATAGATCTGAACTGATACGAACACCCAAATTTTTTCCCCTATTGAATTATAGAATCTGGGTGTCTGGAATCTGTGAAATATGCAAAATACTAGATTTTCTCATGGATCACAGAATTGCCTGGAATCCACATGCATATTTGGTAGCATATTACAATGTGGATTACACAGCAATTATGGATATTCATGAAAAATCTTGGATTAAATTCCACAGTATGCCCCAAAATCCTTGTAGATTTCTATAGTGCCGGGGGGGGGGGGGGGGTGCAGATCTTACTCCTCTTCCACAGATACACACAGGAAGGCCAAATGGCTTCTTGGGTGTTTTTAAGTTAAATCCTTTAAAGGAAATCTACCATCAAAAACAAGCATTGACATGACCAGGGTCACTTATTTAAAAGTTCCAGGCACCATGACTATGGTAGTCATCTTATATGTGTTACCCATGTGTTATCTTTTCTTCTTAAATTAACATTTAAAATTATGGCAATGAGCCAGAAGTGCTCCGGGGCCGTTAGCAGAGCCCCTCCATGCTGTAGCTTTACAGGCTGTTACAGTGTGCAAGGAGAACTTCTACCTCCCACTGTGAGCTGAAACTTCCTGTGCTGCAGTGAGAATACATCAGGCAGAGAGAGGAGGGGGGTGGAGTGCTGAGGGAACAGGGGATTCAGTGAATTTGCAGCACAGAGGGGCTCTGGTAACACCCCGAAGAGCCCTACAGGCTAATTAGCATAATATTGTGCCTGGTTCTATGATTACGTCTCTGATTTATCCATGATTGATTTTTATGTTAGATTTCCTTTAAATGCCATTTGGCGTCGATAGATACTTTTACAGGGTAACTTTTCCAAAATTTAGGGATCTCTGTCTTCCACAAAGCAGATTTATTTTAGTCCTTAATAGTAGATCTGGGAGCCTTAATATTAAAAGATTAGATCATTTCAGAAAATGCACACTTTTTCAAGAAAAACTGAAAAACTCATTTGCTGCCAGATTATTAATGCTAGGCATGAGTGCCAGATTGTGGTCTTCTAATCCGTTCCAATATCAGTGGAGAAGCAATACCTCCCCCAATTTTATAGGCCCCCATAGAGCACTTATAGAGAATACACAAGAAAGAAACTGCTGAGCATTCATAGTTTCAGAGGCTCTCAGTCCAAGCCACAGAACCTGGATTTTTTTCCAATCTCCTGATCTGCAGCTCATTTGGCCTTCAGCTTGATATGAAAACCAGAAGGTGTTGGGAGGAAATCCCATACAGCGGAGATGCAAGAAGCAGCTACTGTCAATACCAAGTGTTTTCCAAGTGGTCGTCTAGTCATTGCTTAATATTGTGAAACTTTTGTCTCTTTTAACATGTACACATAGGAAAAATGTTCTTGCATAATGGCTCAAACATAGGGGCAGATTTATAAAAAGTGTCCTAAGGTTAGAAAGTGCAGAGATTTATAAAAGTGTCTAATGCTGGATGATAAATCTGTCCTTGTATAAGACTGTCGAGTTGTACCCTGCACCTCCTATTAGTTGGCTTACTTTACGCCAGAAAGCTAGTACAAAATTCTGTGGGATCAGGAGTAATTTTGGTGCACAGACTGGGGATTTTTGGTGCGAGACCAAGCCCACTTTTCACAGACCACGCCCCTTTTGTCGAGCTAGACGTAAATGCCTTTAGAAATTTGGTGCAAACACTTTAGTGGAAACTACGAAAATTCTGTCTTAGATTAATAAATCTCCCCCATAGTATGAACTTACCCTACCCCACTAAAGAAGCACCACAAAGTGTCCGTCATGAGCCACAAGTAAACAACACTATTTGGAAGGAACCCCATCGCTCTCTAAACCTTCTATTTCAATATACATATTTTACCAAATTGTGATTTGTGTATCCCTCTTTAAAAACAAAGAGAACATTGCCAGAATTGTGTTGCTTGGCCTTTTCATTGCAGAGTTATGTTTTTTTTCTGTTCCGAGCTGCTTGTCAGAAATCTTTCTCAGCAGAAGTGAAGTGGGAGGAGTCTACCCTCTTCCTGTCTTTGCCTTTAAGGGGAGTCATGTATATTATACTATTATATGTCTTAATGTATGAAGTCATGTAGTAGCAAATAAAGTGAGATTTGTACAAGTAAAACCTACATGGAGATGAGTAAGCTAAGCACTGTGACTATTGTTTACTGAGGGCAGTCAAGGGACAGCAGTACTGGCTACTGGAAACAGCACAATGATTACTCCTACTAGCTAATAGGAGGAGGGACTGTGACTACTGGCAGCAGGCTACTGTGACTACTGGGGCAATGCAACTAATGACTATTGTGTTGGGGCAATGCAACTAATGACTCCTGTGTGGCAGCACTGTGATTATTGATTTCTTTGTTGACCAAACAGTGACTGGTAAAGCTCCTGTGTTGGGTATTTGTTACTATATTGGATAGTGTGGGTTATTGTTACTATATTGGCTACTGTGGTGACTGTTATAGTGGCTACAGTAGATAGTCACTGTTACTATACTGGTGCTGCATTTATAGTAAGAGCTTGGCTCCGATGCTGTATTTAACTTTCCTCTGAATAATTTTGCATTTACATTATCCAAATGTATATTTTAAAATGTAGGCGAGGACTATAAGGTTGTAAAACATGAATTAAATCACTATTAGATACAAAAAGGTTCATTTAAATATTATATTGATATAAAGTGTATTTTAAATGGTGTAATTGTTGAACAGAATAGGAACCCATTGCCCATTTTACATATAACCTTATTACTCATGGCCGGGCATCGGAATGAAGCAATATCTATGTCCTTGTGTGATCTGATTGCAATGTGAATTATTTAACATGTTCTTGCCTTATGACTTCTAGCGCTGCTCTGTTGCCAATATAAAGGTCTGGAACAGCCATCGGCGGCTCTCATCTCCAGACCAGAGAATGCTAAACACCCTATCTGCAGTTGTGCAAGAACTTCAAAAATATTTTGAAGCTGAAAACGCCAATGTGTTAAACGTACTGCAGTAAGAACATTGGCTACAAGATACCTTCAAGCATACTATGGTTTTCCCAGATAAATCTCCCTTAATGGTTGCTATAATTCCTCCTCATATCCAACCATCAATGATTTCATGGTTGGTGACCACATGGTATACGTAGTAGTCTAATAGCTGTGGTCATTGGTAGTTATATACAGACGACCACCCTGGGAAGTAGTATATGTCTTCAATGAGGAAGCCTGAAGGCCAACTGCTGAAAGTGAGAAGGGTCAAGTAAATAACTAAATTCTAGAATGAAAAATTATAATTCAGCTAAGTAAATGTATATAATGTGGGGTGGGAAGAAACCTACTCTGCACAGTCACTATATCCTTACTAGAGATTGAGGCTTCATTCACACGTGGCATTAATCCATGCATTTTCAACCACAATACAACAGCTGAAGAGAGGAGTTAACATCTGCGTTTACTCAAAACTAATGTGTGTTAACATTGTGTTTTGTAAACACAAATGTTAACAACAATGTAATTAGGAAAATCTCCACTCTCCAGCTGTTGTATTGTGTTTGAAAATGGATGTATTAAAGCCACGTGTGAATGCAACCTTAAGCCACTGGTAAAATCCTTTGTACAAATGAGTAAAATTCACTCAGTATCCTCATACAGCCCATTCTGCACCAATGTGCAAACAGCATTTCCCCCCTCCCACTGTGTGCTTAAACCTCCACTGCGGATATGTGATTACATCCGGTAGAGGGGAGGGGATGTGCGGGAGGATGAGAGACAGTGTAACAGCCTGTGATGCTGCAGTGTGGAGGGATTCTGGAAACAACCTCCTTTATCAACATAATTTTTAAATAAGATTACCACAGTCACAGTTCCTGTATCTACTGTATAAGTAAGTGCCCCTGGTTTAACATGCTCTATTTTGATGGTAGATTTCCTTTAAGCTCTGCATTATAAGATGTATATGCCTCTATTATTTTTTACTGCATTGAAAAAGGATTGAAATGCTTTCCTGAAATTAGCAATAGCTGTAATTGTAAGATAGTAATAACATATAAACACAGTCCTATTCTCCTTCTCACTGGTTGTAGAATGAGCCCAGGTAGAAAAAAAAAAAATGACAACCTCCGCTCCTCATGTAAATGGTACACCTCACTTCTCAAAATTCAAGATATCCCGGGGACATTAGCACCTGTATCCCATGTGAGATTCCTAAACCCCGCTTGTTCCATCACTGCCTGCAGAGTAGTCATCTCATGTTTGCTAACACTTTTATTCCTTTTCATTACTATGTAATATTGAGAAGACTGATTTTACCGACTTATTTCAGATTTCCAAAGCTTTGCTGATTCAATACAAAACCTGAAGGGACATGGTGGTTAAACATATCATCAGATATCCCCTGCATACTCCTGCCAGCCATCCTACTGGTGAAGCTATTGTGTGCATTAACGCATTAGCCTAGTATCTTTCAGAAATGCTTGTACAGGGAAAACGGCCACTGACTGTAGGAAGACGCTTGAGAGTGCAGATAAGCAAGAGGTTTTCTAGACAGGCAGCAGTGGTACAATGCTGGAATACTAATGTCGGCTCCACAAAACCTTGCGTTTTCCGCCTCTAGTAAATATTTTTGTATGAGCAATTAATGGCGCACTAAGCAGTCTTATTCCCACAAGGGAGACAGCCAATTAATCAAAGCAAAACAGATACAATATTATAATAACCCTGAGACATGAAGAGCAATTACAACTCGTCTCCCCATCTCAGCATTTATAAATAGGAGAAAAGAGCTGAATCCTGATGTGTATGGCGTCATAAATAATACCCACAGCTACCCATGATAAGGCATTTCATTGGAAGGGAGTCTACCACCTCCCCAAGCCATATAATCCACTGGCAGTAGCTTGGAAAGAAATGAATTGTGATTCCAAAAATACCCATATTGTTTCTGTCCATTATGGATTTCCTAAGAAATATTAATCTATATGCTAATGAGGAAGTTGGTGCACCACCTTCCTGTTCTTAGCACCCATATAGTTGCATATACATACAGAATTATGACTAAACAGATTACAAAAATTGACAGAAAACAGAGTAGAATTTGCTCAGCACAAGCTATAAAGGACAAGAGATATATGACTGCAGTCCACTTTTCATCCCTACAAGGAGCAACAGCAGGGACACACAAGGTTAATATGCTTGTATTGCAATTGGAGGGATCACTTCTTTATACAAGCTCCCAACAATGTTCTAATGACAGTGACATGTTCCATGAGTCAGAGATTCATAAGAACACAGCGTACTAATTGTCATTGGAAAAGGAAAACTTTTCATGAAATTTCCAAGCACGACAGATAAAACAAACCCGGGAACACTGGGTCAGATTTACTAAAGCAGTAAGGCCAGTTGTCTAGCGTCCTTGCTTTACAAACATTTATAATCCCGAAAAACATGATAGGCAATTATCCCAAGCCCCTACGTCACACAAATATCACAACCGCTTTATAGAGAACTGGTCAGCAGTTTTGGACATATAAAGCTACATATAATGTAAGGTATCAGCCCTGGAGAGCGGTGTAACCAAATCTTTGTGTAAAACAAAAGTCTAGTTAGCTTACCTTTGTGTATGTTGTTAGGACTGACAAGACTTTGGAAAGTAAAGTTCTAATCCAGTTATATAGCTCTTTTGGCCTGAAGAACTTTCTGCTCTCTACACTGTCCTCCTCTACTATAAGTAAGAACTGTATAAGGATTTTGGGTGGATACTTACAGTTCACTTAGAGCACAGAGGAGGGGCTGTGGAACAATTCACTGCAAAGAGAAAGCTCTTCAGGCTGAAAGACACACCCAAAGCAATTGCAGGAGCTGCAAATCTGGATTAAAAATTCTCTTTTCACAGTTCTGTGCTACTTATTACACACAAAGGTTTGACTACACATATCTCCAAGTCCTATACCTAGCATTGTCTGCGGTTTATTATGGTCAATACTGATTTCCTTTAAAGTTAACTTAAACTCTCAAGCCTCCAATCTGTAGAGCCAAATCCTAATTAACTGTGCCCCATGCAGCCAGAGCGCACATTTATAGTCTTCATTTAACTAGCAGATTGTACTGCAGAGATGTGGCATCCAAAGGTTATGGTGCCAAATTATTGACTAAAGACTCCTCATGTGCCAGTGGCACAGTGTAATAGTGTAACAGGCGGTCCCTACTTAAGAACACCTGACTTACATACGACCCCTAGTTACAAACGGACCTGGATGTTGGTAATTTACTGTACTTTAGTCCTAGACTACAATAAACAGCTTTAACAGTTATCACAGGTGCCTGTAATTAAGATTTGTTTATCCTGGTTCCTATGACAACCCAACATTTTTAAAATCCAATTGTCACAGAGAACAAAAAATTTTGACTGGGGTTACATTAATAAAGTATACGGTTCCGACTTACATACAAACTCAACTTAAGAACAAACCTACAGAACCTATCTTGTATGTAACCCGGGGACTGCCTGTACTGTAGTATGGCAGTATATGGTTGTAGGATTAGACAACCAAAGAATTTAAGTACCCTATGGGGGCATGATAAATAGTAAAAAAATAAATAAATGCTAAAAATAAAAATTCAAATCCCCCTTTTCCAAGAATGGATATAAAAATACACAGTGAAAATCATAATATATTAGGTTTTGCCGCATAGCAAAATGTCTAATCTATCAATATATAATAACAGTTACTCTGTGCCGGAAAATAGAGCCATTTTGCAACATAAAAAATGTAAAAAAAGAGATCAAAAGGTCATACAACCCCCAAAATAGTTGCAAAGAAAACGTCAGCTTATCCTGCAAAAAATGACACCTTACACATCTCTTTACATCGAAGTATGAAAAAGGCCCAAACTGTAGAATAGTTTTTTTGTACAGAAGGTTTTTTAAAGAAGACATATCATTTGGGGCGCACACTGAAAGCTGTAAAAACCAAGCCCACGAGAAAATGGTGAAAATGTGGTTCTTCACCAATTTCAATGAATTTGAACATCTTTGAACAATCAAAAAGTAGCAAGACTACCTCCCACATATGACTTCCCTAATTTTTTGTCCCTTAGGCTTCATTCACACGACATATGGGGGACATATATACCGCCCACGTATATATGATGTATATACGTCCCCCATGCAACGCACCCTACGGGAGCAGTACGGTGCAGCACACGTGTGGCACCATACCGTTCCGTAGCCGGAAGAAAGATAGGACATGTCCCATCTTTTGCTGGAATACGGCGCCGAACGCCATATATTACTATAGAGAGGGGCGGGGGAGAGTGGCACTCATCCCCTCCTGCTCTCACTGGCGCCTGCCCGCCGTAATACGGTATGGCAAGCACACATTAGTGTGAATATAGTGTGAAGATACAACTCTTGTTCCACAATAACCTGTATATTATATTTTATACTATGGTTGTCCTATACACATGGTACAATAAAAAAAGTTCATCATGCTTTGTTTTTGTAGTTTATGTTTTGTCAGACAAAATGTATAAAAAGGAACTTTTATCAACCTTATCATCTGATAAATAATAATCTCACAGATCCGACCAATCCTATGCAGTAAAATGAGATATAGACTTCTTATATGAATAAATGGCATACTAGGGATGGGATACAATGATGAAGATCAACATCCAGAATCTGTTCAGTCATTGCAGACAGAGAAAATCAGAAGGCCTAATACCTGGAGGTCTGTATAACAGGACATCAATTATTAACAATGTCTCACATAGAAATGCACATGTAAGCACTATTATTTTTCTCATGAAATAAACAAAAGGGAAGTGTTTGGTTCGTCTGAATAATTCTTGAGCCGTCTTGCTGTATAGAAGGTACCCAAACATCTATTCCACTGCCAATGCAAACGATGTGTTACAGACAAACAGGAGACACACTTATTTGTTCTGCACAATCATTTTATTATAAAATGGCTGTAAAACCATCATTTCACTGTGATTTTGTTATAAAACCGTGGCAAAGCACAGTGTGAAAACCTATTCTATAAAAGGACATTTATCAGGGCTTGTATGCCCTGAAATAATCTCAACTTCTGGCAGTTTCCCCCATTACGCCACCTCCACACCACATGGGCACGGAGGAGCATGAAGCCGGTGGCAGAATAGGACAGTGCAGGGCATTACTGCCCCAGGCGTGCACACTATATTCTGCCCTGAGTGGTCACCAGTAATAGCACAATTCTATACATGAGGAGGATCCGGCGCAGTGAAGGGGCAAGGTTTATGAACCATGTCTGGTTCTGGCTTCAAAGGATTAGTTTGTTCTTAGTTTATGCCTCATAATTTTGGGGGGTTTATTTTTGCTTCAGAAAAGAAGATCAGGGGCGATTTATCAAGACTGTCGTTTAAAGGGGTCATCCGGGTGTTAAAAATGACTTATGGCCGGGCTGGGGTGGGCTATTTGAAAATAACAAACGTGTACTTAGCTCCTCTGGCGCCGCCGATGTTCCGCGCTGCGGGACGTTTCATCCGTGCCCCTGTTTGTTTACAGGGGCACAGAAGCCGCGCTCAGGGAGCTTCCGGTCCGCGATGTGGCCGGCTCCTCCCATCCGTCCCTATCTCCCAGCCTTGTAAGCGCTGGGAGATGGTGTCAGATGGGAGCTTCCGGCCAGATGGAAGCTCCCTGTGCGCCCTTCTAATCAAACCTGCGCGCAGATGAGACGGACCACAGTGCAGGACATTGGCAGTGCCGGACGAGGTAAGTACACGTTTATTATTTCTAAATAGCCCACCCCAGAATGGCCCCAAGTAATTTTTAACACCCGGATAACCCCTTTAAGCAGATCAGAAAGGGTAGTGCACCACTCTCCCCTACTTTCCGCCAGTTTTGCCTGGTGTAGAACAAGTCAAATCTGATCTAAATGTTTAGAAGAAGTCTCTGCCGTTTCTTGGTGGAAACTTTAGTAATTTCGACTGCCCCATGTTCCTGCCCAAACTGCGTTGTTCTGTGGAGTGCAGGGCACAGACACAATTCTCCTATGTGAAAAATGGACTGCTCATAGACAACAGACAGATGACATCTGTGAGGACACCATTTTCTTTTAGTTCCATAAACTTGAATAGGAGTGACTGGGATATGATTTTTTTTTGTACCATGTTCAGGATCTTATATTTTGTAGGACTGGAATACACAAGAATAGCTCATCCCTGTACCCTTGGATGGCAGGCAGGAGCAGGGCCCTCATCTCTATTGTTTCATAAAGCACCGGAGAGTCATCTGCCAAGCAAAGCCTCAGGTTTTTAATAAGGGTCAAGCCGAGCTGCTCCGCTGGTGAGTCAGCAGTGCTAGGAATTTACTTTGTGGGGGCTCAGCACTCATCAATAAAAAGTAACAACTGTCTTCCAGAAACAGAGAAAAAAACAGTCTTAACCCTTACCAGCCCTTTTTCGTTTTTCCGTTAACAGAGATTTATATGGGTTTTTTATCTGCAGGACAAATTGCACTTTTCAGTGGCGCCATTTAATATTCCATGCAATATACTGGAAAGCGGAAAAAAAAAAAAGTCCAAGTTGGGTCAAACTGACAAAAAAAAACCTGCACATTTACAGCGTTTTCTTGTGGGCTCTGTTTTTACAGCTTTCATTCAGTCCTTCAAATAACACTTTCCCTTTATACCTTGGGTCGGTACAATCACGGGGATACCAAAATTATATCGGTTTTACTTATGCCAAATTCTGTGGCCAATAACTTTTTCACACTTTGGTATATGGACCTAATGTAAATTTGGGACCAATTGTCAGTACCTGTCCAGCGACCGTGCAACCACAACCAGGCTTGGCGCTAGCTGTCATACTAGGTAGATGGTGGCGAACTCGCCATTCGATGTCCCTGTGGGCTAAGGCCCTGCCTAAAGCAGATAAACCGCCCTAACAAGGGCGAACCCACTAGCAGGAACCTAACTGACGGTCCCTATAAGATGGCAGGAAAATCTACTTCGTCTGGAAGCTGCTGGATGGTGGAGCATAAGGGTCAAGCCGAGCTGCTCCGCTGGTGAGTCAGCAGTGCTAGGAATTTACTTTGTGGGGGCTCAGCACTCATCAATAAAAAGTAACAACTGTCTTCCAGAAACAGAGAAAAAAACAGTCTTAACCCTTACCAGCCCTTTTTCGTTTTTCCGTTAACAGAGATTTATATGGGTTTTTTATCTGCAGGACAAATTGCACTTTTCAGTGGCGCCATTTAATATTCCATGCAATATACTGGAAAGCGGAAAAAAAAAAAAGTCCAAGTTGGGTCAAACTGACAAAAAAAAACCTGCACATTTACAGCGTTTTCTTGTGGGCTCTGTTTTTACAGCTTTCATTCAGTCCTTCAAATAACACTTTCCCTTTATACCTTGGGTCGGTACAATCACGGGGATACCAAAATTATATCGGTTTTACTTATGCCAAATTCTGTGGCCAATAACTTTTTCACACTTTGGTATATGGACCTAATGTAAATTTGGGACCAATTGTCAGTACCTGTCCAGCGACCGTGCAACCACAACCAGGCTTGGCGCTAGCTGTCATACTAGGTAGATGGTGGCGAACTCGCCATTCGATGTCCCTGTGGGCTAAGGCCCTGCCTAAAGCAGATAAACCGCCCTAACAAGGGCGAACCCACTAGCAGGAACCTAACTGACGGTCCCTATAAGATGGCAGGAAAATCTACTTCGTCTGGAAGCTGCTGGATGGTGGAGCGGACAGGTAACCGGAATACAGATATAGGTCTGTGTTCACACTGGTAACTGAAACCAACACAAGACAGACAGGAAGGTGGGGTCACACTAGGAGATATACTGAGGGACAAACAACAGATAAAGACAGACAAGCGGAGTCAAACAAACCGGGTCAAAACCAAGATACACAGATAGACTGCAATAACCAGCACCATATGAAGGGCTGGGCAGAATTTAAGGCAGAAATGGACACTACCTCCAGCACCGACTGGCTCAGCCGTCCATCACTCAAACCGCAGCTGCAGAAAAAACAATTACAGAGACACACCCTGCTTTCCAGGATCAGAAATGGAGCTTGATCAGAAATTAGGCTCGATCCCATCAGAACAATTTGCGAGTTCTGACACCTATATGACAGTTTGATAATAATTAAATCATTTATTTAAATATTCCTGGATGGAAAAATGGCAAAAAAGTGGTGATGAGGACATTTAGGCGCCATTTTCCATTAAAGGAAACCTACCACTTGTAGTGGCAGGTTTCTGATGGAAATACCAGGCACCAGCTCAGGGTGAGCTGGTGCCGGAGCTTATTTTCGTTAGTGTTTTAAACCGCGGTATCGCGGTTTAAAACACTTTTTAAACTTTATAGCCGGTGCAGGCAGGTACGCGCTCGGCGCTGCGCCGGCTATAAAGTTTAAAAAGTGTTTTAAACCACGATACCGCGGTTTAAAACACTAACGAAAATAAGCTCCGGCACCAGCTCACCCTGAGCTGGTGCCCGGTATTTCCATCAGAAACCTGCCACTACAAGTGGTAGGTTTCCTTTAAAGTGTTCATGGACAGGAATAATAATCTTTTTTATATTTTGATACAACGGGCATTTTGGTATGTGGCGATACCTAACATGTAACAAGGGGAGTGATTGAAACTTTTTAACTTTTTTTTTTACTATTAATTCAGACCCTCTAGGGTACTTTAACCCTGCAGGATCTGATTGCTTACACTATATACTACAATACTACTGAAGAGTGCCATCTGTTACTACAGAGAGAGGGCCCTGTCACAAATGAATGAGGCCCAAGTAGGATTCTTACATTTGCGTCTTGACCCGTATCTAGGAACAAATGGACCTCTTAAAATTCCCCCCAATGTTCGTGTGAATAAGGCCCAAGTAGGATTCTTACATTTGCACCCTTCACTCATAACTAATAATCAGTGGACCAGTTAAAATCAAAATTTTTAAATCCAGTAAGAGTTTCGGGCACTTAACCTGGACCCCAACCAGTAACGGGAGTTAACTGTTTAAATGACGGTGGAAGAGTCGTCAGTGACATTTTTAACTACTCTGGCAATGTTGCGTGCCACCATTTTGGGTAGCCAACAATGATTGCAGGCCTTACCTGTGGGTGGAAGTTCAAGGTTGGGTTCAGACCACAAGAATTGGCATAGGTCGTTATGAAACCAAACTTTGCAGTTCGAGTCCGCTCAACACTACTCAGAACTTTCTTGAAAAGAAATGAAAAAAGAAATTTCAGCACCCTTATCTAGCTATGTCCAAATTTTATTCATCAATGTCCTGCAGTGGGCATAGAAGGGCTCACTCGAACCCCACAAGGGGTGTCAGGAATAAACGTTCATAGATTATTTATATATGTGGATAGATTCCATACGTGGGGTAGCTGATCCAGGGATCGGTTTCTAATTGCTGTACATGGAGTTGGGAACTTTTTTCCGTGTAGGCGATCGCCTTTTACCTCACATAGTTTTCTTTGTTCTTGTATTGCTCTGGATCAATGTTGTATAATACTAAAACAAACTTTTTAAATGTATTATAAAACTTTATATTTTATGTCACATCTCATTTATGTAACCTTGTTCACAGATATAATAAACATAAAAGGCCTTTGAGGGGCTGTAGGACCCAGAAAACAAATTTACACAAGTGTTTAGTGGCATCACGTCATTAGAATGAGGGAAGGCCAGGCGTGAAATGTAGACTTACATGGAAAATGAATCCAAAGCGTAAAGCAATCTTCTTAGCTAATTACTCCGGGGAAGAGACAATTAGTGCTGCAGAGGGTCAGATCTGACGACAGGACAAAACGTGAGCACGGAAATCGCGTCTGCAGCTACTTATTAGAGATGTCCTTTATATTACATCTAATAGACTAGTATTATGGAAAAACAAAGTAGAAGAGCAGGAGCCATTTATGTAATGCTCTGAATTATACAATACGGATCACTGAGACATTCATTGGTCTTTAAACTGTAAATCCATTGAATTATCTGACTACATAGTTACATAGTTAGTGGATTTCAGGGTACAGAGAAAAAAAGGAAATGGACAAAGAGAAGGAATGGAAAAATGAAATATGCAAATATGTTTTCCGAGGTGGGAAATGGAAAACAATGCCTCCTTTTGCTACCCTGAAAGGCAGCCCCCTCAACATGTGGGATTAATTAGTATATCTATTCCTGAAGGAACAGATTCCTAACTGTAGACAACACTGATTCAACCTGGTTGGGTCTCCTCAGTACAGTGTAGGAACTGGTTTAGCTGAGCGACGGCTATACAAGTCTATCAAGGCAGCCTTAATTGGCAAACCTGGTTTTACTTCCTGACCCTAGTCATCCAGTTCCCTACACTGTACTGAAGAGACCCAACCAGGTCGGAACAGTGGTGTCTACAGTTGGGAATCTGTTCCTTCTGGAACAGATATCCTGGTTTGGTTTAATCCCACATGTCTTCCAGCATTGTTACACTGCTACACTCTATACCACCGATTTGTTGGCTTGGCTACTGACGAGCTAATTTCCCATGAGGCCTAACAGCACCAAACTAGTCGGTCAATGACAAAGGGTAGGGACTGCCCAAACACATTTATCAAAAGTGTCTCAAAGTAAGGCCCTCTATACATGAGTGTGAAAATGGGACATGCACCAGCAGTTTTCACAGTGGCTAGTGAACGTTCCAATTTACTTCTATGGGTACATGCCCAGTCCCATGCATGAGCCGATTTCCTAAGCCACAAAAGATAGAGCAAATTCCCAAATTTGAAGCCCAGACAGTCTTTTTCTATTGTCATTGTCACGTGAGCAGCACTCATCACCAATGACAGTTGGCCCCATGAACTGCACATTTTGTTTTTAGGATGCCTAAGGCTTAAAGGAGTTTTCTCACGAATACAAGTTAGGCCCTCTCCACAGATCACAAAAACGAGGGGTCCGATGTGGTCCCACGTACCTCCATCGGACCCTAGTCACTCCATGAGAGTAATGGAGCAGACAGCAGCACATGACCGTTCTGCTCCATTCATCTCTATGGAGCTGACTCCGAGGCTAAAAAATTGTTACGGATTCCAGCTTTACAGCCCAGGATAAACGCAGTGCGAGGTGTTCTTGACAGCACAATTTACAACAGAATATTGCCCCAAACTCTGACAGTTGTAATAAAACAAACAGTTTTACATACCGTGACATGAAGTGACCAAACTGGACAGCACACTGGTCAAACCAGATTTTTCAGCAGTGAAAGGAATTTTAAGAGTCACACAAAAGTTGACATTTCCAGAGAAAAGAAATGAATCAGAACAAGAGTCCAGACACCACTGCTCAGATAGCCAAGCCCACAGCGCTGATGGGTGGCTATTTTAGCTTATAGCACCCCGGCTTGTCGTCTTGAGCTTTTTTTTTTTTTTTTTTTTTAGGCCAGCTATAAAAATCAGTGTTAACCTTTTTAGACAATCGGGATCACTCAAACAGAAAGTGATATTTTTATTTTTTTCCTTTTGCTGCGTTTCACTATGAGGACAGTGAAGACAGGATGTTCAGGATACAGCACTTGGCCTCTATTAGAAAATTCACCATTCATGACTACAATAGGTAGAACGTCTGACCAAGGTCTAACAAAGGAGCCATTTTCCTCAGTGAATTGTTGACAATTATAGTTGTGCTGGTCCTGGCTTCTAGCGGAAGATGCGATTTCTGTGTATTACTTCTTCTGTTCTATAAACAAGTGTCTGCTATGAAACACTGATGCTTATTATCAAAATTGATCTAGAAAGGCTCAAACTAACGAAATAAAACACTGGGAGAACAGGTGAAGTACAGGCCATACCGGCAGAATACAAGCTTATTTATAGGAACATGCCAGTACTATCAAAATCCACATCTTGAGGAAATTAGCCATCAAAATCCAACATGATAAACCATGCGCTCTTACTCATAGATCCAGGTGCTATGTGACCGTGGTAATCTTATATGTGCTATCTATGGCCTCCTTCCTTCTGCAATCACCATTTTAAATTATGCTAATGAGCACAAAAGGCTCTTGGGGTGTTATCAGAGCCCCTACTTGCTGTAACCGTTACATTCTGAGGAGCACTTCCCCCCTCCCGCTGTGTACTCACTGCTGCTGAGATTACAGGAAGTGCAAGGGGGAGTATGAGACTGATACACACTGCTGCAGTGTAACAACCTTTGAAGCCAGAGCACAGAGCACTTCTGTAACATGCCCATAGCCCTACAGGCTCATTTGCATAATTTAAAAAGTTGTTTTTAAAAGGAAGAAGGCCATGGATAACAACTAAACTACCACAGTCACAGTGCTTGGATCCCTACTTAAAGGGGTATTCCCATTTCAGGAAATTAATGTTAGTGTTGTTAAGATAAAAAGTTTTATTTTCCAATATAGTTTCTGTATCAATTCCTTATGGTTTCAGATCTCTGCTTGTTGTCCTTCTATAGAAAGCTTCTATGTTCCAGTATGTACTTCCAGTGGATAGAAATCTCTCCATGGTCACACAGGTGCACGGCTCGTTAGTATCACAGAGAGTAATCAGAGCTGTGTGATATAACGAGCTGTGCACCTGTGTGACCAGGAAGTCCACAGGAAGTAAACATAGAAGCTTCCTATTGAATGACAGCAAGCAGAGACAAAGAAAACCAGGCGGAATTGGCAAAGAAAGTATATTGGAAAACTGTATAACTTTTTATAACGTAAAAGTATTAATATTAATTTGCTGAAATGGGAATACCCCTTTGCATTTGATTTCCATTAATGGCTGAAACTTTAATGCACAAATGATATGTTCCAGTATTGTTTGTGACCTGCAACATATCGTTTGCGCACAGGTGGAGTGAGGAT
Organism: Engystomops pustulosus; assembly: GCF_040894005.1. Lineage (NCBI taxonomy): Eukaryota > Metazoa > Chordata > Amphibia > Anura > Leptodactylidae > Engystomops > Engystomops pustulosus. The sequence goes on along the minus strand of NC_092416.1, from coordinate 135,254,407 downwards.
CCAGGTTCTCCCCCTCCAGGCGCGCTCAAGTGGTGGAAGCTGAAAATTACCTCGTAGTGCTTTTTACTGAAACTTTAATGCAAGACTAACGCAACATTCTCAATATGTTTTCTTCATACATTCAGTGTAAACCCCAGGAGAGCTCCAGTCATATATGCTGAATGTATCAATAGACATATACTGGAATCCTTTTTGCCGCCTGACCAGTACGCGCCATATACTATGGAAAACACAGGATGGAAAGATACAGTAAGCTACCATCCTGCTGAGTACCATATATGCTTAGCAGAAGTCATTGCAGCCTATAGAGGACAGATGGAGTATCGCATCCGTCTGAGGCCTACGCTGAACGTATGTTCACCAGCGGAAGCACACTGAACATCAACAGCAGCCAATCACGGGCTGTTCACTCCTCTTTCCACTTTCAGGTTCTGTCCACACATTCAGCTTTTCAGATAGTAGTGGGTAAGAGGTGGGGTATAAAGTATAATATAACTTCAGATTTTTTTTACAGCTTCAGATCTTTCGTTACAGTCATTGAAATAGAACCTTTACGGTTTTCTCCAGAGTCTAAAATGCTTGTCACGTGAAGAGCACTATACTTGCATAATGATCACATGATTAGGATGGATTATCCACAGAAAATAATCAAATTTCAATTCCAATTGTAGGATTATATTGGAAAAACTGTATAAAAAAAAAAGAAAAGGGAAACTTATTTAGCAATACATAATGGGGCTCATTTACTAAGGGTCTGAATCGGGCATTTTCGTCGGGTTTCCAGAATATTTCCGATTTGCGCCGAATTGCCCCGGGATTTTGGCGCACGCGATCGGATTGTGGAGCATCGGCGCCGGCTTAAACATCTGTGGTTGATCCAGCTCACAGAGGGTGGTGATTATCCTCACCTGGTGCACAGGAAAAGCCTGAGGCTACTACAGGCTGCTACAGCAACTTCAAATGGAAAGAGGATCGGCACACACAATTTAGGTGAAGAAATACTTTTCTTTATTGGTTAAAATCCGACATAGCGACTACAAATACAGGTACATCGTAATATTAGCGATCTACGTGTTTCGGCGTATTGCCTTAGCCATGATTTTAAATTGTGTGAACAAACATCGGCACCGGCTTTCACACGACAGAAATCGGGGGCGTGGCCGTCGGAAAACCCGACGGATTCGGAAAAACCATGGAATTTTTTTTTTAAAAATTGTGTCGCTAGAATAGCATTCACATGGATGGGGGTTGCAAAGTGAGTATCCTCTTGTTACCATAAGTATATAGTCAGGGGGGCTGACCTGTCAACTCCTAATCTATAACTATGGAGTCTCTCATCCATGAGAGAATGCATAGTAAAGTCTATTCACTTTTAACTCCTTAACGCCATAGCCCTTTTTCGTTTTTGCGTTTTCATTTTTCACTCCCCACCTTCAAAAATCTATAACTTTTTTTTTCCCATGTACATGGCTTATTTTCTGCGTAACAAATTACACTTCAAAATGGTGGTATGTAATATTCCATGCCGTGTACTGGGAAGCAGGAAAAAAATTCCAAATGCAGTGAAATTGGTAAAAACCCACATTTGCGACGTATTCTTGTGGGCTTGGATTTTACTGTATGCCCCAAATGCCATGTCTGCTTTATTCTTTGGGTCGGTACGATTATGGGGATACCAAATTTGTATAAGTTTTTTAACGATTTCATACATTTACGAAAATTAAAACCTCCTGTACAAATTTTTTGGGGGGGATTTTGACGTCTTTTTCATACTTTGGTCTACAAAGCTTTGGGAGGGGTCTTTTTTGAGGATTTTCAGTTTTTACGACTGTACGACCTTTTGAGCACTTTTTATAGAATTTTTAATTTTTTTTAAAAATGGCAAAAAATTGCCATTTTCGACATTGGGCGCGATTTTGTTTACGGGGTTAAACGCAGTGAAAAACGTTATTATATTTTGATAGATCGGGCATTTTTGGACTTGTTGATTTGAGTTTTTAGGGGTTTTTTATTATAATTTTTTTTTTTAGACTCCTTAGGGTACTTTAACCCTAGGTTGTCTGTACAATCCTATCATATACTGCCATACTACAGTATAGAAGTATATGGGGATTTTACTCCTCATTCATTACAATGTGCTGATAGCACATTGTAATGAATAGGTTAACCTGAAGCAGGCTGCCATGGCGACGGATCGCTGCTCCCCGATGACATCACAGGGAGTGACAATCCTCGGAAAGATGGCGGCGGCGCTCATGCGCCACCATCTTTTTGAAGCCACCGGCAGCGATCAGCGGGAAGACACCTGCGATCGGTGCTGGCACCGACCGCAGATGTTACCGATAAACCTTTGCTGCAATATGCAAAGACTTACTGGCTACGGAGAGGGTTCAGCCCGTGAGCCCTCTCCATGCACCCGCACCCAGCATGTGACGTACTATTGCGTCACATGTCGGTAAGGGTTTAAGGAGCATTTGATATGGCACCATAAATACTTGAGTCCATAAGGATCTACTGTAGAACTTTATAGAGTTAAGTTTAGATTATGTGACATTGAATGTAGATTCACACTGCTGCTGAGTAACCATTCCAAAGTCATACATAGAGATACAAACAGCAAGAGAGCTGAGAGAGTAAGGGTGAAGACACACATGGCGTTTTTGGGCCGTTTTTACTAAGTGCGTTTTCAGATCGTAAAAAACACATGCGTTAAAAAACGCACCCGTTTTTAAAAAAACGCATACGTTTTTAAAAACGCATGCGTTTTTGTCCGTTTTTCATTGCGCAAATTTCGGAAAAACGGACAAAAACGCATGCGTTTTTAACGATCTGAAAACGCACTTAGTAAAAACGGCCCAAAAACGCTATGTGTGTCTTCACCCTAAGGCTGCATTCACACGTTCCAGTTGATTAGAAACGCATATGTGATTGGGCCAAGCTCCTCCCCTTCCCCTTGACTTAGACATGAAATACCATAATGGAGCACACTTTTTTTTTTGGAGTGTCCCTTTAACAGGTAATAGAAACAGAAGTGATTATTCTCTATTTACATGATAGTTGGAAAGGGACTACCCCAATTATTTGTTGTACTAACTGATGACAAATCCACAAATCCCAGAAAAAAAAAACATATAAAGGGTTCACTGTTGACAATGCTGTAAAGGCAGATAAATCATTGTCAGGACGCAATAATGACAACAGTGACACCTGCAGAATGTATACGGAACTACACTTGCTGAAAATGATGCATAACAATGGGTGTTAAGGAACCCATATCTGGTGACCTCTCCCTTTGGGCAGAGAAACAGAGGAATACATGGGAAAGGATGAAAAGTGGCATTTCAGGATCTACCAATTCCATATTTCTGGACTTACAGAGACAAATCCAATAAAAATAAGGAAACACTCTCAACCTGTCAGTCACACATAAGCGATGTACATCTAGGTATTCGGATCTACATGTATGACATAACACACAATAAGAATCGTGCTCAAGAATTATCATCACTCCTCTTAATTAAATTTCCGTCTCGTCTCCCATTAACAATAATGTGTGAAGAGTCAGGACAGAAGCCGCTCCTATTAATCACCCGTCCTCATTAATACAGGACAGCTGTGCATTGGGAGAAGGAAAATACGTCAAGTCACAAAAAAGAGGGTTATTTGTTGTTCCCAATTAGATGCCAGAGACGGACAAGTTGTCTGGTTCATAGAACATGTGCAGAGTGACAAATCGAAGCGAGAATCCTTATAAAAATCATTCTCAGTAACAAGGTGATAAGAAATGGCAGTGTGCTGCCCCCCACTGGAGACTGGAGGGAGTATCAGGCGGAATAAAGAAACCCTCACTTACTACCTACTCTCATTTATGAGCAACAGATATAAAGGTTACCAAGTTATGTTTTACTCAATGCTTTATGGTCCAGGTTTAATTGCTTTTTGTATATAGTTTTATAGCCAAAGATAACAAAAATTTTCAAAATTTTAAGAAACAGAATATTTTGAATAACATGATGTTTGGCGATTTTAAAAGTCCCTTTAGGGTGCGGTAACACGTCGCGTTTAACGCATGCATATAAAATAGCTGAAGAGTGATTTGCCTAATTGAACATCTGTTAACACGTGTGTTTACAAAATGCAGTTGTTAACATTGCGGTTAACACATTCGTTTGTTTACACATGTGTTAGCGCAAGCGTTCACATTTGCGTTTTGTAAACGCAAGTGTTAAAAGCTGTTTAATTAGGCAAATCACTCTTCAGCTATTTCAATGCGTTTTTAAATGTATGCGTTAAAGCGACATGTGGGTGCAGTCACACGTTAAAGTTAAAACTGCATTGCAATCAGCTTTGAGGTGCAGTTTTGTCAATTTAACAGATGAAAGACATGAACTGAATGGATAAATGACTTTTTTGGAGCAGGTTTCCCCATCAATATCAAATTCAGTCATTCAGATAATGTCTTTCACTTGTTAAATTGATAAAACTGCACCTAAAACCACCTCAAAGCTGATTGGGATGCAGTTGTAACTGCAATGCCTGACCGCACCCTCAATGACTCCCTACTATTAGTCATAGCGCCACACACACAGACCCTCTCTGTGGTGGTCAGTATAAGGGTGAAGACACACGTGGCGTTTTAAGGCCGTTTTTAGTTAGTGCGTTTTCACATCGTTAAAAACGCATGCGTTTTTTGACAGGTTTGACCAATTATCTTAATTCAAACTGGTCAAAAACGCATGCGTTTTCAAAAAATGCGTTTTTTACTATCTGAAAACGCACTAACTAAAAACGCCCCAAAAACGGACTAAAAACGCCACGTGTGTCTTCACCCTTGGGCCCCCTGCACACAAACGTGTAACAGTGTTGGTGTTGTAGTTCGGCCTTCAATTAGGTAGCCCTTGCATCATATTTCAGTATGATGTAAGGACTCCTGTCCCACTGCACTGTACTCCGTCTGTGGGATCCCACCAGTATCTATGTCCAATTTCTCGGAGCAAACACATTTTTGTGCAGGAGGCCTAATGTGGTCACAATTTTATGACAACCTCCCTACCCTGACTGCCTCCTAAAAAAGCTCTTTGGTGTATGTCAAAACCTTTGGCAATAAGTCGATTGATGGGCCACAGTCTGTAGGGTGAAATACATGGTTTTCTGCCAAAAACAGTACCTGACCAGAGTACAAAAGAAACCTGTTAAGGACTTACCACTAGAACGATTTTTCCTGTTAGATTTTCCGCCACCAAGAAACATCTTCAAACTGTTACGGAACATGTCTGCGCTACAAGTCTATCCTAGACAGGAACCTAAAAAACAAGAGAGAAACCATGTCAATGGTAAAAGATAGCTACAGGACTAACCACAGCTTACAATGATTATAATAAAGGTGGTCTTCGGACCATGGATCCTTTAAGATGTGCTGATTTTAGGGGTTCTGCTGTTTGTGGCTCCCAGCGTATTAAAATGTGATGTAAGCGCTACATACATATTATTTTTATCTTAATAATATATAATAAATTTTTTTTAAAAACCGCAGAAACAAAAAGAAGCAAACATAAAAGCTGTTTCCTTGCCTTGTGGTGAGCCTGTAAGGGGTAGCTACAGCTATAACCTGAGCTAATAGAGGGATCAGTTACATAGACAAGTCACTCTTCCACTATGCTGTATAAGAGAGATTAAAGAAACACTGCAGAATTAGCTACTATGTTACTACTGTTTCCGCCTCCTTTGGACATAGTCTTCCAGGCTTAATGCCAGGACTTCAACTCAGCACACAGAACAGGCAACAGGATTATTGTTCAGACTAAAGTCCACAATTAACCCGTTTGACAGCAGAGGACAACACACACAAGCCAATAGCTAATGTTCTAACCAAATCTGCTACTTCAATAAATGTAATCCCAGAAAACTTCAGAGAACCACAGAATCAGAACCCACAAAAACTCAGCACCAAAAAGAATAGAAAGATTCCATGCTTCAAAGGGGCCTGTCCCTTCCCCCTGAGTCAGTCACTAGATTTTACCCCAATACAAACTACTAGCTTCTTCTCACAATTTTACCTATTAAAAGAGCAGAGAAAAGTCATATTTTGCCTGAGATGCATCAAGTTTAGAGGCTGCAGGGAGAGTGTAACTTAAGATGTCTATATCTTCAGCTATATAGAAGCATGGTGTCATATTAAAGGGAACATTTCAGTTAGCCTAATCCACACTAACTTAACAGATCTTTGAAAACTACTATTATACAGCAGTACAACTATCCCTAAATTGTTCCTCCCCATGCCTATGAAGTTTCACAGTCCATTTGTAAAGTTGACTCACTGACTATGCATATTCATGTTTTTCTAGCTCAGCCAAACCTCCAGCTTCCTCATCGACAAGGCACATGCTTTGACTTCAGCAGAGTATGACTCGGCTCCCTCATTCACCCCTCCTTCAGAAAATCTCTTTAGTGATTACTCTCTCAACCCCCTCAGAAATTCTCTTCAGCAAGTCACAGAGCCAGCATTTCGGAGAGAGGGGGAATGAGCTAGATGCGCAGCTGAGCAATATGTCAGATTATTTTGTGAGTTTTTAGTTACAATTTTTGCACAACCCATAGGAATCTGTTATCTATGCCTAGAGGGGACTTGAGTTTAGTTGAATATTTTTTGCAACTTTTATGGATTGATTAGTAAATTAAGAGACAACACCTGGAAGGGGAAAACCAGGATAATCCATAAGCAGAAAACTCCTGAGTGCACATGAGAAAGTTCTAAAAAGATCACATCCAACTATTATAAATCCCCCTTTAACTACCTGTCAGAAAGATTTAACATGACAATATGTTTCTAGGTACTAAATAACCAAGGGTAGGGGCTTTTGAAGTGACCCCCCTTCCCCTGAAGGCTCTTAAAGTCACTTGTTTCTGCTCATTTTCACATTAAATTTGTGAAAAGTGATGTTTTCAATTAAAGAGGGAATTCTAGAAAGGATATTTCATACCCTACCCGAGGGGGGTGGTACTTTAATGGAATAAAATTAGGTGACAAAGTCCCTTTAATTGGAAAACTAGGTAAACAACATACATATAACCCTGGGAGAAATACTTTCCTATATCGAAGGTAATATTGCATTTTGCATTCTAATATCACATCCAAATATTAATTTAATTTTTTTTTTTTTTTTTTTTACAAAGGAACACGTCCCACTAGAAATACCAGAGTGAAAGTGTCAACTGTTGATTTGCTAAGCACTTGAGTAATCAGGAGACATTTGTATATCCTAAACTATAATGCAACAGATGCTGCGGCACAATGACTCCCATTTGCCTACACAGCGGGCGGCAACACAATTTGTTTTTACTAAGAAGAAGAACCCAGGACACTGCAGCTAATTGTGCAGCTTGTGGGCCATGGAAGAACATCCTGTCAAGAACAAATCAGGAAAATGATCATTTGTAGAAAAACACTGCAGAGAGCCATCTGAAGCCGAGGCCCAGTTATTTACATGCAGAATTCAACAACATCATCATAGCCCATTTTCCCATCATATTACATTAGCCAGCCTGTGGCTCCCCAAACATTAGGAACTACACAGCACATACAGCCACACAACAGATGTCGAAAATCAGTCACAGTATTATGAAGCAGGAAAAGAAGGAAAAAAATGCAGAAAGATTTGTACTTGTGGTTCTACAGGGTCAACATAGTCCCTTGGCCCTAAAAATCATCATATTCTTTGGAAATATAGCAGCACCTGGATTCTTCCACAGCAGTTCCACTGGTTTTAACATGGAATCACACAGTCCAGTTTGGTCCAGGACACACACACCAAATGATGAGTTTATTTACCAGTCCAACTGTAGTTTGGCTTAACCTAAATTGGTGTCACCTTAGGTGAGCCAGTAACACCGGCCCAAAACATGGGCTGTGCTTCCTTACCTGAACTCTGGCAGACGATTGTTTTCCATGTCCGTATGTTATCAGTGATTTTCATTGATGGGATAAAGGCCCATTATTTTCTATTTGCCGACAAAGGCATTTATATACTCATCATTGCAGAGGCTATTGGAACTTGTCACTACCTAAAAGTGACATTCCTAATGGCAGGTTCCCTTTAGGATGGTGAGACACGTGGCGGTTTGAACCCACTAAGCAGTCCATTAAAAAACGCATGCTTTTTAAAAATGCATCAGTTTTTTTGACCATTTTTCTCTGTTTTCCAATTATCTTAATTAACCCATGCGTTTTTTAACTGACTGCTTAAAACCGCCTTAAAAACGGGTTCAAGACGTCACCTGTGCCACCACCCTTACTCTGATCCACAAAACAATTGTGCTTGTTCTATTTTTTTTTTACTGCCCTTGAACCACGCACACAGCTGAAAACTATGGCACGAGGCATTAGGAAAACTAACATTTTCTATATATTTTCATCAGGATTTCCATTTTTCGGCTCTACTATGAAAACCTACAGAAGAGCTACAACCCTAGCAGCAGAAAATAATGAACATAAACAGGTGCCTTTTTATTATAATGGGGCGTCCAGCATTGTCATCAATGATAAAATAAATTGATGCTCCAATGCGGATATCTGCATAGCCTACAGCAATTCTTAAAGCGCAATTGTAAAGTTACTTGACAATAAATAGTGTTCGCCCAGATGGTGAGCGCCTATGACAACAATTCCAACGACACATGTATCATCCTGCTGGATTCTTCCTATCCTGAGATATACGGCTATCTGTAAAACTGATTTGTAAAGCCCTAGGGAATATGATGGCGCTATATAAATAAATAAAGATTATTATTATTATACCACTTAACCCTCTCAGCTTAAGTGGGTGGGACTTCCTGGTTGTGACATCAGCTATGGACTATGATGCCAATAGCACTCAGGGCATTCACAAGAACATGCACAAACAGCTCAGCCAATCAGGATACAGAATCAGTGTTACTGCTTGTACAGAAATAAAGTGCAGAGCAAAGCAGTGAAGACATAACACTAGATCCATCAAAATTAAAGAGAACCCGTCATGCAAAATAACCCCCCTAAACTAAATATATTTTCATAAACTGCCATTAGAGAGCATTGCCTCTATCCCTTCATTATCCTTCTACATGCCTGTAAACCTAAGCAATGAGGTCCTAAAGCTGTATGCAAATGACCTGTGAAATGTCCAATGAAGCATTAGCATATTCAAGCTGTCCACTCTATTCATGGCACAGCCACACCCCCAGTGCTTGACTGACAGCCTGTATAATGATGTGAGGCTGTATAATGATGTGCTTCCTGGCACTGGCGCCCCCTGCAGCCTGTGTGTGCATGTGTGTGTGTGTGTGTGTAGGAGAGATACAGCAGCTCCAGGCAGCCATGTTACAGCAGAACATGTCAGATTCATGTGTAGCGGATGTCTGTGTCTCTCACCTGTATATTAGGAGGATGCAGCATGTCAGCAGATGCAGCACACACACTAGCCATGCTTTACTATACATTACACACAGACATGAGCAGGGGGAGGAGAGGGGAGGGGAGGCGTGACATCACTGCCTCTGACCATGTGACCAGCCTCATTTACATGATACAGAATACCGTATATACTCGTGTATAAGCCGAGTTTTTCAGCACAAAAAAATGTGCTGAAAAACTTCACTTCGGCTTATACACGAGTCAAGAAAAAAACAAAAACCGTAATACTCGCCCTCCGCTGTCCCGATCTTCAGCGCGGGTCCCGATCTTCAGCGCGAGGCTCCCGATCCTCGGCGCGGTACCAGGCGGCGGCGGGTCCTCTTCTCTCTTCTGTAGCCGGCAGATCGCGTCCATGTGATCTGCCGGCGGGCGCACAATAAGATGCAGTGGTGTCGTGGCTGATGACGTCATCAGCCACGACACCGCGGTATCCTAGTGCGCGCCCGCCGGGAGATCACATGGACGTGATCTGCCGGCTACAGAAGAGAGAAGAGGAGCCACCGTTGCCGCCTGGTACCGCGCCGAGGAACGGGAGCCTCGCGCTGAAGATCGGGACACCGGAGGGTGAGTATTACGTTTTTTATTTTTTTATTCGCTTGGCAGGGGGCAGGCTGTATACTCTATGGGGGCAGGCTGTATACTACATTGGGACTGGCTGTATACTACATTGGGACTGGCTGTATACTACATTGGGACTGGCTGTATACTACACGGAGACTGGCTGTATACTACACCCTCGGCTTATACTCGAGTCAATAGGTTTTCCCAGTTTTTGGTGGTAAAATGAGGGGTCTCGGCTTATACTCGAGTATATACGGTAGATGATTTTACAATGATTAATGTATGAAATAACTAGATAAAGGCTGGGATGGGATCCTTGTGAGCTGCTTCAACAGGTAGTAGTGACAAGACTAGTGACAGAGACCTGATGACAGATGTCCTTTAAGCATGTCCACCTACACTATAGAACACCTACAAATTAAAAAAAAAAGGGGGTACACACAGCAGCATCACAGTATGTGTACATATAGAAATATATATACACATACAGTAAGGGTGCATTTACACGTGGTAGTATCGCATGCCTTTTCAAACAGCTGAGAAGAGAAGATTTGCCTGATGCATTCAGTAACAAACACATACGTTAATGTATGCGTTAACATTGGGCTATAGCATGCATTTTGTAAATGAAACGTTAATACGTAACATTAGCGCCTCCACGCAGACACATTAGTATATATATTCTTATTACCATTTTGAATGGCACCCTTGACATCCTTTTTCGCCCCAATTTTTCATCATTTCTTTTGATTTATTACATAGAAAACTACAAAAAAGGCTGTATGTTTACATTATATAATAAATCTAGTAAAGATTATGCTCATCAAAAACAAGATGCAGTGATTTCCAAATTACACAGGATTCTCCTCTGACGAAAATACAGGAATGGAAAATTTCAGGGAATCTGGAAAAATAATTATTCAATAAGCAAAAACACAGCTGTTGGAGGCAGAATCACAAGTTCTTTACAAGTTTTCTTCTTAAATGGCTCATTGAAGTGAAGATGAAATCTATACCAAAAAAGGGGCGTTTATTGAAGAGAAGAGCTGTACTGCAATATCAGAACGACATCTGTAAACGTCTTATTGTGGGGGTGTAGTCCATTATCATTAGAATGGGGAACCGCCATAGCTAGCTGTAGATGTTTCTAAATAAGATTTTGATGCACCAAAGGAATCTATAAACAAATTGCCAATGGGGTGTTACTAAGAGCCATGTCAAAGGGGCGTGTCCCTACAGTATGGCACAGTCAGCACTTATTACATGTGGCTGGTTATCAGATTTTGATCTATCAAACCGATGAATGATTCCTAGGCCAGCTTACAACAGCAGGAAAAATATTTAAAATGTGCCTGCCAAAATAAGAACTCGAGTCATGGGGGCAGTTCCTGAGGCATCCTGAGTCCTCTAAGTTCTTCATACTTCATCTTTTTCCTCTCCTCCTCCCTAGTGACGTAGTTTGCAGCACTATTGAGCAGTTGACATGCGCACTTAGCGGTAGAGCCTGCACCTCGGCGCATGCACGTAGAAACACTGGGGGAGATTTATCAGAAGTGTCTGAGAGCAGAACAATTCTAGTTGCCCACGGAAACCAATCAGAGCTCAAGTTTCATTCTCTCAAAACTACTTATAAAACTAAAGTTGAGCTTTGATTGGTTTCCATGGGCAACTGTTTTACCTCAGACATTTCTGATAAATGTCCCCCACTTTGTCTGTTGTAAGTTATAGGAACAGGTCATCAGGTTGATAGGTCAAAACCTGTTCACAAGTTCTGTTTAACACTCAGTTGTTAAGATATAGAAATTTTGGGGAAAATAGAAGCGTTACTGACATCAAAGAGTGATCAAACAATATCTTTAGACAAAGACAGAGGAGAAGATTTATTAATCGGTCTTCGACTTAATCTGGTACAGAATAATACTGTCTAGTCTAACTCAGCACCGTTTAACCTTAGGACACTTTTTATAAATCTACCTCAATGTCTCTACCATCACATACAGAATATAGAAATATTAAAATACTCAAAATATCTTCCCCGCTCTCCCTACTTTCTTTCTCGCTTTCCTCTTTTATTAATTGTTTCTTTCTTCTTTTGCAGTGAAATTACTGATTATTATCCTTGTTCCCCTCCGCGCTGGCTTGTTAAGCCCCTTTCTGATAAAATTCCTATGTTGTGATTTGTACCCGTATCGGGATTTCTGCTTCTTCACCCATTTCCTTTGTTGTGAAAGTTTCAATAATACTTTAATAGTAAAAGAATATAAACATATGTATCAGAAACTGGTGTAAATAATAAAAAAAATATATAAATGTTCCATTGCCTTTACATAAATTGTGATTTCCTATATAAAACTCTTCTATTGCTATTGAACCCTGACACATTGTACATCCAGTCTTCTCTGTTTTCTTGCTGTAGGGGTGTGAATGGCTACATTTTGTGATCTCTCTGCAGGATAGAACCCTTGGCCTGAACTTGACTCGTCTGACATTTACTAACTGTAAACATCTATAAACTGTGTAGTAAATGTGTAGACTGTGTAGAATGTGTAGATGCTGCAAATTTGCGTCTACAAGAGAAATACAGGTAAAAAAATATGAATGTCAATAGAGGGGCAGCAAGAAACTTTCCAAAAAGTTCCTTTTTACTTATTTTTTTTTCCGGTTTTCATTACTGCTCAAGATAACTCCGTATCACCCCACCACCCTGTAAGTGTAACTGTCCTACTCTGTAAAAGAAAATGTATGAAATATGTACGGTAACTCCTATATTTATATTACTGTCCCCCACCCCCTTGTCACTGAAATCGCTCTGCATGAAAGATAGGCAGGAATTTCTTGTACCATCAGGGGGAAATCTTTTGCTTGTCCAATATCCTATCAGGTTACTCACACCATTCCAGGGAGTACATAGTACAAATGGCAACTACTACAAACATGGTGGAAACTTTTATCTTGCACAACACATGTTTTAATGCCACGTGAAGCGATTACCAAAAATTACTCTGCTCTGACACCCCTGCCTTCAACGACAGTCACAATGCAACAACTCCACATAAAACGGAATAGGCGGTTGCCATTGGTTTTACACAAGATTGATGTGCCTCACCATGTCATTTACAGCGTTCAGGCTTGAGGAAGAATTCTTCGTGCCTCTAGCATCTGCGTGGTCAGCTCTGCCGACTTAGCTTTTATTACAACAACTAAGCAGAAAAGTACAATGTGGATATTATACTGCAAAAAGCTTAGTCCAGGCTGTAAGCAATGCAACTCTATTCCATAGCAAATTCCATGTACACTGGATATCAAAATTAGTGGACACCCAATTTCCTAAATGTAAGGGTCAGTGGGGCACATTTACTTAGGCTGTGTGCAGTTTTCTGTTGGACTTTAGGTGCAAACTGCTTGCACAGGTATTTAAGAAGTGCCCGCGCCACATTTCTGTCATACGCGACCGTTTTGTGTCGCAGCTGCACTATGCTTCATGCAACACAAATTTCTGCACTGAAGGGGTCGTTCTGGTGCACATGTGCACCATATTTTACATGTAAAGTTAGACAGAAATTTGTCGCACGCACTATGTCAAAGGTGCACCAAAAAAAAGTGGTGCACTCTCTCAGGCAGTGAAGATTCATGAAGAACATGCGCCAAAAATCATTAATCTAGCGCACTCTGCACTGTACGCAGGCAAACTGCACATAGTACTGACTGCACTGTTCTTAGTAAATGTGCCCCATTGTGGTGGGCGGGCAGGCTGGACACTTCAGGGGACTGGAAGGCTGTATACTACAGGAGACTTTCTGGCTATATATTGCGAGGCTGTGACCAATGCATTTCCCACCCTCGGCTTACACTCGAGTCAATAGGTTTCCCAGTTTTTGGTGGCAAAATTAGGGGCTTCGGCTTGTACTCGAGTATATACGGTAATTGTAAAAGAATACTGTTCAAAATTAGAGAGCACTTTGCAATACTTGCAAGTTATTGGTGTTAATCTGGCACCTGGTGCCAATTTCCTTAATTATTTCACAAACCCTATTTAACTGGAAGATTAACTTTCCAGTTTTCACTGACTTTGCAATCTGTGACAGTCCAAAATGACTGCAACCCTCCAGCAGCAGGTTGTCCAGATGAAGGCCAAAGGGTGGTTCTATCATCAAGAGATGTTGGTCGATACAAGGCTGTGATTTTTAGAATTCAAGGCCCCAATGAAGGCTGGTCCACAGTTTATTATAGTGAACAAAGCAAGTTTTAATTTATTTGTGATTGGAAACATTGGGGCTCATTTAACTAAGGGTCCAGGGAGCGCATTTTTGTCGGGTTTCCCGGCGATTTCCACTTTGTGCCGCATCGCGCTGGGGATCTCACACGATTGGATTTTGGTGCCGGGGGCGGGCCGACGGACAACCCAACGGATTCTGACTATGAGCCGGATTTAACATTAAAATTGTGTCACAAGACACGCACTTAGACGAACCGGGAAGAAGAAGGTGAACTCCGGCGGACCTCGGCGCGGAAGTGACGGATGCAGGAACTCACAAGCTTTGTGAATTGCGCCGGACTTCATTTTCGTTGGACCGTCCATATCGGAATGGGTAAGTAAATTTGCCCCATTATGTGTGACAAACTGAGGGAAAACTAACCCAAAGTGTGTAAAGAAGTCAATGAAAGGTGGTGGTGGAAGTGCTATGGTTTGGGGAATGTTTTCTACAGCACTAGTTGGATCTCTCTTACGGCAAGTAAATAAAAGTGTTTATTGGAACCTTCTTCAACAACACGTGGTTCAGCAGGACAATCACACAACAAACCATGTAAAGCAATTTTTTCACAAGAAAAAAAGTTTCGTACCATGTTAGCCAGTTGAAGAAATTCCTGTTGCTTTTGATAGGTCAAATAAAGTCACCTTCTTCAAATAAAGTCACAGTCTTTCTGAAGTGTCACTTCAGAAAGACTGTTATACCATATCTGATGAAGGGATCTAAGATGTGTGAGACACTGAAGGGGTTAACTGTGGATGGGCGGTATGTTTCCCCTAGGTTTTCCTATTCTGCAAGGCCTTAGTGCTGAGGTTGTGGTGTCCAGCACCTTGGACACAGGTGGTGGGAACAGCCTAATCAGCCTGCATAAAGCCGCTGAGCAGAGCTGAGATTGTGGTCTCTCTGACAGGAAGCTGGAGAGCACACAGCCCTGACCTCTGTGCCTGAAACAGCGAAAGTGTTTTGATTAAGTGGTGAGTTAGAGAATCACTGTATAGTTAGCACCCTGACAGGTAGGATATTATTTGTTTTTGATGCCTGAATGTGAAGGCTGTTTTATTTTGTTCCTCCTGCAATAAACACAGGCTAGACCTGTTTTGGACTGTATCTTGGTGTCACTGTCTTGAACTGCACCACAGCACCCCGCTACCACGGTCTCTACTGGGCCAAATCCTCCACAGATGTTACAAGCAAGCTTTTGGGGCATCTTATATTTCAGTTATCCATTAAAAGGTATCCCAGTCTCAAGAAGGCGACTTTATTTGACCTATCAAAAGCAATAGTAAGCAATTCTTTGAAACAGAAAACACTGAGGCTACATTCACAGGAACGTATGGGGGATGTATACACGGCCAACTTTTATACGTTGTGCACCATGTATTACTATGGGGGACGAACGGTCACCCCCTCCTCCACTCCCTGGGGCTGTGTGCCCGCCATACTACAGTATGGTGGGCATACATCGTGTGAATGTAGCCCAACACTGAAATGGCCTGATCTAAACGTAATAGAAAACCTCTGGAAAACCCTTGGTGACAAAGTTATGGCCAAGAAACCCACTGTAACAGAACTGTGGAAGAGATGGAAAGAAGAGTGAACCAATATCACATGAGAGCAGTGTGAGAGACTAGTGATGACCTGTGGCCTCAAAGCAAAGGCCTGTACACATCCTACCTTACCCTAAAGATAATGGATAAGCCTAGTAGTAAATCCTAAATATAACATATCCCTATTATATCGTCCTATGGGAGAACCACAGGTTAATAAATAAAACTACATGCCACCTCAAATCATGTAATGTACATTGGATTTGGTTGTTCTATAGATACATCATATTACTTCACCCCAGGATCCACAACGCCCCTTCCCTGCCAACGTACCATGCACTTGTAGGCTTATAAAACTGTAATTATCTCCCCAGAAATGGCCTTAAAACAGCAGAGAAATCTATTTCTAGACCAGCACACAGTCAGCGGGATGGAGGAGAGTTGGCTGGAAGGATAAGAAGATGCTGAGCTGGTCAGTATGAAAGGGAATGTAACCCGAAACGGCAATACTGAGAAAGTCTACCACAAAAATGAGAGGGGAAAGTCACACACAGGTCAGCTGAAGCCTTTTCTTTTCTAGGTGTAGAATTCCCAAGGGATCCGAGTAGGACAGCAACAAAATGCTACAACAAACAAAACTATTAAAACACCAAAACATTCTATTAAAAGTCTATTAAAACAACACACTCAATATTACTTGTCTCCTATTAGGGAAAGTTACTGATGTGGTATGTGGTGTGAATTTACAAGAAAAATAAGACTAAACCGATATAAATTTACAAAAACATAAAATATAAGGACTATTATATTTGGCACAACCTACTGGGGATAGTTATCCATTATATAGTCTATGGGGGACATTTAACAGTACATAGACAGAATACAACAGTTTATAGATTGTGGTAAGATCTCCGCTGCCTGTCACTATTTTAGGGTAATATATCCGAATGTATAAATGAAATACAAACGTAGAAGTCAGGAGAGATGATTCTACTTCACACAAGGGATCCGTATAGTATCAGCAAATGTATTGTAGTAAAATAAGGTATATTGCGATCTATGTCTTCTCCGTTTTTAAAAAGTTAGGGTCACCTAGGGACACTACTTTAGCAATGGACGGCTATGGGGAGCGGATGCAGCGTATTGCATCTATACCCATTCCCCTGCCGAGCACACAAGGAGCTAGGCAGGAGCGGGGACTCGGTGATGTCACTGCCCATAATAGGACAGTGAGATCACTGGGAAAACACAGCCAATCGGCTGCTACCGATGTACATGCCCCCCCCCTCCCCATTCAGGAAGATTTTGACATATGGCAAATAATGTGATGTGAACCCAGCCTAATGGAGGAGTTATCCTAAGCGCGGATTCACACTGTCCACGATTAGTCCCTAATCACTAGTAGAGAAAAGTTCTTTGTCATGGACTGACCACACTGCCAGGGACAAAACTCCATGCATCATATACTGTTCAGAAACAGTTTGAATGCGCCCATACTAAGTAAGCTGTGCCATGAATATTGTATGTGTGCATATATACAATCCCTACGCCCAATCTGGTCATATTTTGCAATGTCATATTGTTTTTATAATTCTAAATACATTTTTGATTTTACTCTGAA
Source organism: Engystomops pustulosus (assembly GCF_040894005.1). Lineage (NCBI taxonomy): Eukaryota > Metazoa > Chordata > Amphibia > Anura > Leptodactylidae > Engystomops > Engystomops pustulosus. The sequence continues at coordinate 135,236,983 of NC_092416.1, read as the reverse complement.
TCAATATGGAAGCTGGAGATCATAGTTTTCTATGTATATCTATGTATATCTGTTCATATATCATCAGAGATACATCAGTCAAAAAAATTCTTAAAGGAAATCCACCATCAAAATCAAGTATGATAAATCAGGGGCACTCGCTTATAGATCCAGGCACTGTGACTGTGGCAATCTTCTTATATTTGATATCCATGGCCTCCTTCCATCTAAAGTCAACTATGCTTATGAGCCAGAACGGCTACTGGGGCAGCTCCCAGCGCCCCTCAGTACTGTAGCGTCACAAGCTGTTACACTGTCGCACCATACCCCTTGTTCTCCCTGCACTTCCTCCTCCCTGCTCTTTCAGCAGCAGTGGGAGTGGAAAGTGCTCCTGCTCAGTGTAGCAGCCTGTGAAGACAGAGCAGGAGGGGGCTCTGGCAACACACCCAAAACTCATTCAAGCATAAGTTGATTTCAAAAGAAAAGGGGCCATGGATAACAAATATAAGCCCTGGATTCTCATGTTTGATTTTGATGGTACCCCATATACAATATATTGTGTTTTGTAGTAAGTATCTGTTTGGTATAGGAGGACCTTGCAACAATTCACTGGTATGAATTTTATTCATATTTTTATATGTTATATATTTTTTCACACAGTGGATACCAGGGGCACTACAGACGACAAAATTTATTTCATTTTTGTCCATCTTGAGTCACCCAACTATATTTTAATTCTAACTGGTAATGACCTTGAAGGTCAAACTAGCAAGAATAAAATGTTCTTCCATCCAAGGGTCAAATGGTTAACTATGCTCTACATCCCCCACCTATTAAGAATTTTGTCCATCACAAAATGTATTCCTTTTCCATCAAAAACCAATGAATACAAACATCCACATAGCGGAATATTAGGATGCATTGGAAACAAAGCAAGCAGCTGGTCATAATTACATTAGCACTTTTAATAATCGCATAAAGCACAGAGCGCACTGTAAAAATAATAACAGCGTTACATTGTGTATACGTATAGAAAAAAATAACATAATTAAGAGGATTTCAAAAGGACCCAAATTACAAAGGGAAGACATCAAAATCTAATTACTTTTTGCTGGATAATCTGTAGTATTTCCATTGTTTGCACTGAACACACAGTTTAATGAAAGAGGGGGAGGGGGAAGAAAGACAGATAATAAAATTAATGAGCTCTGCTGCCAAATCCAATTCTGTAGATGTTGCTCCATCCATCACTCTGGAGTGTCTGGAGAGAAAGGGGGATTCTGAGCTGCATTACACCAATGCATTCATCCAAGTAATCATTTCTGCTTCCTACAAGACATGAGCTGGGAATAGTGTTAGGAACTGTTCCTGGAACGCAGAAACTCTTCACTGAGAAGACCCTAGACTTTACATACAAGTGCTGAAGGCGAACCAGAAAATCGCATGCGTTTAACTATGTGAAAACGCACTAACTAAAAACGGCCCAAAAACGGCCTAAAAACGCCATGTGTGTCTTCACCCTTAGTCTTTCCTCTCCCATGTCCAGCTGTAAGTGATCAGCATAAATTTACATTCATTTCACATTTTTTTATACATTCACCACATACGCCAGGAAAGCTACCAGCATATATACTGAACGTATCCAAAACATATACATGAACGTAGCCAGATAGATGCCTCTTTTGCCTCTGACTGCACAGTATATGTTGCATCCAGCAGCAAAACACTGGATGCAGCATGCGCAACATATATGTTCAGCATAGGCCATTAGAGGCTATAGGGGAAAGATGCAACTGTACTGCATCCATTCCAGTCCTCTGCTGAGTGTACTCTCTGGGTGTTTCCCCTGAGAACTAACTATCCATTTGAGGACAGTTACTGTTTACTCCGCCTTCCACTTTCAGGGGATAGGGGTGGATCTGGAGAACCTATCTCTTTGTAAGGCATACAGTGGGATACGTTCATAGCCGTACGCCTAACATATCCTTACAACAAAGGGTTCAAAACAAGGTATGAAACTACCATATTACAGGAGAGAGGCCAAAATCTCTTGACACAGAAGCTTTTTAGTGTGAAAAAACAGAAGATAACCTAAAACCAAGTGCTAGAAAACATCATACAGCCAAAAACAACCAAATGAAGATCTTCAAAGAAAATTGCAGCGGATCTACAGCTATTCTTATATAATTCGTCTATAATTAAGGAATAGTGCCTCAGTGGCAGATCATTTCAGGTGATATGGGGAGGACTTTTAACCCTTTACCAGCAGGTATTCCTGGTGTTAAAGGTATTTCTAGTATTTTTGGAGAAAAATAGATTTAGTTCACAGATTTTAAGGTTCTGCAAGCAGCATCCCCCCCCCATTTATATTGTTTCATCTGACTATGCTATTACTCTGCAATGTCTTATCTGATATGTACCCGATGTGTAAAGTTTTCCCATCTTCTTTCTGTAGACATATAAAATGAAGATTTCTGTTTTTTAAAAAACGAAAATATGTCATAGAGCTACTATTTTACTCCCGCCTCTTCTTATTCAATATGACAGGCACGGAGAACCTCAACACCTTCCCACAATGTGGTGGTAAAGACACATAAGAAGCTCTCTTACAAGCGACACCATTTTAATAGACCCGAACAGATCTCTCTGGGAGACAATTACACATGTGAATTGTTTTCCTCACGGTGGATTATATCAAATTCAAAATGCGGCCAGCCATCTGCTGTAATTTATATATATCGAGATGGCAATAAGGGAGAAAACAATTGTACAGCCTGAGCTGCAGTAACTAGAATGACACTTCTGCTCCTCGCAGCTCATCTATCTCAAGGGCACAAACATTATAGAACTTTACAGGATGGAAGTATTCAGCAGACATTACATCAGGATCATCTCGCAATTGGTACCTTGGATATAGAAAATAAGTACATGACACTTCCATCAAAAGCTGTAGAAATAAACTACATAATTCACTATGCAAGATACTATTTTTTTTTACTCAACGTCAGGTGAATCTACCAGAAAGCAACCAAAATTGAGATAATTTCTGTCATACAGATATCAATGGGACTTGGGTCTTAAGTTGTCAACTTGTCAATTGTGATTCAGTAGTTTCCAACCTAGACAACTGATGCCAGTAGATGGTAGAGACAGCAGTCACCACCACAACACTGCTGCCTACTGTCTTTGCCCCTGAATATATTTCAATTAATTAAAAGTCGCGATACTGTCCTTGTTATTTGGATATAAATCTGTAAAGAGAGACACTTTTGTTGAACTGTTAAGGATTTTCCCCCAAGCAGCATTAGTCGGGTCATCTGCCCATCAGAGAATCGGCAGATCCTCCAGACATTGATCTTGGGAACCTAATAATGGCTTCTAATAAGAAAGGCAGTAACACAATCAAAATACAAGAGGAGACATACCAATACTGGGACTACTAGAGGCAATTTATTAAGGATTATTGGAAGGTGGGCATGAGGAACCCAAATGCAATACGATTCAGACTGAGCGGTGGTATCTCCTATGCAGTGGAAAGGAGAGAAGATCCCAATGAACAGATTCATTTAAAAATAGTCATTCCCTCCTTCATCTCCACGCACTGCAGTTTAAGCAGATACACAGTTGTATATGTACAGGGGAATCCATGCTTCAGACAGAAGTTGTATCTCAGACAACACTCAAAAGACAACATAGATAATTCTTCATTGCCAAGCTAAAAAACTGCCCATGCAGAAAAAAAAAATCCAACTTTAATGAATCATATTAGGTTAGTCATGTAAACGCCGTTATATTCTTTAGTGTGCATTGTTCAAAATTGAATAAAGAATCAAAAAAGAAAAAAATTATGTGCCTTAAAGGGGTATTCCAGGAATCAGTATAATTTATATACAAATGGGCCCATAAAATATAAGCTACCGTATATACAAGTGTATAAGCAGAGTTTTTCAGCACAAAAAATGTGCTGAAAAAACTCACCTCGGTTTATACACGAGTCAATTAAAAAATAAAAAACTTAATACTAACCCTTAGGAGTCGGGACAGTTGAAGCGGGTCCCGATCTTCGGCGCGAGGCTCCCGATCTTCGGCGCGGTTCCCGGTGGCCCCTCTTCTCTCTTCTCCCTTCTCTAGCCAACAGAGTCGTGTCCCTGCGATCTGCCGGCGGGCGCACACTATGATGCGGTGGTGTCACCACTGATGACGTCATCAGCGGCGACACCAACGCATCATAGTGTGTGCCCGCCGGCAGATCGCATGGAAGAGAGAAGGGGAGCAGATGAGAACCATGCTGAAGATCGGGAGCCTCGCATCGGGTCCCATGCCAACGATCCGGACACCGGAGGGTGAGTATTACGTTTTTTATGCGCTTGGCAGGGGGCTGGTTGTATACTAAATGGGGGCTGGCTGTATACTACATGGGGGCTGGCTGTATACTACATGGGGGCTGGCTGTATACTACTTGGAAAAATTTTTTCACTCCGGCACAGAGAAATTCTTAAAACTTCAAATCTTTATTTTCCAAGACTTGAGAGAATGAATAAAAATTAATCACTTATGCCATGATTAAGGGTGTGTGCTACAGCTGAAACGCGTAGGCCCTCTCTTTCCACACAAACAATACTAGGTGATGCGCAAGTGGATGTTTGCTATTTTTGTTCATTCTCTGAAGTCTTGGAAAATAAAGATTTGAAGTTTTAAGAATTTCTCTGTGCCGGAGTGAAACCAATTTTTGCATGCCGTGTTGACGTCGCATGTCGTGTTTTGTTTTGCTGCACACTACATGGGGCTGGCTGGCTGCACACTACATGGGGCTGGCTGGCTGCACACTACATGGCGTTGGCTGGCTGCACACTACATGGCGTTGGCTGGCTGCACACTACATGGCGTTGGCTGGCTGCACACTACATGGCGTTGGCTGGCTGCACACTACATGGGGCTGGCTGGCTGCACACTACATGGGGCTGGCTGGCTGCACACTACACGGGGCTGGCTGGCTTTATACTACACGGAGCTGGCTGGCTGTATACTACACGGAGCTGGCTGGCTGTATACTACACGGAGCTGGCTGGCTGTATACTACACGGAGCTGGCTGGCTGTATACTACACGGAGCTGGCTGGCTGTATGCGACACGGAGCTGGCTGGCTGTATGCTACACGGAGCTGGCTGGCTGTATGCTACACGGGTCTGGCTGGCTGTATGCTACACGGGGCTGGCTGGCTGTATGCTACACGGGGCTGGCTGGCTGTATGCTACACGGGGCTGGCTGTATGCTACAGGGGGCTGGCTGGCTGTATACTACAGGGGGCTGGCTGGCTGTATACTACAGGGGGCTGGCTGGCTGTATACTAAAGGGGGCTGGCTGGCTGTATACTAAAGGGGGCTGGCTGGCTGTATACTACAGGGGGCTGGCTGGCTGTATACTACGTGGAGCTGGCTGGCTGTATACTACGTGGAGCTGGCTGGCTGTATACTACGTGGAGCTGGCTTGCTGTATACTACAGGGGGCTGGCTGTATACTACAGGGGGCTGGCTGTATACTACACCCTCGGCTTATACTCGAGTCAGTAGGTTTTCCCAGTTTTTTGTGGTAAAATTAGGGGTCTCTGCTTATCCGCGGGTCGGCTTATACTTAAGTATATATAATGTAATTAGTGGTTATTAAAAATTTTGCTCCCCTTAGCAGAAAAATGCTGTGGACATACAATGTAATGAAGAATTGTAATGCTACTGGCCCCTATAATCAGTCTGTTGATTTCCTCCGCATTGAGCAGACACAAGACACAAGATGGTCGCTGGTCACATGTCCACATCACAGGTCCTGCACCTGCCTGGGCAGGTCATGTGATCACCACTGTATATGGCTGTAGTCAGTATGGACAGTGTTGTGGTGATGTGCAGAGATGGCAGTTACACATCATTACTATGGTAACAGAGCAAGAAAGTCTGGGAGCAGAGCACAAGAGGTAGGAGTAGTTACTGAAAACTAAGGATCATGGGACATTTATAGCATCATGGGTTTTTGTATCAGACATTCATATTCCCGGAATACCCCTTTAAATGACACATAACATTACATCAGGTGGTATCCGGTATCTCATTTTCTAACTTTACATTTGGTCTCTACATTTATTTTCTGTTCAATATCTTAAACTGGAGTTTTATATTACCAAGGAGGGGAGGACAGACATTTATGACTTGAAGGGAATTTAAGTTTTACTTTTTAAAAAAAATAAATTTTCATTAATTGTTTTTTTTGTGTGTGTAGATTTGTTTTTTCAAATGTTCTCCTATTTCTTTGAACTTGACTTTGGGGAATTTTTACCTGAGCTTCCCTAATGACATTTAGTGATATGATGTGCACTTTCCAACTGTCCTGGTTTTAATAGGACCGTCTCAGATTTTTTTTGGTTCTATCCATCTGTCCTGGCCAGTAGGATCAGACACAGATAGATAAAGTGTAATGGGTGCACTGCGTGCGTATAGAAATCCACACATAGCCACTGAGGAAGAGGCATAAATAGAGGGCTAAAGAAAGGGGGATATTTTGAGTGGTGGGGGGAACAAATAAGGTGGCATTATAAGTGGGGAGGGCTACATAAAAGGGACTTATTTCTTTGCAGGAAGTAAACAATGAAGCTTCCTATAGAATGACAGCAAGCAGAGATCTAGAAAACAGCGAGCGATTGATAGAGAATGGTATATTGAAAGATGGTATAACTTAGGAAGAATAAGGAAAACATGCGGAAGATATTCCTGTGATAACTGAAAAAGCCCACAAAACACACAACAGAGTCGCTTCTGATCTCTGTCCTAACCGCTTTAATCTTAGGTTCTGGGTAGGAGGACAGGAATGTTATCTAACAAGCACAAGTATTTTATGTGGAGTTTGTCCCTTTATTCTCAGGCCCGGAACTCATTAGTGATCAATAAGATCGGGTCTTTACATGTTCGCTGTGAGAGTGGTATGGGGGAAATTTGTCCCAAGTTTTCTGTAATTTGGTGTAATTGACTCCTCCGCAGATGGCTGCTCTGTTACTATGTCAGAACATGCACATCAAAATAAGTATTTTTATACTACCATTGTAGGCCGCACAAAGCTAAGCTTGTCCTCTACATTTATTGGTCACAATATTAACTTTTTAACAACCTGATATTTTGCTTTTGGGTTTGTTTTTCCACCTTCCAATAGCCATAACTTTTTTATGTTTCAGTTTACAAAGTTGTGTGCGGGGTTATCTGAGGGACAAAATGTAATAGACTAGGAAGCTTCAAATATAAATCTAAGGCTACTTTCCCACTCCTGTATGGGGGACGTATATACGCCATATATATGTACCCCCATAGACAGTGTGGTGCAGCACATGTATGGGTACCCCTAGGGTACTTTAACCCTAATTTGTCTGATCAATCTTACCATATACTGCAATACTACTCTATTGAATGATATGGAGAAATTGCCAGTGGCACGCTTTTACAAATCTATAGCACATTGTTACACATCTGAGGCAACAACAGTTCCTGGAGTTTTACAACTCCAGGCTGCAGGCTGTCATACCAACTGATCGTCGCTCCATAGTGACCTCACGGGGAGCAATGATGATGCACCTCCAGCTTTTGATCCAGAATAGACAAATGCTGGAAGCAACCCAGAGCAGACAAAAAAAAAATTAAAATACTCTCCTTTCCTGGTTCCTCTTCTCCTCCCTGCAGCTTCTTTTCTCTTTCATTCTGCTCTGTGACCCACCATGGTTGGATGCACCAGCATCAGTACCCGAAGCAGAGCTGTGCCACAAAAGGTAGAGAACCCGGGAGCAGTACAGAACAGCAGATAAGTACTTACCGGTCCTTGATCCTCTCCTTCTCCTGGGGCTGACGCATACAACCAGCAGGAGTCAAGACACAGAGACAGAAGAGCAGACACACACAGAGCATAGCTGCAGAAAAGAACCCAGGAGTAATGAGGCTATACTCACCGCTACCTAGCCTTGCGCACCAATGCACATTTCCATTCGTTATGGAAACACTCATTAGACTGACTGTCAGCAGGGTGTGGACCCCAACTCATGGATTGACAAGCCATACGTGGCCCTTCGGAATCAGAGTTGGTCACCATTTTGTTGGAGATAAAGTCGAAGTTACAGAAATTAGTGAGTCTGAATTGGAGTAAGAAGCTTATTGACTCCACAACCCTGTCTGGCACACAGTTACAGATCAAGCTAAATGACAGGTCTGGAAGTCAGATTTACAGGTTATTATTGCAACCATTGACCAACCCCCAGTGAGCACAGTGACTATGAAGAACAAACATTCCGGTGCAAAATCCTACATTCCTCACTGGTCGGCGTAAAGGGGTTAAAAGCCGGTGCTGTAGTGCTCATTTCACAAACTGCGAGAGGAAAAGTGGCTGAATGCATTTTATTGAAATATAGGATGGCAGAGTAATTGGTAAATGACAGATTACTTAATCTTATTCCCAAATGTCTGTATATGTGTTTGAATATTGGTATATAAATATTGATTTATAAGGATTAACCCGAACATTACAGCTTATGCAGAATCCCCGAGATGTAGCTTTGTTTTCAGTATCCCAAGTGTACAACATGCAAGAGACCTTGAATGGACTGTGCATCCGGTAAAGTGTTAAAAAGCTGGGCAATTTATATCTGCAAGTAAGTGACAGGCAGATCCATTGTATGTGTCGTGAATAGGGGGAGTGTTTGGTAAAAGAGATCTGAGAAAGAACGACATCAAGGCTGAACACTTCCAAAAGGGTTTTTGTATTAGGTCGCTAATAAAGCCAGATATTCAGCTACTGTCTGAGATGACAGCACCCCAAACTGACAAAGCAGCTGCTGTTTACCAAAAAGTGAACCCGCCTCTCCATTTACACCAGCGCCGCCTTCACAGTGGGAGAAGCGGTTCTGTAGAACAGTGAACGTTATACAACATAACCGGAATTTCTGATGTAGCAAAAGACACGGTGGAGGAGGGAGAAAATAAAGACCACCCCGCCAAATTTAGTAGACAGTGGTGCTCAGGGATCTATTGAAGAACTCGGACTCACTAAGGCTCACTCAGATCAGTGGTTTTCACATCTGTATGCTATCCATGATTTTCGCGCATAGCATAACTGACCAGTTGTTTCTGATCTGTGTTTGTTTTAACTGACTTGTATTTTGTGTGAAAGAAATACTGCAGCATGCAGTTTTTTTTCCTCACTAGCCAACTACTGACCTACATGAATGTGATCCGTTATTTTTTGTCAGTGCTAGAAACTTTCCCAGGGATATTAACTGTGATTGGGGATCTTGTGGGCAACCATGCTTTATTTTTTTGGCAGACGTGAAAAAAAACGTATGCCATACCGATGCGAATATCATGGGCCCGGATAAAATACAGACAACACATGAATTGTATACAGACAAATTTTCTGCATAGAAATGTCGCTAGTGAACAGTTAGGCGTTTTTTGGACGTTTTGGGGGCGTTTTTAGTTGTGCGGTTTCAGATCGTAAAAAAACGCATGCGTTTTTGACAGGTTTTACCAATTATCTTCATTAAAAACGCATGCCTTTTCAAAAAACACATGCCTTTTCAAAAACGCATGCGTTATTTAACGCATGCATTTTTTACGATCTGAAAACGCACAACTAAAAACAGCCAAAAAACTGCCTAAAATCGCCATTTGTGCCATCACCTTTAGGCTGGTTTCCAATGTGGCGTTTTTGTCACGTTTTTTAAACGCATGCAAATTGCAAGTGGGATTTGGCCAAAACAATTAAACAACTACTCTTCATTTGAAACGAATATGCGTTTTAGCCAAATCCCCTCCCACGTGCATTTTGCATATGTTTAGAAACACCACAAAAATGCCACGTTGGAAATCGTCCTCAGCTGGTGTAACAGATTTTGTCAAGCACAGATCACGACTGTATTTTACACCACTCACAAAGTTGTTGGTGTCCGCAGCCTCTTAGGTCTGAGTATAATGCAATGTCTGTACCCTATATTTATGACCCTGGTTGCAAGTTAACAATGACCAACATTTGTCCCAAATTTCATTTAATGACATTAAGAGAAGAAAATAATTTCCATCTCTATAATAAAGGCATTAATTGTGTCCAATGAAATCTATCTGCACTATGACATTTACATCATGTGAATAGGAGCCAGAGCTTGTATTGTGCGCACTACAATACGCCACTTTGCTTCTAAATAATAGGCCCAGCTGTTAGGTGCATGGATAGGGATACGTTTTATCTGCAACTTGTGCCTAGAGGCCCCACAGACACGACGGCCACAGCTACCTTTACATGCAAGTTATTCATTTACTACTGGACTCCTGACAACTCTCCTTCTGTCATGTAAGGGTGCAACCACACGTTCAGTTTTTCAGATGCAGTTTATGATGCACAAAGAAGGAATGGAGTCAAAGTAGGAGGAGCAGCATCTTTCAATTATTTGTCTCAACCCTTTATCATCCACACCTGCTTTTGGCTCCAAAACTACTTCTTAAAAACTGGACGTGAGGACACATCCTAAGGCTATATTCACACTGCCGTTGCCCGCCCGTACCGTACCGTAGCAGGCAACAGCAGTGTACGGGGAGAGGAGGAGGAGGTGAGCGCAGCTCACCCCGCCCCTCTCCATAGGAAGTAATGGCGCACGGCGTCGTATTACAGTAAAAGATAGGACAGGTCCCATCTTTTTCCGGGTACGGAGCGGTACAGTGCCGCACGTTTGCTGCACCATAACGCTCCCGTAGGGCACCATGCGCACACTGCCGTCTATGGAGGACGTATATCGGCCGTATATACGTCCTCCATACGGCAGGGTGAATGTAGCCTAAGGCTGGTGCCACACGCACCGCTTTGTCTGCATTTGAAAACGCAAACAAAGCCTCGCCTACCGGGCGGCCCGCTGCCCGATCGCATCGGCGTTTCTATGGAAACACCTGCGATCGGGAACAAGCCGCCGGTGTTTTGCATTAAATTAACGCAAAACACCGGCGGCTCCTTCCCGATCGCAGATGTTTCCATAGCAACGCCAATGCGATCGGGCCGCGACACGCCCCGGTAGGCGCGGCTTTGTCTGCGTTTGCGTTTTGAAACGCAGACAAAGCGGTGCGTGTGGCACCGGCCTTAGTTGCTAGATCTCAAGTAGATTTTGGTGAGGTAAACATCTCTCTGACTCACAACTTGTTTCTATGAGGTAATACAGTGTTTTGGCAGACATTTCCTGTGACATAACACATGAAGTGATATTACATAGTTATATAAGCTACAAAAGACAACAGATATACCACAGTAACCTAGCGAACGTGCGTTTTCGTCAGGAATGTTCCTGTGACACCACCTAGGGGAATTTTACTAAAACATTCTACTAGTTTAATGCAGACATACCCATGTGCAACCTACAATATGTAGCTACACGTGGGTCCTGCACACTAAGGCCACATTCACACGAACGTATGCCGCGCATATGTTCGCCGCGATGGAGAGGAGTGGTGACTCCCCCCCCCCCTCCCCTCTCCATTGCGATGCATGGCGCACGGTGCCATAACACGGGGAAGGATAGGACAGGTCCTATCTTTTCCCCGTGTACAAAGCGGTACAGTGCCACACGTGTCTTTTGGTATTTGCCCCCCGTGTTATTCAGCCAAATATAGTAACTTTTTAAAGGAAATCTGCCTTTTGGAATCTTCTTACTGAAGTAGATCCAGTGGTAGATTCCCCAAGGTATTGTCATCCCTAAACTAATTTTTATATTTCCTGGTATGCAGTGTGAATAAACATTTTATTAAAATGCTAATTTGCTACAGAGTAGTGATGGGTCGGTCACAAATGAGCCAGCACAAAGAGCCGGCTCTTTCGCGTGAACAATGGGATGAGCCGATAGCCCTACCCCGCATAAATTGGGTTAAAAGTGGTGTGGAGAGGGGGACTGGATGGACTGTGGCTCCCTATTATATATTTAGAGGGATTCGTTCAGGAGCCAGAAGAACCTGAAGCCTAAAGATCGGACTTCCTATCACTACTACAGAGGATATTTGGGTTGTGTAAGCCTATCCAAGCTTCTCTGTGCAAAGGCTATTCCAAACCTTGAGCAGTCCTGTAGATCCGCCTCCATGCACGTCCTTGCAAGCACGGGCCTGCGCATGTGTAGTGGCTCCCGGTCCCTTGCCAGCTTCAGCAAAGCGGTGCATTCCACATATAGGGATGCCTATGCAGAACCGCACATCGCTGGCTACAGTCTTCTGTCTATTGGTTGACAATCAGCGCATATGCGAAAGGAGGCGTCTCTGCAGAGCTACTCAGGGCATGCAGAAACCTAAGCCCCAGAATTCAGAGAGGTTATTCCACACCCAAAGTCGCCTTTGCAGCAAATTAGCAGGCGCATCTGCAGAGCTGCTCAGGGTTTGGAATAATCTTTGTACACCGGAGCTTGGATAAGCTATTACACACCCCAAATATCCTCTGTAGCAAATTAGAATTTTAATGAAAAAATGTCTTTATTTACACAAGCTGCATACGAGGAAATCTAAAACCCAGTTTCTGGATGACACTACCATGGGGAATCTACCTCTGGATCTATTTTAGTAGGTAGATTCCAGGATGAAGATTTCCATTAAGCAATCTGAGCATCACACTTTCCTCAAAATGTACAACATCCATCACAGTAAATCAGTATAGAAACACACAAACATACACACAGCTGGAAGAGTTTAGTGGTGCTTTTTGTTAACCATTGTTTTGTAACTAAAAATGCTTTAGCAGATGCTTGAGATAAAGCATTGTTTGTACTGTATTTCTGTACAGAGGTTTTTCATTTGTTTCCATTTTGGAAATTCCTTTTTCTCTTATTCTCTTAACTAAATCGTCTGAGTGCTGATATGATGGTATGGTATACTCCTTATTCTATGGCATTACATTGACGAAGCCCCCAACTTCTGTAAACTCTTTAGATGCCATAGTTGATCACAGCAGCTGAGAGGTTAAATTACAAAGATGAGGCTATTGCCAATCCTAGCCTTAAAGGAAACCTACCACTTAGAATAGTCTGTGTAAGCAGTAAATACCGAGCACCAGCTCAGGGCGAGCTGGTGCCTGTACTTACTTTCGTAAGTGTTATAAACCGCGGTATCACGGTTTTAACACTTTTTAAACTCTAGAGCAGAAGAGGCTTCAGCGCTGCGTGCGCACGATCATGCACGCGCCTACATAGGAAATGACAGAAATGCGCAGCGCCGAACCCTCTTCTGCTGTACAGTTTAAAAAGTGTTAGGGCGCTTTCACACGTTGCGTTTGCAAACGCAGACGCAGACCAAACCGCGCCCACCGGTCCAATCGCATCAGCGTTTCTCTATGTTTCTATTGAAAACGCCAATGCGATTGGACCGCGGACCGCCTGGTGGGTGCGGTTTGGTCTGCGTCTGCAAACGCAACATGTGACAGCGCCCTCAAAACCGCGATACCACGGTTTATAACACTAACGAAAGTAAGTACCGGCACCAGCTCACCCTGAGCTGGTGCTCGGTATTTACTGCTTACACCGACCATTCTAAGTGGTAGGTTTCCTTTAAGCCTTTATGCACATCCGCTATCCACACCTCCATTTATGCCATCTGCCCAAGCTGGACCCCTCCATCCCACCACATGGCTCGTCATAGAAGTGTATTGAGACTTGAAAAATATTGATGGATGCTACACAGGTTTCATCCTGGTTTTGTCCATAGTGGATGAGCTGTGACTCTCAAAGGTAATGGGGTTGTCATAGGTCATGAAACATTCGGGGAGATGTATCATGCTGCCCGTCACAGAAGCCTACAGTAAACAACTGCCTTTGCGCCACTTTATGAGATTTAGACCATGGGCTTTCGTAGGGCAGATTTTGATACAATAGTTTTCAGGTGCCATGACGTATTTGCAGAGCCCTCGAGACCGCGTTCACAAGTGGCATTTTGGTTGTGTATTGAAACGCAATCCAAAGGCTCCACCTGCGATCGCAAGTTGAGGCAAGATTGCATTTCCTTCGCGTTTAGTTAACGTGTTCACCTTATCTCTGTATGTTTTGGCTATTTTTTTTCCCCTCTGCTTTTAATTTATCGATCTCACTTTTTCCTTGTTTTAAATTAGGTGTTTTTTCAGATCTCTTTTTGAGACATTTGTTACAAATGTCGCAAAAATGTCACACAAATGTCTCAAGTCATTTCTTTACATTTTCTAAGTTTAAGTATGGTTTAGTCTGGAGTTTTTTGCTTCAAAACATCAAAAGATTTAGCACATCTGGAATAGAAGATAAACGTGTCTTACTGACGTAAAACAAATGTCCGGCGGACATTTCAAAATGTCCTTAACCCCTTCCCGACGGGCTCGCGGGCCGAGCCCTCTCCATAGCCGGTAAGTCTTTGCTGCATATTGCAGCAAAGGCTTACTGGTAACACCCGCGATCGGTGCTGCCGGCGGCTTCAAAGAGATGGCGCCGCATGGGCGCCGCCATCTTGTCGTGGATCGCTGCTCCCCGATGACGTCACGGGGAGCAGCGATCCGTCGCCATGGTAACCTCGGGTGTTCCGAATACCCGAGACTACTTCGTTTTAACCCATGCATTACAATGTGCTAATTGCACATTGTAATGCATGGGGAGTAAAATCCACATATACTGCCATACTGTAGTATGGCAGTATATGATAGGATCGATCAGACTACCTAGGGTTAGAGTACCCTAGGGAGTCTGAAAAATAGTAAAAGTAAAAATAAAAAAAAGTTTAAAAACAAAAAATTATAATAAAAAAACCTAAAAATTCAAATCACCCCCCTTTCCCTAGAACTGATATAAAAATAAATAAACAGTAAAAATCATAAACACATTAGGTATCGCCACGTCCGAAAATGCCTGATCTATCAAAATATAATAAAGTTTTTTCACTACGTTTAACCCCGTAACGGAAAGTAGCGTCCAAAGTCGAAAATGGCATTTTTTTGCCATTTTGAAAAATATAAAAAAATTTATAAAAAGTGATCAAAAGGTCGCACAGTCTCAAAAATTATAGTAATGAAAACGCCATCAAAATTCGCAAAAAATGACACTATCCACAGCTCCGTACACCAAAGTATGAAAAAGTTATTGGCCCCAGAAGATGGCAAAATAAAAAAATATATATTTTTACAGGAGGTTTTAATTTTTTTTAAATGTATGAAAACATTATAAAACCTATACAAATTTGGTATCCACGTGATCGTACCGACCCAAAGAATAAAGTAGACATGTCATTTGGGACGCAGAGTGAAAGCTGTAAAATCCAAGCCCACAAGAAAACGTCACAAATGTGGTTTTTCACCATTTGGATTTTTTTTCCCGCTTCCCAGTACACGCCATAGAATATTAAATACCGTCACTATGAAGTGCAATTTGTTACGCAGAAAATAAGCCATAACACAGCTCTTTATGTGGAAAAATAAAAAAGTTATAGATTTTTGAAGTTGGTGAGTGAAAAATGGAAGTGAAAAAACTAAAAAAGGCCAAGTCATTAAGGGGTTAAAATGGCGCAAATATTGCAATGCGCCAAAAAATGTCTCAAAAAAGACAGAAAATACAGGAAGAAAAATAAAGATTGATGACACCCAATGTTACCAAAACATGCAATGACGAGTAGAGCCGTTGGATTGCATTTTCAAACGCAAAAAAGTTCCACGTGTGAACGTGGCCTCAGGTACCACAAATCCCAGAGAATTTGTTAACTTTTTTATCATGTGAAATAGGGGCATTTTAACCCCTTGGCACTGATGAGCTTTTTCCATTTTACTTTGTTTATCACTCCCCACTTTCAGAAATCAATAACCATTTTATTTTTTTTCCATGTACAGAGCTGGATGAGGGCTTCTTTTCTGTACTTCCTAGTGGTGATATGTTATATTCCATGCCATGTACAGGGATGTAGAAATAAAATTAAAAAATGTAGTAAAATTTACAAGAAACCGCATTCACGTCATTTTCTTGTGGGGTCCGTTTTTACGTCTTTCACTGTGCGCTCCAAATGGCATCTCGAATATATTCTTTGCTTCGGTACGATCACAGGGATACCAAATATATAGGTTTAAAATATTAAAACCTATTGTAAGAAAAATAAAAAATTATAAATTTTACCATGTTCTGACTCTATTTCATGCTTAGGAGTACAAAGTTGGCTAAGGTGTCGTTTTTTCCTGGCCGACCTCCTTTTTTCACCTGCCAACTACAAAATTTAAAGGGGTCCGAATAGTTTTCGTACCACTGTACATAAAGCTTCTGATTTATTATATGTGGTAGCTTATTGTCTGATCCTGCTCTTGGATACAGAGATTTTGCTTTTTCTTCACTTGCATGACACATTTGGAGCATTAATCATGCATTAGAATATCTGAATTCTCATCCCAACAAGTGCTCAAAAGGCAGAGGAGAGCACTATACATCCATGGACCAAAATGGGATTAGGCCTGTTATTTTAACAGTCTAAATATATAAGATAAAGGGTGATTTAATAGCATACATAGAAAAATGTAAATTCATTAAAGAGAACCCTTCAAGCAAAATAACCCCCTAAACTAAATATATTTTCATAAACTGCCATTAGAGAGCATTGCCTCTATCCCTTCATTGTCCCTCTACATGCCTGAAAATGATGTCCTAAAGCTGTTTGCAAATGACCTGTTAAAAGTCCAATGAGTCATTATCATATTCAAGCTGTCCAGCGTATTCATGAGTGGGAGGCACAGCCACACCCCCAGTGCATGACTGACAGCCTGTATAATGATGTGAGGTATAATGGTGTAATGACTCCTCCATGTGCTTCCTGGTGCTGGCGCCCCCTGCAACCTGTGTACATGAGATCCTCCTATACACATGACTGACAGCCTGTATAATGATGTGAGGTATAATGGCTCCTCCATGTGCTTCCTGGTGCTGGCGGCCCTTGCAGCCTGTGTGTATGAGATCCTCCTATACACATGAATGACAGCCTGTATAATGGTGTGAGGTATAATGGTGTAATGGCTCCTCCATGTGCTTCCTGGGGCTTGCGCCCCCTGCAGCCTGTGTGTGTATGGGAGAGATACAACAGCTCCAGGCAGCCATGTTATAGCAGAACATGTCAGGTACTTGTGTAGCTGATGTCTGTGTCACACATGTGTATTAGGAGGATGCAGCATGTCAGCAAATAAAGCACAGACACTAGCAATGCTTTACTATATATCACACATAGACATGAACAGGGGGAGGAGAGGGGAGGGGTAACAGGGATGACATCACTGCCTTTGACCATGTGACCAGCCTCATTTACATAATAAAGAAAAGAGGATTTTATAATCCTTGTGAGCTGCTCCAACATGTAGTGGTGAAACCTGATGACAGGGGTCCTTTAATCTTACAAATTGCAATACATCATAACAATGACCTTAGATTGCTCAGGATATCGCTCTAAACACTTCAAGATGGAAGACCAAGAAACATGCGACAGGTTATACTCTATACACATTTTCAGTCTTAAGGAAATACAATTTTACCCATTGTAATACATTTGACAACCTTTGCATCTGCGCTGCTATTAATGCGGCAAAGCTAGCTTCCATAGCAAGTAAAAATCATTCCAGCGTCATGGATTGTCAGCAGTCATATACTAAACCCCCTTCTACACAGCAACACAGTCATGTAAGAGTCTGTACTACATCCACAGAAATCCCACTTCACAAATCTAAATCGCTTCTATTCTAAAGCCATGGACTGAGCTGTTCTCACAAATACTCAAGGAAATCGAAGACTCAGAAGAGGCAAAAGACATTTAAAGCAGAAGGCAGAAAGCGACAAATCCCAGAGGAAAAGCCCAAAGGATTTAATGTGTTAATGAGCTGTCACTTTGCTCCTGACGATGCTTATACCCCAGAGTTTTATCACTACCCTTGTACAGTGACAGGAGCCAACACCAGATATGGAAACAACAGTATTCTGATGGTCAATGGAGATATTGCCAGACAACACAATCAGGGCTGTTCATAAAGTACAGGCAGTCCCCGGGTTACGTATAAGATTCTGTAGGTTTGTTCTTAAGTTGAATTTGTATGCAAGTCGGAACTGTATATTTTATAAATGTAGCTCCAGACACATTTTTGTTGGTCTCTGTGTCATTTGGATTTAAAAAAATGTTGCATTGTGATAAGAACCAGGATTAACAATAAAGCTTCATTGCAGACACATTTGATAACTGTTACAGCTAATCATTGTAGCCTAGGGCTAAATTATAGTAAATTACCAATTACCTGAGGTCCGTTTGTAACTATGGGTCGTCTGTAAATCGGGTGTTCTTAAGTAGGGGACCGCCTGTATACATAGCCATACATGGGGGAGACTAGTGAAGGGGAGAACTACAACATAAGCCACCAGCAAGTACAGGGTGTCCCCTACTTAAGGACACCTGACTTACAGACGACCCATAGTTAAAGACGGACCACTCTGCCAACTGTGACCTCTGGTAAAAAAAAGGGGTCATGTCCTCCCATTACAATCTATGCACACTTTGTGGTCGCATTCTAGATCAACTATTAAATGGTGCAAAGTACGGGTGTAACCATGTACTAGTGTAAAGTGCGACACCTTGATAAAATGTCCCCCATTATATTTTTAGGGATTTAAAAAGATTAAAAAAGCAGCCAACTGTTGTATGATGAAATGTTCTACGACTTTTTATATCTCTGGATCCAATTTAATAAACATTGATGTTCGGCTGTGGGCCAGGGTAGCAGGCATAGCAGCCACTATGCTGGGGCCATATGAGCTCAGACATAGGGAGCACCAAGTCAACTTGTACATCGTTTTTCACGCCTCTTTATCAATAAGTTTTATTACAGAACAAAGTCATCTTTGTGTGATACATAGGCAATTACAGCATCAAAATATTTAATATGTTTATTTATCTGGAGGACAGATGAGTCTCTCAGCATGACCAGTTTTTCATTTGGGTTGGGAATTTTTTTTTTTTTTTTTTTTTTTTTAGAAGTTGATCATTTTTCCAAATTGATGATCTAACAGCAAGTATAAAACAACAGACTGGGTTCACAACACATTTTATTTATACGCTCAGCATATTGTGGTAGAGATAGGTTGTTGCCTCCGTCTGACCACTATATGCTGTATTGGCCGAAAAAGGCAGGAGGGAAAGATGTCTCTAGCTACGCTTTTCCTTCCTGCTGCCTCCTGCTGAGAGACATGCGCTAAGGGGACACATTATAAGGGCTATGGGGTGCGGATGCTGCATACTGCATGCCTCCTCCGAGCCTCGCCGAGCAGATATGCCGCTCAGCAGGAGGGATGACCTGGTGATGTCATTGTCCATATTAGGACAGTGACATCACTGGGGAAACACCCCATAAATCAACAGCTGCCAATCTCCGGCTGCTGACCAGGGCCGGCTCCAGGTTTCAGTAGGCCCCTGGGCGACAGAACCTCAGGGGGCCCCTTTGCAGTGAACTCACATGGCAGCATTTAAAATTCAGAAACTAAAAGTCTCCTGTTCCCTAAAATATTCCCTAATTTATCATCCCAAACAGCCGTATCACGGAAAGGGCAGTTTTGAGGTCAACCAACAGGACAAGCCTAAAACTTTGTGCCCCTCTGCCAAGTAATAAAACTGAAGCTTCTACTCAGCTGCTGCGGAACCTCATAATACACCCCTCAGCTGCTGCGGAACCTCATAATACACCCCTCAGCTGCTGCGGAACCTCATAATACACCCCTCAGCTGCTGCGGAACCTCATAATACACCCCTCAGCTGCTGCGGAACCTCATAATACAGATCACTGCTGCTGCCTAACATCATAATACACACTTCAGCTGCTTCAATACATCACAATAACAGTTCAGCTGCTGCAGAACCTCCTAATACACATCACTGCTGAAACAGAAGCCTCTCTCCTACTCATGTACATACAAACCAACAGGCAGTCACACATGCAGCAAGACATATAGAGGCAGTCACACATGCAGCAAGACATATAGAGGCAGTCACACATGCAGCAAGACATATAGAGGCAGTCACACATGCAGCAAGACATATAGAGGCAGTCACACATGCAGCAAGACATATACAGGCAGTCACACATGCAGCAAGACATATACAGGCAGTCACACATGCAGCAAGACATATACAGGCAGTCACACATGCAGCAAGACATATACAGGCAGTCACACATGCAGCAAGACATATACAGGCAGTCACACATGCAGCAAGTATAGCTACATACAGACAGATACATACAGACAAGCATGGAGGCAAACACATCATCACACATACCATACACTCACCATATGGATCAGTCATACACAGCCATACATGTGACATACCATTACACCCTATGGTGTCTGCAGCAGTCCTGGCATCACACAGAGGAGTCTTCAGGCTTCTCTTCCTCCTCCTCCTCCATCTCTTCGTCCCGATCTCTAAGCTGCCAGATCTCTGCTATACTGCAGCTCCGTGTGAAGAAGAGATGGGGGAAGTGTGGGTTAACCTATTATGTGCTGTATCTCACAGGCTGCTCAGCAGCCTCTAACTCTCCTGTGCCTTGTCCGAGTGAGGGAGGAACAGTGCAGGGCACAGGACACTTCCTCAGTCAAAACAGGAAGTGAAGATGTGCACAGTGTGTGTGGGCCCCCGGCAGCTCTCTGGGCCCCGGCACTTGCCCAGGTATGCCGGGTGCTGGAGCCGGGCCTGCTGCTGACGATGTACCCTCCTCCTGAACAATGTACACATACAATGGGATACGTCTGTCATGAGGACATGTCGGACTTCCCATGACGTGTCCTTACAACGTATGCACAAAATTGTGATGTGAACCTAGCCCTAGTACAACACATTGAGGCGAGAGGAAAAACTTTGGTCAAAATAAAGCACAGTGTGAACTCAAGGTCTGGTGCTATTAGCAGTTTGTAGTTATATAGAGAGAATTTTAAAAATGATTAATCTGAACACTACCACGACATGGAAGAATATGAGCTTCAGATGTTAGTGTATCACCATTTTGCACCATAGAAGAATATTGTAGCGATGAATCGATGATGTATGACATCTTTGTTATATAGGACAGTAGTTTATTATTTTAATGATTTAATTCCAAGTCTAGGAAAATTCCAGATTTTTTTTTTCTAAGGATACTGCTGTAATCTATTCTAGCCGTCCTTTGTAATGGTTACAGATGATAGTAACAGATAGAATACAATATAGAAGCGAAGTTTCTAAAGGTTTTAACAATGTATCTGCTGATCTTTATTCTGCCTTGAGAAAACACAGCTTCCTCGGTCTCTCTAGCTAATCCCATATTAAAAGCTGTGACATCATTTCTTGGACAGGAGAGGGCAGGCAGGTTTGAGAAGTGGCAGGTGCTGGCACTGGATTCCTGCCAACAAAAGAGCAGTTTTCCCTTGTCCCCGGAGGCTCAGTAATGAGAGGCACAATAAAGGAGGTGATACATAATACCTTTCACTACTAAATTATGAATATATAATTAAAGGTCAGCCATTGCCAGTCTGTCCTGTAAAAATCAGCCCGAGGAGCGCCATCGACATGCTCAGGACAAATGACAGCTGCTCCGCCGAGTACACAAGTCAAATGCTTCTTATTATGTAGAAAGCAAGGTAAATGCCACAGTGTTATATTCATTTGTGCAGCAGAAAAGAGAAGTCTATATGGAGAATGGATACACAGATCGACAGGTTCATGGCTTAACAACACGTAAAAGGTCGGGCACATTGGCACATCCATCACATAATAAGCAGTGCACACAGTTTTATAACCAGACCCAGAGAATAGCTAGTCCATAGGACATGGGCAACAATAAGTTACAGGTATATCAGACCACTGGGTGTCACTTACCAGTATCTATAAATCAATATATGTCACCTATAGGCTCCCCATCCATAAAGTATAAGATGTAATGTTATAGACATTAGAAGGGTCGGGTTAGGGAACCTTTTCAGGATTATTAAAAGAGGTTGGCCAGGAAATTACTATTGAAGTCCTATCCTTTGCTAAACACAGGGCTTGGAGCGGGAAGAAATTGGCGCCATGGCCAGGAGATTTAACTACAGCTGTAGTGGTACAGCTCCTAATCACCTCAAAAGGAAGATGCAACTTGGTGATAGACACAGTGACAACCAACTCCAAGTTTGTGCCCTTTGTTTGTTCAGCACCAAACAGAAGATCTATGTGGGGGCCAGATGTTGCCTATTTACCGATTCTATCTACCATAGCAGGAGGATTGCATTGTCCTTCCCCTTTAAGTAAGTCTTCTACATAGGACTCAGTTAGCCAGAGCTGCTAAAATAGAGCAGTTTTCCATTTTGTGGGCTAGTAAGTAGCTACAGGATCATAAAAACAAGAATGCTATAAGAATTATTTCATAATAAAATATTAATCCATTGGCTAGCTGTTTTACAAGGAAACATATGTAGTAGATGAAGGGTTTGGGAACTTTACTGGGCAAAACTTTTTACTTGTTACCAAAAGAATAAAGTAAACTGGTTAGCTCAGAGGTTCAGGAGTCTGTACATCTTTACACAAGCTAACATTCTCGTGCACTGGCTATTATTCTGTCCTTTATAGAGGGCAATGGTGAAAATATTACATCCTCCAACCTTCGCCAGTTTTGGGGATTTTAGCAGAAGAATAGGGCATCTGGCAGAAGTAGAATGCAGGATGGAAGCCAGTGAATAATTCCAATTTTGGGAGGATATTGCATTCTGCAGGCCTATTTCTGGCTTCACCATATTGCACTGTGCTCCTTATCTCTTCAGTCAGGTACACTTCAGTCATCTCTGGGGACTTAACCATGTAACAAAAGACTAGAACATTTCTAAATGAGTGCACAGATAATCTGATTTATTCCTGATCTAGTCAGGTTGCATACAGTTCTAGCCTATGTACACATAATTTCTCTACAGACTCACCTGTACCAGAAACTTCCCTTGTTCCCCTCTCCATAGTAAAAAGACATATTCTGCTTAATCAATAAGAGAAGGCAAAATTGTAAAAATGAAAAAATGTTTTATCCACTGTGACTGTTGGGCTTATTTACTAAGGGTTGCGGATCGCACTTTCGGCGGACTGTTCGCTGGTTTCGGGATTTGCTCAGCTTTGACCGGTATTTAAAAGGTGTCTGCGCTGGATCGGATTCTGGCGCAGCTGTACTGGCTTTCATGCGACAGAAATTTGTGCCGTCAGACGATCCGACTGATTCGGACTGAGCCCGGGATTTAAGTTTCAAATTGTGTCGCAAAACGATGCGCTTACATACACTGGGAAGAAGAAGAAGGTGAACTCTAGCGGACCTGAGCGGGGAAGCGACACATGCAGGATATCGGGCGCACGATCTTAGTAAACCGCGGTGCCTGATTGTCAGACAATGCATTTTCTGTGAACTCCTCGGACCAGGTAAGTAAATGTGCCCCAATGACTAGGTCTAGATGTATGCAAGACACAAGAGTTTCTGATCAAAAACTTGTTTTTAGAAAAATTTCCAAATTAATCCGAGATTCACATATGATGGCCAAGACAGCACTAAAGCAAAACAAAACTTACTATTCTAGTAAAGTGGTGATAAAATCAAGGACTTTTAGGCTCAATTGATTGGACATGTAAGTCAGCTATGATAAGCAGTACATAATGTATATGAACTGAATGTTAGGAAATTGTTAAGAATGTGAGCTATGTACAGGGAGCAAATACACACAATCTAACCTACTATTATTTTAAGGGTTTTTCTTAAGGTTCTTTACACACAAATATTTACTACCAGTAAACATATAGAACAACCTCCTGAACTATAGAATCCATAGCCATGTCAAGGAGATCCAGAAGCCAGACTAGTAGGCAGCCAATACTTTTAATTGGGACCCCTTCAAATTAAGCATTAAAAGTCCTGGCCTTCCATACTGTAAGATTCCCATTCAGTAAATGGGGGTCTATAAATCTGTTTACTGGTTGTCCTGGTGGAGGCCCTGGCAGTCCCCGACTAAGGAATACCCAACTTACAGACAAATCCTAGTTTTAGGCCTCTGATTAAAGTGAACCTGCCATTGAAATTAACCCACCCAAAATAAATACTTAATTAAAAAACGGTGATTAAAAAGCATTACCCTTTTCCCTAAATGGTTCCTTTGCATGGCTTCTATGTTACAAAATCAGTTTGTAAACTTGCATGCAACTCACCTGATGTAAGTCCAATCACCCCGTTTTACATTATTCTGTGATCAGAGCCGCCCTAGTGGCATGCCACTGACTGATCACTATGCTGGAAATTATTAATAATACTGAACTTTAACCCGAGGCTGCAATGATACTTTATTGATTCTTAATCCTATGATAACCTATATTTATCTGTTCCGACTTACATACGTATATATAATATACAGGCGGTACCTGTTTAACCCCTTAACGCTCTGCGCCGTAGCTCTACATACAAGAGTCCTCTTCATACAAGGGTGGGGGTTGTTGCATAATGCAGCAAACCCCCCATCGCTAACAACCGCGGTCGGTGCTTGCACCGATTGCGGCCATTAACCCTTCCGATGCCGCTGGCAAAGTCGTCGGTGGTATTTAAAAGATGGCGGCGCTTGGGCGCCGCCATATTTCTTCCGAACGTCGCACCCCCGAACGTCATCGGGGGCCGGCGATTGGTTGCCATGACAGTCTCGGGTCTTCGTGAGATCCGAGGCTGAATGGTTTCTGCAGATTCGTTACAATGAGCATGTTAAAATAAATAACATTACGGGAAAGTGAAATTTGTTACGCACAAAATAAGCCCTCACACAGGTCTGTACACGTAAAAATGAAAAAGTTCTGGATTTTTGAAGGTGGAGAGCTAGAAATGAGTGAAAAAACCCTGCGTCCTTAAGGGGTTAAAATCTTTATTATTTTATTTTTAAAGAAGACAAATATGCAGAAATAGGTGAACAGACCAGCACAGAATCTTATTGGTCAACTAGGCCGACCATTCACATTGTCCAACAGCGACGCCCCTCCTGTAAACATACAAGTCAGAATCGGCCGAGGATGCATATTTAGTTCCATGGAGAGAGAATAAAAGCAGCCAGATCTGCCCTAATAGTTTATGATGTGCAAGATTACAAAAACTGTATGACCCATTGGCATCACAGGTCATCACACACTTGGGTAGAAAACGGCTCAGCTCAACATTTTCTATAGAAAAATGATAACTTTTTATTACATTATTATGTCACAAATAAGGGCAATGCTGGTGGGATACATATCCATCATGATACTAACATCCATCATTTGTCGCTCTTCACACATGTACCTTAGTGCTTCATCATGCAATTGCTTAGCGTGAAGGAGTATTGGAGGTGGAGGGAGTAGGTAAGGGACGAGCAGATGGAACCAGCAGGGACCACGCATGACGCCTGCTGTGTATAAATAAATTCCCTGTCTCTGAGCACAGTGTCAGGAAAATAGCAAGCAGCAGAAAAAATCCAGACAATACACATCCTTTCATGTCATTAAAGAATACATTCCCACTTGCGGCATCTGCTGGGGTTAAAGCTAAATTTACTAATAAATGTTGTGTGGTGTACATCCCTCCCTATACAACAATCTGCTTGTATGTTGTGGTGCATCATGGCTTCTGTTCAGGAGACATAGAAAATATAAAATAAACTTTCATCAGCCTCTACATGACGGATCAAGCACATTGCCTTATAATGGGTCAGATTTCCCATATTTATAATAGTACAGCATCCAAAAAAAAAATTAGAGCAATGGAAGGAGAATGTAAAGGTTCCAATAAACAGCTCTATTGTCAGGCTGTATGTACTCGAGTATAAGCCGACAGAGTATAAGCAGAGGACCCCAATTTTAACAAACAAAATGGGAAAACCTATAGACTTGAGTATTAGCCTAGGGTTGGAAATGTTTTGGTCACAGCTTTCAGCCAGTATATAGCTGACTTGTCCCCCCCCCCCCCCCCCCCCGAGTATATATTTAGCCAGTTCCCCCCCAGTATATAGTTGGCCAGCCCACGCCCCCTAGTATATAGCCATCCATCCCTTCCCCCCATGATATAGCCAGCAGCCTCTGCCCCCAGTATAGAGCCAGCCCCCTGCCCCTACTCCCCTAGTATATAGCCAGCCTCTGCTCCCAGTATATAGCCCGCCAGCCCTTATGTCCCAGTATATGGCCACCAGCCCCTGCCCCCCAGTATACAGCCATCCGTTGCCCCCCGGTATGCCAACCCTTTCAAATACAAATTTAACACTGTACTCGCCTTTCCAACACTCCCCGCAGGTCCTCTTCTTGCTTCGGGTGCTCTGACTTCACCTTCGGGTCCTCCGGCTCCATGTTTGGGTCCCTGCTCGCAGCCGGCACACACAATGACGTTATCCGCTTGCCGACTTGTGTGGTTACCAACATTGCAAGGGGCAGGAAGAGGAGTTGGAGGACCCGAAGCCGGAGCTCCCAAAGCAAGAAGACCTGGAGGGGGCATCGGAAAGGTGAGTACTGTACACTGTTATTTTTTTATAGACGTGAGTATAAGCCGGGTTAGGTTTTCTTCAGCACAATTTTTGTGCTTATACTTGAGTCCGAAATAAATTAAGTAACTTGTCTTTGTGGGAATACCCCTTTAAAGGGGATTTTTCTGCTAATAAATGATATAGTGGGATGAATATACACAATTCTCCAAGATACTTTCAGTATCAATTCCTTGTGGTTTAATGCTTGCTGTCATTAAACCCCTTAAGGGTGGAGGGTTTTTTTTGTTCATTTCTTGCTCTACACCTTCAAAAATCCATAACTTTTTCATTTGTGAGGGCTTTCTTATGGGCTCATTTTGTACGACTGTCACTGTGCGCTCAAAAATAACACCTCTGCTTTATTCTTTGGTTCGGTACAATCATGGTTATACCAAATATATATAGGTTTTATTGTGTTTTAATAAAGTTTGAAAAATGAAACAAATGTGTATGAAAAAAATAATCTTCTGTCGCTAATAAAACTTTTTCATATTAGGGTGTACGGAGGAATGTGTGACATTTTGATAGCTTTTAATACATTTTTATGTGATGTAAAATGGTGTAAAAGTAGCGTTTCGGACATTTGGCCACTATTTTCCGTTATGGGATTCACTGCCAACAATAACCGTTTTTATTTTTTGATAGATCGGGCATTTTGGGATGTGGCAATACCTAACATGTTTGTTATTTTTACTATTACTTTTTATATCAGTCCCAGGAAAAGGGGAGTGATTTCAACTTTTTGTTTTTTAAATTGTTTTAAATTATTTTTTTAAACAATTTTTTTTTTTACTATTTCTTAAACACTCTAGGGTAGTGATGGCGAACCTTTTGGAGACCGAGTGCCCAAACTACAACCAAAATCCACTTAATTACCGTGAAGTGCCAACTCGGCATTTTAAGCAGTATTCAGTCGTATCGGCCACCAGTACAGCTGAAAGAAGGAGGGCAAATTCAGACTCTCATTGTAGCCTCTCTCCAGGGTCTCTCCAGGTCTTGAGAGGAAGAATGGTGGGTCCAGCAGGAGGACCTCTAAAGATAATGCAGCCAAGTCCACACCTTCTCCTTTTCCCACAGTTCCAAACAGCCAATGAAGTGTCGCTTTAAAATAGCGCTAAGAGCGGCATCTCTTTAGTTGCCTGGGACTGCAGGAGGATTTGGTGGATTTGGCCCTATTTGGTGAACTCTGTCCTGGGGTGAGTGCCCACAGAAATGGCTCCGAGTGCCACCTCTGGCACCCGTGCCATAGGTTCGCCACCACTGCTCTAGGGTAGCCCTAGGTCAGTGATGGCGAACCTTTTAGAGACCGAGTTCCCAAACTACAACATAGACCCGCTTATTTATGGCAAAGTGCCAACACAAAAATTTAATTTGTCACAGTTTTCATTGATACCAGCACCCTGAGGACACCAATAAAGCAGAAAATAGTCCCAGGCTGAGCTGTCATTTTAAAATGGCTCTGTCCACAGCAAGTCCTGGGCTGTCTGGGACTGCAGGAAGATACCTGGAGTCATCTCTGGTGATGCCCTGAGTGCCCACAGAAAGGGCTCTGAGTACCACCTCTGGCACCAGTACCATAGGTTAGCCATCACTGCCCTAGATGATCTGATCGTTCCTACCATATACTGCAATACTGTACTACTGTATTACAGTATATGGCATTTTTGCACAGTATTCATTACAAAGAGCCACTAGCTCATTGTAACAAAATTCAACTTAAGAACAAACCTATGGAACCTATCTTGTACGTAACCCGGGGACTGCCTGTAGTCCTGTAACAGTATTAGTAATTCACAATAAACAACCCCACTTTGTGCAGAAAGAATAAAAAGTAATCTCTGGAGCAAAGCCTTACCTAGGAAACTGTGATCCAGGTGTTTTCCGTGAGGCTCTGAATCTCCCTCCATACACAACTCAAATCCTGGGAGGGCAAAAAAAAGAAGAGAGAGAAAGAAATGAAATGTTGATTTTTCTGGCACTCGGTCCCCTCCCTCTCTGTTCCCTACACCTGTTTTGAATAATTTCATCTAGAAACAATGGGTCTCATTTAATGCAAATTCTCTGCATGGCGCTGAGTCCCTGCATTCCTACAGACATTGCAGAGTTTTTTCTTTCCACACCATCTACAGAAAAGGAGTAGTTCTAAAAGTGTCACATACAAAACGCCTGCAATGTGCTGCAGCTACCCAGCATGGAGCCCAGGAGCGTCTGTTCACTCTGCATGTTGGTCTTTTACTGCTTTAAGAAAAAGAGCGAATCCAACAACCTGAATGAACTGGAACTCAAAATGTAAACTGCATCAAGACTACAGAACTATCAGCCTTAGGACTTGTTCACACAGTGCATTTTGGTTGCGTTTTCATTGAGTTTTGAAAAGCATTACAATAGTGAGGAGAGGTGATGTTAACGCATCTGTTAATGCGTTAACGCATGCGCTTTGTTAACGCATGCATTAATTAATAATTAATTAATTAATAATACTGTAATTAGGAAAAAAAGGGTAGCGTGGGACACAAATGTGGCGCGGACCCTTCTTAAATACCTGTGCAAGCAGTTTGCACTAGAAAGAATGTGCAAAGTCTGACAGAAAACTGCCGCAAAGCCCTTAGTAAATGTGACCCAAGATTCTTAAATATACGCAGGATAATAATATAACACGTTCTCCAATTCACGGTTATTAACAAAAATACAGAATTTCACAGCTATAATCCCAACCTGTCTTTTGTCTGTCCCTGTATATGACTGTAAATCTGCTAACTATGGTCGGACTCATCTGGTAAATAGCTTCTCTTGTTTGCATACTGGAGTACTCTCTGCTTCCTGCTCCTCAACACTGCATTACATGAGCAGCTCAGACACAGACACTTCCTGCCAGCAAGCAGCAGTGTGCAGAGACTTACTCCACAAGCTACAGGCAAGATAAGGTCTATAGCCGGGAGGGAGGCATTCCCAGAGCTGACTGTCATCATCATCATCATCTCTTATTACTGATCTGTCTTTTTCCATGTGTCAGATGCTAGTAGAATGTTCAGAAGCTAAATAAAAGTGTAGATAAACCTGGACCCTGATACTCTAAGCACATGGTCAGCACACAACATCTCACAACACTAGACAGTTCATGAAGTGTCCGCCCACACTGTGGAATTCTGAGTAAAATTGTAAACTAAGAGTCTAAAAATTATCTTTATTGTGTAAACATCACTAGAATTACAATTCGAGAACTTTCTTTCATGGGCAAACCCCTTTAAGGCTGTGTCACACGTTGCATTTTGTTTACATTTAACACAAGCGTTTTCAAGCAGCTGAAGAGGAGATTTGCCCAACTGCATTTCTGTCAACATTGAGTTTACAAAATGCAAACATTGACGCAATGTTAATGCAAGTGTTAACATAGTTTGTAAACGCAATGTTGACAACAATGTAATTTGGCAAATCTCCTCTTCAGCTGAATGAAAATCCATGCATTAAATGCAAACAAAACGCAACGTGTGAACGCAGCCTAAAGTTGATTCTTAAAAGCCTGAAGTACCAAGGCCATTATTAAAAATGTGCTCCATTTCACAAAATGAATGGAAACAAATGACCGTTAGTGGAAATTGCTGTTTTTCTGAGTACTATTTAGCATTTTCCAGCCTCAAGCGTTTACAGGATCAGTTGTACAAACTCAAAATGGCATACCATAAGAATTGTATTCATGGACAACAGGGAACATGCAACATGTATGACAGATAACAAAACTCACCAGGTAGAGGTCAGTAATATCTGTCTCTTGTGTTCACACCTTACATTGAGGAGGAACAAATCCCAAACACAGATGTGTTTAGAACTAAACGCTTGCGTTTGGGAACTAAAAAAAACATTTTGCCTCGTAACTGCCAAAGCATGTGTTGCTTGTCCCGAATTGTTTAGGTCTATATGTAGTTCCTTCTTCCCTAGATACAATGCCAAAGACCATGGAGCAGTGCCATTTTCGGAAAAAGTCTGCTGCTCAGCTCCGATAAGCTCCTAAAAAGGAACTGTAATGTACCCCAAGTGTGGCAATTAAGAGCACTGCCATCCTTACTGTATCCTTATTTTAGGTAAATAAAGAAAGAAGGAACATCACATTTTTACCTTAACAGCCAAAGATTATACCCATAGAGGTCAAATGGGTATTTTGTCTAAAGAGTCACCAAATCCTGTCTCTATAACTCCTGGTGTACACAATTGTGAGGTGAGTAAAGCTCTAAACTACAGATCAATAAGATCTTTATCTGTGTGTGGGGGGGGGGGTAAACAGCAGAACTGTGTGTGTGTTATAGGTGAGTTAGCAGACTTGAGAGTGTCATTGTGTGTTATATGCATCTCATAGATCTACCTGGATAAACCTGTACACTGATAATCGAACTAGAACTAGAGGGGTCTTGAAGTGTCTAGTTTGAGAATCCCCGCCCACACACTGGAATTTTACACTGACCACCACTGAGAGATAGAAGCTAAAACAGCAATAAAACTGAGTAACATTGTAAAGTAAGTGGATAAAAATGATCTTTATTGTGTAAACATCAGTAGGGGATTGAAATTTTGAGAATTTGATTTTATGGGCAAACCCCTTTAAGCTGTTCTGCAATGGGATACTATGGTTAACACATGAGCAACATTGACAACTTTCTGACTGCTGCTCCACAGAACTGATCAATGACCGTATTGTTCGGTACTCTGGTTCTTTATTTTTTGGGATTATGGATCATATTTGATATTACCAATGGTGGTTTATTTTAGGACCGAATCAATGCGATCCAGACAAAGACAGCTAATGTACCAAAATACTTCAGCGGTGGAGCTACAAATCTGCTCCTGGCCAATAGGTTGAGATATGAATGAGACCTTTGCAGTAAGAGTATGTTTAACATAATATTTTTCTTCTCAAAATGCATAAATCATAGAGACAGTTTATTTTACAAGACTGTCATGAAAACAGAGAATATGAGATCTGTCCACAAGAAGCAGAGGGTCAGGCGGAGTACTGAACCTTTCTGTCATAATCTGGAAGGCAATGAACCACAAAGACTTGTCATGGTCTATTTCTTTCTCACATTCTTCTCTAACCAGTTAAGAGTTTTACTAAAGTAGACCATCCACCTCATCCAACATAAATCACAAATTCTTCTAAGAAGAGTCTCTAATAAGAGATACATTTACTATTACCTTTATACCAAAATACTGAACAAATATAAATTACACTCCAATACTGTGATGCAAACGTGTGTACGCTGTAACCATGAAGGGCAGTTCCATTTGGGCTGAAGTTGGGAGTCGGGATCAATTTTGGCTTGAATAGAAACTAAAAACTTTTGGTTCTAATTTTAAATAATGTTTAAAGACTTAATTATTGACTCATATCTTGCTATATTTTTCGCTCTCTCTGTAGAAAGTCAATGTCCTATACTAAAGTTGATAAAGTTTTTAACCAGATGGGTAAGAAGCAAATAACTATCTCCCCAGAGGCTTCTGCTAGCTATTGGCTCTGTTCTGGTAAATAGAATCTCAACTGCACTAAAGACAGATGGAGCCATTTTCCAATCACCTCCTTCTGCATCTGTTTGGGGAATGCTACTTTTTTTTTTGTTTAAGACATCCTTATGTCTCCCTCAAAATCTAGAAAGCATAGCTACACTGCAACGCTATATGTTGGGGAAATAAAAGGAGAGTCATTGGGCTCTGTTTATCCAATCCATTTGCAGGGCTACTCTAGCGGAAGTCCATTTCTGGCGCTGCAATATTTAAAGGGAATCTACCATTAAAATTACATGGGACACTTTTTTATAGATCCAGGTACCAGGACTGTCATCATCCTTTATATTTATAATCCATGGCCTCCCTCCTTCTACAATGAACTTTTAAAATTACGCTATTGTGCCTGCAGGGCTTTTTTGTGTGTTACCAGAGCCCCTCAGTGCTGCATATTGACAGGCTGTTACGATGTGAAGGAGTACTTCCCCCCTCCCACTGTGCTGAAACTTCCTCTGCTGCAGTGAGATTACAGAAGGAAAAGAGAGGGGGTTGAAGTGCTGAAGTAAGGGGGGTGGCAGAGGACGCACTTACATTTTATCAGAATGGTTAACCTACCCAAAATAAATACTTTATTAAAAACAATGATTAAAAAGCATTGCCCTCATCTCTAAATGGTTCCTTTTCATGGTAGCAACTCACCTAATGGGAGTCCAATGATCCTGCCCAGGCTCTATGCCCTGACTCTATGTTCCAGATTGACAAGTCTCACTGCTACCACCATGCTGCTGGACTGGAATTAGTACTAAGGCCCCTTTCACACTTGCGTTTCGTGCTGCCTAGATCTCCCGGCCCAAACACTGCAAGCCGGAATTGACCCCAGCATGTCAGTTCAGTTCCGGTTTCCAGCGTTAGGGCCGGGCGATTCAGGCAGCACTCGCTGCACGTGTGATGAGAGTTCAGCGCACCACACTCGCAAGTGTGGAAGGGGCGTTAGGGTGATGCCACACTTGGCGTTTTTGAACGCGTTGGCCTGTTTTTTGAAACTGCATCCGTTTTTGACCGGTTTGACCAATTGTCTTAATAAACTGGTCAAAAACGCATTCGTTAAAATGGTCCAAGAACGCGACGTGTGGCAGCACGCTCACAGCCTGTGAAGGTGCAGCATGTAAGGGCTCTTATACTGCCCCAGGAGCCCTTCTGGCTCATTAACATGATTGTAAAATTAGATTTTAGTAGAATGGAAGCCATGAATAACAAGTATAGGAATATTACCACAGTCACAGTGCCTGGATCTATGAATAAATGTCCCTGGTTTATCAGGCTTTATGGTAAATATCCTTTAAAAATTAATGGCTTGTGATGCAATGCCAGGCAAAGCCTTTGGTCCCAAGAAAAAGAAATGTACATCAGTTGATCTGTCTGGTCACCAACTCTCAAAATTCAATCTGAGGCTAAGTGCCCTGATGGTTAAAAGGTGCCCCACAAAGGGAAACCTTGACAATTTATAAAAACAGAAATAAATGTACCCATTGACTACTATGATCCTATTGTCTTTGGTGGAGCCTACGCTGTGAGATTAGCTAAAGATCATGAATGTCAATATGAATAAAGCAAATACAAGCTAAAGTCATGTGACATCCCATACCAGAACATAAAACCCAGTGAGTGTCCGTGTGGCTCTGCTATGTTGTCCTTCCCGCTCTACTACTACATGTGTCGCTGGAGGGCTTATGTGTCAACGGTAGATTATGCGGCCAGTGACACTATACTGATGATAAGGATATGGTTTTTGCTCACTAACAAAACGTTGAATATTTTTAGCAAAGTTTAAGTAACTTTCTCATGTAAAATTCCTATTATCTGCATTCTAGTACGAAACAATACCTTATGACTACTGACACTTTACATTGACACAGTGAACCCTTTATGAGCAAAGAGAACCCAAAGAGGAAGGCTGAGCACCAATAGCCATGGATTCACCACTATTAAACCAGAGTAATAAACTGATTTACAGTAGAACATTATTTTGCTGTTGAATGTTTCAGCCACAAAAAAATGGAATATGGAACAACTTGATTTCATTTATATTATGAAGATGATTGCCAAACCCCAAACAGCTCCAGCATCTGATGCTTATTTTTGGAAAAAAAAAAAGAAAAAATGAAAAAAAGAAAGAAAGAAAGAAAATAAAAAAAAAGAGAAATAAAAGAGTGAGAAAGAGACATGCACAGAGTGAGTCAGACTGTATGAACAAATGTTTGGAGCATAGGATGGCCTCTGTTTGTGATCCCAGCAGTTGTATCCATAGCAATAAGTGTCATTATTGGCTACACCCTGTGGGGCCCATTAACTAAGGGTTGCACTGCTCACTTTTGTCGGACTGTGCACCTTTTTCGAGGAGAACACGGTTTGCACAGGTATTTAAGAAGTGTCTGCGCTGGGATTTTGGCAAGCACAATCCTTTTTTTTGGCACAGCTGCGCTGGATTCCATGCAACACACATTAGGGGCGTGCCGTCGGACGATCCAACCGATTCTGACTGAGCGCGGGAGTTAACTTTCAAAATGTGTCGCAAGCCCTTACACGCACCACTAAAAAGATGGTGAACTCTGTCGGATCTGAGCAGGGAAGCAAAAGACATGCTGGATATTGGGCACACTATCTTAGTGAATTGCGGCACAGTGCATTATCGTTGGACAATGCACTTTTACTTACATTCCGGATGGAGTTCACCAAATGTGCCCCTGTGTGTTCATTAATTCAACCTCCCACAATATTGCATGAATTATTAGCGCAGACGATAATAATGATCTTTGTAATATACCTTATTTTTTTTAACGCGATTAAGTGTCTAATAAAACTCTCTCATAGCGCAATCATCAAGCAAAATATTCTCTAGCTGTGGAAAGAGTACATCTTTAGCCTCCTTATCTGTCTGAAGTAGGTGGACAACGATTTTAAATCCACTGGTGACTACAGGAGAAATAGCAGACAAGGCACAGAGAAGCAGCCTTACCCAAAGTATTTTACAAAGTTTACTGCACCATTCATTTCTGAAATCACCTGCTTCAAAAAGGTTTAGTTACTTAAGGGTAGTATTAGTACAGTTATATTGTTGTATAAGAAGCAGTTTTAGGATTATCTTAAGAACCTCAAAACAGTAAGTGATATGGACGAATTAAGAGAAGCCATCACATTATGACAAATAACTTAAATTTTAGATGTCATTTATTTCAGGAAATAAAAGCAAATAATAAGTCACCTCCTGTGTGTAATGCACAACCAATGTGTATAGCCTCTGAACTTTTATCCTAGGATCCTACGTAAGTGGATGTGCCTACGTGAGCCAATGTGCCAAAAGCAAGATGGGTGAAACTAAATAAGAAAGTCTAATTTGAAGGCGGAATGTTATACAGCAGGAGGAGCCGAGTGTGTTAAAATATATGTTCTATTTACTGTATATATCTGGTCTTTTTATGTGAAGTCATAAGGGCAGTTATATTAGCAACAATAACAACTGTATCTGTATGTACAATCGCAGAGAAGAGGTGGCTATTTAGGGACGTAACCTCCTCCCTGACTTTTCACCACTGTAAGAGCAGAGCTATAAATAAATATACAACAAATTATACAAAAGAACAAAGTTAATGCTCTGCTTATGACAGATTCCATCATAACTTGCACCCTGTGCCCCATTTATGAGGAACACCAATATTTGACTTCTATGTTCTCCTTGCCATAGCTACATTTACACATAACTGCAACTCCTGTAATACCAGGGCATATGTCAAAATAAAAAAAAAAAACTCAAACGGTATCTAAACATCAGAAATGAATTCCGTCCCCCTGTGGTCGTGGTATGGATGTTCTGCAGGCGATGGCAAGGATGAGGATGCTACAAGGTCACGCTGCTTATTTATGTTCCCCGCTCTGCTCATTGAAGGGAGTTTGAGCACCATTATCTCTTATGTGAGATAAATCAGTCAATCTGGGAGATAACCTTTCTGCAGAGTGTAGCAGCAGAGCAATCACCAACATCACTTAGATCTCAGAATACACAACAGGAAAGGCCTTATCACAGGAGGGATTAAGTGATACATTTCCCATAGCAATTAGACAACCAAAAGTAACAGAGAGGAAAGTGGGGGACTACCCAAGTATACATACATAGGCCCAGTCTCCTCTACTGACATGTCCGTTTAATGGAAACCTACCATTTGATTTCATGCATTATGAAGCAAACATACCTTGAGAATGCTGTAGCTACCTTGATGCAGAAACAATCAAGAAACAACTTCTTAGTAGGACATGTTTACCATCCGTAAAACTCATGGTAGATGTCCTTTAAAGAAGACATGTTAGGTCAGTTTGGGTCCCTAAACAAAATATAGGCCCTTATAAATAAGGATGTGGTTGATTTATCTATTAAGGTAAATCAGGTGGCAGGTTCCTCTTCTCTATAGTAGTATAGCCCTTTTTATGGCTAATGCTTTAGTTGCCCAAATCTTTTATAATTTTGAATGCCCCTAATATGCAAATTTACTAAAGAGACTACACGGTGCAGCTACTCCACGCCCCAGAAACCTCTAGCGTTGCGCCTACCAAATCCAGTTTCAGCGTGCAGCTACGAGGAGCTGCGTACAGTCATCCACGAAGCCAGGTTCTCCAAAGACGGAGCTACTGCGATGCACAGAACATGGATTTGCGTACGAGTTCGCACAGCTTCTAGTAGCTGGGTGCTGAAGCTGGAGTGGCAGGCGGAAAGCAAGAGGCTACTGGGGCGTGAAGTAGCCGCGCTGTGTACCCTCAGCTCCGGCTACTCCACGCCCCATTAGTAAATTTGCATATTGGGGGAATTAAAAGTTATAAAAGATTTGGGCAACTAAAGGATTATCCCTAAAAACGGCGACAGTACTATAGATTACAGGAACCTGCTACCGGATCTACCTTAATAGGGAGATCTGTGCTGGTAGGTTTCCTTGAAAGTGATCCTCTGGATCACAAAAAAATTGACATGAAATACAATAACTTTAAAGGGAAACTATCACTGGATTGTAGTTTTATTAACTATTCATGTTGCTGCGTAGCTCCCAGCAGTGTAAAACAACTATACATTTATTAGTAGTGCTGCTATGCTACTTTAGTCATAAAATTACATGGCCTGACAGAGCATTCAGCACAAAGCCCTGGGGGTTAGCAAGTGCTTTGGAGAGCATGTAACAGCCAGAGATCTGCGGGGCTCTGGTGAAGCCCTTCAAAGCACTTGTTTTATGCTAAAAAACATATAGCTGTATGCATGCTGCTGGGAGCTACCAGCTGGTTCAACATCTGATTTTTCCAATTTTTCCAATTTCTCGAAACATCAACCAGCTTCCTAAATTTTCCTATGCACACTGCACTTTGATAGTCTGATACATTTACCTCTGCTCTTCAGTGATACAACCATTAGATTATTTCAGGGGAGGTTTTTTTTGCCCTGCAGGTAAGAATTGTGGATATGAACCTGGCATATTACTGCACTCCTTGTCACCAAGACACAGTAGCAGTTCCCCATAAATAAAGCAGAATACAGAAGAACAATGATCATGAGCTTGGTGGGGAGTGGAGATGTCCTAGAACTGCCAGGAGTTAGTTTTAAGGATTATGTTGGATTATCTCAAGGAGATACCTGCATCTAGTCCACACTATGGACACTATGTGTAGTCACACATACAGATGCCCATATTAAAAGGGTCCAAAATATATGGATGCAGTTAAGTTGGGATGAAACAAAATTTAAACAAATTACGCAGCCAGAATATTAGTAAATACTGGTCTGATTGAAAGCCATTGGAAGCAGTGACCACCAGCTGACAGCCCAAGAGCCATAAATGTAGCACATTTACCTGAAATACTAGAAAAGCAGGCGTGCATAGAGTCTGCCCTGCCCCACAATATATATACCAACGTACTACTCAATAGGAGCCACATGTATAGCACATTTACCTGAAATACTAGAAAAGCAGGTGTACATAGAGACTGTGCTGAGCCACAAGAGTATATTAAATTATATATATACACACACACGTGTATGTGTGTGTGTGTGTGTGTGTGTGTGTGTATTTATATATATATATATATATATATATATATATATAATATATATCTAATATATCTATATCTAATATATCTATATATTTATATTAGATGCTGGACGCAAAATGTGTGGTAGTCATTCCCAATCAAATGCATTTTGATGGAAACACATTGGGGGTGATTTATCAATGCCTCTATTCCAGTTTCAGACCTGGCATAATTGGCCAGTAGATGTATCACGAGGTGTAAGCCTTATGATGT
Organism: Engystomops pustulosus; assembly: GCF_040894005.1. Taxonomy (NCBI): domain Eukaryota; kingdom Metazoa; phylum Chordata; class Amphibia; order Anura; family Leptodactylidae; genus Engystomops; species Engystomops pustulosus. The sequence continues at coordinate 135,198,627 of NC_092416.1, read as the reverse complement.
ATCTGTCCGTGCACAAGTGGGACAAGCCCCTCCGCGTTGAGTTTCATTAGAATTGCGTTTCAACAGATAATTCAAACTTATCACGTCAATGCTGCCTCATTGTTTACTGTAATTGGTTAGAAATCTATGATCGTGTGATGTCACACAAGTGCAGAGCTTGTTATATCACACACATCTGATTACTGTAATGAGTTGTGCACCTAAGTGATATCACATGATCATAGACAGATTATTATAATTTTGGAAGTAAACAGTAAAGCTTTCTAAATAAGGGGGGAGCAGTATCAATCTGCCTATGCCAGAAAACTGGAGTACTCTGCACCTGTAATACCCTGCACCACATTTTCTGAGGGTCTTGGACCATTTTTAGGCTGTTTTCCAACAGCCTGTCTTAGAGTGGTGGCACACGTGGCACTTTGAACCAGTTTTTAGTCCGTTTTTAGTCATGAGTCTTTAGTCCGTTAAAAATTGCATGCGTTTTTGAAAACGCATCTGTTTTTGTCCGTTTTTCCAAATTATCTTAATTAAAAAAGAATGTATTTTCAAAAAAACGTATGCGTTTTTAAACGGACTGAAACAGATGACTAAAAGGGGGTTCAAAATGCCACATGTGCCACCCCCTTCTACTGATTTCAATATCAACTGATAGGTTATTCCAATATGGGTATCTATTGGATTCTCCAGGTAAACCAAAGATGGTCCAGCGCGGTGAACCACACTGGACCATCTTTGGTTTACATGGAGAATAGCGGCTGCGGACCGTTCCCATTGAGTGTACACCTATACCTAAGCTGCACACAAACAGCCACCCTGGGTTAACATACACATCAAGCGCCCCTGGCCCTTGATTTTTGGTTCACAACACTGCACCAGATTAATCATCCAGCGTCAGACATGGGGATTATTTTGGAGCAGCAGAGATCTGTCTCATTCTACTCTGCACCAACACATTAATACACCAATGACCACAAGCAAAGATCTAGAAAAACATGAAGAATGAATAGAGAAAGTATAATGAAAAATTAGAAACATTTTTATTAGATAAACAATAATCACATTAAGATCGGAGATTTGTACCCATGCAAGAAACCTGTCAAGGCTTGGTTTGGGTAACGGTGCAATGGTATCACATCTGTTCCAAAAAGGTACCACTTAATAGTTAAACACTATGAGCTAATGTGGCAGAAAATAAATCAGTAGCAAGCACAATCCTCACACATTTTTATACAACTACACATGATGCTATAGCTTACATTCTCAATGTCTATAATAGCGTAGTATCACACATTAATGGTTCATTATGGAGTCTAGTTACATTAACATACACATCAATAATCTCCTCTACAGGCTACAGGGGCATGTGATGTCTGAAATGTACCTCCGGCCAATATACATCATTTTGTACGTTCAGCAGAAATCAGCTCCAATATGTATATACACACATGGGACTAGATAATACATATAAAGATTATTGCATTCTAAAAAAAATTGTAGATAATTCTAATTGGCGATTCCAGGTAACAAGGGCGAATAAAAAATAGCGTCCAATAAGATACTACTCCATGTAGGAAGGAAGAATATTGGAGATTTATAGAGGAGTTAAAGAAGACACTTGGGATTACAAATTTTCTTCGATAATTTTGCCTGAAACTAGTCTTTTCGTTTTGTCTGTGATGAAAACGTAATCCTTATTCATATCTTCCCGGGGCATGCTGCAAACCCAAATACAAGTCCATTGATGTGAGTAAGGCAAGTTCTGGAAGAAGTGTATACAATACATGATATGCTCTATTAGATTACTCTTCCAGAATCCTATACACGTCACACCACTCCATACCCTTAACCCGGGAAACCCTCTATACTCACATATACAGACTCCCCAAAGTTGCAGCAGGAGGAAATAAGGAGAATATTCCAGAATAAAGCCCTGTTCCTCCCAACACGGGGCCGACTGCAGATCATATACAGGTCACAACAGTAGAAAGCAGCGTATGTTCAGCGAAATGTGAGCTGCTTCATTTTTTTTTCCTTTCTCTCTATGAAAACAATGGTGTTGCGGCTGCTTGGTCAGTCTGGAAAGAAACAAACCAGAGTTGCTTGTTCTGTCATCCCATCTTAACCATTTCACTGACAGAACTTTCTCAGAAATATTTATCCAGTAGAAAAACACAGACAGAAAGACATCCAAGACACAAACACACATGGTAGAAAGACAGAGAAACCTTACAGACCTCCCTTATCTTCTTGATAAAAGACTAAACATAAAGCCTTCTAGGTAATGGATATCGCCATGGGCATGGCCGTCTAGGTAATGGATATCGCCATGGGCATGGCCGTCTAGGTAATGGATATCGCCATGGGCATGGCCGTCTAGGTAATGGATATCGCCATGGGCATGGCCGTCTAGGTAATGGATATCGCCATGGGCATGGCCGTCTAGGTAATGGATATCGCCATGGGCATGGCCGTCTAGGTAATGGATATCGCCATGGGCATGGCCGTCTAGGTAATGGATATCGCCATGGGCATGGCCGTCTAGGTAATGGATATCGCCATGGGCATGGCCGTCTAGGTAATGGATATCGCCATGGGCATGGCCGTCTAGGTAATGGATATCGCCATGGGCATGGCCGTCTAGGTAATGGATATCGCCATGGGCATGGCCGTCTAGGTAATGGATATCGCCATGGGCATGGCCGTCTAGGTAATGGATATCGCCATGGGCATGGCCGTCTAGGTAATGGATATCGCCATGGGCATGGCCGTCTAGGTAATGGATATCGCCATGGGCATGGCCGTCTAGGTAATGGATATCGCCATGGGCATGGCCGTCTAGGTAATGGATATCGCCATGGGCATGGCCGTCTAGGTAATGGATATCGCCATGGGCATGGCCGTCTAGGTAATGGATATCGCCATGGGCATGGCCGTCTAGGTAATGGATATCGCCATGGGCATGGCCTTCTAGGTAATGGATATCGCCATGGGCATGGCCGTCTAGGTAATGGATATCGCCATGGGCATGGCCGTCTAGGTAATGGATATCGCCATGGGCATGGCCGTCTAGGTAATGGATATCGCCATGGGCATGGCCGTCTAGGTAATGGATATCGCCATGGGCATGGCCGTCTAGGTAATGGATATCGCCATGGGCATGGTCTTCTAGGTAATGGATATCGCCATGGGCATGGCCGTCTAGGTAATGGATATCGCCATGGGCATGGCCGTCTAGGTAATGGATATCGCCATGGGCATGGCCGTCTAGGTAATGGATAGTGCCATGGGCATAGCCGTCTAGGTGGCATTGCTGGTGGGTGTACAGGTAGTAGCCTATACCAATATGTTTGGGACCAGAAGGCAGACATTGCCTGTAAAAATGGTTATTAGACTATACAGGCAGTCCCCTACATAAGAACACCCGACTTACAGACGACCCCTAGTTACAGACGGACCTCTGGATGTTAGTAATTTACTGTACTTTAGCCTTAGGCTACAATAAACAACCATAACAGTTATTAAATGTGTCTGCACATAAGATTTATTGTTAATCCAGGTTCTTAAGACAATCCAACATTTTTAAAATACAATTGTCACAAAAATATTTTGGCTGGGTTTACAATTATAAAGTATACAGTTCTGACTGTTGCTTTGCTTTTGCTTTTTAAGGCAGCGGTCTAATCTTTCCACTAGCATTGCGTTTGCTAATGCACCGCTAGCGCAAGGGGCTCGGCCTGATCACATAGGAGTTACCAGTGAAATGCTTGAGATCGCTAACCAGCCCCTGGTGTCTTGCATTTAAAACAATACAAGACAATCTGTATATATGTCCATAAGCCAAAATGGCTTCAGTAAAAAAATCCCTAATGTGAAAAAAAAAATGCGTGTGCGAAAGGGTTCGGTCACACAGTGCTTTTTGGACCGTTTTTAAACGGACTGAAAACGCATGCGTTTCATATGGTTACTATACGTTTGGCTGGTTTGGATCGGTTTATCTTCATTTCTAGAAGTGTGGGTAAGTGTGAAACTGATTATAACCAGCCAAACGCACGGTAAACATACAAAACTCCACGGTGTGACAGCATCCTTATGCTGTTAAGGCAATTAAATAAGGAATTGATGGAGTATCTGGGAGAGGCTAGTTATCTTTCCATTTTACCGTCACCAATTTTAGCTCATGGGGAAATTTAAAAAGAATTTCACTCACTGGGAGGAAGATTCATTAACACTAGCGGTTTCACTAAGACTGCTCTGGCCTCTTCGTGAATATGGGCGCAAACTCGGCCAGTTGCACCCTGTAGACCGGATCAGAGCTGGCAAAGTTTTCCACTAAACTCTTCCAGTTTTCACGCTCCTGCCGTCCTCGCCATGCCCAAAGTGGGGGAATGCCAGAAACTGGTGGGGAGACCGAGATTCATGTGGTTTCCTGTCAGAAAACTGTCCGAGAAGCCATAATAAAAATCCCCCAGTGTTGGGTGTTCAGAGCTCTTTGCAGTGAATTCAAGAAGGTCCAGTTAGTTGGGCAGTAAAATAAGTGGATGGTTTTTCAGTGTCCCTGGGCAGGACCCAGATGCATCATTCAACTCTTCATAATAGTTTACATAAATGTTTTAATACTGCAACATTTTCAGAACCAACCATCTCACCGACACTCTATACTGCAATTCTGTACAGCATATATTTCCCATCAATAACAAGTGAAGGCGGCACAGACGCTTTATCTTCAGGTTGATGAGTATCACGGAAGAGGTCCCTGCGGTGTACACAGGCGCGCTGTATAGCTGACGGAAGGCCTGTTACTTTCCCTAATTGCTGACAATCACAGCATCCCTCAAAAACAGCAGGGATTTATCTTTGCAAACCTGCATTTAAATCCCATTCAGATTTTTCAAACGGAATTTGATTCACACTTTCCCCACCACGGTTCTCCCTGTGGAAGATCATTTCAAGGCATTGCACCAGGGGTATAAGAAATGCAAGGAGGGAAGTGTAATGGTTTTGTTTGCAATTAACATCAGGCCATGGAAGTGGAAAAAGTTGGGTCTGCCTGAAAACAGTGAAAAGAAGAATTCTTCCCTAATAAAAGGATAAAGAAAATGTGGCAGCTTTCTAGCCAAAACAGTACCAGACAGACACAGAAATTGTGCGGTATTGGGGAATTTGGCAGCAAGATTTTACACAAATCACATTCATGTGCGGCAAAGAATAGACAATTTGTATCAATTGTTAACATTGTGTTTGAGTAAACATAATGCAAACAGTGTTAACACATTGCATTTACATTGCATTCGCGTAAACTTAAAGTTAATACTATGCTGAAACTTAAAGGTCTTGTCTGGAAAAAAAACTGTTTTATGCTATATAAAACAGTTTTCTATTAGGTCATATTTTCTGTTTAGGACAGTTTGACAAATCTGTCCCAATAATTCTAAGTTGTTGTCTTGGATTAAAAACCCACCTTGGGTTAGCCACTGCTTCACCTCTTATTAGAGGGATGCTTTTCTTAAAGAGAACCCGTCATGCAAAATAACCCCCCTAAACTAAATATATTTTCATAAACTTACATTAGAGAGCATTGCCTCTATCCCTTCATTATCCCTCTACATGCCTGTAAACCTAAGCAATGAGGTCCTAAAGCTGTATGCAAATGACCTGTGAAATGTCCAATGAAGCATTAGCATATTCAAGCTGTCCACTCTATTCATGAGTGGGAGGCACAGCCACACCCCCAGTGCTTGACTGACAGCTTGTATAATGATGTGAGGCTGTATAATGATGTGCTTCCTGGTGCTGCCGCCCCCTGCAGCCTGTGTGTGTGTATAGGAGATACAACAGCTCCAGGCAGCCATGTTACAGCAGAACATGTCAGATTCATGTGTAACTGATGTGTGTGTCTCTCACCTGTATATTAGGAGGATGCAGCATGTCAGCAGATGCAGCACACACTAGCCATGCTTTACTATACATTACACACAGACATGAGCAGGGGGAGGAGAGGGGAGGGGGAACAGGGGTGACATCACTGCCTCTGACCATGTGACCAGCCTCATTTACATGATAAAGAATAGATGATTTTACAATGATTAATGTATGAAATAACTAGATAAAGGCTGGGATGGGATCCTTGTGAGCTGCTCCAACAGGTAGTAGTGACAGGACAAGTGACACAGACCTGATGAAAGGTGTCCTTTAAGGACAGTTAACATCTGTGTTCTGGCTTCGATTTAGCAATATATTTTTTTCAGTAATTCATTTTTTCCCCCAAAAAACAGATGCAACTAAATGGTAGGCTGAACACAGATGTGAACTGGCCCTTAGCATACAGCCTAGCATTGGTATATGGAGATATTTCTGAATATACCATTAATTTAAAAGTGTAGAAAAAACATGAGGCCACCAAAACTGCATTGTTCTCCGATTATGCACAGCAAGTCCACAGCTCAATACAGTAGCATTGTAGTGTATGGGATTTATGACATTCCCATTCACTTATTATGGATTTTTCATTTACAGCAAATAAGTGACGTGATCATGATATGGAAATCAATCTTTGCAACAAAAAAGATGAGCTCATCTTCCTGATTCTGAAAAATATTGCACCATTGCATGCATCAGAAATCACTCCATTGCAGAGAAAATTTTGCTGCAGTTCTCCAAGCACCCGATTAAATCTTTGCAGGGTGTGTTTATAAGTGGGGGCAGAAATTACAAAGAGAGACATATTATTAAATCCCAATCCAAAGAAAGTGTTTGTGTGTATGTACCTACTTGTTTTTCTAATACTGGAACTAGAACGTTACATAACTGGAGGTTAATTTTGTAATTGGTTTTATCATTTTAACATTTTGCATCAGAAATATTGTAATGTTAGATGCATTTTTAAGGATCCATAAGTACATCAATTCCATCTTAATGACACAATGTAGTGGTTATCATGGCTAGCAATGCTCGCTCTATAACATTTGCACAGCGCTGCGGAGTCTGAAATAACCTGCATTACTGAGAAATGACACATTTGGGACGTGGTCAAGAAAAACACTAAAGTGCAAGTAAAGGAGCTGAACAGAATGACATCACCAGGGTTAGCGAGCTGCCGATTTATGGAACCATTCAGCATAGGTGGTCAGGGCTGGTACAGTGCAGGAATTCTAACAATGTTTACATATGTATAAAAGTGCGGAACCTGATTTCAGAAATTACAGTCATACTGTAAAATGCACTTTCACAGCAGAATGCTATAAAAACGGGATTAAGACTGGAACATGTAAAACAAATGTCTCTATTCAAGCTATGCAGAGAGTATGTAAGAGGTCCCCCTCTGTCAAACTATCAATCAGCCCTTGTCTACTTATACCAAACACTAAAATAAGTCTTGGGGTGGAATTACAGTACGTAGCGCGATGGTCGGGCAGACAAGTGCTGATTGATTCCTTACATCAGCATTTATACAGTATCACTAGCATTGATTCTCTCCCATACAGTAGGTAGTAACATATTGTAGACATCTCACTGGAGAAGTGCTCGAGGGGGTGTACATCTCACCTAGGTTGCTACGTAGTGTGAGATGGTAAGTCCAGGATTGACCTGTTGCTCAGCAGTATTATGCTGCTGAGTTGTTGTTTAATCTTGCCGGGCCTGGATTTACAGGGAGTGGCAGGTAGGTTTGGTAGTGGGACTTGCCACTCCCTCCCCTCGATCCGGTTCGGGTTTTGGATCAGGTGAGCTCTGCTCCTAATCAGCCTGTGAAGGTAAAAGCTTTCCAAAAGCTTACAGGTCAGGCCCCCCTCTCAGCCAGGAAACAGCCTATGTGGGTTTGGAGGAAGTTGCGAACGCAGCCACTGCGGGAGCTAAAACTCACCCTGCGATATCCAGGCTAAAGACGCTGTGTTTGTGAGTGTCAGATAGGTGAGACAACCTGTTAGTAAGCGCCCAGACGGGTAGGTCTTTTGTTTGAATTTTTAAAAGCACGGTGTTGCTGTATTTATGTTTGCTGGACTGTTTATGCTAAAAATAAACGCCAAGTTTATCTTTTATACATCTACGTCTGCTGTGAACTGTGTCCTAACACACCATCCCCCGGGAAGATCCCTACAATTGGTGCTGCGGAGCGGGCAAAACGGTTGCTAGGGGCAACGGTGTGTATCAACTTGGCTACAGCTGCTTATGTCCTGGGTGAAGACTGCTACTTCACTCCAAAAACAGACAAGCGCCATGGAGGAGATGTGGAAGCAGTTTATGCAAGTGAATTTGCAACAGCAGCAGGCTCAGACAGCGGCTAACCTGCGCCATGAACAAGCAATGGCTCAACAACAAAAACTCATCGAGCTCCTGATAGCTAAGCAAGAGGCGTCTGCAGAGGCTAATCCACAGCCAGCGGTGACAGCCGCTCCAGAGACTTTTTATGTGAGACGGGCTGTGCAGCGAGCGCTGCAAAAGATGACTGCTGAGGACGATGTTGAGGCCTACCTAACTGTCTTTGAGCGTGTGGCTGAGCGAGAGAAGTTACCAGCTGCTGAGTGGGCAGAGGTCATTGCGCCCTATTTAACAGGTGAACCTCAAAAGGCCTACTATGACCTCAGTGAGCAGGAGGTCAAGGACTATACTCGGCTAAAAGCAGAGATACTTGCCCGACTAGGAGTTACCGCTGCTGTCCGTGCCCGGAGGGTACGCAACTGGAACTACAGTCTGGACAAATCTGCGAGGTCCCAGATGTATGACCTGATCCACTTGGCAAGAAAGTGGTTGGAGCCAGACACCTCTACTCCTGCACAGATCCTAGAGAGGGTCGTGATGGATCGCTACCTCCGAGCACTGCCTGCTGACCTGCAACGCTGGGTGGGACAAGGTGATCCTAAGAATGCAGACGAGCTTGTCAACCTTGTGGAGAGGTTCCAAGCGACTGAGGACTACCTCCGTGATGTTCATGCAGCTTCTTCACCTCCCCGGAGTGCCAGGTCTGTGCCGTCAGCTGGTAAGAGACTTCCATCGATTGGGGGAGTGTGGAGGGGTGCTGATCGAGGGAAAAGGGCTCAAGAGGTATCTCAGGGGCAAAAGACTGGCGATGGTCCCGGGTGGCCAAGTGGCCCTAAAAAGGACTCCCTGCCAGGGAGACCAGGCCCTATCCAGTGCTGGAGATGCCATGAGGTGGGACACGTGTCTGCCCATTGCCCCCTTACCTCTGAGCCAATGGAGTGTGACGCTAGCCGGCGTCAGTCGCTATTTGCTGAACCATCTTGTGTTGCAGTTCCTGGACTAGAGACTGAACCGCAAGTCTGCAACATTACCATTAATGACTTCCCTGTTAAGGCGTTGCTGGACTCAGGAAGCCTTGTAACCTTGGTGCATGCCAGCCTGGTGGCTGGGAACTTTGGGTCAAAAAAAACACATGAGTGTGGTTTGCATACATGGTGATACAAAAGTTTACCCTATAGTGCGGGCTAAAGTCGGGACTGAACTAGGCTCCGTACAGTTTGAAGTGGGTGTGGTTAAAAACCTCATGCATAATGTAATATTGGGACGAGACTTTCCGTTGTTTTGGGCTTTATGGGGAAAAAGAAAAACCCCCGAAAGGAGTGAGAATACCCCTAAGGTTGTTGCATTACCCACTGTAAATGATAAAACTGTGCAGGATGAAAGTGATGCTTTTCCTTTACAGGTCCTGGCTGGAGAGGAGAAGGAAGCCTTTCCAAGTTTATCACATAAACTTGATCAAATCCTGGAAAGACAGGGAATCCTTGGTGGCAACAAATCCTGGTAATAATTTGTCACAACCAATCCCTTCGGTCAAGGTTGGTGATACCCTATCAGGGTCACAGAAACAGGAGGCTAAGGAGTTTTTGCAGAAAAACAAAGACAAGTTTTCTGACCTTCCAGGGCGTACACCCCTCATCCGTCATCACATTGAAACTGGGCCTAGAAGCAGAGTAAACCTCAAACCCTATAGGATACCAGAAGCACGCAGAGAGGCAGTGTCTGCTGAGGTGAAACGTATGCTTGACCTAGGAGTGATTGAAGTTTCACAGAGTGAATGGTCCAGTCCGATTGTGCTAATCCCAAAGCCCAATGGAACTTGGAGGTTCTGTAACGATTTCAGAAGGTTGAATGAGATCTCCAAGTTCGATGCTTATCCTATGCCCAGGGTAGATGAGCTGATTGAAAAGATGGGTAATGCCAGGTACATAACCACCCTCGATCTCACAAAGGGCTACTGGCAGATTCCCCTTACTGATGAGGCTAAAGAGAAAACTGCATTCTCCACCCCTGAGGGGTTATTCCAGTATGTAGTGATGCCATTCGGGTTACATGGAGCACCTGCGACTTTTCAGAGGTTGATGGACTTGATTCTGCGTCCACATCGTGATTATTCAGCTGCCTACCTCGATGATGTGGTCATTTTTAGTCCCGATTGGGAAAGTCACCTCTGTAAGGTACAGGTTGTGTTGAATGCCATAAGTGATGCAGGGTTGACCATAAATGCCGAGAAATGTGCACTAGCCCTAGAAGAGGCCAAGTACCTAGGTTACATTATTGGGAGGGGTTTGATTAAGCCACAGTTAAATAAAATTGAGGCAATACAGAATTGGCCTAGACCCCTGTCAAAGAAACAGGTCAGAGCTTTCCTGGGTATTACGGGCTATTACCGTAGGTTTGTGCCGAACTTTGCCTCAGTTGCAGCCCCGCTAACTGACTTGACAAAGGGCGGAAAGTCAGCAATGGTGACGTGGACTCCAGAGGCCGAGAAGGCTTTCCAAAGCCTTAAGTCTTCTCTGTGCCAACAACCTGTGCTAGTTACCCCCGATTTCAGGCGAGAATTTCTGGTCCAGACAGATGCCTCTAACACAGGGTTAGGTGCAGTTCTCTCACAGGTGGTGAATGGTGAGGAGCATCCGGTGATGTACTTGAGTAGGAAGTTAACCCCGGCCGAGAAGAATTATGCTATTGTGGAGCGTGAATGTCTGGCAGTGAAGTGGGCCCTAGAATCCCTGAAGTATTACTTGCTAGGCAGGAAATTCAAGTTAGTGACAGACCATGCCCCCCTAACATGGATGAAACTAAACAAGGAGAAAAATGCAAGGGTGACTAGATGGTTTCTGTCCCTACAAAATTTCAATTTCACTGTGGAACACAGACCAGGGAAATTACAGGCGAATGCTGATGCACTGTCAAGGGTACATTGTCTGTGGGGACAAAATGCTCAGCCCTCCGGTCTGAAAAAGAGGGGGGGGATATGTAGACATCTCACTGGAGAAGTGCTCGAGGGGGTGTACATCTCACCTAGGTTGCTACGTAGTGTGAGATGGTAAGTCCAGGATTGACCTGTTGCTCAGCAGTATTATGCTGCTGAGTTGTTGTTTAATCTTGCCGGGCCTGGATTTACAGGGAGTGGCAGGTAGGTTTGGTAGTGGGACTTGCCACTCCCTCCCCTCGATCCGGTTCGGGTTTTGGATCAGGTGAGCTCTGCTCCTAATCAGCCTGTGAAGGTAAAAGCTTTCCAAAAGCTTACAGGTCAGGCCCCCCTCTCAGCCAGGAAACAGCCTATGTGGGTTTGGAGGAAGTTGCGAACGCAGCCACTGCGGGAGCTAAAACTCACCCTGCGATATCCAGGCTAAAGACGCTGTGTTTGTGAGTGTCAGATAGGTGAGACAACCTGTTAGTAAGCGCCCAGACGGGTAGGTCTTTTGTTTGAATTTTTAAAAGCACGGTGTTGCTGTATTTATGTTTGCTGGACTGTTTATGCTAAAAATAAACGCCAAGTTTATCTTTTATACATCTACGTCTGCTGTGAACTGTGTCCTAACACACCATCCCCCGGGAAGATCCCTACAATATTTACAACGGAGAAAAAAAGAAGAATTCTATGAATTTACAAGAAAAATTCTAGGAATTTTAAAAAAATTAAAAAGGGGGCAGGGGGGGCTGGGGAGTTGGAAACTTTGTACTAGTCCAGTAATGGGTTGTGGCATTTGGACTCATGCCACTTATCACAAATTCCATCCCCTTCCTGCGTACAAACTGCAATGTAAAGTGATTTACACAGTTAGTTAAGAATGCATTGCATGTAAGGCTACATTCACATCTTGTTGCCTCCATCTGACCGGTGTACATCAAGTCCTTCAGGAAAGACACAAGCTACCTCTTTCCATCCTGCACATGCATTTCCTATGCGCTCAGCGGAGGCCATTGGAGCCTATGGGGGACAGATGCATAGCATAACATCCCTCCCTGGCCTCCACTGAGTGTATGCTCAGGGAGGTTCCTAGTAATAAGCACAGTTAGGTCAGTAGGGAGACACCCTGTACACCAACAACCTTGGATTTAAATGGAACCACAAGGAGAAGAATATGAGGCAGAGGGTCCTACCTGATAATAATAATATATTATATATTAAATATAACATTATTATCTTTTCTCCTATCTTAGATCCATGCTAGGTCTTCATATCACAACTTTTGGTGCTATACAGAGGTAGTAAATTGCAGTACAGAGAGAAGCCACATACACAACTTTACAAGATATTATTTTATTTATTTTTTTTTTATAAAAAATGATAGGGCCTGTTTGATACATGACATTTTGTTCTAGTTTATTCACATACTGCAGCAACCGGTTGGATTTCAAGATCACACTGCAGGAGCAGATCTCTGAGCATCATAATGATACATATTATATACAGAGATCCTGCTTCCCAGCTGTAAATACAGTTCAGCGCTGCTATTTTGCAGGGAAACAGGGACTCCTTGTACGATATTTAGCTATACACACCTCTGCACTGTGGTCAGTACAGGAAATCCAGATAGGGACAGTTCATGTCTGTTATTTCATCAGTTTTTTTTTGGATAAAGTACCGTAGGTTATTTTTAACCAAAACAAAAAAAACTGGACCTAATCATTATTTATGCAGGTGTACCCCATTTCAATGGGAATCAAGGATACACCAGCACCCATATATTTTGCACTAGTAATGCAAGGTACCGAGGCGTTGCCCTAAAGTAGCCAAAAAAGCTGACATTTTACAGAAAGAAGAATTACAAACAGAAAAATCTAATTTTGTGTCTCTGTAAATATGGTTATAGGAAATAATAAAGCCAACTAATCTACCAACCCGTCAGCAGAACAATAAGTGTTTAATCCCCTTCCTTAAGCAGCGGGAGAAAGCGGTGGCAAGGGCTTTGACAGGCAGAATAATATCCTATACTTTCCATATCTGCAAGGATTTACATCCCTGGGACGAGCATTACTCTGTCAGCAAAATACGTCCTTCTTAGAAAATACATAGAATTCTACATTGTTGAGTCAGACAATAGAAAAGGAATGAAATGTTTATTATCAGGTCTGCAATTTTTACGTCAATGAGGAATAATAGAGGAGATTTCTCAGCCGCACACTGGGCAAAGTGTTGATTCACTTAAAATTGTCAATGTACAGTTTACATCCAGCTATATCCTTTCTAAGTACCACAATACCATAATATATAATTTATAGGAGCCAGGAGAGACTTCCTTTCTAGTGGTCGTCATCCATCAGTAAAGCACATGCAAAGCCACATATGATATCACCTTAACCTCGTAGTGGCCACTGCATAGAAAAAAAAGAAGCCACTGGGAATTTTAGTGGTTTGCCAGTGGTCAAGGGAGCGCGGTGGTGCCCGTATTTTATTTGTCACAGTCCAGAGATTTATTTATTGGAAACTAAAATAAAATCTTATATTAGATAATAATAAAACATTCAAAAAAATTATTTGGACTACATATAATCTTCAGAGACAGTATTTTTCACTTGGAGTGATTATAGAACATAATGCTAGATAGATGATAATTGTAAACTTTGTAAAATACTTTATTATAGAAATATCCTCTAAGCTTTCTGTCCTGTATCCACTGAAAGCGCAGATAAAAGAAACATTATAAAGTAATAACTCTATAGAGACAATCCCTGGATAGTTTAATCTCTGATCATCAAAGGGAAATATTATCTAGGTATAGAAATAGTTCATCATTAGCCTCCTTAGCTTTTTGCAGTGGACGAAGGTTTTTAGAGAGACAACTCACTACAGGAGAAAGAAGGAGAAAATAGGCAAAGTGAAATAGTTTCCCAAAATGACGTACACTACAAAGTTTACAATTATCACCTGCTCTAATTATTCTTTAAGTAATTTCTTGTTGCATTCAGAATCCTGCCGATTACGGTCTAAAACCTTACAAGAACAAAGTTAGCATAGCTTCTATAGTACAATATACTGCAGATAAGAAAAATCTACCATCAAAAGCAAGCATGACAGACCAGGGACACTTCCTTGTGGATCCAAGTTCCGTGACTGCAGCAGTGTCTCAACCTCCCAATTGCTTCCACCGCTCTTCCCCAGTCTCTCTGCCTACTGTAATCTGTAGGAGCACTCTCCTCCCCCTCCCACTGTACCACAGTGTAAAGGCTTGTGAAGCTACAGCTCGTAGTGTCGGAGTAATGCCTCCACAGACCTTCAGCTGATTTTATAAGGAAGAAGACCATGGATAACTAATATAAGAAGGTTACCACAGTGACTGCGCCCAGATCTATGCCTAATTGTCCCTGGTTTATCATGCCCAATTTTGAGGGTAGATTTCCTTTAAGAAAGATATAAAGTAAGCTACAGTACATCTACTATGTATACAAGCCATGTATACATGGACTGAACCAGCAGGAGGTTGTTAAAAGTTAACACATAGATGGGTACAGTTTTAAATATGAATAGTTATGAACTAAATTGGCGGAAAGGACAGAACCCAAGATTAAATGCAATTCTCAGCTAGACTACCTATGCATTTGTATGACCAGGGTCCATTCACAAATGGGATTTTGCTCTGACCACCTATATAACAGGAGGAGAACAAAATGACTCGCAGATTAAGGCTACATTTAGATTAACGTGTGCCTGCCATACCGTAGCACCGTAGCTGCTCACCCCCGTACCTCTTCATAGAGAAACATGGGGCACGGCACCGTACTCCAGGAAAAGATAGGACATGTCCTATGTTTTTACAGGGTATGGAACGGTACGGTACCACACAAGTGCGGCACCATACCACTCCCGTAAGGCGCCGTGCGCCCATTGCCGTCTACAGGGGCCGTATATATATGTCCCCCAATCGGGTGTGTGAATGGAGCCTTAAATTAACAAAACACAGAGGGGGTCATTTACTAAGGGCCCGATTCGCGTTTTCCCGACATGTTACCCGAATATTTCCGATTTGCGCCGATTGTACCTGGATTGCCCCGGGATTATGGCGCACGCGATCGGATTGTGGCGCATCGGCACCGGCATGCACGCGACGGAAATCGGGGGCGTGGCCGAACGAAAACCCAACGGATTCAGAAAAACCGCCGCATTTAAAAAAGGAAATTGTGTCGCGGAGCTTGCACTCACCTTCATCCAGGATAGGATCGTGAACTTCAGTGCATTTCAGGGAACTTCAGCGCAGCAGCGCCACCTGGTGGACGTCGGAGGAACTGCCTTGATGAATCCCGGCCGGACCCGAATCCACCGCAGAGAACACGCCGCTGGATCGCGAACGGACCGGGTAAGTAAATCTGCCCCAGAGACTTGCCTTAAGCAAAATATTGCACCAAAGATAAGGTACTAGAGTCAATTAAAAGGTTACCAGTATATATTTGAATGTAATGATAATGTAAGCCATTCCAATATTTGTGTGAAAGGAGAAGTTTCTTGAGGAAAGACAAGGACACATAAGTGCTTAGGAAACAGATAAGGGTCGGCTTATTTCTGACTGATTTTATCATTGTGCTGATGTTTTTGTTATTCTTTTGTAGCTGACCTTATGTACCTGACGCAAGCAACCCAGTACTATTCTAGTCCACTTTTTCTAGAACAAATTCAGCAATTCAAGCTTTTGGTAGAAAGAAAAAAAATTTGTATTGCATATTAAAGCCATCCTTTCTTCAAAGATCTGTTGCTAAGCACCAGTTTGTGAGACCAGGGAGTTACAACCTCACAGTTTGTTCCATATTGAAAAAAGAAATGTAAAACATGGCCACACAATAGCTAAACAAGGTGTACGGACACCTATAGGATTTACTAGGTGACCATCTGAGCACCTCTCCATAATGCCAGGCAGGGCTAGACTGTGACATCTTACCAAAAAAACCCACATGAATTACTGCTTACTGCCAGGAACATGTTAATTTCACGTATCAATACATTCTAATATACAGGATACGCAAAAGGTTTATTTTTTTGCCCCTTGCACCCAAGTATAGATCTGCTGGTGAACTGCATAGATACGACCTAAGGCCATGTTCAAACTAATCTTGTGAAGTAGTATCCTTCCCATGCAAAAAAAAAAAATACATCTACAAAAAGGTGGAAACAGCAGTGACATAGCGGAAAGCAGCCACACTTATCAGCATAGTGACCTGCGGCAGGTCCAAGATGCAAACTTTGTCTGACCTTGTCCTTATGCCACAGGCTACATGCCAAAAGTGAGAGTTTTTCAGCACAAGAAATATCCTGAAAAACCCTAACTCGGCTTATACGCAAGTCTATGAAAAAAAAAAAAAGAACTCACCTTTCCAACGCCCACTGCAGGTCCTCTTCTGCCTTCAGCTCCGGCATAGTCTTCTGGTCCCCACACGATGTGTTTCACACACAATGACGTCAGCCACTGCCTGCCATCAACACACACTATGATGTCAATCAGCTGACGTCATGGTAAACACAACGGCACCACGCGGGGGCCAGAGCTGTGGGCAGAAGAGAACCGTCGGAAAGGTGAGTACAGAGTTTCTTCTCCCCGGCCCTGCAGCTCCATTTTCTCCTCACGGCTCCATGTTCTCCTTCCGGCCCGCACACATACACCATGATGTGTAAGGGGTCGCGCAGTGCATACACTATGACGTCACGCAGATGTGACACAGCCGTGTCATAGTGATGCGCCTAGGCTGGAAGAGAAGAAGACGGAGCCACGGGAGGCCCGGAGAGAAGGCAAGTATAGATTTTTTTCTTTTATTAAGACTGATGGAAGATCTGCCATTGTCTGCTGGTTATATACTGTGGGAAGGGGGCTGCTGGCTATATACTAGGGGACGGGGGGTGGCTACATACTGGGTAGGTTGTGACCAATGACTTTCCCACCCTAGGCTTATACCCGAGTCAATAGGTTTTCACAGTTTTTTGTATTCTAATTAGGTGCCTTGGCCTATACTCAGATTGGCCTATACTCAAGTACATACGGTATTAAAAGGGGTTGCTCCAAGTACTTATGCCATTTCTAACAGGTATTCTGCACTACTACAGTGTTATCACACTGGATTTTATTGACTTTTTACTCTACACCCTCTGATCGAGGTAATCGCTATTTATCAGAAGTGTCTGGGAGCAAAACTGTTCCAGTTGCTCATGGCAATCAATCAGAGCTCAGCCTTCATTTTGTAAACTGCTGTGGGAAAATGATAGCTGAGCTCTGACTGGTGGCCATGAGCAACAGGGAAGTTTTGCTCTCAGACACTTCTCATAATAATTATCCATCTAGAGGTAGGGTAAGTTACTTTCTATAAAAAATAAACCCTTGATACCTTCAAAACACTATAAAAATAAAAATAACAACACATTAAAATGTAAAATTGCTGACTGGAATAGTCATAAGTCTAGAAAATTCTCCCTTAAATATAAGGAGTGTCCTGATAACAGATGGGGCCATTCCAGGCTTCGAAATTGGCCGGTGTGGGGAGTTCCTGCCCTGTACACTAGCTATAGCCTATGCACGTTGAGGCACAGGTCATACTGTAATTCTGTGCATGGACTGGCGTAAGAATTGTAGTTAAGTGCAGCCAGCCGCCGGCTACATCAGGGGGACGGAGGATCGGGGTTCCCATTAACGCAGGTGCACCATGTCCCAGTGTATGATAAATTCACCCCAATTTCTGAAATAAAAACCGTAATGTGCCTTTTCATAAGGAAGCTTTCTTAAATATGCCTGCTCCCAAATATTGTCCACCTGATCACCACCCTACTCAGTTTGTCATCTTTTAATAAATTACAAAAGTAGTTCCCGCTGCCACTGTAGAGTTAGCTGACAAAAGTGATAAAAAAATTTCAGCCATTTATTGTTTTAGTAGAAAATAACCATTTTTAAATGTACGACTTGCACATCTCTAACTCTTTGCTATTTTGGAGATCAATTCTGAACAGTCAGTTTAGGGTTTGCCCCAAATTTGGGTGAAAGAGAATAACATTCATGGCTTTAACAAAACTTCAAGTATGTCATCTGCAAATAGTCGGCCCAGGCTATATTCCTTAGTGGGATTTTTCTACTAAAGATAGCCAGAAGGTTACTGTAATGTGAAATATCTAGGTCTATTAAAAAAAGAAAAAAACACACACACAATTTTTCTTAACAGAATTCAAACATAACATGAACATGTGCAATACAGGGCCATAAACAGTGGACGGCCTGTTGTCCATTTTTGTGGTGTGTGTATCATCACATTAGAGGTTCTAAAGACAGCCCGAGCCGCAAACATAGGAAGGAACAGGACCTGCTTCAAAATTTGAAGCTTGGGCAGTTGGCGCACACACGGGGCCATGGAAACCCAATGAGCCCAATTAGCGAACATTTGATACAGTGGCTAGCACATGGCCCAAAACTACATTTGTGTGCATGCAGCCTAAGAATTTATTTTGGCAAAATCTCTATAAACTCGGCACAAAAACAGGAAGATAAATGTCTCAGTATGGAAGGGGTAAATACGACCACAGGACATAAAATGCCTTCCAGTAAGGTGCGACATGGAGTCGACTCTCAGGCTAGCCGCTACAGCTCTGTTAGGAGTGCTTAGACACCCATTACATCTGGCCCCGGATAATGACACATCTTATCCTATTTTAAAAAGTAGGTTTCCAATCTGGAATCCTCCCCAGCTCTGCTAATCTCACCGGCTTCTCTTACTGTCTGGAGCTAAAGATTTCTCTCAATCTTCCTCCTTCGTCTGATCTACTCTGCCTCTACTGTTATAATCGAAGCTTTAGCAGTCAAGCCAGGTGTCACACATGTATTATAAAGGCTGATGGCTTAGGGATGCGCTTGACTCCTACTGATTTAGCTGTGCTTTAATGTTTTATTCCGTAAGGTGTTGTGAAGATGTCCAGATGTCCCTTATTACAAAATAGGTCATACTGAGGGACGTCTGTAAAATACATAATAGAAAAAGATATGTACTGCTTATGTTAGCCATTGGAAAGTTTTAGCACTTACATTTATCCCCTATCCATAAGTGTCTGACTACTGAGTGTCCAACCATTCGCCCCTCAACATTGCCCAGGACCCCCTTAAAAGAAAAGTCAATAAAATGCTGATAATATACAAGATGATTCCTGGCATATCTGGTTAATGACCCATGAATAAGCTTATAGAGTACATGAAGTACAAGACTTCAAAGGGTTAATCCGAAAATGGCTTATGAAGAAGAAAAGTTCTTTTATAAAAATGAATCAACTGCTGAGAAGAAATTTCTTCATAATGTGGATTAAGGAAATCTATGCAAGTGAATAATACAACATCCACAGACATACTTAGCAGTCTCGATTACCCATCTAGTAAACCCAGAACCGTACAAGATCTTACAGCATGCATCAATCATACAAAGATTTTTCTCCAGAGAACAAGATATTACAGAATTACAAACTGAAGGCAATATATATACACCGTATATACTCGAGTCTAAGCCGACCCGAGTATAAGACCACTAATTTTGACACAAAAAAAAAACTGGAAAAACCTATTGACTCAAGTATAAGCCGAGGGTGGGAAATGCATTGGTCACAGCCCCCCAAGTATACAGCCTGCCGGCCCCCTGGCGTATATAGAATGCCGGCCCCCTGGAGTATATAGAATGCCAGCCCCCTGGAGTATATAGAATGCCGGCCCCCTGGAGTATATAGAATGCCGGCCCCCTGGAGTATATAGAATGCCGGCCCCCTGGAGTATATAGGCTGCCTGCCCCTCCTGGTCCGTCGCAGGAACCATGACGTCAGCCCCAAGCTGACATCATAGTGTGTGCCGATGCGGCTGACGTCACGAAGACTGTGACGGACCAGGACCCGATGACGGAGCCGCAATGGATGCCGGGGAGCGTCAGAAGGCGAATTCACTTTTTGTTTTTTTCCTTGACTCGAGTTAGGGTTTTTCAGCACATTTTTTGTGCTGAAAAACTAGGCTTATACTCGAGTATATTATACCTAATACATTAATAGCAAGACATAAGAGTCATAAGACATAAGAGTCCACTGTCAGATTAATTCACTATGAATATATTTAAGATTAAAATGTCAACAGTAAGTAAACTCTGTGCAACCAGTGGCCCCAGCTTTGTAAGGTCCAAGCCAATCTGGCCCCTTTCATTGTGTGAAGGAGAAGCTAGCTACTTCCTTCCCAACAAAATTCACCTAGCTACATCCATGTATGGTTCATATTTTGGATTTAGGGAAGTTGTATTTGAAACAAGTAATCTGATGGCTCCCAAGCCGCATACTGTTTATACTAAAAGTACAGGCAGTCCCCAGGTTACGTGCAAGATAGGTTCTGTATGTTTGTTCTTAAGTTAAATTTGTATGTAAGTCGGAACTGTATATTTTATAAATGTAACCTAAGCCAATTTTTTTTGGTCTCTGTGACAACTGAATTTTTAAAATGTTGGGTTGTCATAAGAACCAGGATTAATAATAAAGCTTCATTACAGACACAAGTGATAACTGTTACAGCTGTTTGTTGTAGCCCAAGGCTAAAGTAGAGCAAATTACCAACATCCAGAGGTCCATTTGTAACGAGGGGGCGGGTGTAAGTCGGGTGTTCTTAAGTAGGGGACCACCTGTATGTCCTGTTAAAATACCTTTCTGGAGAAAATCCGCTTCCTGAATGCATAGACATCTTTATTTTTTATTGAGGCGCAAATTAGAATCATTGTGTACCCTTGGCATGACCATGAAGTCTAGTGTCTCCGCCTTTGCCCATGTTTACCACCCAGGACACCCATTAAGCCTCTTATGGACACATCCCTGCTGTGCCTGCAAAACTGGCCCATGTCCATGATGTACTGAAGTTTTCATATAAATGAAACTGACAGGTTCCCTTTAAATTGATAACCATATACAACTAATAATACGTTTAATAATTAGCTCTGCCAAGCGACTGCACGAGGCTCTAATTGATCTGGTGTAGTCACAGCTTCACTGTGACGCAAGTACATGTATGTGCCTTGAAGCCAGGGTGTAGTATGCCACCTATGTAAATTGAATCATCATGCAGGTTTTTGTTTTGTTTTTTCATAGTTGTCATGGACAGAAGACCATTACAGGATGATTTGGGACAATAAGCCACAGGTCTACGAGGACAAGTAGTTTGTTTATTGTCCCAAATTGCCCTGAAAGATTTCCTTTATAGAGGCCTGTCACAGTAGCAAAATGCTGACTAATCTAATGAATCGGCCCTGCGCTCCTCATCACACTAAGTAAATAAAAGTTTGTTCCCCTTGGCTAGAAGAAGCCACACATAGAAACTTCTGTCATAAAATTCCCCTAAAGTTCAAGCAAAATAAGGGGGCTTATAAAAAGTAAAAATATATATATTTTTTTAAAATCCCACATCCCATGCTTTTGCAAGGTGAAGGAAAAAAAAAAAAAAAAAAAACGGGAAAGGACCGAGATAACTCAGTGGGGCAAATTTACTTACCCGGTCCTGTCCCGATCCCCGATCCGGATGGTCCGACGAAGATGAAGTCCGGCGTGATTCACGTAGCTCGTGCGGGCGATTTCCTGCATCTGTCGCTTCCCCACTGAGGTCCGCTGGAGTTCACCTTCTTCTTCCCGGTGCTTGTAAGCACGACACAATTTGAATTTTAAATACCGCGTGCAGTCCGGACCTGTAGGATTTTCCGACGGACACGCCCCCCGATTTGCGTTGCATGAAAGTCGTCGCGATTGTGCCAACATCTGATTGCGTGCGCCAAAAACCCCTGATAAATGTGGCACAACACGGATATCATTGGGAAACCCAACAAAAATGCGGTCCACGAACCCTTAGTAAATGAGTCCCAATGTGATTATGTTAACAAATGTAATAACAATGCAAACATTATTATAACAATGTGGGTAAAGGAGCTTCATTCCAAAAAGTAAGAGTCGCCTCTGACAACAACTACCTGGAGTACAGAATGACTCGCTTCCTCTTCATGTCCCCTTTTTCAGCAATACAGTCGGAATCAGCAGATAACACTGCACCAGTCTTCTTACTAAATCCTTCTCTGGAGATTCTAGAATATCAGTGTAGGCGGTGCTGGTGTAAACAAGCACCCAGTGACAGGGAACAAATGTGAAAAAGATTTGTAAAAAAACAGACAGGACTGGGAGTGGGAAGCCCCGGGGCTGCTACTGCCGTTCATACAAGCAGGTGTTCTTTATATCTTTAAATCTCTTTAATGTGTACAATTCACATGATGCTGAAACATCCAGAAAACACATATGTTTCCAACACTGAATACAGGCGGTCCCCTACTTAAGGACACCCGACTTACAGACAACCCATAGTTACAGACTGACCCCTCTGCCCACTGTGACCTATGGTGAAGCTCTCTGGATGCTTTAAAATAGTCCCAGATTGCAATAATCAGCTTAAAATTGTCTGCAATGAAGCTTTATTGATAATTCTTGGTCCTATTACAGCAAAAAAATTTGAAACTCCAATTGTCACTGGGGCAAAAAAAAAAAATTGTCGGGAACTACAATTATAAAATATACAGTTTCAACTTACATACAAATTCAACGTAAGAACAAACCTACAGTCCCTATCTTGTATGTAACCCGGGGACTGCCTGTATTCATTATCGCCATCATTTACTTAGAACTTAACTATTTGTACAAGGAGTGTTCCCATATATTTTACTGAAGTCTACAGTATAAGCAGATTTTAGCATACAAACAGTTTTAGGTAGCAGCTCTGTGTGTGTGTTGTTAATGGAAGCAGGACTGAAAATGCATTTAAATGCCAGAATTGTAGCTGGACATAGAACACCCTGGTTGCACTCGTGTGCGAGATCACTTCAACTGATTGTATAGCACCATGGAATGAATGGTGCTCTATAAATGAATAATAATAGCAATAATAATAATAACAATAATAACAACAACATACTTCTGCAAAGCCCCCCCCCCCTCTAAAGAGCTGCTGTACTCAAACAGAAGAGGTCTTTCTCTCTGCTCTTACAGTCAGACATAATAAAATAATTATTTAAACTTGGTAAAATGGGAGATTAATAACCAAGACTCGTTTCATACATTTTGATACATTTTATGTGTTGTGGGACAACTTTTGTGATGACTAAAGACCAGCTTTAGGCCAGGACTTACATGATTGTGACTTATCTCAGAGAGGAGGTTGCTGTGCCGTGTTTAGTGAAGAGATCTCACTCTCCAGTGCAATAGAGTGCCCCAAGTCCAGCTACAATCCTGGAATATAAATGCATTTTTCACCATTCCGCTGTTACTAAATTAGTTACACAACTCTCCAGGGCTGCTATCAAACAATGTCTGCAGTGCGTTAGGTAGGTAATTATTTCTTAACAAGTGATATGTTATTAAATCAGCATATAATATTAGAACATCATTTTAACTATAGAAAAACTATTACACATCTTATGCCTCCATTAGTTAGTAATTGCATAATTGCAATGAATGTAAAATAAATTAGCAAAGTTGTTACTCCATCTAATGTTTAACCATCATAAAGAATGAAAAGCCACAAAATACTGTAAATGTATATATCCCTTTCCATATTATGAATAACATACTGTATATAGGGAGGCACAAATCTTCTGGGTTCTGAACCACAAGATATAAAAAATAGAAGTCTCAGCTTTCCCTTTGCTCTTACATTGAGACAAGATAAAATATTTAAAACACTTATCAATATTATTGATGCATAAAACCACATGCAGAGTACTATAACCTTGTTATTTTATATCAACATAAAAATGTCAAATATTAACACACAGCAAAATACATAGCTAGTAAAACATGTCCAAGAACAGGGTTTTATGGCGATTTAATATGCCTAAAGCTGCAGTCATCAACACAATTCCCAGGTGCAAGAATACATCAACCAACAGGACCCAGTGAAGTCACATGCATTGTGTATCCACTGAGGGTAAAGGACTCCTCAGGTCTAGGATTTATAAATGATATTGTCGTTGACCCATATTACATTTGTAATTGGGGGGACTAAGAATAGAAAAAAAAAAAATGGTCAAGACTGTGAGCCCTAATTCTGAACCCACCAATCTCGCCCTACCTACTCAATCCACCCTACACGGCGGCCAGTAACTAGTTGAGTATTCTCCCTGTGTCAAAGTGTGAAATATAGAGAAACAGACAAAACAGTACAAATAGATAAGAGAAGGCTCCAGAGCCAGGTCACAACAAAGAGGGCAACTGTAGTACAAAATCACAAGACAGTAGAGTTGTCTGAACAAGAGCTAATGTTCAAGATACCAGAAAGACAATGATCAGAATCGCAAGCAGAGTATGGATCTAACAAAGGAGAACTCTATAGTGAGCATCCTAGGAAGTATGGGCAGTACTCTTACGTGAGAACAGCCTCCAGGCCAGAACTCAGAGAAATGGCCAACACAAGTAGCAGGTGAGTAGAGTAAGAAGCTGTCAATCACCAAGGGTTAACCAAGGATGAAACTGAGCTAATGCTGCTCAAAAAGACGGGTGTGGTGCCAATCAATGCAAACAGCATTGCCAGCTTAAAACTGGGTTCATACTGCAGTTGTTCAGAAAGGCACTTTCTCCGCTGCATACCACGGAAAGAGGATAACGTCGACATAAACATAACATACTTCACATAATAGGCAAAACAATAATCCCTCCCAAAAATAGTTAATATGTGGTCAATAAATGTATTTGCCCTTCAAAAAAGGTACCATGAAAAAAAATAAAATTTAGCCTGCTAAAACCCAATGCGCTTGACAAGAAAAATACATAGTACATAGGTTAAGTCAAGCCCCATTTGGCTGCCCCTCCCCGCTCTGTAAAGGTTCTATGTAATAGATAATTAGATAGTTTCCCTTAGGGGATAATAAATGGATTGTTTATTTTAATGTCTGGTTGTGACAAACATAGATTATACAGTAAAATTAATATATGGCATAAAATAGACAAACCGTCGGCACTATTATTTTTGGGATTGTAGGACTTTTCTTCCATTGCCCAGGAATATAGTGAATTATTTAGTTGGACCACACTAGGTACAGAAGACTTAAATAATCTCCCTGTCCTACGCCTTAGCTGGATGTAACGGTTACCAAGTTTACTCTTTAGCTTCATCAAGGTGGAATACAGTGGAGTTAGGACCCAATTTTCAGAGTATTCTTTGATGAAGAAGTTTCCCATCCTTCCAGCTTCACCCCATTCACAGCACTAGTTTATATACACATTCTATATGTAAAGACATATAGACACAAAGATATGTACTTTTTTAAAAAGTTTTTTTATTGTGTTCCTGTGTAAGAAAAGTACAGAGGAATAATTCCAAGTGTTACAGATACAGATAACAGTATGTAAACGGATTCCAATGCAGTCGGATAATACTCACAAGCAGGCGACTGTACAATTTGGCACAACTAAAGAAGGTCAGCGTTCGCCTAGATCCCAATGGGAGGAAGCAGTAACAGCAAAACAATCAAACAAAAGAAAACCATAATAAACAGTGCAATACATAAAGTTGGAGGTTGGGAGTCTGATGAAGAGCATAAGAGGTTATATAAACTTATGTAAAGGATTTTTGTTCAATCTATAAATTAAAGGAAAAAAAAATTGAAACCGCTATTAAAGTATATAAACAAATGTATCTATTTTTATAAAAGGAGCCATAAATAGACCTTCTTGTCTGCACAAAGTTTGAAGGTATGATATTATGTCCTTCCAGGTCATAAGAAGGCACTGCATTGGCTGCATGAATCTCGCATGCTGATTGGTGATTCACATACTGCAGGCACTTCCTGCTGGGGTAGGAGAGAGGCTATAGCTTCTTCCATGGTCTGGTCATTGAGCTGTGTGGAAGTTGCAGAGAAAAACTTGTAGATTTTACATTAATGTGAAAGAAGCTCCATGTATATTACGTGCTTTGCTTTGAAATTTTAATTAACCATTTTTGGGATATGGGAATAAATTCATGTACATGCATATAAGAGCCCTGCTACCCTGAACATGAGACCGACCCCGAAAATAAGCCCTAGCATGATTCTTCAGCCTTGTCAGAGTAGAGTTGAAATATAACCTCTACTCCGAAAATAAGCCCTGTTACATAGGCTATATGTTTGTGGTTCCTCGACACACAGTTCTGGTGTCTTTTGAAAGAGTAGAATCTCCTATTGAACTTTACTCAAGGATCTTGCTTCTAGGTGCAACCAGGGTTATGAACTGTTACGTTTAAAGTCGGGAGTGCAATTGTCATATATAGCATCAAAACCCAACCCCAAAAGGGATTGTCCGGTGGTTGAAAAACATGGCTGCTTTCTTCCAAACACAGTCTCACACCTGACCATGGTTTGTTCTGATATAAAGATGAATAGAGCTTTGTTGAAATGTTCTACCCATGGTCAGGGGAGAAGATATTTTTGGAAGAAATCAGCCATGGTTTTTAATAGAAGACAACTGTGTATATCTCTGTGTTTGTTCCCAGAGAAACACAAGAACTGTGCATCTCTGTGCCACAGTACAGTAGTCTGAAATGTGTCCCTCTCCAGTCTGTCAGCTGAGGGTAGCATGGAGAATGAGGAGGAAGGAGCTGACAGATGAAACTGCTGCAAGCAGCTACTGGAACAGAAGGGGCTTGTGAGGTGCCATAGCGGGATGTGAGAAATTGGGGCCAATACATTTACAGGTAACAAAGTCACAAAAAACTCAGCATCTGGATTTTTGCTCATAGAAAAAAAAAATAAGACATCCTCTGAAAATAAGCCCTAACCCACTTTCCGATGCTAAATATTACACAAGACCCAATCTTATTTTCTGAGCAACAGGGATACAGTCAGTCCAGGGGTTATGAAAAGGATAGGTTCTGTAGGTTTGTTCTCAAGTTGAATTTGTATGCAAGTCGGAACTGTATATTTTATAATATTTGCAGCTCCAGACAAAATTTTGTCCCATTGACAATTGGAGTTTAAAATTTTTTTGCTGTAATGGGAACAAGGATTATCAATAAAGCTTCATTACAGACACCTTACAGCTGATCATTGCAGTCTGGGACTATAGTAACACCAGAGAGCTTCACCAGAGGTCACAGTGGGCAGAGGGGTCAGTCTTTAACTAGGGGTCTTCTGTAAGTCGCATGTCTTTAAGTAAGTGACCGCCTGTATATTATATATATTTAATAGACAACAGTTTAGGCATCACTATGTGCACTATTTGTCTACCAACCGTTTTGCTCTATTACCTGTGTAAACCTTGAGCGAGTGTAATCCTTAAATCCAAGGCCATCTGCTGTATGCACAGGACACATAATGACTGGTGCACAAGATTTAACACCCACATAATCCTGTAACTGGATATCCGGGTAAAATAACAAGTGATCGACCTTCTCCCAAAGCAGGCTGTAACAGTTATGTGCTTTCTCAGGTGAAAATCTTCACACCATAAGAAACAAGCAGGTCTGGAGGTGATCTAGCCCGAGGAAACAACCAGACGGACATTTGTTATACGTCTCCCAATGACTTCTTGAATATAGCAGGTTCACAATAGCTGAAAGCTCTGCAATGGCTGCTACAGGCTTAGAAACCATAGGAAAATGACTAAGGTTAATAGCCAACATAAGAATAAACTGTAAAAATGTGACACAACGACGTCTGCATGTAGGAGGAATTTAAGGCCATTACATTTTTGAAACTTTTAAAGAATGAGGTCAAAATAAAAACATTATTATATGCAGTAGTGGATTATAATATAGGCCGTTTGGGCGGTAGATGGAGCCCATGGCCACAAAATTTTATACTAAGAAGGACCTTCACCCATTAAATCCTTATACATCTGTTCCTGCTCGCAATACATATGTTCACAAGAGTCATTTCAGGACCTTTGAAGGTCCTCCATCAGGCCTGAAACCACAGATTAAAAGCAGGCGCAGGCTCAGTCTATATCCGACCCCGATTATATAAAGCCATTGTAGTTTATTGTATCAGACAATACAAGCAATATGACATCAGGACCAATGTACTATAGGTTGTCCTGCCAGTACCTCTCCACATAGTATCCATTACCAATGGCTTATACCACCTAGTGATGTATCCAACAGGACACAGAAGACTGTTTAGTAGTTTCAGTAGATTTCCTTAAGGTCTAAACAAGGAGTGGAACACAAATAGAGAAAAATTGTGATGGAAGGATAAGCATATCTTCCATGTTTGGGTTCCACTCTCCGTTTTATCTGAATGTCGCCTAATGATGGAAGATGGAGTTGCATAGGTAATCAGGCTGGATTCCTGCCGACTGCCAGATTGCATTCACAGCACTTTGCAAGACACAATATGACTAAATACCCCATACCCCTTATTGGCATAATAAAGTACCAAGTACTAGTATTATCAATAAAACTTCTGGACACCAACTACTGTTTATTACTGTTTATTTTAATGGATTGTGAAGCTCACAGTATATATTGTTATTAACATTCACCTGTGGAGTATAAATACTCCCTTTTAATACATTGTTTATGAACTGTATATTTAATTAATCACGTATTACGTCACAAAAGGAATTGATGTCACTGAGCATTTTTTTGTATATATACCGTATGTACTGGCGTTCGCCACTTTTATGCTTGATAAAGATTCATTGCGAATCAAACGTCGCGCTTATCATGTTTGGATGCACATGTAAATAAAACTTTTGGAATCTAATTTTTGGTGCTGTGGCTTCCTCCTTGAAGACTGTTCATCCCTGGTTTCCGGCATCAGAAACTTTGGCCGCGGGCACCACCACAACTTCCTCTAAAAAGAAAAGGATTGCTGTCCTACCCCTCTATTTTATCAATAAAACTTCATTACAGACATCTTACAGCTGATCTTTGCAGTCTGGGACTATAGTAAAGCTTCCAGAGAGCTTCACCAGAGGTCACAGTGGGCAGAGGGGTCCGTCTGTAACTATGGGTCGTCTGTAAGTAGGGTGTCCTGTAGTTATATTCTTGTACATAAGGGACAGTATTATAGTAGTTATATTCTTGTATATGGTTTGGGGGTCACTGCCACATGAGGAACTGTACTGTGGGGTTACAGCATTGGAAAGGTTGAGAACCACTTTAAGGGGTCACCAAGGAATTATGCAAGTCATTATT
This sequence comes from Engystomops pustulosus, assembly GCF_040894005.1. Classification (NCBI taxonomy): domain Eukaryota; kingdom Metazoa; phylum Chordata; class Amphibia; order Anura; family Leptodactylidae; genus Engystomops; species Engystomops pustulosus. The sequence goes on along the minus strand of NC_092416.1, from coordinate 135,169,258 downwards.
GCACAACTGGTCTTCCATTTCTTTAGGGGTTAAAGGTGTTGTCCAGGATTTAAAAAAAAAAAAAAAGAAAAGTAAAACATGTCTTGAGAGGGCTATTAAAACAATAAACAAGTTAAAATTACCACCTCTCTGGAGTCCTCCTTCACCCAGGACGTCATATGTAACTGCCGGACCCCTGTTTATTTTCCTGACCACAGCCGTGCGCCTGCTTTATACTCTTTTAAAAAATCCTGGACAATCCCTTAATCTGACGGATCTCATAAGGCTGCATTGTATAACTACTGTAAAGGTCCCCTAACTAAATTTGAGAGCTACAACTCCTCAGCTGTCAGGGCATGCTGGGTAGTTTTGCAACATCTGACAAGTTCAAAAACTTGTCCAACCACATCATTTGCCTGATCAAGTTTTGTAGCGAATTGCTGGGGGGTCTTAACGGTGGGACCGTGACAGATCACAAGAATGGGGGTCCTTTGAACCCCAAATGAATGGAGCAACAGATCCATTCACAGTCTATTGCACTGAAAGAAGCAGCTGAGTACTGCGCTCAGCTTTCTCCATCAGCACCATAGACCTGGCACATGTGCCTACTGCTCTTTTCCCTTGAGGGTGTAAAGGACTTGCTATTTGTTGGGGAGCCACCACTCTGACACCCAACAATCAGCAAGTTATTCCACATCCACAAAAAAACTTGATATGGAACGTGATGTGGCTGGACAACCCATTTAAGAACCACTGATCTGTATTATGCGAGGCAGAAAAAAAGTTTATAGCTCAAACAAAAGCATTTCAAATATTACAGATTTAAAAGTTCTCTTTTTCACAATAATTCCCCTACAAGTATCCCAAAATGCACTCATATGCCTGCACTTTCAGAAACAGCAGAAATCTTACTTGAAGGAGGAAAAATAAGTTTCTGTTCCGGTTTTTGTGACTGTGGAACTAGTAATTTCAGCCATATGCTGGTCTAATAAAAGGCTACCACACAAAGTATTCCATCTACCTACTGTACTTTCATTCCGCTTCAAAGAAAAAGAGGCCACTGCAGTCACACCCCCTCCGAAATGTTCCTTGTGTTTGATGAGGTGGCTGAGAATTGAGAGAAGTCTAATTATTCCATTTCCATATCTCAGATCTAAGAGCAATAATCAGAAGAAGAACAGGGCCTCTACCTACAGTTATAAAACCATCCAACACATTTAGAAAAAACGACAGGCAGATTGCATCAGCAAGGTTATGTCTGTCAGTCAGGCACCAAGATCAAGGCACGGCCATATTAGCAGAAAATAAAGTACAGAAAATTATTAATCCTATGCTATTATCCACGCAAGGCCTCATTAAAGCCAATATTTCATCCAAGCTCAGATTTTTGGCCCATAGAAGGAAATATTTGCTATAAAATATCAAGAGCTGCAAACGGAATTAATGCAACTATTATGTAGACGTAATGAACATATAAGATGGACTATTCTTCCTCCCAAAAGGTAGGGCTGGACGATTACGGTAATCAAATTAATTTGATCAATTTCCCCAGAGGAGCAAGATTCTGATTTATTAGTAGCGGTAAATCACTAACTAGTAACCCCTTGCCCTCCAGTGATATGGGAATACAATTGTTAGCTCCGCCCCAGGGCAGAGCCATTTCAGGGGAGGGTCAGAACTAGGGACAACAAATGCAACAATAAACAAAACCAAAAAGCACTAAGTGTATTTCAGGTCCAAAATTTTTACAACTTTTATTAAATTAAACAAATTTAAAAGACCATATAATAGACAATTCAAAAAACAAATAAAAAAAAAATGGAACTCCAAAATATTGCCATCAGACTAGGAATACAAACAGGAGTAAAATGCTAAAGTGCATATAATTTCATCACTGGGTAATAATCGCTATAAGGTGTCGTTTTAAAGTGTATACACATAATTCATACAGTACAAAAGACAATTACTTATATATTTATACAACAATCATAGTAATTCTAATTTAAGTCTTATTGCACATACCCATGAAAACTCCTTAGTCCTAGTCGTGGTCTATCACCCCACAATAATAAATAAATGCAACAATAAAGTCTATAGACACTTGTGAAAGAGAAATTTAAGAAAGACTCTGGTGCTGAGATCCTTTAGTAAAATACATGAAATTCCAAATTGCAGCTTCTACCATGTGCTAGAAAATAAAACTAAGCTAAAACTCTGAATGTAGAAGAAGAAAGACTGGGCTGTGAGCGAGTGAATGCTGCACATGGGAAGGAAGAGGGTTGGCTGAAGGAGGGAAGCAATAGTACTGGGCAGTATCAGCCTGAGCCGTCTGCTGTGAGACATCACAGGGAACAGATGTAGCTGAACAACAGGATTTGCTAATGATAGATCATCAATGCCACAAACTGACAGTGGATCAGACAAGCCCTAGTTATTGTGGGGTATTTATTTCTAGGTTGTTAAAAAAAAAAAAAAAAAAAAAAACACCATGAACTTTGTTTTCCTCCTCCTCATTTTTAGGCATATAAATATGTGTAGCCAATTGTATGCAAATATTGGACAGGACTGACCATGGAGTTTCAAATCTAACCAAACAGAAGTATTTTGAGAGATACACCCACAAATGGAATGAAGGGTTGCAATGAAGTGAGAACAACTCAGATTCACTGCTACTAAGCAGCTGACAGAGGTGATAAAACGGTGCCAATGTCAGCATTTCTTTCACTACACAAAGAAACTGTCATTATCTATAAGCTTCCAGACAGAAAAGGTCTTCAATGTGATCCAGAAAAAAATGTAGAAAATCAGCAGTAAAGAAAGAATTCCTCTACTCTTTCATTATAAAGAAGCCTCTGCATAATACCATCAGCCCCTAAAATAGGCTCCACAATGCAAGGCCTGATGGCGACTGAAGTGTGAAAAAAAGATACCTTATGATTTTAGAAACTAAGGTGAGCTGATCTTTAAAAATCTGGAAATGAGTCAAGAAACATTTAAGATGAATCAAAAGAATTTTCCTGGAATTTTGACAGCTGTCCTAATGGATATCCTAAGGATAGATCAAAAATATCAAATTTGTGATGGGATGACCCCATGTGAACAGAGCACAGAACTGGATGCAGTTGGTGTTGTGTAGTAGCCAGAAGCCAAAATGATTTTAGCTTCTATTTACTACAATGGGTTCTAAGGTGAGGGGCCCAAGTGTCAGACCAGCACCGATCATGGATGGCCATGAGTAAAGGTCATCAGTATAGGTCAACAATCAATATAAGTGGAAAACCTATTTAAGTACCAGTATACTGTAACATATCAGAAAATACAGGCAGTTCCCGACATAAGTATATCCGGCTTACATACAACCCCTAGTTACAAACTGACCTATATGGCCACTGTGACCTCTGGATGCTGGTAATTTACTAAACTTTAGTCTACAAATGCAATGATCAACTGTAAGGCTATATTCACACTGCCGTTGCCCGCCCTTACCGTACCGTAGCGGGCCACGGCAGTGTACGGGGAGAGGAGGAGGAGGTGAGCGCAGCTCACCCCGCCCCTCTCCATAGCAACCTATGGCGCACGGCCCATAGAAGTGTATGGGGGAGGTATATCGGCCGTATATACGTCGGCCGTATATACGTCCCCCAAACGTTAGTGTGAATGTAGCCTAAGAGTTAGCGCAGATGGCTGCAATAAAGATTTATTGTTAATCCTTACTCCCATGACAACCCAAATTTTTAAAAATCCAATTGTTAAAGAAACTTTATAGAGCTACAATAACAAAATACCAGTTCCCACTTATAGACAAATTCAACTTAAAGGGGGATGTCCATTAAAGAAAAGAAAAGATAGTTTTTAAAACCTTTCCACAATAAAACGGAGTAAAAATATATTAAAAGTATTAGCTCCTATAACTCAGTAAAATTCCAGAGTGTGGGCACGGACTCTCTAAGCAGACACTTCATGATCCTTTTAGTGCTGTGAGATGCTGTGTGCTGACAAAGTGCTTATATTATCAGGGTCCAGGTTTATATACAATTTCATTTACCTTCTGATTATTCTACTACTGTAGTATCTGACACATAGAAAGAGATGATACAGATCAGAGAGGAGAGATCCATGAGATGCATATAGCACACAATTACATTCTCAGCTCTGCTATATATCACCTATAACATACAGAGTCGGTTCTAATGTGCCTCCCTCCCCTGGATAAAGACCTTATGTGTCTGTAGCTTATAGCTTTACTCTCACACTGTTTGCCGGCAGGAAGTCTGTGTGAGCTCATCTTGGAATGCAAGGGTGGAGACTGGAGGCAGAGCGTAGTGCAGAATCAGACAGGAGAACAATATGTCATGCCCGACCCTAGACTTCTAATTTACGGTCAGATCCAGGGGCAACGGAAATTATATTAACCAGGAATGATAGAGACAGTTTGGAATTCTATTTGAGAAATGCTGTATTCTTATCGATAACAGTGAATTTAAGAATGTGTTATTTTGTTATCTTGAGTACATTTAAGAATCTGTTCTTAAAGGGTTATTCCCACAAACACAAAACCTAAAGAAGCCATCTTGTATATACCCAGGAACTGTCTGTGCTTCCTGACCTCCATCTCCTCCTGTTGATTTTCCATGTGTATTGTATGAAGGGAATCTGGGATGGTTGACATCTAATCTCTGTGAGCTGAAGCAAGGAGTTAAAAGAAGATTGGTAATTTGGGCCCACAGAGCAATTGAGAAGGATAAAGCTGGGGGAGGAATAATGCCGGTTGGCTAGACCCTCCTTCGGGATGCTCTCTTATATACTATAGATGCTCTGGGTAACTAAAATGGGGTATACTGTTGCATTAATCTGTTCTCATGTGGGGCACTCCAAGCCAAATTCTAAAAATCACATTTTAGTGATGCAACCACAGATTATACCATCAAAGTTTAGATTTATTTTCTTTTTCGAATGGCTATTCATTTTGGCCAACTCTGTGATTCTACTGACCATAGTATGTGGGGATATGTCATCTGTATTGCACAGTCAAACCTTAAAACAAATGCGTTAAATTAATTTTTCTTCAACAATTTTACCGCATTTGGAATTTTTTTTCCAGCTTCACAGAAAATTAAATGGTGCTACTGGGAAGCACAACAGATCCCACAGAAAACAAGCCCTCATACACCTCTGTAAAAGGAGGGAAGTAAAAATTAGAAAAGGGCAAAGCAGAGTGTTGTCATCAACTTGCGGAAACTGTTGTCTTGGGTAGTGATGAATTGCACCTATATATCTGGAAGTCTAACAAGATATGTGCCAGGGCTATGATACCTGCAAGGTGTTAACGGTAAAGTTTGGTGGATAAAGATAAAGGCAAAGTTTTGGTTTTTTTTCTTTTAAGGGTGAGTCTACAGCTGCCAGATGGTGCATGAGCACACACAGATGCGCTTGCGCAACTTGGCATCTCAGGACAAAAAGTGCTTTGACTAAGCGGGCTGGATCTCCTCTGTTATGCAGGTCTAGCCATGTACACAAGGTTTTGAATAATATCATAAACACACGTGAAATATGCATCATGTACATGCAACCTGATGGTTACCAAGACATTATGGACAACTGCATGCTTCTAACTACGTGGGGACAGCTTAAGTCCTATTATTTTCAAGCATGACTGTGCCCCAGTGCACAAAACCGGGTCAGTTGTGAGCTTGGTCCTCGTACAGTCAGTGTCTAATCTCACAAATGCACATCTTTACTCACACAAATCTTGTAGAAAGTTTTCCTACCAAAATGAACGTGGTTTGACCTTCAAAGGGGATCAATCCTGATTTAGGGATAATATATACAGTAGGTGTTCCAATGTGTTAGTCAACATACAGTTCAAAACCTCATCTGCAGAAAAATGTTAACATATATTTTTAAGGAGAATATACAGATCCAAATTTATCCTAGTCCCATGATCATTGGGGATGTCAGCAGACCCACCAACAAACACTTTCCAACATGAGCTATCTGTCCTATTGATAGGATTGAAATTTATATGTTTATATTCCTTTAGCATGTTTGCCCTCATATGGTCACAAGTAGCCATTAGTGGCTGATTGAAAAATATTACCATCCTGTCATGTATAGAATACCACCCTTCTTAGTTTAAAGGGAACTTGTCATCAGAAAATTAACTAATAAACCACTACCAGTCTGTTGTCAAGCAGCTGAACACCTTCCAGATCATGTTTCTTTCATGGCCTGGTGTGGAGGCATCACCCAGAAAATCTACTTTGAAGCAAGATGTAAATTGGTTGTATAAAGTCAAGTAGGCGGAGAGTTTGAAACTGAAGTCAAGCTCTGTCTTCCTCAGAAAGCCTCGTTCATTGTAATTGATGGTCCTGCATCCAGAGACATCACTATCCAGATTTCCTGTAGTCCAATGCATGAGGTCGATCACAGAGGAGGAGGCGTTCAAAACTGCCCATCTTGACTTCAGTGTGAAACTCTCCGCCTCCTTGACTTTACACAACCAATTTACATCTCACTTCAAAGTCGTTTTTCTAGATGATGCCACCACACTGGGCTATGAAAGAAACAAACCAGAAGGTGTTACACTGTTTGACAATATACTGGTAGTGGTTTATTGCTGACGGCAGGTTCCCTTTAAGATCACGGTTTTCTACTGTGTGGTCTGAACTACCGCATCACATCTAATCTAACTTAACCAATCACTTCACATAACACAGCACAAATGATAACAATTTGATAGACGTGTCTCATTACTCTCCAATTGTAACCGCACAAGGTAAAATAAGTCAACACCGCTCCACGGGACGCCGTCTGGATTGTGACAGCTGGTTCCTGATACACTGGCAATGTCACCCCGCCTTTTGCATATATTAGGAGATAACCAGAGATGAAAAACAGTCATGTGTTACATCAAAGGAAGAGGAACACAAATATTCCAGTGCACACAAGATCCTGTTATCTTTGCCATTTTCATTCTCTTTCCATCCGGCAAAACAAGCATTCCTGGCTGTCATAGAGCTGAACTGCGCAGGAAGGTTCTGTGCTGAATTATCCATGAAGGCAATCTAGAAGCAAAAGCATAGGGATGCAGCAGATCTACATGCACACCAAGTACACCCACATCCTCATACAGACAGCTCAGGCATGTACATTCATGTAACAAATAGTTACTCTTACAATTCCCAAATTACAAGTAGGGTGCATGTAAAGAATTTTAGTAAGAGGCATTTTATCAATGTGTAATTTGTAATTTTAGACCTTAACTTTTAGGATGACAGAAGGGAATGGTTTTCCAAAATGGGTGTGGCCCGATTTGTGCCACAAAAAAAAAAATGCACTAAAATCTAGTTCATTCTGGCATTAACAAATCCAACAAATGAAGATGCAACAATTTACTAGATCATACAGCATTATACACATTGATAAGTATAGTGCGGCATAAAAGGCTGCCCAGTCTAGCTGTGCACTAACTTTAAGGCTTTTTAAATACATTATGCCTTCCCGTGTTATAAATTCCCTGCTATATCACTAGGATATAATTTTCCCTTTACATTAATAACAATCCATTTAGCTGTGCAGTAATAATACTTCCTGTTTAGGGTGTGTTCACATGATGCATTTTGGATATGTTTTAATTGCATTTTGTAATGTAATGCAAACACATCCCAAAATGCCTCTGCCGTTTCTGGATGCCTTTTGAGCTATGCGTTTGGATTCCATTTAAAAACATCTTGAAAAAACATTCACAATGTACACTCACCGGCCACTTTATTAGGTACACCATGCTAGTAACGGGTTGGACCCCCTTTTGCCTTCAGAACTGCCTTAATTCTTCGTGGCATAGATTCAACAAGGTGCTGGAAGCATTCCTCAGAGATTTTGGTCCATATTGACATGATGGCATCACACAGTTGCCGCAGATTTGTCGGCTGCACATCCATGATGCGAATCTCCCGTTCCACCACATCCCAAAGATGCTCTATTGGATTGAGATCTGGTGACTGTGGAGGCCATTTGAGTACAGTGAACTCATTGTCATGTTCAAGAAACCAGTCTGAGATGATTCCAGCTTTATGACATGGCGCATTATCCTGCTGAAAGTAGCCATCAGATGTTGGGTACATTGTGGTCATAAAGGGATGAACATGGTCAGCAACAATACTCAGGTAGGCTGTGGCGTTGCAACGATGCTCAATTGGTACCAAGGGGCCCAAAGAGTGCCAAGAAAATATTCCCCACACCATGACACCACCACCACCACCACCAGCCTGAACCGTTGATACAAGGCAGGATGGATCCATGCTTTCATGTTGTTGACGCCAAATTCTGACCCTACCATCCGAATGTTGCAGCAGAAATCGAGACTCATCAGACCAGGCAACGTTTTTCCAATCTTCTACTGTCCAATTTCGATGAGCTTGTGCAAATTGTAGCCTCAGTTTCCTGTTCTTAGCTGAAAGGAGTGGCACCCGGTGTGGTCTTCTGCTGCTGTAGCCCATCTGCCTCAAAGTTCGACGTACTGTGCGTTCAGAGATGCTCTTCTGCCTACCTTGGTTGTAACGGGTGGCGATTTGAGTCACTGTTGCCTTTCTATCAGCTCGAACCAGTCTGCCCATTCTGCTCTGACCTTTGGCATCAACAAGGCATTTCCGCCCACAGAACTGCCGCTAACTGGATGTTTTTTCTTTTTCGGACCATTCTCTGTAAACCCTAGAGATGGTTGTGCGTGAAAATCCCAGTAGATCAGCAGTTTCTGAAATACTCAGACCAGCCCTTCTGGCACCAACAACCATGCCACGTTCAAAGGCACTCAAATCACCTTTCTTCCCCATACTGATGCTCGGTTTGAACTGCAGGAGATTGTCTTGACCATGTCTACATGCCTAAATGCACTGAGTTGCCGCCATGTGATTGGCTGATTAGAAATTAAGTGTTAACGAGCAGTTGGACAGGTGTACCTAATAAAGTGGCCGGTGAGTGTATAGTGTGAAAGCAGCCTCAGAGTGCCCTGGTTGCTAGAAAGTCTTATCATTGATCTTTCTTTGCATCTACATAGGGGAATTAAGGTAAGGGCATCCATTGCAACTGCAAGCCTTTCAGCCTTCATGGTTTTCTAATAGATCATTAAAATATGATAGTTTATTGATTATTAAATAGTGAACCTTATGTAATTAGATATTCCCAAGAAACAGTGGGAGAGATTTCATGAAAGCATCAACCATTGCACAAACTCCACAGTCTTATTCTGCTCCAGATAGATCTTACAGGATGATGGATCTGGAGTCATTTATGACCGTGGAGTCTACTTGAGATCAGATATTACTGATCTAGTTTATGACCGAATTTTATGGTGCATCCACTGAATTTTCTAGTGTATCGGCTAAGCCACGCCCCTTTCTAAAGGTCACACCACCTTCTCGCACAAGTCAGGAACTGCACAAGTCTTTTAAGGTAAAAATTACTCCTGAATTTAACCATACACACATCTACGTGAACAGATTTTTCCTTTTTTAAAAAAAAGCAACTATGTGAAATAATGGTGAAGTGCTACATAAGGCAGTATGATTTTTGCTCAATGTCTGAACATGGGAAAACCTAGGACATGTGCAGTAACCACAGTAACCACTTTATTTTGCTTCAGTAATGACTGTAAAAATAGAATATAGACTATTCAACATCACATGTTATGGAATATATGCGGTGAAATCATTCGTCTCTGTAGGGCTTCCTCTTTCACAAATTTCTCTGGTTTGTGAGGTAAAGTTTGCAAGAATGCATAGTTTTCATTTACACCAGGCTCTGGAGATTTAACCCTCACAAAAGAAAAAAAACCTTTAAGTGTTCTTCCCTCTCAGTCAGTCATGGCGGAGATTGGAATTTCTAAGTGCTCAGCCCTGGTGAAAAAGTGGTCATTACTCTGTATCATAGCTCCTACAGAATTGTATTGCAAAAAACATTGTTGTACAACCCATTTATCGATTCTATAACGTTGGCCCAGTGGGGGGGTACAAAAGAAAAATTAGGCCTCAAATGTGCCTACAGCCATTTCACTCAAGAGTGGATTGATTTAGTGAAAAAGAAAAAGAATTAAACAAAAAAAAAAACCCAAAACGATTCAGCTCAACCATTCTGCATGCTTTTAAATTGCCTTTAAAATATAATCATGGCACCATGAGAAAATAAAAAAGGGGAAACTGACGTGTTTCTAATCTGATTCTTAGTCGTGGTCTGACTATGACCAACAATCAGTTAGATTCGAAAAGCATTAGTGACCATAGTTTTTTTTCTCAGGATGCCATGATTACATTTTAACTTTTATAAAGTAATGTGTGTTTTTAGTTGCTTTTACAGTCTTCAAGGGACTTGGATTTTTTTCCTACAAAATAGTGTGATTAAGGCTTCTGTACGGTTAAAGCGCTCACTATACCATTTGATAAATCTTTTACGGGCTCAAGTTTCCTAAGCAGGGTCTGTCTTTTGGAAGCACCTGAATACTAACAAAATATACCCTCCAAGAACCAAGCAGTTCGGTTTCACATATTGGGCATTGGCGTATTTAAAGGGGTATTCTTGTCTGGGCACTCATATTCAGTTTCATTAATCTGCCATACATAAACATTTATTCAATTAGATGTTATTAAAAAAAATGTTCCTGTGTGAAGATAATTTCTCATAAATGTAGTGATATGGTCCCTTAGAAACGAGATGGCTTCCCCGGATACGGCCACCTATGCTGGAGGGATTGCTCAAAGAAACAAAAAGTTTTTGTATATGAAATGTCTGGGAGTTACTGCAGGTCCCACAGCCGTCCTATGGTAATGATCGCTGAATCCTGGTGGTCCGGCAGGACTCTATAGCACATGTCTGGCCACCGCAGCCAGAGAGTGTGAGGTGGTCGTATCTGAGGAAGCCATCTCGTTTCTAAGGCACAACATGACTACATTTATGAGAAATTATCTTCACACAGGAACATTTTTTTTATTAACATCCAATTGAAGAAATGTTTACATATTGCAAATGAATTTAATTAAATGTAAATGCCCTGATGGGAATACCCCTTTAAGTGAATTTATAATCCACATTCTGGGTCATCTTCTTCCTTTAAGGCTTTCCGTGCTTTTCACGGAGGGCAAATAATGGACCTTTGTGAGGGTCACTCACATGCCAATTAAAGTAGAAGAGGACGACGACTATCTGTGCTGAAAACAGGAGCTGTTCTATAATCTTGGGCAGTCGGCTCATACACAGAGCCATGTAAAAAGACAAATGTAGAAACCCATACAAATGCACACAAATTGTGTGCTAGACGATGAGGAAGCAGAGCGGCAGTGATGAGGCAGAGAGAGCTTGACTGCATGGTTGATCTCACCACCTGCTTGACTATCTTCTTAAGCACTTTTAGAAAAAAAGGCTTTAAAAATTATGCAAATTAGCCCGAGAAGTTTCAGGCTCCATAGCTGTTAATTAAGCCTAAAGCCCCATATGCTTCATTTACATAATTTTGTAAGCTTTTTATAACAATAAAAAAGGTATAAGATGTTAAATGAAGGGTAGGTCCTGACAGGTGGGGTGTGGATTATATAATCCTTGAACCTGGTGTTAGATTTCCTTTAAGGAAGGGAGAGAGAAGAAATAAAAAAGTGAATGTAGAAAGAATGGTGAAACATATACAGGCTGTCCCCGGGTTACATACAAGATAGGGTCTGTAGCTTTGTTCTTAAGTTGAGTTTGTATGCAAGTCGGAACTGTATATTTTATCATTGTAACCCCAGCCAGAACTTTTTTGGTCTCTGTGACAATTTAATTTTAAAAATGTTGGGTTGTCATAAGAATCAATATTAACACTAAAGCTTCATTACAGACACCTGTGATAACTGTTATAGCTGATCATTGTAGCCTAAGGCTAAAGTACAATAAATTGCTAATATCCAGAGGTCCGTTTGTAACTAGGGGTTGTATGTAAGTCGAGTGTTCTTAAGTAGGGGACCGCCTGTAAACATCAGAAAAGCAGCCATTGGGAACCATTAATATACAGAATAAAAGGTACTATTTGGGGCTGGTGTGCCAATGGCGAGTCGAACGGTTCCCTTTAAATGCTAAACTGAGTCATAATAAAATTTTTTAAAATGGTACTTAAATACTTAAAGAAAATCTACCATCAAAATCAAGCATAATAAACCAGGGACACTTACTCAAAGATCTAGGCACCATAACAGTGGTAATCTTCTCATATTTGTTACACCTTGCCTTCTTTCTTCTAAAACCAACTTTAAAAATTATGATAATGAGCTTGAGGGTTCTGGTTGGTGTTTTCAGAGCCTCTTAGTGATCTCTTTTCACTGGTTGTTACAATGAGCAGAGCATGTCTCCCACTGCTCTCTCCCTTCTCCCTCTAGCTGTGTAATCAAGCAGCGGCAGGAAATTCAGGGGTAGGGGACACCTGTCTGCCCATTGTAACAACCAGTGAAAAGACATCACTGAGCAGCTCTGGAAACACCCACCACAGCCCCTCAGGCTCATTAGTATAATTTTTTAAAGTTGAGGCCATAAGAAGATTACCACACTGTGTCATGGTGCCTGGATCTTTGAGTAAGTACCATTGCTTTATAATGCTTGATTTTGAATGTTTTAATAGACAGCATAATAAATCAGACATACATCTCTAGTGACATCATTTCATACACCCAGGTTCAATTAAAAAAAATGGAAGGATGTTCCGTTTAAAAATTTCAATAATCAGATTTAAATTCCAAAACACTCTGCTTAGAATAAATGGGCAAAAAAAAATGTATCACTGAAAGAATAAAATGGTAAAGCACCCGATTTATTCCACTGTCACAATGCTGCATTAATTGGATAAGAAGAATATTAACAAGAGAAAGGAGTCCATTATAAATTCCCAATCGTATAATGACAAGAGTCATTTCGATCCTTGAAGCATTTCATTTCTATGGTCCATTAAGTTGAAATCCAGCATTTGTCTTGCAGCCAAAGAATATTAAACTTTTAAACCAAAATACGGCCTGTCAGGCACAAGAAAAACATTCAGTGCATGATGGATGGGGCGCACTCATAACATTATATCTAAAACCAAGTCATGGCTTGGGCCAGAAGCATTCTTCCTCGACCGAGACTGTAGATTTCCAACAAAGATAAAAGCTCAAAGTAAAAATCAGTCTTTATGAACTTTATTTCATCAAAAGACTGACAGCGACATGCATCAAGTGCACAACTGCACCCCAAGGTCCAGAGTCTGCACTGGACATGCGAAATATCAAAATGGTTCATTAACAGGGACACTCATGCCCACTGCCCATACTAGAGTTTGGTCTGACAAACTCGCTCTGGGCACCAGAAGGATTTGCCAAACCAAACCTAGAATCAGTGAACTGAACACAAGCAGATCCACAGAGTTTAGTGATTCTAAGTGTGGTCCGGAAAATCCTACAAGTCCACGGAGCGAAACACACTTGTGGGCAATGTGCTGAAAAGCAAGCAGTTTTATAGCTGCCCTGGTTTCAGTTTCATAAAAAAAAAAAAAATTAAACTAAAAAGAAAAACTAATTAATGGAAAGCACACAACTGGAATTTAAGGGGTATTCCCGCAAAGATTAGATTCTTAAATGTACTGAGGACAACAAAATAACACATTCTCTAATTCACTGTTATTACTAAAAATACAGCATTTCACAGATATAATTTCAACCTGTCTCTATCAGTCCTGGTGTTTACCATTTGGTTGTCCCACTGACACTACCTCTGCAACCACTAAACTTGATTAATCTCATGTAAAAATAAGTTGAGAAGAGTCATCCCTGTCAGGTAGATTTTTATAGGTAAATGGAGACATTTCATACACTTCCTGAGGAGGCTAGTAGTTTAGTGGGGTACAACATGTTCCCTTTAAGCACTGCAAAATCACAATGGCAATAAAATTGTGCCAGGCAAAATAGTTGCTTTTCTCCCCTTCCACATCACATTTTTGGGGGCCCACTGAATTTACTATAGCAAGACCTGAAATTGATTGCATACGAGCACACAAAATTACTTAGAGGCCAGAACCAGAATGTACATAGTTTCTTATAGAGCAGATAGAGCTACTCCAATTGTACATAGAGTCCAATCTGCAGGCAGGCTGCTATACAGCAGGAAGAGCTGAGCAGTTTGTACATACTGTCTAATATGCAAGCAGCATATTACAGAGCAAGAGGAACTGAGCAGATTATAAATAACGTTCTTTCTGTAAGCTGCAAGTTAAAAGAGCAGGAAGGGCTGAGTAGATTACAGCCATATATGTAATGTGAATGTAATAATCAGATTCATTATAACTTGTATTTTTGGTACAAGTGCTCTTTTAATGCTTTCCAGTCAAGTAGGCGGTCCTAAGTATACAAAAATACCTGCTGATAAGGCCATCCCCGACTTCTCATTATAGAAAGAACAGGTATATGCGTAGAAAATACAACTTCTTTAACAATATAATCAATGTGTTTGGCGGCTACAGTTACCTTTAAATGTCAACACCGATTTTCCAGAAGCAGCTACATACCTGGTTGTCATGTGCAATCTTTAGCAGTTTTACAACAGCAGATGATTTATCTGTTCTCCTTTAAATACATGCATGCAATATCATGCACATGGATTAAGCCGAAATGAAAACTCTGTGACTGGTTTCTCTATTTTCTACTACATCCAAGTCCTAGGAAAATCAATTTGAATGGAGAAGGCTCATATGCCGGTTTATAAACGCATTTTCACTTGTGGTTACTGCAAAGTAATCCTTCCTCTTCTGTTGTCCCAAATGAGTTTTTCGTGGCTCGGTGCAAGGTGATAGGAGCCAGATGATTACAGGAACGGGTGGAATAAATAGCAGTGAATTGCAGAAAATGAAATGATTTTTTTTTGTTTATGAGAAGTGAATATGCCAAGAGAGATTGGAGACATTCCTCAATACACACTCGCATGCAGGAAGTCAGTCATAGGCATGGAAATCAAAGGGCCGACTCCTGAGGAACATATTTCACAAAGAAAACAACCTTGTACAAAAGCTGTCAGACTTGGCAAACGGATAGGAAGAAGTACTGCCTACAAAATCCACTCTGGAGCCGCACAATTACTATTACATTGCGGTTTCAGAAACCCTAGTAACCAAGCTAAGTGATCACAGGAGGTTTCCAAGGTGTGAAGTTCTGGGCCTGGAACGCCTTCTCATTACCATCTATTATATTACCTTTTTGGAAATGGGTGGAGATAGTGAGAATGTAGTAAATTGAAGCATGAGAATGGCAAGAGGAAAACAGGAAAGTGCACATGGTAGATATGCAAGCAGCGTTGGGGCGTATTTAAGAACTAAAAATATAGTGCCATATAATAGTGTACCAGACAATATAAACACTATCTAATTCTATATATTTCGGAGGCATAAAAAACACTAGTATGCTAGAGACATAGGGCACTGCTAGATAAGCAAAGTGACCTATACATCGGCATATATACACACATTTACTGCATGACATTTAGAAATATGAAGGCCATAATACACATCTGTAATACAGGGTCTCAAAACTTACTACAAGCTACCACACCTCCTGCTGGTCTACTCTGTCTCCCCCACTAAGTGGCTGCAGGATGACCTTGCGATCAATCCCCATTTGTCAGGAAATGTTTCTTCAACTATGGCATCACTAAAACATTACACTACCAAGATTGATGGTTCCAAAACGGGGGGGGGGGGAGGGGAGGGACAGAGAATAGAATAGCAGATGCGGTTGACCAAGCATTCAGCTTCCTGGTTAGGAAAAATTAGGACTTTTACAGAATTTTTAAACTATGCCACAAGGAACAGATCCAAACTTGCTTTACGCTGTTTAACTTTGATCAGCGCCACTGTGGAATCAGGATGTAAAAGTGGCCTTTAGTCCCGCATAAGCCCAACTAAAGCCCCATTTAGATTTATGTTCATAATGAGGACGGATGGGGTTGAGGCTTCCTTGACCAAGGAAAAATGGGTTGAATCCTTCTTTCAAAATTGGGAGAACTTAATAGCCCTCATTCCCAATCCAACAATGGGGGACATAAAGTAGTGTTTTGTGTCGACCATTTGGTACCAGAAGTGGAATAGGGATTCGGGGTTAGAAGACTACACTATTTACCTCCTTTATTGGGGTTGGCTGCTGGTGCCAGAAAACTCACAAAGTTCACTAGTTGTCTTTAATGGCCCAAGAGGTTTCTGTAGTTGGTTATCCTCTTGAGTTTAGGCCCAAGGGGGCTGACAGGAGTGGAATTCCATGGATGAGTAGCGCTGTGAAAGGTATAGGTTTGGATGTTTTCTCTTTAAATCCCTCCCCCTTTCATTTTGCCCTCTCTCTTCCTTGTTCTTTTCTTTTTGCATGTGTATTGGCAACTTTACAATGACAGGGCAATGGAGTATTGGCTGCAGAAATTAGTTCATCCATGTAACACTCGATATCAGACTTGATACTCTTCAATCATTATGTTTTTTGCTGATGCCACTCACATTCTACACTGGGTTCTTCATGGACATTTTCCACAGGTCCTGAGAGGCCTCGTTAACCAACCCCACTGTTTTTATCCATATTGGTCCACATTGTTCCTGTACGTGCCAAAGAATTCATTCCATCCTGTTTAGTTATAAAGGTTTATTTGAGACACGGTTAAACATTGGGGGGTACAGAGTGCCGCTAGGCCTATAATAGTTGGAAAGAAAGGCCCTAAAGCAGTACATGAAGTACAGCACAGAGCTGCCTTACATTAGCAGCTAAAAATCTTTTCATAAAAACAGAATGTTCTGGAGGCATCAAGTCCTAGTTTATTTTCATCACTAATGGACTGGTACACAAAAGGTGAATGCAGGCCCAGACCACCGAACATTGTTCTCCAATGCATTCAGTTTTCAGTAGAGAGAAAGCAGAAGTTCATCAGTTTTCCATGTAGTTTTCTTGTTTTGCAGTTACATATGTAAAGAAGTGGTTTCAAAGTTGTAAAAAGGGAACTTCTAAACTACAGTATTTTAGACATCTAAATGAAATTAGCTGGCACGTGCAGAATAGAAACCAAGGACTAAGTGGAATTAGTGGTGCTCAATGTAGCATTCTTGGTCCAGTTACATCAGTTTAGAAGTCACACACACAAAGTTGAAGATATTATTATTTCTGCTTTATTTTAGAGAATTTTTCACAAGATGTAGCCTTCACTATAATTCAAGAGTCATAAGTAGAAATATGTGAGACAAATCAAAACTTTCGGTTATCTCGACCTTTGTCAAGTTTGGCAAATCTGGTTTGGTAAAGAATCACGTGTAGGCATGGTGAGGCAAGAGGAAAATAGCTTGCAGGGATCACATTTGTGGGAATAAAAAGGCTCACTCACCAAACCTTTCCTGCCTTACAAAAAGTGTGGGAATCACAGGTTCTGCTTCATCCACGCATGGTCTCCAAGGGAGGTCCCCTGGAAAATGGACATCCAGTTTTAAAGCAGGAACATCATTTGATGAAGCAGATTCTTTGACCCACCTGAACTTTTGGTCAGATACAAGGAAGTAATGGTGCGCCAAGGTGAGCAGGCGAGTATGTGGGGGTTATTTTTGTTTATTCTTGCCATGGCCCTTATAAAAGCATTTATTTTAGGTAGGCTGAGATGATAAATTGTCCCGAATGTTAAAAAGTCTGTACGATTGAACCTCACTGAGAGAATATGTACATGTGATAACTAAAAGACAACATGCGCTACAATCATTTTATGCTAAGGTGAACTCAATGAATAAATGGCATTGTTCCCATGTATTTCTGGACTTCTTTTCCACTGGGTGTGTACATTTACTAGGTTTTTTGACTCCAGGCATATTAAAAGATACTAGAATATTCTCATCAGTCTGTGCACAGAACACTGCAGAAATAATCATCTCTTTTTTATCCATTTTTGCTGAAAAAGGGGAAATAAATGAACTCAAGACCAAATATTTTATCCAACCTATTATCAAATTCAAAAATGTGTTCTCACAGAATGTTAACTTCTACCACTTGCCAAAAACAGAAGTATGACTTCGGTTTAAGTACAGCAAACCTAAGGGAGCGCAGTTGAAATACTTGACCCATGGTCAGCTGTGACATGGAAATTGAAAGAAATTAACCTTTGTATTGCACAATATTGAACAAATGTTTTTGGCACTTTTGAATTGTAAGGAAGGAGTAGTGGCTTCAAAGATAGTAGGGTGTTCCCTCAAGTCACATTGTGAGTCAGTGTGATTAGTCAGTCTTAGCCTACCAGCACACAAGTGTGTGCATTTTCGGTCCGCAACCTACGGTCCATTGTGTTCCATGTGTGTGGTCCAATGAGCGTAGAGAAGTTTGCAAGAGCTGCAACCCAAGCAGGAATAGACCGGTTCCCATTGGCAAAAGCACTTGGCACTTTAGGCAGTGAAAACTTATAAATTATTCACTGCCACGTTGTTCTTCCAATCCAAGATCCCTGACGTCACCTACTCTATGTTATCTGGGCAGGACTTGTGTTGTAATTTATTCACTTCCCCGTTACTCTACAAGGCACTCTGGTGACGTAGACGGACATTTTTGTAACTTTATATTGGCAAAATTGCAACATATAGAGTTATAAAGCTGTCCGGAGGAGAACAATTCCTCAGTGACTGGTTAGTAAAACTAATTGTAAATGTCGCTTGTGTTTTTTAATCTTGACACGCCAGGATCGCCCGTTATAAAAAGCAGCTACAGTGCGCCAGTCATGGGAGAGGGAGGCGACATTACGCGAGAGGTGTGAAAAATTAGTAAGTTAAGAAAAAAAAGCAGCTCAGATGGATGTCCAGCGCTCCAGGCTGTTTTTTTTCATAACTCATTTTTTTAGCCAATCCTAGCATGTCAAAATTTAAGATTACCAGCGCCGGGATCTGGGATAAGATGACAATAGGTGAATAGGTGTAGTTTATTTTTACTTTACTTGAGTGATAGATTTCCTTTAAGCTTCTCAATGACCGCCAAGTTTTCCATTTAATAACGTACGGGTGGAGTTCATTCTCTCTGGCAGCCAGCAGGTTAATGAAAAGAAATTATCTAAGGCTCATGTTTAATGAATGTGACATTTATTTCCAGCATGTCTGCTAAGTTTACACTCCTTTGTACTATCAATGCCCTTTCCCACTGTGCAGTTTTCACTTCACGGACAGTGGTCTGACTAAAGGTTACCACACGTTGAGCAAATTAATTACACTTAGTGTCTTTATCTGATGCGCAAGCAAGGGGGGGGATGAAGCAGACATTTCCGGGACCGGAACATGACACAAACCAGTGGTTATTTGTAACAGTGACAAGAAGGAAAATGTATGAGTACAATGCATGCTAATATGGTCAGTGTGCACACCGCTGCAGAACCAATGTAAATGCTCTACATAAATATGGACGATACTTCCAATGTGTAAAGAAAATATCCAAGGATTCTGAGACCCACCAGGTACATTGAGAATATAAGCGCTTTTCCATATGGCAGAAAATTTGATGGCTCTTAGGGTATCAGGGCCTAAGCATAGCTGCTGACGCAGGATCCACTATCCAATTGAGCGCTAGATAGTTATTTAGGCTTCATGCACACAAACATGTAGTCCGGACTTCCCATCTACTTCTATGGGCTCATACACAAGGGCATGGACTAGCACTAGATCTGCACACATGCAAATGAAACCTCTGGAATCAAGTTTCCCCTTGAAAGTTTCTTAATGTATTAATATATCCATATAATTATTATTTGATAAAAGGGGGTGTCAAGACTAATTTTTTAGCGTTAAAAAAAAAAAAGTCTCAAAAAAGTCACATTGAGGATTTTTGTGACTTTTCACTGCTAAAAAGTCTCACAGGACTATTTCCACCACTTCATTAAAAGATCATGTATATCATAAGAACATTTATTGAAGGATTAAAGCCCCTTTAATGAATCTCATGTGCAGCAGATCTCCAAAGATAAAAATAGAACTGTCCCACCAATGATGAATAAAAGGTGTTCATGCCTAAATTTGTGACTTTTGTGTACTAGATCAGCCGTGTAATGTAAATCTGGATTTAATGACTTATATTTACTGTTAAACAACCTTTAAAAGTGTAAAAGTGCAGACAATGTTAGGCAGCAGACGAGATCAAAATTGCATTTATATTCCAGTATTTGAGCTGGACTTGGAGCAGTGGAGGCATGTCCTCACACTGTTGTGCTAAAGAAGTTTCAATTGCGTTGCTCCATGGCCCCACCCTTTGTTGAGTCAATGCTATAGTATACAACCAGAAACTTGTTACATCTTTTACACAGAGCAAAGAAGAGGGACTGTGAACCAGCAAATCAGCATAAGGGCACAACTCCAGTGTTCCAAGTCCAGCTACAGGCTCTCCAGAGCTGCTACAGCTGACAGAGTCCCTTTAAACTTTGCAAACAATTAGCTTATGGGGCTAAACATCTACCTTTTTTTATGGGATTGGTCAATGGGATTGATCTTCAAAAAAGTAATAAGACGAATGGGCATGACCTGCCAGGCTCATAGCATTCCCAGAGCACAGAAACTACTTTAAAGTGATGGATACTGCCCCCTACTGATCTGTAATTGACCCCCTACCTTAGACACAGGTGCTCAATAAATAAGTCCAGGAATACCCCATAAATAGGTGTCCCGATAATCTGCTGAATAAAGCAACTCTGCAATTTATAATTTAGGGAAGCCATTCAGAGAAAGAAGCAATACTCGAAAGAATAGTACAGTCCCTGGGCCATCAACAACGGAACAAAAAATGATGTTGTGTGGCGAATACTGCCAGAAGTTAAAGTACATCAATTTTGCTCAGGGATATCCAACATATATAGATTTACGGTTCGACCACATTCCAATTACTTTTAGACATATATATAGACATCTCGAGAAAGAAGGAGCGTAAAGGCAGTGACAGACATCAAGTCTGAAGCAGGAAGGACAAGACAGTTTCCCACATCTTAGCGCCTCAGGCACTAAAATTAATGTACAAACTCAATTCAGGTGGGAGTATCTGCCTAGAAGACATAGTTCATTGTTATAAAAAGATAAAATATGCTTATGATAGAGGCCAAGCAGACAACCGTCTGTACACGGGCAACCAAGGAGAGAAAGTTGGGCCAGTACCAAGAACAGACAGTAATATACAGCTGACAGCATAAAGGGCAAACTGGTTGAGAGAATCAAGTTTACCTGATGGGAAAATTCTATATTGATGAGCAAAATCTGTTATTTATGAGAAGTCAGTGACAGGACGGAGACAGATTAATGCTGCCGATTCTCAGCACTTAATCACGGTTTATATTTGTACCTCATAAACATGATTCAGCATACTGTCCATCTGTCACCTTGTAATCCGCACATCAAACCGGAGCCGCTGGGCAGATGACCGCATGAGGAGTGACATGAGCAAGATCTTATTCTTGTTTTATGGGATAATGGAGTCTTTAGCAACAAGACAGAAAGGTAAGAAGCAAAGGGGGCTGCCAAAAGATGAGGTCATTTAAAATATTAAAAGTAAAACAATTCAATGGTTAGTTTTTAATGACTGCACATTCTACTATAGGCTGTGCCTACATAATGGCAAGCAAACTGCAGCTGTATATGAACCAGATAACCCGAAGGAAGCGATAACAGGTGGATTAAAAGTGAGGAAGATGGGGGGTGAAAAAAAACCTTGATTCTGCTTACATTTAGTATATATAACAATAGGAAATCCGTTAGGACAAGTTGGGAAAGGGAAATTGACCCTTAAAGGAAACCTACCACTTGGGATAGGGCTTATAAGCAGCACATGCCGTGCACCAGCTCAGGTTGAGCTGGTGCCGGCGCTCATCTGCATTATGTTTTTAAACGGTTTTAAAGCATTTTAACACTTTACTAATGTTTATATCCGAACTAGCTTAGGAAGTGGCACACGGCATGTGCTGCTTATAAGCCCTATCCGAAGTGGTAGGTTTCCTTTAAAACTAAACCTCCCTACTGGAAAACTACAATAAAAGACAGAATTTGGGCAACCTTCCCTAAACTAGTTAAAATGCCAGGTCAGTACCTGCATAGTACATTTAAGGTAAAAATCCCCATCCAAGAGCGTTTCCAAATCCATCTAGAAGAATCTAGTAAAGTCCAAAAGAATAACCAGAAATGGCAAAAAGCCCCCTTCATTATATTCCAATGATAGTTTTTTTTCTTCCTTTGTTCAACCTTTTTATTAGTCCTTTCTGATTATTACATAAAATGAGGTGCGGAAGTGCAAGGCAGGGCCCTCGTAATGTGACCTGTTTGCCTTATTACCTGTATTAACCCATACATGAATTTAAGATCATGAATAAATAGAAAAAAAATGGTAGCACCGAGATGAATTCAGTGAAGCACAATAAAGTACTTTTATTACTATGAGTTTCGTGATTATTGATGAACTGCTCTCAAAGTTCTGGGAACTAATCAGATAGAAATAGATGAAGGACAGATCTTAGGGTTTTGATCCATGACTGCCTCTCAGCCTAATACTGCCAGCACGGGACACAACAACTCCTTATCCGAGGAGAATATTGATATTGCAAAACTTCCTTCTCTTGTAAATAAAATTACATCAAGCATAATTCAAGCTCAGGGTATAAATTTCTTTTTCATGTATAAAGAAGTGAAAAATATTTATATGTTAAAACAGAATATTCCTCTAAGTATTCTTAGGAGGGAGATATGCCTCTCTTTTCAGGATTGTTGGATCCAGTGGTCAGTCCCCACCAAGCAGCAAAGTTTGACCTATCCTGCAGATAGTTAACAATATGCTTTGCTGGTACAATATGTGGGGTATTCCCATGAAGAGGAAATTCTTCAATATACTTAGGATAACAAAATAGCTCTTTAGAATTCTTTAATTCACATAGATATAATTCCAGCCTGTCTCTGTATGCTCTATCAGTCCTGGCGTATACAATTTTGGCTGCCCCGAGATCATACGTAAATCTTCCAATTATGGTCGAGCATGGCAGATTCTTCTCATGAATAGCTTCTCCTATCTGCATGATACAGTGTGATCTCTGACCCTCCCTTCATTGACCAGAGGAGCTCATACACAGACACTTCCTGCCAGCAAGCAGCATGCACAATCATACTCTACAAGCTACAGGCAAGATCAGGGAAAGGAGGCATATAGCAAAGCTCACTATGTAATAGCTGATATAGTGTAGAGCTGACAGTGTGTGTTACAGGGGAGTTAGCTGAGCTGGAGTGTGTTATTGTGCATTATATCCATCTCATGAATCTCTCATCTATCTGTGTCAGATACTAGTGAATGTTCAGAAGGTAAATGAAAGTGTATATGAACCTGTACCCCGATAATTTAACCACATTGTCACCACACAGCACTACAGAGATCATAATATGTCTGCTTAGAGAGTCCCCGCACACACTCTGGAATCTTACATTGATTGTTACTGAGTTATAGGAGCTAAAATTGTAAAATAAAGGGGTTAAACATTATCTTTATTGTGTAAACATCACTTGGGAATTAAACTTTGAGACCTTTCTTTCATGGGCAAACCCCTTTAAGCTGCATCATTAATAAAAAACTTTAAACATACCAGTATTATGTGAATCAATGTAAATATGATTATTAGTCGTACATCAGGGACTAACCACCACTGTCCTACACATTTGGATGGTACATCTATAAAGTTGTTATTATGAAATAATATGCTGTGGTGTGACTATAATCTGTAATGTTTTAATTGACACTGTATCAGAAAAGTGGATCGTTACAAGCTTTCGCAGAAATACATACGCGATATAGAGCGCATGATATTGGGAGTGTGGATCTGCTCCTGGCTCCAGTTCACCTTGTATCCCAACATCTGCAGCAGGAATGTCAGTAATTACAGACTTCAAGAATGTTTTACAGAGGAGTCATGTCAAGCCTCAAACTCCCATCTGAAAGCTCAACAAGGCCACGCACTGGTTCATGGTCAGAGTCACAGAATTTTAAGACTGAACTACCAAAAAACTTCTAGTAGAATTCCAAATTCTACTTTGTTAACCAGTGTGATGCCAAAACATAGTTATTGACCAGGGATGAAATCTATATATTTTTTGTCAGTCATTCAAATAATTCAATAATCTTATTTTCTTCATATTTGGTGCATTATTTCGATGTTCACATTTCTATATAAAAAAATATAGTAGTAAATATTGTAGTAAAAAAAAATAAAAAAATCACGGAGATATATCATAGAAGTTAATATCTTTGTTCTTTACATCTTTTTTATTATCAAATACTTTTTAAAGGGGTATTCTTATCAAATGTACCTATCGGATGACCACTGGGACTTGAACCTACCGTATCTCCTGGAGCTTCTAAGAATCTCATAATCACTTTATGCCAAAGACACTATACATCAAAGACCGTAATAATCTATCGCGGCCTCATCTATGGGGGGTCCTGCTCTGGTTTACAAACATCTCAGGCATTACAACGTTTAAAGGGTACTGTGTGAGCGCCTTAATGTTGTGCCCTCTGAGAGAATCAATGTACTGACAGACAAATGGAGGAAATCGGTGTTAATGTGAAGTAGCTAAACCATGTTTGGTTCAGCAAAGGAGCACTGCCAGGATAGAGTTTGGGGTACTCAGGATATGCAGGCTCCTCCCACTACTAATTACATAATAATTGGGCATATCTATTAAAGTAAATATTATATCTATTAAGCAGAAATTAGAGCAATCTTTTTGTATCCGAAGACCGGCTGCACCCAGAAATTTTTTCCAGGCGACCGGAACCATGGTCCCCCTTTTTGTACCACATATACTGGAGTATAAGTTGGCCTGAGTATAAGCCGAAGCACCTAATTTTACCACAAAAATGAAGCTACTACTCATTAACGAAATGTCCAAAGCAAGGTCCCCTCAAAAACACACAGCCCCCAATAGTAATGTTCCCTGCCCAGCTGCCATACAAATATCCCCTGCGCAGGCCCCCATAGTAAAGTCACCTGCACAGCCCCCCCCCAAAGTAATGTTCTCATGGCAGCCCCCGCCAAAGTAATGTTCCTTGTGCCATCCTGGAAAACTAAATTGAATATTTCCCAGAATCCTCTAGTGGAGCATCACTTGATATAAAAGTCTACGCGAACCTGCAAGGTGGTAAGGAGGAGAACTCTTACTCCCTGTGGCTAAAGCTATGCAATACTGTACATGTTTGTGGCTTCTGTTTAGTCTGATGAAGGGCCCTTCCTGCATTGAAATGGGACCCCAGCGTCGCCTAATAAAAGATACTTGTAACCAAGTGATAATGTCTGCCATTCCTGACAACAGCACCCACAAAATCCTTCCCTATTTGTTTGGACCTTGGCAACATATTTTTATGACAAGGCTTCTAGAGAGGTGATCTTTATCAAAAATTTTTAGAACTTCGAACAACCTGGTCAGGTCCTGCTTAGGTCTACTATGTGTAAGGTATGTACAATCATGGCTTTAAAAGATGACCTGTCATCAGAATTTTACCCCCTGACTAACAATGCCAGCTGATGAAGGTTTACAAATCCTCCCCAAATCACCTAAAATTAGCTGCCAGTAAAGCACTGGGCCTTAATTACAGCTATTTTTCTGATATGCAAATAGACTTTACCGACTCGGTCTGCTATCTTTGACTCTTCTATCTCCCAGTCTGGCAGTGAACTACGCCCCAATATTCTGACTGACAGCTCTGTGGCTCTTCATATCACTGCCCTGCCTCCTTGTACATGAGGACTGTCTGCTAATTTTCAACTACAGACATATAAAGCTCTATGTACAGATGGGAAATATTGTGTCAATTTTTTTTACACTGTGCCTTGTATTACATTCATGTTATATGACCAGAGTGAAATCACTGCAGGTCTTTCAGCCTTCTAATAATAGCAAACTGTACACCCTGTATGTGATCATATAAAATCACAGCAGCCTCCATGGAGGATGGAGAGGAGTAGAAGTCCATGGAGGCTGCCGTGACTTCATGTGGTCGGTTACATACATGGGGTACACTTTGCTATGGTTAAGTGGCTATAGGAACCGAGATGATGTTATCCTGGTCACATGACATGAACTGCTAAATGGTAAAAAGGCATACGGCATGGGAACAAGTAGATGGGAGGGGTCGGCCAAGCAGGAAACGCCCTTTCTGAAGCCGGAAGGATAAAAGGATGAGGATAAAAATAGGGATAAGGATAAAAGGTGATTTATGTGAATTTAAGGGAAATAATTTTAGGGCTCTAAATGAAAAGGTCAAAGACTGTAGGTGTGAAAATGTGGTGACAAGTTCCCTTTAAGTATATTCATGACATTTCCAATTTATTTTTATATTGTGTTCAGAACAGTCATTTTGTGACATCTCTTCAAATGAAACAAATCTCCATGTAAAACTGGTACACACTTAACTACACTCATTTTTCTCCAAAGGAGCAAATTCTCAGAGATGAAGCATTATCATTAAATGAGAACCACAGAATACACCAATCAGCCATAAACTCATAATGCAGGATAATTAACAAAAGTGCAGCCTGATTACTTCACGGAGACCGTCTCTAGCAGCACCTTGTCTGATTTCATGGAAATCCATAAGCAGCGGCGTGCTGAATAACCGGGTGATGTAATGCAAGAGATGAGTACAGGAGGGAGAAGGGTGAGTAACACAGAGCGCTGTCTAGCATTAATCATGGATACTGCGGCAGGTCGCATTCTGAGAACAGAGTAACAGATGGGTCTGCAACATACTGGTAAGAGACAGCAAATCCATGGGTGGTCTATACCCCTCCCTGCCTTATGTAAATTCAGAAGGGTGAATTTCAGGTGAGCACAGCGTTAAGCCGGCATCATACAGATACAATCCAAGCCACCATGGACATCCCATAATTTCTAAATCATTGCAACTGTGCTCACCGCAAGGTAATCTATACTATACAATAATATTTGGTAGCTTTTTTTCCCTGTCAAGGTAAATTATCAGGCCATGGGAAATGGGAATTACAGGCAGTTCTTAAGTTGAATTTGTATTTAAGTCAAAACTGTATATTTTATAAATTTGGCCCCAGTGACAATTGAAGTTTAAACATTTTTTGCTGTAATGGGACCAAGGATTATCCATAAAGCTTCATTACAGACACTTTACAGCTGATTATTGCAATCTGGGACTATAATAAAGCATTCAGAAAGCTTCACCAGAGGTCAGAGGGGTCTGTCTGTAACTATGGGTTGTCTGTAAGTCAGGTGTCCTTAAGTAGGGGACCGCCTGTACATTACTGTCAATGCTGGTACAAACATTAGGGAAAGGAATAAACACATCTGTTTTTCCAGGATGGAAAAGGAAACTACACTTCTAGTGTAACCTTTAAAAAAAAAAGTACAGCATGATAGATGGATGTATAGATGTAACTCTATTATTGCGCATAGCACGAGAATGAAGAGGTTGAGGCAGTGACCTCCCACCGGCTCTCTGACCACTGTGTAGGTGGAGCCAGCTATGACCACTGTGTAGTAGGTGGAGCCAGCTGGGCCGGGAGCCATGCATAATCACTGATCGGAGGAGCCAAGAGGCGCCCAGCAGGGTGCCTCAGGGTAATTTACATATTTTTAAAACCCTTATTTCTCTGAAATACTGCACCACTTATACATACTAAAAGAAGATTACTGCACATCAGCATGGGGAAGGGAGCCGAGTATAAGCATCCACCATCAGCTATTCTGATGGTAGATGTTCTTTTAGGGAATGTTTACACATAGAAGTTATACCAAAAAATGCCTTGCTTCTTTTGCTACAGTAAAATGAATCTATAAAGGATGTAGTAGCCATTGTTGGTAGGATGAAGGCTGAAATGTGTTAGAATGTCTTAAAGCATTTTATAAATGGGAATGTCTAATAATCCATATTTACGGTGTAATTAACCCAAAAGGAAGTATGAAGAGAACAACTTCCCATTTGCCAATACAAGGCATATCATGAACGCCATCAACCACATCTACCAGCAACCTTACAAAAGGCTGACATGAAATACTATTTTAGGAAGAATATATAGCCAGCCATAATAGACCCCTCTTATGACAATCACTCAAGTATGAACCCTGACCCAACAATCATTGTGTTGTAAGAAGCAATTATATACAGTACAGACCCAGAATCAAGGTGAAAAAGAATATATGTTACTATTTATTTAAATGTTAAGCCAAGATAATGACAATTAATAAAGAAAGAACAAAAAATATTTCAACTTCAGAACAAAGGGAGCTAACAAATCCCTACTAGCAAATATTGAGATCACTTGAGCAGTTGACAAAGCAACACCCAACCACTCCCTCATTTTTACATGTAAATTAAAGCTATTCATTATTAATTTGTTCAGCAAACACAGAAGTCACAAAGAGTTTATTCCAGTCTGCCGGCAATAAAACATAAGGTGCGGCGGAAAATACAAGTACACAAAAGGGGGTAGGAACCAACCCTGGACTCACCCTTAAAATTCACACATCCAATTTAACGGATATGTGCGGTCTATGCTCACCCGGGACAGCACACAAAGATTGTTTAATTCAGCCATTTTCAGCCTACAAAGCAGACAAAAACTGTGGACAGTGGAAGTCTCCAGATTGAATGCTATAGCCATCGCTAAGAGAAGATGGGGCGATTTTTGAGAAGGCCACCAAAAAAAAGCCCCAAGCACCTTAATGAGAGGCATCTCCTTGTTAGCACCACTATTGCTACGCATAATAAAAGCATCAACAAATTTATCATTAAACCGAATCTTGCACATTCATAACTTCTTGCAGCCTCCCATTTTTCCAGATGAAAATATGAAATAATGGATAGTGGATTTACACCTCTTAAACCACCACTACATTGCTGTGCTTTCAACTCATGTGTGCAATGTAAAGGACATCCTAATAGTCATCTGAGCAAAGGTGTGTGCCAGGAAATAGTCATAGTCCGGCTAGTAGTCACAATCCAGACAAAAGCCATGCCTCCTGGTAAAGTGTCACAAAGGAAGGTGCAAGTGCTGCAATGGAATATGCACTTTAGACGCACACAAAAATTTCAGGCAAATACTATTAGTTCAGGACATAAGGGGGAAGTTGACCTATGAGAGTTTTACTTGAAACACTGACCAGATTACTAGCTGCCAATAAGGGGATCTGCACATGTAGCGGTAGAGTAGGTAGATATTCACAGCATAATACAATATCATAGTAGTGTATGGGATTAAAGGCAATCCCGTAAACACAATATGGAAAAAAAACATTACAGCAGAAAACACCTTTCCAGGTTTTTTATTGGCAGCAAAAAGGAAACTTGTCATTTATTGCTGAGGTTTGTGCTAAGGAAAATGCAAAAGATGAGCTCGATCCATCAGTTGCAGAAGAACTGTACCAACAACAAATACCCTACAGCAGTGGTGGCGAACCTATGGCACGGGTGCCAGAGGTGGCACTCAGAGCCCTTTCTTGGGGCACTCAGGCCATCGCCCCAGGACAGAGTTCATCAAACTGGACCAAATCCATCAAATCTTCCTGCAGTCCCAGGCAACTTAGATGTCACTCTTAGTGCTATTTTGCAGCGACACTTCATTGTTTGGAACTGCTTGAAAAGTGAGAAGGTGTTGAAAGAAATGCATTATCATTGGAGGTCCTCATTCTGGACCCACCGTTCTTTCTGTACAGAGAGACCCTGGAGACAAGCTGCAATGATAATCTGAATTTGCCCTCCTGCTTTCAACTGTATTGCTGGCCTTGGGTGGCCGATACAATTGAAAGATGTCGAAGAAGAGATACTGTAGCAATAAGTAACTGCCACGTTGGCACTTCACAGTAAATAAGTGGATTTTGGTTGCAGTTTGGGCATTCGGTCTCTGAAAGGTTCGCCATCACTGCCCTGCAGGCTCTCTCCACCGAGCGGTTTTCAAGTCAGATCAGTTATGTTCTCTGTTGGCATATGGACAAACTAATTTCTATCGGCAAATTGAGGCATTTTTTTTTCACAGATCAATAGAGATGAGTGACTGCTTTTTTTAAAGCAGTAACCTTTGCTCTTAGATGATGCTGGGGAACCAGGTTTTTGTTAGACAGAAGGGAAAAGACTGTACTTTAGCCCTAGGTTACAATAAACAGCTATAACAGTTATTAAATGGTGTCTGCAATTAAGCTTTATTGTGAATTCTGGTTCTGATGACAATCCAACATTTTTAATATCCAATTGTCAAAAGGACCCAAAAAAAAATTGTCTGGAGTTACAATTCTAAAATATACAGTTCTGACTTACATACAAATTCAACTTAGGTTCTGTAGGTTTGTAGCCCGGGGACTGCCTGTGTATCTAGGGCCACTCTACAGTACAACACAGTGCTACATATCCTATTCTAGGGCAGCTCCTGTCCTCCTTATTTAAGGTAATATACAGCTTGCAGCAACTTTTATAATATGAATATCTTTATTCTTCTATATTTTATCTTTATTTTTCTATATTTGCATTTTTTCTTGTTTGAGGTTTTGCATCAAGTTACTAGCTCACCAAGTTGTCCTTAAGAACAGAGTTTTGTTACATGCAATCATTACACCCAAATGAATATATATAAGTCACAAATTTTTTTTAGCCCAAATTTCAATAGGTATAGGTTTTTAATGTTGGTCATAGTTGTTACCTAAAATTACTTTAAATGCCTGGATGCCCGCATCACATGTTCTTGTTTCTCAAAATAAAACATTTTAAGGCTTAATAAGCTTTAATAATTAGTTTGCACCATATCTGATCATGTTATGTTAGATATAGAAAAACAATGTAATTGCAAATTTCATTTTCATTTGCAATAGAATATTACAAATCTTTATACTATGGAATTACAAATAAAATTTTTTTATCAAATTTTATAGAATATAAATATAACCCTCTTACAATGCAAACATGTATACTTTATTTAACCCTTTTATCACTGTAAACCCTAGAACAAAAAGGTCAACAAAGTTTTTAATTGCAATAACGGGGGTTTTTTTTACTATACTTCACACTTTTTGAGGCACATGGCACATGATTGACTTTCTAGCACTTTGATAAGATTGTACAGATGAATTGTTTTAATTGCAAAGCATCATAGAGGAAATTATAACATTGGCGTAAGCGATTTATACACAATATAAATCCTATCAGAACTGTGCATCGATCATTAGGACATATTTATATACTGATAGCAGTTGTGAAGGGGTTAAAGATGTTGCAGGAAAAGCCTTGGAGACTGGAAATTATAAGGCAGTATGAAACAGTAAATTGAAGACAAGAAATAGGTAGCTGAAGCATCGAGCAGCAGTTTGTGGTTGAGTGGACATCAGTTTGTTTCACATTTGATGTGGTTTTCAGTTCTGCCTTATAGAAAGGGATCCCAAGAGGCGACCTACATTCTCTATCAGATCATCAAGACCTAATAGGGCAGAAGAAAGAGTGTCATCTACAGCAACCAGTCACTTAAATTTGCTGCAGCATTCAGAATCAACTGGAATGAAGAACATCAAACGAAGGCGATACAGAATTCCTGCAGTAATATAGGGACACGTAGAAAGCCATGAATAAAAGAGACTGGCTGTGTGTGTATACCAGGCAAAAAGTTCACGTTATTCTTTAGTAAAACTGCACACAGCATGTAAATATGCAGCGTTGTCTTTGGGATTAATGAAAACTACACACACTACAGAAAAAAAAAATAAAATCAGCAGCGGAAACGACTTTCAACTGCAGCTTCAGGAGTCGCTGAATGTAATTGCAGCAGATCTCGGTGTCCATCATCCGCAGGAAAATCATGGCATAAGAACGCATCAGAAACCAGCTGACTTTGACTGGAAGAATGGCTGGAGACACACTGCTGAGTAAATACCGCAGGCTTTATGCTAGATGGACCTACATGTACTTACAATGTTGATCTATGCACTAGCACTTTACAAATACATCGCATTATACTGCTTCTCGCACCATTTTGTGTCAGGATTGTCTTTCTGAATTTCTTCACCATCTCTGAATTTGATACGATTTTGCAAATATTTTATACTACTGTATTATAATAAATTATAATAATTATAATAATGAATTGTTGCAAACTTCTTTAATGGAATTCTCCTTTTTGTGAGTTGGTAATTATTACAAAAGCCATCTACTTACACGGCAAACACTACACATAACTCGTTCAGAGAATTCTTTTACACCCATTTTTTTTAAATTTTTTTTTATCAGTTTACCATATGTGCCAGGAAAGCTCCTGATCCATAGACCCATATTCAATTGACAGAAGTTAAAGGGGTATTCCCATTTCAGCAAGTAATTGATTTTGCGTGAATAATGAAAAATTATACAAATTTCTAATATACTTCCTGTATCGATGGATCTCTGCTTGCTGTCCTACTATAGGAAGCTTCATTGTTTACTTCCAGTGCACAGAAATCTGACCATGGTCACACAGGTGCACGGCTCGTTATATCACACAGCTCTGATTACTCTGTGATACTAATGAGCCGTGCACCTGTGTGACCATGGTCACATTTCTGTCCACTGGAACGAAACACAGAGGCTTTCTATAGAAGGACAGCAAGCTGAGGTCTAGAAAATTGTTAGGAATTGATAAAGAAAATATATTGGAAAATTGTATAATTTTTTCATCATATAAACAGTAACATTAATTTGCCAAAGTGGGAATACTCCTTTAAAGGGCTCCTCTAGCTTTGCAGAACCCGGCTCTAACATGCTATGCTTAGCGTGTTACAAAACCGTGTTAGGCTATATTCACACTGCCGTTGCCCGCCCGCCCGTACCGTACCGTAGCGGGCAACGGCAGTGTACGGGGAGAGGAGGAGGAGGTGAGCGCAGTATATACGCCCCCCATACGTTAGTGTGAATGTAGCCTTAGATAAATATTAGATAA
Organism: Engystomops pustulosus; assembly: GCF_040894005.1. Lineage (NCBI taxonomy): Eukaryota > Metazoa > Chordata > Amphibia > Anura > Leptodactylidae > Engystomops > Engystomops pustulosus. Next base: position 135,136,327 of record NC_092416.1, on the reverse strand, counting down.
ATGAGAACTTGAACAAGCGAGGAGGATCAAAAAAAAAAAAAAAAAAAAGGCCTTTGTCAGGAAGATAAAAAGTGGTGGGTGAAGGCCTCATGCACATGACCATTTTTTTTCAAACGCAATTCTTTTTGATTATGCGTCTAAGAGACTGCCCCATTAACTTTAATAGGAAATACAGTTATGTATATGGTTACCGGATTTCTCACCACAATGTGAATTGGCCGCCAGACCGCTTTGTAGTTTTTGCGGTACAATGTCAAAATGTGAAAAAAAACACACTGCATACGATATCCACCACATACGGCCTGTTTTCGCAGTGGGTTGCCCAGGCGAATAGGTCATGTGGGCGCCAGTCCGCCGTATTTCTTTGCAGATAAGGCCCATTTACAGTGGCATATGGGTTATATAAGGGTGTGGTATGGCCGGAAAATGGCTACTAAACTGTGACCACAAAATGTATATGGTCAACACCAGCTCAACCCCACTTGCCCCCCCATCATGTGAATAGATAATATTTGCCATTTGTGGAAGAACCCCTTCAAAGAGCCATAGATTATTTGGAAAAAAAATCAGTACTTCCTAATTACAAGGGCTGGAATATCTGAATATGCCTGTAATTCAAACCCTGCACTCCTGTCTGGAGAGCTAATCCATAAAATCAATGGGGACCGGCCTATCATGCAGCATAATATACAGACGCGCCAGGCAATGAGACTTACTTGTCAGCAATATCTTAATATAAGAAGAGATATTCTCTGTACAGCATTAAGACAGACCCTAGGGTACAAACAGATTAACATTCATTCACATGTGTCGGTAGTAGGAGCTTTGAAGTTTCTGCCAAAGGTTAAATGAGCTAAAAATTGAAAATTAAATACTTTGTCGGTATCCTATTAAACATAAAGGAACCTCAGAACACACCAGAAGATTATAAGCACCAGGTCCACCGGCTTTTATATCTACTGTAAAACCCGAGATGCTGCATTATTACCAGCTCCCACTACTAATACAGTGCGGTCTGATATCCACATCTTATTACTGTATGTAAAAGGATAATGGATGCCAGTTAAGGTATAATGTCCAAAAAAAGCACAACATAGAAAGCAAGTACTTACAGAGAACCCGTCATGCAAATTAACCCATCCAAAATAAAAACTTCATTAAAAACCATTATTAATAAGCATTACCCTCATCCCCAAATGGTTCCTTTCCATGGCTGCAATGTTACAAAAATCAGTTGGTAAACATATACCTGATGTGAGTCCATCACACTGAGTCATGCGTATTAAAATTTACTAGCATTACCCTGCCTTCTTGTTCCCGATTGACAGGTCTAAGTGCTATGAAATTCTGCTGTATGGAACATTGAGAGACAGCTCTGTTATACCAGTAGGCACTTAAAGTCATGTGACCTGGATGACATCATCTAAGGTCCTGTTACATCTGCAATGTCTACTCCATGTATCTGATCACATGAAATCACATCAGCCTCCATGGAGGATGGAGAGGAGTAAAAGTCCACGGGAGGCCTACTATGATTTTCATGTGATCAGATGCATACATGGGGTAGACATTGCAGATGTAACAGGACCTTAGATGACGTCATCCTGGTCAAGTGTCCAATGAGCTCTATCTCAATGTTCCAAACATCAGCATATCATAGCAGAAACCTGTGAATCAGGAACAAAGAGACAGGGCAATTCAAGTAAAATTTAGTATGCAGGACTCCATTAGTGTGCATGACTCACATCATTGCATTAAAGTTAACAAACTGATTTTATAACATCGGAGCCATGGCAAGAAACCATTTAGGGATAAAGGCAAAGCTTTTTAATTAAATCTTTATTTTGGGTGGGTTCATTTGCATGATTCTCTTTAAAGGGAACCTGTCACCAGGGACCTCACTTTCACTAAAGACAGATTGTAAAAGCCCATGACACCTGCAGTGCAGATACGCCTTTCTGCCTTTTTTAAGCATTTGCATTACAATATAATTGTGTGCTATAACTTACTCTTGCATCCTGACAAAATCCTGGGGTAGTCACAGGGGCTGGGCTTTGGTTTGCATGCATTTCAAAAAACAACATGTGACTTGTCTGAGCTGCAGGCTGCCCTCCATGTTTCTGCACCTGTACAGCTTGTCCCTCCCCCACTGATGTCAGGCTGACCAGGCTGTAACCTCTGAGAAGGAGCAGGAGGAGAAGCTAGACAGGAGCACAAAGGTGGGGGGCAAGCTCTGAGCAGTGAGTAAAAGACAAGTCACACGTTGTTTTTTGATATGCATCCAAACCAAAGCCCAGCCCCTGTGACTACCCCAGGATTTTGTCAGGGAGCAAGAGTAAGTTATAACTCACAATTATATAGTAATGCAAATGCTTAGAAAAGGCAGAAAGGCATCTTTGCAAAGCTGGTGTGATGGGCTTCTGCAACCTGTCTTTAGTGAAAATGAGGTCCATGGTGACAGGTTCCCTTTAAGTCGTACCTTTATCTTTACTGGGGCAACCCATTTGAAGGCCTATCAATATCTGATCAGACCTCTCACAATTGACCTTAAAGGGACACTGCCACATTACTACTCCAATAGCCACCACAAGTTGGTGAGGAAGTACACGTTCCAGAATTCCTGCTTTAATGTTAAAACTTTGCCATTTAGCTTTTGAAAAAAAAAATTAAAAAGTAAATCTTGTCCAAATTCATATACAAATTAGCTTGTAGAGACAAAGATCAAATGGAGTGCCCCTTGAGGGTGCGCCCACACGTTCAGTTTTTCAGGTGCAGTTATTGGTCACAACCCTAAGCCTCCGGGTGCGAGTCATCAGAGGCAAAAAGTGACTTATCTCAACTCATTGGATTTTGGAGGCAATATTTTAAAAGTAAACAGGTAAGATTTCACATAACAGAGGGAATTCTAGAAAGGATATTTCATAACTACCAGCACCATCAGGTAGGGTAAGTGTGGGGAAAAACTTGTGACAAAGTCCCTTTACTATCTATGTGAGACACAAGGGACTACTGTGATTGGCAAATACTTCTGAAGAATGCTGCAGGATTTGTCAGTGATATTAAACAAAAGCAGCGATAAATCAATTAAATAAAAATCTAGCTATATGAAGTCTTCACATATTTTCCCCAGTTACCAGAAATGTGCACTACTATAATGTACATACGAGGGGTGAGCTACGGCTGCTTTACATAAATGAGGTCAACCACAATCCTCTGAAAGCGTGAAAAATTATCCAGTCGATTTCAGATTTGTCAAGCAAGAAGATTCTTTATAATGGTAAGACTAGCCAGAAAACTCCTGAGGCAAGTGTGCTGAATGAAGTCAAGTGAAGGCTTACGCTGAGAGGCCTGCCTGTTTTCTTCATAGGCTTGTACATAGTAATTATAGCAGCAGTTGTTTGGACTGATAAGAGATTAGAGGCGGCCTCTCGCTTTAGAGTCCTAGTAAAAATAGACAAGATAATGTGCTTTGTGATTACTAACCTAAGCAAGAAACAGAACCAATGATTTATAGGGTCATAAATCCCGACAAGTGGCTGGTTCTCGCACAACCTAACCACAGCACCGGCGAGGGAGAAGAAACCCATTTTCTGTTTGATATTGATCATTTCTTCACCATAGTATACACCATTACTAATAAATGCATATTGAAGGGAACATGTCAGCAGAAGGGCCATATTTATGCCTAGGCACCGGGGACAATGGTGGGGGTCTAGGGGAGTGTTGTCGTTCAGCGCCGGGTGCTAGTGGAGCACTAACTTTACATTAGCTGCAGTACATGTGGTCTCAAAGGACCTTCGATGAGGTCATGACCATGTCAACCAAAGTTCTCCAAAAAGCCCAAAAGGAACCAATCATACCCAGTAAAAGTGCAATCTTGACTGACATCAAGAAATCAAATGTAAGGTGACTGTTGTTGAATACGGTATAATACCAACCGAAGGTACCTTAGGAGGGGTTTGATGTACTCTGTGGGTGCCTAACTCCATGTAGGCCACTTGTATTTTTTTCCCCCTATTTTTCTTGATATTATTTTTTGCTACATATGTGTATATATGCTGTGCATTGGTAAATAAATAAAGCACATTTTTATTGATAGTTTTGCAGCTCTCTGCTTTCGTTTGTTACGCGGGGGCGCAGGGCGACATGGACGTTTGTTACGCGGGGGCGCAGGGCGACATGGACGTTTGTTACGCGGGGGCGCAGGGCGACATGGACGTTTGTTACGCGGGGGCGCAGGGCGACATGGACGTTTGTTACGTGGGGGTGCTAGAATTGTCTTTGTAAATGTACAGTAATGCAAGTGCAGGGCCTGAACACAGTTGGAGGCCGCATTTTCATGATGCGTTTGCTATGCAAATGAATTGGGGAAAACAGATCAAACGCAAATGTGCTTTGCAAGTAGCAACATGTGTTCTGTCTTTTAAAATTAAAGGGGCTGTCAGATAGGGGCCTAACTTGCTGATAAGTGGGGGTCTCAGTGTTGGGACCCCTACGGATCATGAGAACAGGGATCCGATGTACTCCCGTCACTCCCGTGATGACCGGTGCAGCCAATCGAGCATTTGCGTGCAGTACCGTTCATCTCTATGGAGCTGAGATAGCCGAGCGCCATACTTGCCAGATAGGACAACCCCTTTATTAGTGATGACTAACAACGTCCCAAACATGCTGCTACTAAGAAGATGTATTTACATGAGATTAAGTATTTTGCCCAATGCATTTCAAATCACAAGACAAACGCATCAAGTGAACGCAGCCTGAAGCAGTTTTTTAATCTAATGCTTACGGTGGATCATTGGAGAGACTCCACCTGGGTCCAGCGCTGGTTTCTTCTAGTAACATGCTGGGGGTTATGGGCAGAGGCATTAACTTGACTGCTCCAATAGGAGGCGTAAGCACTGAGTGCCTAGGGCAGCATCAACACTAAATACGGCCCTGGTCAGCAGACCTAATAAACCCGTACCAGTTTGTTGTCAAGAAGATGATGTCACCTGAGATGTCTGTATAAAGTCACAGTGGCTGAAGTCATGAATGATCACCATCACCATATATAACCACATCTAAGCATTCGACTACTACAGCTACACTATGGGGGTAATTTATCTTTAGTCCAGACATTTGTTTGCTTCATTCTTTGCTTTTTCTGGGTTTTGGATTGGTTTGATTTATCTTAGGAGGTTGATATACTTTTTTTGAATTAAAAAGTCGCACAAAAGTCACAGACTTTTCAGCAAACCCTTCTTAAAGGAAACCTACCATTTAGAATGGTAGGTGTAAGCTGTAAACACCGAGCACCAGCTCAGGGTGAGCTGGTGCCGGTGCTTAGTTTCGTTAGTGTTAAAACCGCGGTATCGCGGTTTTAACACTTTTTAAACTTTATAGCAGAAGCCGCTTCGGCGCTGCGCGCGACCGTGCGCGCGCAACGCCTGCGGCATTTCCTATGTAGGCGCGCGCACGATCGAAACTAAGCACATGCACCAGCTCACCCTGAGCTGGTGCTCGGTGTTTACAGCTTAAACCTACCATTTGAAATGGTAGGTTTCCTTTAAGTTTTTCCTACGCCATGATCAGCACTGGGATTTATTTGCAACTTTTTATCCACGATTTTAGCGACAAAAATTGTGACTTTTCCCGTGTGTCCACATCTTGATTTTAAATATATATAAGGCGCAACACTGAAAAATTATTGTGTGGCTAACTTTGCTAGGTGAGAGGAAAAGTCACAAATTTAGGCGCAAATATACAAATGTGCAAATATAAGAGAGAAAAAACAAAAGAGAAAATCCCAAGATAAATGATCCTCTATGACACCCTAGGCACCAAAGGGATTCCCTAAAGCCACAGTCACCGCTGATCATGGCAACTGCAAGGTTTAACTACCCTGATCAGAGTGCTCTTTAACCCCTTAAGGACGCAGGGTTTTTCCGCTCATTTCTCGCTCTCCAACTTCAAAAATCCTTAACTTTTTCATTTTTACGTGTACAGACCTGTGTGAGGGCTTATTTTGTGCGTAACAAATTTTACTTTCCCGTAATGTTATTTATTTTAACATGCCGTGTACTGCGAAGCTGAAAAAAAATTCCAAGTGTGGAAAAATTGAAAAAAAAATGTCACGTTCTTGTGGGCTCAGTTTTTTCGACTTTGACTGTGCACTCAAAATAACACCTCAGCTTTATTCTTTGGTTCGGTGCGATCGCGGTGATACCAAATTTATACAGGTTTTATTGCGTTTTAATACATTTTCAAAAATTAAACGAATTTTTACAAAAAAGAAAAAAAAATTTTGCCATCTTCTGACGCTAATAACTTTTTCATACTTTGTGGTACGGAGCTGTGTGAGGGGTCATTTTTTGCAAAATGAGGCAACGTTTTCATTGCTACCATTTTGAGGTCTGTGCGACATTTTGATCATTTTTAATTACATTTTTTATGTGATGTAAAAAGGTGTAAAAGTCGCATTTCAGACATTTGGGCGCCATTTCCTGACTCGGAGGTCACCACCGGCCGTAACCGTTTTTATATTTTGATAGATCGGGCATTTTGGGACGCGGCGATACCTAATATGTTTGTGATTTTTACTGTTTATTATGTTTTATATCAGTTCTAGGGAAAGGGGGGGTGATTTGAATTTTTAATATTTTATTAATTTTTTTTTATTTTTTAAACTTTTTTTTCCCCACTATTTCTTAGACCATCTAGGGTACATTAACCCTAGATGGTCAAATCGCTCCTACCATATACTGCAATACTTCTGTATTGCAATATATGGCATTTTTGCAGCACATTCATTGCAATGAGCCACTGGCTCATTGTAACGGATCTCCAGAAGCCATGTAGCCTCGTGTCAAAAGAAGACCCGAGGCTACCATGGCAACCGATCACCGGCCCCCGATGACGTTCGGGGGCGCGGTGATCGTAAAAAAGATGGCGGCGCCTGCGCGCCGCCGTCTTTTAAACACTGCCGGCCGCAATGACAGGGTTAATAGCCGCGATCGGGGCAAGCACCGACCGCGGTTATTAGCGGTGGGGGTTTTCTGCAAAATGCAAAAACCCCCACCTTTGTATGAAGAGGATTCAGCCCGTGAGCCTTCTTCATAGACCCCTTATACCTTAAGGGGTTAAAGACGTATGAAGAGGGCTCACCCCATATTGCTGCAAACACCCAGCGCTTTTAAAGTGTGTTAACCCTTTGATTGCCGGTGGCAGTCAAAATCCAGCGATGCGTGGGCACCGCCATCTAGTTTTTGACAGTCGCTCCCCATGATCGGGGTGATCGGTTACCATGACAGCTTGGGGTCTTTGTAATGTCAGTGGCACATTGTAATAATGCATTCATGTGTAAGAATGCCATATACAGCAACACAGTAGTATTGCAGTACATGGTACGAACAATCAGACTGTCTAGGGTAAAAATACTCTAGAGCAGTGATGGCGAACCTTTTAGAGACCGGGTGCCCAAACTACAACCAAAACACACTTATTTATTGCAAAATGCCAGTACAGCAACTTATGGTAAGTAGTTATTTATTGCTACCTGTTCTATCACGACTTTCAATCATATCGGCCTTTTGAGGACAACAAAACAGTTGGACTAGTGTTGTAGCATCTCGCTATGGTTCACCTGTACAGGAAGAAATGTAGGACCAAGAGGAGCTCTAAAGATATCCTCCCCTTTGCACATGTTTTACCTCTTTCTCCACTCCCAAGAAATCAAGAATGTGTTGCTTTAAAATAGCACTTAGAGCAGCATTTCTATAATCCCACCAACACCATAATCTAGCTGTAAGCAGACTGCACAATGTACAAGACTAGCAGCCAGCGTACAAACAGCAGAAAACATCCATTGTCAGGTCTTCTCCACACATGACTATCCTCAGCGGACACTGCTGTGAGAACCTGTAAAGCCTACGGCCTGGAGACCTCGCGGTGGCAGTAGCCTGGGGTCACATAGAGTATTATACACACTGTGACACATGTTCCTTGTCACACACAGTCCCTGGATCCTCCTCTTCATAAACAAGAATCCTGCGCTCCTCCCGACCATTCCTAGACAAATCCTCCTACTGACATACTTGACATTTCATACATAAGTGCTGACTACAGAACAATATTGCAGATCCCTGTGCATTACCTATGCAGCAGAGACACACGTATAACGCAGACACATGTATAACGCAACACGCGTACGGCGCAGAGCCTCGCGCACAGACACACACGCGTACGGCGCAGAGCCTCGCGCACAGACACACACGCGTACGGCGCAGAGCCTCGCACATGTAACGCGCAGAGCCTCGCACAGACACGCACATGTAACGCGCAGAGCCTTGTGTACAGACACGCACATGTAACGCGCAGAGCTTCGCACACACACACGTAACGCGCAGAGCCTCGCACACACACACGTAACGCGCAGAGCCTCGCACACGTGACGCGCAGAGCCTCGCACACGTGACGCGCAGAGCCTCGCACACGTGACGCGCAGAGCCTCGCACACGTGACGCGCAGAGCCTCGCACACGTGACGCGCAGAGCCTCGCACACGTGACGCGCAGAGCCTCGCACACGTGACGCGCAGAGCCTCGCACACGTGACGCGCAGAGCCTCGCGCACAGACACGCACATGTAACGCGCAGAGCCTCGCGCACAGACACGCACATGTAACGCGCAGAGCCTCGCGCACAGACACGCACATGTAACGCGCAGAGCCGCGCACACGCACATGTAACGCGCAGAGCCTCGCACATGTAACGCGCAGAGCCTCGCACAGACACGCACATGTAACGCGCAGAGCCTCGCACAGACACGCACATGTAACGCGCAGAGCCTCGCACAGACACGCACATGTAACGCGCAGAGCCTCGCACAGACATGTAACGCGCAGTAGCTCATTCCCTCGGCATGAGATAACGGTGCCACACAAAAGGAAGACAGACAGTATAACTCTGAAGCCGGATTCATTGCGGATCACATTGTGTATGACCCAGATTACCCCTGTGCCATGCGGATGTACATAGTATTTATAGTATCCGTGGGGAGTCACCTTACAGCAGTGCTCCAGTCATTGTCTGACACAAGGTACAAGAAGGGAACAAAGTGACAACCAGCAGAAGCCCTTCTAAGGGGCACATCTTCTACATCTACTTCTTATTGTCACTTTTCTGGATTTTCCAAATGACTATTACTTGCTGCTGTTATACAAAGGGGGCAGATTGTAGAAAGTTCTGAAGCCCCTACAACTGCTATGTCCTTATATCCAGTGTGAATGACACCTTACTGCAGTGATAACAGTGATCCACCACCTGACAGCCAGCACCCCAGGGTTACTACATCTCCTGCCCCAGCAGATCTGCCTGTGTAATGTAATGGATCTATAGCTCCCTGCAGTCGGGTATCACATAGTGTATGACATTGCATTATGTATGATCTCTGCCTCTGCATTGCTCTGCACACTGCGGTAGATCACCCTGAGGATGCCCTGGCCCCGTCCTACCTGCAGCAGCCGCCTCCTTGCCGTCTCTCCGGGCAGTGTCCTCAGCCTCTCCCCCAGGCCGGCTCCCTCTGCAGCACTGGGAACCGGCCCTGGCGATGTGACAGCCCGCCCCGGGCCCTCCCCACGTCCAGAGCTGCAGTCACTCCCTGGCAGCCCCCAGTCTCTTATCTCCGTACACCTTCTCCGGATACTCCCGAACCTGCAGCCCGCATCGAACCGCCGGCAACCGGGACCTGCTTGGCCACGCCCATCGCCACATTACATGTCCACAAGCGGTGACACGTGGACCCGCCCCCTTCCTTATTACCTATTAATCAGATATACAATCAGGTCACGTGATGCGCAGATAGAGGCTTGTACACATAACACACACTGCTGCGGTATGATCGCAACACAGTGTGTATGCAATATTTCTGTAGCTCACACATGCGATTATCTGTATCTAGTACTGTAAATGATAACCTCTGACATCTGCTACCCTATTCCCTTTATATGTATGAGTTCACTCCTTGTGTACTTAGAAGCCAATACCGTCTGCTTCCTATGACAAATTACGAAATATACTGAAAAATAGTGTTTTTCCATATTTGGGGATACTTCTTGTCCCAACACGTTTTTCAGGATGTATGTAAAACGTTTTTTTTTACGTTTGACGCCTGATAGTTGTAAGTGAAGTCCTGCCCATTGTGTGTTTTTCCAACTCCCTGTTTATTTTGCGCTTGGACGCCCTGGGGCTCATAAGGGTCACGTGTCACACTTTCGTCGGACTGTGCACCTTTTTCTTTTTCGGGGATTACACAGGTATTGAGCAAGTGTCTGCACTGGGATTTTGACGGACACAATCGTTTTTTTTTGGCGCAGTGACATAAATTGGGGACGTGCCGTCGGACGATCAGACTGATCAATTTTTGTCCCAAGATCATGCACTTACACATAGGGTATCATGCACAACACATATAGGGTATCAGGTGCACAGTCTTAGTGAATCGCGGCGCAGTGCATTATTGTCGGACAATGGTGAACTAAGTAAATGAGTCCCATTGTGTCAGATATAAGACATGTCCTATTTGTCAGACACGATGTGTGCTGGTCACCTTTAGTCCTATTGAAATCCATCCAGAGTTGTAAAGTGTGTGTAATCCATGTGGCACCCAAATTGTGCGCCCAAGAAAAGAAAAAATTGTGTCGGAAAATCACCAATATTGTGGCACCGACACGTAATAAGGTGGTTCTGGTGGAAAGTCAATAATAAATGCCCCCTGAGGTGAGCAGGTAGCCTAAGGGTGCTGTCAGACGTGGCACTTTTGGCGTGGTAACATTATCACGTGTGCTGGCCTGTCTCACTATACAGTAGACGCAGCTGCCGGCGGGAGAAGAGGAGGGAGTTGCAGGGGAGGATACAAGATTTTTTGGGGGGGGCGTGTCATGGCTACGTATACATGGGGAGGCTATGTATACTGAGGAGGCTATGTATGCTGGGGAGGCTGTGTATACTGGGGAGGCTGTGTATACTGGGGTGGCTGTGTATACTGGGTGGCTCTGTATGCTGGGGAGGCTGTATATACTGGGGAGGCTCTGTATTCTGAGGAGGCTGTGTATGCTGGGGAGGCTGTATATACTGGGGAGGCTCTGTATTCTGAGGAGGCTGTGTATGCTGGGGAGGCTGTATATACTGGGGAGGCTCTGTATACTGAGGAGGCTGTGTATGCTGGGGAGGCTGTATATACTGGGGAGGCTCTGTATACTGAGGAGGCTGTGTATGCTGGGGAGGCTGTATATACTGGGGAGGCTCTGTATACTGAGGAGGCTGTGTATGCTGGGGAGGCTGTATATACTGGGGAGGCTATGTATGGTGGGGAGGCTGTGTATAGTGGGGAGGCTGTGTATACTGGAGTGGCTGTGTATACTGGAGTGGCTCTGTATGCTGGGGAGGCTGTATATACTGGGGAGGCTCTGTATACTGAGGAGGCTGTGTATGCTGGGGAGGCTGTATATACTGGGGAGGCTATGTATGGTGAGGAGGATGTGTATAGTGGGGAGGCTGTGTATACTGGAGTGGCTGTGTATACTGGAGTGGCTGTGTATGCTGGGGAGGCTGTGTATACTGAGGAGGCTATGTTTGCTGGGGAGGCTGTGTATACTCGGAAGGCTGTGTATACAAGAGGAGGCTGTGTATACAGGGGAAAGGCTGTAAATACTGGGGAGGATATGTGTGCCGGGGGAGGCTCTGTATAATAGGGTGGAGCCTGTGTATACTGGGGAGGCTGTGTATACAGGGGAGGCTTTGTATTCAGTGAGAGGTTGTGTATAATGGGGGGAGGCTGTGTATACTGGGGGAGGCTTTGTATACTAGGGAGGTTGTGTATACAGGGGAGGGTGTGTATACTGGGGGGGGGAGGCTGTGCTTACTGGGGAAGGCTGTGTATACAGGGGGGAGGCTGGGTATACTGGGGGGAGGCTGGGTATACTGGGGGGAGGCTGTGTATACTGGGGAGGCTGTGTTTACTGGGGAGGCTGTGTATACTGGGGAGGCTCTGTATGCTGGGGAGGCTGTGTTTACTGGGGAGGCTGTCTATACTGGAGAGGCTCTGTATACTGGGGAGGCTCTGTATGCTGGGGAGGCTGTGTATACTGAGGAAGCAATGTATGGTATGTGTATACTGTATACTGGGTATGCTGGGGAGGCTGTGTATACTGGGGAGGCTGTCTATACTGGAGAGGCTCTGTGTGCTTGGTAGGCTGTGTATACTGATGAGGTCGTGTATACTGGGGAGGCTGTGTATACTGGGGATGCTCTGTATGCTGGGGAGGCTGTGTATAATAATAATAATTCTTTATTTATATAACACACACAGATTACGCAGCGCTGCACAAAGCATGTCAAATTGGTCCCTGTACCCACGGGGCTCACAATCTAAACAACCTAACAGTATGTTTTGGAGTGTGAGAGGAAACCAGAGTACCTGGAGGAAACCCAGGCAAACACGGAGAGAACATACAAACTCACTGCAGATGTTGACCTGGGTGGGATTCGAACCCAGGACCCCAGTGTTGCAAGGCAGAAGTGCTACCCGCTCAGCCACCGTGCCACCCATACTGGGGAGGCTGTGTATACTGAGGAGGTAATGTATGCTGGGAAGGCTGTGTATACTGAGGAGGCTATGTATACTTGGGAGGCTATGTTTGTTGGGGAAGCTGTGTATACTGGGAAGGCTGTGTATACAAGAGGAGGCTTTGTATACAGGGGGGAGGCTGTGTATACTGGGGAGGATATGTGTGCAGGGGGAAGTTGTGTATAATAGTGGGAAGCTGTGTATACTGGGGAGGCTGTGTATGCTGGGAAGTCTGTGTATACAAGAGGAGGCTGTGTATACAGGGGACAGGCTGTGTATACTTGGGAGGATATGTGTGCAGGGGAGGCTGTGTGTAATAGGGGGGGCTGTGTATACTGGGGAGGATGTGTATACAGGGGAGGCTGTGTATACTAGGTAGGCTGTGTATACAGGGGAGGCTGTGTATACTCTGTGCTTATTGGGGAAGGCTGTGCTTACTGGGGAAGGCTGTGTATACTGGGGGAAGGCTGTGTATACTGGGGAGGCTGTGTATACAGGGGAGGATTTGTATGCAAGGGGGGCTGTGTTGACTTGGGGGGCTATATTTGCTGGGTTGGCTGTGTACACTGGGAAGGCTGTGTATACAGGGGGAGGCTGTGTATACTGGGGGATGCTTTGTATGCAGGGAGAGGCTGTGTATAATGGGGGACGCCTGTGTATACTGGGGAAGCTGTTGAACAGGGGAAGCTTTGTATGCAGGGGGAGGCTGTGCATAATGGGCAGAGGCTGTGTATATAGGGGATGCTGTGTGTACAGTGGGAGGCTGTGTATACTGGGTGGAGGCTGTATTTACTGGGGAAGGCTGTGTATACAGTGCAAAGGCTATGTATACAGGGGAGAGGCTGTGTATACTGGGTGGAGCCTGTATTTACTGGGCGAAGGCTGTGTATAAAGCGGAAAAGCTTTGTATACAGGGGAGAGGCTGTGTATTTCTGGGGGAAGGCTGTGTATTACTGGGGAGGGCTAAATTAGAGCACCTAATACATTTTGGGTGGTGTATACAATAATTTATTTAGGTGACTAAAAAATGTTTTATGCAAGCAATATTGTGTTCAGTCGTGTTGTGAGCATAATATTTATATATATTAGGAACACGCTCCATTATACTGTAATTATACTGTAAGTGGTATTTTTAGGGGTGCAATGTGGAGTTGTGCTGCATAGAGCTGAAGGTGTTTGACTGTAAATTCAGCAGAGAAAAACTATGGCCAGGAGAAATCATAAAGAAGTCCTCTCCTGAGGCAGCATATTTAAATTTTGCCTCAGGCAGCAAAAAGGCTAGAATCAGCCTTGGTGATTGTGTGTCATCCTGTGACATTTGAAGCCATGTAAATATCTGAAGTCCTGTTGCAACCTTCAGGGGTCACCATGCAATACAGTGATCTTTAGTAATAACACTAGAGTCAAATTTGAGGTACAGTCAGACAGGCCTTGTTCACACAAATGTTTAGGCAGCCGCAAGCTAGCCGAGCAGACAGCAGCTAGCACAAGGCCGCGCAGAAGTGCAATGTGCGATGCACAGGGGCGCACCTGCCATGAGGCGAGTTGAGAATCTCGTCTCAGGCGGCGCGCCACCTGCTGGACGAGGGGGCGGCATTGTGCGCCCGGCCGTCCATTCTGCCACCCGCCAGTCTGCCTATGCTGCTGCTGGAACCCCCACCCGTGCTGCCGTGCTGCCGCCAACCGGACCTTGCTGCCGCCCACCGGCCTGTCCTGCCGTCCACCTGACCGCCCTCCCAGGCTGACACACCCCCCTGCATGCCGGCTGGCACATCCTCTTTCCCGCCAGCCGGCACATCCTTTTACCCGCTGGCCGCCACATCTTCCTCAGCACCTGTCTGCTCTGCTCCCTCTGTCCCTTTCATCTCCGCTTTCCCCCTCCTCTGCTCTGCTCCCCCCTCTCCTCCACTCCGCTCCCTCTGTCCCGTTCATCTCCGCTCTCCCCCTCCTCCGTTCGGCTCCGCCCCCCCTCTCCTCCACTCCACTCCGCTCCCTCTGTCCCGTTCATCTCCGCTCTCCCCCTCCTCCGCTCGGCTCCCCCCTCTCCTCCACTCCCTCTGTCCCTTTCATCTCCGCTTCCTTCGCTATGCTCCGCTCCGCTCCCCCCCTCCTCCGCTCCGCCCTCCCCCTCTCCACTCTGCTCCGCTCCCGGCCTCCTCCTCATATGTGTATATGTATGTGTATATGTATGTGATGTGTCTATGTATGTGTATATATGTGTATATGTATGTGTATATGTATGTCATGTGTGTATGTAATGTATATATGTATGTGTATATGTTTGTGTACATGTATGTGATTTGTGTATGTAATGTGTATATGTACTGTATGTGATTTGTATGTGTATATGTATGTGATGTGTATGTGTATATGTATGTGATGTCTATGTGTATCTGTATGTGTTTATATGTGTATATATGTATTCCGTATGCATTTTATACTACATGGTGATATTCCGTATGCATTTTAGACTACATGGTGGCACGTTGTATGCGGTTTATTCTACATGGCGATACACTACATGCATTTTATACTACGTGGGGATATGCTGTATGTATTTTATACTACATGGCGATATGCTGTATGCATTATATAGTACATGGCGATATTCTGCGTGCATTGTATACTACATGGCGATATGCTGTATGCATTATATACTACATGCCGATATTCTGTATGCATTTTATACTACATGGGGGGACGCTGTATACATTTTATACAACATGGCCATATTCTGTATGCATTTTATACCACATGGCGATATTCTGTATCTATTTTATACTACATGGGGGCACTCTGTATGCATTTTGTACTACATGGTGGCACTCTTTATGCATTTTATACTACATGGGGGCACTCTGTATGCATTTTAGACTACATGGGGGGGACGCTGTATGCATTTTATACTACATGGCGATATGCTGTATGCATTTTATACCACATGGCGATACGCTGTATACATTTTATACTACATGGTGGTACGCTGTATGTAATTTACACTACATGGCAATATTCTGTATGTATTTTTTACTACATGCCGATACGCTGTATGCATTTTATACTACATAGAGATATGCTGTATGCATTTTATACTACATAGCAATATGATGTATGTACTTTATACTACATGGGGGGGGGTGCTGTATGCGTTTTATACTACATGGGGGGACGCTGTATGTATTTTATACAACATGGCCATATTCTGTATGCATTTTATACCACATGGCGATATTCTGTATCTATTTTATACTACATGGGGGCACTCTGTATGCATTTTGTACTACATGGTGGCACTCTTTATGCATTTTATACTACATGGGGGCACTCTGTATGCATTTTAGACTACATGGGGGGGACGCTGTATGCATTTTAGACTACATGGCGATATGCTGTATGCATTTTATACTACATAGCAATATGATGTATGTACTTTATACTACATGGGGGGGTGCTGTATGCGTTTTATACTACATGGGGGGACGCTGTATGTATTTTATACAACATGGCCATATTCTGTATGCATTTTATACCACATGGCGATATTCTGTATCTATTTTATACTACATGGGGGCACTCTGTATGCATTTTGTACTATATGGTGGCACTCTTTATGCATTTTATACTACATGGGGGCACTCTGTATGCATTTTAGACTACATGGGGGGGACGCTGTATGCATTTTATACTACATGGCGATATGCTGTATGCATTTTATACCACATGGCGATACGCTGTATGCATTTTATACCACATGGCGATACGCTGTATACATTTTATACTACATGGTGGTACGCTGTATGTATTTTATACTACATGGGGGGATGCTGTATGTATTTTATACTACATGGTGGTACGCTCTATGCATTTTATACTACATGGTGGGACACTGTATGCATTTTATACTACATGGTGGTATGCTGTATGCATTTAATACTACATGGTGGTATGCTGTATGCATTTTATACTACATGGGGGGACGCTGTATGCATTTAATACTACATGGCGGTACGCTGTATGCATTTAATACTACATGGCAGTATGCTGTATGCATTGTATACTACATGGCTGCATGCTGTATGCATTTAATACTACATGGCAGCACACCGTATGCATTTTATACTACATGGTGGTATGCTGTATGCATTTTGCATTGCTTTATTTTCACACCAAACCAATATGATGGATCCGGTCCTGACACTCCCTGAAATATTACATATATGGGCGGGGGGGGGGGGGTCGTCTCTCTATGGCTCGCCTCAGGCAGCAGACAGGCTTGGTACACCCCTGGCGATGCACAATACGATGGCGCTGTACGATGAGCACAACATGTGTCCCCATACTGTTCTGGCGCCAACAAAATAATATAGCATTGTCTATCATTTGCTGTACATACGGCCCGGCTACATGGCTCCCTATGTAGAGGGGAGAGGTTAGGAGCACTTCCCCTCTCCAGCCAGCGGTTAACTTTGTCTGGGTTCTGGCGCGAGCAAGCATACATTAGAGAAACGCCTAATTCTGTATTTTGGGTGGTGATTTAGAAATATCCCAAGATATTTCTTTTGATGTATTTCCATAGTTTTTGTCCCTTTCTAGATATTATAATTTCTACTACTGGATTGTGGATTGTTGTGACAAGTTATTCTCAGTAGCTGTGTTATAAAGCCATCCAGCAATCCATTTGGTACTACGGCCTACAGACAGAGACTCACTGAATGACACATTACCTACCATCTGTTTATGAGCAGCCTCGGTTAATAACAATTGGTCAATATGTTGCATTCCTTAATGAGACAGACTAAAGTCTGTGATCTCTCTGCACCCCATAACATGTATTCGTTTTGGACAGACATTATTTGAAATATTGGTAAAAATGTCAAAGGCAATTTAGATGACCATAATATTTGGCCTACATTTACTTCCCTCATGAAAGCTGTATATACATCAAAAGCAAGTCTCTGCCTTCTCTCCATAGTAATACACAGTGCAGGACCCCTACCATTCCATTCAGAAAATAGAAAGCCTATAGAATTTGAGAAGCTTTTGATCATTGCCCAGGTATGCGAAGGATACAGATAGGGTGAGGGAAAAAGATGAGACTGCTTACATCACATTTTAAAAAGCTGCATATGTTGTATATCAAAGTGCCATTTTTATTTGAAAATTTTGAGAAGCCTAAGATAGGTGATCTACCAGTAACCTATAAACATGTGATGATATCTGTCAGCATGTCTCATCTTCTATCTCGTATGATGATGAAGCGCACAATGGGGCACATTTACTAACTTTCCTGCTGGAGTACAACTAAAGTGCATTTTCCGATGATAATGCACTGCACCACGATTCACTAAGATCGGGCGCCCAATACCCTGAATGTGTCGCTTCCCCGCTCAGGTCCGCCAGAGTTCACCTTCTTCTTCCCTCAGCATGTTAGTGCCTGGTCTTGCTACACAATTTGAATGTTAAATCCTGCGCTCTGTCTGAATCAGTCGGCACCCTCAACTGGTGCATGGAAGCCAGCACAGTTGAGACAGAAAACAATCGTGTTTATAGTCAGCTCTTGAGGGTCAAAAGGATTGTGGATGAAGCTGACATACAGCAATCTGAACTATTTAAAATGGGCAGAAAATTTGTTAGTAGGGGATACCCCAAATCACTTGTAGATATAGATATAGAGAGGGATTAGGGGTTAGACCGTCAGTCTTTACTTTCAAATAAGCGAGAGCCTAACAAAAACATTCATATACCGCTAGTGACTACTTATACCCCACGCAGTCAACGAATTGCCTCCATCATTCGCAGCAATTGGTGCATTTTGACAACATTTTATAAAAATGTACCACACTTCCAGTCACCCCCACTCATCTCCTATAGGCGTAGCAAAAATTTAAGAGACATGTTGGTCAAAACTGATGTGGCCACAATAAAACATCACGGAAAGGGTGTTTTCCATGTATGGCCTGTGATAACTGCTCTTTGTTACTGAAGGGTGACATTTTGTCATCCAACCACTGGTAAAAAATTTAAGATAAACTTTGCACTTACCTGCAGAAGCGATTATGTGATATATGTACTCCAGTGCCCGTGTAACCTTTTATATGTCGGTGAAACGACAACTGAGTGTAGATTACGCTTAAATAATCACAAGTCTAGCATACGTACCAACAAACTTGATTTACCTGTCCCATGTCATTTCTCTGAAGCTGGTCATTCACTGAATGAACTCAGGTTCATGATTGTAGACAGGATTCCCCCACCTACTCGAGGTGGTAACAGGGAACTACTATTGAAACGCAGGGAGGTTCAGTGGATCCATAAACTGGGGACCCTCAGCCCCCATGGTTCTAATAGGGATCTTCCCCTAAATGTATTTTTATGAATCACTCCGTGCTTCCATAATCTGTACAAGTACCTGTTTAACCTTTCTGTGTACAGTGACTATTTTTTAATATAATAACAACTTAATTTTGTTTATTATGATTTATTTATATTGGGGATACAACATATGAATTTATACCTTACGCTTTACATATGTAGTGGTGTTGCCCGTGTTAATACTTTCTTTCTCTATACCTCGTAGCACCCAACGGACACAATATTGGGACCGCGTGGACTTCCATGTCGGATGGTGACGATGAGACGATTGGGATATATTGGAGCCGGTGGATCCAAGTAAGGGGGCATTGTACCCGGACGGGACTTACAGCAGGCAGGATTTCTTCTGGCCATCTGGCAGCATGTTGATGTCCATACCTTGCAGACATTCGCTCACCGTTGGACCACCTGGCACCTTCCCGTGACGTCCCTCGATATCCCGTCCAGGTCGTCCTTGGTCCCTTACGTGTCCGGACTGCTCGGGGTTCTATGTTTGGGATTTTCCAGTACACAAGATGGCCACCACTGACATACAAGCTCTTTCACGCATACGCGGACTATTTTCTCTGATCACGCAATGGCACAGATAGACCTGCCTGTGGCCCGCGCAGCCAATATATGTCTTTCTTTCTGTATTTGAATATATTCATAGAGTTTTGTATGCCCCACATTTTTATGCATTGCACTTTATTGCACTTGAGCACTTTTCACATACTCGGATGATCAACCCGGGATTGAGTTTGACGCTGTATTGGTAACCACAGGGACGCGTGAGTTATCCCTAAGTCTTACCTCACTTTAATCTCGTGATACTGAATGTTTATTGCACTGTATTCACTTGCTATTATGGCCACAATGTATAATAATGTTGTTTTATATGTATACACGCTGTCACTTTCTGTACACATGTGCTGGTAATTGCCTGACCGCTATTTAAGGCGGCAGACGGCTACCTCACTATGCTTGAGAATGTCTTGATTGAATAGACGAAACGTCGCATCATGAAGGTGTAATAAATTCACTTTACTACATCTACGGAGTGCTTCATTATCAGTTTTCTTTATACCTGTGCAAGCCGTGCAATCCCCAAAAAAGGTGCAAAGTTCGACGAAAGTGCAGAATGTGACCCTTAGTAAATGAGCCCCATTGTGAATGTATGAGTGTACGCTCACTGCAAGTATCCGCTGTGAGAGGCAGCAATTTTGTGTTGTTTGAAATGTCAAAGGTCACAATGTAATGTGGCAGTAGTTAGAAAGCATTGAGACAAGAAGTGCTTGCACATAGGTGAAGCACACCATGGATAATAATGTGGTAATTGAGCAGTGTACTTTACTAGAACCATAAAACATACCTATACCTAAAGATATTGATCCAGAAGAAAGCAAAAGCCCCTGGCCACAGTCAATTAGTGGCATAGGGAAAAAAATTCCTTCTTGACCCCAGGAAAACACAATCAGTTCTAAGACCCTGGATCAACCCACTGATTCCTGTCCTGAGTCCTAGTTATAGTTGGTTATTATTAGGGTCATCATCAAATTGATATTAGGGCATAAATACTGCTTTTTTCATTGTTTAGTTGGTTTAGGAGAATAGATCCCTATTGCTAATGCTGTTGATCCAGAAGAAGGCAAAAAAAACCTGGACACATTCAGCCAATCTGTCATAGGGGAAAAATCCTCTCTGAATCCAAAAATAGCTATTATTCCCACTGCTGGAAAAAAAAAGCTATGGGTATCAATTCTTCTATACCAGTTTTTGGCCTGGATGTAGTTTTTCCCAGCAGCCGCACCACTTACTTCCTACATCAACGCCCTGCGGGGGGGAAACACACACACTGTGCCAGTGTATGATAAATTTCCCCCTATGGGTATCCAGATGCAGTTTTTTTCACGGTGCTAGAAGAAACATTGGCTATCTGTACGTTACCAAGGCAATTTCCCTGCAAAAATAGGACTAGGGAAAGTACTTACATTAATAACATAAAATAAATAAATATTTTAAAAATGTGTAAATTAAAACAAACTAAATAAAATAATCATTTTGAAACAGATGTCAAATGATAGGTGTAAGTGAAAGAGGTGGAGGTAGCCAACACTTTAACCACTCAGCTGCTGACACATTCAAGTCCTGTGGGATCCCTGCTCTCTTTCTCTTAATAAACATAAGGATGTCGACATTGGCTCTAGATAGCTGGATACTCTTGTTGATAATGACATCCCTGGTAGTGTAGAACACACACTAATGACAGGACACTTGCCGCAGGTCAGGCCAGCACCTCCAAGGCATAGAGGGCAACCTATGGCCATGGCCATTTTTCCAACCCAGAAATTGACTGGGAAGGACCCATCATTCAGTACCATGAGACATGTTGACTGATACTTTTCCACCATGTTAGTCACAATCTGTCTTCTGGTGCTACATGCCATATCCAATGGTTGTGAGATCCTAAAATAAAAAGGTAAAGACAAAATTAGTAAGATAAAAACATCGCAAAAGAAAATCTGTGATAAAAACATTGCTTAAACTTATTTCTGGTAAAAGAGTACCACTTTAAGAGGAAGGAGGGGGCACAGAACAAACTATGGGACTTTTAATTTAGTCCTTCAGGCTGAACAGTTTTCAAGGATCAGAACCATTTGGATTCTTTAAACAGAAGGTGGGTATAAGGAGCCTCCTCACTTGTAGGTTATAAGTACGTGATCAATTCCTCTATGCAATTGTATCCTTTCCAGTATAAATAAAAAGGGTAGATCTTTGTCTATATGTTAACTCATGTCTCAAGCTCATCCGGCAAGATGACATTGGTGAGTAAAATGAGAATGTGATTCAGTATTAGGCCCCCTTCTTTTTAATATTTTTAAAAACAATCTCATTGAGGGTTTACACAATAGAGCAGTGATGGCGAAGCTTTTAGAGACCAAGTGACCAAATCCACTTATTCACTGTGAAGTGCCAACATGGTATTTTAAAGAGCAACTTATTGCTACCACATCTTCCACATCTTTCAATGGTATCGGCCACCTGAGGCCACCAATACAGTTGAAAGAAGGACGACAAATTTAGATTCTCTCCAGGGTCTCTCTAACCAGGAATGGTGAGTACAGCAGGATAACCTCCAAAGATAATGCACTTCTGTCAACACCTTCTCACTTTTCCTGCAGTTCCAAACAGTCAATGATGTGTAGCTTTAACCCCTTAACGCTGAAGCCACTTTTCACCTTCCTGACACGGCCCATTTTTTAAAATCTGACATGTGTCTATTTAAGTGGTTATAACTTTGGAACACTTTAACATATCCAGTTGATTTTGAGATTGTTTTTTCGTGACACATTGTACTTCATGTTGGTTGAGAAATTTAATCAATATGTTTAGTATTTATTAATGAAATAAATGGAAATTTGGCAAAAATTTTGAAAAAAACAATGTTTTCCAAATTAAAAATTTTCTACTTTTTAGAAAAAAATTTTCTTTTTTAGGATGTTAGGAGGCTTATAACTTTAGGTGCAATTTTTCAGATTTTCACGAAAATCATCAAAACCTACTTTTGGAGGGTCAATTTAGTTAGAAGTGACTTTATAAGGCCCACATGACAAGAAACCCCCACAAATGACACCATTTTAGAAACTACACCCCTCAAAATATTCAAAACAACCTTTGGGAATTTTGTTAACCCTATGAGCGTTTCATGAGGGTGAAAGATAAATGAAAGTGAAATTACAGAAATGTAATTTTATCTTACTATAGATTCATTGAACACTAAAATTTGCACCTTCACAATGGGTTAAAAAGGAAAATGCATTTTACAATGTTTAGGGCAATTCCTCCTGAGCATGCCAATACCCATTTTGTCACTGTACCCTGCTGTACGGACACAGGGGGGCACTTGGAATGGAAAGAGCGTTGTTTCGTTTTTGGAGGGCAAATATGGCTGAAAAAGTTTTCATGTGACAGGATGCATTTGGAGAGCCATAATGGTACCAAAACAGAGGAAAGCCCCAACTTGAGACACCATTTTGGAAAGTACACCCCTTGGAGAGTTTAGCAAGGTGTAATTTGTGTATTTCCCCCAACAGATGTTTGATTCAATTAGGCCCCAAAAGGGAAAAAGGGTGAAAATTTTCTCAAAAAAGTCACTTTTACCCCAAATTTTTGTAAGCCACAAGGGATAAAAGATGAAACAACCCCCATAAATGTGTAAAACTATTTCTCCTAATCACAGAACTGCACCACTTTTGCATATAAAGTGTTGTATGGGTACACAGTGAAGCTCAGAAGGGAAAGAGGGGCTTTGGCCTTTTAGAAGCCAGATTTGACAATCATCCTTTACATGTGTCAGGAGGCATTTGGAAAGCCCTAGTGGTACCAAAACAGAGGGGAACCCCAACAAGTGTCACCATTTTGGAAAGTGCACCCTTTGGAGAATTTAGCAAGGTGTAATATGTGTATTTTCCCCTACAGGTGTTTGTTTCAATTAGGTCCCTAAAAGGAAAAAGATGAACATTTTCCCAAAAAAGTCACTTTTACGGCTAATTTTTGTATCCCATAAGGCATTAAAGATGAAACAACCCCCAAAAATGTGTACTAGCATTTCTCCCGAGTATAAAATTGCCCCACACATGCAAATAAAATGTTGTATGGGTACGCAGTGAAGCTCAGAAGGGAAAGAGGGGCGTTGGCCTTTTAGAAGCCAAATTTGACATACATCCTTTACATGTGTCAGGATGCATTTAGAGAGCCGTAGTGGTACCAAAACAGAGCGGAACCCCAACAAGTGTCACCATTTTGGAAGGCACACCCCTTAGAGAATTTAGCAAGGTGTAATATGTGTATTTGTCCGTAAAGGTGTTTAATTTCATTAGGACTTAAATAGGAAAAAGGTAAAAATTTTCCTATAAAGGTCATTTTACCCCTAATTTTTGTAAGCCACAAGGGATAAAAAAATATAATAACCCCCCAAAATGTGTAAACCTATTTCTCTCGAGTGTAGAAGTACCCCACATGTGTATATAAAATGTCGTATGGGCGCACAGTAAAAGGAAAGGGGGATGTTTGCCTTTTAGAAGCCGATAAAAGTGTCCCTAATTTTTGAATGCACACCCCTTAGAGAATTTTGCAATGTGTTATATATGTATTTGCCCGTACAGGTAAATGATCCAATTAGGCCCTAAACATTAAAAAGGTGAAAATTTTCCTATAAATGTCACTTTACCCCTAATTTTTGTAAGCCACAAGGGATAATATATTAAATAACCCCAAAAAAGGTGTAAAACTATTTCTCCCGAGTGTAGAAGTACCCCACATGTGCATATAAAATGCTTTATGGGCGCACAGTAGAGGAAAAGAGGGATGTTTGTCTTTTAGAGGCCAAATTTGACAGAAATCCTTCACATGTGTCAGGATACATTTGGAGAGCCGTAGTGGTACCAAAACAGAGGAAAACCCAAAAAGTGACCCTAATTGTTGAATGTACACCCCTTGGGGAATTTAGCAAGGTGTAATATGTGGTGTAGGGTAATACACGTGGTGAAATGAGCATTTTGAACATATAGGTGGTTTCCAAATATGATGTGCAATGCAGTCCAAGATGGAAATTGCAATTATTTCTGGAGAGTTCAGTGCCCGTTATGTGGCGCCCCTTATGAAATAATGGAGGGGTATAGGGAGCAACCTACCAGTTGTTACAATTATTAATTTTACCGAAAATTAATTCACAACAGGTTGGGCGTGAATTGTGAATGTGTTGCGTATAAGGAGGTAGAATATACCAGGGGACCAACTAAACTTTTGTCACTCTGGAGTTGTCGCAGGTCTCTTAGTAGTATGTAGTGTCCATCCTAACTTCTCTTTTGGAACAGACTCTTTATTGAGTCCTACCATTAGAAGCAGCAGAATTCACCGGGAAAATTCTGTCCTGGCAAAACACAGGAACATCTAAACCAGAGGCACTGGGGTCCCGTCCTTCTTGTCCCAATATTAGTTTCCTAATATCTTCCTCTTGAAAACGGAGAAATGATAAGGCAGGACCTGCACATTGGAACAGCTCGTAAGAGTTGTACAGCATCATCTCTACAATGTGTACGGCCAGCGCTTTTGTACCAAATCTTCGTTTTTCGTAGGGAAATTATCGCCAAGTGTTGCTTTTATTCACCCTAGCGATGCCCATTGTGACGAATATTGCTGCTTTTGGCTGGACCAAATCGACCAGCAAATAGCGGCAAACATGGACAGAGGGGGGAAACAAAACCCCTCTGGACCGCAAAGCACAATTGGTGGCTGTCAGGAACAGCCGCCACCCTGCCCCGATCACCGTGTCTACAGACATGGTGATCGGTATTACTGACGTCATAAGTAAATTCGCTGCTATTGGCTGGTCTGAATTGATGAGCCAATAGCAGCGATCATGTGGGTGGGACGTAACCCTTCTGTTCCATGGGGCAGGATGGATGGCCGTCAGGAACAGCCGCCATCTTGCCCCGATCGCTGTGTCTGAACCGTGTTGGCAAGTCACTACCCGCCGCACCGTTCTATAACAACGCACGTTGGGAATAGGCTATACAATTCTTTATTTTTTAAAGGGGTTATCCGGGTTTAATTTTTTTTTTATGGCCGGGCTGGGGAGGGCTATTTAAACATAATAAACATGTACTTACCTCCTCCGGTGCTGCCGATGTCCCGCGCCGCGGCCCGTCTTCTCCGTGCGCCAGCTTCACTAACAGTGCGCACAGGAGCGCTTACAACGCTGAGAGATAGGGACAGATGGGAGGAGCCGTCCACAACGCGGACCGAAGTGAACGAAGTGACCGCGGCGCGGGACATCGGCGGCGCCGGAGGAGGTAAGTCCATGTTTATTATGTTTAACTATCCCTCCCCAGCCCGGCCATAAAAAAAAAATTAAACCCGGATAACCCCTTTAAGCAATTTAGACAAATAAGGGCTTATTTTTTGCGAGATGAGATGCACTGTAAAAAAACTTCATTTTAGTGGGTATTTAGCTTATTGAAGCAATTTTATTAACTTTTTACGTGTGGAGGAAAATAAAATCATCAATTCTTGTTTTGGATTTTTAGCATTTTTTTGGGGGGGGTGTTCACTGTAGCATAACAATAATATATTATCTTTATTCTACGGATCACTACGATTACGGTGATACCTCATTTATATAGTTTATTTTATATTTGTCCAATTTTATTGAAGGAAAACTAGAATAGAAAAAATTGCATTTGTTTTAGTATTGCCATTTTTATACCGGCATAACTATAGTATTTTTTGGTTGACGGAGCTGGTTGTAAGCTTATTTTTTGCGTGACAAGATGTCCTTTTCATTGGTATAATTTTTGTGATTGTAACTTTTTCGGATCACTTTTTAGAACATTTTTTGTAAAGCAATTTGATAAAAAGTTTTAATTTTTGGCAAGTTTTGGGGTTTTTTTTTTTACCACGTTCACCGAGCGGGTCCAATTATGATTAGGATTTATTGTACAGATTGTTACGGACGCAGCGATACCAAATAAGTGGGTTTTTTTTGTGATTTAGTGTTTTTATAGTTTATTGCTTGTGTACAGGGAATTGTGGTGTTTGGGGGGACTTTCACTTTCTTTTATTATTTCTTTTTATTTAAAAAAAAGCTTTATTTATTTTTTTTTACTTTTTTTACAGTTACTAACATCTTAGCTTGAACAAGTGATCTTCTGATCACTTGTTCAAGCTCTTTTACAGCTTACACAGTGCAATACAGATGTATTGCACTGTGTAATGTAAGACACTGAGCATGCTGCGCATGCTCAGTGTCTTACAGCCGGGTCCTGCCAGAAGGCAGGGACCCGGCTTCCGGATGAAGATCGCGCAGCCCCGGGCACCGGCAGTCCCGGGGCTGCGATCGGAGCTGCGGACCCCCCCGGTAAGCGCCGCGGGGGGGTCCGATTGACATGTAATTGAATTTAAATGCCTCTAACACGCCGCGGTCAGCGCGACCGCGGCGTGTTAGGGGTTAACACCCGCGATCGGAGAAATCTCCGATCGCGGGTGTTAGAGGCGGGTGTCAGCTATAATATATAGCCGACACCCGCAGCTTCTGGCGCCAGCTCCGTTCAGGAGCCGGCGCCAGAAGCTTGACGTAGTAGTACTGCATTTTGCGGGAAGTCACCTCCTGCCATGCAGTACTATTACGTCAAATGTCGGGAAGGGGTTAAAATACGCTGAGGGCAGCATGTCTTTGACTGTAGGAAGATTCAGTGGATTTGGTCCTGTTTGTTGAACTCTGTCCTGGGGCAATGGCCTGGATGCCCACAGAAAGGGCTCTGAGTGCCACCTCTGGCATCCGTGCCATAGGTTCGCCACCACTGCAATAGAGTATCAATATTTGCACATGATAATAAGTTCTGTAATGTAATTAATACAGAAGAGGATGGCATAATATTGCAGAATGATTTGTGGAAACTGGAGGCCTGGGCTGCCAAATGGCAGATGAAGTTTAATGTAAATGAATGTAAGGTAATGCACTTGGGTCATGAAAACAAAAAGTACAGTTATGTTCTAAACGGTCAAATACTTGGCAAGACTGCAGAAGAAAAAGAAAAAATTATGGGATATATCAAGAGAGGAATAGATTCTCACAATAAGGACATCGTTTTTCCCTTCTACAAATCACTGGCCTGGCTGCACGTGGAATATTGTGTACAATTTTGGGCACCAGTGTATAAATAGGACATACTAGAAATGGAACAGGTGCAGAGGAGAGCAACCAGGATTATTAAAGGTATGGGGGGGGGGGGGGCTACATTACAATGACAGATTACAAAAATTGGGGTTATTCATCTTAAGGAGGACCTTTCATCACTTCACATATGTGGCGATTAGCATACCATTCTGTAGGGGCATTTACCCATTTTTGTGGAGATATCAGTACCAGTATCTAACCATTGTAATCTGTCTTCTGACAGTGATGAGGGGCTGAAGAAGAAGAGGGGCCGTGTGTTATGTTCATCTTCTTTTATACTGTCCAATCAGTGGCTGACAGTGGGAGATCTCTTTATGATCATCTAGATGCTGTGTGTTGATATTCTGCTAATATCCAGTTAACATTGCGTTTCCACCATGTTTACAAATCACAATGTTACAAATTGCGATGTGAACAGGATGCAAACGCAATGGAAATGCGTTTGTATCACGTATTGTATCGTATTTGGACTGTGTGCAAATTTCTAATAACGTCTTGACAGAATTATTTTGCATGCTGTATGTAAAAGGTGCACTACTTTTCATAAATGTGGGATATTGGTCCACATTTTTTAAAGCATTTGCTCCAGTTTTCTGTCTGACTTTGCACTGAAAAAACTAGCAAACTGCTTGCACAGGTAGTTATAAAGTGTCTGCAACAGTTTTGTGTCCCAGGTGCACTTTGTCTAACATGCCATAAAAATGTGCACCTAAAAGGACGTGTCAGTACACACTTCCGGAGCAGTGAAGGGTTAATGAAGACCATGTGCCAGTTTTGATAAATGTTGGCCATTGTGTTTATGTAGATGTGGTGTAAACGTAATGTCAACAGAATATTAGCAGAATGTGTATGAACATAGCCTCTAGATGAGCATAGAGAAATCCCAGCTCACTACTGTTCAGTGGTGTAACTACAGCCGTAGCAGCCGTAGCGGCTGCTATGGGGCCCTGGAGGTCCAGGGGCCCGCATGGGCGACTTATAACTTATAGTGCATTGCAGCGCAAAATGATTAATCCCTTAATCAGATGACCAACCCAACCTGGCACGCTCACCTCATACGCGGCTTGCCCTATTCTCTACTTTCAGCCTCTCTCTCCACCACTGCGTCCCGACCGTTGTGACTTGGCCACCGCGTTCTGTCCCATGTGACCCTGCCACCACGTCCCGACCCCATGCAACCCCGCCACCACGTTCCGAGCCCACTTTCCAGGCCTGCACGACGACAAGATGAGCACCATCTGTTTTCCTGACTTTTCAGTCTTTGGAGGTAAGTATATACTGGATGTTTGTGTAAATATGTTGTATACCTGTGTGTATGTTGTATAACCTGGATGTGTGTGTGCGTATATATGCTGTATATCTGTATGTACGTTGTATATACTGGATGTGTGTGTATATTGGATGCGTGTGTATATATTTTGTAAATCGGTTTATATGTTGTGTATATACTGGATGTTATATACACTGTATATCAATGTGTATGTTGTGTATATACTGAATGTGAGTGTATATATGCTGTATATTGTCATTTATGTTGTGTATATCCTGGGTGCAAGTATATATTCTGTATATCGGTGTGTTTTTTGTGTATATACTGGATGTGAGTGTATATATGCTGTATATTGGTGTGTTTGTGTCTATAGTGGATGTGAGTGCGTATATGTTGTAAATACTGGATATGAGTGTATATATGCTGTATACCAGTGTGTATGCTGTGTGTGTGTGTATATATGTTGTACATTGGGGTGTTTGTTGTGTATATACTGGATGTGGATGTGTGGTATGTACTGGATGTGTGTGTATATATGCTGTATATTGGTGTGTATGTATAAATGATTGTGATTGTGTAAACATGTGTGTGTACAAATAGGTATGGATTTTTTAAGGTGAAGGGGGCCCCATTCAAAGGTCTGCAATGGGGCCCAGCCTCTGCTAGTTACTCCCCTGCTACTGTTCATGGAAGCTTCTCTGACATTGCCTGCTGCTGTTGGACAGTAAGTAATAAATTAGCATAACACACACCTCCAGCCTTAGCACCTCCTCAATGACAGAACACAGATTACAATGGTCAGATACTGGGACTGATATCTCCACAACCGTTGGGACTAGAAAGAAAATGTAAAGTGCCCCTGTATCTGTGTAGCAGGCCCTACATATGTATATGAATCTCTACATGTGTGAAGTGGTGAAAGGTCCTCTTTAAGGGGAGACCTCATTACTAGATACAACTTTCCAAAGATCTTTTTATAGCTATGGCTCTTATAGTTCTTATGGCTGATTACTGTTGAAGCATCCAACAGGTGCAAAGCTGCCAGCGGCTTCAAAAATATGGCGGCGCATGCGCCATCTTGGTGAAGATCATCGCTCCCTGTGACGTCTTCCGAAGACCCAAGGCTGTCTCGTTTTATCCCACTCATTACAAAGTGCGATCTGCAGAAGGAAAATCCCCATATACTGCCATACTGTATACATGCCATAAAAATGTGCACCTAAAAGGACGTGTCAGTGCACACTTCCGGAGCAGTGAAGGGTTAATGAAGACCATGTGCCAGTTTTGATAAATGTTGGCCATTGTGTTTATGTAGATGTGGTGTAAACGTAATGTCAACAGAATATTAGCAGAATGTGTATGAACATAGCCTCTAGATGAGCATAGAGAAATCCCAGCTCACTACTGTTCAGTGGTGTAACTACAGCCGTAGCAGCCGTAGCGGCTGCTATGGGGCCCTGGAGGTCCAGGGGCCCGCATGGGCGACTTATAACTTATAGTGCATTGCAGCGCAAAATGATTAATCCCTTAATCAGATGACCAACCCAACCTGGCACGCTCACCTCATACGCGGCTTGCCCTATTCTCTACTTTCAGCCTCTCTCTCCACCACTGCGTCCCGACCGTTGTGACTTGGCCACCGCGTTCTGTCCCATGTGACCCTGCCACCACGTCCCGACCCCATGCAACCCCGCCACCACGTTCCGAGCCCACTTTCCAGGCCTGCACGACGACAAGATGAGCACCATCTGTTTTCCTGACTTTTCAGTCTTTGGAGGTAAGTATATACTGGATGTTTGTGTAAATATGTTGTATACCTGTGTGTATGTTGTATAACCTGGATGTGTGTGTGCGTATATATGCTGTATATCTGTATGTACGTTGTATATACTGGATGTGTGTGTATATTGGATGCGTGTGTATATATTTTGTAAATCGGTTTATATGTTGTGTATATACTGGATGTTATATACACTGTATATCAATGTGTATGTTGTGTATATACTGAATGTGAGTGTATATATGCTGTATATTGTCATTTATGTTGTGTATATCCTGGGTGCAAGTATATATTCTGTATATCGGTGTGTTTTTTGTGTATATACTGGATGTGAGTGTATATATGCTGTATATTGGTGTGTTTGTGTCTATAGTGGATGTGAGTGCGTATATGTTGTAAATACTGGATATGAGTGTATATATGCTGTATACCAGTGTGTATGCTGTGTGTGTGTGTATATATGTTGTACATTGGGGTGTTTGTTGTGTATATACTGGATGTGGATGTGTGGTATGTACTGGATATGTGTGTATATATGCTGTATATTGGTGTGTATGTATAAATGATTGTGATTGTGTAAACATGTGTGTGTACAAATAGGTATGGATTTTTTAAGGTGAAGGGGGCCCCATTCAAAGGTCTGCAATGGGGCCCAGCCTCTGCTAGTTACTCCCCTGCTACTGTTCATGGAAGCTTCTCTGACATTGCCTGCTGCTGTTGGACAGTAAGTAATAAATTAGCATAACACACACCTCCAGCCTTAGCACCTCCTCAATGACAGAACACAGATTACAATGGTCAGATACTGGGACTGATATCTCCACAACCGTTGGGACTAGAAAGAAAATGTAAAGTGCCCCTGTATCTGTGTAGCAGGCCCTACATATGTATATGAATCTCTACATGTGTGAAGTGGTGAAAGGTCCTCTTTAAGGGGAGACCTCATTACTAGATACAACTTTCCAAAGATCTTTTTATAGCTATGGCTCTTATAGTTCTTATGGCTGATTACTGTTGAAGCATCCAACAGGTGCAAAGCTGCCAGCGGCTTCAAAAATATGGCGGCGCATGCGCCATCTTGGTGAAGATCATCGCTCCCTGTGACGTCTTCCGAAGACCCAAGGCTGTCTCGTTTTATCCCACTCATTACAAAGTGCGATCTGCAGAAGGAAAATCCCCATATACTGCCATACTGTAGTATGACAGTATATGGTAGGATAAATCAGACAACCTAAAAATTTTAATAGTCCCACTTTCCCCAGAAGTCATACATAAACACATTAGGTTTACCCCATCTAAAAATGCACAATCTATCAAAATATAATAACGGTTTTCCCAGCGTTTAACCCTGTTAAAGAAAAAAAGCCCAAAATTGACAATGGCACATTTTTGCCATTTTGAAAAATATAAAAAATTCTATAAAAAGTGATCAAATGGTCGTACAGTCCTAATGATAGCAAAACGTCATAAAAAGTCACATAAAATGACACCACCCACAGCTCCATACATGGAAGTATGAAAAAATTATTAGCACCAGAAAATGGCAAAATCAAAAAAAGAAATTTTGTAGAGGAGGTTTCATTTTTGTAAATGTATGAAAACATTATAAAACCTATACAAATTTGTTATCCCGTGATTGCACCGACCCAAAGAATAAAGTAGACGTTTCATTTGGGGCACACAATGAAAGCTGTAAAATCCATGCCCACAAGAATTTGGCGCAA
The DNA here is from genome assembly GCF_040894005.1 of Engystomops pustulosus. NCBI lineage: Eukaryota > Metazoa > Chordata > Amphibia > Anura > Leptodactylidae > Engystomops > Engystomops pustulosus. The sequence goes on along the minus strand of NC_092416.1, from coordinate 135,103,860 downwards.
ATGCGTTTTTTCACCATTTTTCACTGCATTTGGAATTTTTTTCCCGCTTCCCATTATACGGCATGGAATATTAAATACCATCACTATGAAGTGCAATTTGTTACGCAGAAAACATGCCCAAACACAGCTCTTTATGTGTAAAAATAAAAAAGGTTATAGATTGGTCTTTATTGAATTTTCCAGGTTAATTTTATAAACCTGTACTTACATTTAGGCGATCAAAAACACTTAAGAATATCTTGTTAATCTTGTTAAGCTGATCGCATGCGTTTCCCTGGAAACGCATGTGCGTTTGGGCCGAGGACTGCCCCCCTGTGCGCTAGCGTCGCGTTATGAACGTATGCCTAGCAGTACGTGTGACCGCGGCCTAAACTTTTGGCTTCCCGCAACAGAAGCAGTTGAAACATATTTCAATTCATCTTTATTGAACCATCTTCTTTAAAAATGTTAACAAGACGTGCATGGCAACCAAAGAATGGAAGAAAAAACCCACACATACGATACGCTCTTACCCATGGCTGAAGAAGAAGATGGGCTTTGCAAAGCAGGCAACTGCACTGAAGGTACTATGTACCACTGTCAGTTATAGAGCATTAAATTGCACCTTGTATCTTTACTCTTCTGCCCCCTTCTCCCTCTTAACAGAAAGGAGTCGCCTCTTAGAGTGCGATCACAAGTCACGTTTAACCCCTTAATGACCACCCTATCGGCTTTTTAAGGCGGTCATTAAGGGTACTTCGGGACATCGGGTTTAGCTTGTGCCGGTGTCGGGCTGTGACATCACAGCCCAGACCCGGCAATAACACCCGGGATTGGAAAAACTCTGATCCCGGGTATTTAACCCCTTACATGCCGCGGTCAAGCGTGACCCCGGCATGTAAGTGTCCCCACGGAGGACCGGGGGATCTGTTCCCTCCTGCCGCAGCCCTGGGTTCCGGCAAGTGCCCCGAGGCTGCTGGCTTCTGTCCCCGCCGGGTTCCGCCTCCTGGCAAGTGTATACAAGTGTATTGCAGTGTAAAGGCTTGAACAAGTGATCGGATGAACGCTTGTTCAAACCAAGAAGTAGAAAATGTAAAAAAGTTAAAAAAAAAAAGATTAAGTCATTTTATAATATGATTAAATAAATTAATTAATTAAATAAAAGTCCCTTAATCTCCCCAGTTACACATAAAATGCAAATAAAGTATATAAAACACAAAAAAGTACATATTTGGTATCACCGCGTCCGTATCAATCTGTACAATATCTAGGACAGCGAAGGGGAAATGCTGGGGGAGGCTGGAGGGGCGGTGAGGAGATAACACACAGGCACTGAGGTGCGGAGGGGGAATGTTATTATGTTATTATTTCCCAATTTGTTGTTATTGGGGTGGTAAGTTAGAGGAAAATCCAGAGCAAACCGGTATTTCTTGATTAGTGAGGAGGAAATGGAGTGGAGGTGGGATTGGTACCACGCAAAAGAATGTCTAGATATGATCTAAAGCAATATATTTGTGCACTTATGTAAATTGATATATGTCATACTGGCTCTGCGAAGTCAAAATATATTGAAATATCGTGGTTCAATTGTTTGTATATTCTGTGTTAAGTGAAAATCTAAATTTTTCAAGTGAAAAAAAGAAAATGTAAATCAATATTGAATCCGCTCAGTAACGACGTAAAAAAAAAAACACAAAAAACTTCCCGTAATATACAATTTTTCCTCAAACACCATCACAAAAAAATTTCTAAAAAGTGGTTAAAAAAAAGTTACATTCCCTAATATGATACTACTGAAAATAACAACTCTTTTCACAAAAAAATAAGCCCTCAAAAAAAAATAAGATCTGACAACAGAAAAATACAGAAGTTATGGCCCTGAAAAGTTGTCGATAGTAAAAAAAATGTGATTTCCTCCAATATTGGTTTTGCTCAGTAAAATTGAGCAAAGATAAGAAAACTTATATAAATGAGGTATCACAGCAATCATAGTGAACCAGAGAATAAAGATAAAATATTATTTTTACGGTACGGGGAAAAAAAGTGCTAAAAATCCAAACTAAAAATGGATGATTTTGTTTGTGTCCCCCTTGAAATAGTTAATAAAATCTCATGAATAAGCTTTAGACTCCCAAAATGAATTATCTATACATTGTATTTCATCCCGCAAATAATAAGCCCTCATATGTTCACATTACCAATAAATTAAAATTTATAGCCTGTACATTGTGACAATACAAATTTGCTGTGAATAGCACTGCTTTCATGCTATGCCCAGAAAACATTCTCAAAATCACCCGGATATGTTAAAGTGTTCCAAAGTTATAACCACTTATCGTGATACAGGGCAGATTTGAAAAATCAAGCCTGGACATTAAGCTGAAAACTAGTGTCGGTGATAATGGGTTAAAAACGCATTGCTACAGCTGAAGAGAGTTTGCCTAATTAAACAGCTGTTAACACTTGCATTTACAAAACGCGCTGTTAATGCATGCGTTAACGCATGCATTTTGTAAACACAAGTGTTAACAGCTGTTAAATTAGGCAAATCCCTCTTCAATGCATTCTGTTGCAATTTTGCAATGCATTCTTAAACACATGCGTTAAACGTGATGTGTGACTGCACTACTCCTCTACTTGTAATATGGCTCAGTAAGTATAGCACGTTAGGAACATTAATGTTAACTCCACCTGCATGACCCATTTGTAACCGGTATACCAGGCAGTCCTGTCAGCCTACACAGCAGCAGACTCCTCATTGATTAAAAAAATTTTTTAATTCCCAGCAATCTAATAGTAGGTGACAGTTTTGTGGAGGAGGGGGGGTTCAGGATGAGAATTGCAGGGGCTACTTGCCAGAAATTATAACTGTGTCATCCACAGATCCACCCCTTCATAGTACATCATAGTACATATCCCATAAGGCTACATGCACACTCCCGTGTACACAAACGGCCAGCAAAATGGATTTGTAAACTATTTTTTCCGGGTGGAGATGGGGAAGTGAACAGTTGTTCATTACAGCTTAGTGTAGGTTAAGCAATTAGTCAGGGACAGCTGGAAGGGGGTTCATTTTTAGGGCCCACTGGTCTGTCTGCGTTATCTGTCTGTTCCCAGAACCTGTATTAAAGTTTGAACTGAGGTTTTGTGACATAACACTGTAGTGAAAAGTGTTTGTACAATATTGATTTTAGCCTTTTATATGAAATATTAAATGTTAAAAAGAAAGTGTCATATTCCCCTTTTCAGTTTGTGGTACTTATACGTCATCCCACAGGGTGTGTGATAAGTGAGCTGCTTCACAGTAGAGATGACAAGGGCAGGCGTCACTACCACTGATTAATGGCCTTGAATAAACCAGGAGACCAAATCAATTGTTCTGGCCAGTAGGGAAAAAGTACAATAGTATATACGCTACACAACGGCACAAACCAATTGCCCCTGTCACTGCTTGTCTTCTTCATTTTATTTAGTGCCTGTGACAGTGTGTTGTGGTGTTTCTATCCTTTGCCTTGCAGTTTCACATCTTAGTCTCTTGAGCTTGGCTCCACAGAGCTTAGACTTGCTTATTATAAAAACACATAGAAAACACAGACTGGGACAAAGAGGCTGGACAAGAGCACAGAGCTTCCTAAAATATGTAAGAATCTTAAAGACTACTGGGCTACAGACTAGGATATCACTCTGTCAAATACTGGAAAATATATGAAATATTAGAAATTTTGAAATGAAAAAATACCTCTATTACAGTGAAACAGCCTGTGAATCTGCAGCATAGAGGCGCTCTGGTAACACCTCCCTGAGCCCTTCTAGCTCATTAAAAGTTGCTTTTAGAAGGAAGGAGACCATGGGTAACAAATATAAGAAGATTACCACACTCACAGTGCTTGGATCTATGACTAAATGTCTCTTGTTTATAATACTTGATTTGGTAGGTTCCCTTTAACCCCTTACTGATGTGTGAGGTAACAGTACGTCAAACGTCGGCCCATGTTTTGCCGGCAGCAATCGAGTGGTTAACTCCTGCTTCGCCTGTGAGCCCTCTCCATACAAGGTTGGTGTTTGCTGCATATTTCTAGCACCTATCACTGGTGTTAACCTCTCGATTGTCGCTGGCAAAGCAGGTCCGCCGACCGTATCGGCTTAAATCGTCACTCCCCGTAATGTCATTGGGGATCGGCCATCTGTTTCTATGACAGCCTCGGTTCATGAGGTCTCGTTTTAACACATTCACTACAATATGCAATTTTCACATTGTAATAAATGATGTGGTAAATTCCTATATACTGTAGTATGGCAGCATATGGTAGGATCAATCAGACAACCTAGGGTTAAAGTACACTAGGAGGTCTTAAAAATAGTAAAAAAAAAAGAAAAAAAATTTTAAATGAAAAAAACACGAAGAATTATTAACACCAGAAGATGTAAAGAAGTAAAGAATAAAGAATTATTTTCTTGAACAGGGTTTAATTTTTGTAAATGTATGAAAACATTAGAAAACCTATATAAATTTGGTAACCCCATGATACCGACCCAAAGAATAAATGAGACATGAAATTGGAGGTGCACATTGAAAGCCGTAAAATCCAAGCCCACAAGAAAATGGCGCAAATGCATTTCACTGCATTGAGATTTTTTTCCCACTTCGCAATACACGTCACAGAATATTACATACCTTCAATGTGAAGTGCCATTTTTTACGCTGAAAACAAGCCCTCACACAGTTCTTTACATGGAAAAATAAAAAGTTATGGATTTTTGAATTGGTGAGTGAAAAATGAAAACGCAAAAAAGAAAAAGGGCCTGGTCGAAATTTCTGTGGCTCAGGAAGTCTTTTCTACTGTCATTGGTATGTGAATAGACCTCATATTTTGACAACACATGGGTCCCAAACAAAGGATCTATTGTTTGTGTCCTGATATAGCACTTCTTCATGTGCAGGTAGGGTTACTATGAGACGCTTTGATAAATTTGCCACAATGTTTCCTCGTCTTTTTTTCCTCTATAAATAATGAAGATGACAGGAGAAAAGACTGTCCTAGCTTCATATGACCATGCTCAAACTCATGACAATCGGACGGCATGGTGGATGGATTTCACCGCCCAAGCACACCGATGTGGTCACGACTCCTTACATCATAATGAAATAAGGACAGCTTGTCTTTATAAATTTTATGGGTGTGGGGGCCCATGAATTGCATCGTAGTCTGTGCCTGATTGTCAAAAATGTACTTATTCAGCCCGCCAGTAAGCACTGTTTAGTGGCCAGCTAAGACTTGTGACTTTTTTTATCCTACTATCTCCTTTGATGTAATCCCAGCTCCATCTACTATGGGTGATTGGGAGCAGTAGAATATGTGTACATGAGACAGTTTTGGTTGCACAAATTGGGAATTGTTTCTTTGTACAAAGCATTTGCAACATCCTCCACCAGGGCCTGGCCTTTCTTTGGTGGCTATAGGCAGCCGGGGCCTAGAGTGGCTGGCCTATGTGGCCGTGGGCATGCAATGGTCACGGTGCTTGATATTGGGATCGAAGGACGGGCCTACAGCCTGGCAGGTCTCCAGCAGGTGCTGTGTGCAAGAAATATGGAGAGAGAGGCTCATGAAAAAGCTTTCTCCCTGGGGCAACCCCTTGGGGGTATATTGGAGTCCCTGGATGATGGAAGTTTTGGAGCCTGTGGTGGTGATACAGCCTGATCCAGTGAGTACACAGAGGCACGTTGTGCAAATCAACTTATAGTTCTTTATTTAACTTCAAACAGCAGGCAACGGCCAAACGGTAGCAGCAGATTCAGAAAGCTGGAAGGTCGATGGAGAGAGCTGGTCCACAGGAAGGTTTACTCATAGCCAGGTAGAAGCTTCAGGTTGGGCTGGTAAAGTTGAAGAAGAGTCTCGAAACATGGATCTTTGCTCTGGGGCTGAAGTGTCCTGACTTGCCCTAATGTGTCAGGCAGCTTGCCCTGACATTTCTGCTTCCTGGTATTATGACGCTGGCTGGTTCAGCTCCGCACTCTACTCTGGTTACTTGTCTGACGTGCTCCAAGATGGAGTCTCTCATTCTGACTTACTCTGCAGACTGACCATGTGCTCCCGCCCACCAGGGATTTTTATACCCCCTTGGTCAGGTGGTAGCACTCTCCAATCAGCTTCCAGCTTGCTTCACAATTGTATAGAGATTCCATTTGGACAGCAACATTTAACATTGTTAACTCTTGCCTTACCAGGGATTGGCTACAGCTGCAATTTCAAAGTTCTCCAGTATTTAGAGACCTCCTAAAGAGGTGATCAGTCTTTCTAACAGCTCCTAACATGGAGAGGGCTCTATTGGCAACAACCACCTTGCCTATGCATTGGCAATGGTTTTGTACATTACTACTATGACCCCATGTAGTGGCGTCATAAAAGTGAAATTTGTACTGTGTAGGGAATTAAGTGTTCCTTTTACAATAAGGCTGCACTGTGAATATCAGTTTAACTATGGGAGGCATTTATTATTGCCTTTCAAACGCAAAACTGGCAGTGTTTTTTTCCCCTCTCTTTGCCTCTTGCACCTGAATTTGTGAATTGTCAGCGCTATAATATTGGTATTTTCTGACACTCTTGACTTGTTCTATTTGTGGCCGCAAAATATTGGCGCCACTTATGAATCCACCAGTTTTCTGGCACTTCTATTTTTGGGGGCTTTTTGTGGTCTAGGGGATTCTAAAGCTTTCAGTCCCTGCTCCAATTCATTAATCCCTTGTACCATTAATGTATATCCCGCTGAAAAATATAGAACGGTTGTAGGTCCACTCTACACCAAAAATAATAAATGCCCCTCTGTGTGTCCCAGACTCGAAAAGTCTTTATGACAATGTGGCTCAAATAGAAGAGGCATGAAAACTGCAGTCAGGGAAGGTGTGTATTTGTATGTGATGAGATGGTTGTTTCTATGTGTGGGGGTGTTAACTGAAACATGCAGGGGGTAATAAAGAAATGGAGGGTGGCTGTAAAGACATACAAGAGTGTAAAAAAGAAATGGAGGGTGGCTGTAGAGACATACAAGAGTGTAATAAAGAAATGGAGGGTGGCTGTAGAGATATACAAGAGGGTAATAAAGAAATGGAGGGTGGCTGTAGAGACATACAAGAGTGTAATAAAGAAATGGAGGGTGGCTGTAGAGACATACAAGAGTGTAATAAAGAAATGGAGGGTGGCTGTAGAGATATACAAGAGTGTAATAAAGAAATGGAGGGTCGCTGTAGAGACATACAAGAGTGTAATAAAGAAATGGAAGGTGGCTGTGACATGTAAGACATATATATTGTGGAGAGATGCAGAGGGTTATGTGTAAAAATGTAGTTGAGGGTGGTGAAGAGTAGCAAGGGAAAGTTGTTCCACCACCAAGTCAACAAAGAAGTAGAAACTATTAACAGCCCTTCATCCTAAGCAATATGTCCCACATAACAACGATCATGGGAGCTATATAATCGACTGATGCTCAGGGAGGCTGCCAGAGCACAATATTATCCTCGCCTCTTAGATAGACTAAGATGAAAGCTGAATAAAAAAGCAGACTCAGCTCTGTGGAACCCTGCTGTTTGTAGACAGCGCTTTATCAAGACTGATGTTTTTAGAAAAACAGAAATTCAATAGTCAGAAATCCCAAATTTGTTGAGCCATGTAATAAATTTGAATGTTCCCAAACCACAGGTCATGAGCCGATGTAGATTTGCCTTATGATAATAATTTTATATGCTATAATTTTATACTTATAATAAGTCTGCTAAGCAGCAGGAAGCCAATCCCCATCCTGATAAGCCTCACCCACTATTGAAATAACCCCTGGCAAATGTACAAATCCAGAAAGTGACAATTTTCAGCAGTAGACTAGAAAGCTGGCAAACCGACGCTAAAAGATTACTACATTGAAAATTTGCAGAACTTTTCATTCTTCAGTGTCTAATCCTTCTCTGCATAACAGTGTAATACCTCTTTAATACATACATTCATATCCCCAGCTTCAGTAAATATTGTTCTTTCCATATCTCACACACCTTATTATGATTGGTGATCCCGGTGTGCCTGCAGGCGGTCCCTCCGTGGTGTTTAGCTGCCTTCATTAACAGTAAAGACTCAAGTTTCTAACCCTGCAGGAATTGGCTGTCAGTTAATTAGTAAAGCATACAATATGCAATGATGATACTCATGAAGAGTCAAGAAAAAGCTCATGATCTCTACTTATCACTAATTCGTCATGACTGAAGTACAACGTGTCCATTGAAAACTAAAGGGGAAAATGCTGTATGAGCAAAAGGAAGAAACATTTCATGATGTACAAAATTGAACAAACATGATGGGTCTGCGGACCGCATTTCCGTTGTGTTTCCCGACTATTTCCATTTTGCGCTGCATTTAAAAGGGGTTTTTGGTGCACACGATTGGACTTTCATGCGACACAAACCTGGGGCGTGGCCGTCGTACAATCGACTGATTTGGACTAAGCGCAGGATTTAAAATTCAAATTGTGACGCAAGATCAAGCACTCACATACACCGGGAAGAAGAAGGTGAATCGCGGAAGTCTTCATCCTCGTCAGACAACGCACCTCGGGGATCGCGCAGGGACCGGGTAAGTAAATGTGCCCCGACATATGTGATTCCAAAACAGTGCCACTTTTGTCTGCAGTCTGAATGTAGTATTGCAGCACAGAGCAATGCAGCTAAAGAGGACTCTACAGCAATAGAATATATAAACCATGTTTATATAGTGTGGAACTCTCTATAGAGTAACTTGAGCACATTTTTCAAAATATCTTAAATTACTTTAACCTCTAAATGGCATGGGATTTATACAGCAAGTATATTGGACAATTGTGTAACTTTTCATTACACAAACAATATCAATGATTTGCTAAAAAGTGGACAACTTGTTTAATGCTCAGTTCCATATTTTCAAATCAGACAATTGCCACTTGCTAGTATTAAAGGGGTTATCCAAGTGTTATAAAAATTTAGGAGCCGGGATGGGGAGGACTTTAAAAAACAATTAACATACATTCACCTCCCCTGTCACTCCTGGTTTCTTGCGCTGTGATTCGTCAGAGCCATGCCCCTGTATGGCACGTACGGAAGTCGTCAGAGCGGAGCTTCCGTGCTCCTGCAAACATACATTGGCACGGCTCTGATGGACCACAGCTCAGGACACCAGGAGCGATGGAGGAAGTGAGTATGTTTGTTTCTAGAAAAATGCCTCCCCAGCCGAGCTCCTAAGTTTTTCTTACACTTGGACAACCCCTTTAAGTTGATATTTGGACACCCAGCTGGGCACAGAAGGAAAGGGGTGCTATTAGGGTTTTGGAGAAGTGAATTAGTATGATTTTTGGATTCTATGTCAATTTTGAGGGATTTCTCAGGTGCCAGTAAAGTGACCCCATTTTGAAAACTACAGCCCTTAGGGAATATATCAAGAGCATTTTGGACCACCGTTGTTGCAAAATGTCTGGACTACCTTGGCTTCACCAAATCATAGATTTTTGGGTTTGTCATTGCCAAGCTTTGTAAGTGTAAACAAAATGTTTTTGTGGCTTGAGACATTTGTCAGTGACATAATTTATGGGGTTAATAAACCTCATTAATGCAATTTCATTAACTCCTTCCGAGGGAGGGTTATTTAAAAAAAAAACATCAATTCTGATTTTAAACTTTTCATTTCCACAATGTAATAGGCTGTTTCACGTATAAGAAAGTGTTACACACATAAAGCTGTGTCCCTGGATACTGCCACCTCTGCTGGAGGGATTGCACAAAGAAACAAAAAGTTTTTGTATATGAAATGTCCGGGAGCTACTGCATATCCTACAGCCGTCCTGTGGTAATGAATGCTGAATCCTGGTGTTCAGGCAGAGCTCAATAGCGCATGTCTGGCCACCGCTGCCAAAATGTGAGGTGGTCGTATCCGAGGAAGCCATCTCATTTCTAAGGGACTCTATGACTACATTTATGAGAAATTATCTTGACACAGAAACATTTTTTTAAGAACATCCAATTGAAGAAATGTTTACATAGGGCAAATGAATTCAATTAAATTTAAATGCCCAGAAAGTTCTACTGAAAGGGATCACCTTTATCGTCCTTTCACTCTGACGCAATGGTATCTGCTGGAAGAGCTAAAAGGGCCCTCTCTCCCTGCCAAGATCTCAGGCTCCCTGCCTGTATTACCTGCCTAATAAAGACGTTCCACCCTCTTGTTCTCTATGGTTGTTTGCAATTGTTTCCCCCTTTACACTAACTCCACACCACGTGGGCATGGAGGGGTGTGAAGGAGGGGTGTGCCTTGCGGTGGATTGTTTCTGCGAATGCACACTTGGTACCCCTTTTAAGTAAAAACCCCCTACACTTTTTTAACAACTTGGCTGTTAACGCCGATTTCCCCCTCTCCGCCTCCAGTCTCTCCAACTGGAATAATTTCTTCATCTGAACCACAACATTGCTCCTAGTCGGGATCTGTGGTTCAAGCCATCTTTGCAGTAAACACCTCTTCACAACCAAACTTACTGGGGCTCATTTACTTAGGGTCCGAATTGCGCACTTTCGTCGGTCCCGACGGTTTCAGATTTGCCCTGAATTCCCCACGGGATTTTGGTGCACGCGATTGGATTATGGTGCAACGGTGCCGGCTTTCAAGCGACAGAAATCGGGGGGCATGGCCGACAGACAACCCAACGGATTCTGAAAAAACGTGGAATTAAAAAAAAGGAATTTGTCTCACAAGATCAGCACTTACATGCATCGGGACGAAGCAGGTGAACTCCGGTGGCCTCGACGCAGCAGCAACACCTGCTGGATATCGGGCGCACGGACCTTAGTGAATCCCGGGAGACCCAAATCAGCGTTGGAGAACTCGCCACTGGATCGTGACTCGATCGGGTAAGTAAATGAGCCCCATTGTGTGAAAAAGCCTTGGCAGATATCCCCCTTGTGGGAGTGTCTCATCCTCTTGTGATAGGTCATAGTGAAATAAATACATCACAAGATCCCTTTGAATTACCCGACACCATATTTCAGTCCCTATTTTTTCCACTTCCTCCCAAAAGGACTGAGTGTGTGTGCAATCCCATAATCCATGGAGGAGGTCAGTTGCCGGAGTCTGGAATTTGGGGCAGGCCGTTAGCCGGTCAGGGAATCTCCGAGAAGGTGGCAGATTAAACACGTAAATGGCTCTATGTTGTATTCTAAATTGAATGTCGTTCAGGACATTGCTTCGGGCAGATTTTCAGCCCTTTAAAATTTTGTCTGCTATGTTTAAAATGTGTCGCCCATCCCACAAAGCAGGACCTCTTCTGACGGCTCCAGACCTTTTGTGAGCCTGGCAACTTCACCTAAGGCGGCGGTTCTCAACCTGTGGGTCGTGACCCCAGCGGTGGTTGAACGACCAAATTACAGGTGTCGCCCAAATCCATAAGAGCCACAATATTATTGGGTTTTTGCTGCGAATCGCAGCAAAAATGCAATGAAACAAGTGTGCATTATTCACACACTAGATGCTGCGATGACAACATTCAAAGTTTCACTGCAGGGGTCGTTATAGCAGCTGTATTTCTATACAGAAATACAGCACCTACAGCCTGCCGGATAATGGACCTGTGATGATGTAATCACTGCATGACCCTCCGTCCTCTCAATCACATACAGCAGGGCTCCTCACAGTGAAGAGGGGGACAAGGATGGAGGAATAGACCTGTGGGGATCCTGAATAAGATTTGGGGAGGGGATATTTTGTTGTGGAGGGGGACTCAGATTTTGGAGGGGTTTGTTCTGTGAAGGCAGGGAGGGGCAGATCTGGGATGGAATTTTGTGTTGTGGAGAGGTTGGGTTGTGACAAGACCAGGGAGTGGGATTCTGCTTAAGGAGGGGGGCAATGCCTGGAAGGAGTTCTGTGTGAGGAGGGGATAGCAGACATAGGGGGCTACCTGAGTGAGGTGAGGAGAAAGATAACACCTGGGGGGCGCAGTGTTATAGTAATTATATTGTGTTACATAGGGGGCAGTATTATAGTAGTCATATTCTTGTATGTAGGGGGCAGTATTACAGTAGTTATATTCTTGTACATAGGGGGCAGTATTATAGTAGTTATATTCTTGTACATAGGGGCAGTATTATAGTAGTTATATTCCTGTACATAGGGGCAGTATTATAGTAGTTATATTCTTGTACATAGGGGGCAGTATTATAGTAGTTATATTCTTGTATGTAGGGGGCAGTATTATAGTAGTTATATTCTTGTACATAGGGGGCAGTATTATAGTAGTTATATTCTTGTACATAGGGGGCAGTATTATAGTAGTTATATTCTTGTACATAGGGGGCAGTATTATATCAGTTATATTCCTGTACATAGGGGGCAGTATTATAGTAGTTATGGTCTTGTACATAGGGGGCAGTATTATAATAGTTATATTCTTGTACATGGTTTGGGGTCAGCGTAATATGAAGAACTGTATTGCGGGGTCACAGCATTGGAAAGGTTGAGAACCACTGACCTAAGGCATCATGATGTTATGGGTAATGGTCATTCAGGTGCCGCTAGGTTCTTGACATCATAAGGGTCCACAGATGTAAAATGGAATGAAGTCCCACAATTTAAGTTTGGCTTAATCCTCATATACTTGCCACTAAAGATGCTGGCTGTGGTTACTGGTTTGGGAAACATCAGAGTAACAGTTTTGTTCCTCATACAATGAAAGGCCATTCCAGGATTCACACACATTAAAAATTAGCAGGTCATTTTTATTTACAAGAGTAGGAGTCTGTAGTATTAATATCTTCCAGATACATAAACCTCTTGGGAAAATAATCCTTGTAACTTGTATTTACAGACTATTTAGAACCATTTTCACATTGTTGTTATCGACTGTTAGATTCTATATTTCCATGTAATTTTGGCCTCTAAGCTCAGGCAACATCACAAAGCCTAAACTTGAAACCACATTGATGGCAGTTGCTAGGTAACTGGATATGAGATTCTAGTTTGGAAAGGATTCCCAAGTGATACAGGTATCCCATCTCATCGCTGGTTTCCATGGTGATCAGGGCAAAGGAGACCAAGGATACACAACCTTAATTTTTTAACTATTTTTATTGCAGATTTGAAGAACGGAAAAGATTGCAGGATGAAATTGCACAAATGAGGGTAGGTATGTCATGGCTGAAGAGCTGTGGCTGCATGCATATTGTAGGTTGGAGGATTGAAGTGATCAGAAGTAGAAAAAAAGTCAGACTTGACTAGTAAAAAATAAAATGTAACAAATAAAAATCTTTCAGTCTTCTGAAAAGCTGCATTATAAAACATGTTATAAAAAATTTACAGTTATCTAATAAATTTGAAGAAGAACCGGATACGTGTAATTAATGATGAGCCCCTGATGGATTTGATGCATGTTTAATGCATTACTATACAATAGTACAATAGTGTAATAGTACAATACAAGGCACTGAACTTATAAATATAATAAGTTGTGTAATAGTACAATACAAGGCACTGAGCTTATACTTATAATAAGATGTGTAATAGTACAATACGAGGCACTGAGCTTATACATATAATAAGATGTGTAATAGTACAATACGAGGCACTGAGCTTATACATATAATAAGATGTGTAATAGTACAATACGAGGCACTGAGCTTATACATATAATAAGATGTGTAATAGTACAATACGAGGCACTGAGCTTATACATATAATAAGTTGTGTAATAGTACAATATGAGGCACTGAGCTTATACTTATAATAAGATGTGTAATAGTACAATATGAGGCACTGAAATAAATACATATAATAAGATGTGTAATAGTACAATACGAGGCACTGAGCTTATACATATAATAAGATGTGTAATAGTACAATACGAGGCACTGAGCTTATACATATAATAAGATGTGTAATAGTACAATACGAGGCACTGAGCTTATACATATAATAAGATGTGTAATAGTACAATACGAGGCACTGAGCTTATACATATAATAAGATGTGTAATAGTATAATACGAGGCACTGAGCTTATACATATAATAAGATGCGTAATAGAACAATAAGAGGCACTGGGCTTATACATATAATAAGATGTGTAATAGTACAATATGAGGCACTGAGCTTATACATATAATAAGATGTGTAATAGAGCAATATGAGGCACTAAAATAAATACATACTGTATAATAAGATGTGTAATAGTGCAATAAGAGGCACTGAGCTTATACATATAATAAGATGTGTAATAGAACAATAAGAGGCACTGGGCTTATACATATAATAAGATGTGTAATAGTATAATACGAGGCACTGAGCTTATACATATAATAAGATGTGTAATAGTACAATATGAGGCACTGAGCTTATACATATAATAAGATGTGTAATAGAGCAATATGAGGCACTAAAATAAATACATACTGTATAATAAGATGTGTAATAGTGCAATAAGAGGCACTGAGCTTATACATATAATAAGATGTGTAATAGTACAATACGAGGCACTGAGCTTATACATATAATAAGATGTGTAATAGTACAATACGAGGCACTGAGCTTATACTTATAATAAGTTGTGTAATAGTACAATATGAGGCACTGAGCTTATACTTATAATAAGATGTGTAATAGTACAATATGAGGCACTGAAATAAATACATATAATAAGATGTGTAATAGTACAATACGAGGCACTGAGCTTATACATATAATAAGATGTGTAATAGTACAATACGAGGCACCTAGCTTATACATATAATAAGATGTGTAATAGTACAATACGAGGCACTGAGCTTATACATATAATAAGATGTGTAATAGTACAATACGAGGCACTGAGCTTATACATATAATAAGATGTGTAATAGTATAATACGAGGCACTGGGCTTATACATATAATAAGATGTGTAATAGTACAATATGAGGCACTGAGCTTATACATATAATAAGATGTGTAATAGAGCAATATGAGACACTAAAATAAATACATACTGTATAATAAGATGTGTAATAGTGCAATAAGAGGCACTGAGCTTATACATATAATAAGATGTGTAATAGAGCAACATGAGGCACTAAAATAAATACATACTGTATAATAAGATGTGTAATAGCGCAATAAGAGGCACTGAGCTTATACATATAATAAGATGTGTAATAGTACAATAAGAGGCGCTGATCTGGCATAGCCCTGACTGATCACTCTGCGGCAGGCTGTTTGTGTGTAATAATCAGGCTAGGCCATGTTTCTATAGAGACCGTGGCTCCTTCCATGCTGTCTTATAGCTCCCCCTACCATTGCCATGGACACCCAGGGACGCTGTGTTTTTCTGCAGAACAAAACCTGTAACGCAGGATCATGCTGAGGAGCGGAGGTAGGAACACAGCAGTCACTGTAAGTGCCAGGCTGGCATATGGGCAATCTGTATTGCTAAAATAGATTTTACGGTGAGAAGCGAAACTCATTAGCTGATTACTAATGTTCTGTGATGTGTAATCTGCTGCGTGTAACGTGGGGAGGAAATTATTTTTATTAAGTGTGTGTGTGTGTGTATATATATATATATATATATATATATATATATATATATATATATTAAAAGTACAGTGCTGATAACCTTCATGCTGAAATGATTGCACTGCTTGCCTTACAAGATTGAAGCAGAATACAAATAATGTATGTATTATATGTATGCAGTCATGTGGAGATATGTGAATAATATTTGGTCCAAAATAACATACAAAATTGCTCTAATTGACAAAAAAATTATAGAGTTTGTCCTCAGAACTATAGTACAGTATTACGTTGTAAACATAAAATATTAATGTTAATTTCAGCAATGTCTGCTAAAATCTCACAGCCGATGAGCCAAACCAGGTATCTGTACCAGATGCAACCTAAATGTACTCAAGAGAAAATCTGATCAACGTCTCTCAATTTATTTCAAAGCTGCACCTAACAAGCCTCGGCCTTCTTAGGCTTTGGTAAAGAACACACAAATGTCAGTTTTAAAGTAATATATCTTAAAGGAAATCTACCATCAAAATCAATCATAATAAACCAGGGACACTTACTTATAGATCCAGTGGTAGTCTTCTTATATTTTTTTATCCATGAACACCAAAATCAAATTTTAAAATCATGCTAATGAACCTGAAGGGCCCTGGGGGGATTATTAGAGCCCCTCTGTGCTGCAGATTCATAGACTGTTACAATGAGCAGAACACGTCTCACCCACCTCCCCCTTCTCCCCCCCCCCCAGTTCTGCCTGTAAAATAGAGTAGGAGCAAGAAGTGCAGTGGGAAGGGAGACTGCTCTATTCAATGTAACAGCCTGTGAGGCTACAAGATCTTGCGGATCTAGAAACAAATATAAGAAGATTACCACAGCATGGTACCTCAATCTATGAGTAGGATCTTATGAAGTGTTTACCATGTACAATAATTACACAGTGTCAGGATCAGTGGTAGTGGATCCTCTGTACCACCGCGGACGATGGCATAAGCCGACACCTGGGACCGGAGTCTAAGTTACCCAGTTTTCACCAGAGCCTGCCAGAAAGCAGGTTGCGGCAAGTTCCACAGGCATGACTTTGTCTGTGGTGGCGGCCAAAGCATAGTAGAAAATGGTCAGGAAAACTAG
Organism: Engystomops pustulosus; assembly: GCF_040894005.1. Classification (NCBI taxonomy): domain Eukaryota; kingdom Metazoa; phylum Chordata; class Amphibia; order Anura; family Leptodactylidae; genus Engystomops; species Engystomops pustulosus. The sequence goes on along the minus strand of NC_092416.1, from coordinate 135,087,222 downwards.
TGGTCAGGGACAGACAGAAGGTCGAGACAGACAGCACAGGATCAGAGTTGGGGACTTAGCAATAGGTCAAGGCAGGTAGCGGAGGAACGTAGTCAGAAACGGAACTGGGGTCACAACGGGAAATTGCAATATCAGCACAGAGCGTGGAACACAGCTTTCTCTAAAGCACAAGGCATGAAGATCCATCAGGGTGTGCAGGGAGAGGCAGATTTATATAGAATTCGGGGAAATGGCCAGCAGCAATTAACGGTTCGCTGGCCCTTTAAATTTTCTGAAGCCAGCGATATGCCACAGGATTGATGCGCTTCAGTACATCAATTGGACCCAGGAATCAAGGAACAAGTTTATAGCTGGGAATCTTCAAACGGACGTACCTAAAAGAAAGCCATACTCTGTCACCTGGGGAGAAGACTAGAGGAGACCTGCGCTTCTTGTCCGCCTGGATTTTGGTGCGGGCGGATGGATTTGAGATTTAGGACCAATTCGTCTACGGCAGGAACATCAGATCTCTCAACAAGATTTTATCTTTGGATTCATCTGTAGTCCCTTGTCTGGGATAATGCATCCAAGGAATGGGAGACTCTTCTGATGGAATTGGCACTTCTTGAGCTTGGCATACAGGTGATTAGCCCTTAGCCGCCTGAAAACTTGCCGTACATGGACCCGAAGGGACTCAATGGGGCTTATTTTCTAAGGATCCTGCGGCCGCATTTCCGTCGGGTTTTCCATAGTTTTCGGGGATAGCGCCACTGGGACAGGGATTTAGAAGGGGATTGTTGTGCATGCGATCGGATTGGCGCTAGCTTTCTTGCAAAAGAAATCGGGGGATGGGCCGTTGGACGATCCGACTGATTTGGACTGAACATGGGATTTAACTTTAAAATTGTGTCATAAGCCATGCACCCACATGCACCGGGAATCGGACGGCATAGTCACCAACCTATGAGTCTGCTTGGCACAGGTTCAGCAGTGCGGTCTCAGCTGAAGATGCTCAGGCAGGTCGGAACTCAGCAAAGAAGGAGGTGATGTTAGCTGTAACCGGGTCCTTTCTGTTCCAGAGGGGAGTAGCCTATGCCAGGGCTTTCCCATAGAGGAGGCTGATGATGAATGCCACCTTAGACCATTCCATGACGAACTGTTTTGGCATAAGCTCAATGTGCAGGGAGCACTGGGTGATGAAGCCCCTGCACAACTTGGGATCCCCATCATATTTGGCATGGATAATCTCAGCCTAGGTTCAGCAGCAGGCAGGCTAATCAGAGGAAGGAGCCACAGGAGCTTGATTTTGTTGTTGAGTTGCCATCAGTTGCTGCAACATGGCGGTGACTTGACCAAGCTGTTCACCTTACGCGGCATTCTGCCAAGACTGCTGAAATCCTGTCCTTCATTTCCCCTCATATAGTGTCCTCCCTTGTTCCTTGGTATTAACAAAAAAGCTTTGATACTTACCTTGGCCTCGTTCCCCAGAAATCCTGCTTCCTCCTCTCCAGTCCCGGCAGCTCAGAGATGATGGAGGAGGGAGGCATTGCCAGCTAGGGGAGGAGCTGCCTCCACACATCTCTGCTATAGAGGATAGAGAGAGACATGTGGAAGCAGTTGCTAGAGTGACCAGGAAAATAGGACTGCGTAGTCAGAGTCCTTGACCATTTCGATGGAGCTCAAGTTGTAAGTTTGTTTTACTGACTCCATGGCCCTGAAACGTATCATGTTTCTGATTTTACATGCTGCACTTGAGGCACAGCGGGAAGGAGCTTCTGCTGATCGTATATGCATTTCTCGCTGAAATGTTTGCGATTGGGAATGAGAAGCACTTCTTTTGCATTGTTTGCACTTGAATTGCATTTAGAAATCCAGATTGCAGATGTAGAGTCTGAACACAGGCTCAGCCCATAAAATCATCAAACAGAAATGAAGTAATTGGACCCCAATAAAAGCAGGGACAATGTAACCTGCTTTATAATATACTGCCTACAGATTACACTGTATTACGGTATACGGTGACAATTCCCTCTAAATACATAATGACATGGTGTAATTTGTTGTTGCTGATCTCAGGTTGTATTCATCTAACTTTAAAGGCAACCTACCATTTGATTTGATGCATTATGAAGCAAACATACCTTGAGAATGCTGTAGCTACACTGATGCAGGATCATATCTTGGTTAATCCCTGAGCTGAATGGTTTTGCTAAAAACAACACAATTATAACATTCAGGACCTTGGGAAAGCTGGGTAAGGTTGGTTGACATAAACTCATTAGACACGGGAGCTTGTAATTACAAATGGAGGTTAGTCAAGACATGAGCTGTGCTACATGTGCTGGATTACTTATACACAGCAGCTGGGGGATGGTGCAGCAATTGATTTTTCTGCCTTCAGGCACAACCCAGTGATTACATCATCCTGTGCAGTAGTGAATAACTAATGTGCTAGGATAAGCTCTGAACCAGCCATAGAAGCAACAGAGCTTCATTATCATAATGTTATATCTGTTTTATCAGCAAAACCAATCAGCTCACTCAGCTTAACCAAGATATGATCCTGCATCAGTGTAGCTACAGCATTCTTAATGTTTGCTTGATAATGCATCAAATCAAATGGTAGGTTTCCTTTAAGACCTTATGTTTTAATACAGAAAACCAGATGCGTATCTAAAGACTCTGAGGTCTTGGTGTAAGAGCTCAGCTTAGGGGTCACACTCTCCTGAGCTAATGTTAAAAATGTGGCAACACCCCAATTAAGACCTTCAAGACCAAGTTTTTTTTAGCTTTTCTTGCATCCTCCTTTATTCTTTGGATTAGTATGATCGCAGGGATACTAAAATTATATAGTTTAGTTATGTGTAATACTTTTTAAAAAAATTCAAAAACGACCTATTCGACCTATTCAGACACCCATAACTTTTTCATACTTCATTGTATATAGCTGTGTAAGGTGTCATTGTTTGCAGGATATATATATATATATATATGTATATATAAAATATTCAGTCAAAATTTGGACATTTAGGCACTATTTTATATTAAAGGGTTCATCGCTGGGAAATAATTGTTTTTATATCTTCATAGATCAGACATTTTGGGATGTGGTGATACCTTATATTTTTATGATTTTACTATGTTTTTAAATTTTTTTCATATGTTTAAAACAGTTTAATTTTTTTATTATAATTTCAGCACCCTAGGGTACTTGAACTGCAATACTGCTTCTACATTACAGTATGTCTTCAGCAAAATGGGGCAAAAATAGAAAATACTATGTAATTGAGGTATCCCCATAATCATAGTGACCCAGAAAATAAAAATAGCATCCTACTTTTAACGTACGGTAAACGGCAAATCCTGAACAAGATTATGCCCTTCATAATCAAAAAACAATCAAAAAATCCCTGTCTAACTAACTGTACAATCCGTGTGCCAAATTAAAAGGACCCAATGCCACAATTGATATGTGCCCCGAATTTGTCACGAGAAAACGGTCTCAGAATCATCAGGATATGTTAAAGCTTTCCAAAGTTCTAACCAATTATATTAACACATGTTAGATTCTAAAAATAGGGCCTGGTCAGGAAGGTTAAAAATGTCAAGGGGTTAATGTTAAAAACAGGCGTTAAGGGGTTAAATAAGAGATTGTCAAGGTTCAAGTTTATAATCGAATGAAAAAATATTTTTTACTGACAGGTTGGAGTTAGAACCTGTGATGGACAAACATTTTGTCAGATATAAATCGATTATCAGTGGACATCACATGAAGGATGTGCAGCAGAAAATGGATTCAGAATATAAGGTATTGGTAAATATCCACTGGTCATTGTATACCATATTATTCACAGCCATTAACCCCTCATGTGTACCTGTAACATCTGCATTGCAGTGTATGTCTCTGTGGGTGTCTGTGTCAGTGTCTGGCAAGACCTAAAAGAGTCCATGTTTCCTACAGCAACCCATCCTGATGATTAGGTTATAGAGAAAATAATTAAGTGGCTTTGACAAACCACCGAGATGCTGCTACTATTGTTCAAGGCCTCCACCAGGTGGTGTGTGCAAGAAAAGTAGAGGGAGAGGCTGATGGAGGTTTCTCCCTGGGTGTATATGGGAATCCCTGGGCGACGGAGGACCGGGGGCCTGTGATGGTGAAGAAGCTTGATCCAGGGATAACACAGAGGCATGTTGATGTTAATCAACTCACAGTTCTTTATTCAACTAGCAGCAGAACCAGTAGGCTGGAAAGCTGGTAGGAGGTAGCTGCTCACAGCCTGGTAGTAACTTCAGGCTGGGCTGTTAAAGATGGAGTTGAGTCCAGATGGTGGAGCTCTGCTCTGGGCTTAGTCTCCTGACTTGCCCAAAGGTGTCAGACACTTCTGCTTTTTGGTATTGTGTATGGTTGGCAGCTCTGCTGGAGCTGCAGATGGGCTTGCTTCTCACTCTGCTGACTAAGATCCATGTAGTGACATCATCGTACCATGCCTTCTGCTCCCGGCACTGTATTCAGCTGCTCGGAGCAGGAGGCTCAGTCTAATGACATCACTGTGTCTCAATGTAGTGGAGCACGGAGCTCACAGATTATGCTTCACTAAAGTACCCACCTTTACCTGCGTCTGGAGAGGTGAGAGTTTGCAAGAGCTGCCCGGACAATAGTCCTGGTGAGCCAAGGACATCCGAGCCACAGGCCAAAAGATTCTTAAATGTACTCAGGATAACAAAATAACACATTCTCAGATGTAAATCTAACCAGTCTCTATCAGTCCTGGTGTACACAATTTCAGTTGCCCCTGTTTTTTTCACCCTGTATCTCCTGACTTTAGGATTGGCAGCCATCTTGGTTTTCTGCCTGAAGCTGTGGAGATATTCTCTCTTTGCTCCCTCTGCAGGGGACCATCCCCTTGCATTCCAGGTCAGAGCTCTCACTGATACACAGACACTGACTTCCTGCTGGCAGCAGCAGGAAGAGTGTAAAGCTACAGACAGATAAGTTCTTTATCTGGGGAGGGGGAGGAAGGCACAGCAGATCTAGCAGTGTGTTGTGGAATAGCATAGATGTAGGAAGCTCTATCTTTTTCACATGCACGGTATTGTACTGTGGCACACGAGTGTGCTCACTGTAGAGCAGCCGTGCGCCATAGGCGTCCATGGGGACATATACATCCCCACAATCTCCATGTGTAAGAGGCCTTTGGGAAATTGAGGAGTTGGAGGTATGGCTTACCGACTCCACACCCCTAATAGCCCAGTATATGTATCTATATACGTGTATAATATAAAGACCATGTGGCAGTTTCTGTCAGAGCTGAAGAGAATGAGCCCTGCTGAACGGAGAAAGCTTTCAAAAGGAAGGCAGCCATAGATCAGTGCTGTGGCCTTTTTTCTCTAGAAGTATGGGCTAGGATGGGTATATTATGGACATTCTGATTGAATACAATTTAATAAATCCTCTCACTGGATGTCAGTCATCAGTGTAGTCATATGGGTATTGACGATACCAGGAAGAGCGATGCTGTGTTTTGCATGCAGGATGAGCAGGAACTGTATATAAACTGGTGGGTACTATATACCGTATATTCCGGCGTACAAGACGACCTGGTGTATAAGACGATACCCCTACTTTCCTGTTAAAATATAGAGTTTAAGATATATTCGCCGTATAAGACTACCCCTTTTCCAACGCATACAAAACACCGGTAAAAATTTAAAAAAAAAACAGATTTGAATTTAACATGGTCCTTTTTTTAATTTAAATTCTTATGACATGCAGGTATATAGCAGGAAAACTGTCGCTCATAAACATAAGGCATACAACAACAACATTACCATCGTCCATTTTACTGTAAATGTTACCATACTGTACCTTAAATTTTTATTTTATTAAATATTCCATGCCATGTACTCCAAAAAAAAAAAAAAAAAATTCCAAATGCAATGAAAATGGTGAAAAAACCCATTTGCGCCATTTTCTTGTGGGCTTGGATATTACGTCTTTCACTGAGCGCCCCAAATGACATGTCTACTTTATTCTTTGGGTCGATACGATTAAGGGGATACCAAATTTGTATAGGTTTTATAATGTTTTCATACATTTACAAAAATGAAAACCTCCTGTACAAAAATTACTTTTTTGATTTTGCCAACTTCTGGCGCTAATAACTTTTTTATACTTTGGTGTATGGAGCTGTGGGTGGTGTCATTTTCTGTGAAATTTGATAATATTTTCAATGTTATTATTTTTAGGACTGTACGACCTTTTGATCACTTTTTATAGATTTTTTTATATTTTTCAAAATGGCAAAAAAGTGCCATTTTCGACTTTGGGCGCTATTTTCCGTTAAGCGCATTGAAAAACCGTTATCATATTTTGATAGATCGGGCATTTTCGGACGCGTCGATACCTGATGTGTTTATGATTTTTACTGTTTATTTATATTTATGTCAGTTCTAGGCAAAGGGGGGTGATTTGAAATTTTAGGTTTTTTTATTATAATTTTTTTTTAAACTTTTTTTATTTTTATTTTTACTATTTTTCAGACTCCCTAGGGTACTTTAACCCTAGGTTGTCTGATCGATCCTATCATATACTGCCATACTACAATATGGCAGTATATGGGGATTTTCCTCCTCATTCATTACAATGTGCTATCAGCACATTGTAATGAAGAGGTTAAAACAAAATAGCCACGGGTCTTCGGAAGACCCAAGGCTACCATGGAGACGGACGTCACGGGGAGCGGCGATCCTAGGTAAGATGGCGGCGCACATGCGCCGCTATCTTTTTGAGGCTGCCGGCAGCTTTGCTGGCAGCCATCGCTGTGAAAACACCCGCGATCGGTGCAATATACCTCTTTTTGAGGCTGCCGGCAGCTTTGCTGGCAGCCATCGCTGTGAAAACACCCGCGATCGGTGCAATATGCAAAGACTTACCGGCTATGGAGAGGGCTTAGCCCGTGAGCCCTCTCCTTGCAGTGTGTCCCGACCGCAGTGCGTACCGATAGCGGTCGCTATTACTGGCGTATAAGACGACCCCAGACTAGACAGAAGATTTTTCTGTCTTCAAAAGTCGTCTTATACGCCAGAATATACGGTATATAAACTTAATATCCTTGAATCTCAGTTTTTTTTTAATGGTTTTAAAAATATGCAAATGATCCTGAGGAGTTCCGGGTTTGCAATAGTCCTCTGTCGCTTCCAGGTTCCAGTGAAAATTCAGCTTACGTCACCAGTCACAGGGGGGCAGCCAAAAGTGGGGGAATGCATAAATTAAAACACTGCGGACCTAAGAGGAGCTCAGGTGCCATAATCCTGAGCCCCTCAGGCTCATCATATTTTTAAAATCTATTTTTCTTTAGAAAAGAACAGTTATTTAAGGATATAACAAACACAGTTCTGGACAACAAAAGAAGAGGTGCACAAGTAAGTGAAAGTGGTCTACCATGAGTGATTCTGATGGTAGATTTCTTTTAAGGGGATAACATTGCTTTTACACAATGTAAGTATAATGTCAACAGAATGTAACTGCAATCTTAACATTTGATTCAACACCTAGCCATGAATAACAAATAAAGACATGATGCTCCCAGCCCATGGAAAGGTGAGGCACTCTTTTTGAAACAAAGCAGCCATGATTTTAACGGGGTTTGCCAATGAAAGTGTCTCCCGTGCCCCTCGCTGCCCGCCGGCTGTGCTCGTAGATTTAAAGGGCCAGCGCAATGCTGATTGGTGCTGGCCATTTCCTAGATTACAATAAAAGCCGGCCTCTCCCAGCATTCCCCGCCGATCTTCGTGCTATATACCTTGCTCCTTTGCCATATTTCTGTGTATTGATCTCCCGTTGTGACCCCAAACCTGTTCCCGTTTACGCTCCTCCACCGCCAGCCCTGACCTTCTGCTCTGCCTCTGACCCTGAACTTTTGCCACCTGTCTTGACCTCCTGCCTGTCCCCGACTACGAACCTGCCTTCCATTTCTGTACTTCGTCTTGGCAGCCACCACGGACAAAGTCGCACCTGTGGAATGACCTGGTGGTACCACGCCGCAGCAAGTCCAACCCACTTTGCGGCGGGATCTGGTGAAAACTGGATGCCACTTAGACTCTGGTCCCAGGTGTCGGCTTGTGTCAGCGTCTGCGGCGGTCCAATGGGTCCACTACCCCTGGAGCTTGACAGTACCACGTCGCAGCAAATCCAACCCGCTTTGAGGCAGGCTCTGGTGAAGACCGGGTGCCACTTAGACTCCTTACCCAGGTGTCGGCTTACGTCATCGTCCGTGGTGGACCAGTGGGTCCACTACCCCTGAAGCCTAACAGAAAGAAAGTTTTCAAATTATAACCTCCTAGGGATTTTTTCCCAATAAAGTTAATTTTTAACCCCTTTACTTTCAATTTTAGTCAGTTTTTTGTAGCAATTATAGCAAACCCCCTGTGGTTTATAGCCAGCAAGCCCCGTGTAGTATATAGCCAGCTAGCCCCCTGTAGTATATAGCCTGCCAGCCCCCTGTAGTGTGTAGCAAGCCCCCTGTAATATATAGCCTGCAAGCCCTGCAGTATATAGCCTGCCAGCCCCTATAGCATATATGCAAACAGTGAAAAGAAAAAAACAGAAAAACAGAGAACGGCGCCTCGAGTGATATCTTCCAGCAAAGAAGAGGAGTAAACCCAACCCCTATGTGGGATGCTCACCTGTCGGAAGTCTTGTTTCAGGCAAAATGCCCCAATGTCGGGGTCCTGGAGGTGGATGGTGTTCCTCTTGTCTATACAAGTTGGATTCCAGAATGGAGGAAAGCAGCCACTAGCCAAAGATAGGTTTCCCAAAGGTCCCAAAAATAGGGAGCTCGGGATAAATTGCACAGAAACGTAGAAAAAATATATTGGCAGAAATTGTGGCGCTAATTGTCCGGGATATTTACCAACTCTCAAAAACGAGGATGATAGTAATGATAACAATTTTATTTTTATACATGGTAGACCAAATAGTTAAAACATAAATGAATAGATTGAAGTCCTTACTGACGCGTTTCGGGCAGAGCCCTTTCTCAAAGTGTAGGACAAGAGTGAGTAGAGACAGCATACACCATTGCTATATATGCAAAATGGGTGGGCCAATTGAGGCAAAACAACCAATAGAGAGATAGCTTCACAATGGACCAATCACAAACAGTTGTGACTAAACACTAACAAATAAGAAAGTCACATACTAACCATTATCTGATGTAAACATATATATATTTATATATGTAGCATTTAGACTGCCAGCCCCTGTAGTATATAGCCTGCCAGCCCTTGAAGTATATTGCCAGCAAACCCCTGTAGTATATAGCCTGCCAACCCCTGTAATATATAGCCTGCCAGCCCCTGCAGTATATAGCCTGCCAGCCCTCAGTAGTATATAGCCAGGCAACCCCCAGTAGTATAAAGCCAGCCCAGCCTCTGTAATATATAGCTAGCCATCCCCGGCATACCGCATGTGAATGAACCCTTAAAGGGGTATTCTCGTCTCGGCATTCACATTCAGTTTCATTGATTTGCCATATATAAACATTTCTTCAATTGGATGTTATTATAAAAAATGATCCTGTGTGAACATAATTTCTCATAAATGTAGTCATGTTGTCCCTTAGAAACCAGATAGCTTCCTCGGATACGACCACGTCACACTCTGGCAGCGGTGGCCAGACTTGCGCTATAGGGTCCTGCCGGACCACCAGGATTCAGCATTCATTACCACAGGGTGCCTGTGCGACATTTAGTAACTCCTGGACATTTTATATACAATAACCTTTTGTTTCTTTGTGCACTCACTCCAGCAGAGGTGGCCGTATCCGAGGAAGCTGATCTCATTTCTAAGGGACCACATGACTACATTTATGGCAAATTATCTTCACACAGGAACATTTTTTTTAATAACATCTAATTGAAGAAATGTTTATTAATGGCAGATTAATGAAACTGAATGTTAATGCCCAGACGAGAATACCCCTTTAAATGGTGATGTTCTCAAGTAATACACAGATGTAATACACATATTCTTCTCTAGACATAGCAGATATTCCTCCCTAGACATAGCAGAAAATAACTCCACAGTGAATATGCCATATTTTGCTGCAGTGAATGATGGCATGTGGTAACAGAGCATGATCTAGTGATTTATGGATTCTTTTTATCTGATCTTTAAAGACAGAGAAGGCGATTCCAATTCTACATAATGCAAATTAGGAGGTATTTGCTTATGGACTCAATGCTCCATTGTCTACTGTCTACTGTCTTAGTCCAGCGGTTGCATTTCCATTTGTAATGGACTTCATTATCCGTGAGTAAGCTATAAATAAGGCCATGCTTGCTTGGCAAAGATCTATACTAGCACACGCTGTCTATTACCTTGGCACAGACAAGAAGATGTTAATTGTCCTGATATAAATTATGCATATCTTACTGTCCTTAATTCTTAACAGATCATATTGTGATAAATTTGTTTCTGCCCATATAAAACAAGCAAAATACTTTAACCCTGTCAGAATCAGGCCCATTGCAGATTTTGCCTTTCCGTTTTTTTAAAACCCCACATTACAAAAGCCATAGAAAACAATTTCTACTTCCTAGTGGCACCATTTTAAGTTACATGCAAGCTACCGCATAGCATCAAAAAACTGCAGTTATGCTGGAATTAACAGAAAAACATAGTTACACAATTTTTTAGCAGACTTTGCTTTCATTTGTGAGATCCAAATGACACTTCTAATTTATTCTTTAGGTAAGTACAATCAAAGAGTTGCCAATTTACCATAGCTTTTTTATAATTTGATTTACAACACTGCGGTGTCATTATTTGTTGGATAAGCAGATATTTGTATTGATATCACTTTTTATGGGTGGCAAAATGGTGAAAAACGTAATGGTGATAATTTTGAGATAATTTATTTTTAGATTTTGAGAGATCAGGGATTTTAGCATGTGAGGATACCTAAGATGCTTCATAATGAAAGGGACTGATTCTGGCAGGTGGGGTTTGTTGAATGACATTGATGGGAGCCACTGATGACATCCCAGAGTAGATGATCTGGCCATGATTGTGGCGTCCATAAGATGATTGCACCACTTATAACATTAACACTCTTGATCGGTGCCAAACGTGCAATGTACTCTGTAACAAAAAAAACCCCAAAATATCCAAATGCCTGATGGTACAAAATCACTGGAGAATGCAGCTATTTTGACAGCAACAATTTTATTGCAGCAGGGGTATTACAAAGGTTCCAAAGAGTGGCATAACTTGCAGCTGATGGACCCCAGTGCACAGTCTGTGCCAGGCTCCTGACTACAACGCATGGTTTATAGTACTAGTCTTCTCATATGGGAATGTGAAACCTTTTGGACTCCCTAGGCTTCTTGGGCCCAGTTGTGATCACACCCTCAACACCCCCTCAAGTTACATCCCAGGTTCCAAACATTAAATCTAAATCTAAACCCTAATAAATAAATCTAAACCCTAATAAATAAGAAGCTGAGGATTCAAAATTTGCAACCCATCATGTCATGAGTTCTCTATAAATCTCAACCACTATACTGATAAACTACTATTTGTGTCTCTTAGACTGCATTCACGTACAGAGGGAGCGGCTTGGCCCAATCACATATGCGTTTTGGTTGAAGTGCATGAAATTTGTAGCAAGCAACAAGTTTTGCATTGTTTACATATAATTGGTAGGGAGCACCATGTGTTTTGCAAGTCTTTCAGCTGAAAGATGTACAACATGCATAGCATAGCATTTTATCACTGTCCGGGTTAGTTGGGAGATTGCCCAGACATACCCCACATTGTCAAGGACCAACTGGCTCCTGATCCTGACACAATGCAGAGACGAGAACCAGAGGCAGGGGCTGCTGTTTTTACTGTAGGTACCTTGCACAGAGCAATGTCTTTGGCAGTGCCTCATCAAACACCTCCTGTATGCTGGCCCTGCCCACCCTAGTGTAAGTCTCTGCCCGTGATGATAGATGATGAGAGTGGAGACAATCATCCCGGGGGTCCCAGCACCTTGAACCCCGCTGCAAGGTTGCTTACCACTGCCTTGCTCTGCAACATCCTCGCAGTCCTACCCCATACACTGGAAGGAATCATGAAGAATGGCGTTTTGAATACCAGTCTTAAAGCTCCCCCTGCTGGTGGTTCTGCTCCCGTTTATACTAAGAAAGTCCTGAATTTTTTGCTATAGTCTCTGTCGATTTTCAGGTGGAGATTATAGTAAATCTGTCTGGCCGGGAATTCACATTCGCATATGCAATATCTTCAAAGTGAAATGCAGAGCATTGTATAGGGGTGGGAGGGTGAACACCAGAGAGCTCCAAGGAGAACACCATAAGGTTTCATTCACACGAATGTATGCGCACCTGGCCATAGCCAGGTTAGCATACGGTGGCGCGCTGGGGAGGTGAGTGCTTCTCAGCCTTTCCCTCTCCATATATAGCACAGCCTGGTTAGACGTACAGATGCTTGCGGTCAAATATATATATATATATATATATATATGTATATATATATATATATATATTAAAAAATTAACACTGTACTCACTTTTCTAATTCCCCCTAGAGATCCTCTTCTTGCTTCAGGTCCTCTGACTCCATCTTCGGTTCCCCGGCTTCTCTTTGGGTCCATGCGTGGCTGGCACATACAATGATGTCAGGCGCTTGCCGACGTCATTGTTTGTGCGCCCGCGGCGGCATAGCGTAGCGTCCCAGTGAGGAGCCAGAAAAACCAGAAGAGGAGCCGGACATCAATTTATGGCTTTGACTCCAAAATAGAAGTAAAAGATGTGTTTGAAAATACCATTGCTTGAAAAACATTGTATATATGTGTACATCTATATTACAGGCCCACCTACGTCACCAGGAGAGGGTCAGGGAGAATACTGAGAGGCTAAGAGAGAAACGAGTTGCGCCCCAGCGTACCACAAATCTTCTCAGCTTTTACTCCACTAGAAGTTACAGTAAGCCGTGGCAGAATGGGATGCACACGAAAACAGAAGTAAGTCCATATTTGATGAACAACCCTATTTTAAGAAAAAAAAATGAAATATTTAATTTATACCAATTTTTGGTTATTTTACGCATGTCATATTAGTCATTGTTAATGATGTTGCCTGTGTTTGCCAGTGAATGAGCCATCAGTTGTCTACTCTGAGCACAGGAGGCACTCCAGCCATAAATGCTCTGTAATTTAGCATATTCTTGATGATGCTTTTAATATTTGTATGCAAAAGGATAACTACTGTGCCATACAAAATAATTACAGACAAACAATTGACACATACGCACAGATAGAAGCACAAAAGAGAGGAATAAAATCTTCTCCTAATGGAAATGAGAAAACTGTAGGAAGGACACATTTCCCCCATAGCAGTTAAGTGAGGTTTTTATTTTAATTTTCTTTGTTCAAGAGGGTTGAATAACTTCTCATATCTGTTGAGTCACCGTAGAGGCTGAGTCACTACTGTACATGTCAAATCACAAAATATCAAAATGTTGATTATGAAGAAAGTTTTGTTATTTTCTCAATGATTCTCCTATCTCTTACATCATTGAAACAATATTTTGGCTACTTGCAAAGTTTTGAGAGTTTATTCTTTTTAGGCTTACAGGATAGGTAATAAATACTCGATCAGTTTAGTTTTGACTACTTTAGATGTATGACCAAAAAAATGGGAAACCCTGGCCCTTTTCTAGTGGATGGCTTTGATGGAAAGGAGTTATATGAAGCCATAATGGGTTTATTGTAATAGCTAAATGTAATTACAGACAAATTTGGGATGGTTTTGGATTATACCAGATTGAATTTGTTTTTGACATATAGTAAGCTCAATTTCGTTTCACACTGTCACCACTGCTTTGGGCTTTTTCTTATCTTTTGTCTCCTAAATGCTGGGCTACTCTGGCTCTGTGTAGAACCATTATACTCCATCCATTCACCTGCAATGACTCCTACATAACAGGCCCCTGTCTCACCGGCAGCAATCCTAGTCCTGTCCTGAGGATTTAGGCCTATAAACCGCCATATTCATGACAGTGAGATTGTGAGAGATTCAGCATTATTCAGAAATAGATATTTGAACACTGTATTCAAATGATCAGATTATTTTTATACTTCTAATTTTTTTACTTTTCCAAAATAGTTATTTTTAAATACCTAAATCAATAAACCCCTAAACCCCCCTGTGCATCAGAAAATATGGGGTTTGCAAGTATTTATTCTCTGAACACGATCATAGCCTCATCACCTAGAACAGTGATGGCTAACCCATGGCACTGGTGCCAGAGGTGGCACTCAGAGCCCTTTCTGTGGGCACTCAGGCCATCACCAGAGAGGACTCCAGGTATCTTCCTGCAGTCCCAGACAGCCCAGGACTTGCTGTGCACAGAGCTATTTTAAAGTGAAAGCTGTACCTGGGACTATTTTCTGCTTTATTGGTGTCCTCAGGTGCTGGTATCAATGAAAACTGTGTCAGAGAAGGGAGTATAAATCACAAATTACATTTCTGTGTTGGCACCTTGCGATAAATAAGCGGTCTTTGTTGTAGTTTGTGCACTCGGCCTCTAAAAGGTTCGCCATCACTGACCTAGAATATTGGTATAAATTATTATACCATCTGTCACATCAACCTTTTCAATCATTGATTAATTAATTATTTATATAAATCATTAGTTAAACATGTAACACTAGAAATCTTCATTATTAAAACCCAAAAATGTTGTCTTATCTATAATAACAGTGTGCAACATATGTCCTTTGGGGAGTAAATCTGGGAAAGTCCCTTGTTGAGAAGGACCTAGGTGCACTAGTAGATCAGAAATTAAATAACAGCATGCAATGTCAATCAGCTGCCTCTAAAGCCAGCAGGATCTTGTCATGTATCAAAAGTGGTATTGAGTCTCGGGATGGGGATGTGGATGTGATATTACCACTGTACAAGGCATTGGTTCAGCCTCACCTGGAATATGCCATCCAGTTCCGGGCACCAGCCCATAAAAAGGATGCCCTGGAGTTGGAGAGGGTACAATGAAGAGCCACAAAAATGATAATGGTTTGGAGGGTCTCAGTTATGGAACAACTAGATTTATTTAATCTGGAAAAGAGACGACTAAGAGTGGACATAAGCAACTTATATAAATATATCAATGGCTCATACAAAAAAATATGGTGGTAAATTGTTCCAGATGAAATCAAATCAAAAGACAAAGGGGCACTGTCTCCGACTGGTGAAAACAAGGTTTAATCACCAGAGACAACAGGGCTTTTTTACTATGAGAACTGTCAATCTGTGGAATAGCCTGCCTTAGGCGCTGGTCACAGCAGGGACAGAAGAGAGCTTCAAGAAGGGCCTAGATGCCATTTTACATCTATATAAGATTAAGGGTTATGTTATATAGAAGTGAATCCCTTCCTCATCCAATCCCTTTCCTTCCTTGGTTGAACTTGATGGACATGTTTTTTTTTCAACCATATAAACTATGAAAATGATACATGCCAATATATAGCAGACAAATAATGGTCTACATTTATTTAAGCGTTTTTGCACCAGTATTGTCTGACTTTGCACTGAAAAGAATGTACAAACTGGTTGCACATGTATTTATAAAGTTTCTGCGCTAGTTTTGTGTTGCGGCTGCACTGTGTTCAACGAGAAAGAAAAAATGTGCACTTAAAGGGGCATTTTAGCGCTTAGTCAGAGTTTGCACCACATTTATTACTGATGTGCGCCACAATTCTACATCTAACCACAGAAAAGGGACTTAATTTGTGTAGCATATAAAGTTCACACATCAAAAATACATGAAATAACGAAAAAAAGAAGAAAAATAGATGTGGATCAAATGATAACTTTATTACATAGTACAATAATTTAAAATATCTAAAAAGCTATAAGAAGCTAAACAAGTTACAAAAAACCTAGCTCTCGGTATAGTATGCATGTTGAGCTCCAAGGACAATGAAGCAATATTAAGTCTTATCAAAAATAATGGTGGAGCAGAAGAAGCATTATTGCCAAATGATTACATAGCAAACAAAATATAATGATTACATGATGTTTAAAATTATATTACCTTCTTATGAAAAGTCTAGGTGGCCCATCTGAGAGGTAGGAAGTAATTCTGCAGTGAACCAAACAAAAAAAATGGTGCAAACTTCCAGAGCTTAGCACACATTTATCGCAATTAATGCGGCAATGGGGAAGATTTACTTATCCGGCCCATTCGCGATCCAGCGGCGCGTTCTCTGGCCGGGATTCACTAAGGTAGTTCCTCCGGCGTCCACCAGGTGGCGCTGCTGCGCTGAAGAGCATCGGAACGCACTGGAATACACCGAGCCGGGCTGAGTGAAGGTAAGTGCAATTTTCGCAACACATTTTTTTAAAAAAAAGGCGGCGGTTTTTCCGAATCTGTCGGGTTTTTGTTTGGCCACGCCCCCGATTTCCGTTGCGTGCATGCCAGCGCCGATGCGCCACAATCCAATCGCGTGCGATCGGGGCAATTCAGGGGAAGTCGGCGCAAATCAGAAATATTCGGGTAACACGTCGGGAAAACGCGAATCGGGCCCCCAATATGTGCAGCCTGTGGCGTGTGTAGAGTGCACCAGATTCATCAAAACTGGTGCATGCTCTTGATAAATCTTGCGCCCCCTGCACTGCTCTAGAAGAGTAAACCGTTCTTTGTGCACTTTGTTCATGCTGCAGAAATAAAATTAATAATCTTTATTTATATAGCGGCATAAAATTCTACAGTGCTTTAAAAATCAAAGGAGACATATACAAATATAATACAGGCAGTCCCCGGGTTACATACAAGATAGGGTCTGTAGGTTTGTTCTTAAGTTGAGTTTGTATGCAAGTCGGAACTGTATACTTTATCATTGTAATCCCAGACAGAACTTTTTTGGTCTCTATGACAATTGGATTTTAAAAATGTTGGGTTGTCATAAGAATCAATATTAACACTAAAGCTTCATTACAGACACATTTGATAACTGTTTCAGCTGATCATTGTAGCCTAGGACTAAAGTACAATAAATTACCAACATCCAGTGGTCGGTTTGTAACTAGGGGTCGTAAGTAAGTCGAGTGTTCTTAAGTAGGGGACCGCCTGTACTACATTTCAGAGTTCAAGCAGTCATATGGAACAATAGGAGTGAGGGCCCTGCTCACAAGAGCTTACAGTCTATGAGAATTGTGACACAGAGAGAATTGTGGCACACGTCAGTAATAATTGTGGCGCAAACTCTCACTAAGCAATAACATGCCCCTTTAGATTCACATTTTTAGTGTCTTGTTGGACACAGTGCAACCGTGACACAAAACTGGCGCAGACACTTTATAAACACATGTGCAAGCGGTTTGCACATTATTTTACATGCAAAAAAACCTTGTTCAAACACTTTAATATATGTGTTATGATTGTTGGATTGTTACTTTATTTCCTGTATACTTTTTCATCTACTAACTAGTTAGTAACTTGTTTTAACAAACATGCTTTTGAAAAAGAACGTGGCTTTCCTGGGAACACGTCCGTTCTCCTGCCGATGGAACGGCTCCCGTAAGGCTTGTTCCCATTGCCATGTGTGGGAGACGTATATATGCTGTATATACTGCGGCCGTATATATGTCCCTCATACGTTCGTGTGAATGTAGCCTTAATGTGGGACACTTTTGATAAATTTGCACAGCAGTTCTTTAACCTTTCTGGGTTAAACCTATCACAAGAAGCCCTTTTTCCCAGGTTCCCACAGACACAGCAATGTACATGGGAAACATGTTTTTCAATTAATTATGTGTGCCATGGTTGTGAAAATAAACTATATCAAACTTTACATGGCATCTCTGACAAGCGAGTCCCTGGAGCCAGTGAGTCTTGCTCTAACCCTCATCCTTCTCATTATTTAAAGGCAACAAACACCTCCCTTCGCCACCCTTCCCCTCACCCTCCTCTCCACCTAATCTCGCTGACCGCAGCCAGCAAATAATGCGCTTGCACGGTCAGCTACCTCTAGTTGCCAAGCACAGAGTGAATTGCGTACCCTACTCATTGACTACCATCCAGCCACGATAAGTGGTGCATGCGCATGGCAAGTAGAAGCATCTGACCGCACAAGTGGGACACTTGCTTGGCTGCAGTAAGTAAGATTAGGCGGAGATTGAGTGAGGGGAAGGGAGACAGAGGATGAAGTTTTCTGTGTTTAAATAACGAGAAGGATGAGCGTTATAACAGGAGAGTGGGTATTCAGCTCTTTGCCCCCACTCCACTGTGGACTCACTTGTCAGAGCTAGAAAAGAGCCATATAAAGTTTAGTATAGTTTATTTGCACAACCATTACACACAAACTGAAGAATTTATCCTTTTTAGAAATATGAGATTTCACACTTCTTTCTAGCATTTTTTTACCTTCCTTGTCCCATAACCATTTGCTGGAAACCTTCTCACACAGAACATCTGGATTACATGAACTGTGAGGGTGAAGGGATGCTGGTAATTCACAGCTATTCCTCTCCCTAACCACAGTCACAGATCGATTAGGTTGAAAAAAATAAAATTTTCACTCATAATTTTCAACAAAACCGATAAAAGTTTGTTACAAAATCAAATTTCTGTTTGTCTTGGGTAGGTACAAAGCCTAATCCTTTGTTCAATACTTGAACCTCAGCAGAGCTAATTGATATGCAGTTAAAGAATCAATAGCAAATGTTATAATACTTGAAACATAATGGCCATTTAAAATGAGGCTGTGGACAAATATGTTGGCTGAAAAGAAAGATTATATTTTCTTTTACTACAGCAAATAAATTATAGTTAGGGTTCTGCTGTTTTCAAGAACAAATCTAAGCCCCCCACCGATTGAGGTTTATGTATCGGCTGTATTCAATGTGTCAGTCAATCATTGGCGAAGCAGCCAGAGAAGGCTTCTGTATAATTTCTTAGCAGCTATTTTGGCCACATTTATTTGAATGACTGACTTGACTGTAGAAAAAAATGTAAAAAAACAAGTGTTTTGTGGAGCAGTGGGGTAGCATTTTTTTCTGCTTATTATTGCACTTCCAATCTTGTCTTGTCTCCTTAACCCTAAAGAACTTGAGAATCTATTGCTCAGTCTCCATCTACATGCAAGACTGTCACACGGGTAATTTTCTTATCAAAGGCACAGGAACAGAAACCCATCAGGAGTTTATTTCTCTCCAGAAATGATCAATTCAATGTAGAGAAATTATCCCACCTTGCAAGAAGATATAAACAAATTTCCTTTTTATATTTTATGATACATTGTTACCTTCCCATGGATAAAGCCTACTGTGTTACAACACTCATTTTCTAGGATACCCGTAAAGAGACTGCAATATGCTAACAAATTATTAAACTATGATTCTATGATTTTCTTGTTTTTCTAAAAAGATACCAGCAGTGTCAGGACTTGAAGAGAGACGAAACAGCGAACAACCGTATAAAAGCACAGTGTCCAAGCTACCAGCAATAAAGAAGGACAAAGACTTAATCACTAAGAAGACTGTATACAATCCTACCAGGATACATGAATCTCACAAATTGATCACAGGTAAAATTAAAGGACACCTGTCAACAGGTCTGTGTCACTTGTCCTGTCTCTACTACCTGTTGGAGCAGCTCACAAGGATCCCATCCCAGCCTTTATCTAGTTATTTCATACATTATTCATTGTAAAATCATCTATTTTTTTTATCATGTCAATGAGGCTGGTCACATGGTCAGAGGCAGTGATGTCACCCCTGTTACCCCTCCCCCTGCTCATGTCTGTGTGTAATGTATAGTAAAGCATGGCTAGTGTGTGTGCTGCATCTGCTGACATGCTGCATCCTCCTAATACACAGGTGAGAGACACAGACATCAGCTACACAAGTACCTGACATGTTCTGCTGTAACATGGCTGCCTGGAGCTGTTGTATCTCTCCTAAACACACACACATTCACACACAGGCTGCAGGGGGCGTGGCCACCAGCACCAGGAAGCACATCATTATACAGCCTCACATCATTATACAGGCTGTCAGTCATGCACTGGGGGTGTGGCTGTGCCTCCCACTCATGAATAAGGTGGACAGCTTGAATATGCTAATACTTCATTGGACATTTCACAGGTCATTTGCATACAGCTTTAGGACCTCATTGCTTAGGTTTACAGGCATGTAGAGGGACAATGAAGGGATAGAGGCAAAACAAAAAAGTGTGCTAGGTGCGAATGGGGCTGGACCAACAGGAGAGTAATTGTAAATATTTTTTACATATTTACTAAAAACTATGTGCAGTTTGCCTGTGTAGTGAGAAGGGTGCAACATATTCATGATTTCTTTCACCCTTTCTTCATGAATCTGGCGCTCCCTGCACAGTCCCGACAGAGTGCAATAACTTTTTTGGTGCATCTTTAACATAGGGCATGCAACAAAGTTCTTGCAGACTTTCCATGATAAATGTGGCGCACATTCGACTGAGCATAGGGACGCCCATTTACATAAACACTTCAATTCTTCATTGTGTCGCATTCTGTCACATGAAGAATACTGCAGCCGCAACAAAAATGTGGTGTGGACACTTCCTAAATACCTGTGCAAGCAGTTTGAACTGAAAAGTCTGACAGAAAACTGGCACGGGAGCTTTAGTAAATGTGGGCCCTTTGTATATAATGGGGCTCATTTACTTACCCGGTCCTGTCGTGATCCAGAGGCGCGTTCTCCGACAAGGATTCGGGTCTTCTGGCGATTCACTAAGGCCCGATGTCCACCAGGTGTCGCTGCTGCGCCGAGGTCTGCCGGAGTTCACCATCCTATTCCTGGTGCATGTAAGTGTGTGTCAAGCGACACTTTTTTTTTTTTAAATAGCGCGATTTTTCCGAATTCGTCACGTTTTCCGACGGCCACGTCGCGTGCGCCAAAAACCTGCGGCAATTCGGTGCAAAACGGTAAAATTCGGAACACCCGGCGGAAAAACGTCATTCGGACCCTTAGTAAATGTGCCCCAATGTTTGGTTTATGTTTTTTGTTATGTTTTATATTATATATTTTAATAAAAGATCTACAGTATGAAGAAGCACTTTCCACTCCCACTGTGTGATGCAGTGAGATTACAGATGGCAGAAGAAGAGGGAACATGCTTAGGGAACAGTGGGGGAGGGAGGACAGTGTAACAGTCTGTGAAGTACAGAATTGTAACACCCCAAATAGCACTTTAGGCTAATTAGCAACATTTAAAAAAAAATGATTTTAGAAGGAAGAAGTCCATGGATAACAAATATCAGAAGATCACCACATTCAAGTTCCTCTTTCCATTATCAACTAAATACAGAAAGTGTAATGGAATTTTAAAAACTTGATATGTCATAGGACATGCAATTTAAAGCCCTTCTGCAATTGGATTAGTTACCCGAATCCTGCTCATCGCTCTTCTATACAGTAGTCTTCCCCCTGCTATCAGCCTTTGTCAGTGATCCCTTAGATGTCTCTCCATTCTCACTGTGCTAAAGAGGGATTGTACATCTACATGTTAGCCCTGCC
This sequence comes from Engystomops pustulosus, assembly GCF_040894005.1. Classification (NCBI taxonomy): domain Eukaryota; kingdom Metazoa; phylum Chordata; class Amphibia; order Anura; family Leptodactylidae; genus Engystomops; species Engystomops pustulosus. Next base: position 135,065,680 of record NC_092416.1, on the reverse strand, counting down.
CACTCTCCTCTCTGCACTTCACAGCTGCTCCCTGCACTCAGTCTTGTGCTGCCAGGAGCCTTCTCTAATGTAATAATAACAAAATACCTACATTCTTATCTATCTATATAAACCCTCAGCTTTCTCTACACTAATAGATAAAGAAAAAATACTCCAACCAGAAGCTGCAGCTCTCAATCGTAGTCTCCCCCCCCCCAATTACCTCACAGTGGGCAGCAGGAAATGGCAAAGAGGAGAGGGAGAGCAGTGATAATGGGGCAGATTTATCAAGCTGTCTAAGAGTAAGAATGTTCTTAGTTGCCCATGCCAACCAATTAAAGCTCCCCTTTAAAATACTTATGAGCACTGGTAAAATGAAAGCTGACCTGTAATTGGTTGCCATTGGACTAAGAACATTCTTACGTACATAAAAAGATACAATAAATTGATAGAGAACATAGATAGATTATTGAGAAGATAGAAGGTGTGATAAATGGAGGGGAGGGGTGGGAAATTTTGTTATCATGATCTTTTCTAGTTGCAAGAGTTATAATACTCAAACTTTGCTTGTCATTGAATAAACCTTCACATTTTCATTTATGTATATTATTCAGCCTCTTACAGTTACAAAGCCCACACCTGCTTGTGTGGGTGTGTCTAAGATGAACAAGTTATGGTCCCATTGGTCAGCAGCACATGCTTGTGATGTTGTCACAGGAGGCAGCTTCAGCCCCTCAATCTTGCTGATTGTAGGTTTTTGCAAAACTGAAAAAGTCATGAATGACTCCCAGGGATACCTGGAGCAGAATGTTGTTTTGGTTTCTTTTGCTCATAATGATGATTACCCTTTAAGTACATTGAAGTCAAAAATGGGCAATGGAAGTTGAGCAGAAGACTTTCCATTCACTGTCCACTCTCAGGCTACATTCAAACTGCAGTGTGCTGCATCATGATCTGGCCGCACGATTTGTGGCCAGATTGTGGCTGGCATTGTAGTCAATGGAGGCCAGATACCATGTGGTGAGCACATTGGGGCACATTTACTAAGAACAATGCAAACTGTACTATATGCAGTTTGCCTGTGTATAGTGCAGGGTGCAACAGATTCAGGATTTCTAGCGCCTGTTCTTCATGGATCTGGTGCCCTCTAAAGGGCTTCAACAGAGTGCACCACTTTTTTTTGGTACACCTTCAACATGGGGCATGCAACATGGGGCATGTCAAACTCGGCATGTTAAATTTGGCGCACAGTCCGACTGAGCCCCGGAACGCCCCCTTCAGTGCAGGGTGAAGCAGTTTGCACTATTGTGTCTCACTACACTGTGTCTGAGTCGGGTGGCTGTACCACAAATGATAAAGGTGGTCCTATTCATGCCCTCTTCCTATGAAGAGGGGAGGGGTGAGCTATGTTCATCCCTCTTCTCCCAGATTGCTAATCATGGCACACTGCGGTTGCTACGGCTTTGTGCATGTCGCCTTAGTTTCCGTTATACTCTACTAAAACAGAGTGTAATAGAAACCCAGAAGCAGGTGTGAACTAAGCCTAATTCTTTATGAGGAATATGTCATACTGTAAAGGGCTTACTGTATCTCCATTTTCTATACTTTTCTTTCACATGTAATGTAAAATGACATTGTATACGCATTTGAAAACCTTCGATAAAACCGTGTGTACAGAAATAAGAGCTAGACCACTTTCTAGCATAAATCATAATAAATTTACTAGGTGGAAAGGAGGCAATGCCACCTGTAACTGAGATCCATAGGTAATATGCCTACTTTTTGTAAGGCTGCCCTGTATTAAAATCTGCAATATAAATCATATATTTTATGCGAGAAACTGGCACCTGTCCCCCAGCATCAACATGCTGCAGAAAATCACAGCCATATCTTGACAGATATCATCAGTTTCTACCACCCTTGGAATCGCTGCATACATTCCCCCAGTGATTCCACAATGTGTGTCCCTGACCTACCACAGGACTGCTTCCTTGAAGTATCGACTCGTTGCCAAGGTCACTTAATGGCAAATTGTAAGGTAAATTATGTAACTGTGAGATTTTGTGGTGATAAGTGGTCATTAATTATTTCCATATGTATTATGGCAGAATCCCTTTAAATTGGCCTCTGGCAAGTCTCTCTATGGTTAAAGTAATAGAACTTGCATTACTGTTCTAATTTGCTGGAGGTGTAATGGAATTGCCCCAGGGATCTATCAATATTCGTGACATTTAAACATCATTATTATTGAAGATCTTGTACAATTTTCAAATTGATAGTGTCACAGCCTCGGATCACAGTGGAAAAGAAAAGATTACATGTCCACCAGCTTTCTGCCAAACCCAGTGTTACACGTGTGCTTAAAGACATTGCAAGGAGCAAAAATGCACAGAAACTACAGTCAAAAGCTAAGGAACTTAAACGACCAGGTGAGTCTGTAACTGGTTATCTTCTCTACTTTTTTTTCTCAGTTCTATTGGTAATTAAAGGGGTTTTCCCACAAATTCAAGTTAGGCCCTATCCACAGTGATGAGACCCCCACAGATCACTATACTGATTGTAATAGTAGCAAAAGTAGTAATGGAAAAACAACTACTAGTAATAGTAGCTGCTTTTCCAGGTCTACTTTTCATAGGTTATTAGCCTTTTATAGTGGTCACAGCCTCCCACTATATAGCCAGCCAGCCCCCAGTAATATACAGCCAGCCAACCCCCAGTAGTATACAGCCAGCCAGCCCATGTAGTATACAGCCAGCCTGCAGTTTGCCAAGTACATAAACAAAACAAACTTAGATACTCACCTTCGGGCGGTCCCGATGCTCCTGTGACCCGTGGCTCCTCTTCTTTCTTCTCTTTGCTTGTAACAGTCGGCAGAGACGTGCCTGCGCGATCTGCCGGCGCACACTATGACGTCATCAGCGGCGACACCGCCACTTCATAGTCTCTGCCAGCTAGTACAGCATAGAAGACAGAAGACGAGCTACCAGTAGCCGCAACAAGCATAGTGAGCCGCATCGAGCATCGGTGAGCCAGAGTGTGAGTATGTAAGTTTATTTTTTTTCTTAACTCGTTCGTGTATAAGCTGAAGTTAGGTTTTTTAAGCACATTTTTTGCTTATACACGAGTGGTATATTTAAGCTTGTAGGACCTGGCAGCGATTGCTTCCATGTCAATGAAAAAAGCCTTAGCCCCATGTAGATGTGGTCCGCAGAGTGCCAACATGAGGGAATAATGAGACTGGTGTTTAAAATGTCAGTCTTAATAAATTCCAACCCCTGTATAAGGTTTCTTTATTTAGGCATTCCTAATAGAAATGAGTTGTTCAATGCATATTTTCTTTTACTGATTTGGGCCATTTTGTACAAACCAATCAATCTCTTTGATCGATCATGTTTTGCATGGTGTGAGCCCCATTTATTGGAGGATATTAACTGTAAATGTCCTAAGCGCTATTCTATCTGGGACTAGATAACAGTACATAAAAACCATATTGTTTGTCAACTAAAGGCATACTAATAGGGATTTGTACTGTCTGCCATATTAGCCTGCCACTCTATACATTTTGTCCTAATTTGGTTAACATATTCACAATTTTTTTTAAAATCCTTTATTGTTCTATAGCCAAGCATCAGAAACAAATGGGAAAGGAGAAAGAGTTCACACAGGAAACCATCAATGACTACAGTGCAACACAGCAGCCGTATATGGAGCAGGAGACAATGCTTAGAAGTGAAGGCGATCACAATTTTCCAACGAGCTCAACACCTTTATACTTCTGCCATTTAACAGATGGATCTCAGACCAACAGAAGACCAAGTTCCAGCTGGTCACATTTAGAAGAACCTGAAGATGTTCTTAACAGGCAACCACAAAGAGACAATAATGAAGACCATGACACTTTCGATGAGGATGACTTGTCTTATATGTCATTACCAATACATATAAGAGCCCAAACATCTAGTACTGTACTCCACACTGAAAGCTCTGACTGTACAGACTCATCTGAAGAGGACAACAATTACAATGGCAATGATGGACAAGCAACTACGCATAGAGAAGACAATGAAATGAATACCAATAATGCCTGTGTTATATTACATCATTCAGAGATTAGTACAAGAAATAACTCAAATTTTAGAAGTACTAATCTAGAACTAATGCAAACCTCTAGACAAATACTAGGTATCAGCCCAATTGAGACAGAAGGAACAGACCAGTCCCAAATGCCTGCTGAAAATCAGAGGGGCACTGTGGCTCCAATGAATAATGAATCAGTAACACTGTCCCGTTTTCATGAAAACAGTCCAAATACTAATGTGCAAAATGGTGAAAACCATGCACTTCCCCAAAGGACATTTAGGTCTTCTGGGGATATAGAGATGGATAGAGATAGAAGTGAGTATTCTACTGGTCCCAATGCTCCAGGCCCTCTAAGACTCAGAACATCTACTACAGCTCCCAGCATCTCACTTTTACGTGAGAACTTGGACCTAGTCTTTCACACACTCTCCATGCAGAGACAATCTGAAAGAAGAAATCTGGAGAATACCATACTCACATCACAAAATAAAGAAGCTGAAAAGCCAAAAACAGACCCAGAGAAGCTAAAAAAGATACAGGAGAGGTGAGAAGACATACAGTGTAATCAAAATCTTACATACATGTAAATGCAACCCTATTCTGTGTACATAAATATGAGCTCATTTGTAAAGATCAATCCTTTCTTAGTAAGATTTATGTAAACATATTATGTCACTTTTTACTTACACACAATTTTGCTCAGTAGACTGTAAAACATAACTACAAGTTGATAATGTCACATAACATGTTTGTTTTCACACTTCATAGTATACTACAGGAAGACTCAGAAGAGGAAGGGGATCTTTGCAGGATCTGTCTCATGGGTGGTGAAACCACAGAAAACCATCTCATAGCACCTTGTCAGTGCTCTGGAAGTTTAAAGTATGTTCACACTGAATGCTTCAAGAAATGGCTGCTGGCTAAAATTAAATCAGGTGAGAGAATGCAGCTACAACAATGTAATCTTAGATAAAGATGAAAGTTCAAGGCAGACATATTGGAGTGGATTTATCCCTGCTTCTACGCTAGTTTTATGGCGTAGAAGCAGTGAAATAATAGCTAATTCTTGCACAGTGCAAGAATTTGCGATTAAAATTGCAAATACACCATCTTTATGCCATGTGAACGTGGAGGGGGCATAGAGGGTTGCGGTGGTCTTTTGAGAAACCAGCAAAAGTTTGTATCCAATTCAGCAGTGAGCCATAGTGCCTCATTTTCTGGCCACAAGCCCCCCCCCCCCTCTGATTACCAGCAATAGTGCCAGCCACAGTCCCCTTATTTTCATCAACATCCCTGTATAATATCCCTTCTCCTAAGATTACTGGTTATGAGTAGGGGCATAAATAGATATTGGGGACAGAACTGCTCCTGTCTCAGAAGATCCAGTGTAGTTGGGACAGTGAGGGTATATAGTGTGGAGTTTATACAACAACAAAACAGTATGTATACTGTGTATGTTGGGCTGGGAGTGAACATGGAGGTTATCTGGCTTAGTGCCTTTTATAGAGGAAAATAAGGGATGAATGGCACATGGCTAGAAAGTCCTGGCAGTACACACACTTTCACACTTTCAGTAATCTGCATCAAGCTAAAAACACAGCCTAAAAAACACAAAGGATATTCAAATTCCTAATGTTTCCATGATACCTTTTCACTGTATATGTCACACTCCTGGTTTTGAGATTCAAATACTGACTTAAAATACTGATCAAATACTTACCATGTGAAAGGGCCTTAGTGTGTTATGCACTGCCCTTTACTCATATTGCAAAAAATATTGAAAAAATACATTTTTGTAGAAAAGGATTCAAATTAGTGAGTACTTTTTTTAGTAAATTCATATATTATTCTGGAGCAATTTTTACTTAGAACTCAATGCATTTTGCCATTTCTCTGTTTTCATAATTTTTTTAAATTTAATTAAGAAATATAAAATTGGGCCCAAATACAGGAAATCCCCGGTTTATGTGGAAGATAGGTTCTGTAGGTTTGTTCTTAAGTTGAATTTGTATGTAAGTCGAAACTGTATATTTTATAATTGTAACCCCACCCACATTTTTTTTTGTGACAATTGGATTTTAAAACTTTTTGGTTGTTATAAGAACCAGGATCAACAATAAATCTTAGTTGAAGACACCTTTGATAACTCTAAGAGCAGATCATTGTAGCCTGGGACTAAAGTACAGTAAATTACCAACATCCAGGAGGTCATTTGTAACTAGTTGTCGTATGTAAGTCATGTGTTCTTAAGTAGGGGGCCGCCTGTAGTGCTTACAGTCAGTGGCGTAACTAGGAGTGGCTGGGCCCCATAGCAGATTTTTGCATGGGGCCCCCGTTCCTTTTAAAAGATATATACAAATTTATACACACATATTTACAAACATAAATTTCTCACTCATGCATTCACTTTTCTATACTTGCACCCACATACATACATGTATACACTTATACGCACACATTTATGTACTCATATATACATTTATACACTAATACATTGAGTATATACAAACTTATACAGTACAAGAACAGTATAGACACTTCAAATTTGCACACATACTGGGGCAGATTTACTTACCCGGTCCATTCGCGATCCAACGGCAGGTTGTGTGCGGTGGATTCGGGTCTTCCGGCGATTCACTAAGGTAGTTCTTCCGACGTCCACCAGATGTCGCTGCTGCGCTGAAGTTCCCCGAGGTCCGCCGGAATGCACCATCCTATACCTGGTGAAGGTAAGCGCGAGTCCCGCGACACTTTTTTTTAAAAAATGCGGCGTTTTTTCCGAATCCGTCAGGTTATCGTTCGGCCACGCCCCTCGATTTCCGTTGCATGCTTGCCGGTGCCTATGCGCCACAATCCGATCGCATGCGCCAAAAACCCGGGGCAATTCAGGGAAAATCGTCGCAAATCGGAAATATTCGGGTAACACGTCGGGAAAACGCGAATCGGGCCCTTCGTAAATGACCCCCACTGTATAGTACATACACATAATATACCTATAGTATGTATATGTATACTTATCCATACAGTATAAACACACCATATACATACATACATACTGTGTTTACAAACAGTGCATACAGCATTTAAACACATACATTTAGTGTATAAAGCATATACACACATGTATAGCATGTACACACACATACAGCAAACGCATACATTCACATACATACAGTACATGCAGCAGCATTTACAAAAACACACACAGCATTATATAATATATATATATACACAGACACACACACACACAGTCCATATACATATATACACTATATATATACATATATATACACACACACACATATTATATATATACACACACACGCATATATATGTATATATGTACACAGATACATTTAAATAATGGTACTTACTTTTTTTTATGTCCAGCACGGTGGCTGTGTGGGTCAGCAGGCCGGTGTTTGGGCGAACCATCAGGCGGGTGTTTCAGTGTTCGTGCGGGCGGTAAGTTCGGCAGGCGGGCGGTTGGCAAGTGCGGTGGGCAGACGGCTGGGCGGCAAGTGCGGTGGGAGGGTAGTCGAGCCGCAAGTGTGGTGGGCGGGCCTAACGGGAGGCAAGTGCGGTGGGAGGGTAGTCGAGCCGCAAGTGCGGTGGGCGGGCCTAACGGGAGGCAAGTGCGGTGGGCGGCAAGTGAGGTGGGCGGGCAGCAAGTGAGGTGGGTGGGCGCACAGCAAGTGAGGTGGGCGCGCAGACAGCAAGTGAGGTGGGCGGGCGGACGGACGGACGGTAAGTTGGCTGGCAAGTGTGCGCGGGCACTTTGGTGGGCGGTTCGTTGTGTGGACGGCTGGGAGGGAAGTTCAGTGTTGCCGGCATATGGGAGGCTCATCTGTTTGGGAGGCAGTAGGCGGGTCAGGCACACGCGGCTGTGTGTCCCCGGGCCCCCTAACCTCACGGGCCCCGTAGCAACCGCTACGGCTGCTACGGCAGTAGTTACGCCACTGCTTACAGTGCCAGGCTGTGTAGTAACACAACTTACTTGACAAAGAGCATGGTAGTGCCCAGCCGAGAATTTGTTATATTTGCATTACAACAAATTAAAGGGAAAATCTAGACCATAGTGTTCTAATTAAAATGCTTGGAATACAAGTATTTAGTAAGCTTAAGATCCTCTTGAGAGAAAGAACAGCGTCTGACAAACACATTTCTATTCCAGGGGCTGAGCTGAACACAGTAAGAACCTGTGAGATGTGCAAAGAAAAGGTGAAGTGCGAATTTGAAGGCTTTGACTTGAATGAGCATTATAGAAAACATCAGGAGACACAGGTGATATTGCAATGTATCAGATTTTTTAGGTACCTGGGGATTCATAGTGGTGAATAAGTGAGTTCAAGCCATTGAATAGAAGAAAAAATTTACTTTGGAACATTGATAGTATTTTATTATGTTCATGATATTGGGTTATCAATAAGAGGTAGAAAAGACTGAAAATTTTAATACAAGCCATATCACAATAATAAACCTCTTGCTTTATAAATCCAGGCCTCGCTAAATCCCAGTCTGTACCTGGTATTACTACTTCATCTATATCAGCAAAGATATGAAGAACTGCTGCAGCTGTCAAACACTCGAGACCGGGTATCAGAGGTAAAGAAATAAAGTTTGCATTTATCTAGCAATCTCCCACCAGCAGAATTACATGTATGGCAATACTGAGCCCTGAAGGGGTCTATTTTGCCATGGATGACGCACAACTGTTGAGGGCCTAGACATTTTGAATTGTGCCTCTAAAGGGCCTGAACCTTTTTTAGCTTTAATTATAACCCACTATTACAATAGGCAGAAAATAAATGATAGACCTACACTCACCGGCCACTTTATTAGTTACACCTGTCCAACTGCTCGTTAACACTTAATTTCTAATCAGCCAATCACATGGCGCTAACTCAGTGCATTTAGGCATGTAGACATGGTCAAGACAATCTCCTGCAGTTCAAACCGAGCATCAGTATGGGGAAGAAAGGTGATTTGAGTGCCTTTGAACGTGGCATGGTTGTTAGTGCCAGAAGGGCTGGTCTGAGTATTTCAGAAACTGCTGATCTACTGGGATTTTCACACACAACCATCTCTAGGGTTTACAGAGAATGGTCCGAAAAAGAAAAAACATCAAGTGAGCGGCAGTTCTGTGGGCGGAAATGCCTTGTTGATGCCAGAGGTCAGAGGAGAGTGGGCAGACTGGTTCGAGCTGATAGAAAGGCAACAGTGACTCAAATCGCCACCCGTTACAACCAAGGTAGGCAGAAGAGCATCTCTGAACGCACAGTACGTCGAACTTTGAGGCAGATGGGCTACAGCAGCAGAAGACCACACCGGGTGCCACTCCTTTCAGGTAAGAACAGGAAACTGAGGCTACAATTTGCACAAGCTCATCGAAATTGGACAGTAGAAGATTGGAAAAACATTGCCTGGTCTGATGAGTCTCGATTTCTGCTGCAACATTCGGATGGTAGGGTCAGAATTTGGCGTCAACAACATGAAAGCATGGATCCATCCTGCCTTGTATCAACGGTTCACGCTGGTGGTGTCATGGTGTGGGGATATTTTCTTGGCACTCTTTGGGCCCCTTGGTACCAATTGAGCATCGTTGCAACGCCACAGCCTACATGAGTATTGTTGCTGACCATGTCCATCCCTTTATGACCACAATGTACCCAACATCTGATGGCTACTTTCAGCAGGATAATGCGCCATGTCATAAAGCTGGAATCATCTCAGACTGGTTTCTTGAACATGACAATGAGTTCACTGTACTCAAATGGCCTCCACAGTCACCAGATCTCAATCCAATAGAGCATCTTTGGGATGTGGTGGAACGGGAGATTCGCATCATGGATGTGCAGCCGACAAATCTGCGGCAACTGTGTGATGCCATCATGTCAATATGGACCAAAATCTCTGAGGAAGGCTTCCAGCACCTTGTTGAATCTATGCCACGAAGAATTGAGGCAGTTTTGAAGGCAAAAGGGGGTCCAACCCATTACTAGCACCTAATAAAGTGGCCGGTGAGAAGCCAAGCAAATCTACCTATGTCGCATGTATAATATGGAATAAATAATTTTACTACAAATATCACTAGTATATAGGTATTTTATGATTTGGTCAACACAAGACACAGCTTTTGCTGTCTTGCAGGAGGTTAAAAAGTTGAGTTTTGTGCCATTTGCAAGTAGTGTCTCTGCATGACTTGTTTCTGTACAAACACTGAAGGGTCTATATCAAATGATTTGCACAAAATAGCCAAGATATATTATTGAAAATAATAAAACCCTTACTGAACCCATACAGTAAATACTGTAAAAAAAATAATAAAAAACATGCAGAAAATTAGGATTTTTGCACATCCAGCCAAACAAAAAAGCTATAAAAAGTGATCAAAATGTCCCACCGTAATGAGCCCAATAAAAAGTACAACTCATTCCGCAAAAAAAATCCTGATACAGCTCAATCAATTTTAGAAGATGGAGATGCTAGAGCAAGTGATTTTATTCAGCAAAATTATTCATAAAAAGCTATATAAATGGGAGATTGCTGTAATCGTACTGACCCATAGAATAAAAATAACATAATATCAATGCCATACAGTGTTTAAATAAAAAAATAGAAGTGAAAAATCAAAATAGATTTTTTTGCATTCCCACCTAGAAAGTTAATAAAATGTAATTGATGGGGTATAGTCACCTCAGAATAGTGTTACTATACTCCTTGAAGGGTTTAGTTTTCAAATGGGGTCACTTTTTAGGGCTTTCTCTTACTGGTTTGTACATACTTACATACAAGTATGTTATAGGCTCAGCAAATGCTACATAGCACCTTAAATTTGTTTCAGTAAAATTTGCCCTCCAAAAGCATGATGGTGTTCTTTTCCTGCTTTGGTATGTTATGGGTAAATAAAGTGGTTAACATCCATATGTGGGGTATTACTCAAGAGAAACTGCATAACAAAATATGAGATGTTTTTTCTCATTTTATCCTGCATGAGCAGGTAAGCTATAGGGCTAAATAAACATTTTATTGTCAAAATTTTAAAATTATGTATAGAACCCCCATTTTGTTTTATTTCGTGTTTGAACCTTAAATGGTTAACAAGCTTGAATACTTTGAAGGGTGCAATTTAAAAATTTGGTACTTTGTAGGGAGTTTTTAATAATTAGAACTTTTGAAACCCCTATAAACATTAATAGGCCTCTAAAATAATGGAATTTAAAATTTTTGTTTAAATCTGGAAAATTGCTGATTGATCTGTAAGCCTCCTAACATCCTAATTAGATAAAATAAATAATGTCAACATAAAGCAAACCTTTGCTTAATGTTTAGAGAAAGGAGGTAGAGACAGCTCACCTGCAAGTCATGTAGCAGTATCTGGCATGGTTGGAGCACGGACAACTTTGTTCCAAGTCAATACTTAGAGAGGATGCACACTTGAGTCCAGCTTACACAGCGATCCAGAGTAAACTGTGAAAAATTTATTTCAAAAGGGTAAAAGTTTATCTTGCAATCGAACATGTTGGAGACACAGACATACACAGCGTTAATGCCTACGCGTTTCGGAAAAATCCTTAGTCATGGCATAACGTGAGACATGAACAGGTGATTTTTACATAGTCCACTTTTACGGTCATGTGATCACATTTAAAGGAAGATAACAGAGTTAAAAATTGCATCGTAGGTGCCAACTTCAGATATATACACATAACATCAAACATATAACTAGAATGTAAGTTCGGGTAATGCATAAACATTGGAGAACCAAATGTATGGATTGTCTGACAAGTAATAGAATGACTTAAATTTGATAAATAATGTCATGTATTTTATTTAAGTCTTGTGAAAATCTTGTTTCTAATGTGAAAATCCCAAAACATTCTCTATTCATAAGTCTCTGTCTATGGTCCTCACCACGAATAGGTTTTCTTACTTTTTCTATTGCCTTAACCGCAGCATGTGAACAGTCACCTTTATGCATCAATGGAAATGTTTTGAGGCCTTGGAAATATTAAGTGCCGACGGGTTCTTGGCGTCAGAGAAATGGCGTCTGATTCGTACTTTTAATGGACATGTTGTACACCCCACATATTGCACAATACATTAGGTACATGTGATACAGTACACCAAAAAGGTACTATTACAATTAATATAATTATGTATTTTAAACCCTTGTTGTGTGGATGTAGATGTTATAATTGTGGTTGGAAAGGCATCATATACAGACATTATGGCCACATTTGTATGAGCCTTTAGTCCGCAGCCAGTTAGGAGTGTCTTGTGTTTTAGAGAGAAAAAGACTCGGGGATAATAATTGGCCAAGAGTAGGAGCTTTCCTAGAAACATAGTTCACCCCATTGCTTAGTATATGAAAAAGGTCCTCATCAAGAGACAACAGGGGAAAATATTTACATATACTGTAATAGATTTTATATCATTAACCCCTTAGCGCTCCGCGCCGTAGCTGTACTGCGCAGCTTCCCACTATTGGCGCTCAGCGCAGTACAGCTACTGCGCGAGCGCATACTATTTTAGAATTGTCACCACGTCGCGAGACGTGGTGACATCGGGCTGAAATTTGGGTGACAGAGGCAGGAGGAGTTCCTGTCTCCGTCACCCGACCAATCAAATTGGTCCCGCCCGCCGATCGCCGTGATTGGCCAGTCAAACCTGACTGGCCAATTACAGCGATTTTAGGCTAAAAAACGTGCTTTTAGCACTTTCCTCTTCCTCCAGCGGCACCATTTTGGTTTGGTATCGCTGGAGAGAGGAAAGAGCGTTACTGTGTGCACCAAAATACACTTTTACACTATAAATAGTGTTCTGATCCTTATCTGATCCCTATTGTTCCCTACAAATTCCCATCCTATCTGTTTTTTCCTGTGTCCTGTGTGTTACCTGTGTGATCGCCTTGTGTGATCCCACGTGTCTTCCGTTTTTCCCTGTCTGTCCCTTCTGAACCCAAACGCACTTTTCAGTGCGCTGTGTTAGCGTTGTTCTGCACTGGACGCACTTTTCAGTGCGCCGTGTGAATAGCGCTGCACAGAATCTTTAGCAATCTTAGCGGTAGTTAGTTTGTCTTAGGGCAAGCTAGGTGCATTTGTAGCGCCTTTTTGCGCGGTGCACATAGGTTTTTTTTCGGTGCCTGGTAATATTTTTTTCCAGAACGCCGTAGGTGTACCCGTACATAGCTACTTTTTGTGTGTGCCATCTGTGCGGCTGGTCCGTGTGGCTTGGTGTGCATTATCTTTTTTTTTTGTGTGCTATCTGTGCGGCTTGTCCGTGTAGTTTAGTGCGCATTATTTTTTGTGTGTGCCATCTGTGCGGCTTGTCCGTGTAGTTTGGTGTGCATTACCTTTTTTTTTGTGTGCTATCTGTGCGGCTTGTCCGTGTAGTTTAGTGCGCATTATTTTTTTTGTGTGCTATCTGTGCGGCTTGTCCGTGTAGTTTAGTGCGCATTATTTTTTGTGTGTGCCATCTGTGCGGCTTGTCCGTGTAGTTTGGTGTGCATTACCTTTTTTTTTGTGTGCTATCTGTGCGGCTTGTCCGTGTAGTTTAGTGCGCATTATTTTTTTTGTGTGCTATCTGTGCGGCTTGTCCGTGTAGTTTAGTGCGCATTATTTTTTTTGTGTGCTATCTGTGCGGCTTGTCCGTGTAGTTTAGTGCGCATTATTTTTTGTGTGCCATCTGTGCGGCTGGTCCGTGTGGCTTGGTGTGCATTATCTTTTTTTTTTGTGTGCTATCTGTGCGGCTTGTCCGTGTAGTTTAGTGCACATTATTTTTTGTGTGTGCCATCTGTGCGGCTTGTCCGTGTAGTTTGGTGCGCATTATCTTTTTTTTTGTGTGTGCTATCTGTGCGGCTTGTCCGTGTAGTTTAGTGCACATTATTTTTTGTGTGTGCCATCTGTGCGGCTTGTCCGTGTAGTTTGGTGCGCATTATCTTTTTTTTTTTGTGTGCTATCTGTGCGGCTTGTCCGTGTAGTTTAGTGCACATTATTTTTTGTGTGTGCCATCTGTGCGGCTTGTCCGTGTAGTTTGGTGTGCATTCTATTTTTTTTTTTGTGTGCCTGCTAGACGGTTTATCCGTGTAGTTTGGTGCACATTATCTAATTTTTCTTGTTCTCTATTTTTTTTTGTGTGCAATGTCTCAGAAGACGTACACCGTGTTGGAGGCATATAACATGCTTGCCTCTGACACCGAGTCAGCTAGTGGGGATGATGGTCCCTTTTACCTATCATCATCCTCCTGCTCATCTTCCAGTGACCTGGAAGGACCCCCAAGAAGGCGCCGTAGGGTTCCAGGGACTTCTGCAATTGAAGTGCCTGGGACTTCTGCAGGAGAAGTGCCTGGGACTTCTGCAGGAGAAGTGCCTGGGACTTCTGCAGGAGAAGTTTCTGGGACTTCTGCAGGAGAAGCGTCTGGGGCTTCCACTGACCCCACATGGGTAGCCCCAGATAATTATACCCCTCAGGTCCCTGACTTTTTGGGCCATCCTGGCATTAACTTTGACACGACAGGGCTCAGAGCTGTAGACTTTTTTAAGTTTTTTTTTGATGAGGAGCTGCTAAATATTATTATATTTCAGACAAATCTCTACGCTGCACAACATATTGCCCAAAACCCCACGTCCTTTTATGCACAACCCTACAGGTGGACCCCTGTCACTGCAGCAGAGATGCACAAGTATTGGGGCATAATACTCCTTATGGGGATAGTAAAGAAGCCTTCAATCAGGGACTACTGGAGCACAGACATACTGTACCACACCCCCATGTTCCGCATGGCAATGAGCAGGATGCGCTTTGAAGCCATCCATAAGTTTTTGCACTACACTGACAACACACAGTGCCCACCCAGAGGTGACCCCAGTTATGATCGGTTATTTAAGGTCAGGCCCATATTAGATCATTTTAGTGCCAAGTTTGCCCAGGCATATACTCCCGCCAAACATGTGAGCATAGACGAGTCCCTGGTACAATTCAAAGGGAGACTTCAATTCCGCCAGTACCTGCCCAATAAGAGGGCAAGATATGGTGTGAAAATGTATAAGCTGTGCGAAAGTTCATCAGGGTACACATACAAGTTCAGGGTATATGAAGGGAAGGACTCCTCTATAGTGCCCCCAGAATGCCCCCCCTTCCTGGGTGTTACAGGGAAGATAGTGTGGGATTTAGTGCACCCACTGCTGGACCAGGGCTACCACCTCTACCTGGACAATTTCTACACCAGCACCACCCTGTTCAAGTGCCTCACTTCCAGAAATACTGCGGCATGCGGCACTGTACGCAGAAATCAGAGAGGTCTCCCTAAGTCGCTGCTTGGGCAAAAACTTAAAAGGCACGAAAGCAGGGCACTATGCAGCGACTCTGTATTGTGTGTTAAGTACAAGGACAAGAGAGAGGTCCTTGTATTAACCACAATACATGAGCACACCACCACCCCTGTCCCAGTACGAGGTGCCAGTACAGAAACCCCCAAGCCAGACTGTATTTTAGATTATAACAAATACATGGGAGGGGTGGACTTGTCTGACCAGGTGCTTCAGCCGTACAATGCCATGCGGAAGTCGAGGGTGTGGTACAAGAAGCTGGCCGTGCACATCATGCAGATGGCATTGTATAATGCTTATGTGCTGCATCGATATGCCGGCCAGAGGGGAACTTTCCTGGAATTTCAAGAGATGGTAATAAAGTACTTTCTTTTTGGAGACCAGGAAGGGGGGAGTGCTAGCACATCTGGAAGTGAGGCCACATCACGTATTGTACCAGGGCAGCACTTTCCAGGAGTAGTTCCCCAAACAGCCAGCAAGGGAAGGTCACAAAAGAGGTGCAGGGTGTGCTCCAAAAATGGCATTCGGAAGGACACCATTCATCACTGTGAGACATGCCCAGAAAAACCAGGGTTATGTATGAAAGATTGCTTCCGAATTTATCATACATCCCTGGATTTTTAGAGTACCCTGTTGTTACCCTGACGCACAGCTTATACATCATGCTGCACCTTCCCTTCTAAGCCCTGCCATGTGCCCAGCCTGTAGATTACTGTCCCGTATGCTTTACCCGGGAAAACATGCATCATGATTTTTAGGGTGTTTGTCTCCCATGGCAGCAGCTGGGCACAAAATGACATAATAGATATTTTTTACTATGCACTATCCATTTTGCACTTTTTCAGGGGTCCACCTGTGGGGTTAAAATGCTAACTATACCCCTAGATTAATTCATGGAGGGGTGTAGTTTCCAAAATAGGGTCAGTTCTTAGGGGTTTCTACTGTACTGGCCCCTATTGGCATCTACAAATCTTTCATGATGCCAAAAAGAAAAAAAAAAGTACAATGTCTGTGCTCCAACAAGTTATTCCCTTTTGAGCCCTGCCGTGTCACCATCCTACAGATTATTGCCTCCTATGGGGTATTGCCCTAACCGGGGTAACCCGCAGAATGATTTTTGATGTGTTTTTCCCCAGTGGCATGAGTTGGGCAAAATACTTTTGTCACTTCAATGGCATATTTGATAAATTGCAATACAACTGTTTCTCTGCACTACTCACTTTGTATTACATTTGAGCCAGCACCTTAGGGGTTAAAATACTCATACAAGCCTACATACATTCTTTGAGGGGTGCCCTTTCCAAAATGGGTTCACTACTTGGGCTTTCTATTGTACTGGTACCTCGGGGGTACCCCCCATTACCAATCTAGTGAAAACGAAGCTTGAAAACCTAAATTGTGCTTCTTTCTTCCTGACCCC
Organism: Engystomops pustulosus; assembly: GCF_040894005.1. Taxonomy (NCBI): domain Eukaryota; kingdom Metazoa; phylum Chordata; class Amphibia; order Anura; family Leptodactylidae; genus Engystomops; species Engystomops pustulosus. The sequence goes on along the minus strand of NC_092416.1, from coordinate 135,048,871 downwards.
TGCTGTGTGCCCAGCCTGTAAATTATTGGCACATGTGTGGTATTGCCGTACTCAGGACAACCCCCAGAATGATTTTTGGGGTGTTTGTCTAAAGTGGCATGGGTTGGGCACAGTATATGAGGCACAAAAATGACTTTTTTGAGATAAAAACACAATTTTTACTCTGCACCATTTACTTTGCATTCAATTTTGACCAGCGTGTTGGGGGTTAAAATGATCATACAAGCCTACATACATTCTTTGAGGGGTGCCCTTTCCAAAATGGGTTCACTACTTGGGAGTTTCTATTGTACTGGTACCTCGGGGGTACCCCCCATTACCAATCTAGTGAAAACGAAGCTTGAAAACCTAAATTGTGCTTCTTTCTTCCTGACCCCTGCCGTGTGCCCAGCCTGTAAATTATTGGCACATGTGTGGTATTGCCGTACTCAGGACAACCCCCAGAATGATTTTTGGGGTGTTTGTCTAAAGTGGCATGGGTTGGGCACAGTATATGAGGCACAAAAATGACTTTTTTGAGATAAAAACACAATTTTTACTCTGCACCATTTACTTTGCATTCAATTTTGACCAGCGTGTTGGGGGTTAAAATGATCATACAAGCCTACATACATTCTTTGAGGGGTGCCCTTTCCAAAATGGGTTCAGTACTTGGGAGTTTCTATTGTACTGGTACCTCGGGGGTACCCCCGATTACCAATCTAGTGAAAACGAAGCTTGAAAACCTAAATTGTGCTTCTTTCTTCCTGACCCCTGCCGTGTGCCCAGCCTGTAAATTATTGGCACATGTGTGGTATTGCCGTACTCAGGACAACCCCCAGAATGATTTTTGGGGTGTTTGTCTAAAGTGGCATGGGTTGGGCACAGTATATGAGGCACAAAAATGACTTTTTTGAGATAAAAACACAATTTTTACTCTGCACCATTTACTTTGCATTTAATTTTGACCAGCGTGTCGGGGGTTAAAATGCTCACCACAACCACCGATAAATTCTTTGAGGGGTCTAGTTTCCGTAATGGTATCATTTATTGGGGGTTTCTATTGCACTGGCACCTCACGGGCACTGCCAACATGACATGGCACTCCAAATCCAAACATGTGAAAACGGAGCTGGAAAATCAAAATTTCATTCCTTCCGTTCTCATCCCTTCTGTGTGCCCAGTCTGTAAATTATTGGCACATGTGTGGTATTGCTGTACTCGGGACAACCTGCAGAATGATTTTTGGGGTGTTTGTCTAAAGTGGCATGGGTTGGGCACAGTATATGAGGCACTAAAATGACATTTTTGAGATAAAAACGCAATTTTTACTCTGCACCATTTGCTTTGCATTTAATTTTGACCAGCGTGTCGGGGGTTAAAATGCTCACCACAACCACCGATAAATTCTTTGAGGGGTCTAGTTTCCGTAATGGTATCATTTATTGGGGGTTTCTATTGCACTGGCACCTCACGGGCCCTGCCAACATGACATGGCACTCCAAATCCAAACATGTGAAAACGGAGCTGGAAAATCAAAATTTCACTCCTTCCGTTCTCATCCCTTCTGTGCGCCCAGTCTGTAAATTATTGGCACATGTGTGGTATTGCTGTACTCGGGACAACCCGCAGAATGATTTTTGGGGTGTTTGTCTAAAGTGGCATGGGTTGGGCACAGTATATGAGGCACTAAAATGACATTTTTGAGATAAAAACACATATTTTACTCTGCACCATTTACTTTGCATTCAATTTTGACCAGCGTGTCGGGGGTTAAAATGCTCACCACAACCACCGATAAATTCTTTGAGGGGTCTAGTTTCCGTAATGGTATCATTTATTGGGGGTTTCTATTGCACTGGCACCTCACGGGCCCTGCCAACATGACATGGCACTCCAAATCCAAACATGTGAAAACGGAGCTGGAAAATCAAAATTTCACTCCTTCCGTTTTCATCCCTTCTGTGTGCCCAGTCTGTAAATTATTGGCACATGTGTGGTATTGCTGTACTCGGGACAACCTGCAGAATGATTTTTGGGGTGTTTGTCTAAAGTGGCATGGGTTGGGCACAGTATATGAGGCACTAAAATGACATTTTTGAGATAAAAACGCAATTTTTACTCTGCACCATTTACTTTGCATTTCATTTTGACCAGCGTGTCGGGGGTTAAAATGCTCACCACAACCACCGATAAATTCTTTGAGGGGTCTAGTTTCCGTAATGGTATCATTTATTGGGGGTTTCTATTGCACTGGCACCTCACGGGCCCTGCCAACATGACATGGCACTCCAAATCCAAACATGTGAAAACGGAGCTGGAAAATCAAAATTTCACTCCTTCCGTTTTCATCCCTTCTGTGTGCCCAGTCTGTAAATTATCGGCACATGTGTGGTATTGCTGTACTCAGGACAACCCGCAGAATGATTTTTGGGGTGTTTGTCTAAAGTGGCATGGGTTGGGCACAGTATATGAGGCACTAAAATGACATTTTTGAGATAAAAACGCAATTTTTACTCTGCACCATTTACTTTGCATTTAATTTTGACCAGCGTGTCGGGGGTTAAAATGCTCACCACAACCACCGATAAATTCTTTGAGGGGTCTAGTTTCCGTAATGGTATCATTTATTGGGGGTTTCTATTGCACTGGCACCTCACGGGCCCTGCCAACATGACATGGCACTCCAAATCCAAACATGTGAAAACGGAGCTGGAAAATCAAAATTTCACTCCTTCCGTTTTCATCCCTTCTGTGTGCCCAGTCTGTAAATTATTGGCACATGTGTGGTATTGCTGTACTCAGGACAACCCGCAGAATGATTTTTGGGGTGTTTGTCTAAAGTGGCATGGGTTGGGCACAGTATATGAGGCACTAAAATGACATTTTTGAGATAAAAACGCAATTTTTACTCTGCACCATTTACTTTGCATTTAATTTTGACCAGCGTGTCGGGGGTTAAAATGCTCACCACAACCACCGATAAATTCTTTGAGGGGTCTAGTTTCCGTAATGGTATCATTTATTGGGGGTTTCTATTGCACTGGCACCTCACGGGCACTGCCAACATGACATGGCACTCCAAATCCAAACATGTGAAAACGGAGCTGGAAAATCAAAATTTCATTCCTTCCGTTCTCATCCCTTCTGTGTGCCCAGTCTGTAAATTATTGGCACATGTGTGGTATTGCTGTACTCGGGACAACCTGCAGAATGATTTTTGGGGTGTTTGTCTAAAGTGGCACGGGTTGGGCACAGTATATGAGGCACTAAAATGACATTTTTGAGATAAAAACGCAATTTTTACTCTGCACCATTTGCTTTGCATTTAATTTTGACCAGCGTGTCGGGGGTTAAAATGCTCACCACAACCACCGATAAATTCTTTGAGGGGTCTAGTTTCCGTAATGGTATCATTTATTGGGGGTTTCTATTGCACTGGCACCTCACGGGCCCTGCCAACATGACATGGCACTCCAAATCCAAACATGTGAAAACGGAGCTGGAAAATCAAAATTTCACTCCTTCCGTTCTCATCCCTTCTGTGCGCCCAGTCTGTAAATTATTGGCACATGTGTGGTATTGCTGTACTCGGGACAACCCGCAGAATGATTTTTGGGGTGTTTGTCTAAAGTGGCATGGGTTGGGCACAGTATATGAGGCACTAAAATGACATTTTTGAGATAAAAACACAATTTTTACTCTGCACCATTTACTTTGCATTCAATTTTGACCAGCGTGTCGGGGGTTAAAATGCTCACCACAACCACCGATAAATTCTTTGAGGGGTCTAGTTTCCGAAATGGTGACATTTTGGGGGGTTTTCTATTGTACTTTTACTTCAGGGGCTCTTCAATTACACTGTGGCACCACAAAATATTTGCAGCCAAATTGGCCTTCCAAATTCCCGGTATCGCTAACTCTGTTCTGGACATCGATGTGCGGGGAAACAGCAGCTGACATCCACATGTCTGGTATTGCCGTACTCGGAAGAAGCAGGGCAAGAAATTAGGAATATATATTTACCTCAAATTCCTTCTGAATGTATCCGTTTTAGGGCTAAATTGGAAAGATTGAAATCAAAAATTGAAATTTCAAAATTTCCACTCCATTTTCATATGCTTCCGGAAAAATAATTAAAGGGTTAACAGACTTCTTAAATGCTGATTTGAATAGGTTGAGATGTTAGGTTCATAAAATGGTGTTACTTGTGGGGGTATATAGTACATAAGCCTTTATACGGCACTTCCAAACTGAATTGATCACCAAAAAGTTCGCATTTTTCAAATTTCAAGAAAATCTGAGAAGTTGCTACTAAAACTTCAAACCTTCTCACATCCATAAAAATAATGGAAACGTAAAACAAATTATGGATATAAAAAGAAGACCAATGGCAAAAGGTTTCTATCAAAAAAAATTTGTGGTATCACTTTTTGTCTAAAAATTATAACATTTGAAACTTTGAAAATAGTCATTTTTTTCAAATTTTTCCTAAATTTTTGAATTTTTACCCCCCAAAAAAGGAACGGATCACCGAAATGACACTACTAACATAAACTACAATGTCTCACGAGAAAACAATCTCAAAATCACAGAGATATCTTAAAGCGTTGAAAAGTTATTACCACAGGAAGAGACGCTGGTCAAATTTCCAAAAAAAGTTGCGAGCCTTAACCTGCAAACAGGCTGCGTCCTTAAGGGGTTAAATTGTTCACTAGATGTGATGACAAATGTGATGGGATGTTTGTCATTCCTGACCTTTATTTGATTTGTCTTGTGAATTTGAACCAAATCTGATCTCTGAATCTTTTTGGTAACATTAGTTGCTCTCTTTAGCATCCACCTAGGGTACTGGTGATTAGCCAGTCTACTGCAAGCTTGCTTCGTTTCTAAGTTTAGGGTTGTTTAGGGTCAGTGCAATTTCTCTTAGTATGGATCAGTTCACCCGTTGGTGCGGTTGACAAAACGTGGCTTGGAGTATGGAGTTAGTGGCAGTAGATTTTATATCTGCTGTGAGTGTGAAAGAAATTAACCTTATCCTGCTGGAAGCTTTGTGTAAATTTCAAATTGACATCATTATTATTCACATATGCCATAACTGTATGATGAGCAGAACTTTTAGAAATCAGAAATAAAATTTTATATTTTATCATAATTAAATGCAAAACATTTCAATCAAATATTACACCAAGGTTAAGTACGACATGTCAAGAAAAAACAATCTGAAAATCAACTTGGTAAAATAAAGTGTTCTAAAGTTACAATCGTATATAATGACAAATGACAGATTTGAAAAACCGGCTGGGTCCTTAAGGGGAAAATGAGCTGTGTCCTTATAGGGTTAATATTGATTAGTTAAATTTTCTGCCATTTTCATTTTTTTTTCTACAAAAAAATACCCTTAGTAGCTTTTAGACGGATGTATCGATTGTGCCTTTTAAGAATTGGGTAAACTTTTTGGGCTAAAGCACTCAACTCTGAGTGCCAGCCAACATCTGTGACATGTGACTCTGCTCGTCTTCATTTCATTTTCACATGTAAAAACATTTTTTGTGTAACTTTATGAATACTCAAGACAAACCAAATAGCAGACCCCAGAAGACAGTTGTGAGGCATTTATCATTTGGAAGTTTTCAGTTCTCTGTTTTATGTAATTCACTGAATCCTGAGTTGCTTTGGCTTATTTTTGTATGTTCTGTATTTGGCTGCTTTATGAATCAAAACGCTGGATGTCTTCCATTAGGGATACAGCATAGAAACATTGCAAAAGACAACAAAACATTTGCCCAATTAACTTCATAAAAACTCCCCAAAAAAGAGGGCTCAAATGGTAATGTTAAAGCTCCACCTCCCCCCAGACTCTTTGGAGGAAATTTATAATAAGCCTGCGCCTCGTGTGCTGGGGTATGATGAAACCCTGCCCCTCCAGCACTGCTGGATACATTAGGAGGCTCTGGTCTCTTGATGTATCTGACAGGCCAGACTGTGCAGTGTACAATTTGCAACATTTGCGTTATTAACCAGCAAACATTCAGCGTGAATGGTTGCAGGCTATAGCAAGTGCACAGGTGTGGGGCAGAAAAGCCCACCTCCGGTCCACTCCGTCGTCAGCTTTCCCCTTTTTCCCACCCATCCACGCATACTTGCCATGGAGGGGACATAGATGGAAAAATAATAGCAATGCCTACTGGATCGAAAGGCATTGGGGCAGATTTACTTACCCGGTCCGTTCGCGATCCAGCGGCGCGTTCTCTGCGGTGGATTCGGGTCCGGCCGGGATTCACTAAGGTAGTTCCTCTGCCGTCCACCAGGTGACGCTGCTGCGCTGAAAAGCATCGTTCCGCACTGGAATTCACCGGGCCGGACAAAGTGAAGGTAAGTGCGTCCCAAGCGACACTTTTTTTGTTTTAAATGCGGTGGTTTTTCCGAATCCGTCGGGTTTTCGCTCGGCCACGCCCCCCGCTTTCCGATCGCGTGCGCCAAAATCCCGAGGCAATACAGGGAAAGTCGGCGCAAATCGGAAATATTCGGGTAACACGTCGGGAAACCGTGAATCGGGCCCTTAGTAAATGACCCCCATTGTGATTATTTCAGAGCTTGCATGCCAGTCATATGTAAGCAAAGTAGATGGAAAATAAACAGCTACATCCTTAATTGAACAAGACTAAGCCTGTCCCACACTTGGATCTATAGGCATTTTAGCTGTCAGACTCAATCAATCAATGTTTTATGATATGTTGATATTTTATAACACATTAAGGTAGAAATATTCCTTAATATTACATGAACAGAGGACACTGGTTACCTGCTCTGCAGACCCCGATATAGAGTGAGTGACGGGTTTATAAATTCGGCAGAACACATTTGTATTGTACATCAATGCCTCCAACACAACTCCATCTAAAATATCCTATTCCCACACTTTAAGACCAACTTACCTCATTTATTATAGTTTATTTGAGATATAAGCTTACAGTTTCCTTCCAAATCTAGCAGAATGCTCATCCATGCAACAGTAATATAAGCTGAATAGCTGGAGATTTCCCACAACAGCGGTAATAACAATGTGAAAATAGAAATTACACGCCACTTTTTGTTCATTCTGAATGATATAATCATGCATTTCCTGAGTGGAAAAGACTCTGTGGAATCTACAGGGATTCATAGCAAACCAAACATTAGAAAGCAAAATATTAAGACGCATTAATTATTGTATACTTAAGGGCTGGTGTGTGGACAGGGCAGCAGAATGGGTGGAGGGGTATTTATTGCGATGTCATAGTAAGTGCTAAATGGGTTAATTACCTCTTAAGGGTTGCAGACCAATAAAAGAAATTAAATGAAACCTACCACTTGTAGTGGCAGGTTTCCGATGGCAATACCGAGCACCAGCTCAGGGTGAGCTGGTGCCGGAGCTTATTTTAGTTAGTGTTTTAAACCGCGGTATCGCGGTTTAAAACACTTTTTAAACTTTATAGCCGGCGCAGGCAGGCTACCGTGCGCGCGGCTACATAGGAAGTGAATGAGAGCCGCGTGCACGGTAAGCGCCGAGCGCGTACCTGCCTGCGCCGGCTATAACGTTTAAAAAGTGTTTTAAACCGCGATACCGCGGTTTAAAACACTAACTAAAATAAGCTCCGGCACCAGCTCACCCTGAGCTGGTGCCCGGTATTTCCATCGGAAACCTGCCACTACAAGTGGTAGGTTTCCTTTAAGTAAGGGATCAAACATATTCACTGATCTGAACCACAATAAGCTGTTTAAACAAGTCAACAAATCTATCAACCAAATAAGAAATAAAGGTCATCCTACTCTTAGGACCTCCTTTCTGGATGTTACAGGGTGTGTGAAATGCAAATCTGGTAACACGTTCTCTTTTAAATAAACTCTATTTATTTTATAGCTATCAAGAAGATTTTTACATTTGAGCCTAGGAAGACATGAACGTAAGTACAAGCACCATTCAAGTTTTACCAGCACCCTCAGTAAGCCATGACATATCCTTTCTAGCATTCATTCTTATATGTTAAAACTCACCCATTTATAAATTCACCTTCAAAGTCATATGCACATGAGCTGAGAAGAGTCACATTTAGAGGCTGGTAGAGGAGCATATGAGCCGCTCTCTTGGGCCATATTGCACCTAGAAGTATCAGTGCTTTTTGGTTTCATATTACATATGCATGTTTTAAATCATATCAGGTTTGTGGTTTTGGGAGCGGCAGAACTAGAGATACAGACAGTTAAAGAAATAGTCCCAATTATGACTTTAACTGAACATCCCTCCCGTTTTGTAGCACACAGAACAACAATCCTTATGCAGTTTAAATATGAGATTTTTGTCTTCAATAGAACTACAAATGTAATGATCCCTTTCTATCCTCTAAACCAGACTCATTTAAGGCAAAAAATGACTTCTAAACTCATATGCATTTAACTATAATGGTCTAGTTTAGTGGGGTTAAAGCTGGTAACAGTCCCTTTATAGAAATATTCCTATTACTTTATGAACCTACATAGTCGGGAGTGGTCTGGGAGGTAGTGTGGTAGCTAGTCCCGATCTGAGAATCAAGGTCCAACATTGTGAAGTAGCACTGCACCTCCTGACAGTTTTTCACTTTTGAGTTACACCCTGACATCCATGTGCAGGAAACACATATATAATAACCAATCATAAAGTGATGACATAGCCTGTCAGTGTTGCCCAGTATAGTAAATAACTGCTCCTAGCTATAACAAAATAGAATGGGTTAACAAAAAATATTTTATATTTCTATGTATCTTTATCTATCAGATATTGATTGATAGATATAAATAGCCTATCTATATCTTTCTCCTTGTATCTATATCTATCTCCACCTGTCTTTGTCTTTCTATGTATCTCTATCTTTCTACCAATCTATCTGTATATCTATTTTATCTATTCCTGTCTATCTATTTATATCTATGTATGTATGTATTTATCATATTACCTCATATGATAACAATGACAATGGGTCACATGTATCACTTGTTTTTTCTGTTGTTTTTGAGCCTTTTCATATTGTCGCACTGTTTTTGCGCCAGTCTTGCGACTAAACACCAAACTAACTAGAATTAAAGGGGGGCAGCAGAAAATCAGCACTAGAGGATCCTCTCCTGAAGAAGCCACTGCTGAGGAGATCACTGGGTGTAGGGTGTCACATACCTTGGCTCTGCTGTGAGGGTTTTTCTCATGCTGGGATGTGGGAGAGAAGCAGAGAGAGTAGTTTGTAGCATGATCACATGTAAGTACACAAATCTAACATTACGCCTATATTGCACCTAAACTGAGCTTCAATTGTGCCATCACAGATGGTTGTAACTTGTGATAATTCTGGCGCAACAATGTGCCAGAATGAAGGTGCAACAACTAGCCTTGAGTGCAGAACAGTAATACATCTGGCTCAGTGGCTCCTGTATATGGCGATTATGGCAAATATTTAGACTCAAAACCTAATCTATGACGTTCCATGGGTCATATGAAGTCGTTGTGCAAAATTTGGGGATTGTAAACATGATGGTGCAGATTCTTTTAGCAGACATAAGTACACACACATACATATTAACAATACATCTTTCTAGTTTGACTTTTTATATGTAATTTTCTCTCTCTCCAGATACAAGTGACAATGAGCAGGATTCCTAAACTCCGTTTATTTGAACCAAGATTTATAATCAGATTTTGGTGCACATCAACTTTGCCATGAATAAGTAGGCAAACATTGTGGAAGAAGATGGCCTATACATATTTCCAAAAGCAGAACGAAACAAAACAAAAAAAACATTCACCTTCTGTAAATAAATAATACATCTTAACTTCAGTGTTAATAAATACAATTAGTGGAAAGGCAACATAAAAATTAGCACGTTATTTCCCAAATAAAGCTGAAGATTTATATCAAAAGTGACAAATGGAAACAGGTTTTTTAAAAAAAAACATTTTTATTTTTTTTAAGGAACCATTTGTTTTTATGCATTGTGAACCAAACATACCTTGAGAATGCTGTAGTGACACTGATGCAGAAACATATCTTTTTTAATCCCTGAACTGAGTTGTTTTTCTCAAAAAACAATTATAAAATTGCCATATATAAACACATTACACATGGAGCTTTCTGAACCGTCCAGACAGGACTAATCAACCTGAGCTGAATGACTCCTACACAGCAGCAGGGGGATGGTGCATTGATTGATTACTTCTGCATGTCAGGGAGAACACAGTGATGCCGTGTTATCGCCTTATGCTGGGCAGGACAAGGTTGGAGTAATGTATAATTAGGGTAAAAGGAGAAGGCCTGGGCAGCCACAGGAGTAACGGAGCTTCATTATCATAATTTTATAATAGTTTTTTCAGCAAAACCACATTAAACATGATATGTTTCTGCATCAATGCAGTTACAACATTCTCAAGGTATGTTTGGTTCATAATGCATGAAATCAAATCGTAGATTTCCTTTAAAGAAAAACTACCATGAGGAATCTACTATCAGACGTAAATCTGATGGTAGATTCTTCCTAGCTGCCTCTGATCTAATCTGTTATTTAATAATCCTGGAACCTAATTTAACTTGTTAAAAAACTTTATTTTAGTAATATGTAAATTAACTGCAGAGGCTACTGGGGCGTGGAGTAGCCTTAGCTCCCAGTGCCTGGCCAGTGCCTGGCCAACCAGTAGCCTCTGTAGTTAGTTTACATATTACTAAAATAAAGTTTTTTTAACAAGTTACCATATATACTAGAGTATAAGCCGAGTTTTTCCAGCAAAAAAATGGCTTAAACAGGAGTCAAGAAAAAACCCAAAAACTGTAGTCAGCTTCTGACGCCCCCGGAGCAGGTCCACTTCCACACATCGCGGCCCCGGCATTGGTTCCATGTCACAGTCCGTCGCAGGCATAGTGACATCAGCCGCACGCTGACATTGTAATGTGGGCGCCAGCATCGACACACACTAGGATGTCAGCGAGCGGCTGATGTCATGGTGCCTGTGACGGACCGCGCGAGGACACAGAGAGTTGGAGCCGCACTGGATAGAAGGGGACCTACAGGGCTGGCAGGATATATACTAGAGGGGGCTGGCAGGCTATATATTAAGGGGGCTGGCAGGCTATGTACTTAGGGGGCTATCAGGCTATATACTAGAGGGGCTAGAAGGCCATATACTACAGGGGGCTGGCAGGCTATATACTACAGGAGGCTGGCTGGCTATATACTACAGGGGCTGGCAGGCTGTATACCAAAGGGGGCTGGCTGGCTATATATTACAGGGGGCTGGCTGGCTATATACTGGAGGGGCTGTGCTCAATGCATTTCCCACCCTCAGGTTATATTCGAGTCAATAGGTTTTCCATTTTTTTGTGTTAAAATTAGGGGTCTCGGCGTATACTTGGGTTGGCTCATACTCAAGTATATACGGTAGGTTAAGTTCCAGGATTATTAAATTACAAATTAGGGCAGAGGCAGGCAGGAGGAATCTACCATCAGATATACTTCTGATATTACAATCCTCATTATAGGTTTCCTTTAACAATACAACATCTATACAACCATATGAGACTATTCAAAGTCAGTTGGTATTTTCTCTCAGAATTGGTGTGCATTGGTGTGGCTTCTGCCATTGAAGTCGTCCTGCTTATCTTTGCCATTTCTTTAGTTGAGCCAAATGGGGTATAAGGAAAAAAGAAACTGGTTTTTAATGACTTGTAGAAAGTAAAAAAAAACAGGTGAGCTTATTTCACACGCTGTGTCGTAGTAAACTTCACAAATACTGCATACTTACAAAGTCTTTTAAACAGTAAAACAATTATCTTGAATAAGTCATTGATGGAAAAAATCTAAATAAATTGCTTCACAGCTCCTATGCACCCAAAATGAAAAATGTAGCCAAGTCTGTTTTGAATCATGTTTTGTAATTTTTCACCTTTTTGGGGGAAAATTGGATAAACTGTAACCTACTACTTTTTTATGTTTTAAAGTTTTTACAGTGCAGTATAAATAACCTAATTGGGGGAATTTATGGAGCCACTAGAAGGTGCGCCACATTGCTAAAAACAGGTCTACAGTAGAACCCAGTGGATTACCTTTAAATGGGAGTCTCCCACCTCCCTGAGCATTAAAATCTGTTATCTTAGAAATTCCCATATCTGATGAGGCAGTCGGTGCAGCAAAGTTGTGTCCCCAACACCGGGGGCAATGCTATTCCTGTCTGGATCACTACCTTCTCTGTCAGATTAGCAGGAGATTTGTCTTGTGAGAAGCATGGGGTGACACCAGAAGAACAGCAAAGTGATTTAGGCGGGAATAGCAGTGCTCCAGGTACTAAGGACATGTCCTTGGTGCACCAACTGCCTAATTAGCATACCGAATAAAGTGGGAATATTCTGGATATGGCATAGTGGACCGAAAGGGAAGTTGGAAATCGCAGTGGATTCCTCTGCAACTTGCTGCCAGCAGATTATAACACTTGGTGACGGTGGTAGGCACACTTAAAAGTGAATCTATCAGGTTTATCAGTCCTCATAGCTATATTTCTTTTTTTTTTAATCAGAATGTATTGAATTTTAAACATTATGTAAGACTAAAACCACGTACAGAAGGGTGTGCAGACCCTAAGTAAGAAAACACACTTAAAGACAAAGAGTAAAAAAGGGGGTGCTGCCCACCCCAATAGGTATGAGCGGGGTAGATCTCATCAGGTAGGTCTATTTCCTGCATGCAATATCTCAAGGCAGGCTCCAACAGTAGTGTAAGACAGAAGAAAAAGGTATATTGTTCACCGCATCAACGTCCTTGCCCGCTCTCTATTAGCGCACATCAAGCACCGAGAGTGAAGTTAGATTACACAGTACCTTTCTAACTTCACTCTCTGCGCTTGATGTGCGCTAATAGAGAGCGGGCAAGGACGTTGATGCGGTGAACAATATACCTTTTTCTTCTGTTGAATCTTTAGGTGTTTTCGACATCTCACCTGTGTTCCCCTGCGCCGCCCCCCCCCTTATCGAATGTTTTTTCTTTCACATAATAGGTTAAGGTTTGAGCTTTTGTGAAAATTTTTGTTATTTGTGAGTAGTGTAAGACATCAGCTTGGGGAAGAATCCTGGGGGGACGTGCCCTTTATTACCACATCCTATCCAATAAATGTATTTGAGTATATCAACACTAACATCAAAAGACTTTAACTACCCTCATTGTTATTTTTTTCTTTTAACGCTTCTCTCTAGTTCTAATTCAGACATGCGCATGTCACAACCTGAGTTTCAGGCAGTAGCAGGTGTGCGGCTGTGGTAGGGGTGACATTGCCGGTTTCTGTATACAAACAGAGACCGTCAGTGACGTGCAATGCTGTGGTGAACAGGAGCGCAGAAAGAGGTGATTATAAGAGGTTTATTATTTTTACAGCTCCCCAGTCATTATATAGATTTTTTTTATACCTGAAAAACCCTTTAATCCTAGTAGTAGGTCCGTCCTGAATATCCAATGGATATATACAGGGTTCTGAATGTTGGAGGTGTATCGCCATCTAGTGGCTAATAGAATGAAAAACCTGCAAATGACAAAAACATATAGGGGCACATTTACTTACCCATCCCGTTGACGCCGCCGATCCGGAATGTCCGACGAGGATTCGGGTCTGCCACTGAGATCGTGCGTCCAGTTTCCTGCATGTGTCGCTTCCCCCACTTAGGTCTGCCGGAATTCACCTTCTTCTTCCCGGTGCATGTGAGTGCTGATTTTGCAACACATTTTGGTGTTTAAATTCTGCTGTTTGTCCGTATCAGTCGGGTTGTCCGACATCCACGTCCCCCAATTTGTGTTGCATGCAAGCCGGCGCCCATGCACCACAATCCGATCGTATGCGCCAAAAACCCTGGGCAATTCAGGGCAAATCTGAAAAAAAAGAGTAGTTGCTCATGGATAACGAAATAATGATTCCACATTGAATAATATTTTTAAAGAGAAACTACCAACAGCTGCGAATCTTCTGGAGGATGATACCATGTTTAACCATAAAAGGAATATAATCTGTAAGGTTCAATATGTTGGTAGTAGTTTATAAGATTAAGTTCTGCTCACAGTTTCTCTTTAAGACCAACACTGTATGTGACTGATTTTATAAACTTAGGTAACTTGCAGCTGTGGCCTCTGCCTGGAAAGGCAATAGTGAAATGGGTGTAAGATGGAGAGGTGCTACCACCTGACCAGGGGGAGTACAAAACCCCTGCGCAGTGGGAGCACATGGTCTTTTGGTCCAGTCTGCAGAGTCAGTGTGAACAGAGAGACAGTGGGGCAGATTTACTTACTCGGTCCATTCGCGATCCAGCAGTGCGTTCTCTGCAGTGGATTCAGGTCCGGCCAGGATTCACTAAGGTAGTTCCTCCGACGTCCACCAGGTGGCACTGCTGCGCTGAAGTCCGACGAAATGCACTCAAGTTCACCGGCCTATTTCTAGTGAAGGTAAGTGCAAGTTTCGCAACCCTTTTTTTTTTTTAAATGCGGCAGTTTTTCTGAATCCATTGGGTTTTCGTTCTGCCAAGCCCCCCGATTTCCGCCGCCTGCATGCCATCGCCGATGCGCCACAATCCGATCGCGTGCGCCAAAATCCTGGGGCAATTCTGGGGAAATCGGCATAAATTGGAAATATTCGGGTAACACGTCCGGAAGACGCGAATCGGGCCCTTAGTGTGTAGCACACCTTCAGTGCTGTCACAGAAACCAATCCCAGGAACTGTGGCAGGAGACTGAAACCAGAGCTGCAGCTTTCACAGTTTGGACATAGCTCCATCTCAATTGTGACAGCCTGCATCTACTACCAGACTGGTGCACTATTCCTGCGCACCACTCTCCACGATCATTCCAGTACCAGAATCCGAATCTGATGTTTGACTGTTCTGGACCGTCGCCTGCTATCTGCTGTTTAATAAAGAACCGTAAGTTGATTTGCACAATGTTGCCTAAGTTTGATCCCTGGATATGGCTGTCTACCACCACGGGCTTCCCCATCCATTTCCTAGGGACTCAGTTTACAGACATCTCAGGGGTTGCCCCAGGGAGAAACGAGTACTTCAGCCTCTCCCTCCTTAGATTGAATAAAGCAATATACATGTGCAATACACAATGGCCCACATTAATGCAGTTTGGCTGTGTATTGTGCAGAGTGAGCCAGATTCATGAATTGTAGTGCACGGTCTTCATGAATCTGGCCCTCCCATGCACTGCTCTGGAAGTATTCACCAACTGCTTTTTGGTGCACTTTGTTCATGCTGCAGACACAATTGTGGCGCACTAACTCTCCCCTTTTGGAGCACATTTTTTCTGTCTTGTCAGGCACAATGCAGACACGACACAAAACTGGCACAGACACTATAGCAAACACTTTAATAAATGTGGGCCAATCCCTTCCTCAGCTGCTACTGACCACAGTCTTAAGATGGTTATAGTGATCTGTGGGGTTCCAGCAAATAAAGTATGCTTTAGGTGGACTAGGTGCCGATGCGCCACAATCTCTGTATAAACCCGGAGATTTCCTGGTGCAGACTTCTGATCTATAGCACTGACACATAAGCCCACATTTAATAAAAACAGTGCAAACTGCCTGTGTAGTGTTCAGGGTGCGCCAGATTCAGGATTTCTTTTTTGCTGCACCTTTAACATAGGTTGTGCGGCATTACTGTCAGACTTTGCATGTTAAATGTGGCCCACAGTCCGGATGTTCAACGCCCATTTCAGTGACAAAATTGCAAAGTCCGCCAGAAACCGGCACTATCACCTTAGTAATTGTGCACCACAGGGCTGAAGTAGCCTCTCTGCCTGCGTTGAACTATGGAAAGATGCCTCTTGACCATTCAAAACAGTAAACTTCAGTGAGTTACACTTGCCTGTACCTCTGTATAGTTCACAAACTGCTAGAACCTTTTATTTTTCCCCTAGAATAATTTACTTTTAAAACTTTTTGTTGATACTTGTGCCTTCTTATGAGATAATATATTGCTTATCTTACACACAGCAGTTGACCATAGACCACCTCTGTAAAGTTCTCTTCTGTACCTGCTGTTCTAGTGAAGAGTGGAAGGTGCCACAGAGATGCTTGTACCGCCATCTTGTGGTACTACATAGCAGTGTGTTTGCTTTGAAAACTCTATATTTGACACTCAATTTACAAAGTTACATTCTACAAGACATTTTGGGCAACTTTACTACTTTACTGGTAATAACTGTCTCTCTATGGATATATTAAACTCACTAGAGAACCTTGAAAGTGAAAACATCTATCAGAAAGTATCCAGTCTTTATTAATTCACCAAGAAAATTAAAGTGAATTGTGTGTGGTGGTCTTTCATAAAGGGGTTGTCTAAAATTATATCTTTCAGAACAAGAGACAGGGGCTGCTCTAAAAAAAACAAAAATATATATAATTCTCTTCCCGTGTCCAGGCCATGGTTGTAATATCACTTTCCCTCCCACCATGTGCTGAAACATCCTCTGCAGTTGTAAGATTCCATTAGTCAGAGGGGGAAGGGGGTAGTTATGAGGGAGAGGGAGAGACAACCTATGTAACTACAGCACAGAGGGGCTCTAGTGACACCCCCTAGAGCCCTTCAGACTCATTAACATAATTGTAATTGCAACACCCCTGCCGATGCATAGGCTTGGTGGCTGTTGCGAATAGCGCCCTCTCCATGGGAGGAGACTGATCACCTCACTAGGAGGTCTCCAAACGTGGAGAACTTAGTAATTGCAGCTTTACCACTATCTGGTAAAGCAAGAGTTAACATGACAAATGTTATTAACCAATCATATCTTTGTAGCATTGTAAAGCAAGCTGGATGCTGGTTTGAGGGTGCTGCCACCTGACCAGGGGACTATAAAAACACCATGTGGATGTAAGCACATGGTCTTGGATCCCAGTCAGCAGAGTGAGAAGCAAGTCCGGTGTGCAGCCCCTGCAGAGCTGCTATCCAGACACACTACAAGGAAGCAGAGTGTCTCAGGCCACTGCCTGACACCCTGAGCAAGTTAGGAGAATAAGCCCCAGAGCATAGGTCCACTGTCCAGACTCGGCTACATCTACCAGCCCAGCCTGATGCCATTATCAGGCTGTGAGAAATCCTTCCTATGGACCAGCTATCTCCTACCAGTTTTCCAGCCTGCTGAATCTGCTGCTAATGTTTGGCCATTGTCTGCTGTTTGAAGTTGAATAAAGAACTGTGAGTTGAACAATGTGCCTCAGTGTAATTACTTCGCCATCATGGGCTCCCAGTCCTCCATCACCCAAGGATTCACATATACACCTCAGGGGTTGTCCCAGAGAGAAACTTCCTTAATCAGCCTCTCCCTCCCTTTTCTTGCACACACCACCTGCTGGAGACCTGTCAGGCTGTAGGCTCATCCTCCGGTCCCAATACCAAGAACTGTGACTATAGCATGCCCTAGGCCACATAAGCCAACCACAACGGTATTCTGGACCCTAGCTTTCTACAACCACAGAAGAAAGGCTAGGCTCTAGTGTGGGATGTTGCATAACCATCTATGAGTAAGTGTCCCTGGTTTATCTTGCTTTTTTGTCTTGATTTTGATTGTACATTTCTTTTTAAGAAGACCCGTCACCCAAATTTTACCCCTCACACCTGTAATATCTGCTGGTATAGGGTTATAAGTACTCCACATGTCACCGTAAATTATCTGCCACTGAGGCACTTTACTTTAATTATAACCATTATTCTGGTATGTAAATGATTAGACAAGAGTCAATTTTTGAATAGAAAAGGCACATTTTCTCCAGGCTGCCAGTGAGCCACGCCTCCTTTTTTAAGGGCACTTAATGTCCTTACCAGAATTTCAGGTGAAATTAGCAGTTTGCATTGTGTGGGAAAATGCTGATTTTTTTGACCATTTAACGCACCCTGTGATGGGTAAGACAAGATATGGTGGGCGGAGCCAATAAAGACAGAGGCTAAAAAAGTTTGAGGATCGATTTTACTGGTGGGGGAGGCAGATTTAAGCTGGGACACCTGGAATGTACTTTTCTAGAAAGGCACAGTCGGGGGTAAGGTGTATTGTGCTTGTCCTTAAAGACAAGTTTCCTTTAATGTATTTAAGTATGACAAGCAGAATTGCTTTGGATATTGTCCTGTGTGGAATCTGCATTTGGTTCTCCCCATGAACCCAAAATGGCTCAAAAACATGAAGTCATGAAGTCCACCAGATGATGTGAGAATCTGCACATTTTGTATGGTCCACACTCTCATCAGATATATATTTCCATTATAAAGACATAGCACTTAGCGTGGAACACTTTTTGATGACTGATTAGACACTCAATGAAGATTACAATTAAATTATTGTTAATGTTGTCAGTCAGATGACGATTCCAGTTTAATATTAGGCAAGATTAATTATTGCTTGAGTTTGCAGAGGCAACCTGCAGCTCTCCAGCTGTTACTGAATCCTGAATATCTGGTACAGTATGTTCAAAGTTGAACTACATCGGCAGATGGATAACCTTATGTTACATAATATCACTGTATAGCAAGGCCAAAGATAATATATACTGTGCACATTAATCACATAATGCTTGTTACACTGGGCTCCCTTGCAGTGGTTTTTGTCATGTTTCTTTGTCACATTTTTGCTGTGAATTCTCTGTAATCATGGCAACAATGCTATAGGACACCCAGTCTTATAGGATGCTAACTTTAAAACTATATATACACAGATGCTTTGGTTGCACTTGCCTGTATTTATGTATCCATTCCCATACTTAATATTTTTAGAAGGTCACTCCAAATACATTAAGTTGCCTCTTATCCTGATTCCTGCACCACAAGAATAGGTGTCACTTGTACCCCCAAATGAATGCAACGGCTGGTTGGAGATGTGCGGCTGCTCCATTAATTTTTATAGGACAGCTGGAGATAGCCAAATACAGTGCCCAGCTAACTCCATTGGTCACAAAGAGATTGAGTGGTGAAAATCTGTTCATTTGGGAGTACAAGTGATCCCTATAAGGAACAACTTAAAGCGCAACACTGATATTTTTTTTTCCACAAATCAGTAGCTGTTGGGCTGTGAGACTCTATTACCTACGTTCAGCAGTTTCTTTGCTATCCTCCTCAGTTTAGCCTGTCTGTGCAGTGGCTGTCTCGTCTGGCTGTGCTGCTTATCACTGTAAAACCATTCTTTCTTTACATTCATTTTCTATGTGATCTAAATATGGATGCTTGGGGCTGCTGCTCCCTTATCACTCTGAAGGGTGGAGGAGGTCTCTGTGTGTAACTAGCAGAAGGGCCCTGTATCGATGCCAATCTGTGGATGTAGAAGTCTCCTGCAAAGAATAGTATGGTAGAATGGCTCCCTTATTCCCTATTAGTCCCTCCATCCTAGTCTTTGATTCTGCAAAACTTTCTCTGCCTCCTTCTGCACCTCGAGCTGAATCATAGACTTCTCAAACAGAAACCATCCCCCCAACATCTGCTCTCTGGACACCACAGTACTCACACAGCACAGACTGTAGACTTAAAGTAACTGTTTCACTGCTGGTTTATACAACTTATCCCATGCTCATCCATGTGTCAGAAGCTGCCAGGCTAGTCAGTATATCCTATATGTACACACTGGGGCTGATTTAATAAGGGCCACGGGACCACACTTTCGTTGGACATTCTGCTGACTTCCGTTTTGCGCCGCTGGGACAGGGATTTAAAAGGGGTTTTTGGCGCATTCGATCGGATTGTGTCTCAATCGCACCGGCTTTCATGCGACAGAAATCGGCCAACAGACGATCCGATCGATTCGGACTGCGCGCAGGATTTAACATTTAACATACACCGGGAGGAAGATGGTGAACTCCAGCGGACCTGATCGGGGAAGCCACACATGCAGGATATCAGATGCACGATTCTTTATGAATTGCGGCAGAGTTCATCCTCGTTGTACAGTCCAGGTCAGGGATCGCGCAGGGACCAGGTAAGTTAATGTGCCACACTATGCTGAGCTCAGTATCTTTAATTGTAGGAATTTCACTGGATTTGCTGAATTACCGTATATACCCAAGTGTAAGCTGAGTTTTTCATCACAAAATTTGTGCTGAAAAACCCTAACTCGGCTTATACTCGAGTCTATAAAAATGAACACTGTACTCACTTTTCTGACGTCGCCCATAAGTCCTCCTTCGGCTTCCGATGCTCCAGTGCCACCTCGGGTCCTTCGGATCCTCTAGGGGGTTCTTCCACTCCTCCTTGTCATTTTGTGTGCCGGTGGAGCGCGAAGACCCGAAGAGGAGCGAAACGTCCCGAAGAGGAGCCGAAGAGTAGTGGAAGAATCCAAAGAGGGCCGAAGGACTGAGGCGGCACTGGAGCATTGGAAGCAGAAGAGGACCTACGGGAGACGTCAGAAAGGTAAGTACAGCGTTAATTTTTTTTTTTTACTACAGAGTCTGGCTATATACTACAGGAGACTGGCAGGCTATGCACTACATGGGGCTGGCTGGCTGTATATTCTAGGGGCAGACAGGCTATATACTAGGGGATGGTAGGCTATATACTACAAGGAGCTGGCAGGCTATATACTAGAGGGGCTGGCAGACTGTATACTACAGGGGCTGGCAGGTTATATACTACAGGGGGCTAGCGAGCTATATACTGGGGACGCTGTGACCAATGCATTTCTCACCCTCAGCTTATACTTGAGTCAATAGGTTCTCCCAGTTTTTTGTGTTAAAATTAGGTACCTCGGCTTATACTTGGGTCGCCTTATACTCGAGTATATACGGTAATTCAGTTACTTCTCACTGGATATACTTCACAAAGCGTCCTGGGAAGTGAGGGCATCTTATAACTAACTCAGCTTTAAAGTGAGCCTGTCACCAGGAATGTAATTTTTTTATCTGGTGACAGGTTCCTATAACAGCGTGTGGTGAGTGTCAGAGGGGTGGCAGCTGCACAAGTCTGTGTATCTCAGTCTTCCCGATGCACTTTTGCTCTCCTCCTCACTCATTCAACTCCCTCCAACCTTCCCTCCGGACCTGTCACCAGATAAAAATGACATTCCTAGTGACAGGTAAGCTTTAAAGCAAAAACAGGGCAGGAATCTCTGCCCACAGCACTGCTGCTGAGGAAGCTTTGTGACAAGCAGCTTGCAACAGAAAAATGCCATAACTCTGAAAAGAAAAGGACGTGCAGCACAATATGGGCATCATTCTCTATGTTTTGAAAGAGGTGAAACACATCTGATAATGTGGTCAAAACTAATATGAAATCAGAGCAACACTTAATATATCTCATGCAGGACAATGTTAAATGATAGGATTCTGTCTACTTGTGACTTCACAAGTATGTAGTAAGCCCCTAGTTAGGTGAGCAAAATGGTTAAGGTTCTGCATACTGACTTTAAGACTAAATTTATATATAAAGGTAATGGCTATGTCTATATTACTGATTTACATAGACTGAAAATGAATACCATCATAAACTGCACTTGTCAATGTTTACATATGGGTTTCTGCAAATCTAATTCAGATAAAATGGACAGTAAAATCTGCCATTTGTGAAATTTGCCTAATTGAGCCACAGCTAATATTCATGAGCTTTCGTGTGATTATGTGTGAAAATTGTTGACAGTTTCTGCACATCAACAGTTGCCTTTAGCGTAACTAAAACTTTGAAGCCAATCTTTTTTTTTATTTCAGAAATTAATAGAGCTGGTGATAATAGTTATCTTTGTAATATACTTCATTAAAGAGGTTACCCTAACAGGGTCCCCCATATACAACTTACCCAGGTAAACTTCCTCTGCAGTGCTGTGACGTCTCATGTCCTATGGAAGTCTGTCATTGGTAAGCAAGAAGTCCCATGTCCTGCTTCCTGTGGGTCAGGAGCAGCTTTCTATAATAAAATATATTTTGGGATGAGGTAGTCTCTGTGTAAAATAAAATGGCTAACAGTTCTTTGAATGGACCTCCTCTCGGTACTGCTAGGTTGTAAAGGCTATGAGAAGCGAGGTAGATGTGCCTCTTCATTATCGCTGTGCAGATTGTTAACCCACGCCAATGGCACTCCATACTATCACCCCCACATTGCTGCATGGGTTGCAGAAATGATCGTTCAATATCTCTACAGAGACCGAGAGGAAGACTTCCCAGTTTGTTTCTATATGGCAGTACTGGATCCTCTCCCAAGCCACAAGACTATAAGGCTTTGCTGATGTGCCTGGAGGACGAGGGATCCCTTCCTTCTTCTTGCTCACCTTGATCTATTCCTTTGGTTCTTTATAATCTCACCCTTCCTGTTATGTCTTGTCTTTCACCCACTACTCCTGGAGACACGTGTCCCTCCAGCTTTAGTACTATAATATAGGTTTTCCTCTCCCCTTCATTTTCTTTTCATTGTTAATTTCTTTGACTCTTGTCTAGACTACTGTAACTCCTTACTAATTGGTCTACCACTTACTAAAGTCTCTCCTCTACAATCTATTCTTAATGCAGCAGCCAGACTTGTTTTTCAGTCCAAACACTACAGACACCTCCGGTCTATGTCAATCCCTGCACTAGTTGCTTGCCTCCTTCTGAGTACAGTTTAAATTAATCACCCTCATCCACAAAGCTCTGCACAATTCTGCACCTCCTTACCTCTCATCTCAGTCTATCGCCCAACCCATGCACTTTAATCTGCAAGTGATATAAGATTATTCTCTTGCCTGATTCAAACCTCCCAATGATGTCTCCAGGATTTCTACCGAACTGCACCAATTCTCTGAAATGCTCTACCCCAGACTAATACCCAACCACCAAAGTGTCAATCGTGCCCTTAAAACCCATTTTTTTAGGCAGGCATATCATATTCTCTTTTCCATTTCCTTATAAAGAAAGACTGGACCATTATACAAACTATTATGCCTCTTATGTCAACCTTTCATCCTCATAGACTGTAAGCTCTTGCGAGCAGTGCCCTCATTCCTATTGTTTCATATTACTGTTATTATGCTGTAAAGTCTTATTATATTTGTATATGTTCCCCAGAATCTGCAAAGCGCTATGGAATTTGAAGGCGCTTTATAAATAAAGATTGTTATTATTTTGTTAGGGGTTCCTAGGTTATGATTAATCACTAAAAAGTGCTGAATGTAATATTTGTCACATCCATGACAATATGATCCATGCCTCAGAACGCAGGCACACCCATGTCCCTCTTCGTGGCGGCGCTGCTCTGGTCCTTGGCTTGCTCTTACCTCTCTGCGATCCTGCTCTACTCCCGGCTAGGCCGCACACGCGTCCCCACTCTCTAGGGCGCGCACCACTAATTGGCGCTGGCCACTTCTGGGGTTGCTATATAATCTTTAACTATTTTCTGTGAAGTGAAAGCACTTCTCTGTTCCTGCTTTCCCGTACCTGCTTCAGTGTTCCTGTTTTCCTGTATTCCGTTCCTACATTCCTGTTCCCATGTTCCAGTCCAGCTCCTGGGTTCCTGCTCCTGTTTTCCCGTGTTCCAGTCTGTTCCTGCGTTCCTGTTCCCGTATTCCTGTTTCTGTGTTCCTGCTCCTGTGTTCCCGTTCCCATCTTCGTGGTCCTCCCATTGCTGACCTCGGATTGGACATTTGCGTTGCATCTCTGCTGCCTGCCCTGACTGCCTGCTTGCCTGACTATGACACTGTCACCTCCTAAGGTACCTCAACCTTGGCTTCCACCGCAGGATAGTTGCACTTGTGGAGCGACCTGGTGGCACCCTGCCGCAGCAAGACCATCCCGCTTTGCTGCTGGCTCTGGTGAAGACCAGGTGCCACTTAGATTTCGGTCCCAGGTGTCGGGTAGTACCATCTCCCGCGGTGGTCCAGAGGGTCCACTGATCCCGAACCCTGACAATATTATGTAATATAATTGCTGAATTGCTTTATGAATGTACATAATGTACAGGGGAATAAAGTATCTCTGGACTCATTTCAATGCACATACTTTTAGAAGGTATTTCTGTTTATTTCTAGTGACCTTTAGAATGTGATAGTGTTTGGTAGCCTTTTATCTTTTTGTTACCATGTAAACCTGAAGCCTTTACAGTTCTGTATTTTACCTCCTTCTGCCTTTTGCATGTTATACTGGTGCTGGGTGACCTTGTTTCTATGGCCACTCTCTTTTCAGTTTGCAAATTATTTTATGTTCAATCAGATTTTATAACATTTACTATTATCATCTGCACTGTTCATTTATGCAGTTTTGTTAAATGTTGTTTCATATTAAGTTTAATATATAAAAATAATAATAAAAATAATAATATGTTACATTATTTTAAATGATTACCTACTTACTTAACAAATAGCTTTGTTTGTAAAGTAAAAGAAAGCTTCAAAAACTGTAAATTCAGCTTTGTGCATGTTAATGTGATAATTTGTACTAAGCTGACAAACTGTCTGGAGAGAACAGACTAAAAAACAGTGAGTAAAATCGCTGACACAATCCAAAAATAAAGGATATCATTTCACCCACACAAAACACAAACAAGACAGTATATTACAAGTAATTGCGTTCACGTTTATTGTCATTGGCCACATACCTATATGCCAGCCCTGGACATATGGGCATATATACATGTTCCCCCAGAGATTAGCACACAGTGCTCTTGCCTATGGGATTCCTGGACTACATAATTTCTTTGTTCCAGAAGATGCCCAAACATTGGCACATTAATGGGATGTTATTGGGCGAATTGTCCTCGCACAGCAGAGAGGAGATATCCTACATATTCCCAAGCACATCTTATGGTAGTTTGTGAGATGAGGGTTTATCAAGTTGCGTTCACTCTTGGCTTATATATGCAATTTAATACAATTGCTGACAAAGTGCAGTATAAACTTTTCCATCCAGCAGAGGCACAAGGCACATATTTGGTCCATATTTTACAAAAGGCTAAGATACAAGAGAGAATAAACTACTTACTAATGACAGGTCACAGAAGAATCAAAAAGATAAGAAGTGATAAGAAATGCACCAAATTTATAGAGTAAATGCTACTATCTGTTGTAGCCATTTTGGTCATAAGCTTACAGCACACATGTACACTGCCAATGAGAGCATCCCCCATACCCTATTATTATTATTGTGTTTTATTTCTAGGAGTGAACGCATCTTGAGCTAAATTTCATTTTTTTCTCATCTGGGGTGGTTTAGGATGGTGCAGGGGATCATTTCCAGGGTACAGGGTCTTGCTTAAAATTATGGCTTCTTGTTGTTGGAGTACCTTGCCATACATTGCTCAACAATGTTCGACAGCTCCCAAATAACACTGACAGTGTACACATTCGAAAAGGGGCATCCTGCACCCTCTGTGTTATCGAACAACTCCAACAGTGGTGGTTAAATGAATGAAAAGTCTTGACCAACCCATCCCCCATTCTGATTATTTCTTGATGACTGGACTTGCACTTTACTAATCTTGTTGTTCATTCATTTCCATATCCGACACCAAAATGTTTTTCTCGATTGATCCGTCTGGGCTTGTACTGGTGCGGCTGTATCTGGCACTTTCAAATGCTCCTTGTTGTGCTGCAAGCTTCCTGCGGCGGTACAGGTAGATGATTGCAACTATTAAGATACACAGTGCGAAGGTGGATAGCACTACTATCGCCACTGCTGTGCCGTGCGGTGGTAGAACTGGAAGGATACAGAACAAGTTAGACACTAGAAGATGCTATTCCAGAGAGAGAGCTAAATCTGTATACCAGACAATCAGATAGATTGAATAAGGGTAAGAAATGATGGGGGCCACAAACAATTAACACATTTTGCCTATAATTTGTAACAAACATATTACACTACATTATCACTTTATGAGTCCTTACACATTAGCTGCACGTGGTCTAGTATAGTGTTTCATTCAAATTATGAGAAATAGGAAGTCATTCTCCACCCACTATTTTCACTGGGCTATAGAAGACACAGATGTGACCAGTAAAGAGTGTATGACATAAGCTTTGCTCTAAAGAAACATATATTAATCCTATCCACAACAAAACTTTTAATATATGTAAATTAGCATTTTGGATGGACCATGGGCATGGTCAAGAGGTGCATTCACTATTGCCCAGTTTAACTGGCCATCTTTGATTGACAATGTTAAACTTTGCACCAGACCTTGTGGCCATGCCCAGTCTTTTGTGGATATTTCCATGTCTTCTGTGGATGCTTTGCTGCATTTTAATATTTATATTACAACATAGCTACAATATCTGTGACTGTACTTTAATCTGATTACATGTTACTATTCAACCCATGCGTCACTTACCAGATCTGTCCAATTTGATTTCTTCCACTGAAAAATGACACAAAACAAATTGATTACTTCCTGCTTAATTCACAGGTGAAACTTTTTAGACTTTGCAGTAATGTGGTTCCAATTATATACGATTTATACTGTAATTATCATCTTGTACACATCTCAGTTTTTCAGCAATATAGCGTGAACATTTGTTAGAAATGCAGTAAACCTTTAATTTACCTCTAGATAGTTTGCAAATAACCCCTTTGGTGATGTTGGTGCAAGAGCCCAGATGCCATACTCCATCGTTGCCTTCAATCCAGTAGCAAGAGTTTGGGCTCAATAAACTTGGTCCCGAGTCTTGCTGCCCCCAGTTGGAGTAATTTACTGGAGAGTTATCATTCCATAAAAGGGAACCTTCTGTAATAGAAGAGGTAAAAGATATATATATATATTACAATATTAGACGTTCCTGTAGCCCTTTAGTAGCTGTTATTCATAAAATGTGTCTGCCTTCCAAATGGGGAGAGGGGAGTATGCAACCAGACACACCACTCCACTTAGAGAGAAAAGAATAAGGTTACCTGCACATGAACGAGGCAAACATCAGATGATATTGTCAGTTTTACACGGCTGATTTGCCTCAGTCTGGCAGCTGCTTTTCATGGATCCTCATAAACTATAGTCTATGAGAGAACTGTTAAAAAAGGTTCTGCCTAGGACATGCTCTACTGTTTGATGGATCAGTCTGGTAGTCTGTTAAAAAACCTTCATGATCAATTAAAAGGTTATGCATTTAGTGTTGCCATGTGCTTTGCCGAAAAACAGATGGCACAGGCCCGTTTTACCCTGTTTTGTGCTGACAGACTAAAGGTGTTTTCACAGTGTTTTTCCATTTTGTAACGGAATCAAAACGCACCGGGCCGTGGGCAATTGCATATGCAAGCGCATGCAATAGTCTCTCAGCAACCAGTGGCTTGCATTTAGACACCGCTGAAGGCGCTGATTGTCAATCTCATGCGTTTGCATACAAATGTATACGCGATCGGCCCCAGCCCGGCCTTTCAGCTTAGTCAGGCGGCCTTCATACACATAAGATAGAGCCAAGCTGCACACAGGTTATCCTATGGTTAGCTGATCAATTTCTCAAACCAAGACAACCCCTTTATGTCAGCGTAATGTCAGCTTTTCACATGTCTTGGTGGCCCAAAAAAATCATACAATGCTGAAGATAACTCTGTCATTACTTCTTTTAACAGAATAGAAAACTATGAAATAATCAAACCTTTGACACTGAAGGACATGCCAAGCCAGGCTCCTTTGGACTGGCTCTCATATGTCTGCAGATGTTCCCATACAAATACGTTTTCGCTCTCATGCGCAATAGTCAGTACTTCACCTCCAACTGTGAAATAGCAAACAGAAATTCAACACACACAATTTATCACAGAATTGCTACGGAGACACTGAGATCTGTCACATTCTACATATTCCTATACAGTAAAAAAGAGCCTATACACACTATACAATAAAATGGTGTCATGCACCTTCAGAGTGTTAGAATATCTCCATAGCACAATGCCATAGAGCGGTAGCATGTAAAAGTACAGTAGGTGTAGCACTAACACTAAATAGGAATTTTTAATAATTTACTAGAAATACTATATATTTATGTTGCTTATACATATGTATGTATACATATATAATATATATTGCTGTTACTTATATGGTTGTTGTGCTCACTTAAGCTAAATTCTATACTTGCGAGACTAGACTAGAATAAAAAACAATTACCTTTCTGGCACCTCTTGGCTGCATCCTTTTGTCCAACACTAACCTCCATGTGGAAGGAATAGCAGTAGTCACGGAATGGGATCCAATCGGAGTCACCTACTGAATGAGGGCACGAGCTATTCAAGCTCCATTTGTGAGATTTGGATGATGCTGTCCAAGAAAAGAGAGAATGTTTAGAGAAATAGGGGGAGATATATCATCAGTCCTATGTAGCTTCTTGGCGTATAATTATCACAAATTTTTGCACAAACATTTTTTTGCTGTTTTTTTTAGCAATGGCGGAAAAAATACACCACAGAGTGTGCAACACCACATTTATCAACTGAGAATTTTCAAAAGAACGCACATTTGATCACAAAACTACACCACATAGGAGGTGGTGTATGTGGGGCCATTGCTACTAGAGGGAGGAGATTTATCTAAAACTTGCACAATTTAAAAGTTTTTGCTCAATTTTATGTTTGAGGTATCTGAGAATCTCCTGTGCAAAAACATCGCAAAAAAGCAGAAGTTGAGCAGATGTTAAACATATGTGCAACTGGTGCAGTCTATTGGCATAGAGCACACACAGCTGTCATCAGAAGGCATTTAAAGGAAACCTACCTCCACGGATCTACCTATAAAGGTAGATCGGGTGATAGGTGCCTTTTAAGGGCTAATCCTCACATCCCCGCAATCTTTTTCAAACTTTTATGTCCCCAATATGCAAATTTTCTAAAGAGGCTACTGGCGCGTGGAGTAGCCGTAGCTGAGGCTACACGGCACGGCTACTCTACGCCCCAGTAGCCTTTTTTATCCTCCTACCAGAAATCCTTTGGTCCGTGAAGCCTGCAATCTGTGAGCAGATGGCAGGCTTTGCAGACGAGGGCGCGCAGCTCCTCATAGCTGTGTGACCAAGATTTCTGGTAGGAGGATCAAAGAGGCTACTGGGACGTGGAGTGGCCGCGCTGTGTAGCCTCAGCTCCGGCTAATCCACACTTCAGTAGCCTCTTTAGAAAATCTGTATATTAGGGAAATAAAAGTTTTAAAAAGATTGCAGGGACGTGAGGAATAGCCCTTAAAAGGGCTATCCTCATTTCCAATAGATGTACCTACCACCCGATCTACCTTTATAGGTTACATAGCCACCTAGTTGAAACTTTGAAGAAAGTAGTAAAAAGGTTTATTAGGTAATTATTAAGAGGTTGCCAAATGATAATCCAGATTAAAAAAAGAAATATGACTCACTGGTATGAAAGCTGCAGATAGCTCCAGGCAATTTGTGATCACACTTTGCTGGGGTCCATGTTCCTTGCTCATCCATGTACACACAGCTGCTCATGTACTGAGGTTCCCCATCTCGCCAGTTGGTGTATGATAACGCATCGTTTGTTAGCCAAGAATACAATCGACTACCCTATAATAAACAAAGAGAGACTTTTAAAATATAAAAAAATCCTGACAGTGGTTCAAGTAATACAAAGTAAACGGGGTCATCCAAGTTTGCAAGTATAGAGTAAATTCTGACAATGGTTGGAATTCCTTGCATTTAGGAAGTTAAAAAGGTATTGGAATGTAAAGGATCAGGATTCTGTGTAACTGTCACAGAATTGAGAACCCCCATTCTCAGGATGGTTGTGGGTCCCCCTAGGTAGAATTGACATCTATCAAACATTTATGGCATATCTTGTGGATCTACCATAATCATCTGAAAAGTAAGTATGCCTGTCACTGATAAAAAACAAAGGACCTCTGATCCCCAACTGGGTGCAGGGCCTCAGAATCAGTCAACACGTGAATAAGAAACCCCAATTAAGTATATGCATTGAAATAGGGCATAATACATCAGCAAATAAACAAAACAAGATTTAAAAACAGGAATTTACATCATCGTTTGAAAGGCCAATCCATAGAGGGGTTTTCAGTCCAGTGGCAGCAAGCGTCAAATAAGCCTGTTGGAATGGATCAGTGATGCTGGCGAGGGTGGCATTGCGAGTTTCACACAGGAGTCGGGCATCCAGCCAAGTCATCGGTTTTTGCAGAATCAGGTAAGAGTTGTTCATGTAACGCAGGGTGGAACCAGGCGGGAATGGAAACGGCTCTGATGGAGGACTCATAGCCGCCACTGCAAAGAGAGGGAATTATTATGAGTTATAGTAAAAACTCCTAAGCTTCAGTTCATTATCGGATGACAACAAGCTCATACCTTTATTTATCTGACAAATGTAGCCATATTTTTCCAGGCAGAGCTTGTCTTCCCATCGTCCAGTAAACTGAGGTGGAGAACCATGCCATACTGCCGCACAGCTAATCTGGACATAAAACACATTGCAGACAGATTATGGAACCATGCAGTGCTATATATTTTACCTGTTTCTCGTTCCTACATTAGTTACAACATTTAAAGGGGTATCAGCATATTGTAATGTGGGAATGCTTAGAACCTCTCAACAGCATTTTCCGGAGGAAACTGAACTCTCACCCTTAGGGCTCTTGGGGCACATTGGGGGCGATTTATCAAGCTGCCAAAGAGCAAGAATGTGCTTAGTTGCCCATGGCAACCAATTATAGCTCATATTTCATGAGCTATAATTGGTTGCCATGGGCAACTAAGCACATTCTTACTCACCCCTGTTGACTTTGTTTTTCACACCCGTGGTTTAGTGATTTCCTCAAAAGCCATTATTTTCAATGGGTATTTTCACATTGGCTTATTTTTTCACTGATCCGTTGACAAAACGGAAACAAAATGGAGACAAAAGGCAACAGATGTGCAACAGACGGACAATGTGAAACCACCATTACATACACTACGAAATATCCTTTTAAGGATCAACTCCAATCACAAGTCATATGCAAATTAGCTAAAAAGAGTCCCATTTTGCCTGAAATTAATCACACTAAGAGGCAGAAAAGGGAGTGGCACTTCTTTTTTACTAATTCCCAGCTTTATTGATGTGTATGAATTACAGGAGGGCTGCTGTGTAGGAGAGAAAATCTATGAAGGTTTTATTGGTAATTAATTCTTACAACTGGTGATTGTACCAGCAATCAAAACCACATCAATCCCAAAGCAGGGATACTCTAGCTTCATGCCATCACATCTAAGGGAAAGAAATCCCATTTCATGAGCATTCCATAGACTCATGGGTTTGTTTTCTACCAGCCCCACATACCATAGAATAGAACATAGGGCTTACCATCTTGCCATTAGACGCACTCTGTCTGGATGGGGCACCTGGAGCCCAATTCACATAGGACAACGGCTGACCTTCCTCCCACTGGAAACGTTGACGACCATTATGAAGGCCTATCCAAAGGTCAGTGGTAATATTTGGAAGAATGGATGTAATAAATGCTGAAGAGAAACAAAGGTACATCAGAGATCCTGTCCATTGAAGGACAAATAAATACTTTCACTCAACAGGTTAAGAACTATTTACCTTGTTCCAAGTAGTTGTCAATTGTGGCTATTTCTGCTGAAAGGATTTTGCAGGAATCTCGAGCCTGCTGCCACGTCTTGATATCAACTTTACTGTCTGCTCTCACTCCAAAGCACTGCAATGAATTTGGCAATATCAAAGGAACATGATGATATTGTTCTTTTTTTCAATGTGCATACAAAAAGTAACGACAAGCGGCTGCAGATAGCTAATGAGTGTAAATAAGAGAATTGCTTATTTTGGCTTAGTGCAGAGCTAGGCAAATGTTTTTATACTTTACAGTTGTACTTTAAATGAAATAAACCACTTTGTAATTCAGTATGTAAACCAAAGATATCTACAGGTGTGTGTTTAGATACTGGTGTAGGATCATATTTTCTTTAAACGGCGCTCACATAGGGCACTCTATGCTCTGCTCGACTTCTAATTATGCACGCCATTAGATTCTGGCCACCCCCTCTCCTTCCTGAGAGCCAGTCTTTGGCACTCTGCTCGGCTCCTAATTATGCATGCCCACAGCATGCATTAGAATCCACACAATCCCTCCCCGTCATGAGAGCTGGTGATGCCACACAGCTCTCGGAAAGGGGAGAGGGTGGCTGAAATCGAATGCACCTTGGAGGCGTGCATAGTTAGGAGCCTAGCAGAGAACCAAGCGCCCTGTGTGAGTGCCGGAGCGGAGCACTGGAGTCTTATCTGCATTAGTTAAAAAGAAGTTTTCTAGAGAAATTAAGTATTTTAATGTCTAAAGAATGTATGATCCTGCATCGGTATCTAAACAGACACTGGCAGGTAAGTTTGGTTTAGATACTGAATTACAAAGTGAATGATTTACTTAAATGACAAGTTAAAGTGCCCCCAAAAAGCTTGGTAATTACTCCAATACTGACAGAGATGGATAAAGTTTCACATATTATGTAACTCACCTTGTTCAAGAATGGCAGCCAGCCCTTAGGACATCCTCCAACATTGGGTGATGGTAAAGGTGGTAGGGTGGGTAGTGGGGTTGTCGATCCATTGTTTCTTTTACAGATATAGGGCAGTGCAGTACTGCATTTCTGATCACCCCATTCTGTTTTAGAAACATAATGCTGTGTGTTAGTGCAATGCTGGCCACTACTACAATAAACAATATTTTAAAATTATATATATAATTATCAAATACTTACCTGTATAATGCCCTGCCCCGCATACCATTATATATGCCCATGTTATGACTATAGCTAATCACTAGTTTTTTTGTGCTAACAAAATTTCTGAAAATCTCAAAAATTATTATAATTTTGTATAATTTTTATATTGTATCTGAAAAGAAACACAATCAATGTATTCTAATAAACACGACAAAGAATATTATTAGTGTGCCATAACTTTAATCAGCCTTACTCACCACGGTTCGCCATTGTGTATACACATTTCTTCTCTCTTGTGATGCGACTTGGCCGTCCTTGAGCCCAATTTACAAAATTAAGAATAGACCTGTCTGACCACCTGAGAGCAACAAAAACATGATTTGAAAAAAATCTGCAACACTTTTGTTAATTGGCTGTAAAATAGTGTCCAAAATCAAAATGAGGACAGCAATACCCAAAACCTAACCTTACGGAAACAGAGAACACCACAGGTGTTAGCATTTAAAGACTCATTTAAATGTTCATTTGCAGCCAATTGGTAAGATCAAAAAAAGATCTTTTTTTTTTTTGTTCATTCACTATGCACCTGAGCTTGACAGAAAAAAAACAGGAATCTATATATTTGTGCTAATTTATTAAACAATAAAAACTGAAATATCATATGGTCGTAAGTATTCACAGCCTCTTTGCTCAGTATTGAGTAAAAGCAGCTTGAGCTAGTACAGCTATGAGTCTTCTTGTGAATGATGTAAGACGTTTTTCACACCTGGATTTGGGGATCCTCTGTCTCTTCCAAGCAGATTCTCTCCAGTTGGATGGTGAACCTTGGTGGACGCCACTATCAAGTCTCTCAAGAGATGATAAATTAGGTTTAGGCCAGGGCTCTGGCTGGGCCAGTCAAGAATGGTCACAGAGTTGTTGTGAAGCTATTGCTGTGTTATTTTAGCTGTGTGCTTAGGGTCATTGTCTTGTTGAAAGGTGCACCCTTTCTGAAGTCTAGAGCACTCTTGAAGAGGTTTTCATCCAGGATAACTCTGTACTTGGTCGCATTCATCTTTCCTTCAATTGCAACCACTCGTCTTGTCTCTAGAGCTTAAAAACACCCCCATAACATGATGCTGCCACCACCATGTGTCATTGTTGGGATTGTATTTGGCAGGTGATGAGCAGTGCCTGGTTTTCTCCACAAATACTACCACATACACCAAAAAGTTCAAACCTTGTCTCATGAGACCAGAGAATATAATTTCTCATAATCTGGGAGTCCTTCATGTGTTTTTTTTGTAAACTTTATGCTGGCTTTCATAACTGCACCGAGGAGGCTTCTGTCGGCACACTCTGCCATAAAGCCCCGAATGGTGGAGGCTGCAGTGATAGTTGACTTTGTGGAACTTTCTCCCATCTTCCTACTGCATCTACTGCAGCTTGGGCACCGTTATCTTGGGGTTCTTTTCCTTTCTCACTAAGGCTCTTCTCCCATGATTAATTAGCTTGGCTGGATGGCCAGGTTGAGGAAGTGTAATGCTCATCCAAAACTTCATCCATTTAAGGATTATGGAGGCCACTGTACTCTTAGGAACCTTGAGTGCTGGAGAAATTCTTTTGTAACCTTGGCCAGATCTGTGCCTTGCCACAATTCTGTCTTGGAGCTTCTAAGGCAATTCCTTAGACCTCATGATTCTCATGTGCGCTGATATGCTATGTGAACTGAGAGCTCTTATATAGACAGGTGTGTGCCTTTCCTAATCAAGACCTATCAGTTTATTTAAACACAGCTGTACTCTAATGGAGGCGTAAACCATCTCAACAAGGATAAGAAGGGGATGTACAGCATATATGTTAAATATGAGTGCCACAGCAAGTGGTCTAAATACTTATGACCATGTGATATTTCAGTTTTTTTTGTTTAGTCAATGAACAAAAATATCTACACTTCAGGAATTTGCACCGTTGTGCTTACAATCACCAAATTTTGCACAGCAGCTTCTGTCGACCCTTAAATCTACAGCCACTGTTCCCTTGATGTCTATATCACATGTCCTATGGCCTTTTAAGATACCTTGGTATATCCATACATCCCCATTTCTCTATGGGTAGGTTTGGTAATTACAGTATTTAGGGTTTATACAGCCATCTTACATACTTGCCATCACATCTATACCCCTCAAATATATGATTTTGCCAAACATGTAGAGGGAGAAGATGATAAACAATAAAAAGGTTTGTAATTGTTCTAGGGTTGTTGTCTTATTTGTACTGTACATATATATCTATAAGATCTTCTGTTAAATATATAGGGATGAGGTAAAGGATGTAAATGATTGGAAAGATTTCCAAACACTATATAATACTTCTTATGTAGTTTACATTGAAGTCTGTCTCTTAATTTGATATTTTTAGACCGTACACCGGCAATCCCTGGGTTACGTACAAGATAGGTTCCTCAGGTTTGTTCTTAAGTTGAATTTGTATGTAAGTCAGATCAGTATATTTCATCATTTTAACTACAGACAAAACTTTTTTTATATCCCAGTGACATTTGCATTTTCAAAATTCTTTGCTGTAATGAGAACAAGGATTATCAATAAAACTTCTTTACAGACATCTTACAGCTTATAACTGCAGTTCGGAGCTAAAGTAAAGCATCCAGAAACTTCACCAGAGGTCACAATGGGTAGAGAAGTCCATCTGTAACTAGGGGTCGTCTGTAAGTCAGGTGTCCTTAAGTAGGGGACCGTCTGTATCCATTTTGAGAAAGGTAAGAGTGTCTGATTTTTTTAAAATTCTTTATATTCTGTTAAATTCTGTATATATATATATATATATATATATATATATATATATATATATATACACACAGTACAGACCAAAAGTTTGGACACACCTTCTCATTAAAAGAGTTTTCTGTATTGTCCTGACTATAAAAATTGTAGATTCACATTGAAGGCATCAAAACTATGAAGGAACAAGTGTGGAATTATATACTTAACAAAACAAGTGTGAAACAACTGAAATTTGTTCTTCAAAGTAGCCACCTTTTGCTTTGATTACTGCTTTGCACGCTCTTGCCATTGTCTTGATGAGCTTCAAGAGGTAGTCACCTGAAATGGTCTTTCAACAGTCTTAAAAGGAGTTTCCCGAGATGCTTAGCACTTGTTGGCCCATTTGCCTTCATTCTGCGGCCCAGCTCTGTTGTCTGCAGTAGCCAGGCCATCTGGCAGAGCACCCCATAACTCTCATTCTTGGTCAAATAGCCCTTACACAGCTTGGAGGTGTTTTTGGGGTCATTGTCCTGTTGAAAAATAAATGATGGTCCAACTAAACGCAAACCGGATGGAATAGCACGCCGCTGTAAGATGCTGTGGTAACCATGCTGGTTCAGTAAACCTTCAATTTTGAATAAATCCCCAACAGTGTCACCAGCAAAGCAATCCCACTCCATCACAACTCCTCCTCCATGATTATGCACGGTGGGAACCAGGCATGTACAGTCCATTTGTTCACCTTTTCTGCATCGCACAAAGACATGGTGGTAGGAACAAAAGATCTCAAGTTTGGACTCATCCGGCCAAAGCACATATTACCACTGGACTATTGTCCATTCATCGTTTAGCCCAAACAAGTTTCTTGTGCTTGTTGCCTGTCCTTAGCAGTGATTTCCTAGCAGCTATTTTACCATGAAGGCTGCTGCACACAGTCTCCTCTTATCAGCTGGTCTGAGCTGCTGTTAACCTGTGATTTCTGAGGCTGGTGACTCAGATGAACTTATCCTCCACAGCAGGGGTGACTCTTGGTCTTCCTTTCCTGGGTGGGTACTCATGTGAGCGTGATGGTTTTTGCAACTGCACTTGGGGACACTTTCAAAGTTTTCCCAATTTTTTAGATTGACTGACCTTCAAGTAATGATGGCCACTTGTTTTTCTTTACTTAGCAGTAGGACTATCAGCTGTGTATCCCCCTGACTTCTGCACAACACAACTGATGGTCCCAACCCTATTTATAAGGATAAGAAATCCATCTTATTAAACCTGACAGGGCACCAGAAAAGCTTTTCTTGTGACTACCTCTTGAATCTCATCAAGAGAATGCCAAGAGTGTGCAAAGCAGTAATCAAAGCAAAAGGTGGCTACTTTGAAGAACCTGGAATGTAAGACATATTTTCAGTTGTATATATATATATAATAACACAAAATCTATTATGTTTCAAATAAAGTAAATTGTTCACCTGAATCTTGCATCATTTTCATAGGTTTGTAGCCCAATCCACCAGTGCTGATCCTGTCCCCGGGACAACTTTTAGAAAGTAAGATAAAGAAAATGGATATAAAAACAGCACAAACCAATAGAAAACAGAACAGTATACATAAAATATAGATGTATAAATACATCTTCCTCTATTAAGTTTCTCCAAATTTTCTGTTTACACAGACAAATTATGTTAATCAGTGGCAGAAGCAAACACTAAAAGAGAGTGGCGTAAAATGGGGATGTGGAAAGGGTACGGTCCCAGCTGGACCCAAGAGCGTAGGGAGGCCTATAAGTCACAGCTTCCCTATCCTAAGAGATGTGTACTCTTTAGCCACGTAGTTACCAAGTAGTAGAGCAAAATTAACTCAATTCATTATTGTCTCACACTCAAACTTATGTCTTCTAACATGCCAATAACATTAGGCTTGGGCTGTAGGCTTACACACAGGCCAAGGAAACCATAAAAAATTCAATTTTGTACTAGCCAATGAATAGCCACAGACATAAAAAAATGATTGTGTCGATGAAACTTAGAACTACAAGTCTTAATCTAGCCACTTCTATTTCATAAAGGTCCATATCTACCTATAAGTTTATCAGAGAAGAAACATTAGAATACAAAATCATTTTGTTTTTTACCTTTAGCAGATTTTGCCCTAAGAAATCCAGCTCCGCCTGACTGTGAACAGACACCAAATCAGCCTTAAACCAAGTGCAGATCCGCTGAGCCTGCTGCCACGTGGAGCGATGCTCGAAAAATTTATACTCTGCATTCTCAAATTTGACCCATTCTGTGTTTCCTGCTGGGAAAATTGTAATAAAACATAGCAGAGAAGCTATTAGGCCAGGACCATAAGCTGTGCAGTGCAGCATACAAATAGAGATAAAAAAATAATACATAATTCAAAGTATAATAAAGAAAAGACAGCTCACCTTTTGGGACGTCTGGCTCTTTTATCTCAGTTCCTATAGAAGAAAATAGAAACAGGAGGAATAAATCTGTAGGCTCTAAATATAGTTATATGTGGTCATATTAAAAGTATAGGAATAAGTTACAGTTTGACCCCCGTGAAAACCTTTGTATGAATAAAGCGATGGTGATACGGATACTCTATCATATATATTTTCATTGGGGCTGTCATATATAGATGCTGTTGTTGTATGGGTTGTCATAGATAGCAGAACATTTGTTCCCTTTCATATGAACAGGATAAGTTTGTAGGCAGTGTGATGTAAAGCAGCTATTGAAAAACTACAACCCCTGTTATCTACATTAAATGAAAAGACATTGGGGCACATTTACTTACGCAGTCCCTCAGAGTTCCCGAAAGTGCATTGTCCGCTGACAATGCACTGTGCCACAATTCAATAAGGTCGTGTGCCCAATTTGCTGAATGTGACGCTTCCCCGATCAGATCCGCCGCAGTTCACCATTTTTCTCTCGGTGTATGTAAGTGCTTGTCTTGCGACACAATTTTAAAGTTAAATCCCGCGCTTAGTCCAAATCAGTCGGATCGTCCGACGATCCACCCACCGATTTGTGTTGTGTGAAAGCCGGCGCTGCTCCCCGAAAGTGTCAGAAAACCTGGCGGAAATGCAATCCGCAGAACCCTTAATAAATAAGCCCCATTATGTTAAACAAAGGAAACAATAGAATAAATAGTGTTATATTTAAAGGACAGTACCTTTGGGAAGCTTGCAAATCCAGTCTGTCTTAGACTCACATTCAAGGGCTACCCACTGAAGGGATGAAATGTCCAACACTGCACATCTCCTGATGTCATCATTATCCTGATTACTGCGGTCAAAATTGTGGTATGCATACTAAAGAGAGACAAAAGTTGTTGAAATAATTGCCATCTAGTTAGGAAAGCAGGTTTTTATATGTCACCTCCAATGCCAACAAACTAGACTTTGCATTTCCCTACTCTTATGCTGGACTGAAATTTTAAAATGTAGTAAACTAATATGTGTATCCTTTACTCACATTAATAATTATACCATGATGGCCAATATAGTTCCTCTTGTAGACTTATTTTCAGTTGACCCTGAAGAAGAGATGCCATAATGCCTTCCATAGACAACACATGGAAATTCATAGCCCTAACTGTCTCACAGGATTATAGAGTAGTAATGATGTACTGTATATAGAGATCCAGATAAGAGCAAAAACACATTTCTTAAAGTGTTTTTATTTTACTTAGTCCATCCTCGCTATTCCCCTCTCCGCTACTATGCAGATTACTGTAGGAACATCTTATTGGATTCATCAAGTAAAAGAAAGCCTGATAAATCAGTGAATAGAGAGTTAAAAAAAATTTCTTATAAGATATTTTAAAAAATTTCCATTTGGGAGTCTTTATTACAATGAGTAAAGGATGTGTCCAATTTCCAATACTTCTAAAATGCAAAATCAGTCTATAAATCAACCCGGAATCTCAGCCACCTCTTGTCTCTAAGGCTTTGTTCACACAAAGCACATGAACTACGTATTGAAATGCATTGAAGTGCATTGGAAGTAACTTCTTCCAGAACGCCTATGTGTTTAGACCTAGTGTCTAAAGGAAATATGAATTCTTATGTAGTTAAGGCTTGATGTAAAACTAATTGGTAAATAGTGTAAACAAAAACTTCTTTACTTACTCCTTGCCCATCACTCCAGACCCAACTTTGTTCATCCCCTCTGTTAAGGCCAATCCAGAACCATTGTTGTTCATGGAATTCAGGGTCTAAGTCACTGAGAAACAGAATCAAATGGATCTTCAAGTTTAGGTAAAAATCTATAAACACCAAGATCTGAACAGAGACCCACCTGAGTACCAGAGAGCCCTCCAGTTTCAAGCACTTTATAATGGGCCCCAAAGATACAGCAGGTGACATTAGAATGATTTATTACAGTGCCCCTTCGTGACATCTCAATCCCCCAATATGACAAAACAATGTGTGATTATAAAAACACAATGCCCCTTTATGATATCACAGTGCCCATGATGTCAACACAAAGCTGGGGTATCATAACTGTGACATCATAATGTCAAATTATGACATCACTGTGATTCACTATGTTACTATGTTATTGTGACATTACCATGCCCTTTTGTCATCAAAATGTTAAATATGACACTACAATGCCCTATTGTAATAACACAATGCCATATGTTGATATCACTGTGCTAATTAAGAGAACACATAGCCCAACAGTGACATCACAATGCCAATTATGACATCACAATTTCCCTTTATGACAGCACATGGCCTATTACGACATCACAATTTTCCCTTGTCATAACATTTTTTTATTTTAACTTCACAATACCCCTGGGTGACATCAGAATGTGTCCTTGTGACATTACAATATTCAATTATGACACCACAATGCCTCGTATGACATTACGATTTCCCTTGATGATAGCACAATGCCCTATTGTAACATCAAAAAGTTCAATGTAACCCTAATAGTAAAGTCCCATTATGAGATCACAATGACCATTTATGACATCATAATGCCCTATTATGAAATCACAATCAATATGAAAATATATCTATCCTCAGGATGAACAGTCTCTCCTAAAGTTATAGCCACCCGGCCCCTTTCTGTGACCATAACCCTTCCCTATAATTAGTTGACATTCCTAGGAGTAGTAAAGAGCAAACAAAAAGAAAATACAAATGTTAATAGAAATTTACATTAAAACGACCATTATTTTAAAAGGGCAATTTCAATAAATGATGTAACACATAGTCACAAATACCTACCCAAAGATTTTGTTTAGTAAATGGGCAACATAATGCTCCTCTTCAACACTGGAGATACTAAGCAACTGAGCTCCAACTTCTCGGCAGGATTGTTGAGCCGAGCTCCAAGTCCGTTTTTCCTGCAAATTCTCTGAATGAAAGATCTGTGTGGGAAAAGAGAGGCTCGCCATTAGAAACAAGTAAGTGTTATATGTGAAAAATTTATTTGGTCACAAAGGGTGTTGTTAAAGAGGGCAAGTAGATTGAGATCACAAGCAGGGCAGAGTACCCTGATACATAGGAGGACAACTTAGTAGGTGTGAATCCATGAAAGAGGTTTTTCGCTATGGTCATTCTCCTGTGTCTTACCTTATAGCAGTGCCTTAGTGTGGCTGAAGAGCTCCAGTCATCAGGACAACTGCCATTAACACTGGGGGTGGGTCGAGCTGCAGGCAATAGAGGGACCATTGGAAGCAGAATCTGCATACAGATGTACCTTGATTTGAAGGATTCACAGTCTTTTACCTCCCACAAACCAAGAGACCTTCCAGTAGCCAGCACAACACATCCTCCTTTATCGTATCCTGAATAAGGGAGAACCCAATGTTAGGACCAGCACTGCTAAATGTCCCAGTAATACATACAGTTATCAATAGGATTCTTTAATATTACATTACGTACCAGGTTCATTTCTATTCCAGTGAGTATAAGTCACTTCTTCCCCATTAAACCAGCGGAAAATGCCAGTCCGATTCATATCATGCAGCGCTGTCCAGTAATATTTACCATCAGATTCATACAAAAGACTATTAACAAACGCCTGGTCAAACCTAAAGGAGAGGAAAGGAGGTTTAAAGAGAAATAAGACATCAACATTTCGCTAATCCAAAATGTATCAAGCTAACACACTGAATCATATAAATGGGTCCTACCGGTTCTGGATAGTGACCAGTCTAGAGTCACGGTTGGAACAAGATTTAATAGCTTCATTGTAAGTCAACTGTTCATTGCTGAGCCAGAAACAAGATGGACTGTGCCAGCTCCAGCCCTAAAGAAGGAAACAAAATCCAAAAATATACAATTTTTTTCCATTTTATGAACTCAAATATTTTGATGTCATGTATATAAAAGCTGTACAAACTGAGATGTTCTCTTGTATTTGCTGTCTTTTTTTTACCTATCTCCACAACCAGAATTCAGAAATGTCCAGTAGAGAAGAAACCTGGGGCGCCTGACTATAGGTTGTAGGGTTACAGGAGACAGAAGAATATAATATGGGAAGATTTACCATAACCCATCTAGTGATACATGTGTGAGCCCAGTATAGATAGCTGTAAAGGTGTACCATCACTAAGTAGATTATTAGAGTGATGCAGACCAATCAAGTTTAGTTTTTCCAAACCTGAAATTTTATTCTAAAACTCACTCCAAGATATATTTATTTATTGCTATGTAATCCCCTTGTACCTTTAATTTCAACAAAATGGAGAAATGTATTATTACAGGTGGTCCCCTACTTAAGAACACTCGACTTACATCCGACCCCTAGTTACAAACGGACCTCTGGTAATTGGTAATTTTCTCTACTTTAGTCCTTTAATGTAATGTATTTTTCAGTTTATGAATAAATATATATATATATATATATATATATATATATATATATATATATATATATATATATATATGACAAAGGATGTCATCTTTCCAACAAGTCAGTGGGGGACATGTATCATAGTTTTGTCTCTCAGTGGTGAATTTTTGAGATATTTGGCAGCTCTTTTTTTGCGCCTTATGTATTATCCTGTCTTTTTACTTGTGATACATGTTCAGTTTCTTTTTCTAAAAATTCATCATTTTTTTCTTTTTTTTTTGTAAATAAAATTTTCCACTAAAATGAAGTACAACGTGTGGGGAAAAAACAATCTCGAAATCGCTTTGATAAGTAACAGTGTTCAAAAGTTATAACCATATAAAGAGACGCAGATCAGAATCCAAAAAATGGGACTGAGCCTTAAGCTACAAAATGGCTGCGTCCTTAAGGGGTTAAGGATGCGGTCACACGTAGCATTTTGATTGTGTTTTGAAACCTATTACAACAGCTGAGGAGAGATTTGCCTAATTATATTACTGTGAACATTTGCATTTACAAAATGCATAGTAAATGCAATGTAAACACATGTGTTAACATCATGTTTATATTGTGTTTTGTAAACACACATGTTTACAGTAATGCAATAATGCAACTCACCTATCCTCAGCTGTAATTGGTTTCAAAATGCCTCCGTAATAAAACGCTATTTGTGACCTCACCCTTAGAAATAACCAATAAATTAAAAAAAATGTAAATGAAAACATTTCTGAATTTTAAAAAAAACTGGTTGCTGTGCAAAATTTTAAACAATTAAACATGCAAAATAATTCCAATTTACATGTTGAAATAGGGTCCATAAAAAAAATTAGACAATTTGACTAGCAGAAATAATGATACATGTCCCTGAGTGTATCAGAGTATCAGAGTACAGCCAGTCAGATGCAATTGTAAACTGAGAACCAAGGTGAAATAACCATTCAGCGCAAGTTGAGAGCCATGCCCCAGCACTAGCAACCTGAATAACAGTTCTCATGAAATATAAATGGTTATAAATCTTAAAGGCGGATGGTAAGGCCTCTGTTGTGGTAGCAAAGAGGGAATAATCCTATGGTTTTGTAATACATTGTTCACAGGGTCATCACATGTGCAGACATATACTCACCGGCCACTTTATTAGGTACACCTGTCCAACTGCTCGTTAACACTTAATTTCTAATCAGCCAATCACATGGCGGCAACTCAGTGCTTTTAGGCATGTAGACACGGTCAAGACAATCTCCTGCAGTTTAAACCGAGCGTCAGTATGGGGAAGAAAGGTGATTTGAGGCCTTTGAACGTGGCATGGTTGTTGGTGCCAGAAGGGCTGGTCTGAGTATTTCAGAAACTGCTGATCTACTGGGATTTTCACGCACATCCATCTCTAGGGTTTATAGAGAATGGTCCGAAAAAAAGAAAAAACATCCAGTGAGCGGCAGTTCTGTGGGCGGAAATGCCTTGTTGATGCCAGAGGTCAGAGGAGAATAGGCAGACTGGTTTGAGCTGATAGAAAGGCAACAGTGACTCAAATCGCCACCCGTTACAACCAAGGTAGGCAGAAGAGCATCTCTGAACGCACAGTACGTCGAACTTTGAGGCAGATAGGCTACAGCAACAGAAGACCACACTGGGTGCCACTCCTTTCAGCTAAGAACAGGAAACTGAGGCTACAATTTGCACAAGCTCATCGAAATTGGACAGTAGAAGATTGGAAAAACGTTGCCTGGTCTGATTTCTGCTGCGACATTCGGATGGTAGGGTCAGAATTTGGCGTCAACAACATGAAAGCATGGATCCATCCTGCCTTGTATCAACGGTTCAGGCTGGTGGTGGTGGTGTCATGGTGTGGGTAATATTTTCTTGGCACTCTTTGGGCCCCTTGGTACCAATTGAGCATCGTTGCAACGCCACAGCCTACCTGAGTATTGTTGCTGACCATGTCCATCCCTTTAAGACCACAATGTAC
Organism: Engystomops pustulosus; assembly: GCF_040894005.1. NCBI lineage: Eukaryota > Metazoa > Chordata > Amphibia > Anura > Leptodactylidae > Engystomops > Engystomops pustulosus. The sequence continues at coordinate 135,004,709 of NC_092416.1, read as the reverse complement.
CCAACATCTGATGGCTACTTTCAGCAGGATAATGCGCCATGTCATAAAGCTGGAATCATCTCAGACTGGTTTCTTGAACATGACAATGAGTTCACTGTACTCAAATGGCCTCCACAGTCACCAGATCTCAATCCAATACAGCATCTTTGGGATGTGGTGGAACGGGAGATTCGCATCATGGATGTGCAGCCGACAAATCTGCGGCAACTGTGTGATGCCATCATGTCAATATGGACCAAAATCTCTGAGGAATGCTTCCAGCACCTTGTTGGATCTATGCCACGAAGAATTGAGGCAGTTCTGAAGGCAAAAGTGGGTCCAACCCGTTACTAGCATGGTGTACCTAATAAAGTGGCCAGTGAGTGTACTAATACAGCTGAAATGCCATAATGCTTGTGGTAAGCAACAAGCATTTAAAAAGACTGGAATATTTTCCCGTCATTTCGGGGATGCATGAATCATCTGAAGTGAATCTATAAATCTGGACAGTTAACAATGGGGGCAATTTATAGACTTGAATAGTTCTTTATAGTAAAAGATAACAGCACTTCTGTTTGTACCTTTTGGCAGGGACCTTGGTGGTCTTCCGTGGTCCCCTGTGTGGCTTGTCCAGGCTTTTTGCAGATGGATGGTAGTGTTTGATTACATGGGCTGTCATTCCATTTTCCCTCCTATAACAGAAGAATTATAAATTGTACATACTACTTTTGAACTTGTGCTTATATTGATTTTGGACTTGAGAAAAATCTCATTCAAGTGCCCTGGTGGGCTTGTAACACAGAATATGTGATGATGAAATGCAAGGATATGTTGGTAAATTGCATGAACAGAACAAACTAAAAATATGGTTGATGGGTTTGTTCCAGGTTATTAAAGCATGAGTGTCCTTTGCTTCAAACAGTGGTATACAAGTCCAAATGTTGCTTCCAGTAGTAAAGCTCAGTTCTATTTACTTTTGAAACATTGAGCTGCAGTAACAGACACAGTCCATGGAATGGTATGACACTATTCTGAATAAAAAGTATAAAAACAAGAGAGAACATATACAATGAAATGTATGGTACTTTTTTAATGTATTCTGCCTCTCACAAATATATATGATCAAAATGGCACATTCTATTAAAGAAAAAATGTAATTATGTCCATGGATAAACCAGGGACACTTACTTATAGATCCAGGCAAAGGGACTGTGGTAATCTTCTTATATTTGTTATCCGTGGCCTCCTTCCTTCAAAAATCAACCTTTATAATTATGATAATGAACCAGAAGGGCTCTGGGTTTCTTAACAGAACTCCTCTGTGCTGTGGCTTCTCTCCGCTCCCCCTGTTCTCTTAGCACTTTCTTCCTCCACTTTCTTCTGCCTGCTGTAATCCCATTGCAGCAGAGAAAGTTTCAGCACACAGTGCAACACCCAAAGAATCAAGGGGCTCTGGTTATGCCACCCAAAGCCCTTCTGGCTCATTACAATAATTTGTAAGTTGATTTTAGAAGGAAGGAGGCCATGCCTGGATCTAGAGAAGTGCTGTATGTTTTAGGCTTTTTAATAAAAATTTGAAAAAACATTATTAATTTTCCAAAATGCTTCCTATAAAAAAAATAAGACTCAAACAGCAATGTCCATAGAGAATTTAAAAAGTTATGACTTTTGAAAGTACAAGTTATAGTCCCCATAATATAAAAATTCCTTTCTCACCGGTCCCCAGATGGTCACACAGTCCTCCATGCTATCCCGAAAATTGTTGGGCTCAAACGGATGCCAAGATGTAAAAGTTACGGCACTCCCATCTGACCACTCAAAATTCATTTGGTGCTTGATGTCATTAAGACCAATCCACAATTCTTCGACATCTGAAAGCGAAAGTATTTATTATCCTAGGTGAAGTTCTGAACTGCCTTTGTGTTATCTCGTTGTGTACCAAGCTTAATAAAAGGATTGAAATATGGATCCGTAAAATTGGCAGATGCAGATGCCTCCCAGAAGATTATGGCTACCAAAGTTGATCATAAGTGGGGGTATTTGCTATAATGGACAAGAGTCCTCTGTGTATTTGATGGCTGCTATTTAAATGTCTACAATGTGCTACTCCTGGTATATTTCTCTTGCCATGAATTTTGCAGGAGATATGCCTATCCATCTGACTCTACCCTGTATTCGCTGGGCACCATCAATGGCTCTCAGAAGAGACAACTCCTTTATGAGGCAAAATGTCACTTTAAGAAAAATGGAAAAGGAGAAAACAGAAAAGGACGATACTGTTTTACTTGTGGTATGAATTAGGATCTCATATACTTCTAGAAAACAGTTATTGCAGCCGGGATATTTCACCTTGTTTTATCTGCTTGGTGACAAATTCCAATTCAAGTAAGTTGTGGATGCTGACAAGGTTTCCCTCGCTCCGAACACACGTCTTTTTAGCTTCTTGCCAGCTCTTTTTCTCTCTTGTTAGACGGTAACAGTTTGTGCCATAACTCTGCCATCCAGATTCACACGTAACAACATCTGGTTCAACAGGTTCTGCAGCGGAAAAAAAAGAAAGCATTTTTAACTTAATACCACCTTGAAGCAAAAAGTTACTTTATTGCCCTAAAATTATTATATTGTGTTACTGTTTTTACAGATCTTAACGGAATGAATGGTGAATCATATGAAATGTATGCACTTCTGCATGTCTCTACTATAATTTGGTGGACCCATGGTCAGGTTCATAATAGTAAGCTAAAGCCCATTTTAGTGATAGTTGGTCTTAATTAGTGACTCGGGGGAGGGGGGGTATCAGCAAACAATAAAAAAGATTTTTGCAATACTAAACCTTGGACCTGCATTGTCCTGTACAGTCATGGCCATAACTGAAAATATAATATTTGTGTCATTCTCAAAACTTATGGCCATGACTGTAGTACTATGGATTTATATTTGTGGTTCTGCATGTTAGGTTAAGGGACAATAGTTATAAATAGGCTAAATATCTTACTCTGGAAGACTTCTGCAGTACAATAAAAAGGTGGAGCTGGTCTTTTCTTTAATTGAGCAGCAAAAACCTATTGTAAATCAATGATGCTGCTACAATTGCTTCTATGGGACAAGTGAAAGTTAATAGTATCCTCTGCAATACAACTTACTGTATTTTTACAATGGTGAGTATTCATAGTATCAAGCAAAAAATATACATTGTTATCTTTGGTTTGTAAGGTTTGTTATAAACAGGACAGTTTCTAGGTAATTTCTAGGCAAATCTCAAAAGATCGCATACCCCCCTCCCCAAGGTTATTAAAATATATAAAATGCGCACCGCTTTTTAGCATAAACAGCCCCCCATAAATTAAAAATATCAGCGACACACATTTATGTATGGATTATAGTGTATGCTGCACTATCAAACTAAGTTAGCTTACACATTGTTCCCCCCAAATCAATTCCAACATATACAGTGCCCCCCCTATAATTAAAAATTACAGTGTCTTTCAAATTATAATATTGTGCCTGCGGTGGCAGCCAAGGTGTAGTACAGATTTGTCAGGCAAACTCGTGGTCGGGAACAGGCAGGAGATCGAGATAGCACAGGATCGGAATTGAGGATATAGCAGTAGGTCAGGACAGGCAGCACAGAATCAGAGTCGGGGGCGTAGCAGAAGGTAAGGATGGGCAGCAAAGGAGCGAGGTCACGAATGGAATCAGGATAATTGCACAGGGCATCAGAAAAGCTTTCTCTAAGGCTATGAGGCACAAATATCTGGCAGGGTACACAGGTAGGGGCAGGAATTTATCTTGGCAGGAAGCCAAGACCAATTATCGGCACGCTGGCCCTTTAAATCTTAAAGAGCTGGCGCATGCGTGCCCTAGGAGATGGGAATGCATGCGTCGGAGCGCAGGGAGGGAGGAGGTTGCCACTGCAGCCGGGAGAGGTAAGTTAGTAGGCAAGCTCTGGGGACAGATTAAGGCACACGGGTGCACCTGCGACCTGGGATATGGGTTGCAGGGGCACCCGTGGCCATGACATTAGAATAGTGATTTACAAATATACACTTCACCAGAACAAAGCTTAGTACATAAATTCAGCACAATATGGAATTCAATGCATAAGTACAGTACTTGCACCAAGCTTCATACAGAAACACAGCACCGCGTCCAATTCCAGATCACTGCCACCCCAGTATGTAGGTAGAAAGCACACTGCAGCTCCCCACTCCCACCACAGTATAGGTAGCTAGGACACTGCAACCCCCCACCACAGTGTATAGGTAGCCCAAGCACAATGCAGCCTCCTCCCTCGAGTATATAGGTAGCCACAGCACAATCCAACAACCCCTCAGTATATAGGTAGCTGCAGCACAATGCAGCCCCCTTAGCATATAAGTAGCCCCACATATATAGGTAACCTCAGCATGTTAAAAAAACATAAATAATTACTCACCTTCTGGTGCTCGCAGCAGCTCCTCTTTGATCTTCTACAGTAAAGTAAACCAGCCCCATAAGCTTGGCCTGCACGCACACTATGATGTCATGAGGCGCTGCAGTGTGTGCTACTTTTTTTTTTAGTGGGGGCAGTGGGTGGCTGCTGGCACCTCTTGTTTCCTTCATCGGGTTGTGCTCGGGACCAGGCTCGGACTAGCCCGCCGGAGCACCGGTGAATCCTCCGGTGGGCCCCCGATACCTCTGCTATGGCAGGGCCCTCCATCCCCATCTGGGGGCCCTGCCAGCCGGGTCACACTGGCCCACAGTGGGCCTCCGATACCTCCGCTACGGCAGGGGCCTCCATCCCGATCGGAGGCCCCTGCCAGTGAGTGACAGCAAAGGTACTCGATGCGGCCGTAAGCGGCCACATCAAGTACTATATCTAATAATAGTGCGTGCGACGCGGCCGTTTTTTTGCCGGCACTCGTCGCACTGTGTCCCTTGATTCGCGGCAGCGTGATGATGCACTCACGCTGCTGCGTGGCTTCTTCTTGACAGTTCCACTGGCGCAGGGTCCGGGAGAAGAGACGCCGAGGACGCAGGAGCGCTGCTAAAGGTGAGTGAATTTTATTATTTTTAACTAGCAGACTATATTTATTATAGGGGGGCACAGTAGTAGGGGACCCCATTGAAGTAATAAATATAATTAATGGCCACTAGAAGATATATACAGTATAATAAGGGGGCACCATATGTTATATGGGGGAGGGCATTGCACCTATATACAGGAAAGGAGTGGTAATGTGTTGTGTCCATACATACAGGGTAGGAGTAGTAGTGCTGTGATGTGCCTATATATACAGGATAGGAGTAGTAGTACTGTGATGTGCCTATATATACAGGATAGGAGTAGTAGTACTGTGCTGTGCCCACATACACAGGATAGGAGTAGTAGTACTGTGATGCGCCTATATATACAGGATAGGAGTAGTAGTACTGTGATGTGCCTATATATACAGGATAGGAGTAGTAGTGCTGTGCCCATATATACAGGATAGGAGTAGTAGTACTGTGCTGTGTCCATATATATAGGGTAGGAGTAGTAGTACTGGGACCATATATACAGGATAGGAGTAGTAGTACTGTGCTGTGTCCATATAAACAGGATAGGAGTGGTAGTACTGTGATAATATATACAGGATAGGAGTAGTAGTACTGTGCTGTGTCCATATATACAGGGTAGGAGTAGTAGTACTGGGCCCATATATACAGGATGGGAGTAGTAGTACTGTGCTGTGTCCATATAAACAGGATAGGAGTGGTAGTACTGTGATAATATATACAGGATAGGAGTAGTAGTAATGTACTGTGTCTACATATACAGGATGTGTCCATATATTCAGGGTAGGAGTGGTAGTACTGGGCCCATATATACAGGATAGGAGTAGTAGTACTGTGCAGTGTCCATATAAACAGGATAGGAGTGGTAGTACTGTGTCCATATATACAGGATAGGAGTAGTAGTACTGTACTGTGTCTACATATACAGGATAGGAGTAGTAGTACTGTGCTGTGTCCATATATTCAGGGTAGGAGTGGTAGTACTGGGCCCATGTATACAGGATAGGAGTAGTAGTACTGTGCAGTGTCCATATATACAGGGTAGGAGTAGTAGTACTGTGCTGTGTCCATATAAACAGGATAGGAGTGGTAGTACTGTGATAATATATACAGGATAGGAGTAGTAGTACTGTACTGTGTCTACATATACAGGATAGGAGTAGTAGTACTGTGCTGTGTCCATATATTCAGGGTAGGAGTGGTAGTACTGGGCCCATATATACAGGATAGGAGTAGTAGTACTGTGCAGTGTCCATATAAACAGGATAGGAGTGGTAGTACTGTGTCCATATATACAGGATAGGAGTAGTAGTACTGTGCTGTGCCCATATATACAGGATTGGGGTAGTAGTACTGTACTGTGTCTACATATACAGGATAGGAGTAGTAGTACTGTGATGTGCCCATATATACAGGATAGGAGTAGTAGTACTGTGCTGTGCCCATATATACAGGATAGGAGTAGTAGTGCTGTGCCCATATATACAGGATAGGAGTAGTAGTACTGTGCTGTGCCCATATATACAGGATAGGAGTAGTAGTACTGGGACCATATATACAGGATAGGAGTAGTAGTACTGTGATGTGCCCATATACACAGGATAGGATCATTAGTACTGTGCTGTGTCCATATATACAGGATAGGAGTAGTAGTACTGTACTGTGCCCATGTATTCAAGATATGACTAGTAGTACTGTGCTGTTCCCATATATACAGGATAGGAGTAGTAGTACTGTGCTGCCCCTATACATACAGGATAGGAGTGGTAGTACTGTGCTGTACCAATATATACAGGATAGGAGTAGTAGTACTGTGCTGTGTCCATTGGAAATGATATATTATGTAATTAAAGGGAATGATGTCCAATTTAATTTATTAGGTTTATCATATTATTTACTCAGGGGTGTGTATTGTAATACACTAAGGAGCTCAATGTAATATTTCATTTATGGAAAGTGCACAGTATGTTTCTTGTTATGGGCATATATTTGGTATTGGTGGGGGGGGGGGGGGCACAGTGCGGTCAGTTGTGTTGTGAGTGGTAAATATTATTTAGGAGTGGGACATTGTTATCCAGGTGACATTATGCTGTAGTGACGGTGATATTTTTAGTTGCACAGTGTGGAGATGTGCCTCACAGAGATGAAGAAAATTCTCAAGTGATAAGAAAAAAAAGGGAGAAGTCGTCCTGCATCTTGAGGTACTGAATCCACTTTTGAGTCTGATAACTGTAATTACTGACTAACTATCTAGACTATTCCTATAATGTCAGTGCCTTGTCTTCTTATGTGCTGCAGAAAACATACGAAGGAGTGGAAGTGTTATAGTTAACTCCTGCGAAATAACGAATATTTCTAGGCAGCGGTATGGTGGGCCCCCAGAATCAATTTCTCTGGTGGGCCCCAGGCACCCCAGTCCGACCCTGCTCGGGACCTTCACCCGCCACACCCAGTGGAAGAAACGGGTCTAGTTATCAGTTTCACAGCTCAGTGAATTTCCACTTTATAAATGCAGCATATGCCTGCACTGCAATGCTTTGTATCACTGTTCCACCTCCATAATCAATCCAATAATCCAATCATTATTTATGTTGGAACTAAGACCATCAATGTTGGAACTAAAACAAAGAAAGCATCTATCTGTTTGCAGGACTTTAATAGCGAGTCCCTCCCAACAATCTGCTGTTGCACTATTATAGAGATCGCCAGATCTCATGCTTTCCATTGAAATGAAAGAATCATATTTGCATTAGTTAGCTAACAGGGTTGAAGTGAACCTTGCAGTTAAAGCCCCAAAACCCTTTCTCTTTACCCAAGCTTCATGTTTTGGATGCATTTCTATGGAATGGGGTTAGAGACAAAATGTATCCTTCTGAGGAGGAGCTCCTTTAAAGGAAATCCACCATCCAAATGTAGCATTATAATGCAATGACACTTTCTCATAGATCCATGTTCCAAAATTTGTTATCCATTACTTCCTTGCTTTTGGGGGCGTTAGAAGAGCCCCTCCATGCTACGTCTTCCCAGGCTGTTACATGTCCCCCCATTCCCCTCTGCTCCCTCTGCACTTCCTCCCCTCCCTGTTCCTGCTGTAATCTCCCACAGTGGAAGGTGGAGGCACTCCTGTACAGTGTAATACCCTGTAAATCTCATGCACAGAGGTACACTGGTGATGCCCCCCAGAGGGCGTAAATGCCCCTTGTTTACGATGCATAACTCTGATATTGGTTTTCCATTAAAGCTTAGTTAGTAGAGACAAACCACATGTACAACTCAAAGAAGGAGCAATAATAAGGTATACCTGCGCTGGCTGGAAAGAGTGAGTGTATGTGTGTTATAAAAAGAAGAATTGTGCAAGGGGGAAAGGACTGGACTTCTAAACACTGCGATTATCTCTAAAAAAGACCAGTTGTCATGTTTTGGTGGAACACTAACCTGTAGCACCACTTCTAGCGGGTTTCCGCGGGTCCAGCAAAATGAATCCAACAGTGTGATTTCTTTGGTCCAGGTTCACACTATAGTCCCTGTTGTAGTCCAAGCAATAGTTGAGCAATAGCGAAGCCCTGGCCGGTAGCTTCGCTAAGTCAGACTAGTAAAAACAGACGTCACCCACAAGGTACGGATGGTCCAGAAGGACAAACAGGAATATCCACCGACGCGTTGTCGATAGCAACGGCTTTCTTCCTCAGGGTAAGATTCCTGGGTCTGGTGATGATGATGGTGTTTATATAGAATCCGTACTCTATGGTACTAATCCGTTCTTGAGAGATGTTTCAATGTGAGTTGTTATAATCGTTCCAACATTTAGTCATCTCTGTCTTTGCTTGTTTCACAACTTGAGTTCCTTGCTTCTTGTTTTTATATATATATATTTCCTATTACTGTATACGTTTTTGGACCCTGGAATTCTATCTAGTGGGATCGCTCTTAATTTAGTGTTATTCTTTATTGTTCTAAAAAATATTAACCTATTGTGGAAAAAACTTTATTACTTCAGTTAAAATATATATATATTAAGATATATATGTTCGTTGCTCCATCTTCGGGCAGGATGGAGCAAATCTGAACATTGTAAAATATCACAGATTATATACACATCGTACAGTATGTAAGCTGGTCTTTTAACCCCTTCCCGACAGTACGGCGCGTGCCGGGTCCCGGTGCATGGAGAGGGCTCGCGGGCTGAGCCCTCTCCATAGCCGGTAATTCTTTGCTGCATATTGCTAGCACCGATCGCGGGTGTTTTCACGGGGAGCGGCGATCCGTCGCCATGGTAACCTCGGGTGTTCCGAATACCCGAGGCTACTTCGTTTTAACCCATGCATTACAATGTGCTAATTGCACATTGTAATGCATGGGGAGTAAAATCCACATATACTGCCATACTGTAGTATGGCAGTATATGATAGGATCGATCAGACTACCTAGGGTTAGAGTACCCTAGGGAGTCTGAAAAATAGTAAAAGTAAAAATAAAAAAAAGTTTAAAAAAAAAAATTATAAATAAAAAAACCTAAAAATTCTAATCACCCCCCTTTCCCTAGAACTGATATAAAAATAAATAAACAGTAAAAATCATAAACACATTAGGTATCGCCGCATCTGAAAATGCCCGATCTATAAAAATATGATAATGTTTTTTCATTACGTTTAACCCCCGTAACGGAAAATAGCGTCCAAAGTCGAAAATGGCATTTTTTTGCCATTTTGAAAAATATAAAAAAATTAATAAAAAGTGTTCAAAAGGTCGCACAGTCCCAAAAATTATAGTAATGAAAACGCCATCAAAATTCGCAAAAAATGACACTATCCACAGCTCCGTACACCAAAGTTTGAAAAAGTATTGGCCCCAGAAGATGGCAAAATAAAAAAAATATATTTTGTACAGGAGGTTTTAATTTTTTTAAATGTATGAAAACATTATAAAACCTATACAAATTTGGTATCCACATGATCGTACCGACCCAAAGAATAAAGTAGACATGTCATTTGAGACGCAGAGTGAAAGCTGTAAAATCCAAGCCCACAAGAAAACGTCACAAATGTGGTTTTTCACCATTTTCACTGCATTAGGAATTTTTTTCCCGCTTCCCAGTACACGCCATAGAATATTACATACCGTCACTATGAAGTGCAATTTGTTACGCAGAAAATAAGCCATAACACAGCTCTTTATGTGGAAAAATAAAAAAGTTATAGATTTTTGAAGTTGGTGAGTGAAAAATGGAAGTGAAAAAACTAAAAAAGGCCAAGTCGTTAAGGGGTTAAAAAAAATTTAAAAAAATTTTTTAATTTTTTTTTTAAATTTAATATTTAAATTTTTTAAGATTTTAATAATAATAGCGGTATTATGAATACCGCTATTATTATTAAAATCTTAAAAAATGTAAATATTAAATAAAAAAAATAAATAAATAAAATAAATTAAAAAAAATTTTTTAACATTTTTAAAAGACCAGCTTACATACTGTACGATGTGTATATAATCTGTGATATTTTACAATGTTCAGATTTGCTCCATCCTGTCCGAAGATGGAGCAACGAACATATATATCTTAATATATATTTTTTAACTGAAGTAATAAAGTTTTTTCCACAATAGGTTTTATCATCAATATTTTTTAGAACAATAAAGAATAACACTAAATTAAGAGCGATCCCACTAGATAGAATTCCAGGGTCCAAAAACGTATACAGTAATAGGAAATATATATATAAAAACAAGAAGCAAGGAACTCAAGTTGTGAAACAAGCAAAGACAGAGATGACTAAATGTTGGAACGATTATAACAACTTTGAAACATCTCTCAAGAACGGATTCTCTCCATACGGAGTATGGATTCTATATAAACACCAACATCATCAACCGACCCAGGAAGAAAGCTGAGGAAGAAAGCCGTTGCTTTCGACAACGCGTCGGTGGATATTCCTGTTTGTCCTTCTGGACCATCCGTACCTTGTGGGTGACATCACCGGTACATCTGTTTTTACTAGTCTGACTTAGCGAAGCTACCGGCCAGGGCTTCGCTATTGCTCAACTATTGCTTGGACTACAACGGGGACTATAGTGTGAACCTGGACCAAAGAAATCACACTGTTGGATTCATTTTGCTGGACCCGCGGAAACCCTCTAGAAGTGGTGCTACAGGTTAGTGTTCCACCAAAACATGACAACTGGTCTTTTTTAGAGATAATCGCAGTGTTAAGAAGTCCAGTCCTTTCCCCCTTGCACAATTCTTCTTTTTATAACACACATACACTCACTCTTTCAAGCCAGCGCAGTTATACCTTATTATTGCTCCTTCTTTTAGTTAATAGTGGTGGAGAGGCACACCGCTGATACCAGCGACGGCAACGGTTCCAATCATATGCATAGCGTGCGCCCGTGTGATCCTTAACATTCACATGTACAACTCACCTACAGGAAGAATATTCCTCTTGGAGCTTTTCTTACACACATATGGCAGAGCATTATGGCAGGTACGGGTCTGCCAGGCACCAGACGTCTCAGTACGAATCACTGCACAACTTTCTTCTTCTGAATTGCTTGGTTGATCTAGAAAACAAATGACAAGGACAAATATACAGTATTTGTTGTGACGGTTTAATGAACTTAACAAATACAGTCAATTATTATTGAATTGCTCATTTACTGTGTATATTGTATAATACTGCGGTCTACTATATTAAATACACAATTCTTGGGAAAGTCTAGGATGACTTTTCCGCACACAGAGAAGTTCTGTGTATAAGGAGAAATGCATGATCATCCAACTTTCCACTGGAATATCTGCTGAATGTGAGGTGTATCTTTAGCCAGATTCAGCTCATTGTTGAACCAGTTACAGAACGAATAGGGGTTGTGGTTAAACAACTGCTTTACCAACCAGATTAGTAATAAGGCATGTGTCTTACTTCAAAGTGGACCTTCCCCTACCTCCACCAACTCCATGTCTTTGCATCCTTACTATGGGGCCCGCAGCATTAGGGGGCTCCGTCATCTCACCTGACATGCTAAAGAATGGAGGATGTGCCCCATTATATACATATTATGAGAGGGAGTAGGAAGAGGGCAGCAGAACGATAGGAAAAGGGATCTCAACTGAAACAATACTCTGGTTATTACATTCTCTCTAATAGGACCCCGTCCCTAAAAGACTGTTTTGTTTATTCAATCACTGATTTTTCTTGCCATTATACAGTGCCTACAAGTAGTATTCAACCTCCTGCAGATTTAGCAGGTTTGATAAGAAGCAAATAAGTTAGAGCCTTCAAACTTCAAACAAGAGCAGGATTTATTAACAGATGCATAAATCTTACAAACCAAAAAGTTATGTTGCTTAGTTAAATTTTAATAAATTTTAAACATAAAAGTATGGGTCAATTATTATTCAACCCCTCAAACCACCAGAATTCTGTTTGGTTCCCCTAAAGTATTAAGAAGTAGTTCAGGCACAAAGAACAATGAGCTTCACATGTTTGGATTAATTATCTGTTTTTACAGCCTTTTCTGACTATTTAAGACCCTCCCCAAACTTGTGAACAGCACTCATACATGGTCAACATGGGAAAGACAAAGGAGCATTCCAAGGCTATTAGAGACAAGATCGTGGAGGGTCACAAAGCTGGCAAGGGGTACAAAACCCTTTCCAAGGAGTTGGGCCTACCTGTCTCCACTGTTGGGAGCATCATCCGGAAGTGGAAGGCTTATGGAACTACTGTTAACCTTCCACGGCCTGGACAGCCTTTGAAAGTTTCCTCCCGTGCTGAAGCCAGGCTTGTCCGAAGGGTCAAGGCTAACCCAAGGACAACAAGGAAGGAGCTCCGGGAAGATCTCATGGCAGTGGGGACATTGGTTTCAGTCAATACCATAAGTAACGTACTCCACTGCAATGGTCTCCGTTCCAGACGAGCACGTAAGGTACCTTTACTTTCAAAGCGTCATGTCAAGGCTCGTTTACAGTTTGCTCATGATCACTTGGAGGACTCTGAGACAGACTGGTTCAAGGTTCTCTGGTCTGATGAGACCAAGATCGTGATCTTTGGTGCCAAGCACACACGTGACGTTTGGAGACTGGATGGCACAGCATACGACCCCAAGAATACCATCCCTACAGTCAAGCATGGTGGTGGCAGCATCATGCTGTGGGGCTGCTTCTCAGCCAAGGGGCCTGGCCATCTGGTCCGCATCCATGGGAAGATGGATAGCACGGCCTACTTGGAGATTTTGGCCAAGAACCGCCGCTCCTCCATCAAGGATCTTAAGATGCGTCGTCATTTCATCTTCCAACAAGACAACGACCCAAAGCACACGGCCAAGAAAACCAAGGACTGGTTCAAGAGGGAAAAAATCAAGGTGTTGCAGTGGCCTAGTCAGTCTCCTGACCTTAACCCAATTGAAAACTTGTGGAAGGAGCTCAAGATTAAAGTCCACATTAGACACCCAAAGAACCTATATAGCTTGGAGAAGATCTGCATGGAGGATTGGGCCAAGATAACTCCAGAGACGTGTGCCGGCCTGATCAGGTCTTATAAAAGACGATTATTAGCTGTAATTGCAAACAAGGATTATTCCACAAAATATTAAACCTAGGGGTTGAATAATAATTGACCCACACTTTTATGTTTAAAATTTATTAAAATATAACTAAGCAACATAACTTTTTGGTTTGTAAGATTTATGCATCTGTTACTAGATCCTGCTCTTGTTTGAAGTTTGAAGGCTCTAACTTATTTGCTTCTTATGAAAACTGCTAAATCTGCAGGGGGTTGAATACTACTTGTAGGCACTGGAAGCTGCCTCCTATCTGCAGACCACCCCTTTCCTGTACAAAGAGACCTGCTTACAGAGATTTCCCTGTACATACGGTGCTGTGTGTACAGGATCTGATCCATTCATTAGAACTTATGACATCACGGCAGGTCCTGAAACTGCTGAGAGCTTTTACTGTTCAGGAGTGTGCATGTGCTGGTAACCCCTCCCTCCTCTCCTGCTCTCCGTCTAGCTATGGATTCACATGGAAACCTAACCAATCCAGACAGCCAGAGGGATAAGCTAACTTCTAGCTTCCAGCCTGTGAGTTGACAAACGTCTGTAGATAGCTAATGAGTTTAAATTAGAGAATTGCTTATTTTGGCTGAGTGCAGAGCTAGGCAAAAGTTTTTATACTTTACAGTTACTCTTGGACAGTTTTCACTTTCTAAAATCATATTGACATTACTGCTACCACCAATGTCACCATACAACCAAATATTTGTATGGCAAACAAATGGTAAAAAGAAAATACCAAGACAAGCATTTGGTTACTTACCACTCTCCCAGTTCAAGTATTTTAATGGAGATCCGTCTGACCACTGCCAGGCTCCATTAATGGTAATGTCATTGAGTCCGATCCAGAGAGTGGAACTGTATCCAGTCAGAAGGCCTATGAAGGAAGGTAGCAGTACAATACATATCAGATAGGACATATAGATTTTGTATACAAAGCATGTCATTTGTTGTTGTGTATTCTCCTATGTTACGCATAGGTTGAACTTCAGACCAGGGCGCAAAGAAAGCCACAGAAGAAAACTGACATTTCTTCTAAAAACTAGGTGGAGCTGCAACCCCAGACAAGAATGAATGAGAGGGGGACTCTTTCTGTCTGATCTCCAACAAGTAATTTATGTAAACAAGAAACATACTACAGGCAGTCCCCGGGTTACGTACAAGATAGGGTCCGGAGGTTTGTTCTTAAGTTGAATTTGTGTGTAAGTCGAAACTGTATATTTTATAATTGTAGATCTAGAGAAAAAAAATTTTTGGCCCCAGTGACAATTGGAGTTTAAACATTTTTTGCTGTAATGGGACCAAGGATTATCAATAAAACTGCATTACAGACACTTTACAGCTGATTATTGCAAAGAGGTCAGAAGGGTCTGTCTGTAACTATGGGTTGTCTGTAAGTCGGGTGTCCTTAAGTAGGCGAACGCCTGTACTACATTTAGAAAAGACATATGTTACTGTTTCTACACAAATCTTTAAAGCAAAATGAAAAAGACCAACGCTCATCACAGTCCTGATCTTAAATCACTTTCTCCGTCCATTTGACATTAGACTCCTCATGGCTCGTGGTGAAAAGATAAAAAACAATATCATGACATTCACACATATCATAAACGCTACCTTTATTATAAATTCATTGAAATACAAAAGGGTTCACAGCAAATTATTAAACAAGCTCCTTGGTGGTTTTATCATTTGCTATGAACACGTTGACATTTTAATAGATACATAATAAAAGTGAAGATGTATGAAGAGTGCTGGCTAACATTGTTCTGTTTTAAGCTTTTGTAGATTCACCACATTCAGGCCGTGTTAGTACTAAACTAGGTTGTGTTCATCAGTAGCTTTGATCATATAAAACTACAGTTTTAGGTATCAGCCTTGGATATCCCTCTTGTAATGAAACATACACTCACCGGCCACTTTATTAGGTACACCTGTCCAACTGCTCGTTAACACTTAATTTCTAATCAGCCAATCACATGGCGGCAACTCAGTGCATTTAGGCATGTAGACATGATCAAGACAATCTCCTGCAGTTCAAACCGAGCATCAGTATGGGGAAGAAAGGTGATTTGAGTGCCTTTGAACGTGGCATGGTTGTTGGTGCCCGAAGGGCTGGTCTGAGAATTTCAGAAACTGCTGATCTACTGGGATTTTCACGCAGAACCATCTCTAGGGTTTACAGAGAATGGTCTGAAAAAGAAAAAACATCCAGTGAGCGGCAGTTCTGTGGGCGGAAATGCCTTGTTGATGCCAGAGGTCAGAGGAGAATGGGCAGACTGGTTCGAGCTGATAGAAAGGCAACAGTGACTCAAATCGCCACCCGTTACAACCAAGGTAGGCAGAAGAGCATCTCTGAACGCACAGTACATCAAACTTTGAGGCAGATGGACTACAGCAGCAGAAGACCACACCGGGTGCCACTCCTTTCAGCTAAGAACAGGAAACTGAGGCTACAATTTGCACAAGCTCATTGAAATTGGACAGTAGAAGATTGGAAAAACGTTGCCTGGTCTGATGAGTCTCGATTTCTGCTACGACATTCGGATGGTAGGGTCAGAATTTGGCGTCAACAACATGAAAGCATGGATCCATCCTGCCTTGTATCAACGGTTCAGGCTGGTGGTGGTGGTGTCATGGTGTGGGGAATATTTTCTTGGCACTCTTTGGGCCCCTTGGTACCAATTGAGCATCGTTGCAACGCCACAGCCTACCTGAGTATTGTTGCTGACCATGTCCATCCCTTTATGACCACAATGTACCCAACATCTGATGGCTACTTTCAGCAGGATAATGCGCCATGTCATAAAGCTGGAATCATCTCAGACTGGTTTCTTGAACATGACAATGAGTTCACTGTACTCAAATGGCCTCCACAGTCACCAGATCTCAATCCAATCCAATCCCATCTTTGGGATGTTGTGGAACGGGAGATTTGCATCATGGATGTGCAGCCTACAAATCTGCGGCAACTGTGTGATGCCATCATGTCAATATGGACCAAAATCTCTGAGGAATGCTTCCAGCACCTTGTTGAATCTATGCCATGAAGAATTGAGGCAGTTCTGAAGGCAAAAGGGGGTCCAACCCGTTACTAGCATGGTGTACCTAATAAAGTGGCCGGTGAGTGTATGTGTATGTTGTAAGTAGTACCAAAAATGGATTTGTATTCCAGTATTGTGACTGGACCTGGAGGACTACACTTAAATGCTCTGGATCTCTCTACTGAAACTTCCCACTTCACTTTGGCATGAGTGACTACTATAGTATGCTGTAGTATATATTAGAGCAGTAGGAAAGGACTGTGGAGTACATCAATGCAGAGATTTCACAGCACAGAAATATAAGAAATAATCAAGTCCATCTACGATGCTGGAATGTAAATGCATTTTTCACAGTCCTGCTGTTACTAAAAACAACACACACAATGGTATGACTACACAGAACTCAAGGACTGCTGCGTATCACTGTTAGCACTTTTGTGTAATGGAAACAGGCATTATCTCATGATTAGAATGCAATATTTCACTTGAAATTGCTTTAACCAACATATTTGTGCATTGTGCATGAATAATAAATACATTGCATATATAGAAAATATGAACCCAGAATATATAACAATGCCCACCATTAATGTATGTCTGTTCATAGATCTCATTGATGCTGAGAAGATTGGCATCTTGCTGTAGGCAACTGGTCCAAGCTTCTGCCCATGATAGCGCCGACTGGAAATTGAACTGGTAGCAGCTATTGGTAAGTGGATCCTTGTCCCAGAATGCTTCACAGTCAGGGCCTAAAATGTACAGAGTTTGAGTCGATCAGGATGGGAAATGAAGGCTCAATTACATTGCAATTACATTGGAGGAAGTCAAGCTAAGCCCATTAAAACCATCTGAACAAACAGTGATATACAGTAGATAAGATCTGTACATTCCAGTCACAGCTCTATTGTACAAGTAATGTATGTATTTTTATATATTTCAGACAAAATGGGCACACAGAGGCACTAAAGACAGGATTCAAGGAGTTTCAGCTGTAGGAAAGGAAAAATTAAAAAAAAGCACAAAGCGAAAAAAATCAACACAATGGCCATAGAAATGCCATAGATCGACACGGGGATATTTATCAGGAGCTCGGTGCCACGTCAATGGCAGAAAAGCCCTGATATAATCGCAAATGCTGGATTATTACTAGCACGTGGAATTATTAACCCCAGGCGAGGCAAGCCTAATGGAGGGCGCGGCCGAGTCGGGATTGGGCCGGCGGGGGGCATTACTGTCCCCACGCCTGTGTGCTCGATGCAGACGGCGAATTTTTCCATGTGAAAAGTTGTCGCTGCATTTATTTTGACACCAGGCAAGGCGTAGGTTCTGTTGGATATATTAAGAGGCCGGAGCCTCTTGATGTATTGGGCTGTAAAAGTGTTATCATACACCAACGCACAAGAGTATTATAAATATCCCCCTCATTGTCTACTGGGAGAAAATGGAAGATATAGAAAAAACAGGCTGTCGGATAATGCTTCCTACATTTGCCGCATCAAAACAAAAACATAAATCAACACACACAAGACACAAATCCTCTTCATTTCATACATCTTCATGCAACATATAGGGAATATAGTGATTGGACATGTGAGCAAAGCAAAGAAAAAACGATTTATTTTGAGTCTGATTTAACAGTGTGTATTTTATAAGTGTACAGTAACCTCAAGATGTGAGGATGGCTGCCATAAGCAACTGTGGACAATCGAATCTGATAGGCTTTGATAATGTGCTACCTGTCCCTCAGTAAACCTGAATATCTATCCCCCGGGACCAAACTGTATTTGAGCCCATGCATGGGACCCGGCTCCTGCTCTTACTAATCCAGAAGTGGCTTCTGATTCCTCCTGCAAACCGCTGCTATCTCAGATCGCGAGTAACCAGGGATGTGATCTGATTTAGCAGCAGCTTGTAGGAGGAAACATAAGCCGCTGTGCTGTGATAGGCTAGACAGGAGATCTACCTGTGCCCCAGTAAACCTGACTGCCTTCTACTAAGCACGGCCCCATGGTGAGCTAAAGACCCAGCAGTTCGTCTATTTCAAGCAGCTGGTTACCAAGGACGCTTGTACAATGTTACCAGCACAAGCTTACTTGGTTACCATGGATCACAGCGGCTGCTTTTTTCCTCCTGCGCACCGGCTTGGGTTTTCTCCTGCAAGCTGCTGCTATCTCTGGACACTGGTGCAATCTCACCAGCACAGGCATCCTCAGAGATAGCAGTGGTTGTCAGCAGCAACTGTTTTTTTTATTCAATCAATAGAATTTTTTAACTTTTTTTGTCATTATACTCAAAAGAAGCTATGTTCTATCTACAGACCACCCCTTTCCTGTTTAAAGAGACCTGCTCAAAGAGTTTGCACTGTATATAGTGTGCTGTGTGTGCAGGGTCTATTAGAACTGATGGGGAGCCTGAGCTCTGGCTTTATTTGTAAATTCACACTTTCATACATACACATTTCTACTAAAATCAAACTTTCAAACACAAACAGCCCTGCTACATACCATTCGTGATATGTAATTGGATAACCTGAAGCATGTGATCAGTCACATGTTTATGACGTAACTCCAGGTCCTAATGTTTTTTATATGCTGCCAGGTCTGATATTCTCCTGGAGCCAGCAGCTACTGATCAGGGGTATGCACATCTGCTAGTAACCCCTCACACCAACATCCGCCCACCCTCCTCTCCTCTGTCTAGCTACAGATTTTCATGGAAATCTACCAAACAAAGACAGCCACAGGGAAAAGGTAACTGCTAGCTGACAAATGGCTGCAGATAGCTAATGGGAGTAATTAGAGAATCACTTATTTTAGCTTAGTGCTGAGCTAGGCAAAAGTTTTTATATGTTACAGTTGTACTTTAAAGTAAATTTAAACAATTTGTGATATGCAGAATGTTAAATCGCTGTGGGTCAGCCGCTGCAAAATCATTGGCCATCCTGAAGTGACTTACAGTAAGACTTACATAGTCTTATTATACAAATCTCACCTACAATCTGTATAAAAATACACACCATAAAATAATTTACTCTGCAGGTTTGGAAGTCACAGCATGTCAATTACTGCTTTGGATCCTAATTGTGTATTTAACCTTTGCAATGGTTGCATTCCACTCCTGGCTGCAGAAACCAGTCATTTTTGGATATTCTTGTTTTCTAATGGCTGAGTTCCCCGCAGAATGTTCTTTGTGGACAATCTACAGCATATCCTTCTCACAAGATTGGAGACCAGGATAATAAGCGCATAATGAAGATGGCAATGAGACAACCTCAGTATTCTGTATCCACCTAGTCACATCAAAGGGGTCAAGGGAGTAAGAACATATTTTCAATGGAGTCCTGAGATGCACATCTGTTGTAAATGTCCCTCTATTCACAAATTACATAAAATATTCTAATACTGAAGCTCTGTTCTGTATATCGTTACCAACCAAACTATGATAACAATGTTTATTAAAAAAAGAAAAGCGCACATTGACTTACTTTTTACAGGACAAAATCCCCACTTCTCATCTTTTCCATAGTCAACAGTGGTTGCACACCAAAGATGGCCGTCTTCCCGTCCTGTGCTGGTGCAGCTGTAAAACCATTGATTGTCATACTTAAAAGGTATGGCACAGGGGCGACCATTGGAATTTCCTTGAATAGTGTAAATATCTAGATTTGAAAAAAAGAATAATATTAAGTACATTAATAAAACTACAAGAAAACAATTCACATAAGTTATTTCTTATGTTTTGTTGCGTCACAAAAGTAAAGCAATGAAAAAAGTACCAGATCTCTGACAGTAAGGACACCAGTGCATTGCAGTACAGTGCAGCGTGCTGTGAATAGTGTCCAAAATTTTAGAGGGAATCTGACCAAAAATTTCTTTACCCCTTAATGGTGAGGCCAGCAAAGGCTTTAATGTCCAGGTATTTTTAGTGAATTTGCAGGACCATAACTTTATTTTATTATTCTTTTTAACCCCTTACCACAAACCTCAATACAATTACATTGTTGGGCAGTAAGAAGAGTATGGAAAAATAATAATAAAAATCTCTATTTATATAGCGCCATTATATTCCGTAGCACATTAGGGAAAGTATAAAAATAAAATACTACATTACAGAGTACAAATAGTCATATGGAACAAAGGAGTAAGAACCCTGCTCACAAGAGCTTACAGTCTATGAGAGCTCACAGGCTGAGTCGTCTCCATACAGCCTGGGTGTGTGCTGCATAATCCGCAATCGCTGTGATGGCGTATAATGGTAACCTTGCTCTCAGCACATGCTGGATATATCAAGAGGGTCCATCCTCCCGATATATGTATGGAGCGGGGGATGCGCCGCCCACTTGTTGTAGGAAGCGTCAGGCACGACCCTCTTCACGCCCCTTTATGTCCACTCGGCATAAAATGGCGGAATGGGGGAAATAGTTACTCCCGCAATTGGGATTGTACAGCAGTTTCTGGTTTGCAAGTTGTGATAAATCTGCCCCAAAACGAGCATTATAAAAGAATTCCCTAGTATTTGACAATCATATATATAATTTACTATGTGCAGTTTGCCTGTGTATGGTGCAGAGTGAGCCAGATTCACGAATTGTGGTGCACGTTCTTCATGCACTGCCCAGACAGAATGCACCACTTTTTTTTGTGGTGCACCTTTAACATGGGGTGTGCAGCATATTTCTGTCACACTTTGCATGATAAATCTGTTGCATGGTCTGAATACGCTCTGGTACACCCCCTTCAGTGCAGAAATCTGTGTTGCATGAAGAATAGTGCAGCCGCGCCACAAACCGGTCGCATGCGACACAAATGTGGCGCTGGCATTTTTTTAAAATACATGTGCAAGCACCTAAAAGAAAGTGCAAAGTCCACCAGAAAACTGGCGTGCGGCCCTTAGTAAATGTGGACCAATATGTATAGTCATGGGCAAATGTGGTGACTATGGCAAATGTTTGTTATAGTGTACCAAGGGATTTATTTACAATTTTATTTTGAAATATAATCTGTTTCTTTATATTTATTTATATATTATGTGATTCCGCAAAAGTGAAAAAATAAATTATATTCAAAGGATCACTGATCTGTTCAAAAAAATGGAAATAGGAATAAACATTTAGGGCGAATTTTTCAAACATATGATGAAGGCCCCATCCCCACTGCGCCTTATGCATCTGATGTAGAATTGCACCATAACCTGCAAACATTCAGTCATGATCATTCACAGGTATAAAATAATAAATCTCCACCACAAAATTAAAAGGGCCAGTATATGAGATGTAAATCACAGATAGCATACTTAGAAAATAATATCACAAGACTTTACCCCATCAAACTACGAGCACCCTCAATAGTGTATGACATATCCTTTTTAGAATTTCCTCTTTTATATGAAGTCTCACCTGTTAACCTATCAAAAAATTTCCTACAAAGTCAGGTGAAAATTAGCAGAGATGAGTCAAGTATAGAGGCTGCAGAACGAGTGTCACTTCAGATGCCCCTATTGTGGTTCAAGGAACTACAGAACCAGAGATACAGGCAGGTAAAGAAATGGGCATGGATCTGGATCTTTATCTGCAGCTCTTATTTCTAACTAAGTTTATAGATGTACCTCATAAAACCACACAAAAAACATGTTTCTAGTTTCTACAGAACCAAAGCTAGGGGCTTCTGAAGCAACACCCCCCTGCATCCTTTAAACTTTACTCATCAATGGCAAAATATGCTCTGCTCATTTTTGCATAACTTTGATGAGATTTTTTAATAGGTAAACACTGAGATTTCATATAAAAGATGAAATTGCCCTTTGCAATGAAGCCTACACTGCAGCTTTTTTTGAACATATTATTTTTATTTTGCCATGTGATACATCACATTAATCTTTGGTAAGAGGTCATAATAAGGCAAATATATAAAAATATATGCAAATTTTCGATTCTTATAGAGAACCCATTAGTAGAAATAACCCTAATAAACCACTACCAGTACCTTATTTATAGTGATAATTTATAATTATATGCATATTAGTTATGTGGAGAACTCAGTCTGTTACATCATCACTGGGAACAGAACATAAGAGGGAGGAGGAGTTACTGAGAACTGAGGGATCATTGGAGTTGTAGTATCATGTGGCTGACATCTTGGAGTTAACTCTGCCTACTTTAGAGAAACCATAACATTTGGTGAATCATAAAAGCAAACAATTTATAGGGGTATTCCGATTTCAGCAAATTAATGTTATTGTTTGTATTATAAAAAGTTATACAATTTTCTAATATACTTTCTGTATCAATTCCTCCCAGATTTCTAGATCTCTGCTTACTGTCACTCAATAGAAAGCTTCTATTTTTTCTAACAGTGGAATCTGACCAAGGTCACACAGGTGCACAGCTCATTAGTATCATAGAGAGTAATCAGATCTGTGGGTATTAACCCCTACGGGACTCAGCCTCTTTTGGCCTTAAGGACGCGGCCCCATTCTTCAAATCTGACCTGTGTCACTATAAGTGGTTATAGTTTTGGAACGCTATGAGATATCCAGGGGATTTTGAGATTGTTTTCTCGTGACACATTGTACTTCAAATTAGTTTAAAAATTTGGATGATATCTTTTGTGTTTAGTTATGAAAAAAAACTAAATTTGGCAAAAATTTGGAAAAATTCTTTATTTTCAACGTTCTAAATTCTCTACTTTTGATGCAGATAGTCATAGCTCCCAAATAAATTCATAACTTACATTTCCCAAATGTCTGCTTTATGTTGGCATGGTTTTTTAAGATTCCACATATTTTACTAGAATGTTATGAGGCTCATAATTTAGGTATCATTTTTCACATTTTTTGTAAAATCACCAAAACCTGTATTTAGATGGACCTGCTCAACTTCTAATTGACACTGAGAGGCCTAAATAATAGTGGGACTTGTAAAATACCCCATTGTGGAAACTACACACCTCAACGTATGAAAAACCACTTTTAAGACGTTTGTTAACGCTTTACGTGTTTTATAGGGGTTAAAACAAAATGGAGGTGCAGTCTGCAAATTGTAATATTTTTTCACAATACACTCATTTTGGGTGGAAAATTAAACATTTACAATGGATTAAATGAATAAAGGCTCCACAAAGTTTGTTACCCAATTTCTCCCGAGTACACGGATACTCTATATGTGGTGGTAACCTGCTGTATGGGCGCACGGCCGGGCATAGAAGGGAAGGAGGCGCCATCCAGATCAGATTTGCTATGTCACATTGTACAGGCTATAATTTTTTTCTTTTTTTAATGTGGACCTATAGGGGCTTATTTCTTTTGCCACATGAGATGCACTTTTCTGGTACGTAATTTGGGGGAATCTATAGGCTAATTGGTGAGATTTTATTAACTCTTGGTTGGTGGAGGAAATGAAAATCATCACTTTTCAGGAAAAATTTAATGGGGGTTTTTTTTTGGCTGTTTACCATTCCATAAAAATAGTATATTATTTTTATTCTATGGGTCGCCACGATTACAAAAAGACCTCATTTATATAGATTTTTTATTTTTTTCCCATTTTTAGTGCATAAAAAGTAATTTGGCAAAAATGTTGTTACTTTTAGCATCACCGTCTTTCATATGCATAACTTTTTTATTTTTCGCCTCACAAATCTGTTTAAGGGCTTATTTTTTGCGAGAAGGATTGTTCTTTTTAGTGGTCTTATTTTAGAGTGCATAACATTTTTTAAATCCCTTTTTAGAGCATTTTTATAGGGTATTAATTGAAAATGATCTTTTTTCTGGAGCTTTTTTTTGTTTTGTTTTTTACGGGGTTAACTTTGCGGATCTAATAATGATTCTGTTTTATTATGCAGATTGTTACGGACGCAGGGATACCAAATATGTGGGGGTTTTGTGTATTTTATTCAATTGTACTTAATAAAAACCAATTTGGAGAAAATCTTGTTCATTTTAGCATCATCATCTTTTCATATGCATAACTTTTTTATTTTTCGGCTGACAAATCTAGTTAGGGGCTTATTTTTTGCGAGAAGAGTTGTTCTTTTTAGTGGGCTTATTTTGGAGTGCATAACATTTTTTAAATTACTTTTTAGAGCATTTTTTTTATAGGGTATTAATTAAAAATTATCTTTTTTCGGAACTTTTTGCATTTTTTTTTCTACGGCGTGTACCGTGCGGGTCCAGTAACGATTCCGTTTTATTATACAGATTGTTACGGACGCGGCAATACCAAATATGCAGGGTTTTTTGTGTTTTTGTGTTTTTTATACTTTATTAAGTGTTTTTATGGGAAAGTGACATTTTAGGGGCTTATATTTTTATGTATTTATTTTTTATTTATTATAATGTGTAGTGTTAAGTGTTTTTGCATATTTTTACTTATACATACTTGAACTTGAACCAGTGATGCTCTGATCACTGGTTTAAGTTCAATACACTGCTCTACAATACTATTTTATTGTAGAGCAGTGTAAACTGTCTGAGTAAGCTTGCGCATGCTCAGACAGTTTACAGTCAGACCCGGAAGGGGTCTGACTGCCATGGAGACCGGGCAGCTCCGGGGCACATGCCAGTCCTCGGAGCTGCCCAGAAGTGGATCGGATCCCCCGGTAAGCGGCACGGGGGATCCGATCCACAGCGCAAACACCCTTACACGCCGCGGTCCGATCGCGGGTGTTAGCGCAGGCTGTCAGCTGTACTAGACAGCTGACAGCCGCTGCTTCTGGTACCGGCTCCGTTCGTGAGCCGGTGCCAGAAGCAGGACGTTATAGAACGTCCCCGTGCGCTAAGCATCTAGCCCCGGGGACGTACTATAACGTCCTGGTGCGCCTAGGGCTTAAGGAGCTGTACACATGTGTGACCATGGTCAGATTTCTGTCCACTGTTAGAAAAAATAGGAGCTTTCTATAGCAGGACAGCAAGCAGAGATGTAGAAATCTTTGAGGAATTGATACATAAAGTATATTGTATAACAAATTGTATAACATTAATTTCCCGAAATGGGAAGACCCCTTTAAGCTCCATTTTGTGATTATTGACATTGAGTTCTGTTGTATTCATTTATTTATAGCTCCAGGGGGTTTCTTATCAGACATTCATATTCCTGGAATACTACTTTGACTTTATCACTAAGCTCTCTGCTTTTAGACAAATTTGCATATCACACCAGAGAGGATTTTCTGGATGCGATCCGGCTCCCCCTGACTCCTCTTCTCTCTGTTGTAACAGCCGGCAGATACGCGTCCATGCGATCTGCCGGCTTTCGCACACTATGATGCGGGGTATCGCCGCTGATGACGTCATCAGCGGCGTCACCGCCTCATCATATTGTGCGCCGGCTGGCAGATCGCATGGATGCTTATCTGCCGGCTGTTACAACAGAAAGAACAGAGAGATATACTACTCACTGCTAGAGGATGAGAAGAAAAAAGACACAGTGAACCTATTTTATATAATGATGGTTGTATCAAAGCTTACTGTTATGACTGGATCTATTCATTTATGAAAAAAACAGCTTCAAAGATTTAGATATGCTTATACTTAAAATCCCATCGTTTTTATAAAACTACTAATCATGGTATGTAAAGCTGGTTGAGCACTATTACATAACTTCACTAGGGCAAATACCTCTATAGTAAGTACTATATGGGGGACCCTACTGGGGTCCTGTACTTACCCTAGTAAAGTCCTACCCCTTTAATCGTGTGGATAGTTAGGGATTTCAGCAAACCATTCAGCCCATATACTCTTGTTTTGCAGCCAATTTTTTTCTAAAGATTTGTAATAATAATGCTTTCATTTATAATAAGAATAAAATCTTTACCTTGATATGCGGCAGAACAGATACTTCGGTTAGTTCCGAATATCATCCACTGGTTTTTAGATTTTGCTGGCGGTAAAAGTACGCGGGTGGTATTATTGGTCTGTGGTAGTAGTGCAGCATTGAAGGTGTCTATAAAGAACTCACATCTCCCAAAAAAGAAAAGGTTCTCATCACATTGATAGGTAGAGAGTGTACTTGATGAATAGTTGGTAACAGATATAAGGCATTGAAAGTTGCCAAGATTAAATAGCCGTCTTTTTGAAACCCAAATCCATTGCTGTGCAGGCAAACTGGTGTTACATGGCCGGGTGACACGAACCACAGAGTCCTGAACTTCTAGGCATCCTTCAACATCGGGACTGTATATCAGAAACGGGGATGGGTCTAGACAAAAAAAGAAACAAAACATCACTTTGTGGCTACAATTATATCCCATGTAGAAGTAGAATAAGGTAAAGTCAGTTCTTGAAATCCAAAATAGTAGAAAGCAAATAACCCAAGTGTAAATAGGTTTCACAACGTTTAATTTTTTTTTTCTAACACATTGAATAATTTCATGATATATTCTAGTACACACGGGGGTCATTTATCTTTAGGATGAAATTGTGTGCCAGTCCTTCGTAACTATATAAATTGCTGCACGGCTCCACCTTCTATATTGTCTTCCAACCACATGTTGTTCCTAATATGTTAGTTTTATAAGTGTTCAAGGTCCTCTAGGGATAATTTCAGTTATCTGACTTATTCGTTACAATCTATTTGTTAACACTATTCTTTTTTTATGTGCTCTGCAACAAGACATCAATGGTCCCAGATGGAAACTTGGGATTGGGGCAGCCCATAAATCTAAATTTGCGCTGTCACCCTAGTCCCGCACATTATACTGCTATATTGACATATACTCATTGCACCATACTCAAACTCCTTATACATACTGTACAGCAGCAGCACCCACTCAATGAAATGTCCGGCAGCAGCCTCCACTCAATAAAATGTCCGGCAGCAGCCTCCACTCAATAACATGTCCGGCAGCACCCTCCACTCAATAAAATGTCCGGCAGCAGCCTCCACTCAATAACATGTCCGGCAGCAGCCTCCACTCAATAACATGTCCGGCAGCAGCTGCCACTGTAGCCTCATGTCCGGCTACTCTACGCCCTAGTAGCCTCTTTAGAAAATGTACATATTAGGGCAATAAAGATTTTAAAAAGGTAGCTGGGGCGTGAGGATTAGCTCTAAAAAGGGCTATCCTCACGTCCCATACATGCACCCATAGGTATAGGTAGATTCGTGGTGGTAGGTTCCCTTTAACTCTGTCGGGGCAGTGCAGGGGGCGCCAGATTCATGAAGAACAGGCAACAGAAATCATGAATCTGGCGCCCTCTGCACACTACACAGGCAAACTGCATTTAGTTCAGTTTGCACTACTCTTAGTATCTTATTATGTGCCCCATAATGTTACAGTAATACTGTGGGCGGGGGATTTTTTACTAAGTTATTTAATAGTATTTTTAAACATTAATTTGTATTTAAATAATTTTATCTACATATTGTGTACAATTTTTTTTCTTTATATGTTCCCAATGATGTAATAAAAGAACCCTGGTGGACAACAACCCCCTGTGGGAGCAGATGCCTTTTTTGTTTTACTGGGTCTTAAAGTGCCACCTTTAAGAAATGCAGATCCCTATAACCAAGCCACCAACTGGTTTGGGTTTTATCCCAAGTAATGTTTCAAGATTTCCTGAAAGGCGGGCATTGATTTATAGGGATCTTTAAGGAGTTTAATTCCCTCCCTGGGCTTTTTGCATAGAAGTCAAACCCCTATTTAGGAACCAATTCTATGAGTCAGACCAGAAATCGTAAATGTCATTTGAATTGGCCTGCATGTTGTGGATGAAATTTTAGAATGCTAACATGTTGCCTCAGTAATATAGCTGATACCCCACCTATGATCACACATTCATTGCCTCCTTTCCTGGATCTCTCTGCTCTCCTCTTCATCTTACTGTTGAGGTTCCTTATGCCTCATTCCTAGGTCCTCTTCTCGTTTTTTCTCTAAACTGCCCCTGTCCGACAAACCATCAGTTTCCTGGTTTTCAGTATTATCTCTATGCTGATGATACTCAGCTGTATACTTCTGCACGTGATGTCACCCCTGCTTTACACCAGTACACTAGTGACTGTCTCTCTGCTGTCTCTAACATCATGTTCTCTCTCTTCTTTAAAGGACATCTACCACCAGGATGAAGGATTGTAAACCAAGCACACTGACATCCTGGTGAGTACGCCTCTGGCTGGATCTGCTCTTGTTTTAGCTTCTTATGCACTATTTTTTAAGAAAAAAAGGCTTTAAAAATCATGCAAATGAGCCTGAGGAGCTCCAGGCTCCATTGACACCTATGCAGCCTGGAGCCTCTCAGACTCATTTGCATAATTATAAAATTTTGTAAAAACCAGGGCATAAGAAGCTAAAACAAGAGCAGATCCTGCCAAGCATGTAAGTGTGCTTGGTTTACAATCCTTCATAGATGGCCTTTAAAGGCCTTGGTAGATGGCCTTTAATCTTTCTCAGACTGAACTTTTTGTCATTCCACCATCTACTATTCACCAAACTGTGCTCTTCGATCTGCCAGTGATCTTTGATTATTTTCTTCCTCAAACCTCCCACTCACATCTCCAGGACTTCTCCCAAGCTGCAGCAATTCTCTAGAATGCCCTACCCCATTCCGTTAAAGCTCCTGCAGTTTTTTTGTCTCACTTTACATATTCTTTTCACTTTTTATGTATTTATAAAGTGTCTGCACTGAAAGGTGCGTTCCTGTGCACAGTTGTACTCCCTATGTTAAAGGTGCAGCAAAAAAAAGTTGGTCCAGGGATCAGTGCAGGGAAGGCCAGATGTAGATCTGGCTACATCACCACAGCTCTTCAGAAAGACTCATCTTTGAATTCATATACTCCCCCCATACAATTCAAGTCCTGCCTTCTCCCGCCCTTCCACAGTGCTTAGAGCAGCTGACATGTGGAACGTAATTTGATGATGACGTACACGTAGGCCATCAGCACATAGCAGATCATTCTTATATAGGTAGGGGGGTTCATAGTTGGTGAGACTCTATCTCAGTGGGAGAATCATGTAATTTATTAGTTGCCATTACTGTGGTAACAGAGTAGAACAGTCTGTAAGAGCATTGTGTCTACAGAGCCTCTGTTTTTACAGAGACAAATCGGTTCCTGTCCCCAATGGGGCTCACAATCTAATCAACCTACCAGTATGTTTTGGGTTGTGGGAGGAAACCCACGCAAACACAGAGAGAACATACAAACTCTTTGCAGACGTTGATCCTGGGACTGGAACCCTGGTCCCCAGCGCTGCAAGGTTGTAATGCTAACCACTAAGCCACCATGCTGCCCTATTGTAAATAATAAAGATGCATTTTTAAAATATTTTGCCAAAATTAAACCTAAGTCAAGAATATTCATATTGCTGCAAACAAAGAACATTTTTGAATATTGCAGGGTTAATAAATAAGGGCTAGAGGGTTAATAAATGTACAACCTCTTCCTCCCATGTGTCTCTAATTTAGACTGAAGGATTTAAAAAGCTTGTCCCTCTGACAAAATCCACACCCATATCCAAAAAAAGTGTAGAACAGAGATCCTATTATATCACAAGTGACCACAGAACTGACCCACTAGGGAGCTTGTAAAAACCTTGGCTGTGTTTGGTGGGGGTGCGAGGGAGGAGACAGAATGAGGTCAAGAGCCCCATGTGTTGCTGAACATGAGGGCAGCCCATTAAATCATTTCAAAAGTTAACTATCTCCATGGCAGAATTTGTCTAAAAACAGACTGATAAACATACGCAAAATACAAAAAAAGGAAAAAAGTGAAAACTTCTTTTATATATTGTAAACATTAGAATAACCATTAAGAGTTCAGTGCAAGTCATGTGTTCAAAAGTGAGGAAATAATTATTCTGATCACACAACAAATGAGCTTACTAGAGAACTCATCAAGATCACCAAACTACTAAACTACTTGCACCCAAGTTTTAAGTTATCCAAATTCATTTATATAGGGAAATCTACTTGATATTGTAACATCCTGTTATATGAAATATGTTCATGTAGGGACTAGGTGCCATACATAGTCCATACATGCAGTTTTACCTTGGATCCTAACGTTGTAAAAATCGACTCTATACATGTTACTCCATCACTACTTTAGTGTAGTTTTGTTTTATAGTTTTTCTAACTGAAGGAGGGATGATGTTCAGACACATTAATGCCCTGGCTGACAATAAACACACGGGGGGAGGGGGGATTTATCAATTTGGGTTGTGAAGGAAACTATATTTTACATTTAGACGTACGTTTGTGGCGCAAGGCATTAATGATTTGGAGCACAGACAAAAAGGAATATAACTCTCTAGACACGCTTTTAGATGCTCTCATTTTGCGCCACAAATAGCGCACCAAAACAAGTCAGAAAAATAGAAGTGCTGGAAAAGTGTTGGATTGTGGCGCCGTCACTTCATAAATAAGGTGCAAAAGGTGCAGCAAAGGGAAAAAAAATTCTGCCAGTTTTCAGTTGGAAAGGCATAATAAATGTCCCCCACTCGATGTGCTTGCAATCTGGTATATGATGCATATGTCCTCCAGTTTGTTGGGGGCCAAGCTGTCTATCTATATAAACTGAGACCACAATCTCTCTTTCTCTAAATATATATACACACAATCATTTACAAAACACACCAGAAAAAGAAATATTGGATTGCTACAAAACACATGTTATGGTAAAGTGATAATGCACAAAAGATAATACACAGTGATGTCACAGTACATGGATAATCAATACAGTGAGCTCACCATGCAGGGATAATACACACAGTGATGCCACAGTACAGAGATAATACACAGTGATGTCACAGTACAGTTATAATCTACATAATGATTTCACAGTACATGGTTAATCCACACAGTGATGTCACAGCTTAGGAATTTTACACACAATGATGTCACAGTACAAGGATAATACACACAGTGATGCCACAGTACAGAGATAATACACAGTGATGTCACAGTACAGTTATAATCTACATAATGATTTCACAGTACATGGTTAATCCACACAGTGATGTCACAGCTTAGGAATTTTACACACAATGATGTCACAGTACAAGGATAATACACACAGTGATGTCACAGTATAGGGATAATACACACCGTGATGTCACAGTAAAATCTACTCAGCAATGGCACAGGACAGGACATTTAACACCAGATGTCACACCACAAAAAATAATGTAATCTGTAATAATGTAACAGGTAAGTATAAAGGTTTATTTTTGCTGTTTTTAGCATCCAAGGAGAGATCTCTTTAGACGTCCACGTAACATTTTGTATGCCAACTACCACTACTACCTATTAGTTGAAATGGCCCCCTTGGTTGAGCCATATAGAAGCTTTTATGCTTGCTGCCAGGGTAGTTAGACCCATGTGTAGGAGAAAAATTGTTTACTGCTAGACATGTCTATAAGGTGTTGGGAGCGGTAGTTACATGAAGGTTCGATTGAGGCACTTAAAAGGTTAACATTCAATGCGATCAACGGGGGTCTCCTGTATTATACCCTGTGTGGTTTGGAGTCTGTGAGACTGTTCCATACAGGCTTAAATAAAATCTACCATCAAAATCGAGCATAATAAACCTGGGACTCTTACTCATAGACCCAGGCACTGTGACTGTGGTAATCTTTTTATATTTGTTATACATGGCCTCCTTCCTTCCAAGATCAACTTTTAAAATTATGCCCATAAGCATGAAAGGCTCTGGGGGCATCACCAGAGCCCCACAGTGTTGCAGCTTCATATGCTGCTACAGCAGGAAGTGCAGGGGGAGAGGAGACCTTCTCTGCTCATTGTTATAGGGAGTGAAAAGACATCACTGAAGGGCTCTGAAAACACCCCCCAGAGCCCCTCTGGCTCATTAGCATGGTTTAAAAGTTTATTTTAGAAGGAAGAAGGGCAAGTATGGGAAATATAAGAAGATTACCTAGGTCAAAGTGCCTGGATCTATCTAAGGACATCTAAGTAAGTGTCCTACTATCAATATCCAGGTAATGTGACTAATATTTATTATCCATGGCCTCCTTTCTTCTATAATCAACTTTTAAAATAATGCCACAAAAGCAGTAGGGTTGTACCAGAGCCTGGCTTCACTGGTTGTTACACTTTGAGGAGCACTTCCCCCTCCCACTGTGTAAGATTACAGCAGGCAAAAATTGTAATAGAAAGTGATGAAAAAGCCAGATATACCCTATAATAGTACCAATCAAACCGTTACCATTTCTCAAAATCAACAATCCCTAATAATCCTCTTTTGACTGAGGAAAAAAAAGTTATAGCTCTTAGAATTAGGCGACATGCAGTTTCCTTAAAGGGAACTTGTCATCAGCAACTGGCCTAATAAACCACTACCAGTATATTGTCAAGCAGCGTAACACCTTCTAGTTTTAGTTTCTTTCATGGCCCATGGTGGTGGCATCATCCAGAAAATCAACTTGTGAGTAGTAAATTGGTTGTATAATGTCAAGGAGGCGGAGAGTTTAACAATGAAGTCAAAGCTCTGAACGCCTTCTCCTCTGTGATTGACATCATGCATCAGACTTCAGGAGATCTGGCTAGTGATGTCTCTGGATGCAGAACCATCAATTACAGTGAAGGGGATTTTAGCGGAAGAGAGAGCTTGACTTAAAATCTCCACCTCTTTAACTTTATACAACCAGTTAATTTTCTCAATGAAGTCACCACACGAAAGAAAGTCACGAAAGAAACCTGATCTGAAAGATGTTCAACTGCTTGACAACATACTGTCAGTGGTTTATTAGGCCAATTGCTGATGACAGATTCCCCTTAAATATGTGTTTTTATTTGCTAAAGTGGTAAAACATAAGAAAACCTATACATGTTTCATGTTTCCTTAATCATATTAAAGGAAACCTACCATTTCAAATGGTAGGTTTAAGCTGTAAACACCGAGCACCAGCTCAGGGTGAGCTGGTGCCGGTGCTTAGTTTCGTTAGTGTTATAAACCGCGGTATCGCGGTTTTAACACTTTTTAAACTTTATAGCATAAACTGCTTCGGCGCTGCGTGCGCACGATCGTGCGCGCGCCTACATAGGAAATGCCGCAGGCGTTGCGCGCGCACGGTCGCGCGCAGCGCCGAAGCGGCTGGTGCTCGGTGTTTACAGCTTAAACCTACCATTTGAAATGGTAGGTTTCCTTTAACCTACAGAATAATTTTAGCATGTTTTTTATACTGTCCGGTGAAATGCATAAAAGTTGTAATTAAAAAACAAGTAGCAAAACAGGTGTTTTATTTCGTTTTGCTATTTTTATCATAAAAAAATAACCCATTGGAAAATACAAATCTTATCCCTGAAAACAAGCCCTCAAATGTCCATGTTACATAAAAAATAGAAAAAAGTGATATCTTTTGGAATTTGAGAAGGGAAAAACGGAAAAAGGTTCTGTGTCCTGAAGCCCATTTTAGGCCGTGTTCTTAAGGTGTAACAATGCAATCTCACTTTATATTGTGTTCTTTTCTTTACTTTTAAGTCATGTGAACAAACCTGGTTATTATATTTCACAATAAAGAACTAGTGAAATAAAACTAGACTACTGGTAAATTCCCTAATCAAAATGGAAGATATTTTCCCATTTTTTTTTGTATTGAGAATAGAAAATAAATATAGCCCACTGCTACATAAACACATCCTGAGTTACAGGGTAAACAATGGGAGGAGATTGAGACAAGTCTTTGATCATCTCCTGA
Source organism: Engystomops pustulosus (assembly GCF_040894005.1). Lineage (NCBI taxonomy): Eukaryota > Metazoa > Chordata > Amphibia > Anura > Leptodactylidae > Engystomops > Engystomops pustulosus. The sequence continues at coordinate 134,970,457 of NC_092416.1, read as the reverse complement.
CAGAAGAACCACAACACAATCAGTCCCAACAATGTGAATTGTTGTAGTTTGTACACTAATCTCCAGATACCTTTGACCCTGCAATTGTGACTGTCTTCCTGCGGTAATATATTAGTGGCCCAAGGGAATACAGTAGCTACGGTATTTTTTTCCATATTGTTCTGTAAATTAAAATCTATAATAAGATGATAAGTAAATTACTGTAAGTAACTAAGTTCCAACATTGTTTGTTCGGCGCTAAATGAATAGATATTCAGCAAAGTGGACAATATACTGTTAGCCTGGGTAAAAGAGATGGGGGAGGGGGTGCAGGGATTGATAAAAATGCATGAAATGTTGTTAGGACTAGTTAGGAGCCCTGCACGAATGTGCATTATATGGCATCCTATACTGGTAAGTAATTCTGAGTGGTTACAGTAACAGATTAGTGTGGGGTAACAGCCAAATAACTTTGGTGCCATTCTTGATGCAGAAGTACTTGTAATATATTTTATCACATGGCAGGTGGAAATCCTATGTAAATCCTATCCCCCCCTTCAATCACTGTGATAAATCTGGAGTCTTTATATTTGATAGATGTGCCTATGCTAATCCTTCCGGGATCATGGTCCACATGCAAGTGCTAATCCTGTAATATATAGGCTTGCTTCTGGTTGTTGAAGTTGATAATATTTTACCATGAATTCAGATGCCAACATAGACTGATGTTATAATTTGGTATACAATATATGTAAAGGCAACATGAGAATTTAGGCCACTAAATGGATATGAACCTATTATCCAGAATACTATAATATAAGTAATATAATGATATTCATCTTTATTATCGGAGATAAAGCATATTGCAGAAAATCTTTTATTCAAATTACCTTTCAAGAAATGTACCTTAAAAATCAAGCAGGATAAACCAGGGACACTTATTCATAAGTCCAGGCACCTTGGCTGTGGTAATCTTTGTTATCCATGGGCTCCTTTCTTCTAAAATCAACTATTAAAATTATGCTAATTAGCCAGAAGAGCTCTTGGGGGCATTACCAAAGCCCACCCACGCTCTGGCTTCATGGACTTTTACATTATTTAGAAGCATGTCCCCCTCCCCTTGCACCTTCAGCACTTCTCTCTCCCTCTGCCTGCTGTAATCTCACATGGCGGGAAGGATAAGTGCTCCTCTACAGCGTAACAGTCTGTAAAGCTATGGAACTGAAGGGCTCTGGTAACACCGGAGAGCCCTTCTGGCTCAGAAGCATAATTTAAAAAGTTTAATTTAGAAGGAAGGAGGCCATGCATAAGATTACCACAGTCAAGGAGCCTGGATTTATGAGTAAGGGTTCCTGGTTTATCATGCTTGGTAGGTTTACTTTAGAGGGGTTTCCCCACAAATTAAAGTTATATAAAACTTTATAACTTTAGTTTGTGGGAAACCCCTCTAAAGCCAGAGGTTACTGTCATGTCCCCTATTGACATCCAATAGGCAAGGTACATCATCATCAAGTCAACTTGCGGGGGACAGCTTCTGAAGGAAGCGTATGATGATGCACTAGTCTTGTAGGTCATTATTTAAGCCAGAATTGGGCAGGCCAGAGTAACTCTTCACCACCACAGTGAATCCTTGCCGATTGTGTGAATATAACCTTATAACCTGTAATGAGAATCTGTGGCTGCAAACCACCAACAACCTATTATCTAGGAAATTCAGTAATTTGCAGAAACATAAGATAAATAAACATTTAGACAAAACACCTTATGGGGCGTCTGGACAATATGGTCATCACATACAGCGTTCTTACAATATTGGTAATTACATTGTATCAGATGATATAATCAAGGGTGGCCACTCGCAAGAAAAAATTCATTAAAATATCAAATTACTGAATCTCCTGGATAAAAGATTTTTGGAAGTTTGTAGACCTATATTCTCATGACTGGTTCTATTTTAAAGAGTTGTTCTTGGTATACTTTCCCACCCACTGTGGTTCTATTGTTATCAAAAAGTCCCATACACAGTACAGGTATGTAGATGGTTACCTCAGCAGTGGTGCTGCCTAAACCCAAACTCTACTTCTCAAGGAATGCTGTTCTTCCCCTGACTACTGACAATGCCGGATCTCATATTCCACTAGCATGCCCATATTTATGCTAGAGAAGTAGAATGCATCAATTTATATTGTGAAGGATCTAAGAGTCACAGTAGGGTCTGCAAAGCTGTGGTCTATTGAAAAGAATGGTTGTCAGTGTGGCCTAGGAAGGCGTTATGCATAGACCCAGTCATGTCAGGAAATAATAATGCAGTGCTCATGAGAAAGGCATGTCAGGCTGCCGAGATGTCCATGAAAATTCTTATGTCAAGTGTTGAAGAAAATGAAGTAAAGAGGTAGAGATTCTATCAGCTTACATTTTATATACACATGACTTCCGTTCACAGTGAGCGTCATGTAAACGCCTGTCACTAGACTAGACACTTACTCCAGCTGTGTTCCTACTCCGTTTTATTTGTCATCTGTCCCTAATGTTATTATCTGCTTTTTATCACTCACTGTGGCAACGCATAATGCTAACCCACTTACAACTAGCTGCTTTAAAGAAATGCACAAAAAAGCCAACAGCACATTATGATGGAACCTGTTCTTTTATATGTGGCTCAGACTGATGCAAATTATAGAGAAAGACATTGCTAAATGTCTGCGGCAAAGAGATACAATGCTGGCTTCTTTCACATTAACATTCATGCTATATACCAGTGATGGCTAATCTATGGCACTGGTGCCCGAGGTGGCACTCAGAGCCCTTTCTGTGGGCACTCAGGCCATCACCAGAGATGACTCGAGGTATCTTCCTGCAGTCCCAGACAGCCCAGGACTTGCTGTGCATAGAGGTATTTTAAAGTGACAACTCAACCTGGGACTATTTTCTGCTTTATTGGTGTCCTCAGCTGCTGGTATCAGTGAAGGCTGTGACAGAGAAGTGAGTATAAATAACAAATTACATTTTTGTGTTGGCACTTTGCGATAAATAAGCGGGTCTTTGTTGTAGTTTGGGCACTCGGTCTCTAAAAGGTTCGCCATCACTGCTATATACTATCTTGGCTCTGTTTTGAAAAACTAACTAAATTCCAAAATGTCTGATCATTGTGCAGATGTTTGGTTTCGATGTTTTCCGACATGGGCTACTGCTGTGACAAGGAGATATTGTTCATTAATAAGTTTTTGTACAACTTCAAGGTTGAATGTGCTATATGTTTCTATCACAAGACTGGATATTTGAGTTTTAAAGACATTGATGTAGAGGCAAAGTGGAGTAATTATCTATGGCAACCCATCAGATCGCTGCAAAATTTGATTTACATAAAGTGCCATTGGCAATTAAATCACTCCTTGAGCATCAGTTTTGATATATCTCTGTATCTATTCTCTACGTATAGAAAGTTCCAGCGGCACTATCTAGGATAGGATATAGGTGGGTGCAGGCGTCCTAGGACTGAGCTTCAGGTCCTCCCGTATATATTTCGAAGAAATGTGCAGCACTCCAATTTCGTAGAAAAGTAGAAAAATCTTTTATTCCATAGTGAGTAACAAACAGCGACGTGGGAAGGCTCTCTTGAGCCGAAACGTCGCTGTTTGTTACTCACTATGGAATAAAAGATTTTTCTACTTTTCTACGAAATTGGAGTGCTGCACATTTCTTCGAAATGTATCTATTCTCTGTTATTTACAGATGTTTTGTTATTTACCATTTAACATGACATTACTATTAAACTTCATGCACATATTAAAGCCTGTATGGGGACTTAGAGATTTCTAAAGATTTTCTATTATGGAGCCGTAGGCACTGCCTGGGCCACTATATGGCACATCCAATGTCACTGAATACTCTTTTGGAAGCAGTGTCTCTAGGAAATAATACCTCTGTTAAACAGTTCTGAGCCCATAACCTCTGTGCAACATATTAAATTCACTATATGACCATAAGGAGAAGCCCTAGTAGCATTTCATCTAAATACATCACACCATTGTAAAAAAAAAAAAAAAACTTGTACAGGATTTTGGGGTAGCAGCAGGAGGGTTCTAAAGCTAAGCACTCTTTTCCCCTCCTGTCCAGTGCTACAGCTCCAGAACACCACTGAGCCACAAACAGATTACAATGGTCATGTGATGTCAATATTGACTTCACCACTTTAGCCAGCAGTGACAGGGGCTGTGGTGATGGACTGAAAAGAAAGTTATACATATATATGTTATTATACAACAATCCCTGATCGATATTGGTTTATCATGGACAATCCCTTTCAGGATGGTTGCAATTCTCATATCTTTGAATTCTCCAATTCTTCAAACTACCAGTCATTTTGTACAGTAAGAGGTGTACACATTATAGCAAAAAGCATTTAAACAACTCTTACAACATAAAACCTTTGACCACGATCTAATAATACAAATAGGATGTAAAGAATATATCACATCAAATGTTGAGTGAGGAGAGTGTCCCCAAACTTTCCCAATGAAGCAGTCAAAATATGTAAGAGTATGACCCTACACCATGAAGGAGTTAAATACACAGCGCCTGATTTACATTCTATATATTGTGCTCCACTACAAATTTTACATAGTGTGCAATATCCTCTACAAAAATTCTGAATACCAATTATACATGTCATATCACAGTGTACTACATCCAAGTTTTTAAAGTGTTAACTTTTTTTTTACGTTCTCTTTTTATAGAGGCCCCCTACAGTTTTTACAAGTTTCCTCTATACCTCCTGCCCACAGCTAGAAGGAACTGACCATTAGCCTTCTGCCTTTCCTCAGTTCTTTCATTTCATCCCCCTCCTGCTAGGCCACCACCTCAGCCTGCTTTGCTCTCTATACTAGCCGTCAGTGGAGTTAAATGGAAAAAATAGGGGTTAGAGCAACCCCTTGCACAGCACATTCCCAACTCAATCCATACAGCCAGCTCCCGAATTCCCAACATGAACAATGAGAAGTTATCAGGATCATTTAAAAACCATCTGAGCAAAACTCTTACCTGTGTTGGCACTGCCAAGTTGCAGATCTGTTATTGTGAGCAAGAGGGTGCATTTTAGAAGGAATGTGATCCACTGGGAGACAGCTGGATGTCTGCTGCTGAAATACATTCTAAAACTAACCTCCAGCTCTCCTGCAAAAGATGCAGGGGAGAGAGTGGGAGAAAGGAGGGAGGGAGGAGGAACCCAAAAAAAAAGGGAGGGCTAAGTGAACAGATGAAAAACGTCTGTATGTCTCAGCTTGTGTGAGTGTTAAGTCAATGGGCTGGATCAGACATTACGTAAGCAAGTGTGAAAAACTGAAGGGGAAGATCTAAAAGAGGGAAAAGCAACTTTAAGAAACTTTTTACTTTCGTCTTCAAGTGTTTGCTTTTAATTAAAAAAAAAGAATGGTATTACCTTATAAATGTATTTAATTTCCCTGCTTCATTTTTATCTTCTGGTTCCACCTACCACAAGAGTAAATCTCAGTAATCAGGAGCGCCCTAAAGCAGAAACAGATTGCAGTGATACCAGATGAGTGACTGGTCCCACTGGTCCCTACATGTTTACTATATACTGGTGCTAGAGAGAAAGTGGTGATTTCCTTTGAGTTCCAGACATAAGCTGCATATGTTTTGTTACCTTGTAGAGGTGTACGATACAAACAGTGCCAGCCTTATGTTGGATGTGAACCAAAGAACGTGGACGTTTTTTGACTGAGTCCATATATCAAATCTATTTACTAGCCTCATGTTGGATGGCATGGTGCAGTCTACTTTATTCACTGTGTGTTCCCGATCACTGTATGTTTTTCAGGGTGTGGTGGCCCCTCTGGTTAGACCACCTGAGAGGTCAAGTGGAGATGTGTGGCCATCAAGTTTCTCACCCCACTTCAGCGGGTAATACCTCTAGTTCAAGGCTCTTTTTCCAATAGTAAGGAAGTCCAATTGGAAGCCAAGCACTAGACCGGACTTTCCTAAGCTTTAGTGGGGGGAAACAAACAAAATCTGACTCTGATAGAGCTTTGTGGCTAAAATGTATGTAGAAGGTTTATAGTGGTCCTTTTGGTGTAGGCTTCTATATTTTTGTGTAACATGATTTATGCATTTTATTTAAATAGAGCTAAATCTCTGGCTTCCAAAAAGTTTTCCAGTCATCCAACTCCCCTATATAATCTAAAGCCATCCAAAGTAGATATCCAAAGAATGCAGGTAAGGACGGCACTCCACGTAGCGTGGTGCACGAGGATAGGCGAATGCACGCCGAACACATGTAAAAGGTAATATCCCGGCACTCACTCTTCATTGCAATTCATTTTATTATTCAATCGTCACACATACATATAGAACGCGTTTCGGCTTACAAAGCCTTTGTCAACTACAAAGGCTTTGTAAGCCGAAACGTGTTCTATATGTATTTGTGACCATTGAGTAATAAAACGAATTGCAACGAAGCAAGAAGTGAGTGCCGGGATATTTCATTTTACATCCAAAGTAGATATAACTGTGCAAACTATGACATTGTATGGCAATACAATAAAGTAGACATTTCAGACTTCCAAAACTTTGACTAAATAATAATACCCCACGGTTCCACTACAACATACAATTCCTACTATGAAGTACCAATGTAATATAAATGCCTCCTTTAGCAGGGCAACTGGTGCATCGTGTAGCTGTTCTTTCTTTAATAAGCTGATAACAAAAGTCAATCTGTGATAAGACACAGAATGTGGTCAGTGACCTCTGCTGGGTCATCTTCTGTTTCACCGCAGAATCCCATGTACTGCACAAAGTATTGATTTTAAGAGTTTGTATCTGTCTTTGCTTTCCATTCAAACTAGACACGTTTTGGCCAGAACATGAGGTAAATGTATACAAATGTTACAGATAAACGATGGAATTTATTGAACCTGGCCACTAACACAAGATAACTATTGCCTATAGTGGGCTGGCTTCATTTATTAAGCAGAATAGAGAGATGGCACATTTATCTCAGGGCAAACAAACCAAAAGGTCAGACAGGCAAATCCTACCTCGTGGTGATATAGTTATCTCTGCATCCTTGCAGTATTCAATTCCTGGGTGTGATTCTCACCAAGAAGAACATGAGCATGAGCAAATTTTGTACAATGCTGTGGGATATGTTAATAATAATAATTCATTTTTTTATATAGCGTTCACAGATTATGCAGCGCTGCACAGAGCTTCTCAAATTAGTCACTGTTCCCATGGGGCTCACAATCTAATCGACCTACCAGTATGTTATGGAGTGTGGGAGGAAACTGGAGGACCCGGAGGAAACCCACACAAACACGGAAAGAACATACAAACACTTTGTAATATGTTGGCTCTATATACAAAGTACATAAAACTGTCTCCATATATGATTATTTGGGCAATGTTTCATTGTTTTTGTTGTTTCAGGGAAAACATAAATTTGCCATCAACATTATGATATAAATTATCTGGATAGATTTACACAGTAAAAGCTATTAAACATCTTGGAGAAAAAAAATTCTCTGAATTACATTGGCTCCATCACCAGCAACGCCTGTTTTTTCCACTACTATGATATCTAAATCAGGAACAAATTTTAGATTTAAGGATATGGCCTTCTCGCTTAGATACATATATATATATATATGCAGACCTATCGGAATGGAGGCATTGATTGTGGAGGATTCTGCAGATCCCAGTATGGTTCTTACCTCATGGCTCTCTTTGGAGGTGTTTCAGGTCTTTCAAGAAATGTTCTATTGTTTGTCGATTTGGTGTTTTACAGTTTGTAAATGGTCGAGTGGAGGCATGCCCAGATGCTATAAACACACTCACAATGTGCATTATTGCTGTGCTAGACTTAATATGGTTAAAAAGATTCAGATTCATCTTTATAAATCTAAGATGTACGTCCATGTTCTTTTTTAGAGAGAGAATGTTTTCTTTTTGCAACCCTTATGGGCAAACCATTTGCAACATCTATAAAACCAATAGACCGGTACACACAAATTATTACAGGATATAAATCTACACTTCTAATGAATATAGATCCAATCTCACAAAATGGCTGTAGCTTGTATTAAATAATCCCCAACATATAAGGTTTTTCTTCTCAAATTTAAACTTTTCATGGCTGAATGCATTTGGCACAGTTATGATAAAAAAAACAATCCAAAAAAATCCAAGGAAAAAGAAAATGAAACTCCGCAACAGTGCAGGTTAAAATCTTGTCTTCTTCTGAAGAGCCTTTATTTTGATTATAATCAGGTATAAGAAGGTATAAAAAGGCCTACACGTTTCTGGTGCTCGATGCATTCAATGGGAAGGTCGCCATGTCTAAGGGTGCATTGAGCACCAGTACCAGTTATGGTAGCGGACGAAGTATGCATTCTGTATAATTGTACGCTGTTCTTTGTATTTTTATCCCTTTTTTTGCGGGGTCCTGCAAGACCGCCATTTATGTGCTGTTTCTGCCATGTGCATTGCATTTTCAAATGCCCTCTAATAAAGTTTATTGCTGATTTTAAAAAAAATTTCACATTTCTGGTTCAAAAATTCAGTTATCCACTCACATTGTGGGAATGCTGTTATCTGGTCTTCTCAAAAGTACCAGATTATTCTAGTAAGAAAAGAAATCACAAAGGGAACTTCTCTTCTCATTCCTCATCAGCTGAAAAAGATGTGATCCTATTGAAGCCATATGTTAGTTGTAAAAAGAAGGTGGTGGTGGAGGAAGGGGGGTGCCATGCCAAATATATGCTAAGCATGTGTTTAAAGTTAACATCTATGTGTTAACCACTAGCACATGATAAAGAATCTCAACCTAAACCATCAGTATATAAGACCAACAATAGCAACAACAGTTCAAAAGGAGAAATGAAGACCTGTAAAACAAATAGATCACATAAAATACTCAAACTAATTGGAGTTGAGGTATCAAGAGAGAAGGTATATAAAGTTACGTCAGTCTACTAATATTCACATTCACATGTTATGTTGTGTTGGTGCATTGTACCTGATACTAAATGTAACTGAGTTGTCACCTGTAGAGAGCTGGGAGAAATATAAACCTGCTGGATTTCAGTGCAGGCACATTCACAATCATGGGTTACAATCTCATGTCCTTGTCACTAGGCTAGTTTACGTCTTATCTATTTCAACCATTTTTTTACATCAGACTACATGTCCAAAAATGTGTGCCCTCTTTAAGCCGCAAACAACAGATCCGTGGCCTATGTATCAGTGTGTGAAGTCCGCTTCTATGCTGATGACTGTTCAGAATGATTGTCTGAGCTGCAATTACGGCCAGGAACAGGACCTAGACTGGGTTTTGTGGCTCAGACAGATGTATTATACACAGATCTGTGGAAACCTTGGTGCTATGCAGGAACCCATAGGATATATGTGCATTAAGTCTTATTTTGAGCTTAGTTAATGTATAAAAGGAAAGATACATATCTGTACTCTGTGTTTGACCACACTTGCGCCTGATTGGCTCACAATAAGGGCCCATGCCTACGAAAGTGGTAAAAAATCTGCATACAATGTGTTTTTTAAGCTAAGTTCACACACAGAATTTGAGTTGCATTTTAAAATGCCCTTCAAAGTCTGCAGGGAAGGCCTTTGCTCAATCGCAGATGTGTTTCCGCAGAAACTCTTGTGATTGGAAACAAGCACCGTGTTTTCTGCATTGTTTACATAGAAAAATTGCAGTTCTTTTTAGTGGAAATGCATCAGTGATCGCGGGAAGCCACTCCCCGCAGCTATTAAATTGGGTTTCAAACGCGGCTTGAATGGATAGCACACAGCCGCAATAAATGCAATACTGTTCAACAGATCAATGCTTGATGCCATTATTTATACAGAATGTGTGTCCTTTCCCACAAAGACAAGATTCCTAAATATTCTCAGGATAACACGAAAACACATTCTCTAATTCATTTTTATGAGCATAACAAAACAGCATTTCACAGATATAATTCCAACCTGTCTCTATCAGACCTGGTGTACACAATTTCAGTTGCCCTGGGATCCGACCGTGAATCTTTGGACATTAGGCTTGGGAATACATCTTGTTCTCCTGTCTGATGCTGCACTGAACTCCTCTCTGCACTCCAGGCCCAACCTTGCATTCCAAGACAAGCTCACACAGAGGCTTCCTGCTGGCAAACGAGCGTGAGGAGAGTAAAGCTACAAGCTACAAACATATAAGGTCTTTATCCAGGGGAGGGGAGGGAGGCACAACAGCTGTGTATGTTGTGGCTGAGATGTACTAGAGCTGAGAATGTAATTGTATGTTATATGCATCTCATGGATCTCATCATATCATCTATGATCTGTCTTATCTCACTTTCTATGTGTCAGATACTAGTGAACGTTCAGAAGCTAAATGAAATTGTATATAAACCAGTACCTTCATAATCTAACCACATTGTCATCACATCAACATCTCATAGCACTAGAGGAATCATAATATGTCTGCTTAGAGAGTCCCCACCCAGACTCTGAAATTGTACACAGTCGAGCCTAGAGAGTAATAGTAAACTGAGTACAATTGTAAAGTAAGGGGTTAAAAATTATCGTGTAAACAATAAATTTGATAATGGGCAAACCCTTTTAATGTTAGGTGGTTGAGCATGCCCTGTTTTTTCACGGATCACTCAGTCTATAGTTCAGTAGAATTCTTTAAAAATACATATGCCAAATGGCTGAAAATTGGCTGTTAAACACAGAAGTCTGTTCTTCATGGTGGAGAAGCCGTTCATTTGTCTGCATCTTACTGATGAAAAAATAATGTTATGATATAATGGAGATGTGAACTGGCCCTTATTCAATCCAATTTTTTTCTATTTTAAAGGCTCCTCCTTAATGGATACAGTAATTTCTCAGTCATGCAACTAATAACAAATTGTCTTTGAACAGAAAACCTAGAAATATATGTGACAAATCTTTAATACTGTGACAACTCTAACTGTAGTCAACTGGTAAAGGTAATTGTCAGATCAGCAAAAACACCATTTATGAACAGTGATTTGCAATCTAATGATCCAAAGTGTTAATTTACCTTCAAGGGGTTGTCAAGATTTTTCTTTTTAAATACAGAATTATTTTAAACACTAAATCCAGGGAGTCTGATACAAAGAAAAAGCTACACTCACCTGTTGAATCTGGTGACCCTTTCCTGATAGACTAATTTAAACACAGCCTGGCGAGGACAATCACTGCTCTCAGCTGTGACATTCATGTGCTCTTGCAGCACAACTTCAATTTAGAAAATATTAGGGCACGTTCACACGATGCATTGCATTGTTTTTTTAATGCGTTTTTGCCGCATTCCAAAGGCAACGCTTTGTGTGAATGAAGCCTCAAAAACGGGTAGGGCCCTTGAAATAAGGTGCTAGAGATAGGATATTTACAAGGAGATCAGTAGTTATTTCCCCATTTTTCAACATAATACAGGTGGTCCCCTCAAAAGGCCCCTATTTAAAGATGGACCTCTCTGCCCAAAGCTTTGTTAATGTCATTTAGTGATATCACTTCCCTCTGGACATTGAATTCATAGCAATTATTAGCGCTGTAGATGTAGGCCAATAATCGGGAAAGACTGTTCATATGACTGCAGAGTCATAATAACTGGCTCAATAATGTAATAGCACGCCACTGATTGGCGCCGGTCACTTCGGGGTTGTGTTTTAAACCGGCGGCTCCCATCACTCCTTGCCGGATCTTTGAGCTATTTGGTGATAAGAGAAAGCTTCCTGTTCCCTGCGATTGTTCCTATCCCATTCCTGTCCCGTTCTGTCTTGATCCCCTCTTGCTGACCCCAGACCTGTTCGCTGACCTTGCATCTCTGCCACCTGTCCTGACTACTTGCCTGTGCCTGACTTTGAGACTCTGCCTGCTGAATCTGTACCTCGACCTTGGTTGCCACCGCGGGTTAGTCGCACCTGTGGAACGACCTGGTGGCACCCCACCATGGCAAGTCCATCCAGCAGTGCGTCTGACTCTGGTGAAGACCAGGTGCTACTTAGATTCCGGTCCCAGTTTTCGGCTAGTACCATCTCCCGTGGTGGTCCAGGGGGTTCACTGACCCGAGTCCTGACACTTGTCACTGGTTTGAACAGTAGTCTCTTTATACATAAGGGCCACAACAATTGATCAGATTTTACAACCAAATACTGTTGTATATTCCAATAAAGATTTCAGTTGTTGTTCCGTAGCAACCAGGAGTTACTTCTGTATCTTTTACTTTTTTATATGACAATACTGCAGTAGTTCTAGTTTTGTAAGCATTTAACATGAAGCTGGTCCAAGTTTTAACTGTTGTCATTATTTTATGTACAAACATCTACCAGGTTTTAACATTGCCCTGAATTATGTCATGTAATCCACCTACACACTGCAGTTGTGCCAGCACTTTTCTGGAACTATCTTCCCACTTCTTTCAAACCTTGACATGACCCATTTTACCTCTATTCATTGCTTCATTGCCATTTTTCTTATAACCATGACCTTTGTGAAATTCTGCGAACAAACCACCATAGTAACATATGATCATTACTATATAAAAGGTCTACAATATGTATAATACAGAATGGGAGCAATCACATATCATTGTAATATACATAGTTATTGTAGTTTCCACATGACAAACCCCATGGAATGTATATTATTCTTGCCTAGTTCCCTATACTGTACAACTCCACAACCAGCCGCTCTCACCCCCTGCTGAATTGTTACAGGAAGCTCTCTGTCTTTCGTCTCTCCTCCCCCCCATTTGGCTTCCTACAAGGCATCAAATAATACTTTATTAGAACCAGATGGAGATTTTGGGATGGGGCGGGGAAATGTGGGGGAATGTAGACACCATTGTAGCAAACGCTGCAATTTTTGTAATCTTCCCTTTTTCCACTATCAGCTGCAGACAAGGAGAATGGTATTTTCAGTAGAGTTTTACACAGACAATTAAATTACATACATTTTTTTTAAATACATTCTGCTGTGTGAAGTTATCTTTAAGAAGGAAAAAAATGCTTGGTTGGACGAAGATCTTGATTTTCAAAACAGATGTGAGCAAAGTCATCAACCTAAATCTTCTTTACAAAAGCGAGGGGAGGGGGCTCTGCTTTCCAGCTGCCGCTCAACTATGGATTGACCACATTAGTCTGGCTACCATGTGAGACTGAAAGGTGAACTGGTGACCTGATTATAACCATCTACTGAGATTCCTTATTATTATTAAAAATAAAGAAGTAAAAATATACATTTACAAAACCCATTTACATTCATTATAGTCACCAAAAGATTACAAACTCACTTCACTGTTTTCAAGATCTTTAAATGGATCTTAGATTGTTTACTTCCAGCGGATAAAAATATATCCTGGTTTAGTTAATTGCATGGTTTTTAGTCATTTTACACCATTTTTTTCAAGCCACAGCATGCTTGGAAAGCTTGGAAATATTTGTGGTTTTTTTTATCCCCATAAATGTATGTTGACCTTTAAATGCCACTTTACAGTTTATATATAGATACGATCTACATAAAAAGTGTTCTATTGCAATACTTATGACCCCAGAATACATACAAATAGATTTGCATCCTCAGTTCTAATTGGGGTCATAGGAAACTGTCAATTTGGAAGTCATGAGATATATCTTTAGCAGTGTATATATATTCTTAAATCTGGGTTACATTACCCTAATAATAATCATTCCTTTATTTATATAGCGCACACAGATTACATTGCGCTGTTCAAATCAGTACCCTATAAACATATCATCATATCGCCCTGCATGTGTGCCTGGGCACCTACACTGAATACATAAACATTCAGCTGCTTAGCATTCAGGACAGTTAAATGGGAAAACATAGCCAGAATTGTGGATACAGCTCTGAACTGTAACACTAGATTTACATGTATTTTATAGATAGTTTTTTTATTTATTTCATTTTTAAAAATCACATCCAAATTATTTGATGCACATGGCAGAAAATGGTAGTGAAGCAGGCATGGGGTTATCACTACAGCCTTGCAGCGCTGGAGTACTGGGTTCAGGTCCCATCCAGGTCAACATCTGCAAAGAGTTTGTATGTTCTCTCTGTGTTTGCGTGGGTTTCCTTGGGGTCCTCCAGTTTTCTCCCACACTCCAAACATACTGGTAGGTTGATTAGATTATGATCCCCACTGGGGACAGGGACTGATTTGGCAAGCTCTCTCCAGTGCTGCGCAATCTGTGTGCTCTATATAAATAAAGAATTATTATAATTGTTCAATAATGTGCAAATTAGTGACAGAAACTGCACGTAGCAGAACCTGGAATCTGTGTGAAAACACAGCTAAGGTGGGAGTGATGCAAACACAATGCCTCCTATTAAAATGGATTGTCATTTCTATATGTATATTTATATGTCAACATTAACGGCCTGTAATTCAATGTATGTTGCAAAACAAAGAAAATCATGAAATTCCATTCTAATAGCTTAACTTTGTTTGTATTATCATCACCTGTGTTTGTGTTTACATATGGTATAAAGGTATAATAGTTCTGTAGTAAAGTCTAGAATAAAGCTCCAGTAAAATGACAGGAACCTGTGATTATCTTACAATCTGTGGATCATTTAAATTGGTTGCCCCCTAAGTAGCAATTATTTTCAGAATGCAGGCAGCCCTCAGATTACAAAATAGGTTCTTTAGGTTTGTACTTATCCTCTTAACGACCCGTGACGTAATAGCGCGTCACGGGTCGTCTGCGGGTGCTTGGAGAGGGCTCATGGGCTGAGCCCTCTCCATAGCCGGTAAGTCTTTGCTGCAATCGTAACACTCACGATTGGTGCTAATAACGGTTTTTCACTGCTGTCAGGACGCAGGATCTGTGGATCCTCTGGACCGCCGCGGGTGGGGTACTAGCCGACACCTGAGACCAGAATCTTAGTGGCACCTGGTCTTCACCAGAGCCTGCCGCAAAGCGCGATGGTCTTGCTGCAGCGGGATGCCACCAGGTCGTTCCACAGGTGCGACTAGCCTTTGATGGCAGCCAAGGTCGAGTTACCTTTGCAGAAGACAGTCTCATGGTAAAGTTCAGGGTCAAAGCAGGTGGCAGAGATGCAAGGTCAAGTCCAATCCGGGATCAGCAACGGGAGGTCCAGGCAGATGGGAACGTGAACATAACGGACTGGAACACATAGGAGCAAGGGAGCAGGAAGGCAGGAACACATAGGATCACCGAGGATCACTTTTTTGCCATTTTGAAAAATCTAAAAAATTAGAAGGTCGTACAGCCCTAAAAATGGTAGTATTGAAAACTTCATCAAAAGTCACAAAAAATGACACCGCCCACATCTCCGTACACCAAAGTATGAAAAAGTTACAAAAATTTTGTACAGGAGGTTTTAATTTTGTAAATGATTGAAAACATTATAAAACCTACACAAATTTAGTATCCCCCTAATCATACAGACCCAAAGAATAAAGTAGACATGTCATTTGGGGCGCACAGTGAAAGCCGTAAAATCGAAGCCCACAACAAAACGGTGCAAATGCGTTTTTTTATCAATTTCACTGCATTTGGAATTTTTTTCCGATTCCCAGTACATGGCATGGAAGAATAAATACCATCACTATGAAGTGCAGGTTGAATGGTGAATTTTGGTGGAAGCCATTTTCAAGTCTCTCCAGAGATACTCAATTGGGATTAGGTCAAGGCACTGGCTGGACCGATCAAGAATGATCACAGAGTTGTTCTGAAGCCAGTGTTTTGTTATTTTAGCTGTGTGCTTACGATTATTGTCTTGTTGTCCCAGTCTGAGGTCCAGAGCATTCTGGAAGAGGTTTCATCCGCATTCATCTTTTCTTCAACTGCAACCAGTCGTCCTGTTCCTGCAGCTAAAAAACATCCCCATAGCATGATGTTGCTACCACTATGTTCCACTGTTGGGATTGTATTTGGCAGGTGATGAGCAGTGCCTGGTTCACACGTACCACTTAGAATTAACACTGAAAAGTTAAATCTTCGTTTCATCAGACCAGAGATTCTCATTTTTCATTGTCTGGAACAGGGGCGTTGCTAGGGTCATAAAAGATCGGGGCACGGGCCCTAAGTCGCAAGTTTTAAATTATCTGCAGCATCCACTCATACAGAATACCCCCACATGCTTTTGCTGCATAAAATAACAAATTTTATCATATGCAGCTATAGAAAGATCTCCCCATTTCTTATATCCAGTCATTGTGGCCCCAAAACTTAAAAGGGTAGGGTATTCTCTAGTATTTATAACATATGCACAGGATATGTCATTAATACATGATAGGTTGGGTTCCACCTCTGGGACCCATATCCCCAGCCAGACAGAATGCAGAAATTCGACCCACTTTAAGGCACCTCCTCCAGGAGACGCGATGTAATGACTTTACCTCCCCCTGCAGAGCTCTCAGCCCCATTGTGCAGCGTTGTAGGGTTTGTAGTGGAGCAAGGAGCTGACAGCACTGTGTACTGGGAAGCGGGAGAAACATTCCAAATGCAGTGAACTTCAACAAAAAAAATGCTTTTGCACCATTTTCTTGTGGGCTCTGTTATACGGATTTTACCTAACGATGCCTCCCCTTTTTTGCTTTGGGTCGGTGAAATTATGGGGATTCCAAATTATACATGTTTTGTTAGGTTTTTAATAAACTTTAGAAAACCTTTTGTACAAAAAATATTTTTTCAACTTGACATATTCTGACACTAATAACATTTCCATTCTGTGGCATACAGAACTGCATCAGGTGTAATTTTTTGCAGGAGGTGATGACATATACATTGATACCATTTGTGGGACTGTACGACTTTTTCATAACTTTTTGTTCGCAAAATGGCAAATAAATGGTGTTTTGGGACGTTGCAATACCCGACATGTTTGTGACTTTTACTGTATCATATATACGTTCTTGGGAAAGGGGGCTGATTAGAACATATTATTAGAACTTATTGTTTTTTAGACTACTTTAACCCTAATTGGTCTTGTCGATATCATCATATACTGCCATACTACAGTATATCAGTATTTGGCATTTTTGAACATGATTTGTTACAATGTTCACTGGTACATTGTAACAGATCTGCATGAATGACAAATTCTCAGATCTAATAAAGACCTGAGGCTGTCATGGAGACAGATCATTGATACCTGATGATCTTACAGGGAGCGGTGATCCCAGCCAAGTTTGCGGCGCATGTCAGTGATGAGTGCTTCTCTCTGCTCCGGCTCTCATGTTCCTGCTCACAGACATCCGGGGTACAGGACAAAAGATCCGGGGCCTGTGCCCCGAATCTTTCCACCTAGTGACGCTCCTGGTCTGGAAGCTCTTTATGTGTTTGTTTGCAAACTATATGCAGGCTTTCATATGTCTTGCACTGAGGAGAGTTTTCCGTCGACACACTCTGACTTCGTGGAACTTTCTCCCATCTCTCTACTGCATCTCTGGAGCTCAGCCACAGTGATCTTGGGGTTCTACTTTACCTCTCTCACCAAGACTCTACTTCGACGATTGCTTAGTTTGGCTAGTCGACCAGGTCGAGGAAGATTTGTGGTCGTCCCAAACTTCTTCTATTTAAGGATTATGGAGGCCACTGTGATCTTAAGAACCTTGAGTGCTGCAGAAATTCTTTTGTAACTTTGACCAGATCTGTGTCTTGCCACAATTCTGTCTCTAAGCTCCTTGAACAATTCCTTAGGCCTTGTGATTCTCATGTGCTCTGAAATGCATTGTGGGGTCTTATATAAACAGGTGTGTGTTTCCTAATCAGATCCAATCAGTTTGTTTAAACACAGCTGGACTCCACCTCAAGGGGGATCAGAAGAAAATGAAATGAAATTAAATGTGAGTTAAATATGTACAGAAAAGCGTCACAGCAAAGGGTCCTAATAATAATGACTAGAGATGAGCGAACACTAAAATGCTCGGGTACTCGTTATTCGAGACGAACTTTTCCCGATGCTCGAGTGCTCGTCTCGAATAACGAACCCCATTGAAGTCAAAGGGAGACTCGAGCATTTTTCAAGGGGACCAAGGCTCTGCACAGGGAAGCTTGGCCAAACACCTGGGAACCTCAGAAAAGGATGGAAACACCACGGAAATGGACAGGAAACAGCAGGGGCAGCATGCATGGATGCCTCTGAGGCTGCTTAATCGCACCATTATGCCGAAATTATGGGCAACAGCATGGCCATGACAGAGTGACAGAATGAAGCTAGATAGCATGTAAAACATCCAATAATTGACCCTGACACTATAGGGGACGGCATGCAGAGGCAGAGGCAGCGGCAGCAGGCTAGAGAGTGGCATGGCGACATACCCTAATTGGACTCAGGCTTCAAACCAATGGGTGTCAGAGAGGAACCAAAGGAGGTGAGCAAGAAGCGCTCAAATAATATCGGTACATGATAAAAGTTTGCCAGTATATTTTGTGGATTACACAGCAGGGTGGCGACAAAGTTAACATGGAAGCCATGAAAACAACCCAAAATTCTGCCTGACACAGCTCGTTTGATAAGGGGACCATGTATGCTTACAGTTCATGCCAGTCGCTGCACTGGCTGCCAGTCTCCTTTCGAATACAGTTTAAAATAATAATAACCCTCATCCATAAAGCTCTGTATAATGCTGCACCCCCCTACCTCTCCTCTCTTATCTCAGTCTATCGCCCAACCCGTGCTCTTAGATCCGCCAGTGATCTTAGATTAACCTCTACCCTAGTGCGGACCTCCCACTCGCGTCTCCAAGACTTCTCTAGAGCTGCACCAATTCTATGGAATGCTCTGCCCTGGACTATCAGACTAATACCTAACCTCCAAAGTTTCAAACGTGCTCTTAAAACCCATTTCTTTAGGCAAGCCTATAACACTCATTAACTGCATGAAGTTTTAACTCTTCTACTAACCCGTCCTGTGTCGTCCTCCCATCTGTTATCCAGCAACCAACAGGCACCAGACTTCTCTGCAGTCCCATTCACCCTGGACCTGGTATATAAGATGACGGCTGAGTGGTTCAAGCGACAGCAATTCCATTTATTATATTTTTTTCTATTCCCTAAGAAGAATGGCTTGACCATTAAATATTCTTTTACCTCGTGTTACCCCATCATCTTCATAAACCGTAAGCTCTGGCGAGCAGGGACCTCACTCCTGTTGTTCCATACAAATGTTGTGCTCTGTTACATTACATTTGTATTTGTTTCCTATGATTTGTAAAGCGCTACAGAATATGATGACGCTATATAAATAAAGATTATTATTATTATTATTATGGAGGCAGTGAACTAGTAGTAGATTAAAGGTGCTGCAACTATGTTAGTTGGATCTTGGGATGGAGCTGGCGCTCTGCAGCCAGGCGAGCTTTTGCCAATCCAAGCCCCTGTCTCTAGGCTACTCCCCAAACAGCACTTCTAAGAACCTTTTGTATAAGATCAAGTGTAGTAGCGTTCTTATAAGTTTAGGATATGGCGGGTGAGGGGAATGTAAACAGATGCGCAAGAAGCGCTGAAATAATATCCCTAAATGGTAAAAGTTTGCAAGTATATTTTGTGGATTACACAGCAGGGTGGCGACAAAGTTAACAACTTTGATGTGGAATGCCCTGTAATAGCTCTTGGGCGGTGTGCCTTTTATCGCCTAGGCTCAGCAGTTTCAGCACCGCCTGCTGTCGCTTAGCGACGGCACTGCTGCTGTGCCTAGAGCTACCGACTGATGGCGCCATGCCCACGGATGGTAATTCGGAGGAGGAGGAGGTGGAGGAGGGGTGGGAGGAGGTATAGTAGGCCTTTGAGACCTGGACCGAGGTAGGCCCCGCAATTCTCTGCGTCGGCAGTATATGACCTGCCCCAGGGTCAGACTCGGTCCCAGCCTGCACCAAGTTAAGTGTAGTAGCGTTCTTATAAGTTTGGGATATGGCGGGTGAGGGGAATGTAAACAGATGCGCAAGAAGCGCATGATGCGCATGGAGCTGGCGCTCCGCTGCCAGGCGAGCTTTCGCCAATTCAAGCCCCTGTCTCTAGGCTACTCCCCAAACAGCACTTCTAAGAACCTTTTGTATAAGATCAAGTGTAGTAGCGTTCTTATAAGTTTAGGATATGCCGGGTGAGGGGAATGTAAACAGATGCGCAAGAAGCGCATGATGCGCATGGAGCTGGCGCTCCGCTGCCAGGCGAGCTTTCGCCAATTCAAGCCCCTGTCTCTAGGCTACTCCCCAAACAGCACTTCTAAGAACCTTTTGTATAAGATCAAGTGTAGTAGCGTTCTTATAAGTTTAGGATATGCCGGGTGAGGGGAATGTAAACAGATGCGCAAGAAGCGCATGATGCGCATGGAGCTGGCGCTCCGCTGCCAGGCGAGCTTTCGCCAATTCAAGCCCCTGTCTCTAGGCTACTCCCCAAACAGCACTTCTAAGAACCTTTTGTATAAGATCAAGTGTAGTAGCGTTCTTATAAGTTTAGGATATGCCGGGTGAGGGGAATGTAAACAGATGCGCAAGAAGCGCTGAAATAATATCCCTAAATGGTAAAAGTTTGCCAGTATATTTTGTGGATAACACAGCAGGGTGGCGACAAAGTTAACAACTTTGATGTGGAATCCATGAAAACAACCCAAATTTCTGCCTGACACACCTCGTTTGATAAAGGGACGATGTATGGAGGCAGCTATATGGACGACTTTTGGAGGTAGCAATGGAGACAACGTGTGGAGGCTGCTATGGAGACAATTTAATTTGGATAGTGCCTGTATGTGGCAGTCCCAAACATTTTTCAAACCAGAGGAGCAGGTAGGTGGCCCTCCAGTAAAATGGAATAGATTGAGTGCCTGTATGTGGCAGTCCCAAAAATGTTTCAAACCAGAGGAGCAGGTAGGTGGCCCTGCAGTAAAATGGAATAGATTGAGTGCCTGTATGTGGCAGTCCCAAAAATTTTTCAAACCAGAGGAGCAGGTAGGTGGCCCTCCAGTAAAATGGAATAGATTGAGTGCCTGTATGTGGCAGTCACAAAAATGTTTCAAACCAGAGGAGCAGGTAGGTGGCCCTGCAGTAAAATGGAATAGATTGAGTGCCTGTATGTGGCACTCACAAAAATTGTTTCAAACAGAGGACCGGGTAGGTGGCCCTCCAGAAAAATTAAATGCATGAAGTACTATAGCAAGAGCCAGTGGGCCCTGTCAAAAAATAGCCATTTTCCTCTGCTTTACTGTACAAAGAGGAGGAGAAGGAGGAAAATGAGGAGGAGGAGGAGTGGATCAATTATTCAGGTTGAGCTTCCTTCACCTGGTGGAGATTGGAAATTCTGAGAAATCCAGCCTTTATTCATTTTAATAAGCGTCAGCCTGTCAGCGCTGTCAGTCGACAGGCGTGTACGCTTATCGGTGATGATGCCACCAGCTGCACTGAAAACCCGCTCGGACAAGACGCTAGCGGCAGGGCAGGCAAGAACCTCCAAGGCGTACAGCGCCAGTTCGTGCCACATGTCCAGCTTTGAAACCCAGTAGTTGTAGGGAGCTGTGTGATCATTTAGGACGATGGTATGGTCAGCTACGTACTCCCTCACCATCTTTCTGTAAAGATCAGCCCTACTCTGCCGAGACTGGGGACAGGTGACAGTGTCTTGCTGGGGTGACATAAAGCTGGCAAAAGCCTTGTAAAGCGTACCCTTGCCAGTGCTGGACAAGCTGCCTGCTCGCCTACTCTCCCTCGCTACTTGTCCCGCAGAACTACGCACTCTGCCGCTAGCGATGTCAGAAGGGAAATACTGTTTCAGCTTGTGCACCAGGGCCTGCTGGTATTCATGCATTCTCACACTCCTTTCCTCTGCAGGGATGAGAGTGGAAAGATTTTGCTTGTACCGTGGGTCCAGGAGAGTGAACACCCAGTAATCGGTGCTGGAATAAATTCTTTGAACGCGAGGGTCACGGGATAGGCAGCCTAGCATGAAATCTGCCATATGCGCCAGAGTACCAACGCGTAAGAATTCACTCCCCTCACTGGCCTGACTGTCCATTTCCTCCTCCTCCAACTCCTCCAACTCCTCTTCTTCTGCCCATACACGCTGAACAGTAAAGGACTCAACAATGGTCCCCTCTTGTGTCTCACCAACATTCTCCTCCTCTTCCTCCTCATCCTCCTCCACCTCCACCTCCTCCGATATGCGCCGAGAAACAGACCTGAGGGTGCTTTGGCTATCAACAAGGGAATATTCTTCCCCTGTCTCTTGTGACGAGCGCAAAGCTTCCGACTTCATGCTGACCAGAGAGTTTTTCAACAGGCCAAGCAGCGGGATGGTGAGGCTGATGATGGCGGCATCGCCACTGACCATCTGTGTTGACTCCTCAAAGTTACTCAGCACCTGACAGATATCAGACATCCACGTCCACTCCTCATTGTAGACTTGAGGAAGCTGACTGACCTGACTACCAGTTCTGGTGGAAGTTGACATCTGGCAGTCTACAATCGCTCTGCGCTGCTGGTAAACTCTGGATAACATGGTCAGTGTTGAATTCCACCTCGTGGGCACGTCGCACAACAGTCGGTGAGCGGGCAGTTGGAGGCGGCGCTGCGCTGCCCTGAGAGTGGCAGCATCTGGGCTGGACTTCCTGAAATGCGCACAGATGCGGCGCACCTTCGTGAGCAAATCAGACAGATTGGGGTATGTCTTGAGGAAACGCTGAACTATCAGATTTAACACATGGGCCAGGCATGGCACATGTGTCAGTCTGCCGAGTTGCAGAGCCGCCACCAGGTTACGGCCGTTGTCACACACAACCATTCCCGGCTTGATGTTCAGCGGTGCCAGCCACAGATCAGTCTGCGCCGTGATGCCCTGTAATAGCTCTTGGGCGGTGTGCCTTTTGTCGCCTAGGCTCAGCAGTTTGAGCACCGCCTGCTGTCGCTTAGCGACGGCACTGCTGCTGTGCCTAGAGCTACCGACTGATGGCGCCGTGCCCACGGATGGTAGTTCGGAGGAGGAGGTGGAGGAGGGGTGGGAGGAGGAGGAGGCATAGTAGGCCTGAAACACCTGGACCGAGGTAGGCCCCGCAATCCTCGGCGTCGGCAGTATATGAGCAGCCCCAGTGTCAGACTCGGTCCCAGCCTCCACCAAGTTAACCCAATGTGCCGTCAGCGATATATAGTGGCCCTGCCCGGCAGCACTCGTCCACGTGTCCGTGGTCAGGTGGACCTTGTCAGAAACGGCGTTGGTCAGGGCACGGATGATGTTGTCTGACACGTGCTGGTGCAGGGCTGGGACGGCACATCGGGAAAAGTAGTGGCGGCTGGGGACCGAATACCGAGGGGCGGCCGCCGCCATGAGGTTGCGAAAGGCCTCGGTCTCTACCGGTATGCCGGTTCAAATGCCAAATTTTCCTGGGAGGGGGCAGACTGGGGGGGAGGAGGCTGAGGTGCAGGAGCTGGAGGAGTGGCGATTTCGGTGACATGGGTGGACTGCGTGGAAGACTGACTGGTGGTGGACAAATTGCTCGAAGCATTGTCAGCAATCCACGACATCACCTGTTCGCACTGTTCTGGCCTCAACAGTGCTCTACAACGAGTCCCAGTAACTTCAGACATGAACCTAGGGAGTGTAGCTCTGCGGCGTTCCCCTGCTCCCTCATCAGCAGGTGGTGTCTCACCCCGCCCAGGACCACGGCCTCTGACCCCTGCAGTAGTTGGACGCCCACGTCCCCGCCCTCGTCCTCTACCCCTAGCCCTCGGGTTAAACATTTTTAAAATGAGAGTTATAACTTTATTTTTTTTTTTACTTTTTTTTTTTTTTTTTTTTTTTTTTGTGTTTTTTGTTTTTTTTTGAGTTTTTAAAACCAAACAATGCTATCCTATTGCTATGGCTATTTTCTAGCCAAGTATCAAAGCACACTACTATGCCAGATGAGATGACACTGAGTTAGTGCCTAATTGAAATCCAACCCCTACTAAATTTTCCCACTTCGGTCTTTGCTATGGATATGTGCGTCACTAAGCGCAGAACACAGCGGTCGCAAGTCTCACTACAAATTGCTCAGAATTGGCTAGTACATGCACTGCAGAAAGTACAGCCACCAGCAGATCAACCAGAAATCAAATATATAGAACGCTACTGTATGCGTAAGTAAGCTCTTTGTATTCTCCTATGGCTATTTTCTAGCCAAGTATCAAAGCACACTACTATGCCAGATGAGATGACACTGAGTTAGTGCCTAATTGAAATCCAACCCCTACTAAATTTTCCCACTTCGGTCTTTGCTATGGATATGTGCGTCACTAAGCGCAGAACACAGCGGTCGCAAGTCTCACTACAAATTGCTCAGAATTGGCTAGTACATGCACTGCAGAAAGTACAGCCACCAGCAGATCAACCAGAAATCAAATATATAGAACGCTACTGTATGCGTAAGTAAGCTCTTTGTATTCTCCTATGGCTATTTTCTAGCCAAGTATCAAAGCACACTACTATGCCAGATGAGATGACACTGAGTTAGTGCCTAATTGAAATCCAACCCCTACTAAATTTTCCCACTTCGGTCTTTGCTATGGATATGTGTGCCACTAAGAGCTAAACACAACGGTAGCAAGTCCCCCTGCTAATTCCTCACAAAATGGTACTAGATGCAAATTAAAATAAAAAAAGTAGAACGTTATTGTAGCCCTAAGAAGGGCTGTTGGGTTCTTTGAGAATCACTCCTGCCTAACAGTAAGCTAATAGAACACCCTAACGCTTTCCCTGACCAGCAGCAGCTCTCTCCCTAGCGGCATCCAGACACAGAATGATCCGAGCAGCGCGGGCAGCGGCTAGTCTATCCCAGGGTCACCTGATCTGGCCAGCCAACCACTGCTATCGACGTGTAAGGGTACCACGTCATGCTGGGTGGAGTGCAGAGTCTCCTGGCTTGTGATTGGCTCTGTTTCTGGCCGCCAAAAAGCAAAACGGCGGGAGCTGCCATTTTCTCGAGCGGGCGAAGTATTCGTCCGAGCAACGAGCAGTTTCGAGTACCCTAATGCTCGACCGAGCATCAAGCTCGGACGAGCATGTTCGCTCATCTCTAATAATGACCATGTGATGTTTCAGTTTTTCTTGTTTATTGAATTAGCAATGATCTTACCCTTAGGTTGCAATGATACAAAGATTGAAAAATTTAAAGGGATCTGAATACTTTCCATACCCACTGTACTAACTCTCTAAAGACATCCAGTGGGGCCACACAATGACCACCTGTAATAACAAATAAATACAACATGTTTTACATCTCTTCTTGAAGGAAAACTGTATATTTTTGTCCTTTTTATAAAGTGGGTGCTGCCATGTTTTGGATGCAGTTATTAAAAGGTAGCTCTCTGTACTAAAATTTTAACCCGTTCACGACCCGTGACGTAATAGCACGTCACGGGTCGTCACGCGCTGAGCCCTCTCCATAGCCGGTAAGTCTTTGCTGCATATTGCAGCAAAGGCTTACCGGTAACACCCGCGATCGGTGCTAGCACCGATCGCGGGTGTTTTCACCTCGATCGCAATGCTGCCACCGGCTTCAAAAGGATGGCGGCGCGTGGGCACCGCCATCTTTTCGAGGATCGCCGCTCCCCGTGACGTCATCGGGGAGCGGCGATCCGTCGCCATGGTATCAGCACTATCAGCACATTGTAATGTATGAGTCGTAAAATCCCCATATACTGCCATACTGTAGTATGGCAGTATATGATAGGATCGTGCAGACACCCTAGGGTTAAAGTACCCTAGGGAGTCTGAAAAGTACTAAAAAAAAAAATAAAAAAAAGTTAAAAAAAAAACATTATAATAAAAAACCCTAAAAACTCAAATCACCCCCCTTTCCCTAGAACTGATATAAATATGAATAAACAGTAAAAATCATAAACACATTAGGTATCGCCGTGTCCGAAAATGCCCGATCTATCAAAATATAATAAAGTTTTTTCACTGCGTTTAATCCCGTAACAGAAAATCGCGCCCAAAGTCGAAAATGGCACTTTTTTTGTAATTTAAAAAAATTTAAAAATTCTATAGAAAGTGATCACAAGGTTGAACAGTCCTAAAATTGATAACATTGTAAACGTCATCAAAATCCACAAAAAAACGACACCACCCACAGCTCAGTACACCAAAGTATAAAAAAGTTATTAGCGCCAGAAGATGGCAAAATCCCCCAAAAAAATTTTGTACAGGAGGTTTTAATTTTTTTAAATGTATGAAAACATTATAAAACCTATACAAATTTGGTATCCCCGTAATCGCACAGACCCAAAGAATAAAGTAGACATGTCATTTGGGGCGCACAGTGAAATCCGTAAGATCCAAGCCCACAAGAAGACGGCACAAATGGGTTTTTTTTTACCAATTTCACTGCATTTGCAATTTTTTTCCCGCTTCCTAGTACACGGCATGGAATATTCAATACCATCTCTATGAAGTGCAATTTGTTACGCAGAAAATAAGCCATCACACAGCTCTGTACATGGAAAAATAAAAAAGTTATGGATTTTTGATCATGGGGAGTAAAAAATGAAAATGAAAAAACAAAAAAGGGCCAGGTCCTGAAAGGGTTAATGTCAGATATCATTTCTGAACAAAGACAACATAAGCAGTGCAGGAAATGTAAGCCCAGTGTACTAAATGGTGTATTTATAGCACTGTCAGTGTTGGACTTGCCCACCAGAGTACCAGAGGATCCTCCGGTGAACGAATTCTTTATTACAATAGTGGATCCCAGAGGACAAAAATCCCATATAAAGCATGCTGCAGTCAAATTCCTAGGAGTTTATGGAGCAGAATAATTTAATATGATGGGTTCAAAGAGCCTCAGTCTGACTGCATTCATATCTTAGTGTCAGGAAGTAAGAGTTCTCCTTTTCAGAGACTTTGCCAATCAAGGCTGCCTTGCAGACATATGGAGAATTATACCCATTGATGCTCTGCTAGGGAATTCTGGGAAATATGTAAATACGTTTACCAGGATGGAATAAGGAAAACATTTACTAAGGGCCCGAATCGTGTTTTTCCGTCAGGTTTCCTGAATATTACCATTTTGTGCCGAATTGCCCCAGGTTTTTGGCGCACGCGATCGGATTGTGACACATCGGCGCCAGCATGCATGCAACGGAAATCGGGGACGTGGCTGTCGGAAAACCCAACTGATTCAGAAAAACGCTGTATTTTTAAAAAATACACTTACCTGCACCCAGGATAGGATAGTGAACTTCGGTGAACTCCAGCGGACTTCAGCGCAGCCGGCACCGATCGCGGGTGGTACCAGTGTTACCGGTAAGCCTTTGCTCCAATATGCAGCAAAGACTTACCGGCTATGGAGAGGGCTCGGCCATCACATATCGGTAAGGGGTTAAAGAAAACAAAAAAAACATTATGGACATCCTACAGAATTGGATCAGATGAAAATACAAGTCATGTTTAAAACAGACACAAATATCGCTTGTTCTGTTAAAATAATAGCTTTGTATCATTTACACACAATGTCATAATGAGACTGGAACACAATAAAAATCATTTCAGTGCAAAATCATCCTAAATCCTTGGCAATTATTTCTACATCCACATCTCCCCCTAGTGGATAAAAGTTGCACTAAACTCTATATATAAATGGCTGTTCATTTTGTTAATCTAATATATAAAGCTGAGTATATGTATGTGTGTATGTATGTGTGTATGTACATATGTATGTGTGTGTGTGTCCCAAAGGAATCTGCAGCGTTGTGTTTATAAAATTTGCCAAATTTTGCACAATCGGGCCCTGTGACTCAGTGAACGTCTTAGCCTCGTTTTTGAGTAAAATTTTCACCCCACATTTTCCAAAATACACTTATTAACCACCATATACAGGAGCCATTGTCTGCTGATGCTGTTGTAGTCAGCAACCAATCACAGCTCAGCTTCAATTTTGCTACAGTTCATTAATATGAGCTCTGAGCTTTGATTGGTTACTGTAGGCAATGAGTATGAGACAGCTCATGTGTGAGGTAAGATGTGAAATAATATGTGAGGTAATATAATAGATAGATACATACGAACGGAAAGTCCAAACAGCACACTCAATCAGTTGTCCAGGTGGGTGCAAGCATCCTAAGACTGGGCCTCAAGTCCTCCAGCAATAGACATAGGAAAATGAGCAGCACTCCAATTAGAGTGGTAAAAAAGTGTTTGTCTTCTTTTTTACCACTTCAATTGGAGTGCTGCTCATTTTACTACATAGATAGATACTTGTACGTATATAGATGGACTTACATACAGATAGATAGATTGACTTTCATATAGATATATGGACCTATATAGATAGATAGTGAAATAGACATATAGATAGACAGACAAATAAATATACAGATAGATAAACATACAGATAGAAAGTCATACAGAAAGATAGATAGACAGATACATAGACATAGATAGAAGATTCTTTTAGCGGACATACAAACATACACTCAGCTTTAAATATTTGATGTTTCCTATAATCTGTAAAGCGGTACGGAATTTGATGGTGCTACATAAATGTTATCCCCGTGATCGCACCGACCCAAAGAATAAATTAGACATGTCAGTTGGGGCACACAATGAAAACCGTAAAATCCAAGCCCACAAGAAAACAGGCAAGACTCCATTTGTGTCATGATCATTTTTGATGTTTTTAATGCCTACTAAGTAAACTTGGGAACATCTCTGGATAATACTATAGAGCTTGAATTTACTGCCAACCGCTTTTTCCATGTTTAGCATTGGACTTGATTCTAACACAAAAATTAAATGTCATGGCATCTTCTTACGGTGGGAGTTTTGTATGGAGTGAAAGTGAAGATGAAGGGTTTTATCCCACAATTGTATTTAACAAACATGTGCTGTCTGTCCATTACAGTAGATGGACAGCACACAAATTCATTGTTCTCTATGGAGCTTCTTAAAGTGTAAGTATCATTTGAGATTAACTCCTTCACTTTCAGCTTGACGTTTGTAAATACTGCTCACAGCATACTACATACAGAGGGAGATTAGAAAGGGTTAACAATCACTGCTCCGAGAAGAAAAATATTAACATTGTAACTAAGGAGCAGTTTGAAGCCTTTGTCTTTACAAACTAAACAGAATTTGTTAATGAAGCACATTATAAAAATGCTCACAACACTCCGTGAAGCAGTTAAAAAAAACTATCTCCAATGACAGTTGTGTTTTCAGCTTTTTCCACAGTCTCAAAAATCTACTCTTTTTCTAAATCTAAACTTTTTTTTAATTTTTCAATGTAAAAAGCTATGTGTGGGCTTGTTTCTGCTAAACAAATTTTACTTCCAAGTGACGGTATTTAATATTCCATGCCGTGTACTGAGAAGTGGAAAAAAATTCCAAATGCAGTGAAATTGTTGAAAAAACGATTTTGGTGCTCGCTTCGGCAGCACATATACTAAAATTGAAACGATACAGAGAAGATTAGCATGGATGACATGCAAATTCGTGAAGCGTTCCATATTTTTTTTACCTATTATTCTCCAAGACAAAGAACCTACTCATGTATCGATATGGTTATTACTAGAGATGAGCGAACATACTCGTCCGAGCTTGATGCTCGTTCGAGCATTAGCGTACTCGAATACTTCGAATACTTCGCCCGCTCGAGAAAATGGCATCTCCCGCCGTTTTGCTTTTTGGCGGCCACAAACAGAGCCAATCACAAGCCAGGAGACTCTGCACTCCACCCAGCATGACGTGGTACCCTTACACGTCGATAGCAGTGGTTGGCTGGCCAGATCAGGTGACCCTGGAATAGACTAGCCGCTGCCCTCGCTGCTCGGATCATTCTGTGTCTGGATGCCGCTAGGGAGAGAGCTGCTGCTGGTCAGGGAAAGCGTTAGGGTGTTCTATTAGAATAGTGTTAGGCAGGAGTGATTCTACAAGAACCCAACAGCCCTTCTTAGGGCTACAATAACGTTATACATTTTTTTTTTATTTGCTTGTGGCTGGGCTTGCTGGCACTAGTAGTGCAGCTAGTACCATATTGTGAGGAATTTGCAGGGGGACTTGCTACCGTTGTGTTTAGCTCTTAGTGACACACATATCCACCTCAAACACCAAAGTGGGACAATTTATTAGGGGTTTGATTAGAATTAGGCAGAGTCTGCTGATTTATTTTTTTTTACCTTTATTTCATTTTATAGCTCAAACTCATCTTGCAAAGCAGTGTGCTTTCATTGTAGGCTACAAAATAGCCATAGGAGAACCCCAACGGCTTACTTAGGCCTACAATAGCGTTATATTTTCCTTTTTTTTGTTTGCTTGTGGCTGGGCTTGCTAGCATTAGTAGTGCAGCTAGTACCATATTGTGAGGAATTTGCTGGGAGACCTGCGACCGTTGTGTTTAGCTCTTAGTGACACGCATATCCACCTCAAACACCGAAGTGGGAAAATTTATTAGGGGTTTGATTAGAATTAGGCTGATTTATTTTTTTTTTTACCTTTATTTCATTTTATAGCTCAAAGTCATCAGGCACAGCACAAAATCCAGTTGTGTGCTGTCAGTGTAGGTTAGAAACTAGCCATAGCAATAGGATAGCATCGTTTTGTTAAAAAAAATAAAAAAATTAAAAAAAATAAACACAAAAAAAAAAAAAAATTAAAAGTTTACACTTTAATTTGGAAAATGTTTAACCCGAGGGCTAGGGGTAGAGGACGAGGGCGTGGACGTGGGCGTCCAACTACTGCAGGGGTCAGAGGCCGTGGTCCTGGGCGGGGTGAGACACCACCTGCTGATGAGGGAGCAGGGGAACGCCGCAGAGCTACACTCCCTAGGTTCATCATGTCTCCAGTTACTGGGACTCGTGGTAGAGCACTGTTGAGGCCAGAACAGTGCGAAGAGGTGATGTCGTGGATTGCGGACAATGCTTCTAGCCATTTGTCCACCAGTCAGTCTTCCACGCAGTCCACCCATGTCACCGAAATCAGCACTCCTCCAGCTCCTCCACCTCAGCCTCCTTCCCCCCAGTCTGCCCCCTCCCAGCAAAATTTGGCATTTGAACCGGCATACTCTGAGGAACTGTTTTCTGGACCCTTCCCATAGTCACAAACCACTTGTCCGGTTGCTGCTGAGCAATTTTCCGATGCCCAGGTTTTCCACCAGTAGCAGTCTGTGGGTGATGATGACATTATTGACGTAGTGGAAGAAGTGTGTAAAGAGGTGTCGGACGATGAGGAGACACGGTTGTCAGACAGTGGTGAAGTTGTTGTCAGGGCAGGAAGTCCGAGGGGGGAGCAGACTGAGGGATCGGAGGATGATGAGGTGACAGACCCAAGCTGGGTTGATAGGCCGGGTGAACACAGTGCTTCTGAGACGGAGGCGAGTCCTATAGCAGAACAGGTTGGAAGAGGCAGTGGTGGGGCCAGACGGAGAGGCAGGGCCAGAGCTGGTGCATCAGCGCCAAATGTTGCCCGTAGTCAAGCTCCCGTGGCGAGGGCTAGATTTTCAGAAGTCTGGAGGTTCTTTAAAGAAACACCGGATGAACGACGGACTGTGGTGTGCAACCTTTGCCAAACCAGGATCAGCAGGGGTTCCACCACTACTAGCTTAACTACCACCAGTATGCGCAGGCAAATGAATGCTAAACACCCCACTCAATGGCACCAAGCCCGTTCACCTCCGGCCGGGCACACCACTGCTCCTTCCCCTGTGTCATCTGCTAGTCAGCCCCCTGTCCAGGACCACGGCCCAAACACCTCCCGTGCGAATACCCCATCTTCGCCTCCACGGTCCTCCACAGCATCCACCAGCGTTCAGCTCTCCATACCCCAGACGCTGTAGCGCAAAAGGAAGTATAGCGCAACCCACCCACACGCCCAAGCCCTCAACGTCCACATCTCCAAGTTGCTTAGCCTGGAGATGCTGCCCTATAGGCTGGTAGAGACCGAGGCCTTTCGAAACCTCATGGCGGCGGCCGCCCCTCGGTATTCGGTCCCCAGCCGCCACTACTTTTCCCGATGTGCCGTCCCAGCCCTGCACAAGCACGTGTCAGAGAACATCATCCGTGCCCTGACCAACGCCGTTTCTGACAAGGTCCACCTGACCACTGACACGTGGACGAGTGCTGCAGGGCAGGGCCACTATATATCGCTGACGGCACATTGGGTTAACTTGGTGGAGGCTGGGACCGAGTCTGACCCTGGGGCTGCTCATATACTGCCGACGCCGAGGATTTCAGGGCCTACCTCGGTCCAGGTCTCAAAGGCCTACTATGCCTCCTCCTCCTCCCACCCCTCCTCCACCTCCTCCTCCTCCGAATTACCATCCGTGGGCATGGCGCCATCAGTCGGTAGCTCTAGGCACAGCAGCAGTGCCATCGCTAAGCGACAGCAGGCGGTGCTCAAACTGCTGAGCCTAGATAAAAGGCACACCGCCCAAGAGCTATTACAGGGCATCACGGCGCAGACTGATGTGTGGCTGGCACCGCTGAACCTGAAGCCAGGCATGGTTGTGTGTGACAACGGCCGTAACCTGGTGGCGGCTCTGCAACTCGGCAGACTGACACATGTGCCATGCATGGCCCATGTGTTAAATCTGATAGTTCAGCGTTTCCTCAAGACATACCCCAATCTGTCTGATTTGCTCACGAAGGTGCGCCGCATCTGTGCGCATTCCAGGAAGTCCAGCACAGATGCTGCCACTCTCAGGGCAGCGCAGCGTCGCCTCCAACTGCCCGCTCACTGACTGTTGTGCGACGTGCCCACGAGGTGGAATTCAACATTAACCATGTTATCCAGAGTTTACCAGCAGCGCAGAGCGATTGTAGACTGCCAGATGTCAACTTCCACCAGAACTGGTAGTCAGGTCAGTCAGCTTCCTCAAGTCTACTATGAGGAGTGGACGTGGATGTCTGATATCTGTCAGGTGCTGAGTAACTTTGAGGAGTCAGCACAGATGGTCAGTGGCGATGCCGCCATCATCAGCCTCACCATCCCGCTGCTTGGCCTGTTGAAAAACTCTCTGGTCAGCATGAAGTCGGAAGCTTTGCGCTCGTCACAAGAGACGGGGGGAGAAGATTCCCTTGTTGATAGCCAAAGCACCCTTAGGTCTGTTTCTCAGCGCATATCGGAGGAGGTGGAGGAGGATGAGGAGGAAGAGGAGGAGAATGTTGGCGAGACAGAAGAGGGGACCATTGTTCAGTCCTTCACTGTTCAGCGTGTATGGGCAGAAGAAGAGGAGTTGGAGGAGTTGGAGGAGGAGGAAATGGGCAGTCAGGCCAGTGAGGGGAGTGAATTCTTGCGCGTTGGGCACATATGGCAGATTTCATGCTAGGCTGCCTATCCCGTGACCCTCGCGTTCAAAGAATTTATTCCAGCACCGATTACTGGGTATTCACTCTCCTGGACCCACGGTACAAGCAAAATCTTTCCACTCTCATCCCTGGAGAGGAAAGGAGTGTGAGAATGCATGAATACCAGCAGGCCCTGGTGCACAAGCTGAAACAGTATTTCCCTTCTGACAGCGCTAGCGGCAGAGGGCGTACTTCTGCGGGTCAAGTAGCGAGGGAGAGTAGGCGAGCAGGCAGCTTTTCCAGCACTGGCAGGGGTACGCTTTACAAGGCCTTTGCCAGTTTTATGTCACCCCAGCAAGACACTGTCACCAGTCTCGGCAGAGTAGGGCTGATCTTTACAGAAAGATGGTGAGGGAGTACGTAGCTGACCATACCATCGTCCTAAATGATCACACAGCTCCCTACAACTACTGGGTTTCAAAGCTGGACATGTGGCACGAACTGGCGCTGTACGCCTTGGAGGTTCTTGTCTGCCCTGCCGCTAGCGTGTTGTCCGAACGGGTTTTCAGTGCAGCTGGTGGCATCATCACCGATAAGCGTACACGCCTGTCGACTGACAGCGCTGACAGGCTGACGCTTATCAAGATGAATAAAGCCTGGATTTCTCCGGATTTTCATTCTCCACCAGGTGAAAGAAGCTCAACCTGAATAATGTATGCACTCCTCATCCTCATTGTCCTCCTTCTCCTCCTCTTTGTACACTAAAGCATAGGAAACTGGCTATTTTTTGCCAGGGCCAACTGGCTCTAGCTATAGTACTCTATGGGGCACATTTACTTACCCGGTCCAGTCGCGATCCAGCGGCGGGTTCTCCGACGCTGATTCGGGTTCTGCCTCGATTCACTAAGGTCCGTGCGCCGATATTCACCATGTTTCGCTGCTGCGCCGAGGTCCGCTGGAGTTCACCTGCTTTTTTCTGGTGTATGTGAGTGCTTGATCTTGCGACACAAATGGCTTTTTAAATTCCGCGGCTTTTCCGAATCCTTCGGGTTGTCCGGATGCCACGCCCCCCGATTTCTGTCGCGCGAAAGTCGGCGCGATTGCGCCAAAAATCGATCGCGTGTGCCACAATCCCGTGAAATACAGCGCAGAACGGAAATATTCGGGAAAAACCCGACGGATTCGCGGCTGTGGACCCTTAGTAAATGTGCCCCTATGTATTTAATTTTTCTGGAGGGCCACCTACCCGGTCCTCTGTTTTAAGCAATTTTTGGGAGTGCCACATACAGGCACTCAATCTATTTAATTTTTCTGGAGGACCACCTACCTGCTCCTCTGGTTTGAAAACTTTTTTGGACTGCCACATACAGGCACTCAATTTATTTAATTTTTCTGGAGGACCACCTACCTGCTCCTCTGGTTTGAAAACTTTTTTGGACTGCCACATACAGGCACTATCCAAATTAAATTGTCTCCATAGCAGCCTCCACATGTCGTCTTTTTAGCTGGCTCCACACGTTGTCTCCATTGCTACCTCCACACGTCATCGCCATAGCTGCCTCCAAAAGTCGTCCATATAGCTGCCTCCATACATTGTCTCCTTATCAAACGAACTGTGTCAGGCAGAATTTTGGGTTGTTTTCATGGATTCCACATCAAACTTGTTAACTTTGTCGCCACCCTGCTGTGTAATCCACAAAATATACTGGAAAACTTTTATCATTTACCAATATTATTTCAGCGCTTCTTGCGCATCTGTTTACATTCCCCTCACCCGCCATATCCTAAACTTATAAGAACGCTACTACACTTGATCTTATACAAAAGGTTCTTAGAAGTGCTGTTTGGGGAGTAGCCTAGAGACAGGGGCTTGGATTGGCAAAAGCTCGCCTGGCAGCGGAGCGCCAGCTCCATCTCAAGATCCAACTAACATAGTTTTAACTGCAGCACCTTTAATCTACTACTAGTTCACTGCCTCCATACATCGTCCCCTTATCAAACGAGCTGTGTCAGGCAGAATTTTCAGGTGTTTCACCAGATACATAGTGGAACTCGGCCCATCTGTTGCCGCCATGCTGGAGACCTGAAGTTGCAATCATAGCAGCGCAATATGGATGCCCCATACTGTCGCTCTTAATCATGGAACCATTTCCGTAAAAACAATTAAAAATAGAACCACTATGCTATTCCATTATTCCTAGGTGAAATATTCAAACGACCCGGCCTGATTTGAAAATTATAATTTTTTCAAAGTAAACGCTTCTGGCCCCCAGGCCCATTTTGGGTGGGGAGGAGCCGAGAGACAGGGGCTTGGACAGGCGAAAGCTCGCCTGGCAGTGGACCGCCAGCTCCATCCCAAGATTAGGCAGCCTCAGAGGCATCCATGCATGCTGCCCCTGCTGTTTCCTGTCCATTTTGCCTCCACGATCCTCCACAGCGTCCACCAATGTCTCATTTCAACTCTCTATACCCCAGACGCTGGAGCACGAAAGGATATGCAGCACATCATCCCCTTATCAAACGAGCTGTGTCAGGCAGAATTTTCAGGTGTTTAACCAGATACATAGTAGAACTCGGCCCATCTGTCGCCGCCATGCTGGAGACCTGAAGTTGCAATCATAGCAGCGCAATATGAATGCCCCATACTGTCGCTCTTAATCATGGAACCATTTCCGTAAAAACAATTAAAAATAGAACCACTATGCTATTCCATTATTCCTAGGTGAAATATTCAAACGACCCGGCCTGATTTGAAAATTATAATTTTTTCAAAGTAAATGCTTCTGGCCCCCAGGCCCATTTTGGGTGGGGAGGAGCCGAGAGACAGGGGCTTGGACAGGCGAAAGCTCGCCTGGCAGTGGACCGCCAGCTCCATCCCAAGATTAGGCAGCCTCAGAGGCATCCATG
Source organism: Engystomops pustulosus (assembly GCF_040894005.1). Lineage (NCBI taxonomy): Eukaryota > Metazoa > Chordata > Amphibia > Anura > Leptodactylidae > Engystomops > Engystomops pustulosus. The sequence goes on along the minus strand of NC_092416.1, from coordinate 134,934,294 downwards.
CATGCTGCCCCTGCTGTTTCCTGTCCATTTTGCCTCCACGATCCTCCACAGCGTCCACCAATGTCTCATTTCAACTCTCTATACCCCAGACGCTGGAGCACGAAAGGATATGCAGCACATCATCCCCTTATCAAACGAGCTGTGTCAGGCAGAATTTTCAGGTGTTTCACCAGATACATAGTGGAACTCGGCCCATCTGTCGCCGCCATGCTGGAGACCTGAAGTTGCAATCATAGCAGCGCAATATGAATGCCCCATACTGTCGCTCTTAATCATGGAAGTCATCTCCATGGCTGCCTCCACATGTCGTCCCCTTATCAAAAGAGCTGTGTCAGGCTCATTTTTCGGGTGTTTCACCAGATACGTTATGGAACTTGGTCACTATGTCGCCACCATGCTGTGTTATCGACTAAATATACCGTCAACCTTTTGTTCACATAGGAAATCATTTCACCTCCTTTGGTGAAACCTGAGTCCATTTAGGGTATGTCGCCATGAGACTCTCTAGCCTGCCACTGCTGCCTCTGCATGCCGTCCCCTATAGTGTCAGGGTCAATTATTGCATGTTTTAGATGCTATCTAGCCTCATTCGGTCACTCTGTCATGGCCATGCTGTTGCCCATAATTTTGGCATAATGGTGCGATTAAGCAGCCTCAGAGGCATCCATGCATGCTGCCCCTGCTGTTTCCTGTCCATTTCCGTGGTGTTTTCATCCTTTTCTGAGGTTCCCAGGTGTTTGGCCAAGCTTCCCTGTGCAGAGCCTTGGTCCCCTTGAAAAATGCTCGAGTCTCCCATTGACTTCAATGGGGCTCGTTATTCGAGACGAGCACTCGAGCATCGGGAAAAGTTTGTCTCGAATAACGAGTACCCGAGCATTTTAGTGCTCGCTCATCTCTAGTTATTACTGATGGATTTTTACCTGATAGGATGTTAAACCCTTAACGACCTGGCCTTTTTTAGTTTTTTCACTTCCATTTTTCAATCACCACCTTCAAAAATCTATAACTTTTTTATTTTTCCACATAAAGAGCTATGTGGTGGCTTATTTTCTGCGTAACAAATTGCACTTCGTAGTGATGGTATTTAATATTCCATGCCGTGTACTGGGAAGCGGGAAAAAAATTCCAAATGCAGTGAAAATGGTAAAAAAACACATTTGCAACGTTTTCTTGTGGGCTTGGATTTTACAGCTTTCAAGCCCACTAGAAAACAACAACATATTACAACCACCCACAGCAGATCTGATATCAGATTTCTTACACAAACTTCAACTTCCAAAAATAACAAAAACACAACTAGCACAACTAAATTCACCTATAACAACAGAGGAAATCATTAAAACCATTAAGGCAGTCCCACTAAACAAGGCCCCAGGCCAAGATGGCCTTACAGGAGCAGTTCTAATCCTAACTTTACATCTACTTAAAATATACTCCTTAGCTGCACAAAATGAGAATTTTCCCAAAGAATACTTGGAAGCTATAATTATAACCCTCCCCAAGCCAGGGAAAACACCTGACCGCCCTGTCAACTTTCGTCCAATTTCTCTGTTGAATGAGGACATAAAAATTTACCCTAAGCTACTAGCCAACCAGTACTAAAAGTACTTATAGACCTTGATCAAGGGGGATTTACCCCCTCCTGACAACACTAGACGGGTTATAAACCTTATACAGCATTGCAAGATAAGTAACACCCCAGCTGCCTTTATAACTGTTGACGCTGAAAAGGCGTTCGACAGGGTTAACTGGAACTATTTATTTGCAGTACTCCAGAAAAACGGCCTGGAGGGCCATATTGTTATGGCAATAAAAGCCCTGTACTCCCTTCCATCAGCCACAGTATTCGTTAATGGGGTTCGTTCCCGTTAATTCACGCTATTTAATGGGACAAGACAAGGGTGTCCTCTATCTCCCATCATATTAATATTAGTCATAGAACCACTGGCAATAACAGTAAGATCCAACCCAGACATTAAAGGAATAAAGATCGGCAAAATAGAACATGAAATAGGGCTATATGCCGACGACATTATTCTATTCTCCACTAACTTAGAAACCTCGCTAGCACACATATTCGCAGTTATGGAGAGCTACAGCAAAATATCGTGCTACAAGATAAATAATACCAAAACACAAATCCTCCCGGTCAACATTCACAGATTGGAGAGAGCATAATATAAAATATTTGGGAATAGACCTGACATACCCAGTAAGCAAACTCAAATAAATCAAATAAACTATCTGCCACGTATAGCTACCATCAATACAGAGCTTGAAAAATACATTCTATCATGGTTTGGCCGAGTAGCAACCTATAAAACAATGGTACTTCTAAAATGTCTATATGTGCTACGCACTATCCCAATATCAGTTCCAAACTCCTTCTTTATCAAAACAAAGACACAATTAAACAAATTCATATGGCAAGGCAACCACCCATGCATTGCATTTAAGACACTATCCAAAAGTAAAAACGCAGGCGGACTATGCCTCCTTGACCTAAAAGACCATCATATCGCAGCAATAACTTCTTAGAGTTATCAATGCGAATCTAAATGTAAATACTGGGTATTTTCACAATGGTAGCAGTTCGTCGACAGCTCGTAGGGACGACTGTCGGGGACACGGAGAGTACTAGGGAGTACCAGGAGCAAGAGTCTCTTAGGGAAGAGTCTGTGGACCCTCTGGACAACCACGGGAGATGATGGTACTAGCCGTCAAGGATCGCGGGTGCATCTGTGACAGTTATGTTAATTTGATTACAAAAGGAAAAATCTCTCCCTATAATGCCCTCATGCAGAAATTCTTCCTTCCCACCACAGACTTTTTGAAATGCATGAGAATACGCAGCTTTCTAAACATCACCCCCACTCCCTGTTCAGTGTTAAACCCTAGGGTTATACAAAAATTACAGTCATCATTGGAGATAAAGAAGGAGATATCCTTTTCTTTACACATGATTAGAAAACAAAAATACATTCTATAAATTTCCCTACATGCTTAAATGGGAATTCAATACATCCTTCTCAGAAGATCAATGCAGAACTGTTATCACCCATACACTAATGGCTACCAAACCAGTCATCACCAGGCATTGGAAAGTAAGTCAATGCCCCAATGTGAGTGTAATTGTAAATCAGGTGAATAATAACTGGATATACAGGCGGTCCCCTACTTAAGACTTACTCGACTTACATATGACCCCTAGTTACAAACGGACCTCTGGATAATGGTAATTTATTGTACTTTAGTCCTAGGCTACAATGATCAGCTGTAACAGTTATCACAGGTGTCTGTAATGAAGCTTTAGTGTTAATATTGATTCTTATGACAACCCAACATTTTTAAAATCCAATTGTCACAGAGACCAAAAAAGTTCTGGCTGGGATTAAATTGATAAAATATACAGTTCCGACTTACATACAAATTCAACTTAAGAACAAACCTACAGACCCTATCTTGTATGTAACCCGGGGACTGCCTGTACAAAAAGCATATTTCCATACAAGAAAACATGTACCACAAATACAAACTAGCTTGGGAAACATGGATAAATAGGCCAAACTACCAAGGATAAATACAGACATAGCCAAGGCAACCTCAGGTCTTTGTTTACTCTGTTTAATTTGTTCTTTATTGTTTCTTTATATACTTTGCACTTGTTCTAGAAGGGGCAGGCACTGGCTATATACAAGGGGGCTGCAGGCAATATACTAGGGGGCAGGCGCTGGCTATATACTGGGAGGGGTGGGGCTGCTGGCTATATACTGTCGGCCAAGTGCTTGCTGGCTATACAGTGGAAAGTCTGTGACCAATGCATTTCCCACCCTATGCTTATACTCAAGTTAATAGGTTTTCCCAGTTTTTTTGTGTTAAAATTAGGTTCCTCAGCTTATATCCTAGTATATACAGTAATTATCATTACACAACTTAGAATGACAGCAAAATTTGCAGAAGTTGCAGATCCAGTGACATAAGTGGCTGCAAGCAGTTTTTCTATAATTGGTGTTTAAGAAGTCTTAATCCTATAATCCTCCATAATCATGTTAATGAAATTTCAAGTGGTTTATTTTGACAGATTTAATCCTCTGTCAGCAAACAAGAAAAACATTATTGACCAACAGCACAAACCAGTATAGATATTATATAATAAACATGCATACGTACAGCAGGTGAAATGAATATTTAACATGACACCAATTTTCTAGATATGAATGATGTCCTTGATGAACAAATGAGATAAACTAAGTGTGGAGTGTAAGAGTGAGCCAGGAATACAGAAAAAGCATATGCAATAAAAATAAGTAAAAACCATGGGAAATGTGAAAAAGTGATTTTTTTTTGTGTGCAAAAAATGCAAAATACATTATTATCTCCATGTAAAGATACATGTAACCTACTGTATATACTCGAATATAAGCCGACCCAAGTATAAGCCGGGGCCTCTAATTTTACCAGAAAAACCTGGTAAAACCTATATTTTCTTTTACTCGAGTATAAGCCGAGTTTGGGTTTTCAGCACATTTTTTTGTGCTGAAAAACTAGGCTTATACTCGAGTATATATTCCCAGTCCATAATCGATAGTTTGAAGAAAGATCTTCTTAATGAGATCCTAGGCCAGACCAAAAATGAACAATTGTTGGAAAAGACCAAAAAATTCCTGTGGAATGCTTCTGAAACATATACCACTGTAGAGAACATAAAACCAAAAGATGTATAAGTGAAAAATAAAACCAAGGAGATAAACAGTAGAGGGCACACTTACAGTGGTGACCAAAAGTATTGGCACCCCTGCAATTCTGTCAGATAATACTCGTTTTCTTCCAGAAAATGATTGCAATCACAAATTCTTTGGTATTAATATCTTCATTTATTTTGCTTGCAATGAAAAAACACAAGAAAGAATGAAAAAAAATCAAATAATTGATCATTTTACACAAAACTCCAAAAATGGGCCGGACAAAAGTATTGGCACCCTCAGCCTAATACTTGGTAGCACAACCTTTAGACAAATTAACTGCGAACAACCGCTTCCCGTAACCATCAATGAATTTCTTACAAGGCTCTGTTGGAATTGTAGTCCATTCTTCTTTGGCAAACTGCTCCAGGTCGGTGAGATGTGAAGGCGCCTTCTCCAAACTGCCATTGTGAGATCTCTCTACAGGTGTCTATGGGATTCAGGCCTGGATTCATTGCTGGCCACTTTACAAGTCTCCAGTGCTTTCTCTCAAACTATTTTCTAGTGCTTTTTTGAAGTGTGTTTCGGTCATTGTCCTGCTGGAAGACCCATGACCACTGAGGGAGCCCCAGCTTTCTCACACTGGGCCCTACATTATGCTGCAAAATTTGTTAGTAGTCAAGGCACACAGGCACACAGTCAAGCAGTCCAGTGCCAGAGGAAGCAAAGCAACCCCAAAACATCAGGGAACCTCCGCCATGTTTGACTGTAGGGACCGTGTTCTTTTCTTTGAAGGCCTCTTTTTTCCTGTAAACTCTATGTTGATGCCTTTTCCCAAAAAGCTCTACTTTTGTCTCATCTGATCAGAGAACATTCTCCCAAATCGTTTTACACTTTCTCAGGTAAGTTTTGGGAAACTCCAGCCTCCAGTCTTCCTGAGTATCCTACCATGCAGTCCCGAAGGATAGTACGGGTTGACACTGTTGTACCCTCGGACTACAGGACAGCTTGAACTTGTTTGGATGTTAGTCGAGGTTCTTTATCAAACATCCGCAGAATCTTGCGTTGAAGTCTCTTGTCAATTTTTCATTTTCGTCCACATCTGGGAGGTGCCACTGTGCCAGGGGCTCTATACTTCTTGATGACACTGCGCACGGTAGACACAGGAACATTCAGGTCTTAGTAGATGGACTTGTAGCCTAGAGATTGCTCATGCTTTCGCACAATTTTAATTCTCAAGTCCTCAGACAGTTCTTTGGTCTTCTTTTTCTCCATGCTCAATGTTGTACACACAGAGGTTTAGTCAACTTTAATCCATTTCATCTGGCTGTAAGTGTGATTTAGTTATTGCCACCACCTGTTAGGTGCCACAGGTAGGTTACAGGTGCTGTAATTACACAAATTAGAGAAGCATCACATGGTTTTTCAAACAGTGCCAATACTTTTGTCCACCTCCTTTTTATGTTTGGTGTGGAATTATATCCAATTTGGCTTTTTGACAATTCTTTTTGTGGTTTTCCATTGAAGACAAATTAAATGAAGATAATAATACCAAAGAATTTCTGATTGCAATGATTTTTTGGAAAGAACTGAGTATTATCTGACAGAATTGCAGGGGTGCCAATACTTTTGGCCACCACTGTTTCGCACTTGTTTTTGGCCACTTCTTGCCTCTGACCTTATTTTAAATAGAATCACTACTCTGTATCCTGACATCGACCCAAAAAGATGTAATAAAATGAAGGATATTTTGGTTAGGAGTTATTTTTCTCATGATAAGTGTAGACCAGTGATTTGTGGTGCCGCTAAACCGAAGAGCGGCTTTACTCTTTATGGACGTTGCATTGCATGTCCCAATATCAAGAAAGCTTTATCCTTTTCTGATCTTGTGGTGGTCGTGAATTTAAAATCACTTGGTTTATCAACTATGACACTAAAGGAGTGATTTACTATGCTTGTTACCCTTGCCCAAAAATTTATATTGCCATGACTACAAGGGAATTGAAAACCAGAGCCATAGAACAAACAGTATAACAGCAGCACTTACATATTGAATCAAAAGTTGGAAAATGAAAACCCATTCCGAAGCAATTTAAGAAGTTCAAAAATTGTGATGCCAATTTGTTGAAAATCCAAGGGCGCAGAGGTGCAGGGAATGTATAAAGAGGGCTCACGGGCTGAGTCCTCTTCATACAAGGGTGGGGGTTGTTGCATATTGCAGCAAACCCCCACCCATAATAACCGCGGTTGATGCTTGCACCGATCACAGCTATTAACCTTTCTGTTGCCGCCAGCAAGGTCGCCGACGGCATTTTAAAGACGTGGGCGCCGCCATCTTTATTCCGATTGTCGCTCCCCCGAACGTCATTGGGGGGGCGGTGATTGGTTGCCATGGTAGCCTCGGGTCTTCGTTTGACCCGAGGCTACATGACTTCTGCAGATTCGTTACAATGAGCCGGTGGCTCATTGTAATGAATGACCTGCAAAAATGCCATATATTGCAATACAGAAGTATTGCAGTATATGGTAGGAACGATCTGACTATCTAGGGTTAATGTACCCTAGAGGGTCTAAGAAATAGTGAAAAAGTTTAAAAAATAAAAAAAAATTATAAAATATTAAAAATTCAAATCCCTTTCCCTAGAACTGATATAAAATATAATAAACAGTAAAAATCACAGACACATTAGGTATCGCCGCGTCCCATCTATCAAAATATAAAAATGGTTACGGCCGGCGGTGACCTCCAAGACGGGAAATGGCATCCAAATGTCCGAAACGTGACTTTTACACCTTTTTACGTGACATAAAAAATGGAATAAAAAGTGATCAAAATGTCGCACAGACCTCAAAATGGTAGCAATGAAAACGTTGGCTCATTTTGCAAAAAATGACACCTCACACAGCTATTATTTGGAGTGCACAGTCAAAGTCGTAAAAACTGAGCCCACAAGAACGTGTGTTTTTTTTTAAATTTTTCCACATTTGGAATTTTTTTCAGCTTCGCAGTACATGGCATGTTAAAATAAATAACATTACGGGAAAGACCTCACACAGGTCTGTACACGTAAAAATTAAAAAGGTATGGATTTTTGAAGGTGGAGAGCGAGAAATGAGCGGAAAAAAAAACCCTGCGTCCTTAAGGGGATAAATGCATATATATTTTCGGTATTCACTTTACACTCATACCAGACTTTCTTTATCTCATGTGTTCATCATACACATCATTCACACTCCAAATTTAAGATTCTTCTCCCTATACAAACACCGCTCATCATTATTCATCACCCGCCTCAGGTTTGCACTTATATATTGTGATTCTCACATTAGCACATTGCAGTGTCACTTCATCATTTTAGTTGTTGTATTTTTACATTTATTTTATCAAGACTTGCACTATATTCTGCACTACCAATTCATATTTTATCTGTGGGGCTGAGGGTGTTCATTACGATGGGGTTACTGTACTCACCACTTTTTCCTTATGTATTTGTACGTCAATATTTTTACAAATGTTTTTAGCGATTATATACATTGTTTTTCGATTATGTTCTAAATCTAATATATAAAGCTCAGTGTGTATGTATATGTATGTATCTCCGCTAACCGAATCTGCATCGTCTCATTTGCAATCACCAAATTTTGCTATTGTTGTCTGTGGCACAGGGAACGTCATTAACCATGTTTTGAGCCAAAATTTTCACCCCACGCTTTCCAAAATCCACTTATCAACCACCATATACAGAAGCCATTGTCTGCTGCTGCTGTGGCAGTTGGAAGCTGAGCCGTGATTGGCTGTTTGCTGTTCTGCCACAGGTCATTAATACTGCATGAGCTCTGAGCTGTGATTGGTTACTAATGGCAATGAGTAGAAGACAACTTATGTGTGAGGTAAGATGGATAGGGATACAGAGATAGGTGGAGATTGAGGTAAAACTGTTACAGTTGCCCATGGAAACCAATCAGAGATCAGCTGTAATTTTATTAACAGCTGTGCAAAAAGGAAATTTTTCTGCTCTCAGACACTTCTGATAAATCTCTCCATAGACAAAGTGACAGAGACAGTCACTGGAATGTAAGTGCCGGCGACCAACACAGTCACTGAAATGATACTGTGGGCAACAGACAGTCACTGAAAGAGACTGCCAGCGACAGACAGTCACTGGAATGAGACTTCCGGCAACAGATAGTCACTGAAAGAGACTGCCAGCAACAGACAGTCATTGGAATGAGACTGCCAGCAACAGACAGTCACTGAAAGAGACTACCGGGGACAAACAGTCACTGGAATGAGACTTCCGGCAACAGACAGTCACTGAAAGAGACTGCCAGCAACAGACAGTCACTAAAGAGACTGCTGGCCACAGACAGTCACTGGAATAAGATTGCCGGCGACAGACAGTCACTGAAATGATACTGTGGGCAACATACAGTCACTGAAAGAGACTGCCAGCGACAGACAGTCACTGCAACAGACAGTCACTGGAATGAAAGTGCCAGTGACAGACAGTCACTGAAATGAGACTGCCGGCGACAGTCACTGAAAGAGACTGCCAGGGACAGACAGTCACTGGAATGCGACTTCCGGCAACAGACAGTCACTGAAATGATACTGTGGGCAACAGACAGTCACTGAAAAAGACTGCCAGCGGCAGAAAGTCACTGGAATGAGACTTCCGGCAACAGACAGTCACTGAAAGAGACTGCTGGCGACAGACAGTCACTGAAATGAGAGTGCAAGAGACAGATAGTCACTGAAATGAGAGTGCAAGAGACAGACAGTCACTGGAATGAGAGTGCCAGTGACAGACAGTCACTGAAATGAGATGGCCGGCAACAGTCACTGAAAGAGACTGCCGGCAACAGACAATCACTTGAATGAGACTGTGGGCCACAGACAGTCACTGAATGAGACTTCCGGCAACAGACAGTAACTAAAAGAGACTGCCCGCGACAGACAGTAACTGAACTAGACTGCCAGCGACAGTCACTGAAAAAGACTAGATAGATAGTCACTGAAATGAGAGTGCCAGAGACAGCCCCTGGAATAAGAGTGCCGGCGACAGACAGGCACTGAAATGAGACTGCCGGCAACAGACAGTCACTGGAATGAGAGTGCAAGAGACAGACAAAGTCATTGAAATGAGACTGTCGGCCACAGACAGTAATTGAAATTAGATTGCCGGAGACAGACAGTCACTGGAATGATAGTGCCAGAGACAATCACTGGAATAAGAGTGCTGGTGACAGACAGTCACTGAAAGAGACCGCCGGTGACAGACAGTCACTGGAATGAGAGTGCCAGCGACAGACAGTCTATAGATACGTATAAAATAGTTTTTGTTAACCCATTCTATTTTGTTTTAGCTAGGAGCAGTTATTTACTATCCCGGGCAACGCCGGGAGCTACAGCTAGTATAAAATAAAGATGTGTATGTTTGGAACTTTTGTCAATAGACAATAGATCCTCCTTTTTTTTTTATCCAAACTTCTTTATTAGTATCAATATTTAAAAACTTTACACCAGATAAGAGAATAAACACAGCATGCATTCAATACATCTTGTAAAGAGATTGCATACACGCTCTTATCCTTTGTATCTTAACCAAACAGAATTTTTTCTTACAATCTTATACAAATTCTTTATACCCCTTCCCCCCCTCCCTACACCGACCGGATGAGAACGAGCACAAAAAAAAAATAAAATAAAATAAAATAAAAAACTGAAATTGCGGACGTTCTTGTTTGATGCGCCATTACTTCCAGTTTCCCCATATTTTTTCCCACTTCCTCTTACCCTCCCCACCCTGCTTAATGAACCATATCTTTTCATACAGCTTAATCTTATTCACCATATTTATCCAGCCGGATATGGGAACAACCTCTGAGTTCCCCCAATTTCTTGCAACACACACCCGTCCCACTAGCGTGACTCTGTTCACCAATTTTTGGGTGCCCTGATCTACCCCCAATCCCTCAGTGTCCCCCAAGATCACTACCTGTATCGTGGGAAGGAGTTCCATACTAAGCATATTTGACAAGTGGGTGCAGATTTCCTGCCAGAATTTTCCAATTATTGGACAATACCAAATGACGTGACAGAAATCTGCTTCCTCCATTCCACATCTTGCACACTTATTATCCTCTTTTAATTTCATTTTGTATAAAAGGAGTGGGGAGTAGTATATCATATGTATAATACTATATTGGATTAACCTGTGGTTCCATCCCAGAGAACCTTGCCTAATATTTCTATATATTCTATTCCATGCGATGGGGTTATTCCCTTCTGCCCCTGCTACCTGCTCCCATTTATCTTGTGACTTGTGCCTAATATTTAGTGCCAAACCCCTCACTAAGTGCTTATAAATCTTAGAGATGTGTCCCTTTTTAGAAATGCCATTACACACTTCATCAAGACACTTGTGGGAAACCACATTTAATCCATAACTCATTCTTTTCTTACATGTCCCTATCGCGTGTATCACCTGTCCGATTTAAACTTCCCCCCCTCAATGAACTGTGCAACAAACTTAATCCCTTTTCTTTCCCAAAACATTGTGTCTGGCACCTCCAGTAATTCTCGAATCTGGAGGTTGTCCCATAACGGTGTCATCTCCAAAAAACCATGTACCCCCAGTAATTTTTTACAACTCCCCCATACTTTCCCCAGAAGTTTAGAAGTTACCCCATGTGTCCTACTACCGTTCCCAAGTGCACCACTTTCCAGAGCCTCAAAAATTGAGCTTCTACATCTTTTCGTGAGGTTAACCAATTTGCAAAGTCCTGCATCCTCCCTCCATCTGACTAATCTAACCATCTGTGCCGCTATAAAATAACCAAACAAAAAAAGGTATACCTAAACCTCCCTCTTCCGTTGTGCGATATAGGTAGCTAAGCTTCATACGGACTTTTTTGCGTCCCCATATTAGGTCATTCAACATAGCTTCAATCAGCTTAAAGTGCGCTTCTTCAATCCATACCGGACTTGCGGATATTACAAATAGAATTTGGGGTAATAAGACCATTTTTATAAGCCCTATCCTATCCGCCCTTAATAGGGGTAGTCTATCCCAACAGTGAATCTTATCCCTAATCGTTTTTAGTAAAGGTATCAAGTTAAGTTCTACGAACCTATCCAGCTCCTTTGTCACTCGGATTCCAAGGTATCTAAATCCCTCGTTACAAATAAGGACTTTTTGGTCTGCCATTCCTTTCCTTACTGCTTCATCTAATGGCATTAGCTGTGACTTCTCCCAATTTATTTGTAATCCTGATCGTTTCCCAAACTCCTCAATCGCCCAGATAATTCTTGGGACCGTATCCATTGTTTCCTGTAGATAGAGAATCAGGTCGTCGGCATATAAACACAATTTATCTGAGGTTCCACCGCTCCCCCCTCCAAGTATCCTATTATCTTGTCTCAAAAGAGCAGCCAGGGGTTCAATATAAATAGCATAAAGCAAGGGAGACAGGGGGCACCCCTGTCTTGTTCCTCTTGACAAGGAGAACTGGTCAGACTGGATCCCGTTAACCCCTACGGGACACAGCATCTTTTGGCCTAAAGGACGCGGCCCCATTTTTCAAATCTGGCCTAGGTCACTATAAGTGGTTATAGCGTGGGAACGCTGTGAGATATCCAGGGGATTTTGAGATTGTTTTCTCGTGACACATTGTACTTCAAATTAGTTTAAAAATTTGGATGAAATCTTTTGCGTTTAGTTATGAAAAAAAAACAAAATTTGGCAAAAAATTTGAAAAATTCTTTATTTTCAACGTTCTAAATTCTCTACCCAAATAAATTCATAACTTACATTTCCCAAATGTCTGCTTTATGTTGGCATGGTTTTTTCAGATTCCACATATTTTACTAGAATGTTATGAGGCTCAGAATTTGGGTGCCATTTTTCAGATTTTTTGTAAAATCGCCAAAACCTGTATTTAGATGGACCTGCTCAACTTCTAATTGACACTGAGAGGCCTAAATAATAGCGAGACTCGTAAATTACCCCATTGTGGAAACTACACCCCTCAACGTATGAAAAACCACTTTTAAGAAGTTTGTTAACCCTTTACGTGTTTTATAGGGGTTAAAACAAAATGGAGGTGGAGTCTGCAAATTGTAATATTTTTTCACAATACACTCATTTTGGGTGGAAAATTAAACATTTGTAATGGATAAAATGAAAAAAGGCTCCACAAAGTTTGATACGCAATTTCTCCCGAGTACACCGATACCCTATATGTGGTGGTAACCTGCTGTATGGGCGCACGGCCGGGCAGAGAAGGGAAGGAGGCACCATGCAGATCAGATTTGCTATGTCACATTGTACAGGCTATAATTTTTTTCTTTTTTTTATTGAGGACCTATAGGGGCTTATTTCTTTTGCCACATGAGATGCACTTTTCTAATACATAATTTTGGGGCATCTATAGCTAATTGGTGAGATTTAATTAACTCTTTGTTGGTGGAGGAAATGAAAATCATCAATTTTTAGGAAAATTTTTATGTGTTTTTTTTTTTGGCCGTTTACCATACCATAAAAATAGTATATTATTTTTATTCTATGGGTCGCCACGTTTATGAAAATACTTCATTTATATATATTTTTTTATTTTTTCCCATTTTTACTGAATAAAAAGTAATTTGACAAAATTGTTGTTAATTTTAGCATCACCGTCTTTCATATGCATAACTTTTTTATTTTTCACCTCACAAATCTGTTTAAGGGCTTATTTTTTGCAAGAATGATAGCTCTTTTTAGTGGTCTTATTTTAGATTGTGTAACTTTTTAAAATCACTTTTTTAGAGCATTTTTAAAGGGCATTAATAAAAAATCATCTTTATCAGTTTTTTAGGTTGTTTTTTACGGGGTTCTAATAACGATTCTGTTTTATTATGCAGATTGTTACGGACGCAGGGATACCAAATATGTGGGGGTTTTGTGTATTTTATTCAATTGTACTGAATAAAAACTAATTTGGAGAAAATCTTATTCATTTTAGCATCACCATATTTTTATATGCATAACTTTTTTATTTTTTGGCAGATAAATCTTGTTAGGGGCTTATTTTTTGCGAGAACAGTTGTTCTTTTTAGTGGGCTTATTTTGGAGTGCATAACATTTTTTAAATCACTTTTTAGAGCATTTTTTATAGGGTATTAATTAAAAATTATCTTTTTTCGGAATGTTTTTTGCGTTTTTTTCCTCCGGCGTTTACCGTGCGGGTCCAGTAACAATTCTGTTTTATTATGCAGATTGTTACGGACGCGGCAATACCAAATATGCGGGGTTTTTTTGTGTTTTTATGTTTTTTATACTTTATTAAGTTTTTTTATGGGAAAGTGACATTTTAGGGGCTTATATTTTTATGTATTTATTTTTTATTTATTATAATGTGTAGTGTTAACTGTTTTTGCATATTTTTACTTATACATACTTGAACTTAAACCAGTGATGCTCTGATCACTGGTTTAAGTTCAATACACTGCTCTACAATACTATTTTATTGTAGAGCAGTGTAAACTGTCTGAGCAAGCTTGCGCATGCTCAGACAGTTTACAGTCAGACCCGGAAGGGGTCTGGCTGCCATGGAGACCGGGCAGCTCCGGGGCACATGCCAGTCCTCGGAGCTGCCCAGAAGTGGATCGGATCCCCCGGTAAGCGGCACGGGGATCCGATCCACAGCGCAAACACCCTTACACGCCGCGGTCATGTTTGACCGCGGCGTGTAAGGGGTTAACACCCGCGATCGGAGCCGGCTCCGATCGCGGGTGTTAGCGCAGGCTGTCAGCTGTACTAGACAGCTGACAGCCGCTGCTTCTGGTACCGGCTCCGTTCGTGAGCCGGTGCCAGAAGCAGGACGTTATAGAACGTCCCCGTGCGCTAAGCATCTAGCCCCGGGGACGTACTATAACGTCCTGGTGCGCCTAGGGGTTAATTACTACTCTTGCCGTTGGGGCCTTATATAAGGCCTTGATCCATCCAATAAAGGCCGGACCAAAGCCAAAAGATTCGAGTGTCGCACATGGAAAGTTCCACTCCACCCTGTCAAACGCTTTGGTTGCGTCCAGTGACAGGATGGAGCGGCGCTCTCCTTCCCCCATCTCGATCGCTGAGTACAGCCTATGGATACAATCATCCATCTTTCGCCCTAAAATAAATCCCTTTTGATCTGGGTGAATTATAGTGTTTACCACCTCCTTGAGCCTATTTGCTAAAGTTTTGGCTACGATTTTTAAGTCCGTATTTAGCAGAGAAATAGGTCTATATGATCCTATCTCCAAGCTATCTTTTTCTTTTTTGGGAATTACAATAATATTTGCTTCTAACATAGAGTTTGAAACTTTATTTACTCCCCCTCTTCAATAGTCTCTAATAATAAAGGTAGCAGGGCATCTCCATATTTCCTATAAATCGCAAATGGGAGGCCATCCGTGCCTGGTGAGGAATCTTTGGTGCAACCTTTGTGTCTTGTATTTCTGCTAGGGTGATAGGGGCCTCTAATTTTTCCCTTTGGCTTTCCGAGAGTTTGGGCAGTTTTATTTTCCCCAGATACCCCTCAATTTGCTCTTTTGAACAGGATCCCTGCTAGGTATACAGATCTTCATAAAATGTTTTAAATTGTTCTAACACCCTTCCTTGATCTTTTGTTACTCTGCCTAGTTGATCTCGTATTGCGGAAATATAACTGTTTGTGCCTGGGTGTTGTATCATATGGGCCAGTACTTTCCCAGCTTTCCCTCCTTCTGAAAAATATTTCTGACCTTTAAAAAGTAATCTATGTTGTGCTTTCCCCTCCAAAAACTCCTCATACTTTGTTTTTGCATCTAACATAGCTGTCCCGTTTTCCCTGGTATGTTGACACTTCAAATTTTTTTCCGCCTCTAGGTATCTATCTTTCAATAGTTGCTCTTTGCGACTAAAGTTCTTTTTCGCTTCTCCTATGCCTTTTTTATACACACCCCTTAAATAAGCTTTAAGGGCGTCCCAGGTGCAACCTTTGTTTTCCACGTTTTTATTTAACTCCCAATACTCTTTTATCAATCGTTTAATATCCAATGAATCGCCTAGTATTGTGAGCCAATATGGATTCAGCCTGAAATTTTGAGTTCTTTTTTCCGCAGAGCCTATTACAACTACTACTGGTCCATGATCCGAGATGACTATTGGCTCATATTGCATCCTTCCAATACTAGGCAATAAGGAGGGGCTGGCCAAACAGTGATCAATACGTGTTAACACTTTATGTGTCTTGCTCATATACGAAAAGGCTTTCTTTGTACCAAATTTTGTGCGCCATACATCCAGTAAGCCCAGTTCTTCACACAGAGTCGAAAGTCTAGAGTCCCTTCCGCTAGTCTGCTCTCCCCCCCGCCCCCCCTCCATGGACATTCGATCCAGATTTACATTGAATAGGGCATTAAAATCCCCCATTATTAGTACAGGATAACTTTCTTTGCCTTCCCTGAACTTCACCAACTCACAGAAGACGCCCAGAGAGAAGGGTGGGGGAATATATACAAATGCCAACACTATCTGCTGGCCCCCTAATACTCCGTACAAAAAAATAAATCGACCTTCTTTATCAATTTGTTTACCTAATAACTTAAAGTCAATTTTTGAATGTATTAATACAGAAACACCCCGAGAGTATATAGTCCCAAATGAATGGAATTCCTTTCCAACCCATTTTTTCCTTACCCTATTATGGTGTGACGCTGTCAAATGGGTTTCAGTTAAACAGACGATAGCGGGTAGATGTTTATGGATTCTGTCAAAGATTGCGCATCTCCTTGGTCTGTCACTCAGGCCCCTAACATTCCAGGCAAAGATCCTTATCCCAGACCCCATTCACAGCAAAAACAACAAAAAAAAACAAAAAAAAACACTGCCTTTCCCCTTTCCGGTCGGTGTGCCCCCCCCCCCATGATCTACCGTAACCATGTCCCGTAGATCTCTCATTTCCTCCTGCGCCATTCCTCTGCCCTTCCGGCCCCCCCCTCCTCCCATAACCAAAGTACATCTAACAAACTCTTCGACCTTTACAATAAGACCCCCTATATATTGCAGCGCCTCTTGGGCAGTGCCCCTGACTGTACTTTAGGAGCCTTCCCTTTCGAGCCATTCTGAAGCCTCTTCTGGGCAATCGAAGAACCAGGTTTTATTCTGGTGAATCACCCTCAATCTTGCAGGAAAGAGAAGTGAGTATTGCATTTTAGCTTCTAGTAATCTCCTTTTCACCCCTATAAAGCTCATTCTCGCTTTCTGGGTGTCCCTCGAATAGTCTGGAAAAATCAAAACCTTTTGCCCATTTACCAGGTTAGGGTCCCTACCTCTGCCTTTCCGCAGGATAAAGTCTCTATCCCTGGAACTGAGCAATTTCACCAGAATGGCTCTTGGTCTGGCTCCCTGTGGCGGCTTTTTAAATGGAACCCTGTGCGCCTGTTCGACCCCAAAGCTGGTCGACAGGCCCTCTGGTCCAAAATTCTCTGACAGCCAATTTTGGATTTCTTCCGACATGTCCTTACTCTCCCCTCCTTCGGGGTACCCTACCACCCTGATATTGGACCTTCTGGATCTATTTTCCAGGTCGTTTAGCTTTTCTTTCAATGCTTTATTAGATGACCTTAATTCAGACATCTCCTGTCTAACTCCCTTCATCTCTTTCACCACCTGATTTACCGTGGCTTCAGTCTCTTTATATTCCGTTCTTAATTTGTTTACCTCGTCCCTAATTGTGCAAATCTCGGTTCTAACCACACTCATCTGGGCATTTAAGGAATCCATAGATATTTTAGTTTCCCTTACTGTCTCCAGAATTTCTGTTAGAATCGAAGAATCCCCTAGCGGGGGTTCCTCATTTTGTAACACCGGCATACTTAAACTGCTCTCACCATCCCCTGTTCCATCCTCTTCTTTATCCTTGTCTTTACCCTTATCTTTCATCGACTGTCGTGGCTGTACAGGAGATGATTTCCACATCTTATCTATCCCCGTGGACCTGCGTGCTGCGTTTTTCGGTCCCATCCTAGTCCCTCTATCTTTTACCCTACTTGCCCAACACAAAGAACAAAATAGGTAGGCCAATCCTAGGTCCTTCAGTGCGCCACTTACAGGTCCAAAAACCCTTTTATCTTAATTCCTAGGGTTGCTTATAGGAGCAATACTAACCCACTGGTTTTTTACACCCGTACACCATACAGTTATTAACTCCAGAGCCAAGGAGGGCTCTACAAACACTCATCTGAAATACAAAGTTAAGCCGTCTAAAAGTTTACCCTCCTAACAGGGGATTACATCAGAGTAACATCAGAGTGAGCAGTCACCGTCTATCCACAGAGAGACGTGATGAAGAGTGTCAATTCTTTCAGATTGTCCGATCCGATTCCACTTCCAACAAAACTGGTTTCCACAATTAACTTAAGGTCAAAGCAAAGTTCATGAAGCCAATAGTAGTTAGTGCTGATTAGTCAGTGGTTAAATAGATTTACCAGTTAGCTTTAACGTTAGTGCAAAGTTAATGTAGCCAGTAAAAGTTAGTGATAGAAAATCAGCGATTATATGCAGGTTGCACTTTCAGCAAAATATCACCAAAATGGACACACCTCACCCACTTGCCCTTCTCCTTTAGTCTTCTCCCGAGTGTCTTGATAGTAGATGCCGTCCAGTTCCCCTTGAAGCTCCTGGTGCTCGAGTTGTAGCAGGCGGTTACGCCGGTTGCTTATGCCCGGCTTCCTCCAGCGGGGTGGGTGCTGACAGCCCCAGCTTCTGCCACCAGTTGGAGCTATCTACCCCCCCCCCCCACCGGTCTCAAAGGGGTACCTTTAAACGAGGTTATAGACTGTGCTGTCTACTTGTTCAGAGCGTGGAATAACACTGCTGTGCGCCCTCTCTCCTCGCCCCCGCTCCCACCAGGGGCCACCACCTGGGCCGCAGTTGCACCAGCCGATCACTGGTCAGAGCTAGAAAGTTTGCCCGCCACTCTGTCCCCTCTCACAGGACTGCGGGCCCTACTGCCACTCACCCATACACGGCTTCCACTCGCACCGGAGGGTTCCAGGCCGCAAGATCACCGGAGCGCTGTCTCTCTCTCTCGTCCACCGGATCACGGGATCGCCGAAGCGCTGCCACTCTCCCCTTCCAGATGGACCGTCTCGCTGGCAGCTAAGTCTTCTCTCACCGGGCGCCGGACCAGCCGGCCGCCACTCGCCCGTACAGCCCGTCCGCTCTCACCGGAAGGGTCCACAGATTCAATCTGGGCTATAGGCTACAAGCTCTCACCGGAGGCTGCCCCTGCTCTCTCACACACGGCCGCGCACCATCCGCCCTGAACAGGGAGCGTGAGCCGGGCACCGACTTCAGGTCGCCGCACTATGCCTGGTCCAGAGCTTGCGTCTCATCACACAATCCAGCGTGCTGCGGGGGGAGGGGCCATCAGCGAGGAAGGCGGCAGTGACGTGACGCTTCACATCACACCGTCACGCACCCAACGTGGCTTGCCATGAACACCTTGATCGACAATAGATCCTCCTTGAGATGGATATACCCCTTTATTGAAGTCCAGTTGGAATAACTGGACTTGATTAGGAAAGGCACACACCTGTCTATATAAGACCTCACAGCTCACAGTACATCAGAACACATGAGAATCATGAGGTCTAAGGAACTGTCCACAGAGCTCAGAGACAAAATTCTGGCAAGGCACAGATTTGTCCAAGGTTACAAAAAAAAAAACTCTGTAGCACTCAAGGTTCCTAAGAGCACAGTGGCCTCCATAATCTTTAAATGAAATGAAAGTTTGGGACGACCACAACTCTTCCTCAACCTGGCCGTCCATCCAAAACTTAGCAATTGTAGGAAAAATGGAGAAAGTTCATCTTTCACTGCAGCCCTCCACCTGTCGGGGCATTATGACAGAGTTTGCCAACAAAAGCCTCTTCTCAGTGCAAGACAAATGAAAGAGGCATACAGTTTGCAGAAATTCAAATGCAGGACTCCCAGACTATGAGCAAAATGATTCTCTGGTCTGATCAGATGAAGATTTCACTTTTTGGTGTTTAATAATAATAATTATTCCTTAATTTATATAGCGCTCACAGATTCCACAGTGCTACACAGAGCTTGCCAAATCAGTCCCTGTCCCCAATGGGGCTCACAATCTAATCAACGTGCCAGTATGTTTTGGAGTGTGGGAGGAAACCGCAGGACCCAGTGGAAACCCACACAAGAGAGAACATACAAACTCTTTGCAGATGTTGACCTGGATGGGACTTGAATCCAGGACCTCAGCGCTGTAAAGCTGTAATGCTGAGCCACCATGCTGCCCTATAACGGTATTAACCCTTGAGCTCAATTTTGGGCCACCATGACGTTCCCCAACGTCATGTGGATTGCACAGGCTCAGAAACAGAAGACCGAGCAGGAGGAGTATGTTACAGCCGAGTCTCTGCATGAACAGCTGGGATCGCAATAGACGCGTCTTGGCCCTGGCTGGATGACCCGACCTCTGTGCCCTCTGCAGCTGAACCCCCCCCCTTATACTGTAAATACTCGCGTATAAGCCCAGGCTCCTAATTTTACTCCCCCAAAAAACTGGACTATAAGCCCTAGGGTAGGAAATGCAGCCGCTACTCTAATAAAATGTCCAGCAGCAGCAAAACCTCAATGAAAATTCCACAGCAGAGCCCCCTTAACAGAAATGTCCACAGCACATGCCCCTTTAGTAAAATGTCCACCCCAGATGTCCTCCTTTACATAAGTACTTCCAAGATTACATCATTAAAGGGGTATTCCGGGAATATGAACGTCTGACACAAAAACCCACGATGGTATAAATAAATGAATACAACAATACTCAATGTCTTTCGTCACAAAACAGAGCTTAACCCCTAGGCGCACCTGGACGTTATAGTACGTCCCCGGGGCTAGATGCTTAGCGCACGGGGACGTTCTATAACGTCCTGCTTCTGGCACCGGCTCACGAACGGAGCCGGTACCAGAAGCAGCGGCTGTCAGCTGTCTAGTACAGCTGACAGCCTGCGCTAACACCCGCGATCGGAGCCGGCTCCGATCGCGGGTGTTAACCCCTTACACGCCGCGGTCAAACATGACCGCGGCGTGTAACGGTGTTAGCGCTGTGGATCGGATCCCCCGTGCCGCTTACCGGGGGATCCGATCCTCTTCCGGGCAGCTCCGAGGACTGGCATGTGCCCCGGAGCTGCCCGGTCTCCATGGCAGCCAGACCCCTTCCGGGTCTGGCTGTAAACTGTCTGAGCATGCGCAAGCTTGCTCAGACAGTTTACACTGCTCTACAATAAAATAGTATTGTAGAGCAGTGTATTGAACTTAAACCAGTGATCAGAGCATCACTGGTTTAAGTTCAAGTATGTATAAGTAAAAATATGCAAAAACAGTTAACACTACACATTATAATAAATAAAAAATAAATACATAAAAATATAAGCCCCTAAAATGTCACTTTCCCATAAAAACACTTAATAAAGTATAAAAAACATAAAAACACAAAAAAACCCCGCATATTTGGTATTGCCGCGTCCGTAACAATCTGCATAATAAAACAGAATCGTTACTGGACCCGCACGGTAAACGCCGGAGGAAAAAAACGCAAAAAACATTCCGAAAAAAGATAATTTTTAATTAATACCCTATAAAAAATGCTCTAAAAAGTGATTTAAAAAATGTTATGCACTCCAAAATAAGCCCACTAAAAAGAACAACTGTTCTCGCAAAAAATAAGCCCCTAACAAGATTTATCTGCCAAAAAATAAAAAAGTTATGCATATAAAAAGATGGTGATGCTAAAATGAATAAGATTTTCTCCAAATTAGTTTTTATTCAGTACAATTGAATAAAATACACAAAACCCCCACATATTTGGTATCCCTGCGTCCGTAACAATCTGTATAATAAAACAGAATCGTTATTAGATCCGCAAAGTGAACCCCGTAAAAAACAACCTAAAAAAACTCTCTCTGCTAAAGATGATTTTTTATTAATGCCCTTTAAAAATGCTCTAAAAAAGTGATTTTAAAAAGTTACGCAATCTAAAATAAGACCACTAAAAAGAGCTATCATTCTTGCAAAAAATAAGCCCTTAAACAGATTTTTGAGGTGAAAAATAAAAAAGTTATGCATATGAAAGACGGTGATGCTAAAATTAACAACAATTTTGCCAAATTACTTTTTATACAGTAAAAATGGGAAAAAATAAAAAAATATATATAAATGAAGTATTTTCATAAACGTGGCGACCCAAAGAATAAAAATAATATACTATTTTCATGGTATGGTTAACGGCCAAAAAAAAAACCACATAAAAATTTTCCTAAAAATTGATGATTTTCATTTCCTCCACCAACAAAGAGTTAATTAAATCTCACCAATTAGCTATAGATGCCCCAAAATTATGTATTAGAAAAGTGCATCTCATGTGGCAAAAGAAATAAGCCCCTATAGGTGCACAATAAAAAAAAGAAAAAAATTATAGCCTGTACAATGTGACATAGCAAATCTGATTTGAATGGCGCCTCCTTCCCTTCTATGCCCGGCCGTGCGCCCATACAGCAGGTTACCACCACATGTAGGGTATCGGTGTACTCGGGAGAAATTGCGTATCAAACTTTGTGGAGCCTTTTTTCATTTTATCCATTAGAAATGTAAAATTTTCCACCCAAAATGAGTGTATTGTGAAAAAATATTACAATTTGCAGACTCCACCTCCATTTTGTTTTAACCCCTATAAAACACGTAAAGGGTTAACAAACTTCTTAAAAGTGGTTTTTCATACGTTGAGGGGTGTAGTTTCCACAATGGGGTAATTTACGAGTCTCGCTATTATTTAGGCCTCTCAGTGTCAATTAGAAGTTGAGCAGGTCCATCTAATACAGGTTTTGGCGATTTTACAAAAAATGTGAAAAATGGCACCCAAATTCTGAGCCTCATAACATTCTAGTAAAATATGTGGAATCTTAAAAAACCATGCCAACATAAAGCAGACATTTGGGAAATGTAAGTTATGAATTTATTTGGGTGCTATGACTTTCTGAATCAAAAGTAGAGAATTTAGAACGTTGAAAATAAAGAATTTTTCAAAATTTTTGTCAAATTTTGTTTTTTTTCATAACTAAACGCAAAAGATTTCATCCAAATTTTTAAACTAATTTGAAGTACAATGTGTCACGAGAAAACAATCTCAAAATCCCCTGGATATCTCACAGCGTTCCCACGCTATAACCACTTATAGTGACACAGGCCAGATTTGAAAAATGGGGCTGCGTCCTTTAGGCCAAAAGATGCTGTGTCCCGTAGGGGTTAAATAGTTTGGTTTTATGATTTACAAATTTTATGGCCTCTATAAAGTTATCATTAAGATGGCCGCCACTGGTAACTACAAGTTCCATGATCCTTTAGTTCTCAGTAACTCCTCCTCCCTTTTATGCTCTGCTCCCAGTGATGATGTAACAGGTTTTCTTGCTCTGTTACCATAGTAATGATCACCACAACACCACAACACCGGCCATACTGGATGCACTGCAACCAACTGACTACAGCCAAACATAGTGATGATCACATGACCGGCCCAGGCAGGTGCAGGACATGTGATGTGGACATGTGACCAGCGACCATCTTCTGTCCTGTGTATGCCCTGCAACGGACCGCGCGGAGGAAATTAACGGACTGATTAAAGGGCCAGTAGCATTTTAATTCTTCATTACAGTCTATGTCATCAGCATTTTCTCCAGCAAAATTTTAAATAACAACTAATTACACATTAGCTTATATTTTGAGGACCCATTTGTATATGAATTATGCTTATTCCTGGAATACCCCTTTAACGTCCACAGCCAGGCCCTCTTGAAAATGTTTTTTTTAAAAAAAGCTATACTCGCCTTCAGCTAATTCTCTTTCAGGCCCGGGCGCATCACTATGACGCGGCCGTGTGACATCATAGTGTAAGGGCCCGTGCGGCGCATACTCTATGATGTAACGCACCTGGGCCGGGAGAGGAGAAGCCGGAAGGTGAGTACATGGAACATAAGTAACATGTTATCTATGCTATTTGGTTTATAAAAATACAAAAAAAATGTAAAAATCTATTACTAAATAGATATTTTTTTGGGACCCCACCCCCCAAAAAAGCTTATAAAAGGTAGGGTATGGCGCCCCAAATATAGTGTTACTGCAATCTTTCAGGGGGTGAGGGGAGGGGGAGGGGGGAGTCAAGTTTTTAACCCCTTAACACCAAAGCCACTTTTCACTTTCAGGACACGACTCATTTTTTTCAAAATCCGCCCAGTGTCACTATAAGTGGTTATAACTTCGGAACGCTTGACCATATCCAAGTGATAATGAAATTGTTTTCTCGTGACACATCGTACTTCAGGTTAGTTGAAAAATTTTGTTGGTATGTGTTGCGTTTATTTATGAAAAAAAGGTTATCTGGTGAAAATTTGGAAAAAGTCTTGATGTTCTACTTTATCCATACATAGTCATAACAGCAAAAAAACGTTATAACTAACATTAACCGAATGTCGACTTTATGTGGACATGGTTTTTTATGCACACTCTTATTTTTGTAAGATGTTATGGGCCTTTGAACGTTAGGTGCGATTTTTCACATTTTCATAAAAAACGCAAAATCCTGCTATTGAGGGACCTGCACAGGTTTCAAGTCACTGTGAGAGGCCTAAATAAAAGTAAAACCCCATAAATTACCCCATTATAGAAACAACAACCCTCAACGTATGTAAACAACTTTCATGAAGTTTGTTAACCCTTTGTTTTACACGGGATAAAACAAAATCAGATGGAAGTTTGAAATTTAAATTTTTTTGGCTAAATTAATGTGTTTTTCAAAAAATGTACAAATTCTCAGTGGATAAAATACCAAAGCTCTCCACAAAGTTTGATACCCAATCTTTCCAGAGTATAAAATACCCCATACTGTATGTGGTGGTAACCTGCTGTATGGGCACACGCCAGGGCATCGAAGGGAAGCTGCGCCATTCAGAGCAGATTATTCATTGTCACTATTTATTGGCTATACAATTTGGACATATATGGACTTATTTTCTGCGATATTAGATACACTTTACAAATACTTCTTCATTTTAGTGGGTCATTAGCTCATTTTGTACCCGGGACCCGTGACCACAGCATGTAAGGGGTAGGTACCCGTGATCGGAGCTGCCACCCTCAGTTCAGGAGCCACGTAATAGTACTGCAAAATGCGGGAACGCACCTCCCGCCATGTAGTACTATAAAGGCTTATTAGATCAATGCGAGGGCAAATATGATACCATATTCAGTTTATTAGAATGTGGAAAACTGAGAAAGGCACCTTTTAGATTTTTTCCAGCCGCCTCACTTACACAAAATAACTGGTGTAAATTTAAGACACTGATAGGAATAAGAGATGGTAATAGATATACCCCATTTGGGGTACATCTGGGGATTGTAATCTTAAAGAGACATATAAAATTGGTTACCAGTGAAGGAGGGAAATCTTATTTCACAGGTATGTTTAAATGGAAAAAAATTTTTGACAACACCTTAAAAAGCAAGGGAATTGTATGCCAAAAAGTTTGAAGAGATTAGCAAATTTCCCCGCTAATTGTGGAAGCAGGACCAGGTCTCCGGCTGTGTCTGACCCTAAGGAGAAGGTAGAACCGGTTCATTACCAATTCTCCCTTCTCCTCAAAGCAATGCAGTGAAGATGCTGGCGCCAGCTCTATAGACCTGCGGGTCGCTGTAATAGTGATGCAGAGTATAGACCCAGGGTAGCTCCGCTCCAGAACATTTACCCCACAAGGGGTCATTTGCATGTCTGTTGTAAGAGATGTCAGATATCCAAGCGCTGCCCTGGAGTGGATTAATACTGGAGAGGTTTTTCAGATAATCAAGTCTAAATAGGAAGCTACAATTCCTTACAATACAGGCAGTCCCCGGGTTACGTACAAGATAGGGTCTGGAGGTTTGTTCTTAAGTTGAATTTGTATGCAAGTCGAAAGTGTATATTTTATTATTGTAGATCCAGACAAAAAAAATTTTGGCCCCAGTGACATTTGGCGTTTAAACATTTTTTTTGTTGTAATGAGACCAAGGATTATCAATAAAACTTCATTACAGACACCTTACAGCTGATTATTGCAGTCTGGGACTATAGTACAGCATTCAGAGAGCTTCACCAGAGGTCAGAGAAGTCTGTCTGTATGGGCACACGCCAGGGCATCGAAGGGAAGCCGCGCCATTCAGAGCAGATTATTCATCGTCACTATTTATTGGCTATGGGTTGTCTAAGTCGAGTGTCCTTAAGTAGGGGACCGTCTGTACTAGGGTTGCTATATTGGGTCTGGTTCAGTTAACAGTTATCTAAAAAAAATTTAAAAAAAAATCTAATTTGTTGTTTTGGGGAAGACTGATTCTTATTAGAAACTGGAATGAAGTCCAAATTCGGTCACAAAGATAACGTGAGATTGCCTTTATGTAGGTATCAGAGGTAATGAAAACAGACATCTCTGGGAGTTATTGTGTTAGGGCACTATCCAGTATAGCCAGGTCCTGCCTCATCGGGGCTGGAGAGGGAAGGGTTCAGGGGGGTATTGAAAGCAAAAGGATATTAAATAATGTTATATATGTAAAAGAATATTTTTAAGAACTTTTGTACAATATTTAAAAACAATAAAGAAAATGAAACTGACAAGAGTCTATGAGGCAGACTGAGTCTTTGGAGAAGGGGAGACCTAGAAGCAGAGACACACAGACATGTATTGTAGAGAGAGAACCCTAATGTTGCTTCTCTTTGTGCAAGTTAGGTGAACTGGATCCCTTCCCAAAAAAACTTTACATAAACATCAGGAAAAAAAAATCTGCACAATACAGCAAAAACCATTAAACTTTCAAATGTATTTTAATATCAGTATTTTTTTCTTTTTAATTCTTGGATGTTTCATCCTAGAGACTTTCAGTTCTGAATTACCGGTAATACACATTTTGTCCTTCAAGTCAAAATGAACAAAAAAAAAAAACAAAAACAAAAAAACAGTATTTTATTATTCCTACAGCAAAGTGAAACCCATATTATCAGAAACGCATCATTTGGAATAGAAGATGGCAGGGAGAAGACTGTACAGCAGGTTGTACTTTGTGAATACAATTTTGGAGGTTTTAGAAAATTTACTCTTGCCACAAGTGATTGTTCTTTTAGGAGGAATGAAAACAAAGAAATTTAAAGATTAAAAAAAAAAAAAAGAAAAAAAAAAGAAAAGGACACCACTTCAACCACAGAGGAAGCGGTTAAAATTTAGCAACCTGCAATGCTTCATGGTTATAGTGGAGAAGGCACTCCCTTATTGTTTTACACTCGCTCCCAAGCCACCATTTTATTGGTTTATATGGAGTCTCATTTCTAGCTTTCTTTACAATAATGTTATATATTGCAATGATGAACATGCAGATTTAGATGCACCCTAATGGGTAAAGCTGGCAAACTGGTAATGGGCCAGTTTCGGACTACCCATGAACTTATTTGCATTCGAAAAATGTAACTTTTTTTGTTTGCGGCCACCAAGCATATTAGGTCCCATGACAGCACAAAGATTTTATTGTGGCAATAAATATTGCATTTATTTATGCCAAAGCAAGAAGTCAGTATAAAATAAGTAGCTTTCCTTTATGCTCTCCCTTCTTGCCTCCATTCCTGGCTTTGGCTCATAAAAGTGCACCCCACATTCTTCAGGTATAAGGCGTGTACGGAAGGTTTAAGTCCCCCAGCTCTTCTGACTAAAGCCTGCCTAAAGCGTTCCTGTAGTACTGATGACTATAGCTCTGTATCACTGGCACTTGCGTTTCTGACCCTGTGCACATGCCATCTCCAACTCTCTGATATAAGGATGGAAAACAATTAAGGACCATAACTAGTGTGGGCTATTGCTTAGAGGCCATAAAGCAAATGATTTCCAGGATATTAATTGATTTACAGTGAGGAGGATGGCGCCTCTACTGTAGGATATATCGGCACTAGGCTATGTTCGCATGCAGAGGGTTAGTTGCAAGTCTGTGACTGAAGTTCAGCATGTCGTATAACTATTCCCAGTACACATTATGTGAAACTATAAATTTGGATTTGAGAGCATGATGCAGATCTTGAATTAGTAGCATATGCAGTTCTAGATTTGTACTGACCAGTCATAGATGTCTCGCAGTTCTATGAAATGGAGGAAATCTGCTGCAAAATCAAAAAATGTGAAACCGTGGCAAAAAACTCTGCTACAAATTCCAGGCCATTCCATAGTGGAAAACATTCAGAGCGAGGCTAGATTTAACGTTTTACTAAACAATGAAAGACAAGCGATAGAAACTAATGTTCTGTACTATAATGCCTATTTTTTTCTTTTTAGACCAAGTGTGATTTTCACACAAGAATCTACAATATTGGAATAGTGGAATATGAATATGAGGTGTAATTTGTGGATTCAAGGGCAGGCTGCATATGTATTAAGACTGCTAAGTTGTACATTTTCTGCTGTGCAATGAAACAAAATCCAAACATTGCGGTAGAACACCCTAAAATTTTTGCTATGTGGAGGTTTAGGAACGTAAGATACAAGATTAGCATGAAAAAGAACAACAGTAAAGGAGAAACACACAAGTTTTAAACGTCATGCAGCAACTGAGGCCCTTTAGATGGGCCCTGCAGTTATAGTTACTGCTATGTGACCGGATCAACTGTTTAAAATAAAGAAAAGCAGCAGACTACATCTGGATGTAAAGAAGGTGTCCTGCTGTTACAAAGTGATTAGACATTGCTAATGCTGATACACAGTAAATCAAAAACGTATGATAGTATTTGCTACTAAGGCATCTAGAATAATTTGGTTTCTGCAAGACAAATATCACTGAAAAAACTAAAACAAAGGTCACATTTTGATCCTCATTCAAATCACAAATCTCCAAGGTGCCGTGTATATGCCAAGAACGGCATTGTACAAAGGGTGTAAACAGGCAAAGTATACACCAGCATAATAGGAAACAAAGGAAAAACCTGAAGAATCAACACCGCAATCATGAGAAAAGCTCTCTAGAAAATGTGACATAATGGAGGCATGAGCAGCCCAGCCAGCACTTCAGCTCTTCCCAAACTGAACCCAGTATCACCTGGACCACCTACCCCTGTTAACAAAATGCAATATAATGGTCTCATGCGGATGAAATCACCGCTAGATGCTGACCGCATATCTACCGAGACCACACATTGCCAGAAACCAAAGATAAACCAACTTCAAACAACTTTTAAAAAAGAAACTGATTTCACTGGAAACCTTGAAAAAAGTTCAGTTTACAATAGAAAAAAGGCTAATTATAAATTGTCCCTAGTAATATGGATTTCACTTTCATAAAAAACTATGATATCTGCTGGATTAACCCTTTAGAGGGGGCTCAACACCTGCACATACAGCAAGCATCCAATGTGTAGCGTTCTCTATCAGTAGGCATCTCAATTGTCTAAGTAGCGAAAGTAGTGAGGAGAATGAGCGATCACCACAACTTCCTAGTGATTTGACTGTAAATAGGTTGTAAAAATGGATGTCTAGGCATGTGCAAGTGATGGGTCCGCTTCAATGGAGAGGTTAAAATTACTAACCTCTGGAAAGAGGCCCTGCGATTCTTATTTATAACAATGGAAAAAAAAAAGCCATGGGGTAGGGGACCCGTCTGGCCATTTTCTTGACTTTAATAAAATGGAGAAAGGGAAACAGAACAGGCTTAAATATCAACAGGGGGCAAGTACAGTTTACTAGGTTCCCACTTCTGAAAATGTATTCAGTAAAAAGTCAATTTCCGCGTATGCGACGGTTGTCAGCTGTATAGAGGATTCAAAAGTCCATGGAGTGGGGAGGGGGACAGCAGTTTATGTCCAAGTTTACAGCCTTGTAGTTTGTTAGAGGTCCTTGCCAAAAAAAATTCAGGCTCTCGCCCAGCATGACTATCAATCCTTCCCAAGTCTGCAACAACTTCAACAATTTCTAGCTCTACCAAGCCAGAAATAAGAAATGTTCCATGAAGAACGTACTACTCTCCATCTAGAGGAAGGGAAGTATTCCAGAGTATCCAAAGAAATGCTCTGCCAACTTTACTGCTGCAATGGAGCAACTTCTTGCTTTTCATTCTCACAGTCAGTTTGACAAGCTGTTGTTTGAAGAACCAGACGTTGAGGCTATTGCAGCGGTGGCAGGGCTACTGGTGGAGACTGACTTTCGGATGTGAGGCAGGAGATAGGGGTCAGATGCCAGCTGATGGACATCTATCCGATCTTCCTTCCTATAGGCAAGACAACGACGGATAAAAGCCTGTGAAAGACAAATGAGGAATTTATTTAAAAAATGTTTTTAAGCACACTCATATAATAGTTTTGGACACTTGGGAGAGGAAGCTTCTCGTGTTCGTACCTTGGCTTCTGGGGTCACCACTGGTTTTGGAGGAAACTGCACTTCTGTAGCTTTCAGGATGGTGTTTTCTTGTAATATGTCTTGCTGAGATTGGTTGTGACCAAAAGGCTTTTTGAAAGTAAAGGAAACAAGAGTCAGCAATTTTGTATTTGTTTCTTTCAATAAATTTAGCAAATTACTCCCAGTTTATTAAATGTATTAAAACAATACAAGTGTATTAGTAAATAATAGTAAGTTTTTGTATGGCTTTAAATACAGAAACCTGAGCTATAATGAATACAATTTGCATGAAAACCCCCACCATAAAAGTATTAGGCATCTGTGTAATATCTATGGTTATTACCTTTCGCCCATAGAGACATTGGTAGAATATTACTCCTACAGACCACACATCCACCTTGTTGGAAATTTTGGGGGGTTCCTTTCCCACCACAAAGCACTCTGGTGGCAGATACCTAAAAAGAAATGGGGGGGAAAAAATGCATGAATACTGTATTAAATTAAGGTGAACATAAACTCCCCCCACTCCCTGAAAGCGAACTCCTACAAGTCAAGTCCTTTTTCCTCGATAGTGGGATTGTCAGCGCTCAGCACACAAAGCCTGTTGTGTCAGAGGTATATCTAAAGGAAACCTGTCCTGACATTTATGCAGTCGTCTCTATAGGCAGTAAAGATGCCAACATGGTGAGATAGAAAACAAACATTTATGACAGGAAAGCTCCAAGCCGCCACTAACAGTCACTCTATATAGTTGGGCCCCATTCACACGACCGTCTGGGGGGACGTATATACAGATATATACGTCACCATAGATGGCAATGGCGGTGTGGCACCATTCCACAGCATACACGAGGAAAAGATAGAACATTCTCTCTTTCCCTGTGTGTGCGGCGCTGTATAATATGGAAGGGAGGGGTGGGGCAGCCAAATCAAAAATCTGCCATATAATCTGTCATTAATGATGAGTCTCATTAATAAAAAAAATTGATATCACCAAGAATGTTTTCCTAAAAGATGACGGCCAAAAAGGGTCGACAACGTGTTTACATTTGAAAGGAACATAAGAATAAGTTGTCTATTATTATGAAAGGACTGTGTGCCTCTTGGGTTGAAACAAGTGTCTATAATAGGTCGTCAAAAACAGTCTGTGCGTTCATGTACATGGGTCCATTGAAATTAATGCTTCAGTGTGTCAACCGCCAAAAACACAACACACACAGCACACAGAAACCCCCCTCCCCCCCAAAAAACAAAAACAAATGTCCTTGTGCATGTGATCATTAATGTCTGCAAGGCTACATTTCCTTTCTCCTTGGCAAGTAGTGATGCCAGTCACTATGTGTACTATAATATGGTTTATGTGCTCCTTTTTATTAAGGAAATGTGCTCATTAGCAAATCAGAACTTGCATAAACAAAACATGAAAAGTTAATTATAAAGCAGAAATATATGTTTGTGTTTTATAAAGCAAGAAGCCAGTACTTTGTCTCTACACTGTTTAACTACTTTAAACAAATTGCAATATTAAATAATAAAAATTACAAAATGTTGAGTCTCCAACTCGAGCAGAAGACCAGTTTTATGAATACTTACCAGTAAGTGCCAGCACCCTGTGAAGTAAGCTCCATGCCATCCACAGAGTTATAGCTGTCATCATCCATTATTTTGGAAAGTCCAAAATCTGTGATTTTTATCTCTCCGCAGGCGGTACCATTAACCAAAAGAATGTTACCTAAAATTTACAACATATAAAACTTCAGAACACATCAATCACAAGGGTTTCACTGTGTATACAATCTGATAAGCCACTTCACAAACTCTAACATTAGACAGTTGTAAAGTTTTAAAGAATATAAAGAGAATGACACAAACATAGGACAGAATAATGCTCACCTGGCTTTAGGTCATAGTGAATGATCGGTGGCTTGATCTCATTCAAGTACTTGAGGGCATTCACGATCTGCATTATGATGGAGCGAGCTTCTTTTTCGGACATAAGCTTGTGTTGCTTCAAGTAGAAGTCAAGATCATTGCCCTCACAGTACTCCAGCACTGTGCAGAACCTGCAAAACATCAAGGTTTAAAGAAAATGTAATTATTACTCTGCAAGGCGAACACCATGCTGACCTTTCAATTTATTTTAAAAAAATTGATCGAACAAAGTAAAGTTTTCCTTGACAAGCTTAACCATCTGTGAAAGTGATATGGGAACCTTGCAGCAATCACCTGCATCAATCAAGATACTACAAATGAATTACACTACGATGTAATGTCTACAGATGAGTGACTAAGGAGATCGGCTACTTACGAGTCCGTGTCCAGAGAGAAATAGTCATATAGCTTTACTATTCTAGGATGATCCAGCTCTTTGTGAATGCGATATTCCCTGCATGCATGTCTAGTAAAAAAATAAACAATTATAATAAGTACATAATGTGGGTAATGCAAAAACAGAATGGAAAAGCCCCTTAAGGGTAAGTTTTTCACGGTTGCCATCTATAAGCCATATTTTTTTCTCGTCCGACGAATGGCTCCTGGCTCCTCCGAAGGATAATTTATGCACACCCCACCACATTCATATATGCACCTAGCTAACCGCATCCGGCACTCTTCTGTCGCGAGATCTTCTGTCTTGCGCAGCTCACAGGTATCCTGTGCTGCTACGCAAGAAATCAAGAGTGCTGGATGACA
The DNA here is from genome assembly GCF_040894005.1 of Engystomops pustulosus. NCBI lineage: Eukaryota > Metazoa > Chordata > Amphibia > Anura > Leptodactylidae > Engystomops > Engystomops pustulosus. The sequence goes on along the minus strand of NC_092416.1, from coordinate 134,901,450 downwards.
TCAGCTGCCTGGGTAGCTAGGAGTGGTGCATCCGAATGAGGCGGGGGAAGCGGGGCTTGCGCACAAATTAGCCTTCTGAGGAGCCAGGAGGCGCCCGTCGGACGAGACCCTGAGTGCCTCCGGCTCATTTGAATAGATATAAAAATCTTATTCTCTTCATACCACGTGGGCCCTGGAGGAAGCGCAAAGAGGCTCCATCGTGAGCATAAGGTAACGAGAGTGGCATATGGGACAGTCTACCACGGAGAAAATGGTGGTAGATGTTCTAAGTCAAAAATCTGACCATGGTCACACAGGTGAACAACTTGTTATATTACACAGATCTGTGAGACTGCACCCGTGTGACCATAGTAGCTTTCCACAGAATAACAGCAAGCAAAGATCTAGAAAACAGTTAGAAATAGGATTTTATAAATTGTATAACTTTTTAGCGGAAAAATAGTAAAATTATTTTGCTGTTATGGGAAAACCCCTTTAATGGTTCATGACATGGTGCCAAGTTGTTAAAAAGGAAAATCTTCCCTTTAATATATCAGGATTGTGTTTCTAGTGGACATAGAACAGGAGACATTTACTATTTACAGTCAGTGACTGAGAGGTGTATATAAAAATCAAATTTTACAGCAATTTTAGCAGTGTATATCTCGGGAGATTCTACTCTTACATAGGACATCAAAATTGTGACCACAAAGTGAATTTAAAAACATACTAAGTGCAAATAATCAGCTCTGAGGCAGTCCTGAAACAGTTCTTGAAAGCCTCTCCAATCAATTAAACACACTTACTTGTGGTAGTTTTCTTTCTTTTCATCCCTCCAATTTTTATTTAACTGGTGGATTTTCACAGCTACATATCTTTGCTCCGTTAGGTCAAATGCCTGCAGGATAATAAAAATAAACAGACCACAGGGAGAGTTTATTTTACAGATCTAGATATGAACTATAGTTATAATAAATTTTAACTTACACCAAGTAATTATATTCCCTATTACTTTAACTCCTTCAGGACGTAGCCAGTTTATAGCTTATGGCTCAGCCCCATTTTGTGTATTATGACTTTAGATGGTTCTAACTTTTGAACCTTTTTACTTATGAAAGATTGAGAATTTTTTTGTCACATGTTGTACTTCGTTTTAGTGGTAAAGTTTGGGAGAAGTTTTGCATTTGTTTATTAAAAAAAAAAAAAATTTTTTAGAAAATCTGCCAATTTCAAAATTGTGGCAGATCGTTCTACCACCTAAATTAGTTGCTAAATAACGTTTCCCATTTGTCTGCTTTAATTTGAAATGTCTGGATAATTTGAGGTCAAGCAGCTTCCAAATCAAACATCAGTTCTGCGCATTTTCAAAGATTTCAGAATTGACTTTTTTGGGGATCATTACTGTTTGTAATGAAATATGCAATATTAGAAACTTCCTATATATAAATGCATTTTGAAATCTGTACCCCTCAAAGTATCAGAAACAGCTTCTAGGAAGATTGTTAACCCCTTGAGATGTTTAAAGTAATTAAATCAAAATGGAGGCAAAATTTAGAATGGTCAAATTTTGTCGGCAGTTCGTTCATTTAGCCCCAAAATTTACATGTTCACTAAAGATTAACCCCTTACCAACATGTGACGTTATAGTACGTCACATGTCAGGTACATGGAGAGGGCTCACGGGCTGAGCCCTCTCCATAGCCGGCAAGTCTAGCACCAATTGCGGGTGTCAACCGGGTGATCGCGGCGGGTTAAAAAAAAAAAAAAAAAAATGGTGGCAATCCAACACCATGACAGCCTCTGAGTCTTCTGAAGACCCGAGGCAGTCTCATTTTAACCCTTTCATTATAATGTGCGATTTGAACATTGAAGAGGAAAATCCCAATATACTGTAGTATGGCAGTATATAGTAGGATCAATCAGACAACCTAGGATTAAGGTAGCCTCCTTGGGAGGTAATTAATGTACAAAGTAGGAGGTTAAGGTACCCTTGGGAGTCTGAAAAATAGTAAAAATTTTAAAAAAAATGTTTAATTATAATTAAAAAACTAAAAAATTTAAATCACCCCCCCCTTTTCTAACTATTTTCACATAAATTATGATAAAATATTAGTTAACCAAACAACACAAATCCAGACATTTAGAAATACCCAAAATTACACCAGTACATATAACAAAGACCAATGTATGTGACCCTGATAAATCCATACAGCTCACACTGCAAAAAAATGTCCTAATGCCACATGGCAAGTTGTATAACAAAAACTGCAATCAGAAATTATAAATGTAGTAAAGCTATAGAATTCCTCAGCACAGTCATGCGGACATAGGATGGCACAGCCTAAAGAAATGTTCCCATTTTTGTTAGTCCAAGGTACATAGTTACTAATCCACACAATATCCCAAAGGAAATAGTGTTAGAGCAGTGTTATAGTATATGTCTCAAGTCACTGATGCGACTTCCTCAGGGGTCCACTCAGTTTTTTTTTTTCCCCTAGACTCCCTCCTCCCCCGCAATAGATGAAGGGCAACCTTTCAGGGAAAGGACTACAAGGATTAGAGCCAAACAAGCCATCCGATTTTGGAATAGAACCCGGCCTCCCACATGGCAGATAAGAATTCTACCACTATACCACCAATGCCCTGGCACCCCCGAAATAGTCGCATCATTGACACAACGCGTGGGGCATATCCTCACACTTGTCTCATTTCAGTATTTGTTATACAACTTGGCATTGTGCAGTGCGAGTTGTATGGACTTATCAGGGTCACATACATGGGTCTTTGTTATATGTCATGGTGTACTTTTTAGGTGTTTTTAAATGTCTGGATTTGTGTTGTGTGGTTAAAGGGCATCTACCACCAGGATGACGGACTGTATGCAAATGAGCCTGAGGGGCTAGGGCTCCATAGGTGTTAATTGAGCCTGTAGCCCCTCAGGTTCATTTGCATACAGTCTTTCATCCTGGTGGTTGATGTCCTTTAGTATAAAAATGGAATAAACTTTTTTTTGTACATATTTGCCTATACACACTCTTTCGTCTTCTTTTGAAATTGAGAAGTAAAAGGAATAGACACAATAGAGGTGTCTCTGGGGTGGGGGGCGCGGTGCAAAATGGCCACTGCCTAAACTACCAGGAACTGTGGCATAAGTGACGGGCATGCAGCTACACATTCCCCAGGTGTATGTTATGCAAAAATTACTGGGAGACAAAAGCGCATATTAAAAGTAATTATAAAGAATGTTTGCATCACTTGCCTTATACACTTCACTAAAGCCCCCTCTTCCTAGCAGGTGAAGCAGTAGATATCTGTCATTTAGCGTTGGATGGTCTTTGAATCTGTAAACAGTTAAGGCAACACTTACTGTATATATTAAATAGACCTGCAAAGACTTTAAAAGAAAACCAAATGTTTCTGTTATGATCAAAATAAAAATGAAAGTACATAACAATAAACACGTCATATCTACAGAGGGATCAAGCTTCTAGCAGTTTGTTTTTATGCATGTCCTTGCTCAAAAAGTGAGCATAAATGGTAAAAAGAAGAGCCAATCTCACGCCAGTTTTCTAGCGCAAAAGACTTAGTCCCCTACTGGAGTCAAGTGTAGCCAGCCATGCTCCAAATATATAAGGTCTTTGCTACCTCATATACAATAGGATCGCACTGCCTATAAAACTCTAGCCTCCATAAATACCTGCAATTACTACAGAGACTTCTGTGATCTACACACTCACCGGCCACTTTATTAGGTACACCATGCTAGTAACGGGTTGGACCACCTTTTGCCTTCAGAACTGCCTCAATTCTTTGTGCCAAAGATTCAACAAAGTGCTGGAAGCATTCCTCAGAGATTTTGGTCCATATTGAAATGATGGCATCACACAGTTGCCGCAGATTTGTCGGCTGCACATCCATGATGCGAATCTCCCGTTCCACCACATCCCAAAGATGCTCTATTGGATTGAGATCTGGTGACTGTGGAGGCCATTTGAGTACAGTGAACTCATTGTCATGTTCAAGAAACCAGTCTGAGATGATTCCAGCTTTATGACATGGCACATTATCCTGCTGAAAGTAGCCATCAGATGTTGGGTACATTGTGGTCATAAAGGGATGGACATGGTCAGCAACAATACTCAGGTAGGCTGTGGCATTGCAACAATGCTCAATTGGTACCAAGGGGCCCAAAGAGTGCCAAGAAAATATTCCGCACACCATGACACCACCACCAGCCTGAACCGTTGATACAAGGCAGGATGGATCCATGCTTTCATGTTGTTGACGCCAAATTCTGACCCTACCATCCGAATGTCGCAGCAGAAATCGAGACTCATCAGACCAGGCAACGTTTTTCCAATCTTCTACTGTCCAATTTCGATGAGCTTGTGCAAATTGTAGCCTCAGTTTCCTGTTCTTAGCTGAAAGGAGTGGCACCCGGTGTGGTCTTCTGCTGCTGTAGCCCATCTGCCTCAAAGTTCGACGTACTGTGCGTTCAGAGATGCTCTTCTGCCTACCTTGGCTGTAACGGGTGGCGATTTGAGTCACTGTTGCCTTTCTATCAGCTCGAACCAGTCTGCCCATTCTCCTCTGACCTCAACAAGGAATTTCCGCCCACAGAACTGCCGCTCACTGGATGTTTTTTCTTTTTCGGACCATTCTCTGTAAACCCTAGAGATGGTTGTGCGTGAAAATCCCAGTAGATCAGCAGTTTCTGAAATACTCAGACCAGCCCTTCTGGCACCAACAACCATGCCACATTCAAAGGCACTCAAATCACCTTTCTTCCCCATACTGATGCTCGGTTTGAACTGCAGGAGATTGTCTTGACCACGTCTACATGCCTATATGCACTGAGTTGCCGCCATGTGATTGGCTGATTAGAAATTAAGTGTTAACGAGCAGTTGGACAGGTGTACCTAATAAAGTGGCCGGTGAGTGTAGAATCTGCATGACTGGTACTGCTGCTTCACTGGGATCTGGTTTTGGTCTCTATTTCATAGCATGCATTCCTCTCTACACTGGGGACGGTTGTTGGGTGGGTGTTTCTATTAATATTTTTGTGGTATAAAAGTCAAGTATCTTATTTTAAAATAAAAAAAAAAACCTCAATAGTCGGTAAGATTTGGCAGACCCAGGGGTTTTTACAATGCCCATAGCAGTCATTACCTGCTGAGTTCGGTTATGGTGCCTTTGGATAGTGTAAACCATAACATACAGGAACATCATGGTACCTCAAGTGGCTAATCAGGTCTGTTAACCCAATGCAGTAAAAATGTTACAAATCCCATGCTTAACTTGCTGAATTTTCTACACAAATCAAGGACTACACAGTGAAGACATACAAGGACAATATATACTTCACAAAATTTTCAAAATTTAGACTTACTGCGAGTTATCTTCATTATGTATTCGTTTTAACTCCCTAATGTGCAAATTCCTTACTCTTTCAAGACGTTCTAGCTCAGCTTGTATTTCAGCTTCTTCCTGCAAAAAATAAAAGCATTCCAGAGTTAATTTAAAACTTCTATATAAAAAAAAATATCTAAAATATTAAATAAGTTATATAATTTAAAATATATAAACTAATAATTACTAAGCAACTACTTACTTTTTTAAGGTGACCTAGTCGCAGCTTAAAAATCTCTTCCTGTTCATGATACTCTGCTAAAGTTAACCTGTGAGAAAAGAAAAATCCCATTAGAAACCCTTATAACCATATATATGGTGTGTTGTGCTATAATAAGTTTTTTTTTTTTAAAGATCTTTTAAAATTTCTTAAATACATTAATATTCATGTCTTTTGCAAGCTAGATCACACAAACTGTGCCTTCACTTACGTTTCATTTTCTGCACCATTGGTCTTGTTTTTACGTTGCTTCTGCTCATTATTTGCGGGTGGAGTCTGCCCCATAGCAGGTGGCTTCCGCTTTGCCAGCATCTTTCGTTGTCGCTCAATCTCTTCCCTTTGAGAGTTTATTCTTTCCTGCTGCCTAGAACAGAAAAAGCCAATGAGAGACATTGTAAACTATATCATCATGTATTTCTGATCACAGTGAAAGTCATATTGCTGAAAAGTTTGTTGATCTAGAACAGTGATGGCGAACCTTTTAGAGACTGAGTGCCCAAACTTCAACCAAAATCCACTTTTTTTTACCGTGAAGTGCCAACATGGAATTTTATACAGTAACTTAATGCTACCTGTTCTTCCACATCTTGCAATTGTATCGGCCCCCTAAGGCCAACAGTACAGTTGACAAGAGGAGGGCAAATTCAAACTACCATTGTAGCTTCTCTCCATACAGGAAGAATGGTGGGTCCAGCAGGAGGACCTTACAAAGATAATGCACTTCTGTCATCACCTTCTCACTTTTCCCGCAGTTCCAAACAGCCAATAAAGTGTCACTTTAAAATAGTTAGCGCTTAGAGCAGCATCTCTTAAGTTGCCTGGGACTGTAGGAAGATTCAGTGTTTGGTGAACTCTGATGGCCTGAGTGCCCGCAGAATGGGCTCTGAGTGCCACCTCTGGCACCCATGCCATAGGTTCGCCACCCCTGATCTAGAAAGTAAAGCAAGCAGCATTCGCAGGGTTTATAGCATATAGTTAAAGGAATATTCCAGGAATAAGCATAATTCATATTCAAATGGGTCATTAAATTGTAATATGTAATTATTTAAAATTTTGCTACCCTTAGCAGAAAAATGGTCATACACTAATGAAGAATTAAAATGCGAGTAGCCCTTAAATTAGTCCATTGATTTTGAGGAAGAGACACAGGACAGAAGATGGCCGCTGGTCACATGCTCACATCACATGTCTTGCTCCTGCTTGGGCAGGTCATGTGATCATCACCATGTTTGGCTGTAGTCGGTTGGTTGCAGTGCAGTATGGCCAGGTAGTGGCGAGTCATCTCACTGAGGTAATGTGCAGTGATGACAGTTCTACATCATTACTATGGTAACAGAGCAGGAGTCTGTTACTACTATTGTAGTCTTATCACTGGGAGCAGAGCATGAGGAGCCGCTGCTGAGAACTGAAGGATCATGGGAGTTGTAGATGGAGGCCAACTTGGAGATAACTCAGCATACTTTAGAAAGCCCATAAAATTGTGTGAAACTTAAAAGCAAACTATTTAACCTCCCTTTTGTGATTGAATTTATGGGTTTTTGTACCAATTAATACAACAAAACATGAATAACCTTTTAAACTTCCCAAGTTCCCAGAATACTGGGGTGAAGCACTGCCGAAGGTACAGAAAGGGGGGCTGCACTAATATGGCAAAAGGCCCCTTCCATTCTCTGTGAGCATCCTAGGAGTTACACCACTGTGACCATCAACATGCAGCAAATCATTCATCTCAATTCACAAAATTTGTATAAGATGCTAAAGCTATTTGCATACTTGATGAGGTTCTGAAAGGCATAACCATCGGTCCATTGCTCAGTGAAAGAAGCTCCATGACGGACAGTAGTAAAGTGGCCCAAACGCAGCCGATCCTGCATACTTTTGTCTCGACATGCCATCTTTTCTTGTTTTGACTGTAATGAAAAATGAGTTATAGAAAATGTGAGTTTTTACCTAAATTCAGTTAATGAATCTTGGTTCAAAATAAATAAATAAATTTGCGCTTTTTTGGTGACTTTCATGTCACAAGTTTGGGAAACAGAAGAACAGAAATAGAAACATGTATTAAATTAATGCAAGTCAAACCACAGATGATATAAAATTCGGTAAAGACATTTGTTTTAGAGCTGACGTCTTTCTGTTGAATGGGAGGAGAACAAAGTGTGACTTATCTGACACATGATTACAGACAGGATTGTCATAAGATTTCACATCAAACAATATTGGGACTGGAAAAACCTTTTACAAGAACTTAAGGTAGCAATACAGAAAAACTTACCTTCTCTATAAGTAGTTTTTTACTCATTGTAACACATCTGTTTAACCGTTCTTTGTACTTTTCCAGCATTTTCTTTTGCTCATCCATTTGCCGTCGGAGGTCACAATTAACCTAAAATTGACATATAAAAAGAAAAAACTTTAAATTTTTTTTTTCTGGCTATTGTGTTTATGAAGAGACTAAAAATAGCCCTTTGGGCTAGTTTGTATATTTGACTGCACACAACAGAACTCTTCTACTCATGTGTCACTAAAATCCTCCATTTAGACTGTCAGCTCCCTCTCTTCCCTCATGTAGGAGCCTCAGTTCCAAGCAGCAGTAAATCTTCACATCTCACAGCAGACAGCTCAGGCTGATAAAGCTCAATCCTGCAGCTTCCCTCCCACAGCAACGACTCCACTGTGGGTTGGCATTTTGTGCTGTACTGTAAGATATTAGGTCATTTACCAATATACATCTATTAATAGTTCTGCACTGCTTTCTTGATATGCAAAGTGAAGCCTCCTGTCGTTTACCTCATCAGTCAGACATTCCTGTCCATAAAATGGCCCCGATGGAGGATCATGTGATCTCATGAACATGATCTCATCTGCTCATGAACAGTCACCCTGACATGAATACAAGATGAAGGTCCTGGCAGGGCAATTGTTCGTGGACAGATAGAGATCACATGACCCTCCATCTGAGACCATTTTATGGACAGGAATTTCTGGCTGATGAGGTAAACTACAGGAGGCTTCACTTGACATATCAAGAAAGCCGTGGAGAACTATTAATAGATGTATACTGGTAAATTACGTAATACTTCCACAAACATTACAAAAAAAAAAAAAAAAAAAGTCCAAAAAGCAGAGAATTACAAAAGTGAAAAACAGTCACTGTTGGGATCCTCCCATATTTTGCATCTGCTAATAAACCTGCTACTTGATTATTGCATCAAATATGTATGTTTAGTAGCTCAATAGTATTGAGGCTACACTATCCTTACCACCCTTTCATCAGGCTGTTCATAGCACCGTCATTTATGCAGTTATAATTAACAACGGGACAAGTCCTAAGCAATATGTTTTATATTTAAATGCAATGGTGTCTATTAGCATGTAACAAGAGGAAAAAAAAACATGAATCAGAATTAGAAAAAAGAAGCACCTACCCTTAATAAATCATCTATTCTGCCTTCCTTTTTTTCTAGGTCGGAGTTTTTGCTGTTTTCAAGCGCGGATATTTTATCCATTGTGAGGTCAGACTGGAAAAAAAAAAAAAAAAGATTTTGTAAATTATTAAAATTATTTACATTTAGTAGCAATCAAAAATATGAGAAAATATATTTTCTCACCTGTGTTTGTCTGTGCTGGACGGAAATCTGTTTGATAGGGATACAGGAATGCTCTAGATTCACTGGTGTGGAAGAAGGAGGGCTACTTTGACTCTAAAGATAAAAGTAAAAAGCACATTTCAGTTGTAAGTCAGTGTTGTGTAAAAGAGTCAAGAGAGTCTAAAGTGTTCTTCTGACAATGTATACATATCTGGTCGCATATATCATATATATATGCGAGTACAAGTCGAGTTTTCCAGCACAAAATATGTGCTGAAAAACCCTAATTTGGCTTATAGTCGAGTCAAGAAAAAAAACAAAAATGTGCACTCACCTACTGAGGCCCCACCGGCAGGTCCTCTTTCTATCGAAGCTCCTGCACGATGCCAGGGTGCACTCGGACGCAGGCATCGTGACGTCAGCCGTTCGCCGACATTCTAGTGTGTGCGCCACTATCGGCACACACTATGTCAGCAAACAGCTGACCTCATGGTGCCTGCGACAGATCGCACATCGACACTGAACCAGACATCAATGCAATGAAGAGGACCTGCCAAGGCGCATGCAAGTGCACTTTTTGTTTTTTCCTACAGGCTATAAACTGGGGGGAGGGGGGGCACGAGTTGCCTGTCTATATACTGGGAGCAAGGGTCTTCTGGCTATATACTGGGGCCTGAGTTGGCATGCTATATACTAAGCTTATACTCGAGTATAAGGTTTCTCCCAGGTTTTTGTGTTAAAATTAGGGGTCTCTGCTTATACTCAGTTCAGCTTATACTCAAGTATATACAGTAAATCCATAATTGCCCTCGAGAACATTAAACAGATAAGTTTTCCAATTTCAGCAAACCATCTAATGTATATGGGACCTTCTGACTCTCCCCAATATCGATCATTTAAACTTCCCAATAGTTTAGTTCTCATGAGATAAGCCTCTGAAGTTCTACGGTTAGAAGCCCACCTGCTCAAGAGAATAGGGGTCTTATGTTCCCACTTTGATAAGGATAATTCTTAGGATCAATGTGAGTTCCATCTGTCGGAACCTAGTAGAAACTTTCAGATCAACTATTCTGTCAATAGTTAACAAGTTGCGATTCTAGGACTTGAACCTTCCGTTCAAACATTCTTACACTCAAAGTCCAAGTTGTTTCATGGATTTCTACTTAGCTACTCTAACTATCCAACCAGAGGGAGGAAAGATGGTTATAAGTATAGTAAATTTAGAAAATAAAAATAATTACAAACGTCAAAAAGCTGCTACATTGCAAAACTACAAACTATATCAAAATAAAATAACTTTTCTAATACTAACAAATTTCACTTAATCTAGTTTTTACACAACATTAGATGTTTATGTACCGTATATTAGGAATGGGCGATTTTATTTAATGTTTATTAAGTTATCTGGTATTTTATTTTTAAGAAAGGCAAATATAACATTTGGTTATATTTAACCTTGTGGACTGCCAGACTTTTTTTGTCTGGCAGTCCACAAGGTTAAATATAACCAAATGTATTCCCTGAGGCTGCTTTCAAACATGAAGTTGCATCCCACCCATACAATATTAGTAGATAATTTTGCCGGTTGAATGTGTAAAGTAAATGTGTATGTATAACAGCAAAGTGAAAGAAAATGTAAAACTGTATGAATATTTCTATTTTGAATTTTATATAAGCGAACTCCCTTCTGTTACCCATCCATTATGTATAATGGCAAACAGCGTTGCAGCCAGCATTATTATTGACATTAAATATTACAGGCAGTCCCCGGGTTACATACAGGATAGGGTCCGTAGGTTTGTTCTTAAGTTGAATTTGTATGCAAGTCGAAACTGTATGTTTTATAATTTAAGTTCTAGACAAATTTTTTTCTTTTGCCCCAGTGACAATTGGAGTATCAACATTTTTGCTGTAATTGGATCAAGAATTATCAATAAAGCTTCATTACAGACACTTTACAGCTGATCATTGCAGTCTGGGACTATAGTAAAGCATCCAGAGAGCTTCACCAGAGTCTATGAAAAAGATTTTTGTATGGAAGGTATGTAGGGCTCACCCGTTCTGAAGGTTTTCAGGGAGGACTTCTAGTCGAGAAGCACGGATCTCCACGTGACCAGCAAGTATAGAAATCCAGAAGGAAAAACGATCCGGCGCACGAGATAAAAAGTACCTCCAAGTTTTATTGTAAACTCCAAGAAGAGCAATACATAGAAAAACGCACAACAGCACTGCGTCCAGATGGTAGGCTACAGACTCAAGCCTACGCGTTTCGAGCGCTTTACTCGTTTTTTCCTTCTGGATTTCTATACTAGCTTCACCAGAGGTCACAGTGGGCAGAGGGGTCCGTCTGTAACTATGGGTTGTCTGTAAGTTGGGTGTCCTTAAGTAGGGGACCGTCTGTACTTAATTTAGCGATAGACATCACATGGTGGTGTGAATTGACCGTTACTTTTTATACTATCCCATGCTAGCTAGGTTGAGGGAGAAGGACATTATATAATGTCTGTCTGACTAATGTAGCACTATGCCTCCATTTAGTTTGTACATATACATATATATATATAATATGACTTCAAAAAGACCAAAAGGATCATTTGAAATATTGTAATTGTTGATTAGAGTACATTTTTATCAGGTGTCATGCTAAACAACAGACTTTGGGCTCCCAAAATAGGGAGCCTGTTAAAATTTTGGATCCCTCCCATTACTACACTCAATGCTAGTTGCCCGTCCACAAAATTATGAACAAGAAGAAATTTACCGGTAAGGGTAATGGGTTTGATAAGGAATGTTGCGGTGAGGATCTGGCAACCGGTGGAACGCTTCTGCCTGGACTTGTCCCCGGGCCACTTCCCCCAGCAAACTGCATTAAAATAAAGAGACAAGGTGCCTTCAAAAATGAAGTTACTGCATAGCTCTCCGCCAGGTCAATGTAAATAAAGAGAAATTTACTACGCAAAACTAAGTATTTTTGTGTTTTATGGGCCAGGGTTCATAACTGCCATAACCAAGTATACATCACAAATCCTGAAAATGTATCCAACTAGATTCATAATAAATTCTCAAAATAACAGTAATGGTTGAAAATATATTACCTCAAAATAATCACTAATTTTATGTCCTCTAGGAGTGTTCTTCCCTAAATTTCAAAAAAGGAAAAAAAAAATTAAAAACAGACAAAGACAGAAGATTTCTAATGAGGTACACAAAACCGATAACTGTAAAGAAAGAAAATCAATAATAAACCCTTCATATTTACGCATTATATGTATTTTGGAGTAAAAAATAATGAGTTTTGAGCAAAAGTATTAAGGAAAGGAATTAAAGAAAATCTACCATGAGGAATCTACCATCAGAAGTAGATCTGATGGCAAATTCCTCCTGCCGTCTCTGCCCTGATCTCTTATTTAATAATCTTGGAATAAACTTGTTAAATGTATTTTAGTAATATGTACATTAACCGCAGAGGCTACTGGGGCGTGTACTAGTAGTAGTACTGGTCAGTACAACGCCCCCAGTAGCCTCTGCAGTCCTTTAACCAGATGCCCTACCCCAGTAACAGCAGTGTTAAACCCCTAGCTTTATTGTAACATACCAATAAAGCTAGCAAACACTGCACTGCACATAGCCCACCATACGCTGGACCAGAAATGTCTGGTGTATTCAAGAGGGGGCAGTCCGAGGTGCTCCCCTCTCCTTGGCTTCTTTCCGGTAGTAAGCAGTTCCTAGAGGGTTTAATCAGGGTGACAGGGCAGCATACACTGGTACAGACCCCGAATATGCAAAGCAACAGGGAGAACACAGTCAAGCATACTGCTTAAGTATTTGCAGACATCCAAGGTTGCGTAGAGTTTTGCTTGTGCAACATAAACCAATTTTATGAAAACGTCTGTATAATGACGCCATTTTAATGTTGTCTGTCACCAATTCAGGCCTCAGATATGGCAAGCAGTCCATGAAGACACACACATATGTATGTTATATGTTATTTCTTTAACATACCTGGAGGATTAACAGGAAACTTATGAAAATTTTAAGTAAGCTTTATAGCAAAAACATTACCTTGACTTGTTTCATATGGTTCTGCCTTCCTCTTGCGGTTCCTCTGGTCATTCTGTTTTTTCTCTGGAGTCTGCTAAAGAGAGACCTTTTAGAATGACACAGAAATATGCACTTCTGTCCTGCTTTATAAGGGGAAAACGTGCACTCCAGTTCAGGGTTACAAAAATAAGACTGCGGCAAATAGCAAAAGATGTAAATAAGATGGCTTTAAAATGGTTATTTTTCCCCTTACCGCTCATATAGTATCTCTGCGTCCGTAACGACCCGTGGAATAAAAGTAAATTATTGAACCCGTAAAATGAACGCCGTAAAAAACTTAAAAACCTGGCAAAAATTTTTACCTACCTAATCCCACAAAAAATGCAATAAAAAGTGATAAAACATGGAAAGAATTGAGTACAGAAAAGTTCATAAATTTTCAACAATAGGGCATACCAATCCCCAAACACTGGAAAAAGCAAAAAAAAAAAAAAAAAAAAAATGCTGTCACATGGCCCCAATAAGGAAAAAGCTAAAATTTTATAGCCTACAAAAAGGGCCGGTGAGGAAACTAAAATCCTGGCAACTGCAGGGCACTCCTTCCATTCCAAGTAATGGACAAATGTGGGGGGTTTTAAAATCTTATATATTTAAAATTTCATTAAAAACAGTAATTTTCCCGAAAATAGGAAATTCTGAAAATACAGAAAACTGATATTCGATATGTAAGCCACGTGACATCAAAATAAATTATCCAGACATTTCAAAAATTATTAAAAAATGTAAAGTATATATATGGGAAATGTTTTTTTAGCAACTTATTTAGGTGGTAAATCTGCCTGAAAACCCAATGATTTCAAAAATAGCAAATTTAAAAAAAAAAAAAAAACCTAAAAAACACCACTAACAATCTCATAATCGCTTTAAAAATTCTAAAGTTATAACCATATAAAGCAACGCAAGTCAGAATAGAATAAATGGGGCTGAGCCCGAAGCTACAAAATGGCTGCATCCTTAACCCCATCCCGATGATGCCCTTTTTCGTTTTTGCATTTTGATTTTTCACTCCCCACCTTCAAAAATCTATAAAACTTTTTTATTTTTCCATGTACAGAGCTGTGTTATGGCTTATTTTCTGCGTAAGAAATTACTCTCCCCGTGATTATGACATCCATCCGTGATGATGACGGCCATCTTTTTGAAGCCGCCGGCTCAGCCCACGAGCCCTCTCCATGCACCCGCACCCAGCATGTAACGTAGTATTACGTCACATGTCGGTAAGGCGTTAAAGGGGTATTCTCCTCTGGGCATTCACATCCATTCATTCAGCCATGTATAAACATTTCTTCAATTAGATGTTATTAAAAAAAATTTACCTGGGTGAAGATAATTTCTCATAAATGAAGTCTTATGGTCCCTTAGAAACAAGACTGTGTCCTTGGATATGGCCACCTCTACTCGAGGGATTGCACAAAGAAACAAAAAGTTTTTGTATATAAAATGTCCAGGAGCTACTACATTTCATCCTCTGGTAATGAACGCTGAAGCCTGGTGGCCAGGCCGGGATGTCTGGCCACTGCTGTGAGGTGGTCGTATCCAAGGAAGATATTTCGTTTCTAAGGCACAACCTGGCTACATTTATGAAAAATTATCTTCACACAGGAACATTTTTTTTAAATAATATCCTATTAAAGAAATGTTTACCTATTGAAAATGAATTAAATTCAATGTGAATGCCCAGATGGGAATATCCCTTTAAGGGGTTAGAAGACAAAATGCTGAAATGGACAAAAATTGAAATAAAAGGAATACGCTGCTGTATGTTGTAAACCTCATTACCTTTAGGAGAGTTTGTTTTCCCCCCCAATTAGTTTTGCACCAAATGCCGAACTTTTTAATTGTAGGATGTTCAATACAAAGAATTACACCATATCCCTGTGATATCAATAGGAAGAAACTATACATTCACATGCTGCGACTAACTTCCCATTGAGACATATAGTTACATCCTTTTGTGTTAAAGGAAACCTACCAGTTATAATGGCCGGGGTAAGCTGTAAGTACTTTCATTAGTGTTATAAACCGCGGTATCGCGGTTTTAACACTTTTTAAACTCTAGACCAGAACAGGCTTTGGCGCTGCGTGCGCACGATTGTGCGCGCGCCTACATAGGAAATAGCGGAGATGTTGCGCGTGCACAGTCGCACGCAGCGCCGAAGCCTCTCCTGCTCTAAAGTTTAAAAAGTGTTAAAACCACGATACCGCGGTTTATAACACAAACGAAAGTAAGTACCGGCACCAGCTCATCCTGAGCTGGTGCTCGGTACTTACAGCTTACCCCGGCCATTCTAAATGGTAGGTTTCCTTTAAGAGGTCAAGTGTTTTCTCATCAATGGCATTAATCAGTGGAATTACAGCCAGCATACACAAGAAACAGGAGGGGAGCTGCATAACCAGTGGTAATCCCTACATGTAAGGGCCTGTCAGATTATATTTACAGCTTGTCCTTTTGCCTGAAAGGTGGCAAGTAGGAGTAAACATACCCCTATCTAAAAGAAAAAAAGAATGGTAATCACAGTCTACTCCTCTCCATACTGCAAAGGCCACTTATTACTTCACATTGCCATATGTATCATAGGTGATTTGGGTTCCCATCTAACAGAATTCAGAAAATAAATTTAAATGTCCCAAATGCACACAGCAGGTCCCTTTAAATGCATGCATGTACTTCATAACTCCTGGTTAGCATAAACACCCCTACGTTAAACAGAGACTTGTGTGAAGAAGGCTTAAAAATTCTGGGAATTCATGTTAACATAGGACTTCTACAAATATTTAATGCACAAACATCTAAAATAAGCAAATCAACCTCAGTACAAATGTAGCAGAAGGGCATTTATGAGAGGCCATACCTCAAGTTCTTTGTCACTCAGAGAACCCAGGCTACACAGGCTTTGGTTAGAAGACTCACTATTCAACTGTCCCTGCAAAATAAAATAAAAACATGATTTCATCAGTCAACTAATGTCACAGGAAATGCTGTGTTACCTTCTAACATTGTACATTGCTTAATTATGCAATAATGGTCTTTTATGTTAAGATTATAGAGCAACATTTATTTATTCTTACATAATTCACAACTGCAACCTCAAGGTTTCTATATTGAGAAACCAGGCCGAGGGCAACTTTAGTGACCACTGTCTTTTTTTACCAATGGCTAAAAAGCTTTTCTCTAATGTTTCATGCTAAAATTCATCACCAGACAGTTTCCTATAATTTGGCTGCATAACCCAGTGATGACCCCTGTAGTCAGTTAAGTGACATGGAGTTTTATGTGATCAATTTTATAGTTCTAGTGGTCATTCTACAGCCACAGCTAGAAGAGCATATAAAACGAGAATTTTAAGCTTCACACTGAAAGATCAATTACTGCCTACAATCCTACATCTTTCAGAAAACCAGGGACACTACTAAAAAATAAACTTTTCCAGCATTTTCAAACGTGCAGTTGTCGGCTGTACCCCTGTAAAAGTACTTGTTTGCTGTGCGACTGCACCATTTCTGCAACATAAAAGCTGGCAGATTGCTGGAAGCTCATTGATCAATGTAAAGTAGACAGCATCTGCCCAATAAGAGCAAACGTTATGCAATTTAAACAAAGGAGTGGGCCACAACTGGAAACCACACTCTTTGCAGGACATTGACCTGCATGTCAGCCTGTAGCACATTTCAAGATGCACTTAGCAAACGCAGCATTTAAGGACACCTGTCATCAGGTCTGTGTCACTTGTCCTGTCACCTCTACCTGTTGGAGCAGCTCACAAGGATCCCATCCCAGCCTTTATCTAGTCAATTCATACATTAATCATTGTAAAATCATCTTCTCTTTGTTATGTAAATGAGGCTGATCACATGGTCAGAGGCAGTGATGTCACCCCTTCCCCTCTCCTCCCCCTGCTCATGTCTGTGTGTAATGTATAGTAAAGAACTGCTAGTATCTGCGCTCTACCTGCTGACATGCTGCATCCTCCTAATACATATGTGTGAGACAGACATCAGCTACACAAGTGCCTGACATGTTCTGCTATAACATGGCTGCCTGGAGCAGTTGTATCTCTCCTATACACACACACAGGCTGCAGGGGCATAGCCGCCAGCACCAGGAAGCACATCATTATACAGAATCACACCATTATACAGGCTGTCAGTCATGCACTGGGGGTGTGGCTGTGCCTCCCACTCATGAATAAGCTGGACAGCTTGAATATGATAATGACTTATTGGACTCACAGATCATTTGCATACAGCTTTAGGACCGCATTGCTTAAGTTTACGGGCATGTAGAGGGACAATGAAGGGATAGACGCAATGCTCTCTAATGGCAGTTTATGAAAATATATTTAGTTTAGGGGGGTTATTTGCCTGACGGTTTCTCTTTAAGTAGTGACATAAATGAGGATTTGAGAAGTCTACCAGTTTATGAGATTTAAAGGGAACCCTTCAGCAGAAATTGATGTTATAAACCACTATCAGTATGCTGTAAACAAATAAACACCTTCCAGATCATATTTCAGCCTTGTGGCATCATATAAAAATCAACTTTGAAGGGATTGGTTGCACAAAGTCAAAAGGTTGGCAAGCTCAGTTTTTAAATATAGCTCTACCCGCCTCTGATTGTTCACTCTGCTGTAAATGGTTCTACTGAATTCTGGAATTATATAAATCACAGGGGAAAAGGTTTTCTATGACTTCTGACTTTATAGTGCTGTTTACAGAATAAAGCTCTTTTAACCCCCTTACTTTTCAATTCTACTCTTATTGCTTTATTGTTTTAAGTCCTATAACTCAGTGATGATCAGTGTAAAATTCCAGAGTGTGGGCGGGGACTCTCCAAGCAGACTATTCAAGATTCCTCGGTGCTGACAATGTGCTTAGAGTATCAGGATACAGGTTTATCTAAACTTATTTAGCTTTTATACATTCTACTAGTATCTGACACATAGAATGAGATATGAGAGATCCATGAGCTATATATAAAACACAACACACTGCAGCTCTTCTACATTCCTGGATAAAGATCTGTAGCTTCTAGGGTAAACTCTGCATGCTGCTCGTCTTGTAATGCAAAGATACAGAGCACTGCAATGTATACAACAGGATTGATAAAGGCCGGTTGGAATTATACCTGTGAAATGCTCTATTTTTTGTTTTTAACTGTGAATTAGAGAAGGTCTTTTTTGTTATCCCGAGTATATTTAAGAATCTTGTCTTTTGGGGAATATCCCTTTAATAGATAAATCCACATGAAACTGTGCATATTGGATGCAGATTTTCATGCAACTTGAAGATAGTCTAATAGCAACCAATTTCCTTAAAACATAAAAGACATGTTGAAATGAAATGCAATTCCATCTGTCCACATTTTAAAAGTGTGGAAATTACCTTTGCAACCCCGGCTCCTGTAAATCGTGCTTCTAATAATTCCTGGCGCCGAGGGTCCAGGCTATGCAATTCTTCCATCATTTCCACTGTAAATACAATTCAGAAATAAATGATCAACACGTGTGAAATATGGATTAATTTGGATACTATAGATAAGCATGGCAAATGAATAAATATTCAAAAAAAAAAAATCTATCAAAATCAAGAATGATAAAAGGAGGGGCATTAATCCAGGCATCAAGACTGTGGTAATCTTATTTTGTTATCCATGGCCTGTTCCTTTCTAAAAATTCTGACTCATTAATATAATTTTTAAAGTTGAATCTAGAAGGAAAGAGGCTATGGATAAATAGAAGAAGCATTTTAAATTTTCTGTGTAAAATGCACCACCCCACCCCCCCTTTTCAGTTAATCTGACATAAGAATCAACCCCATAAGTTCAAACCAGCCATCCCTTCATAAGTGAATGTTGTAGGAAAGGGTTCAAAAATAACATATTAAAGTTAGTGATAAAAGCAAATCTAGCAGCAAAACCAAGCATGGATAAACCAAGGACATTTACTCATAGATCCAGGCACTGCGACTTCCTCCTAAAATCAACTTTTGAAATTATGCTTATGAGCCTGAGTGCTGCAGAACGCTTGGAACCCCAAACAATGACAGTCCCAACACTATACTAACTCTTCTCCTCTGGTTACTGCAACCCATTTGACCACAGAGCATGGTTGCAGTAATCCATGTACTTAAACTTCAGCAAACTGTTTGCAGACTTTCTTGCATCATGTTTTGAAGCAGGTCCTTCTAGGACAGTGGTGGCGAACCTATGGCACGGGTGCCAGAGGTGGCACTCAGGCCATTGATCCCAAGACAGAGCTTACCAAACAGTACCAAATTCACCAAATCTTCCTGCAGACCCAGGCACTTCATTGGATGTTGGTAACTACTGTAAAAGTGAGAAAGTGTTGATAGAACTGCAGTATCTTTGTAGGTCATCCTACTGGACCCTACATTCTTACTGTACAGAGAGACCCTGGTGAGAAGCTACAATAATAGTCTGAATGTGCTCTCCTTCTTTCAACTGTATTAGTGGCCTCAGAGGGCCGATAAGACTGATAGATGTTAAAGAGCAGGTAGCAATAAGTTACTGCTTAAAATTCAATGTTGGCACTTTGCGGTAATCAAGTGGATTTTGGTTATAGTTTGGGCACTCAGTCTCTTAAAGGTTCGCCATCACTGTTCTAGGCAATGCAGATCAATTTGATGCATTGTGTGTTGTATAGTCTGAGCACCAATAACATCTAGATAGGATGCTGGGTAAGTGTACTAAACTTCTTTGGTTTACCACGATGAAGCATGTTGTATTAAATGGCCATCATGTTCACTTTTGTTGGTTTAGACAATGGCTGTGAGTTGAGTTATCCCCAAATTGATACTGTTAAACTGTACACTGACCACTTTACATTGTATCAAATTGTCATATCTTGAGTGTTTTCCCATGACAATATATATTGGAATACCATATTAAATAGTGACGGGAATACTGCATGCACAGCAATTTCTCAAATGGTTATTTCCATTTTGGGTAAAAGTTGGAAAAATGGGTACATGGTGGGTAACATAGGTCCCGTCTGGCTAGCTTAATAGTATCCAGAGGGACAGGCAAGCTAAACCTACAACCGCATAAGCTGGAAGAGAAGGTGAGAAAACTTAAATAAGAAGCAGACACATCTTTCTATAGATACTAGACCGATAAGCACAAGTCTACTGTATGTGGAGAGGGTATAGCCCACCTATGCAGAGGCTACAAAATGTCTTCTACCTTGTGCCAGCCTCCCAGTGCCGAAGACTACACGCATTGTGCTCTGTCCACTAATTACATCAACTAGAAATGAAATAAGTTCAGCCTATGATTCTGTCAGGACTGCAGCTCCCTAAGCTCCCAGTGAAAACGTAGCGCTGATTAATACTATGCAGCTCCTAGCTGTAACATCCAGGGACTCCCAGTAACACGAAGGTCTTAAATGGTCGACCTCTTTCCCTCCCCTGACTGTAAATCAATGCAGACAAAGCCGTCCTTCTGCAAAGAGGAAACCACATGTAAAAACACACGTTTCATGTACATCAGATGCCTCGGCCTCCGTATTCCCTATTAGGAAGGTATTTCATAAGCCTCAGACTGACCTCCCTCTTATTTATTAAATGCCGTCTTTCTCTCAAAGCAGACACCATTTTACCTCACTTGCCACATACCTCCCAAAACAACTGCTGCTGCCAGGAGAGGGGAGATGGATTACGCTACTATTCAGATAAACGCTCAGAGACATTGAACTTATTAAATGAATTCACATAGGTCGCCAGCAGCTTAATGCACAATGTGATCACAAGTACGAGCTATTGTATGATTACACATACAACGCTGCCGTCATGTCATCAGGGAAGACAACACAATAGATTTCCCACAAAAATTATTTCCAGTTATAATGAGTCCAGAGGTTCTACGCCAAGTAAGGGCTGCCCACACACATCCAGCACCCGAATCGCTGCTCTCACCTAGTAAGAAATGTTATCTTTACATGTGTTCTAATAGAACATACTTTTATAGGACTATGAATTTACATATAAATCACACGGTTCTCCTGTTGAGTATAACTGCACACAATGCTAGCCTAGTATACTTTGGGGAACATTTAATAAGACTGGGGCATTCAGCAAAGTCTAAATCTTAGACCTGGGGCACAACACGTTGGAGTATCTCAGAGAATGCAGCACTTCTGTGCTGGAACTAAATCTATGACCCGTCCGACCTGGCAGACTTCAGCTGTAACCAGTTTGCTAGTATTCTGGCAGAGATTATAGCAAATTTGGCAGCCAGGACTTGCTCTGCCCCGACCGATTCTCCGCTGTGCCAACAAGGGTGCAAAAGGGGCAAAAAGTTGCAATAACCCGAACGTGTGTGCTCAAAACAGGTGTACAAGGTACAATAAATTCCCTCCACTATGATCAGAGTTTTTCCCACTTCGATTTAGCCGCGTGTTGTGCTCTTTCAGTTAAAAAATTGCATTGTTTGAATCATGAATATTTTTAATCCACTGGAACATAACCATGTACTGTCACACTAATGGTTGAAAGACCGAAATAAGCCAGCCGGTGCTTTAGACACTAATCGTGGGAGCAGGACCGGGTCTCTACCTAGGTAGAAGACAGGATCAGTTTATAACATTTCTGCCTTCGCCTTTCTTCACTGCACAGTGCTGAAGTAGCAATATGCAATGAATAGAGCCGGAACAGCCACAGGCTCTATGGAGCCGGAGATCATGTGACCACCACGTCTGTAGGGCTAAATCAAATCTGCTTCCCCTTTATAGATGGCCCAGTTACAGGTGAAAACTAGAAACAGAAAAAACCCACACACAATCTCCATGGGTCACCCCATTTGACCGAAACTATACACAATGGAGGAGATTTATCAATCTGTCAACGACAGAAATTTGTCGCAGTTTGCACCACATTTATAAAGGGTTTCAGACAGTTTTCTGGCTCTCCTACGACTAGCTCAACAAAAGGGGCGACAGTCACACGCTAGGAAATTTAAAATGCTAATTTTTGTTACCGTATATACTCAAGTATAAACCGAGGCTCCTAATTTTACCACAAAAACCTGGTAAAACCGATATTTATTTTACTTGAGTACAAGCCTATATATAGTATATATGGTAATTAGAAAACACACACATATATATATATATATATATATATATATATATATATATACACACACTATACATTAAAAAAGTTAAAATCTCGAGTTTTTGTAACCAACTCCCATAAAAACTTAATGAAAAAAGTCCTTTGATATTTTTCATTAACTTTCCAGGTATTGCACAAAAAAAGGAAGTTATGGACCAATAAGTAAGAAAATGAACTAAAATGCCTTGGATCATTAAAAACCCTTTTAAGCCCTGGTAAGAAAGAGGTTAAAGAGAACCCGTCATGCAAAATAACCCCCCTAAACTAAATATATTTTCATAAACTGCTATTAGAAAGCATTGCCTCTATCCCTTCATTGTCCCTCTACATGCCTGTAAACCTAAGCAATGAGGTCCTAAAGCTGTATGCAAATGACCTGTGAAGTGTCCAATGAAGCATTAGCATATTCAAGCTGTCCACTCTATTCATGAGTGGGAGGCACAGCCACACCCCCAGTGCATGACTGACAGCTTTTATAATGATGTGAGGCTGTATAATGATGTGCTTCCTGGTGCTGGAGGCCACACCCCCTGCAGCCTGTGTGTGCATGTGTGTGTGTTTAGGAGAGATACAGCAGCTCCATGTTACAGCAGAACATGTCAGATTCATGTGTAGCTGATGTCTGTGTCTCTCACCTGTATATTAGGAGGATGCAGCATGTCAGCAGATGACACACACACACTACCCATGCTTTACTATACATTACACACAGACATGAGCAGGGGGAGGAGAGGGGAGGGGGAACAGGTGTGACATCACTGCCTCTGACCATGTGACCAGCCTCATTTACATGATAAAAAATAGATGATTTTACAATGATTAATGTATGAAATAACTAGATAAAGGCTGGGATGGGATCCTTGTGAGCTGCTCCAACAGGTACTAGTGACAGGACAAGTGACACAGACCTGATGACATGTGTCCTTTAAAGGGAAACTTTCAGTAGGTTTGAGGAACTTTTTTGAGTTTCGGTAACTTTAGTCCACATGGGACTCACCAGCATCCACACAGTGAAGTCACAGTTAGTGACCCCTTATTCTTACAGAAAGCCAAGTGACCCCCTTACATGTCGGGCCCTGGTACATGGAGAGGGTTCGTGGGCTGAGCCCTCTTCCATAGCCGGCAAGTCTTTGCTGCATATTGCAGCAAAAACTTACCAGTAAAACCCGCGATTGGTGCTAGCACCAATCGCAAGTGTTTTTCCGCCGATGGCTTCAAAAAGATGGATCAAAATATAATAACGGTTTTTCACATTATTTAACCCCGTAACTGGAAATAGCGCCCAAAGTCAAAAATGGCATACAGTCATAAAATTGATCACAATGAAGAAGTAATCAAAAAAAGTCACAAAAAAAATGACACCACACAAAGCACTGTACAGCAAAGTATGCAAAAGTTATTGGCACCAGACGGCAAAATAAAAAAAGATATGTATTTTTGTACAGGAGGTTTTAATTTTTGTAAATGTATGAAAACCTAAATCCTATACAAATTTGATATCCCCATAATCGCACCGACCCAACCCAAAGAATGAAGTAGACAAGTAATTTGTGGTACACAGTGAAAGCCGTAAAATCCCAAGCCCACAAGAACACAGCGCAAATGCATTTTTTCACCATTTTCACTGCATTTGGAATTTTTTTTCCCGCTTCCCAGTACACAGCATAGAATATTAAATACTGTGACTATGAAGTGCAATTTGTTACGCAGAAAATAAGCCATCACACAGCTCTCTACATGGAAAAATAAAAAATTATAGAATTTTTTTTTTTTTTTTTTTTTTTTTTTAAAGGTGAGTAGTGAAAAATAGAAATGAAAAAACAAAAAGGCCAGGTAGTTAAGGGGTTAAGAACAAAATGCTGCACCAGAGTTTAGACCACATCCAACAATTTGATTCTTTATAATTATCCTAACGCATTTAACATCTGTATATTGCTATATGGTGAATGGCCAATGTTATTAGTCATTAAATCCAGAGAAAGGCACAAAATATAATTAAAATACCATGCATTACACAATGCTGCATCAGATATTATGCAGAGCTATTACTCTGGCAGGCCAGCTTCCTCAGACATCTTGGACAATCCCTACAGTAGATCACTGTGACTGTTTCACAAAGAATCAGGTTACAGAATTTAAAATGGCAGCAACTTCTAGTAAAAGCAGTTCCTTCAGCTAAAATGTCATCATGAGATAAAACCTTACAACTAGTGTCATAGCAGGTAGCCTTTATAAAATTATGTGAATTTGTGCAAAAAAATATCAAAATCCTTTAGACGACAATTGTAGTTGAAAAAAAAAAGCACACTGTCATTTGGGTGTACTCAAGTTTTTTTAGAGGGTTCCATCTGGAAAAGGCTCAAATCTAACAACAATCCACCTGAATAGAATGTGAATGGGGAGAATTCACATGAAATGTACAGGATTGCTTCAGTGACAGATCCAAACACAATCCTATCAACACAAAAATACAATTGTTAGCGTCAGATTTCTGCAACCAACACTACAGTGGTAAAGACATGTTAATTAAACAATGCCTCATCTCAGCCAAACAAAAAAAAACTACATGTCTCACATTAAGGCCACCTTAATGTTGTATGCATATGGTCCTGAAGCAGCCAGTGACAAAGATTTTAAAGAAACTTAAAAATAATCAGGAGGACAGATCCTTTTACAAGATGTTTTCCAGGAACTATAAACATGAAAAAATAAATTTATTACTGGTCTCAAATGGCATGGAAAAAACAAACAACCTGTACCTTTCCTAGAACATTATAGGCACACAACCCAAATACACCTTGCTTGCACCGATCGCAGAGGTTAACCTGTTCCCTGCCGCCGGCACTGTAAGCATGGCAGCGCATGGGCGCCGCCATCTTACCTCCGATCGTCGCTCCCCCGAACGTTATCGGGGGGTGGCGATCGGTTGCCATGGCAGCCTCGGGTCTTTGTCTGACCCGAGGCTGCATGGTTTCTGCCTATTAATTACAATGAGCCTGTGGCTCATGTAATGTATAGTGAGCAGAAATGCCATATACTGCAATACAGTTGTATTGCAGTATATGGTAGGATTGATCTGACCATCGAGTGTTAATGTACCCCAGATGGTCTAAGAAATAGTGAAAAAAAAAAAAAAAGTTTAAATAATGTGAAAAATTAATAAAATATTAAAAGTTCAAATCACCCCCCTTTCCCTAGAACTGATATAAAATATAAAAACAGTAAAAATCACATACACATTAGATAATCGCCGCGTCCCAAAATGCCCGATCAAAATATAAAAACCGGTTATGGCCGGCAGTGACCTCAGACGGGAAATGGCGCCCAAATGTCCTAAATGCGACTTTTACACCTTTTTACATGACAAAAAATGTAAAAAAAAAATGTATCAAAATGTCGCACAGTCCTCAAAATGGTAGTAATGAAAACGTCGGCTCATTTTGCAAAAAATGACACCTCATACAGCTCCGTACACCAAAGTATGAAAAAGTTATTGGCGTCAGAAGATGGCAAATTTATTTTTTCTTTTTTGTAAACATTCGTTTAATTTTTGAAAATGCATTAAAACGCAATAAAACCTGTATAAATTTGGTATCACCGTGATCGTACCGAACCAAAGAATAAAGTAGGCGTGTTATTTGGAGCAAAAGTCGTAAAAACTGAGCCCACAAGAACGTGACGCACACGTGGTTTTTTTTTTCAATTTTTCCACATTTGGAATTTTTTTCCAGCTTCCCAGTACACGGTATGGAATAATAAATAACATCACGGGAAAGTAACATTTGTTACGCACAAAATAATCCATCACACAGCTCTGTACAGTGAAAAATGAAAGAGTTATGGATTTTTTTGAAGATGGAGAGCGAGAAATGAGTGAAAATACCCTGCGTCCTTAAAGGGTTAAAAAAACATGTCTATGAGTGATCTGTGAAAATATGGTTTTAACTAGGACATGGCCTGCTTGTAAATAAAGCGGATGCACCGTCCATTTGAAAAAACCACAGGCATCAAAAAGTATTACATTTAGTGCAGATATGTTTCCCATGTCATGTGCTTCTACCCAGACTCTGGTCCAGCTTGGGTAACGCCACTTAGCTTAATAAAAGATCGCAGGTAGCTGCTTACTGTTAATACACCATCAACCATAAGCCTCTCAATTTACCAACTGAGGCCAGCAGCAAAGGGGTGAATAAAAAAAAAAAAAAAATTTTTATTATTTCCCTATACAGGCGGTCCCCTACTTAAGGACACCCGACTTACAGACAACCCATAGTTACAGACGGACCCCTCTGCCCACTGTGACCTCTGGTGAAGCTCTCTGGATGCTTTACTATAGTCCCAGACTGCAATGATCAGCTGTAAGATGTCTGTAATGAAGCTTTATTGATAATTCTTGGTCCAATTACACCAAAAATTTTGAAACTCCAATTGTCACTGGGGCAAAAGAAAAAAAATTGTCTAGAACTTCCATTATAAAATATACAGTTTCGACTTACATACAAATTCAACTTAAGAACAAACCTCCAGACCCTATCTTGTATGTAACCCGGGGACTGCCTGTAGTATACTGCAATCATACAACATGAACAACTATTGACTTACACATTAAGTCTGATGCAAATGTGTTAACAATAAAAAAAAAAAAATCAAGTGGAAATGGAATTTAGTAAAACTACTTCAACCATGTTCCATAGTTTTGTAGTCTTGTTGATATTCCCAGGCTCCTCTTGAGAAGAATAAAAGCATTTACTTTGGGCAATGCTATAACATATAAATACAAATAGAAGTCATTACTGTGCCTGGCATCAAAAAAAGTTATGCACTGGCCTATGATAACCAATCAGGTCTGTGGTGCATGAGAGGTGTCATTTGGTCAGGTGCTTTGGACATAAAATCCATGTTCCCCTCTACTTAGCTCATGTGATACAGGCAGTCCCCGGGTTACTTACAAGATAGGTTCTGTAGGTTTGCTCTTAATCTGAATTTGTATGCAAGTCGGAACTGTATATTTTATAATTGTAACCCTAGCCAAATATTTTTTTGGCCTCTGACAATTGGATTTTAAAATGTTGGGTTGTTATAAGAACCAGGATTAACAATACAGCTTAATTGCAGAAACCTTTAATAATGGTTGTAGCTGATCATTGTAGCCTGGGACTTAAGTACAGTACAGGCAGTCCCGGGTTACATACAAGATAGGGTCCGGAGGTTTGTTCTTAAGTTGAATTATGCAAGTCGAAAATGGATATTTTATCATTTAAGTTCTAGACAATTTATTTTTCTTCTGTCACAGTGACAATTGGAGTTTAAAAAGTTTTGCTGTAATTGGACCAAGAATTATCAATAAAGCTTCATTACAGACACTTTATAGCTGATCATTGCAGTCTGGGACTATAGTAACATCCAGAGAGCTTCACCAGAGGTCAGAGGAGGCAGAGGGGTCCGTCTGTAACTATGGGTTGTCTGTAAGTCGAGTGTCTTTAAGTAGGGGACCGCCTGTATTGCCAATATCCAGAGAGCCGTTTGTAACTAGGGGTCGTCTGTAAGTCGGGTGTTCTTAAGTAGGGGACCGTCTGTACAAGCAAATTATGTGCTGGAACAGCAGCTGACATGCAAAATCACAACTAAAGAGCCCCCCCCCCTTGCATTAGCCCAAATGTAGTGTTATTAAAAAAAAAAAAGTAGGGATAGGGTAAAAGATATGAAAGAGATTAATATTTAGGAGATATATCAGGACAGAAGGGTAGATCCAAGTTCAGGATAGATACGACATAGGAAATGGGTACGGAGGTTATGTATCTATGTGTTGGATTCTTACGTCAACACTACATAGGTAAGCAGCATTTCTCTTCCTGAAATGAAGTGGTTTCTGAAAAATCTTAATTTTTGGAATCTGTTATAATCCATTAAACTGAGCTGTGCTCTTGAGCAGAGGCCACTTATAACCACATGTTCATATCCAATGCAACCCCATCCAGGTTTTCAATATTTCATATGTAGGATTTTTTTATTTTTTTTTTTTAAAGTTCTCAAATGAAAAATCTTCCACAATTCCATACCAAAAGGGGGTACAAGAATACGCTCTTGTAGTTTGCACATAAATAATGGAAGTTAAGAAAATGTGAAAAGGGACACACAATAGTGTGGACATAGGAAAACCTTGACTTGAAGAATTTTGTAACTCGAAACATTGTTTCCATTGGGATTCATGGATTTCTGCGTAACCGACCATTGGTATCAAGGTTTAAAGGGAACCTACCACCCCGATTCTACCTATAAAGGTAGAAGGGGTAGTAGGTGGATGGATGGGACTTGAGGATAGCCCTTTTGGCCTTCTGAGCATCATTGGCCTTCTGAGCATGCGCAGTAGCTCCGGCCCCGGAGCCTCGCAGCCGAAGGCCTGCGCTCTGCGCATGCGCAGAACGCAGGGGACCCGGACGAGGGCGCGCAGCTACCAGGAGCTGCATGCCGAAGATTACCTGGTAGGCGGAGTAACGTGGCTTCTGGGGCGTGGAGTAGCCGTGACTAGTAGCCTCATGTCCGGCTACTCCACGCCCCAGTAGACGCATAAAAAAATGTGCATATACATGCAATAAAGTTTTCAAAAAGACACCCGGGACGTGAGGATTAGCCCAAAAAAAAAAAGGCTATCCTCACGTCCCATTCATCCACCTACCACCCCTTTTACCTTTATAGGTAGAATCGGGGTAGTAGGTGCCCTTTAAAGATCATGGAGGAACACAAGGTTCAATGAGTGTGAACATCGCCTAATCACAGACGAGTTCCTTCATCTATAGCATTAGAGTAGCTGGATGAGAGACGAGGACTGTATAGACAATTTACATATTTATATTACCCTTTTTCACTATCCAGTTATCTGTATTGGTTATACACTTACAGCTTTTCATGTCTACCCCTACATGTATTACAATGTATCTGGGGATGCTGCCACACAGGCCCCACTACTACTGCAACTTTCCAAGGGCAGCCATAATGTAAACTTTACACCCATGAGATGCAGCATCATGGGAGGCGATTAGCGAGCCCCTGGCCTGCACACCCGCCGTGTACTGGGGTGATCCTGGTGGCCGGGGGATGGATGGGCTCCCGCGGCAGGTAGGCCTGGGTGTGTGTGCGGACCCCCGGCCCTCCCTCCTGCTTCTTACCTACTGCCTCGGGATTTCTGCCCCCAGACTTTGGGGTCTTTTCCACTCCGTCGCCCCCTTAGGGGGGATGGGGACCTTAATCTGGGCCTCGCCTCCCTCCTCCTCAGCGCCGTCGTGTTATACAGACTTCAGTCACTAGGCCGCAAATCCCCGGACTTTCCTACGCGCAGAACCCGGCGCCGCACTACACCAGTGCGGTGTGTCCGGTCATGGGGG
The DNA here is from genome assembly GCF_040894005.1 of Engystomops pustulosus. Taxonomy (NCBI): domain Eukaryota; kingdom Metazoa; phylum Chordata; class Amphibia; order Anura; family Leptodactylidae; genus Engystomops; species Engystomops pustulosus. The sequence continues at coordinate 134,871,640 of NC_092416.1, read as the reverse complement.
GCGGGGGAGGAAAACTCCGGACGACCCCCCCACCCCAGTGAAAGGATTATTTCCCACCGGGAAAAGGCGATATTTTACGTCACCAAATATCGAAAAAAATGAGTATTTTACGTCAGATAGGGGCGACTGGTGAGAGGGGACGGGGTGGTGAGAACGTGAGGTGATTTTCTGCCAAAAGGGATCGGGTCCGCTCCGGAACCACCCGCCCGACTTAATCCGGATCGGCTCGGTTCGGATTATCGGGGTAATGGGTTTAATTAGTGTAAACACGATAGTGAAACCGCTGGATTTCTCGCGAGATCCGGAGCACCATGCGCGTTCACAATGGAAGGAAAAACGCGCCAAGACACGATCTCGGGCGCGCGCATTGACCAGGGAACGCGCACGGCTTCCCGCCCTGAGGGGACGGAGGTCCATAAATGCCGCTCCCTCATGGAGGCACTGAGAAAAACTTATCGCGATTGGCTGGGGAATGCGTATGGGCGGGGCGATGTGTACCCCGCCTAACATGTAAAGGGGGAGGTAGAGGAAGGACAATCTAAAATCTGAATGGCTGAGCCGGTCACATGCCCCGCTATCAGCTCACACACCTTGTAAGGAGCGGAGACAGGGAGGGAAGTTGTGAAAACAAGACGATCATTGGACGGTAAAAGAAAGTGAGGCACCGCCCACTGATTCCTTATACAGATTTCACCAATGGGCGGGAGTCTAGGTGAAAGGCATTATGGGAAGGTTCTTGTGTAGACACGTGTGGCTGTCATGACCTGTTTCTGGGATGATTAATCATATTCCTAAAGGCCAATATCTGACAGCACCTTGTACTCCACCATTACAGAACCCATAGGCTGATCCCTAGTCCTCCATTACATCCCATTATAATCTGTGACTTGTGCAGGTTATTTGTACATGGGCACATGCAATGGATTTGGGTATGAACACAATGGGGGAGATTTATCATCAAGTTTCTGAGATAGAACTGTTCAAGTTACCCATGGAAACTAATCAGAGCTTTAATTTTATAAACAGCTGTGGGAATATGAAATCTGAGCTCTGATTGGTCGTCATGGGCAACTAGAACAGTTCTGCTCTAAGAGACTTATGATAAATCTCCCCATTGAAGTACATCGGACTGTTGTAGCTATATGATGATTGGGCCCTGTTCACACATTGCAATTACTTTTTCAATAAATCCAATCACAAATGAAAACACAATTAACCCCTTAAGGGCGCAGCCATTTTGTAGCTTAACCTGTTCACGACCCGTGATGTAATAGCACGTCACGGATCGGCCGCGGGTGCGCTGAGCCCTCTCCATAGCCGGTAAGTTTTTGCTGTATATTGCAGGAAAGGCTTACCGGTAACACCCGATCGCAGGTGTTTTCCTGCTAATTGCCGGCGGCTTCAAAAGGATGGCTGCGCATGGGCGCCGCCATCTTTTCGAGGATCGCCGCTCCCCGTGATGTCACATTTTGATGGACAGCCCCAAGGTAGCTTCGGCCCTGCGCGCGGCCGTGCTCGCGTGACGCCACCGGCAGTTCCTATGGAGGCGTCACGCGCGCATGGCCGAAGCTACCTCGGGGCTGTTCATCAAAATGTGTTTAAACCGCGATATAGCGGTTTAAAACACTAGCAAAGGTAAGCTCCGGCACCAGCTCACCCTGAGCTGGTGCCTGGTGTTTACAGCTAATACCTACCATCAGCAGTGGTAGGTTTCCTTTAACCCCTTAAGGACGCAGGGTTTTTTCGCTCATTTCTCGCTCTCCACCTTCAAAAATCCATAACTTTTTCATCTTTACATGTACAGAGCTGTGTGAGGGCTTATTTTGTGCGTAACAAATTTTACTTTCCCGTAATTTTATTTATTTTAACATGCCATGTACTGCGAAGCTGAAAAAAAATTCCAAATGTGGAAAAATTGAAAAAAAAAACTGCACGTGCGTCACGTTCAGTAGTTCTTTTTACTACTTTGACTGTGCGCTCCAAATAACACCTCAGCTTGATTCTTTGGTTCGGTGCGATCACGGTGATACCAAATTTATATAGGTTTTATTGTGTTTTAATACATTTTCAAAAATTAAACGAATGTGTAAAAAAAAAAAAATTTCCATCTTCTGAAGCTAATAACTTTTTTATACTTTGGCGCACGGAGCTGTGTGAGGTGTCATTTTTTGTGAAATGAGCCGACATTTGCATTGCTATCATTTTGAAATCTGTGCGACATTTTGATCATTTTTTATTCCATTTTTAATGTGATGTTTTATATCAGTTCTAGCGAAAGGGGGGTGATTTGAATTTTTAATATTTTATAATTTTTTTTTATTTTTTAAACTTTTTTTTTCCCCCATATCTTAGACCATCTAGGGTACATTAACCCTAGATGGTCAGATCGTTCCTACCATATACTGCAATACTTCTGTATTGCAATATATGGCATTTTTGCAGCTCATTCATTACAATGAGCCACTGGCTCATTGTAACGAATCTAAGGAAGCCATTAAGCCTCGGTTCAAACGAAGACCCAAGGCTACCATGGCAACCGATCGCCGCCCCCCGATGACGTTCAGGGGCGTGGCGATTGAAATAAAGATGGCGGCGCCCGCTGCCGGCGACTTTGCCGGCGGCAATCAAACGGTTAATAGCCGCGATCGGTGCAAGCACCGACCGCGGTTATTAGCAGTGGGGGTTTGCTGCAATATGCAACAACCCCCACTTTTGTATGAAGAGGACTCAGCCCGTGAGCCCTCTTCATACATTCCCTATACCTCTGCCCGTAGAGCTACGGCGCAGAGCGTTAAGGGGTTAAGGCTCAGCCCCATTTTTTGGATTCTGACATGCGTCACTTTATATGGTTATAAGAACTCTGTTACTTATCAAAGTGATTCTCAGATTGTTTTTCACTCACATTTTGTACTTCATTTTAGTGGTACATTTTGGCTGATAAGTTTTACGTTTATTTACAAAGAAAAAATGATGAATTTTTTTAAAAAAATGTACCATTTTTGAAATTCGAAATCACCGCGTTTTCAGGCAGATAGATTTGCCACCTAAATAAGTTGCTGAATAACATTTCCCATATATCTACTTTACATTTTCTCGAGTATAAGCCTAGTTTTTCAGCACAAAAAATGTGCTGAAAACCCAAACTCAGCTTATACTCGAGTAAAAATAATATAGGTTTTACAAGGTTTTTGTGTTAAAATTAGGGGCCTCGGCTTATATTTGGGTCGGCTTATACTCAAGTATATATGGTAATTTATTTTGATGTCAAGCGGCTTACAAATCGAATACCGGTTTTCCGGATTTTCTGAATTGACTATTTTGGGGATAAATACAGTTTTGAATGAAATTTTAGATAATTGGCATCAAAACCCCCCTATAATCAACCCATTTTCAAATCTGCACCCATCAAGCTATCAGAAACAGCTTTTAGGAAGATTGTTAACCCTTTGAGATTTTTGTTACATTGTTACTTTTTTGGCTACGGAGCTGGTTGATGGCTTGTTTTTTTGCAGGACATGTTGTACTTTGCAACAGTATCATTCTGGAGTACATATGTTTTTTTTATCACTTTTTATTGCATTTTTTTGTGGGATTGAATAGGTAAACATGATAATTTTTGCGGGGTTTTAACGGCGATCATCGTGCGGGTTCAATAATTATTTACTGTTATTCCACGGGTTGTTACGGACGCAGTGATACTATATATATATGGGGGTTGTGTTATGATTTAAACTTTTTTTTGCGTTTTTTAGTTCTCTTTAAATGTTATGAGGATTATGGGCATTTTTATTGATTTCTTACTTTATTTTTTATTGAATAACATTTTATTTTTAACTTTTTACAGTTTCCATCATGGGACATGTACAAGCAATCATCTGATTGCTTGTTCATGATAATATCCTGTAATACTGATGTATTGCAGGGTATTAGCAGTGTCAGCCTATGCACATACATAGGCTGACACTGTGCCTGTAAGATGACGTTACTGACGTTACCTGCTCGGACCCCAGAGTTGCCATAGCAACGATTGGCGCCCCCTGAAAACGGCACTGACCGCGGCATTTAACGGGTTAAACACCCGCGATTGGAGCACACTGGGAAGTGGAAAATAATTCCAAATGCAGTGAAATTGGTGAAAAAACGCATTTGCGCAGTTTTCTTGTGTGCTTGGATTTTACAGCTTTCACTGTGCACCACAAATGACATGTCTACTTTATTCTTTGAGATGTTGTGACTACGAGGATACCAAACTTGTATAGGTTTTAAGTTTTCATACATTTACAAAAATTGAAACCAACTGTACAAAAAAAATTTTCATATTTTTTTCATCTTTTGGCGCTAATAACTTTTTCATATTTTGGTGTAGGAGCTGTGGGTGGTGTATTTTTTTGTGATTTTTGATAAAGTTTTCAATGCTTTCAAAGTTTTTCAACATTTTTAGGGCCGTAAGACCTTCTGATCACTTTTTATTGCATTTTTTATATTTTTCAAAATGGCAAAAAAGTGCCATTTGCAAATTTGGGCGCTATTTTCCGTAACAGGGTTAAACGCAGTGAAAAACCATTACTATATTTTGATATTTCGCAATATCAGACAAGAAAAAGCAGATGCAAAGGGAATTCAATATTAAAAACATTTACTATTAAAAACAATCAAAACCCCAAAGAAAGGAATTCATTTGGGTGCACAACACAAACTCCCCCTGAAGGGTGGTAAATATATCTAGGAACCAATATTGTACATACAAAAAAGAATAATAAAGGTACAATGGACAACATGAAAAATAGGGACTGAAGTAAGTAAATAGGCAAGTGCCCACTATGTTAATTCAATAGTAAATAGTAAGATCCAGTCTTATGTAGGAACCAGTACATAAGAAACAAAATGGTTACATTACCGAAAGACAAGGGGAGTGTAATTACCCCACGCGTATCGCCATTAGATGGGCTTCATCAGGCTATCCCTTGACATCATCAGCGGCAACACCGCTGCGTCATAGTGTGCGCCTGCCGGAAGGTGGCATGGACAGGACTCTGCCGGCGAGAGAAGAAAGAAGAGGAGCCGCCGGGACCCACGCCGAAGATCGGGAGCCTCACGCTGAAGATCGGGACCCTCGCCAGCAATCCGGACACCGGAGGGTGAGTATTAAGTTTTTTTTTTTTTTTTTGGCAGGGGCTGGCTGTATACTTCATGGGGGCTGGCTGTATGCTACATGGGGGCTGGCTGTATGCTACATGGGGGCTGGCTGTATGCTACATGGGGGCTGGCTGTATGCTACATGGGGGCTGGCTGTATGCTACATGGGGGCTGGCTGTATGCTACATGGGGGCTGGCTGTATGCTACTTGGGGGCTGGCTGAATACTACTTGGGGCTGGCTGAATACTACTTTGGGCTGGCTGAATACTACTTTGGGCTGGCTGAATACTACTTTGGGCTGGCTGAATACTACTTTGGGCTGGCTGAATACTACTTTGGGCTGGCTGTATAATACATGGGGCTGGCTGTATACTACTTTGGGCTGGCTGTATACTACTTGGGGCTGGCTGTATACTACATGGGGGCTGGCTAGCTGTATACTACACCCTCGGGCTTATACTCGAGTCAATAGGTTTTCCCAGTTTTTGATGGTAAAATTAGGGATCTCGGCTTATACTCGAGTATATACGGTATTTGACCCAGTTGAACTTTTCGATCTTTTGCCACATTTCAGGCTTCAGATGTAAAGATATAAATTTTTTTGGTGAAGAATCAACAACATGTTGGACACAATTGTGAAGTGGAATGACATTTTTTGGATATTTTCAACTTTTGTAAAAAATAAACCTGAAAAGTGGAGCATGCAATATTATTCGGCCTCTTTACGTTCTTCAGTGCAGCAAACTCACTCCAGAAGTTCAGTGAGGATCTGAATAATCCAATGTTGTCCTAAATGACTGATGATGATAAATATAATCTATGTGTGTAATCAAGTCTCCGTATAAATACACCTGCTCTGTGATAGTCTTAGGGTTCTTTTTGAAGCGCAGAGATCATCATGAAGACTAAGGAACACACCAGGCAGTTCCGTGATACTTTTGTTGAGAAAGTCATTTCTCAAAGGTATCCATAAAAAAGTCTTATTTAAAGTTTGCTACAAGCCACCTGGGAGACACCCCAAACATGTGGAAGAAGGTGCTCTGGTCAGATAAAATCAAACTTCTTGCTCACAATGCCAAATTATATGTTTTACGTAAAAGCAACATAGCTCATCATCCTGAACATACCATCCCCACTGTAACACATGTTGGTGGCAGCATCATGGTTTGGGCTTTTCTTTAGCAGAGACAGGGAAGATGGTTGAAATTGATAGGAAGATGAATGGAGCCAAAAACAAGACAAAGAAACGTATCCAGGTGTTCGTATGGCCAAGTCACAGTCCAGACATGAATCCAATCGAGAATCTGTGGGAAGAGCTGAAAACTGCACAAACGCTCTCCATCCAACCTCACTGAGCTCCAGCTGTTTTCCAAGGAGGAATGGGCAAGAATTTCAGTCTCTTCATGTGGAAAACGGATAGAGACATACCCCAAGTGACTTGCCGCTGTAATCACAGCAAAAGCTGACACTACAAAGTATTAACTTAAGGGGGCCGAATATTATTGCACGCCCCACTTTTCAGTTTATTATTTTTTACAAAAGTTTTAAATATCCAATTATTCACTCATAAGCTGCTAAGGCACGCTCTCATAGGCTAGTTTATCTCATCAAAAAATGAGTGTGTATGATATTAAAATAAGCCTCTAATGTATCAATTCATTTGTAAAGCACTACAGCATATGATGGTGCTATATAAATAATTATTAGTAATGCAAAGTCTGTGTTATAAACCTACTTTTCTCAGGATAACCTAATGACATAAGAATGTGTGTCAACTTAAGACTTGATGTAGCCTCTAATGCAATATACACTGATAACTTACAAACCAGTACTCCCTTGTACAAGCATATGCATGTCGCTCTGATAGGGGCTTGCCACCGAAAGTTCATGAGAAAGTTTTCTTTGCAGATGAAATCTCCTTAAAATAAAATATTATGATAGTTAGAGATATAGAGAAGATGTTCTACATCTAAGAGTTGATTTAGCTAATCAGAGTTTACCGATTTAACTATTGATAAATACCAACTAAACTAAAGATAAATACCAATACAACACGACCGAAACATATCTCACCGCAATCCACCACTCCAGTCTCTCCCGTATGTGAATAGTGTCCAGAAACGTTCCGCAGCCCACAGGCAAAATGCTTAAAAAGTAAAACATCATCCAGAACAATCCATTGGAACATTGGAGACAAAAATTCTTCTTTACTGTAGATTAGAATCCATTTGGCAACAAAATGCAACATACCCTGTTTCCCCTAAAATATGACACACCCCCCTTCCCGAAAATAAAACCTAGTACAATTTCTTTGCAGCTTAGAAATATAAGGCCTCCCCTGAAAATAAGACCTAGTATCAGTCGTTGCTACAGCTCTCCCCACAACTACGTATACGCTATACATGAGTATTAGTAGATCATTTAGATATTGCAAGAAGTTGTGACATGGGCAAAGAAATCATTAGATAAAATCACTGACTGCTGCTCTGCAAATGTGATACAAACGACTACGGACGATTTAAGGAAAGCGCTAGTGAGAGATTGGCTCCAATTATTTCAATAGTAATGGAGTCACAAGAAATTCAGCATGAAATTCAGAGTTTGGATGTTGGAGAAGTTGTTGATTTTTTTTTTGTTCATTGAAAAATAAGACATCCCCTGAAAATAAGACCTAGTGCCTCTTTAAGAGCAAAAATTTATATCAGACACTGGGGCACACTTACTTCACGGTCACTTGGAGTTCTTGAAAGTGCATTGTCCTAGTTTGTTTACCAGTGATAGTTCCAGTAAGAAAAACAGTGCCTGGAAGAATTATCCAGGGTTTTATTAATGTGGTCAGCTTTACATACGTTAGATACACCTACCTTAGGTAGATCCGTAGTGATAGGTTTCCTTTAATTGCAATACTGAGAATACCATTTATATAACCTGGTGCCAAATATGTATGAGGTAATATGTGGGACATTGCAAATTAGAATATGTAGACAAACAATTCAGTCAACATATCCGCTGCGTCCAGTCACTTCAGAGATGAGCACAACAAGAGCAGTACAGGATTTGCGTGGAAAGGCATTGGAAAGGTTTTCCCACCTATAAGAGGAGGTAATTTAAAAAGAAAACTTATGAGTCGCGAACATAGTAGATATTTACACTTGGGAGTCAAGTACCATATTGCTTAAAGGTAACCTGTCACCAGGGCCCCGTTTTTAGTCTTCCCCATGCCCCCATAGCCAATGCGTAGCACATTCCCAAACAGTTTTTAAAATTAATCAGGGTTTTTAAGATAAAAAGAAAAGTTGCATTAAAGTTAACTTGCATCACAGTCCTCCTGTGTCGCTTGTGTGTGTCTATTGAGGAATGGTTTCCCCTCTACCCTCAGGAAACCACTCTGTCCTCCGCCTGATTTTTTAAAAAAATGCCCCAAAATACCTCATCCCTCCTCCACCTGTATTCTCTATACTATGGGCACAACTACGTACATGCCCTATGTGCCCACCCCTTGTCTTCTCTTCTTGCAGCGACGGACGACAATTCCCACAGCTCTGTGGACAGGATCTTCATCTGCGCATGCGCCGCACTATGCTTGCAGGTACACAAACTCGCTATGGAGCAACTGCTAAAAATATGATACTTTATTAGGACAAAAAAAATACTGACAAAATAGAGAGAACTTAATAAAACCTTCCCGCACTTTGACATAACTGTACATCATAAGGTGTGGGTATTTACTGCACCAATACATACAGTTACATCATGGTGATCGCCGGGGCTCAGAAGCTGAGCATGGGCACTCACCATGGGATCCCGGCAACATGTGACAGCCAGGCTCCCATAGTAACAGCTGAGATTGTGCTAGTCACGTTCACAGCTGTTTAAGCCTATATACACTGCAGCATTTAAAGCTACTCAAACGAATTTTCTGCACCCTCCGTGCAGACCCCAGGGTTGCTTCAGTAGATGTTAGATTGTGATTCCAGTGTGCCCATCAGCCTATGCAGAATGATAGGCTTACAAGTGTAATATGCTGCCATACATTTGTACTGCAGTATATTACGCTGAACAAGTGATCAAAAGATCACCTGTTTATGTTGCACAAAAAAATAAAACAGGAAAAAAAAAGTTTATAAAAAGAAGTGCAAATAAAAATATAAAAAAAAGAATAAAAGTCCCCTACAGCGCCCATCCTATGTAAAAATCACCACAAAAACACTACATATTTGGTATCACCACTCCTGTAACAACCCGAACAATAAAATTTTTACTGAACCCGTGTGGTGTACTTCATAAAAATGGAAAAAAACATGCACTTTCACAGCCAACTTCATTAAAACAGGATAAAAAGTGATCAAAAAGTAACATTTGCCCCAACATGATACCAATAAAAAGTACAGCTTGTCCCACATAAAAACAAGCCCTAAAACAACTCTGTAATAAAAAAAGGTTATACCTCTTAATACATGGTGATGCAAAAACAAGCACATTTCTCACCAAATCAGTTTCTGTATTCTGCAAAACAAGTCAACCATGAAAAGCTATATAAACGGGGTATCATGGTAATCATGGTGACACATTGAATAAAGATAACATATTTTTGTGGTATGGTGAACAGTCGAAAAAAAAAAAAAAACTAAAAACCTCAAACCAGAATTAATGATTTTCTTCACCCCACCAATAAAGAGTCAATAAAATCTCATCTATTAGCTATGGAATCCCCATGAATGCTGTTCCTGAAAAGTGGATCTCATCTTGTAAAAAAAAAGACATCATATGTACACATTACAAAATAATAAACATTTTATAGTCTGTAAAATATGACAATGCAAATGTGCTCTGATTGGCGCTCCTTCCACTCCAGGCTGTGTGCCCATACAGCAGTTTACCACCACATTCTCGAAAGATCATGGAATGTTTATAGAGAGAACTAGTATTCTCGAAAGCTCACCAACAAATATAAAGGTGTTGCCTGATTTCTTCACTTCACTCTTCTTTCAGTCTAGTAGGTCAACACTTTCATTGAAATAAGAATAATATACACACTGAAATAAATATGTATAATTACTTTGATTATCAGCGTGATTGCGAATGTCAGTGTCACAGATGCACCCCCTATCCTTGTCGCAGATCGCGGGCACAGCCGTGCCCCTCTATGCCGCTGTCCCGCTCCCCAGCCTGAACTCACCTCTCCACGCTCCTGGTTGTCCTCCTGCTAGGCCGCACGCTCCCACTGCTAGGGCGCGTGCACGCCAGCTCTTTGAGACTTAATGGGCCAGCGTCCTCCTGATGCATATGTTATGTTTCATTAATGTTGATCTGGTTCTGCCCCATGGTTCCTAATTGGTGAATGCCTGAAACTCTGCCCAGGGTGGAATTAACTTATACACCCTCTGGCCAGAACAGTCTGGGAGATCTTTCCGAGAGAACAATTTAGGATAACTAAGCAGGCACAAGGCCTGCAGGCACCAGACTGCTGCAGCTGTCTTCTCTCCATCAGCTCTGTCTACCTTTACATAGTCTGCCTAAGATTGCTGCCAAAGCAGCTTCTACCTTCTCCAAGTTCCTAAATGTGGTCTGTGAGCTTATTGTACCAGACTGCATCCAACCTGCTACCTCGTACACTCGCAGATAGGACCACTACCGTAGCCTGTTATTGTTGCTGTATTGACATCTTAGAATAGAGAAACTGTAAGTCTGATGTTTTATATCTTGTCTTCACGTGTAACCCCCTGGCTGCCGCTAACATCACAGGCCCCACTACCATCTACCCAGGGATCTCTAACACACGCACACTCCAAGAGTGCCCCACTAAGAACCTTCCATCTTATTGCAGCCTCTTATTGTTCTTTGCAAAACCAGAAGGAAGTGTGACCTGTTATAGGTACTGAAATGATGCAATCAATAGATCAATAGAAAATACAATTAAAGTTTTTATTGTGACAATAATTCATATTACAATCTTAGCCAGACATTTAAAAACAATTAAAAGCACATGTGCATAGCTTTCTGAGAAGCTACCAGAAAAATAAGTACATGAATTAGTACTGGTAGCAAATAGTAGCCTAACAATATTGTGCAAAAATGAGCAAAGGTTGCTATTTACCCCTCTCCTACTAAACCTGAGAGTGTAAATAGGTTCCTAAATCTTATAAGGCTGTGGTACAATACCAGCAGTCTAAGCAGCATATAGCAGAAATAGCAGAAGGATTTATAGAAAAAATATCACCAGGTATGAGGAGAGGGGACAGGCTCCCCACGCGTTCCGCCACTAAACCATGTGGCTTCCTCAGGGGTATATCGCTAGGACGATGAATAGGCACTATTTATGGAAATTGGCAAATTGCTCACCTGTGTGGTGTCTCAGCGTGTGCTGTCACTGACTGCGCATGCGCCCGCCGCAAGGTCACATGACGGTCCCAATCCTCCTGCCTTCAACTTTGGGCAGCCATGCAATGTCACGGCCGGGCACACCCCCAGCCAGCACAGCCATGTGATACAAGATATTAAATACACAGGGACGAGCCTGAAGTACAGTGAAGCCCAGTAAATGACAGCGCTGGATGCAATGTATAAAGACAGCATCGTTATATTGGTGTAAAATATGGTCTAATAAACAAAGATGAAGATCACACCGATTGTAAGTCCTAATGAAGAACTATATAGCAGAGGATGTAGTCCAATTGGAAAAACCAAGTAAAGCCGAGGAGTCCAGATAGAAGCAGGATCTTGAATGCAGCATACAAGTCAATTCTTGTGTATATCCATCTTTTGTAATTCTGTATAGCCAGATTCTAGAAGCTGTGAATATCTGAGGCGTCCATAGGGAAGAAAGTGCTTCTACTTGTGTTCCTTTGTGGTGCCATATAAATGATCATGTTTAGAAAAGTGGTTGCCGTGAACAATACTGTGAATCACCCTCCTGGCAAATCTGCCCTAAATAATTGATTCGGTTATTATCTAGCTGGTAAGTAGGAGAATTTGCCCTTATAGAATACATCACTATACAAACATGGAGTAAAAAATGATTCCTCAACTTCTCTTGCAATGGCTCCTGCTCCTGTGGTAGCAGGTGTTGTGGAAGTGGCTCAGGCTGTCGTGGCTGGTGCTGGAGTAGCTGTTACTGTTGAGGGTGCTGTTGGAGATGGTGTAGCTGCTGCTGAGGATCCAGTTGAATTTGTCGTGTATGCGGGTTCTGCTTTGCTTGGTATGGTGGAGTTGAATACAGCCCAGGTGGTGGGTATTGATCAGCTGCACATCAATATTGAATATGCACCATCCTGGCGAATCTTTCCTAAATAATTGATTAGCTTATTATCTAGCTGGTAAGTAGGAGAATTTGCCTTTTTCCGGCGTGAGGCCTGGGTTCGGGAGGAAGCTGGATTTAATGGTGGCTGTCACAGTGCTTCTGCGACCCATGTCTCGGGTTGCAGGGGCACCGTGTGCCCAACCAGGACGGCCGCAGGCTCACTCACCTCTCCTTGCTGTCCGACGCGCACGTTTGCTCTGTGAAATTTAAAGGGCCAGCATGCCGCTGATAAATAGCCTACCTCTTCCTGTGCTCCCTTTGTGCCTCATTGCCATTGAAAAAGTGTTTATGACTTTCTGTGAATTACCCGTTGTGACCTCGACTCCTATCCTGTTCTGCCTGTCCTGACCTTCTCCCTGACAACAACTCCGATTCTACTTGCGGATTCTGTACCTCACCTTGGCCATCACCATGAACAAAGTTGCGCCTGTCGAGCATCCTGGCAGGCTCTGGTAAATACCGGTGCCACTTAGACTCCGCTCTCAGGTTTCGGCTTACGCCATCGCTCACTGTGGTTCAGTGGGTCCAACACCACCACCGACCCTGATGGTAAGATCCGGCAAGGTTCCGCTACCTGAACTGGCTGATCTCATTACCATTGTGGCTCAGCAGTCCCAGCAGATTGCCGTGCAGGGCCAGCAACTTGGCCAGCTCACCGCCATCATGCAGCAGCTTCCTGTTCCTGTGTCACGTTTCGCTACAGCAGCTACTCTGTCTTCTGCAGAACCCAGACTGTGTTTATCCATGCCCTCCAAGTATGACGGAGATGCTAGGTTAGCAGAGGGGTTCATCACCCAGTGTTCCCTGAACATCGAATTGATGCCTACACAGTTTACCACAGAACGGTCTAAGGTGGCATTCGTAATCAGCATGGGCTACCCCTCTCTGGTATAGGAACGACCGGGTCACAGCTAATCTCATTGTATTCCTCACTAAATTCTGGCCCTTCTTTGAGGAATCAGCATCTTCTGCTGAAACAGCCTTACTGAATCTATGTCAAGGGGACTTGTCAGTTGGCGACTACACGGTTAAATTCCGCACTGTTGCCACTGAGCTTTTTTGGAATGAAGCTGCCTTGGTCGCCACCTTTAAGTAGATTTTGGCCTGTCATATGTAACACGCTCTGTCTGCACGGGACCTGCCATCTTTGCTGAGTGATCTCATCACCCTGGCCACTCGGATAGACATCCAGTTCTCAGCGTGTACAGATCAGGACTGGACAACTGCCCCGTCTGGCTCCAGTCTTCCAAAGACCACCACAGCCGTACTCATTGTCTGCTGCAGAGGAGGCCATTCAGGTGGATAAACACCCCAAGAGCGTTCCAGACGTCGACAGGAGAATCTGTGTCTCTACTGTGCCAGCCCGGAGCTCTGTCCACGTCGTCCACAATGTTCTGGAAACGCAGGCACCTAGGGTTTCTGGGAGAAGCGGCCTTAGGTGAGAGCAAAGCTTCTCCACGTCTGAATATCCATGTTCTACTCAACTCTGGGATAGGTAGCCAGTTTCAACCTTCCGCCTTCCTGGAAGCCGCTTGTCATCCAGTGGGCAGATTCTCTGCATCTCGGTCCAGTACCGCACTGAGCCCCTGTGCCTGCAAATTGGGGCATTACACAAGGAGAGACTGTCATTCTTTGTGCTGCTTCGCTCTACGTCTTCTGCTCTGTTGGGTCTCCCGTGGTTGCAACATCACGCTCCTGTGCTCAGACGGCAGACCGGAGAGGGTTCTAAGCTGGGGATCGGAATGCCAGTCATGCTGTTTTCCTCATCCAGTATCCACCACAGCTTCTCCAGTGTCCATCAAGCCTCTGGTGGGTCTCCTTGCTTCGTATATGGACTTTGTGTATGTCTTCTTGGAGAAGCAAGCGGAAATTCTGCCACTGCACCGTCCCTACAATTTCCCATAGACTTGTTGCCTGGTACATCTCCTCCACAGAGTCGGGTATACCCACTTTCTGTGCCTGAAACCGCAGCTATGTCAAGCTATGTGAAGGAGAAAGGAGTATAAAAAAACTCTGACTGGAGCTCCCAATGATTCCAATACGGCTGTTGTTCAAAATTTCTTCAAAGATCTTCAATTATATTCTACTGATGAGGAAAGTTTTGCAACAAGATGTAGGTCACTATTCAGAACGTCCTTAAGGTGCAGTTTTCTCCTTAAACTCACTCAACAGTATGGTAGCAAAAACTAAAAGAGAAAGTAGGCACCAAATCGCATAGTACGTTCTTAAAACCTTGAATTGTATTCTTATAAGTTATACTCACAAGAGTATGTTTAAAATGCGCATAAAACAGTATACAAAACGGGACGCCAGCTCCACTCGCTCGCCCGACCCTGGGTTTCGCCGTTCTCAGCTTCTTCCGGGGCGTGTGCTGACGTCCAATATCAGTCCCGTATTTAAATACTTAATGACCATAGTACATATTACACAAAGTTACATGTGAACAGTACATACATGCATAAACAAAAATGTCCCAATTACATATTACACAAACTTATATGTGAACAGTACATACATAAATACAAATGAACTAAATATATATACTAAACAGAATTAGCAGAAGATTTATAAACCTTGTTCATTCACCATGCTCCAAGTAATTTGTTTCACCTGTGTGACAGGAGGAGTGCAGCCTCTATATCTCTACACACACCTACTTTTCCTCGTCCTCGTATCCACCTGTCTTACTATGCCTATATTCTCTCCCACATAACTTTTTTGACAAAAAAAAATGTTCCGACGGACTTAGTTTTTTAGAGGGGTTCTTTCCCTAACTCTGACTTAATACAATCCAAGCGTCTTTCAACTACACATTGGTCTTTCATTTTGATATGTGTATGTGCGTGTGAACTGCAACCAAAAATCTCTAATCCCATTGTTATTCGAATATTCAAACGATTAACCGGTTCGCGACCGCCCGCCGTGTATTCACGGCGGCGGTCGCGTTCCGATGCATGGAGAGGGCTCGCGGGCCGAGCCCTCTCCATAGCCGGTAAGTCTCTGCTGCATATTGCATAGTGCCGGCACCGATCGCGGGTGTTTTCTTGCTGATCGCCGCCGGCAAAGCTACTAGGGTGCTAGGATCGCCGCCGGCAAAGCTGCTAGGGTTAAAGTACCCGAGGGAGTCTGAAAAATAGTAAAAATAAAAATAAAAAAAAAGTTAAAAAAAAAAATTAATAAAAAAACCTAAAAATTCAAATCACCCCCCTTTCCCTAGAACTGATATAAATATAAATAAACAGTAAAAATCATAAACACATTAGGTATCGCCGCGTCCAAAAATGCCCGATCTATCAAAATATGATAGCGGTTTTTCACTGCGTTTAACCCCGTAACGGAAAATCGCGTCCAAAGTCAAAACTGGCACTTTTTTGCCATTTAAAAAAAAATTCAAAATTCTATAAAAAGTGATCAAAAGGTCGTACAGTCCTAAAAATAATACAATTGAAAACATCATCAAAAGTCGCAAAAGATGACACCACCCTCAACTCCATACAACAAAGTATGAAAAAGTTATAAGCACAAGAAGACAGCAAAATAAAAAAAAAAAATTGTGTACATGTATGAAAACATTATAAAACCTATACAAATTTGGTATCCCTGTAATCGTATTGACCCAAAGAATAAATTAGATGCGTCACTTGTGGCGTGAAGTGAAAGCCGTAATATCCAAGCCCACAAGAATACGACACAAATGCGTTTTTTCACCATTTTCACTGCATTTGGAATTTTTTTCCCGCTTCCCAGTACATGGCATGGAATATTCAATGCGATCACTATGAAGTGCAATTTGTTACGCAAAAAACAAGCCATCACATAGCTTTTTACGTGTAAAAATAAAAAAGTTATAGAATTTTGAAGGTGGGGAGTGAAAAATGGAAATGAAAAAACGGGAAAGGGCCCGTTCCTTAACCGGTTAAATGTGATTGGAGATATGCTAGAGTGCATGTGAACTACAACAAAAGTCTCTAATACTTTTGTGGTGTGAAAGTGAATGAATATGAATGTGAACGGGTGTGTATATGCATATACATATTTATTTATTTGTTTATTTTTTTTATTTAATCCTACCTATCTAGCTATAGACCTATAAGTGTAATGTGACCGCAAATGTTTGCACTGTATATTGTAGTGTACAAATTAGTTCAACTGTAATTACTGTGTTTAAATAATCTAACATTCTTTGAGAAAACATTTCAATTCAAAATCGATGTTGAGTCCACCTGGTGTGAGAGTGCCCAACTTATGTATCCAAAAGCCTTCTTTTTTACTAAGTTTAACATCCACCCGTTCACCTCGCCAATGTGTCTTAATTTTTTCTAGCACTGAAAAATATAATAAATTAGGATTGGAATTATGGAACTTCTTGAAATGTGCCGATACGCTATGAGTAAGGATCCCCTTTCTGATATTCCTATAATGTTCCGCCACCCTAGTTTTAACTTTACGTCCAGTTCTCCCAACATAACCTAATCCACAGGGGCATAACAGAATGTAGATGACATTGTTCGTATTACAGTTCGTCTCCTCTTTTAAAGTAATTTTATGCCCGTTCACCTCTACGTTATCTCTAATTTGTTTTCTCATCGGTCCAGTCTCACTGCAGGCTTTGCATGTCTCACAGTAAGTTAATCTCTTATCCCTATTTATTTTTTGTTGTTCAATGTTTTCTCTCACATAACTTCTAGTCAAGATGTCCTTTAACGTTGGAGCCTTTCGGAACACTATCCTGGGTTTTTCTATTAGATTTTTTCCTCCGATCGGGTCATTTTTTAAAATGTGCCAGTGTCTTTGTATGCTAGACTTAATCTGCAGAGCTTTTTGTGAAAAAGTGGTGACGAATAGGGTTAATTGTCGCGTCGTCTACCTTATATTTATTTTTTCTTGTAATAGAATTTTTTTCTAAAAGCCTTTCCGGATAACCTCTTTCCCTGAACCTACTTTTAATAATTTTTGTCTGTTCTTCTGCATCTCGTTTGTTCATGCAGTTTCTTTCAATTCTATTAATTTGCCCTCTCGGTATATTATCTATCCGAGGTCTATGGTGGCAACTATTATATTGAATATAGCTATTTACGTCCACCGGCTTAAAATAGTTTCTACTACTTATCTTATTACCCTCATGATACAATTCTAAATCCAGAAAATACTTACTTTCGTTCTTCTCATGTGTAAATTTTAAGTTGTAATCGTTCATGTTTATGTATTTTATGAATTTCTTTAATTCTTCGTTATTACCCCTCCAAATAATCACGCAATCATCTATGTAACGTTTAAATAATAAAATGTTTTTACTGAAAATGTTGCGAGGCCCAAAAATATATTCCTCTTCCCATTTCTCCATGTACAGGTTGGTGAAGGACGGGGCAAATTTGTCACCCATTGCCGTACCACCAACCTGTACATAGAAACCATGGTCGAACCAAAAATAGTTGTGCTGTAAACAAAATCGTGTAGCCTTTAAAAGAAAGTAACGTTTTTGCCATCCAATATTGTGGTTGTTCATTAATCTCTCCTTTATGGCTAACAGACCCAAGTTCTGTGGAATCGAAGTATATAGAGATGAAACATCGACTGAGCACAATAGTATGTCTTTCTCTTCTCCTATATTCCTCTCAGAATATCGATCAGGTGTTGGGAATCCCTAAGGCAGTGGTGGCGAACCTATGGCACTGGTGCCAGAGGTGGCACTCAGAGCACTCCTTCTGGGCACCCAGGCCATCACCCCAGAACAGAGTTTCCAGGCAGGACTCAAAACTACCTCCTGCAATCCCTGGCCACACAGGATGTGCTGTGATCCGTGCTATTTTAAAGCTACACATCCTTAGCTGCCTGGGATTACAGGAGAAGCATGGAGGTGCAGACAAGGCTGCATTATTATTGGAGCTCCTGCAATTCTTCCTGTTCAGGGGACCCTGGAAGCTACAATGATAGTCAGAATTTCTCCTCTTTCTCTTAATTGTATTGGTGTCCTCAGGATGCAAAACCGGTAGCAACATGTCACTTCTTAAATAGCCATGTTGGCACTTTGCATTTAAATAAGTGTGTTTGGTTGTAGTTTGGGCACTTGGTCCCTAAAAGGTTCGCCAACACTGCCCTAAGGTATGATTTCATGATTTTAGTCATAGGTTGCAAATACCAATCCACAAATTCGCCTAGGCGACATGTGACTGAATCTATGCCTGACTCTATAGGTCTGCCAGGAGGGTTAAGTGGATCCTTATGCACTTTAGGTAAATAGTATATGACTGGGGTCCTGGGGGTGTGTATATTTAAATACGCAAACTCTTTAGCATTGATGACATCATAATCCTTACCCCAATTTAAGAGTTTAATAAGGTCTTTTTTATACTCTACTGCAGGATCACTCCTCAACTTCATATAAGTGGAAGCGTCATTGAGTTGCCTATACACCTCTTTATAGTAATCCGACTTTACCCCCCCCCCCCTTTATCGGTGCTTTTAATAATAATATTTTGTTCTCCCTAAGTTCTTTTAGGGCCGACCTCTCATTTCTACTCAAATTATCTCTATTTATATCATTTTTTATTTTGCTGAAATCATTAAGAATCAACCTTTTAAACGTATCAATGCAATCATTATTTGCCATGGGTGGTGGTATAAAATCTGATTTATTCTTCAAAGTTGTGTAATTATTAGTACTTTTTATTCAAAAAATATTTTTTCAAGTTAATATTCTGTACATATTTGTTAATGTCAATATAAGATTGGAAAATGTTCATCTTAGTTTCGGGGGCGAATTTTAGTCCTTTGTTAAGTAATGAAATATGATGTTGGTTCAACTGCATTTTGCTAAGATTAAAAATACCTGCTGTGTCTATGTTTCTTTTGTCCTCTTGATCTCTACCCTGCTTTTTTCTTCTTCTCCCTCCTCGTCTAGTTTTCTTTTCCCCATTCTTATGTTTTCTAGATGGGCATTGCCAATTTTCTGATGGGGAAAATTTTGTTTATTCATATGGGGACTATTCACATATTGTGACAAAGGGGCAAACCTATTTGAGGAGTAATAATCGATAAAACTGGATTCAAAATAGCCACTCCTTCTTTGCTCTTTATTTGGGGTCAATGTCCTATGGTGGTTGTAATTCCTAGGTTCATGTCTCTCATATTGTTGATTGTACCCCCTAGGTTCATATTTCCCATAATATTGATCATTTAGTGATCTCTTTCCTCTATATGGGGAATAGTGAGTTTGTTCCTTTGGTCGTGTATAAATGTTTTTTTTTTTGTCTGTCATTCCTAAACCTGTATTGATCACTGGGATACCTCGAAGGTCTTCCTATCTCTATGGAGATTATATCTCCCATCCTCCTGTCCTTTGTAGTCATCGTCTGATTGTTTTCGTCTTCTACTAATATCTATTTGTTCTTCATAGTGAACCACTTCCTGTTTTAAACCAGGATTCATCTTGTTGATACTTTCCAGTGTATTTTCCTCTAAGCTTATACTATTATTTTTCTTGTTCCATCTATAAACAATATTGTCTGCGTAATCCCTTTTTATTTTGTTTAGCTTTTTACATTTTCTCGCTCTCACTTCTTGTTCAGCTTTTTTGACATTTTTTTGACACTTACTAGATAGTTCTCTATAATCCTCTAGTCCCTTAAAAGGTTCTAATTTATTCTTGTACTCTTCTACATTTTTACTAATAGTTTCCAATTTTCTTCTTCTAACTTCAATTATAAACCTCATGACATTAAAAGAGCACTGGTTCAATACCTTCTCCCAAACCATGTGTTCATGTGCATCATTACTATCGTTATTCAGTGCTTTTCAGTGCTAGAAAAAATTAAGACACATTGGCGAGGTGGACGGGTGGATGTTAAACTTAGTAAAAAAGAAGGCTTTTGGATACATAAGTTGGGCACTCTCACACCAGGTGGCCTCAACATCGATTTTGAATTGAAATGTTTTCTCAAAGAATGTTAGATTATTTAAACACAGTAATTACAGTTGAACTAATTTGTACACTACAATAAACAGTGCAACCACTTGCGGTCACATGACACTAATAGATCTATAGCTAGATAGGTAGGATTAAATAAAAAAAAATATATATATGTATATGCATATACACACCCGTTCACATTCATATTCAGTCACTTTCACACCACAAAAGTATTAGTTTTGTTGTAGTTCACATGCACTCTAGCATATCTCCCCTCACATTTAATCGTTTGAATATTCGAATAACAATGGGATTAGAGATTTTTGGTTGCAGTTCACACGCACATACACATATCAAAATGAAAGACCAATGTGTAGTTGAAAGACGCTTGGTCTGTTTTAAGTCAGAGTTAGGGAAAGAACCCCGTCGTCGGAACAATTTTTTTTTTTTTGTCAAAAAAGTTATGTGGGAGAGAATATAGGCATAGTAAGACAGGTGGATACTGCACGAGGAAAAGTAGGTGTGTGTAGATATATAGAGACTGCACTTCTCCTGTCACTCACACTGTTGAGTGAGTTTAAGGAGAAAAACTGCACCTTAAGGACATTCTGAATAGTGACCTACATCTTGTTGCAAAACTTTCCTCATTGGTAGAATATAATTGAAGATCTTTGAAGGAATTTTGAACAACAGCCCGTTTTGGAATCATTGGGAGCTCCGGTCAGAGTTTCTTTTTATATTCCTTTCTTTATTGTTTAAAGTGGGACTTGTTGGATCGCTCTTAGACTGTGGTGTTAGCTCCTGTGGTATTAGCTCCTGTGGTATGGAAGTGTGCTGCACTGTCTTTTTATAATATATGTGAAGGAGAATATGCAGGAGGGGTTCATACGCAAGTCCTCTTCCCCAGCGGTGCTGGGTTTTTCTTTGTGGCCAAAAAGGATAGTTCACTCCGTCCATGCATAGACTATTGCAATCTCAATAAAGTTACGGTGAAGAACCGCTACCCACTACCTCTGATCACGGAAGTCTTCGACCACTTATGTGGAGCCAAGGTTTTCACCAAATTAGACCTATGTGGGGTGTATAATCTCATCCACATTCATTATACGTGTGTCGTGGTCTACCTGGTTGACATCCTAGTGTTCTCTGTGGACCTCGAGTCCCATCAGGCTCAAGTACGTCTCGTACTCCGGTGCCTAAGGGCCAACTGTCTGTATGCCAAGCTCGAGAAGTGCCTATTCCATCAAAAGAGCCTTCCTTTCCTCGGGTATATCATCTCTGACTAGGGACTACAGAAGAATCCAACGAAATTGGATGCTGTCCTTCGGTGGCCTCGCCTGGTGGGACTTCATGCCATCCAGAGATTCCTGGGCTTCATTAATTATTACTGGCAGTTCATACCACATTTTTCCTCCCTTGTGTCTCCCACTTGGCGCTGACCAAGAAAAACAACAATCCTAAGCTTTGGCCACTGATGGCTGAAGAAGCTTTCTCCAATCTGAAGTCTGCCTTTGCCTCTACTCCTGCACTCACTCGGCCTGATATGGAGAAACCGTTCCTGCTTGAGGTTGATGCCTCCTTGCTTGGAGTTGGAGCCGTTCTCACCCAGAAAGGGCCCAAAGGCCAAACTCTCACTTGCGGTTTCTTCTCGGAAACCTTCTCAGCCACAGAGAAGAATTCCTCCATAGGTGATCGGGAGCTTCCTGCAATAAAAGCTTGCCTTGGAAGAGTGCCGTTATCTTCTGGAAAGCTGGTCATCTGGTATATATATATATATATATATATATATATATATATATATATATATATATATATATATATATATATACACGTATCTCCAGACCGCTCAACGCCTTAATCCACGACAGGCTTGTTGGTCCCATTTCTTCTCTCGCTCCAACTTCCAGATCCATTTCCATCCAGTAGAGAAGAATGTCAAATCCAATGCCCTTTCTTGTGCTTCTGATATTATTCTTCTGAACCAGCTCCTCAACATATCATTCCTCCTCATTGTTGTTGCCACTCCAGTGGATCTGCAGCAAATTCCTCCTGGCAAGACCTATGTCCGACCTGCCCTTTGGAAGAGGATATTATCTTGGGGACATTGCTCTCTTGTGGCTGGGCAGCCTGGGTGCAGAGGTCTGTCGCTCTCATCTCTTTTTTTTTTACTGTTGGCCAGGTCTGATCAAGGATGTACAAGACTTTGTGAGTTCTTGTGCTTTCTGTGCCCAAAATAAGTAATCAAATCTCAAGCCAGTAGGTCTGCTTCTGCCACTGCCTATACCCAGCTGCCCGTGGGCTCACATGGCCATGGACTTTATGATGGATCTTCCACTTTCTTCCGGTAATATCGTCATCTGGGTGGTCACAGACTGTTTCTCTAAAATGCCCCACTTCGTAAATTAGTATTGTAGAGCAGTGTATTGGACTTGAGCCAGTGATCAGATCCTTCCAGTCCAAGGCTGTCATGGCAACTGGGCGCACCGTCACGCCACTATCATTTAAATGGCGGCGGCTCTGCAATCAAGGGCTTAATACTAACAATCAGTGCTAGCACCGATCACGGGTATTAGCCATGGGTGTTTGCTGCAATATGCAGCAAACTCCACTTCTGTATGACAGTGTTAGTCTATGTATGACGTAGAGCGTTAAGAGGTTAAAAAAGTATGCATTTTGCATAAATGTCTAGTTTCTACAGTGAATGTGTAATGGCCTGCCCACTGCAGTGTCTATTACGAAATAATGATCCTGTTAGAACTTATGTGTGCCATCTACTGTCTATATTTGGTAGCACGGTTGCTTCATTTCTGCCTGGAAAGGAAAGGTTAT
Organism: Engystomops pustulosus; assembly: GCF_040894005.1. Taxonomy (NCBI): domain Eukaryota; kingdom Metazoa; phylum Chordata; class Amphibia; order Anura; family Leptodactylidae; genus Engystomops; species Engystomops pustulosus. The sequence continues at coordinate 134,848,465 of NC_092416.1, read as the reverse complement.
TTATGTTGACCAATGAGATGTAGTGTTAATAACAAATTGTACAAAGGTCTCGGTTGGCTAACACCTGAACTGACCACTCCCAAGGGAAGTTTATAAAACCCCTTGTGGCTGGAAATTCTTGGGTCTTTGCTGAGATTGATTCCTGATGAGAGGTTGTGTCCGAGCCCTGCTGTCTCAGATATATTGGCTGCAGATATATCAGGCCTCCTGCAGCAGCCTTGACTCCTAACAGGGAATACCAACAAAGATACCCACTACAATAGAATATAATCCCTATACCAATCAAAGGATGAATACCAATAAGCAGTACATAGGATCAAAATCTTACCACTATCAATACACAAGTACCATATTCGTAGTAAATTATTCAAACTTTATTTAGCCACAAAATGACACTCAAATGGATTAAAAACAAAATTAAAACCACAGAAACAACAAGACAAAGGGTGGTGGTCAGAATAGTAATAGCTATACATCCCTCAATGGGGTATCCCAGTCAGACACAAAAGGATAGTTAGAATATAAGTTATAAAGACAGTACCAATGCCCAAAACAGGGCACAATGTAACCCACTGCTGTGGTGGCCTTGGCCTGTTGCCCATGTTGAAACTCGTGTACTGGAAATAAAGGAACTATGATTGACATCCCTGGTCTCCATGTGATCCCTGCCCCAAAGCTGAATAACAACAAGGGTCTCCTATCTACCATTGCAGCATCTCCCTCTCTTTTCTTGCAATCTACCTGCCGGATACCTACCTGTCATGGATGAGGCCTGTTTCTCTAGTATCCAGCCACCGTGACCCCATTGAACTGCACTCAACCAGCCACTTGGGTACCAAATGGAATACAGCTGCCCCCAAGACCGAAAAGGTTTGGCCTGGTGGAGGATGTTGCAGAGTCACATGCATTTTATCACCGACACTAGTTTTCAGCTCAATGACCAGACTCGATTTTTCAAATCTGACATGTCTCACGATAATTGGTTACAACTTCGGAACACTTAAACATATCTAGGTGATTTTGAGACTGTTTTCTCGTGACACATTGTACTTCATGTTAGTTATAAAATGTAAGTGATTGTAAGTTTTGCGTTTCGTTCTGGAAAAAAAGTGAAAATTTGGCAAAAGTTTGTAAAAATTCTTCATTTTCCAAGTTTGAAATGTTCTGCTTTCCAGACAGGAAGTAAAACTACCCAAAAAGCTTAATACAGGCAGTCCCCGGGTTACATACAAGATAGGGTCTGTAGGTTTGTTCTTAAGTTGAGTTTGTATGTAAGTCGGAACTGTATATTTTATCATTGTAACCCCAGCCAGAACTTTTTTGGTCTCTGTGACAATTGGATTTTAAAAATGTTGGGTTGTCATAAGAATCAGGATTAACACTAAAGCTTCATTACAGACACCTGTGATAACTGTTACAGCTGATTATTGTAGCCTAGGGCTAAAGTACAATAAATTACCAATATCCAGAGGTCCGTTTGTAACTATGGGTCGTATGTAAGTCGAGTGTTCTTAAGTAGGGGACCGCCTGTAATTAACATTTACGGAATGTCTGCTTTATGTTGGGATGATATTTTATGCATCCTCCCATTTTTCTAGGATGTTATGAGGCGCAGAACTTTAGGTGCCATTTTTCTCATTTTCATGAAAATTGCCAAAACTCACATTTTGAGGGACAACTCAGCTTTCAAGTGACTTTGAAAGGCCTAAATAATAGTAAAACCTCATAAATTACCCCACTATAGAAACTTCACCCCTCAACGCATGTAAAACAACTTCTATTAAGTCTATTAACCCTTTAAGTGTTTCACATGGGTTAAAACAATATGGACCTGCGATTTAGAAACTTTAGAATTTTTTGGGAAAATACATTCATTTAGGGCAAAACTGACCGTTTCAGAATAAATTAAATAATGAAATGTACTACAACGTTTGAAGCCCAGTTCCTCCCGAGTGTACTGATACCTCATATGTGGTGGTATCCCTCGGTAAGCACACCGGGGGGGGGTTCGATCTAAGGTGGGGACACATACACGCCGCGGTCAAGCATGGGGTTAAATACCCAGGCTCAGAGTTTTTCTGATCCCCGGTGTTAATGCCGGGTCGGAGCTGTGATATCACAGCCCGACCCCGGCACTTGCAGGACCTGATGTCCCGAAATCTTTAGTACCCTTAATGACTGCCGTAAAAAGACGATAGGGCAGTCATTAAGGGGTTAATATTTAAGGGGATAATATTTTTATCTCATAAGCTGTAAAAAAGAAAAAAAAAAAGGTCCAATAGGAACATCAGTACCCATTAGTCACTAAAATATAAAACTTTATCATGAGCTGGTTATAATATATGGCACTTAGAATGGATTAAATATACACATATTTTTAATACAAGCACTAGGCTCTTAATGCAAGTTTGTCTGAACTAGGATTTACACTTCACAGTGTTTAAATTGTTTTTATCTTTTCGTCAAAGATGTAGTGATTAAATATTAAAAGATATTTGTATTTTTTTTTATATATAACAGTTCAACCTTTTCTCACTTGTCAATATTTGGATTGCCTAAAACGCCAAATAACGTCACTGCTCCCTCAGCTTGTATATCCATCTACCATCCCATATAGATTGTGAGCCCTCAAAGGCAAAGTCCTCCCTTCCATTGTTTCTGATCTCTGTAGTTTCTGTACTTGTTCTCGTCTTAAATGAACAATAACATGGAATTAATGGTGCTCTATAAATACGTTTTCTCACAGTACAGGGCCCAGATCACTGTGCGATCACGTGGCCAGTTCACAGTCCCATTACAGTCATGTGCATTAAAAGAAAAAAAATCATAGAGTTTAAATTACAAGTAAAAGTACATATTAAAAAAATTAAGAATATGCTCCAACAAATAAAATAGAGCATTAATTAATGACTGAGCACTAGATAAGAGGTTCCATAAAGTTTCTCACAGCATGGATCCCACAAACTGAGCACATAAGCGCAGGATGAGGGTCCATGCATCAGCCAAGTCTTTTGGCTGAATTGCAGGACCAGTACTGTAACAATCTTGGTCTTTACCAAGCAATGCCCAGTTTAGCATCCTTTTCAATTACATGATAGAAATCTTTACCATCTTTAAAGTGTATGCTTTGAAGGCAGAGAATGGATAATTTTATAAGCAGAGTAGGTTTTGCAAGGAGCCCCTACAGGCAGCTTTCTTTAGGGATCTATCCTTCCAACACTTGCACTTAGCAGAATACACACTATTATATGCATATATCATACTAGTGTTCTTAGTTTACACTACAGAATGACAGACTTTCCTTTGCAATGCACAGGGAGGCATTTTTTTGCATTGCATAATACCAGGGCCAAATGGTTTTCCATTGGAGAAACTACTTGCTTTAATGGGGTTAAATGAAAGCTATGAAAATTAACTAAAGGTGGCGAACTACTTACCTTCTGGTGCCCTGTGGAAACATGGCCGCCGGACCAGTGCTGGACTCAGCTTCCGGCCGGCCGTGGCCGGGCACGCCTGTCCATCCCTATTCCCAGCAGTGTGTATGGGGGCCGGAAGGTTGTCTGGTCCGGCCGGAAGCGGAGTCCAGCGCTGCTCCGGCGGCCATGTTTGTTTACATGGCACACAGACCGGAGCAACAGCAGTGCGGGACACCGGATGGTAAGTAGTTCTTTATTTTTTTAAGCAGCCCCCTCCGGACACCTTTACTTAATTTTCATAACTCTCGGACAACCCCTTTAAGGTGCTGAATAAACGGCTAGTGATGACCAATTAGAGCAAGTTTGACACATGACACTATAGCACAACATCAATGTGGCACCAGGTACTTTCTAAGGCTACATTCACACTAATGTGTGCCCGCCATGCCAGCGCACGGGAGAGGAGGAGGGGGTGAGCTCTGCCCGCCCCTGCCCCTCTCCATAGAGATGCATGGTGCCATAATATGGGGAATGATAGGACATGTCTTAATCTTTTCCCGGGTAGAGAAACAGTATGGTGCCGCACCGTACAACTCCATGCGCCCATTGCTGGCCTATGGGGGACGTATATGATAAGTTCCACAGTATGATATCTGCAATTTTCAGGGATAGTATACAGACCTTTATTTCTCAGATTATCCTTGTGAACAATGTATTTAGCCATCTAAAATAAGAAGCACGTTGGGGCAAGGGAAACCGGGGCAGATTTTCACAGGTATGAACCAATACATTGCTAGACATGTTCTGAAGCAGCTTAAAGCTAATCAGCCACTTAAAGCTGAAAGATACTCACCCCGCTCCCAGCATTAGAGGGAGAGGTACGTGGGGGGGGGGGCGGTCAAGGTGCGGGGTGGGGGGTGTTGCATAATTAGCAGCACCAGGATCAGATGAAGAGAAGAGGAGGCAAGTATCTTTAGCTGTTTGTTTAAGTGGTTGATTTCCTTTAATGGTTAAAATCAGGATCCAGTAAGCAAACTTAAAAGGGGTATTCCCATCCAGGCATTGACATTTAATTTAATTCATTTGCCACATGCAAACATTTCTTCAATTGGATGTTATTAAAAAAAAATGTTCCTGTGTGAAGATAACTTCTCATAAATGTCGCCATGTTGTCCCTTAGAAACCAAATAGCTTCCTCGAATACGACCACCTCACTCTAGCAGTGGTGGCCAGACATGTCCTATTTAGTCCTGCCTGACCTCCTGGATTCAGCATCCTTTACCAGAGGACAGCTGCGGGACATGTAGTAACTCCTGGACATTTCATATACCAAAACCTCGTTTCTTTGTGCAATCCCTCCAGCAGAGGTGGCCCAAGGACACAGTCTGGTTTCTTAGGGACCATATGACTACATTTATCTTCACCTAGGTATATTTTTTTTAATAACATCTAATTGAAGAAATGTATATATATGGCATATTAATTCAACTGAATGTTAATACCCGGATGAGAATACCCCTTTAATGTTCTTTGATAGAGATAGAAAATAACCTAGTAGTTTTTTTAACCTTTGCAAATATATCACCATTTCTATATTAACTGTAGATTTTCCTGCTTCGCATCTCACCCATTTTCTATTAGGGTCATTCAGGATATTGAAATGGTGAATTAGGACTCACCGGTAATTCGGTTTCCATCTAGTCCTCCATGACGGCCCACTTGGAGGATGACCCTTGACCTCTGTAGGGACAGGAAGCAGAGAGGTTAAAAGCCTCCCCCCCTCATCCTCCCGCCAGTGTCTACCAAATAACTACACCGGTGGAAGATACAACATAATTTTATTCTGCATGTTTTGTATTCACATACAAAGAATATCAACAAAATTAGAGAAAACCTTGGGAGGGAAAAATATATAGGCCGTCATGGAGGACTAGATGGAAACCGAATTACCGGTGAGTCCTAATTCACCATTTCCATAACGTCCCCCATGACGGCCCACTTGGAGATCTACCAAATAAGTAGAATCAGGGCGGGACCACTGCCTGGAGCACCTTCCGACCGAAGGCGAGATCCTGTGAGTTAGGCAAGTCCAGCCGGTAGTGTTTAACGAAGGTGGATGAAGAAGACCACGTGGCAGCTCTGCAGATTTGCTCGAGAGAAGCGCCCCTTCTTTCCGCCCAGGAGGCAGATATGGCTCTAGTGGAGTGGGCTTTCAGGTTAGGAGGAACCTCTTTCCCTTGCTCTGTATAACACTTGGCTATGGCCATTTTTAACTATCTGGCTATCGTAGTCTTAGATGCCTTTACCCCTTTGTTCTTCCCCTGAAACTGAACAAAGAGATTGTGATCCTTGCGCCAGGACTCTGTGGCTTGTAAATAAGCTAAAACCGAGCGTCTTACATCCAAGGAGTGCCACGCTATTTCCTTGCTTGAAGAGGGATTCCCACAAAAGGATGGAAGGATTATTTCCCGATTCCTGTGAAAATCCGACACCACCTTGGGGACGAAACTCGGATCTAGAGTCAGAACTATCCTGTCGGGAAGAATGCACATATAAGGCTCTCTAATAGAAATGGCTTGGAGTTCACCTAACCTCCTAGCTGAAATCACAGCTATTAGGAGGGAGGTTTTTAAAATTACATTTTTTATATTAGAGTTATCCAAGGGTTCAAAGGGAGGCCTGGAGAGAGCATCTAATACCAGGGAGAGATCCCATGAAGGAACTTGCTTCAAAATCTGAGGCCTGATCCTGTTCGCGCCTGTAATAAATCTTTTGACCCACCTGTGATCTGCCATGGGATGGTCGAAGAATGCGCTAAGAGCCGAGATCTGGACTTTCAAGGTGCTTGTAGAAAGACCGATTTCTAGGCCCCTTTGTAGGAAGTCTAGGACCTGCAAAATATTTGTGTTAGCTTGAGCGGGGGGATTAGCCCCACAAAAGGTTACAAACTTTTTCCATATTTTATAGTATATTGCGAAGGTAACCTTCTTCCTACTTGCCTTCAATGTGGCTATCACAGCTCGGGAGAGGCCCTGGGATCTTAAGAACTCGGACTCAGGATCCAAGCTGCCAATTGGAGTCTTCCCGGATCTGGATGAAGTATCGGACCTTGGTTCAGGAGGTCCTTCCGAACCGGTAGGATTAGAGGTTGTTGGATGGATAGAGATCTCAACAGCGGATACCAACTTCTTTTTGGCCAATTTGGGCAGATCAAGATCACCCTCGCCCTGTCGAGCAAGATCTTCCTGAGGACTCTTGCGACTAAGGGAATAGGGGGAAAGGCATACACGAGACTTCCGTTCCAGCGATGGCTGAACGCATCCATGTAATCCCTGGACTCGCTGGCCTCCAGAGAATAGAATTGCTGGCACTTTGTATTTTCCCTCGTGGCGAACAAGTCGATTTGGGGAATACCCCAGATGCTGGTTAGATGTAGAAAAACTTCTTGGTTGAGACACCATTCGTTGGGTCGGATTACCTTCCTGCTGAGATAATCCGCCTCTCTGTTTAGGGTTCCCTTCAAATGAGTGGCCGAGATGGAAAGCGAGAATTAGACTCACCGGTAATTCGTTTTCCATCTAGTCCACCATGACGGCCCACCTGGAGGATTACCCCTTGACCTCTGCAGGGACAGGAAGAAGAGAGGTTAAATGTCCCTCCCCCTGCATCCCTCGCCAGTGTTCTACCAAATAATCACACCAAGGAAGGATGCAAGAGGTTTTATTAGCATGTTACTCCACATACAATGAAAAAACCAGATAATCACGTTTTGTAAGGGTTGGGAAAAAATTCCAGGCCGTCATGGTGGACTAGATGGAAAACGAATTACCGGTGAGTCTAATTCTCGCTTTCCATGACGTCCCCCATGACGGCCCACCTGGAGATATACCAGATAACAAAAGGAATTTTTTAGGGAGGGACTACTGTTTGCAGAACTTTTCTACCAAATGACAGGTCCTTGGTAGAATGCAAGTCCAGTCTGTAATGTTTCGCAAAGGTTGTGGAACTGGACCAGGTTGCGGCTTTACAGATTTGGTCCAGGGAAGCTCCTGCCCGCTCTGCCCAGGAAGTGGCTACTGCCCTGGTAGAATGGGCCTTAAGATTTGTAGGAGCTTCTAAGTTTTGGATAGAATAACAGTCCCGGATAGTCTGTCTAATCCAGCGGGCGATGGTGATCTTTGACGCTTTTCTTCCTCTGTTCTTGCCCTGGAACTGAAGAAACAAGTTTGAGTCTTTCCGCCAGTTATTAGTTGTTTCGAGATAGTGTAACACTATTCTTCTCACGTCTAAAGTATGCCATTTAGCTTCTCCCGAGGTTTTTGGTTTTTGGCAAAAGGAGGGGAGAATAATTTCCTGGCTACGATGGAAATCTGTAGTTACTTTGGGCAGGAAATTTGGATCAAGCATCAGGGATATTCTATCATCCGTAATTTTAAGGTAAGGTTCATTAATGGAGAGTGCCTGGATTTCTCCTAACCTTCTAGCAGTTGTTATAGCAACAAGAAAGGCAGTTTTAAGGGTGATATTTTTTATGTTAGCGTCCTCTAGAGGCTCGAAGGGCCCCTGTATAAGGCCATTCAGGACTATTGATAAGTCCCAGGGAGGAGTCCTGACAGGACATTTAGGACTTAGTCTAGAAGATGCTCTAAGGAATCGTCTTACCCACCTATGGTCAGCCAGAGAGACGTCAAAGAAAACGCTGAGGGCTGAGACTTGGACCTTTAGTGTGCTGGTCCTTAGGCCTTTGGTCAGTCCTGCTTGAAGAAACTCCAATATCTGCTGTATGTTAGGAGAGGACAGATTAGGAATTTCAGGATGGCAAAAGGATACAAATCTTTTCCAAATTTTGTGGTAGATTGCTGAAGTAACTGGCTTCCTACTTGCCTGTAATGTTGCAATGACTTCTTCTGAGAGACCTTTAGCTTTCAGCATTTGTTTCTCAGGATCCAGGCTGATAGATGGAGTGATTCTGGATTTGGATGATGAAAGGATCCCTGGTATAGGAGATCCTTCCTTAGAGGGAGAATAACTGGTTCTTCCAGGGCCAAGTTCTTCAGTGCTGGAAACCAACTTCTTTTTGGCCAGAAGGGTACTATCAGGATAATTCTGAGATCTTCTTGTCTTATTTTTTGTACTGTTCTTGATATCAGAGGAAGTGGAGGGAAGGCATAGGCCAGTCTTGAGTGCCAACTGTGGCAGAAGGCGTCTAGAAGATAGTCTGGGGTATTCTTCTGTAGGGAGAAGTAATGGTCTGCTTTTTTGTTTTCTCTGGTGGCAAATAGATCTATTTGTGGTACTCCCCATTTCTGGGTTAACTGGAAGAAGATTTCCTTGTTTAGGCACCACTCGTGGGGATCCAGAGTGTATCGGCTTAGGAAATCTGCCTCTTTGTTTTCTGACCCCTTTAGATGGGTTGCCGTCAGAGACAGGACATTTTCTTCCGCCCAGAGAAAGATCTTCCTTGATATTTTTTGGAGAGATGCTGATTGTGTGCCCCCCTGGCGTCTGAGATAGGCGACTGTGGTCGTGTTGTCCGATAATATTTTTAGGTTTTTTCCTTGTACTTGATCCGAGCAGGCCTTCAGGGTTTCCCAGACTGCCTTCAGTTCTTTGTAATTTGATGATCTGCTTATCTCTGACTGGGACCACTGACCTTGAATCAGTTTCCCCGGAAGTTTCGCTCCCCAACCTGTCTTGCTTGCATCTGTTAGGATTGATGTTACTGGCCAATTGTTCCATTTTAGGCCCTTGGAGAGGTTTTCCACTGTCTTCCACCAATTTAGTGAACTTTTTACCCATAAGGGAATGTTGGTTTTTCTTTCCAGGTGGTTTAGATTTTTGTCCCAGGACGAGAGAATCCAAATCTGAAGATCTCTTGTGTGACTTTGAGCCCAGGGGACAGCAGCTATACAGGATGTGAGAAGGCCCAGGAGTTTCATAGCTTCCCGGATTGAGCACTTCTGTTTGGTTTGGAACAGAGATACCTGTAGGGTGAGATTTTTGATCTTCTCTTCTGGGAGAATTGAGTGTTGATGTACTGAGTCCAACAATATTCCCAGAAATTTTTGCTTGGTACTTTTGGGATTGCCAATGTCATGTCTCTCTGGGATAACAAGGTTTCTTCTGAGCCTGAGACTAGGAGGAGATCGTCCAAGTAAGGAATCAGTAGTATGTTTCTTTGTCTCAGAACTGCTACTACCTCTGCCATAATTTTTGTGAATAGTCTGGGAGCTGAGGAGATCCCGAATGGTAGAGCTCTGAATTGGAAGTGTCTTACCTGGTTTTCCGGGGACCGGATGGCAAATCTCAGGAATTTTTGAGAGATGGGATGGATTGGGACGTGGTAATACGCGTCTTTTAAGTCTATGGTGCAAAGAGCTGCCCCTTTGGGGATCAATGGTGTTGTGGATTTTAGGGACTCCATCTTGAATCTTCTGTATTTGATATGGGTATTCAGACTCTTTAAGTTTATGATCATCCTGTAGGCTCCATTCGGTTTCTGAACTAAGAAGAGGGGGGAGTAGAACCCTTTCTTTTGATGGTGGGGAGGTACAGGAGAAATAACATTTTTGAGTAATAGGGATTGAACCTCTTCCCACATGAGCAGAAGCATTTGTTGAGAAGATGTCTTTGTTGTTACAAATGTTTGAGGGGGAGGGGTATTCAATTCGATCTTGTAGCCATCGCGTATGACTTGTAGAATCCAGGCATTCTTTATGCTTTGCTCCCACTGAGAGGGGAAAAGAGCTAGTCTTCCCCCCACCCTGGCGTCATTGCTTTCTGGCAGGGTTGGGTTGGGTATTCTGGAAGGAACTGTAACCTCTACCTCTACCTCCTTTGGTATAGCTCCATCTGCCTTGTTTTCCTTTCCCACGATAGGATGGAACTTTGTCGCGGGAATCACGAAAGGAATGCCTTTTCTGTCTAGGTTCTGGAAAGCCTTTTTTTCTATCTGCAGCTTTCTCCAGGATCGTGTCCAGTTCCGGACCAAATAGGAATTCGCCGGAAAAAGGTATGCCACATAGGTTAGATTTAGAACGGAAGTCACCCGACCACTGCTTGAGCCAGAGGGCTCTGCGGGCAACGTTAGAGAGTGCTCCTTCTTTGGCGGAAAACCTGACGCATTCCCCTGATGCATCTGCAATGAAGGTAGTTGCTAGTTTTAGCAGTGGCAAAGACTCCAGAAGCTTCTCTCTCGAGGTTCCGCCAATAATTTGGTTCTCTAACCCATTTAGCCAACAGGTCATTGTCCTGGCGATAGATGTGGTTGCGACATTTGCCTTCAGATTTAGCATTGCCGATTCCCAGGTCTTTTTTAAGACGCTGTCAGATTTGCGATCCATGGGGTCTTTAAGTTGGGTCGCATCCTCAAAGGGGAGATCGGTCTTCTTAACCATCTTGGTAATCTGGATATCCACCTTTGGGATTGAATTCCAGTATTTTGACTTCTCCTCGTCGAATACGAGTCTGTTCCTGAAATCCCTGGTCACTGATAGCCGTTTCTCTGGATCTTTCCACTCTTCCCGGATAAGGTCTTCTAGTACATTATTAACTGGGAATACCCTCTTCTTTTTTGCTCTTAAGCAACCAAAGAGTTCGTCCTGTACAGACTTAATCTCCACAGGATCTTCAATGTTTAGTGTTTCTCGGACTGCCTTTAGTAAGGTGTCCAAGTTGTCCATAGAAAAAAGGAATCTGGTGTCGTTTTTTTGTTCTTGGCTATCTAACTGTTCTTCCTCGCCTCCTTGGTAGGAACAGGAAGCCCTGTCTGGGTCTGAATCCATCTCCTCCGGATTTGGTTCAGAGGGTTTGAACCTTTTAGGAGGAATTCCTTCAGAAAAGAGGGATGCAACTGTGTTTTTTACTTCGGATTTGAACATGGATCTCATCTCGTCCATGAAGGACGCTTTTTCTTCCCGCATTATGCTGTCAAGGCAGTCTCTGCATAGCGGTTTTTTATAGGATTCTGGAAGTTTATTAAAACACATATTGCATCTGCGAGATGGAAGGGTTTTAGTCTTAGACTTGTCTTCCTTCTTTTCCTCTTTTTTATCCTCTTTCTTCTCTTTGTCTTTTCTCTCCTACATGTGAGAAGAAGACAAGAGGAAGCATAGGGGATGTATATATATATACAGGGCCCCCCCTCCACGAACCACCCTCCAGACCCCTTACTTACAGATATCTGAGGAAGGGGAACTGGGTCCATGCTTGCCTGTGGACAGGGAAGGAGGTAGAGGTGTAAGTGGAGCGGTGGTACAGATAAATGATCAGCCATCGTGTGTTTCACTAACCTGTCTGTGACACACTTAGATCTGCAATAAATCACCTGCGGATATCTCAGAAGCAAGAGAAGGTCTCTAGTAGACTCTCTGCCTTTTAAACTCACCGCTCCACGCTCCTGACTCCCGAACGCCAATGACGAGCGTCACTTCCGGTGCGCGCGGACCGGAAGTCGTCATCCGGCCAGTGGAACGCAAAACCGGAAGTCGTCATCACAAAACCGGAAGTCGTCATCGGAGGCCGGTGGAACGCAGCTGCGCCTCACCATCGGGAGCCGGAACATGTGGTGCTGCCGTGGATCAACGCAGGACCGCAGGGATCACACCAATACCTCCCCATTTAGATGTCAGCCAGGAAGGAGATCGATCGAGGCCAGGAGAGGAGAGGATCTTAGTACCAGGTACCGCGCCTCATAAAGGCGTCCCCCTCCACTCCCACCCCCCTAAGGAGATGAGAAGGAGAGAGACCCTCTCTTCCCCCTGCCTGTGTAGGGACAGGAAGAACACTGGCGAGGGATGCAGGGGGAGGGACATTTAACCTCTCTTCTTCCTGTCCCTGCAGAGGTCAAGGGGTAATCCTCCAGGTGGGCCGTCATGGGGGACGTCATGGAAAGGATGTTTTCTTCCGCCCATAAGAAGATGGTGTGAGCCAGGTTTAATAGCACCCCCTTGTCTCCTTAGGTAGGATACTGCCGTGACATTGTCCGAGAGTATGTGTATATGATGGTTTCTCAGACAGGCTGTGTTTGACTTTAAGGCTTCCGAAACTGCTCTTAGCTCCCTGTAGTTTGAGCTCTTCCTTGCTTGGGATGGGGTCCAGGACCCCTGCTCGTAGTGGGAAGGGAAGATTGCTCCCCAACCCAAGCTGCTTGCGTCTGTTATAATAGTAATATTTGGGAGGTGGTGCCAATAAACCCCTTTTTCCAGGTTTGTCGATTCCGTCCACCACAGTAGGTCCCTCTTTACGAAGGATGGGATCCGGATCTTTTTGTCTAGCCCCAAGGATCTCCTGTTCCAGAAGCTTAAGATCCAGTTCTGAAGGATCCGAGTATGACTCTGACTCCATGTGACCGCAGGTAGGCATGCTGTAAGGAGCCCCAGGATCTTCATCGCCTGTCTGACTGAAACAGAGTCCTTCCTTCTGAAAGAATGAATTTGGTCCTTTATGTTGCTTATCTTTTCCGGGGAAGAAAAGACATCTGATGAGTTGAATTTAATATAACCCCCAAAAAAGTCTTTTGAGTGGAAGGTGTTAAACTGGATTTTTTCAGATTGATTAACCATCCCAACTCTGATAAAATTTTTAGGGAAGACTCTCTTGCCACTAACAGGCTTTGTCTGTCTTTCCCTATTAATAACAAGTCGTCTAGGTAGGGGATAATAGATATGTCTTGTAGCCTTAAGAAGGCTACCACCTCCACCATAATCTTGGTGAAAACCCTCGGGGCAGATGAGATACCAAATGGAAGTGCATGGAACTGAAAATGTAAGATAGAACCCTCGGGAGAGAGGACCGAGAATCTGAGAAATTTTTGAGATGCAGGGTGAATAGGTACATGGTAGTATGCATCTTGTAGGTCTAATGTGCACATGTGGGAGTTTACGTGAATAAGCTGGGTAGCAGTTCTTACCGACTCCATGCGAAATCTTCTGTAAACGATGAAGCGGTTTAACTCCTTTAGATTGATGATCAGGCGGTTTGACCCGTTCGGCTTTTTGACAAGAAACAACGGGGAGTAGAATCCCTGCCTTTCTTGCTCCCGAGGAACTGGTACCACAACTCCCATGTGGACAAGATGAGATACTTCCTGCCAAATGAAGGAATGTGTAGAGAGAGAAAATGGGAATTATTCTCACCGTTAATTCGGTTTCCATTAGTCCACCATGACGGCCCCACTTGGAGGATGACCCCTTGACCTCTGTAGGGACAGGAAGCAGAGAAGTTAAATACCCCACCCCCGGCATCCATACTCCAGTGACTACCAAATAACTACACCGGCAGCGGATGCAACTCTTTTATTGTATGTTAAATCACACACAATTTTTCCATAAAGTACAGTATAATATACATGGGTGGGAATATATATGGGCCTTCATGGTGGACTAATGGAAACCGAATTAACGGTGAGAATAATTCCCATTTTCCATTGCGTCCCCCATGACGGCCCCACTTGGAGACATAACAGATTAATTTTTTTCAGGGAGGGACAACAGCTTGAAGTACTTTTCTGCCAAATGCTAGTTCTTTTGTACTCTGTAGGTCTAACCTATAGTGTTTTACAAACGTCATTTCACTAGACCATGTTGCTGCCCTACAAATTTCATTAATGGAAGCTCCCCTTTTTTCGGCCCACGAGGTTGCCATGGCCCGTGTGGAATGAGCTCTAATAGTTTCAGGTATAGACATATTTTGAGCTACATAAGCATTTTTAATGACAGTTTTGATCCATCTCGCTATAGTGGATTTTGAAGCTCTCGTGCCTTTGTTTTTCCCGCTAAACTGTAGAAGGATATTTGAGTCCCTTCGCCATTGCCTTGTTGTTTCTAGGTAGAAGAGAAGAATCCTTCTGACATCAAGGGAGTGCCATTCTTCTTCCTTCGGAGTTTTCGGATTTCGACAGAATGTAGGTAAGATAATCTCCTGGCTTAGATGGAAGCTAGAGGACACATTGGGAATAAAATTTTTATCAAGCATTAATGTTATTCTATCTTCAGATACTTTCAGGTATGGTTCTTTGATAGATAATGCCTGGATTTCTCCTAGACGCCTGGCTGATGTTATGGCAATGAGAAAGGTTAATTTGAGCGTCAATTCTTTAATATTTTTTGAGTCTAATGGCTCAAATGGAGGACCGGTAAGATAATTTAAGACAACAGATAAGTCCCAACTTGGGACAGCTATTCTTACGGTAGGTTTTAGTCGGGAAGTAGCTCTTATAAATCTTCTTACCCATTGGTGATCCGCTAGAGGACTATCGAAGAAGGCACTCAACGCAGATATCTGGACCTTCAAAGAGCTGGTCTTCAGGCCCTTGTCAAACCCTGCTTGGAGGAAATCCAATACCTGGGAAATATTGGGAGAGTTCTGGTTAGGAATCTCAGGTCCACAGAATGTTACAAACTTATTCCATATGCGGAAGTAAATAGCCTGAGTGACAGGTTTCCGACTCGCCTTTAAGGTGGAGATAACCTTGTGGGACAAGCCCTTGGTTTTTAGCAATTCCCTTTCAGGATCCATGCTGATAATTGGAGAGCCTGGGGATTTGGATGTAGAAGTGGTCCCTGGAATAGTAGGTCCGCACGAGGAGGGAGGTGAATAGGTTCTTCCAGAGATAGCCTCCTGAGTGATGGAAACCATACCTTCTTTGGCCAGTAGGGCACTACGAGGATTACTTTTGCCTTCTCTCTTTGGATCTTCTGAATCACTCTGGAGATTACTGGTATTGGTGGGAAGGCATACATCAGTGCCGCATTCCAGGGATGTCTGAACGCATCTAGTTGGCTCATAGGTGTTGAATTGTCTAGCGAGAAGAAAAACTTTGTCTTTGCATTTGTGCGGGTTGCGAATAGATCTATTTTTGGAACACCCCATTTTAGGGTTAGATGTTTGAAGATCTCGTTGTTCAGGCACCATTCGTTCTGGTTGATGGTCTTCTTGCTTAGGTAGTCTGCTACCGTGTTTTCTTCTCCTTTCAGATGGACTGCAGATAGGGATAATATGTTCTGTTCTGACCAACTGAAGATCTTTTCTGATAGAAGAAGAAGATCCAAATTCCTTGTGCCCCCCTGGTGGCGTAGATATGCTACTGTGGTGACATTGTCTGAGTATATTCTTAAATGATGGGATTTCATTAAATCTCCGCTGACTTTCATGGCTTCCCACACTGCTCTCAACTCCCGGTAATTGGAAGAACGTTTTTGTATGGATAGAGGCCATTTCCCTTGAAGAAGGGATCCTTCGAAATTTGCCCCCCATCCAGACCGGCTTGCATCTGTCTGGAGTGACCACAAGGGCAATGGGTGCCAGGCTATCCCTTTTTGTAGGTTCTCTTGATGTGTCCACCAGGCTAAAGCGTCTTTGACCTTTGCAGGAATCTCTATCTTCCAATCTAGATGAGTCGGATCTTTGTCCCATACTGATAGGAGCCAACTTTGTAATCTGCGGGTATGAAACTGACTCCACTGTACTGCTTGGATACATGCCGTCAGTTGGCCTAATAACTTCATCACATCTCTTATGGAACAGTTGACTCTGTTCTGAAATAATTCTACTTCTTGACAAAGTTTTGATACTTTTTCCTGAGGAAGGAAGGACATCTGGAGTGATGAATTTAGAGAAATCCCCAGGAACGTAATAACCCTGCTGGGATTCAGATTTGATTTTTCCCAATTTATGATCCAACCCAACTGTTTGAGGGTGGTAATTGTGAAATCTCTGTGATGTATTAGCTCTTGTTCGGATCTTGCCACAATTAGTAGATCGTCCAGATATGGGATTATGATTATCCTTTTTGTTCTTAAGAAGGCAACTATTTCGATGATAATCTTCGAGAATGTCCTGGGAGCTGAGGATATTCCGAAGGGAAGTGCCTTGTACTGGAAATGACTTATGATGCCTTCTGGGTTGAGGACCGCAACCTTGAGAAATTTTTGGGATGCTCGATGTATTGGCACGTGATAATAGGCATCCTGCAAGTCGATTGTGCACATGAAGGCCTCTGGGGGAATCTGGGTGATCGCCGAGTTCACAGTCTCCATTTTGAATTTCCTGTATAGGATGTATTGATTCAGGTCTTTCAGGTTGCATATCATCCTGAATGTCCCGTTGTTTTTTTTTATTAGGAATAATAGGGAATAATGACCTTCCCATATCTCTGATTCTGGAACCGGAATGATGACATCCAGATTCAATAACTTCTGAATTTCCGACCATAACTGAAGAGCAAGCTCTGGAGACGGTTGTCTGGTGAGGAAGAATCTTTGGGGAGGAAGAGATGTAATCTCCAGCCTGTATCCATCTTCCAACATCGATAAAATCCATGGATTCTGTGTAATTTTTATCCAATGTTGGTGAAATTTCAGGAGTCTTCCCCCCACTCTGGCGTCATTTCCTAAATGATGGGGTGGTGTTGCTGGAACTAAGGAGGAACCCCCTTCCTCTACCCCCCTTTGGGTAGCTCCATTTCCCCTGCTTTCCTTTCCCTCTATAGGGAAATCTCTTTTCTTTTTGGTCCCGAAAGGGCTGCTTCTTCTGAGTTGTTTTTGCCTCCGGAAAGCCCTTCTTCCTATCGGCTGCCTTTTCAAGAATGGTATCTAATTCCTGTCCAAATAGGTATTCCCCTTGGAATGGAAGGCCACACAGTTTAGATTTTGACCTGAAGTCTCCTGTCCACTGTCTTAGCCACAGTGTTCTCCTTGCCGAATTGGAAAGTGCTCCTTCTTTGGCGCTAAACCTTACACCTTCCGCTGAGGCGTCCGCAACAAAGGCTGCTGCTGATTTAAGTACAGGAATTGTTTCTAAGAGAATTTCTCTCGGTGTTCCATCCTTGATGTGATTTTCTAGCTCAGATAGCCAGTAAAAAAGGGTACGAGAGACTGACGTAGTGGCGATGTTCGATTTAAGATTCCACATAGACGTTTCCCATGTCTTTTTCAGCAGGCTGTCTGCTTTGCGGTCCATGGGATCTTTGAGCTGAATAGAGTCTTCAAAGGGGAGATCGGTCTTTTTCGCAATTTTTGTGACCTGGACATCTACCTTAGGAAAGGAATTCCAGATCTTTGATTCTTCTTCCCCAAAGGATAGACGACTCTTAAACTCTCTTGATATAGAAATTCTATTTTCTGGTTCTCTCTATTCCTCAAGGATTAGATCCTTCAGGGTCTTATTGATCGGAAAGACGCGTCTCTTTTTAGCCTTAAGGATCCCAAAAAGCTCATCCTGAATAGATGTTGGTTCTTCAACCTCTTCAATCTTTAGGGTGTCTCTCATGGCTTTTAATAGAGGATCTAAATCCTCGGACATAAACAGGTATTTGGATTCCATTTTTACTGCTGATGTAGATGGAATTGAATCTAAATCTAAGGAGTCCTTGACCGAACCCTCTAGTGATTCTATATCGGACTCTGATTGATATTCAACTCTCTGTCTTTTTTGTACAGGTTCCTGAGGTATTAGGTTAGCTAGAGATGAAGCTAACGAACACTGAACCTCCCCTTTTATAAAAGTCCTCATTTCGTCCATAAAGGATGACTTTTCCTCTTTCAAGAGGCTATCAATACAGTCCTTGCAAACTGCTTTTTTATAATCGTTAGACAATTTGTAAAAGCACATGTTGCATCGACGGGAGGTAATTTTTCTTTTCCCTGCATCTTTGGGGGGTGGATCCTTAGATTCTCTATGCTTCTCCTTCTCTTTCGGTTCCTACCAACAGAGAAGGAGAACAGTGTTACTATCTAAGAATAGAATACTAAATCTTTAGGCATAAATAAATTTGTGTATGTTAGGATATGACCCACAGTAACACTTAGATACCCCGAAACCACTCACAGGAGCTATAGGCGGGGGATCTATAGACACAGCATCCATAGTACAAGATTCCACGTTGCCAATGGTAAAAAACGGCACCTATGTGTACACATATATATATTAGCATATTTCAAATAAACGTTATATATATATATATATATATATATATTGGACTGCTGTTCATACTTGCCTTGGACACACAAGATCGTGAGGTAATTTTGGCCCAATATGGTGGTGCCTGAAAAATATACAGCCATATATAATACTTTGTATATTAAATGTCTCAGGCCGAGTTTACAATGAAAATACCTTAATAGACCGCAGTGGAGGATATGGTGCGCCGGAATACAGGAGCATTAGACCTCAGATCATTGTGCGTCCCCGCCAGCTTTAAATCTTACCGCTCCACGCGCCTGTTTCCGGACCGTGCGACAGATTACCTCACTTCCGGTGCGCCACCGGAAGTTGTCACTGGCGGCCGTGTCAGGCACGCCGCCGCCATTTTGTTGAAGTCCGGGTGTCGTTAACCTCACGGGGTCGCGGACAGAGCCGGAACTACCGGCCCCAACATGCCGACAAGGGAAGGGTCGTATGCACCGATCGCTGTCCTGGACCGGAGGGGTAAGAGGAGGATCCCCGCGCCACACATGCTCCCCTCTCACTGTCCCTCTTGGATGGAAGGATCAGAGGAGAGATCTTCTCTACAACCTGCCCTATGTAGGGACAGGAAGACACTGGAGTATGGATGCCGGGGGTGGGGTATTTAACTTCTCTGCTTCCTGTCCCTACAGAGGTCAAGGGGTCATCCTCCAAGTGGGGCCGTCATGGGGGACGCAATGGAAACAGAGGGTAAAGGAGGGATGAACTTTGAGGAGGGGGGGGGGGTAACATAAATTCTATCCTGTAACCAGATTCCATAATGGTCAGCACCCAAGGATTCGTAGTGATCTTTGTCCATTGGGATAGGAACCCCAGAAGACGCCCCCCCACCTTGGCGTCATTGTTTCTTGTTTCCTGAGCCATCTGGGGGGTTGGAGAACAGGAAACCCCTTCCCCTTCCTCCTTTAGGGTAACTCCATCGCCCCGGTTTACCTTTTCCACGGTAAGCCTCTCTGGTGTTTCTAAAAGGACGAAAAGGAGTCTTTTTGGGGATTGTTTTACTCTCCGGAAATACCCTCTTCCTGTCAGACGCTTTCTCTAATATGGTGTCCAGTTCAGGCCCAAAGACGAAGGCTCCTGAGAAAGGAATACTGCACAACTTCGATTTTGAGCGTATGTCTCCACTCCATTGCTTTAGCCACAGGGCCCTTCTAGTGGCATTGGTAAGGGCTCCCTCTTTAGCAGCGAAGCGTATCCCTTCTGCTGACGCATCTGCCAGAAAGGCTGTAGCAGATCTTAATAATGGTATACTCTCAAGTAAGGCGTGTCTGGGAGTGCCCTCCTGGATATGGGATTCCAACTTCCCCAGCCAAAAAAAGAGTGTTCTTGCCACTGAGGTGGCGGCTAAATTCGACTTGAGACTTAACATAGACGTTTCCCACGCCTTCTTCAGCAGGGCTTCTGATTTTCTATCCATTGGGTCCCTGAGTTGTGCAGAATCTTCAAAGGGAAGATCCATTTTCTTTGAGACTTTGGATATCTGCACGTCCACTTTAGGAAATGAGTCCCAATCTTTTGATTCTTCTTGATCAAAGACTAACCGCTTCCTAAAGTTCTTAGAAATTGCGATCTTCCTCTCGGGATCTTTCCATTCTTCACTGATTAACCCTCTCAGGGTATCATTAAGTGGGAAGACACGATGTTTCTTAGCTTTAAGACCACCGAATAGTTCATCCTCAAGAGATAAGGGAGGTACCTCGTCTTCTAGGTTCAGTGTATCACGCATAGCTTTTAAGAGATCGTCCAGATCATCATTCTGAAATAAGTAACGGGAGCTTGTTGCTTGTTCGTGATCCTGATGTTCCTGATCTTCAACCATAGAGCAGGATGGAGAATCTGAGATGCAGCCCTCTTCCTCCTCAGATGAGGAGACTGATACGGGTCTTGCCCTTTTTTGCGGGGGGGCTCCATGAGTGGCGGCTGCAACCGAAGAACCCACTTTTTCTTCTATAAAGGTTTTTAATTCATCCATAAAGGACATTTTTTCTTCCCGCATGAAAGCCTCAATACAGGTTCTGCAAATAGGTTTCTTATAACCTTCAGATAGAGTGTGAAGGCACATATTACATTTTTTAACAGGGATTTTACTTTTCTCAGGTTTCTCTCTACTAGACTTCTCGGATTTGACCGATTTATCTTCTTTGCCTTTCCCCTTAGACCCTTGCTCCTAGGGGAAGAAGGCAAAGAAATAATGACTTGGTGTTCTTTTTCCAAACACAAAAAGATATAACCTGCCATACAGCACCACTCACGTGAACTGGGGGGTGGAGTAGGCCCAAATCTGCCTCATCAGCCATTTTTTGTCTGGGACGGCCAACACCTCGAATCGATGTCAGACCTCGGATCAACTGACTACCCGCTTTAGAGGATTTAAATACCTTTATGGGGAGCCCATCCCCCTTGCAGGTGGCCACCTCCGTGATCCGCGCTGTCCGAGTGTGTATCCTGGACGACACGCGGTAACTTCTGGTTGCGACCGGAAGTCGTCATCAGCCACGAGCGATTTCTGGGAAACGTAGTTTCTCACGTCCGCGCGAGGGCCCCGACATGCCAGGCCGCCGGAGAGGACGAGAAACTGGATCGATGCCGGATCCAGGGAGGGCCCGCACCGCCGAGCCAACCGAGGACCGTCCGGAGGGGAACTTAGACCGAAGTCAGCGTAACCCCAGGTAAGACATTTAAGATTGCCTATGTATCTTATACACATTTTTTTAGATACCGTTCCCCCCCCCCACTAGGAAGAGAGAGACCCTCTCTTGACCTGACCCCTGTAGGGACAGGAAGACACTGACGGGAGGATGAGGGGGGGGGGGAGGCTTTTAACCTCTCTGCTTCCTGTCCCTACAGAGGTCAAGGGTCATCCTCCAAGTGGGCCGTCATGGGGGACGTTATGGAAATAGTGGCTAATGTATTGCATAATTTTAAGATTAAGAAATATATAAAAAATATTTTTTTTTTATTGAAATGGTGGTAGGTTTCCTTAATTTACAGTGTTTTTAATGTAAACTGTTCAATGGATGCCACACAGATGTAAGAAAAAAAAAAAAATCCAGGTGCAAGTAAGTTATTGAAATAAACAAAGTTGAAGTAAAATCAAAAGGATAAAATTTATTTTGAAACTGTCCCAATGGATCCTCCACAAAATATTAGAAAAAAAACAAATTAAAATTACTCATAAATAAAAAATACGGTGTGTGAGAGAATTCTTATTAGAAATGGAATAAAGAGCAAAAATGTATTCCCTTCTATGGCAGTGTATCATGGGGAGATGCTGGAGCGTTAGAAGGCCTGCGGTATTTACACTGAATCCATACACGATACATTGTAAGCTGTTTGCCGCGGTTCACTTGAAGCCTTCGATCCACTGTATTTTGCACTCTCTCCAAACCAGCAGAAGTAAACAAATGCCCAAGTTCATCTGCAAAGAAAGTTAATGCACTATATTTAGTCATAAGCCAATAGGGAACAACATCATAGTTTCAGAAAGATGTAGCAGTACAGTATCCGGTAACTGAGTTGTGTACTACGTGATAGAGTCATATGGCTGCAATCAATGTGTATTTTAGAACATTGCTGGTCCATAGTCTACTAGATGGTTTAGCTTCACTGTAGTAGAGGGAACAAAGGATTTCTAACAACGGTTCCTGCTCTATACATGGGATCAGAACAAACCACTGTTTTTAACCAATTGATCACCTATTTTATACTTTAAAGTATCTGAACACACTGCAGATTGTGATGCGGAAATGTAAAATATGCGTTTCAGTGCGTTTTTCCATTGAGATTTGTGTTGTGCATCCACAACATTGAGATTTGTGTTGGTTTTGATCCATATAAACACCTTTTTTCACTTGATCCGATGTCAATTCCGATAAAAATCAGTATCAATCTACTTGGCAAATTCACACAAAATATACAACAAACTGATACCCCAACTTTATTCTAGGAAGGGGGGGGGGGAAATAACATGTTGCTTATTTGCTGTGGATTAAAAAAAAAAAAAAAATGCAGCGGAAGGGCTCATCCACGTTGTGTGTACTGGATTGCTATCAAAACTAAGACACAACTCTAAGGCTGTTGATTTGCAAATCTGCAGGTTACACTTTTAGTTGAAACTTTAATTTACCCATGAACAAAGCATTTTGCACAAATATGCACAGTTTTCATTTGGGATATTCTCTCTTTTTTTTTAATTTTTAAATCCCTTAGTAAAGTGTTTATTGGGAAATAGTAGACTGCAGCATCTAAGAGGTTTAAGAGCTAGAATCACGGTTAAATCCAATATTAGATTTTGGAGTTGCATGTTAAAAATGGCACCAGGGGATGGCGTATGGAGGGTTCAATACCCCACCCTGGGTTTCTCAATCTGTGGGTAATATATGATGTTACTTTGCCAGTACACCTTCCCCTGCCTGGTCTATGTGTCTGCAGCATGTTGTATCCAATAAGATATCCATCTTATATGGTTAAACAAGTCCTCTCACAATGTACATTTAATAGCAAGCTGCTTTTGTGAATAGAACAGAAATTTTTTTTCAAAATGAAGCCTGATGCCTTTAGGTCCAACTTAAAGACTTGCCTTGTGTAAAGAAGTAGACTCTTGTCCCATCCCCTCGGACATAGAAGTTTTCGGAAAGACAGCGTCCTACAACATCAAAAAAACCGTTTACTCACAACAAGACCCTTCGGCAATAAGGCCATTACAGTAAGGATTTGTGTCCCACTGTATAACTATAATGGGCTCAAAATTCTTACGAAGTGGTCCCTGCAGACCATTTGGAAAGGTCAGGGTACCACAGTCAAGTCAAATGTATATTTTGACAGAGTGGATTATAATCAGTTTCCTGTAACAAAAGGACATTGACCCCATTGTTCTTGAAAGTGGAAGCCTTCATTTCATAGGCAAGGCAGGTAGGGAACCACAAGATGTCTTTCATTTTGTCCCCTGATTTTCCAGGGCAGAGGGGGGTTGAAAGCATTTAAAGAAACATTCTGCATCTTCTCTGTGTGTACATCTAACAAATAAATGAAGCCTACAAAAGGTGAAATGCACATCTAAGGTCCACTCTATCCCCACCCGATTTCTGACCAGCTCTTACTTCTTTCCCGGCTGGATAACTTTTAATCACCATCAGTGAATGTTCATTCTCTTTTGAAATATATGCCTCTGTGAGTACATGGGGTGTGGGGGTTCTTTTACACACCTGGTGTATTTGGGTTTCGAAAAATA
The DNA here is from genome assembly GCF_040894005.1 of Engystomops pustulosus. Taxonomy (NCBI): domain Eukaryota; kingdom Metazoa; phylum Chordata; class Amphibia; order Anura; family Leptodactylidae; genus Engystomops; species Engystomops pustulosus. Next base: position 134,824,855 of record NC_092416.1, on the reverse strand, counting down.
CGATAGTCTCATTTTCTGGGGTGAACCTACACTTCACTGTTTGCCATCACTTCACTGCCCTAGAGCAGTGATGGCGAACCTTTTAGACACGGAGTGCCCAGACTACAACCAAAATCCACTTATTTATCCCAAAGTGTCAACATTTAAGTATAATTTAAGCAGTAATTTCTTGCTGTTATAGCTTTCAGTATCCTAAGAACACCAACACAGTAGAAAGAAAGGGTGAAAAATTCCCCTGAATAGGAAAAATTTTCAGGCCTGGAGCTGAAGCTACAATAATATTCCAGATAAACACCCCCCCCTCCCATTCCTCCTGTAGTCTTGGGCCGCACTGTCTCTTTAAGATAGCACTGAGCACAGAAAGTCCTGGGAATCCATGAAGATCCCTTGTGTTCTCTTTGGAGATGGCCTGGGTGCCCACAGACAGGACTCCGAGTGCCACCTCTGGCACCCGTGCCATAGGTTCGCCACCACTGCCCTAGAGCCTTCAGGCTCTTCAGAATAATTATAAAGTTGATTTAGAAGGAAGGAGGTCATCGATAACAAATATAAGAAGATCACCACAGTCAGTCACACTGCCTAGATCTATGAGCAAGTGGTTTATCCATGCTTGATTTTGAGGGTAGATTTCCTTTAAGGGTAAGGCAGAATAACAAGATGGTACCTTTTTTAAAGCGTAGTTGAGCCATGTCATACCGGCCATAGTCCCGCAAGAGGATGCAACCACCAGGCTTTAGCAGCTTACTGAGACGTGTAATGGCTTCTTGCATCCTATAAAAGCAATGATCGGGTTAAATGCAAGTGAAACCTGGAAGGCATAGCAATTCTTTACCATTAGGGTTCGCTTTAGGAGCTCTACTTATAGCTAGAAAAAAAGAGCCAATGGTGCACAACTAATGTACAAGAGGTAATTTGTAGAAGTTATCTTATTTTTTTGTACAGTACTTGCACATTACAAAGTTAGTGATCAGCATCACACGAGTGCAGGTTCAGCACAAAACCTGTGACTGCAGTTGTTAATATCCATTTCATGTCCTCATGCTGGAATAAGCTCCAAATCTTACGGGTCACCTACTTGCTTGGCAGGATTGCAGAAAGCACGAAGATCATGACAATGACATCCAGGCTCTCCTCAGGAATAGGATAAGAGGAATTCTCATCTGACAGGTCGTGGACAAAGGCAAAGCAGCGTGACGGGTCGTAATTAGGGCTACTCTATATAAGAGGGGAAAAAAAAAAAAAAAAAAAAGATGGTAATAAGAATGCCAAAAGATGAGCGTGCCTCATACAACTAAGCCTTTTAAGTTTTTGAATTTCCTTTTTTTAACTCCCTGCATTCCAAAAACCTATTTTTTAGATATTAAATATCACTTTTTGACATTCTCACAGGTTGTGCTCATTGATGGATGTTGGCAAGAAAGACCTACAGTATCTTATTGTGAGACATCTTATCCGTCCATCCCTATTGCCGGTAACATTTGTTGATCCAGTACCATAGAGTAGAGTGGACGAACCATAATTTCTTAATTTTGCAGAGAATGTATTCAGGCATATCCCCCCCCCCCCACACACACACAAAAAAAATGCTTGGAAATGAAGAGATGTCCGACTGCAGCCTACTGCTGATAACACAGGTTTTTTTTTTTCTTTTTTAAAGAGGAGTAAACCTGCCTCAGATGCATTACAGCTGGTTAAATTGGTATTCACATGAAGACGAGAGACTCTTAAATAGACTAAGGATAACAAAATAAAACAATTATCTTATTTATTGTTATTAACAAAAATACAGCATTTCACAGATATAATTGCAACCGGTCTATTTCGGTTCTTCAGGGTCGGACAGATTCTTCTCATGAATAGATTCTCCCGTCTCACACCGCAGTGTATCACAAAAAACAAAACACACACATACTTCCTGCTGGCAAACAGTGTGAGGAGAGTACATCTACAAGCTACCGGCAAGATCAGATCTTTATTTCAGTGGAAGGAGGCATTTAGCAAAGAGGTCTATGTGTGTGATATAGCTGAATTAGCAGTGCTGGAGAATGTCATTTTGTGGGATCTCATGTCTGGTCTCTGGTCTCTCTTTTTCTAGGTGTCAGATACTAGGGAATGTTCAGAAGCTAAATAAAAGGTGTAGATAAACCTGTACCCTGATAACCTAAGCACATAGTCAGTACATCATGAAGAGTCTGTTTAGAGAACCCCCGCCCACACACTGGAATTTTACACTGATCATCACCAAGTTATAGGAGCTAAGACAGCAATAAAACTGAGTAAAATTGTAAATTAAGGGGGTAAAATGATGTTTGTGTTGACATCACTAGGGGGTTAAATTTTGAGAACTTTCCTTCATTGGCAAACCCTTTTAAGTTCCACCAAGTTACACAGAATTATGGTAAATTATAGGTTTATTAGTATCCACACAAATTACTAAGAAGGATTACCGTATAGACAAAAAGTGTGCTGAAAAACCTCAACTTGGCTTATACACTAGTCAATTAAAAAAAAAACCAAAAAACACTTTTATACACTCACCCTCTGGCGGCCCCAATGCTCAGTGTGGCTCCTTTTCTGTCTTCCCCGCGGCTCCTCTTCTGTCTTTGTTAACAGCCGGCATAGACATGGCCATGTCATCTGATGGCCGGCGCATACTATGACGTCAGCAGCGGCCGCGTAGTAGTATGCGCCTGTCGGCAGAGCGCTTGGCCGCGTCTGCCGGCTGTTACAGAAGACGAGCCGCACTGAGAATAGGGGCTTCTGGAGGGTGTGTGTATAAGTGTATTTCTTTTTCAGTGCGGGCTGGGCTGGCTGTATACTACATGGGGGCTGGGCTGGCTGTGACCAATGCATTTCCCACCCTCGGCTGATACTCGAGTCAATAGGTTTTCCCAGTTTTTGGTGGTTAAAATAGGGGCCTCGGCTTATACTCCAGTATACATGGTATTTGGCTATCCCAGGCTTGGGGTCAGAATGGGGTGAAGTCTAGCTTGGGGTTAGATGGGGCTTGAAAACTATTAAAAACATTGGCACAGGAGGAGGTTGGGGGATTGTTCTGTACGTTTATTTAAAAACAGGCTATTAATTTCTTTTTAAAAAGATTCAAAACACATTTTTTGGTTGGTAATAAGATTAATATTCACTACATGCAGATACAGGATGCATACGTGAAGACTCAAAATTAATTTTGTTTGTTGGTGCACTTGAACACTTCTGTAGATTGTAATTTTACCCAACCAATTAAAGAAAATTCTTTAATTCTCTAAAAGTATATAAGATTGTAATTCAAGAAAATCCACAACATATTGAGTCATGAGGAAAAACACCATATACTGCAATGTAGTAGTATTGGAGTATATAGTAGGAACAAGGAGACTAATCAGGTTAAAGTATCCTAGAGGGTCCAAGTAAAAAAAAAAAAAAAAAAGTAAATTAAAACAAAAAAAATTTTAATCACCCACTTTTCCCTAGTAAAACACATATACATATATACATATATACATATATACATATATATACACATATATACATACACATATATACATACACATATATACATACACATATATACATACACATATATACATACACATATATACATACACATATATACATACATATATACATATATATATACATATATACATACACATATATACATACACATATATACATATATATATACATATATATATACACATATATATACACATATATATATACACATATATATACACATATATATATACATATATATATACATATATATATACATATATATATACATATATATATACATATATATATACATATATATATATATATATACACGTAGTGAAGAGGCAGCACTCAATGAGTGCTGCCTCTTCACTACGTATATCAAGGACCCACGCCAAGGGATCATCGGCTGTTGCACCAACTACTAATTACTGGCTTGTGCTGCTTTGGACTTTGCATTATATATATATATATATATATAGTAAAGTAATCCAAGAGAGACTTACCTTTACAATCTCCACTGCAGTGGAAGAAAAATCACAGCAGTATACAAACAAGCCGGGGTCACTGTAGATAGAAACAGACATTACTACCTGCCGCCGATTTATATGTATATACGTCCATCTATTCTGCAGTGGGAGCAGTCTTACTATACAAGCTATACATGATGTGGCCTCAAGGTGCACAAGAGGAACAGCATCTGCCGTGACTAAATATTCACAGTAAGCTTATTTGGAACGGTAACTTTATGTAAAATACGTAATTAATTCCGCTGTCCCATGTTCAGAATGAAGTAGACACGGAACAGGGTTGTTGTACAGGCTGGAGGCGGTCTGCTTGTCTGTGTTTTCAATATCTCATGTTGTCCAGTATCTGCTTTCTTCCCCTTCCCAGTTATCTACTTAGTGTCCCAGAAGGGAGAGATCATAAATAGAAAAACAGAGATGACAATAACACAGGTCTATTCAGAGGTTACTCCACTTTCTATGCCACCTCTTTATAAGTATGAGATTGCAACATTATTTCCGCTTAAATCTTTTGCCTTCATAAATGAAAAAAAAAAATTAAGTTTTATAAATATTCCTCTGGCTATTGAGACCCATCTTTTCCACCTGTGAAAGTGGAATAGATTTATATAGCGCACAGATTACGCAGCGCTTTTTGCTTGCCAAAACATGCTACATCCTTAGAAGCAGACTAAGCTGTAAGATGTACTGCTATATAATATACGTAATAAATTACTTACTTATTGGTCTGTAAAATGGGAAATACTGTATTTCCTACACCACATCCAACCTAAAAATCAGAAAAAAAATGGAAATCGTGCTATAGCATACATTTTGATGATGGAACTTCTGCTGTCATAACAGAAGTAATAACATACGAGTGGAATAGATGAGCACAACTGGCTGTTATCACCAGCAGACTAATGTTGCACAATGGAGTGTATCAGAAGATGGCACAATCATCAAGGATGGAGATGCAGTGATCTATGCAGTGTGACCACTGAAGTATAGTATGGCTCATTAATCTGATGCTGATAAGGATCTAGATATAATAGCCCATGAATAGTTATCTCTATAGCAGCCTCACTTATGTAGCAGCAAGGCAGGTGTAGGGTTAGGGTAGTTACCTCTAATATGCGATAAGTGGCTGAAGATCCTGGATCCTTACTCTCATCACCTCGGTCCATGTTTGAGTCCTGTATTTGTTCTCGGTCTATATCTGACTGACCCATGTGCTTGGAAGACAGTTCAGGGAACTCTGTAAACAGCCATTGTCGGTCTTTGAAGAATTTATTTTCATGTATAGTGTAGAAGTCATCCCAGTAATTGCTAGCCTTAGTTTCATATTCCTCTGAAACAAAAGACAGACAGCATTGCTAAAATATATTCTTATATTAGCTTCTATGTTACTAAGGAGGCAACAACATGTAGCCAACTAATAAACGGAGAATCGTATCTCACGGTGCAATGGACCATTTGTATCACTAAAAGGATTGATTTGTGTCTGGTGTCAAAACAAGGATGAAAGCAAGTGGACCACTTAAAGGAAACCTACCACTTGTAGTGGCAGGTTTCCGATGGCAATACCGAGCACCAGCTCAGGGTGAGCTCGTGCCGGAGCTTATTTTAGTTAGTGTTTTAAACCGCGGTATCGCGGTTTAAAACACTTTTTAAACTGTATAGCCGGCGCAGGCAGGTACGCGCTCGGCGCTTACCATGCGCGCGGCTCTCATTCACTTCCTATGTAGCCGCGCGAACGGTAAGCGCCGAGCGCGTACCTGCCTGCGCCGGCTATAAAGTTTAAAAAGTGTTTTAAACCGCGATACCGCGGTTTAAAACACTAACTAAAATAAGCTCCGGCACCAGCTCACCCTGAGCTGGTGCCCGGTATTGCCATCGGAAACCTGCCACTTCAAGTGGTAGGTTTCCTTTAAAGCAGTGCAATAGCCACAGGGTCTCCACTGCTTTTACAGCTGCAACTTGGTCTCTCGGTCCATGACTAGAGACAACTCTGCTAATGCACTATAGATACCACAGATTCCTCAAATACCATGGTCTAATTTATAAGGCTTGTCCAGAAGTTGAATAACATGGCTGCTTTCTTCCAAAGTTCTTTTCTTGACCATAAGTATTACATTGTAATTGAAACAAAACTCCATTTCATCTGTACACAAAGAGTATGTAAAGTATGTAAGCACCTGGTGGCAGGGCTCGGTCTGACGCATATGCGCTTCCAGTGAAATCCTTAATGCCGAGGCCCTTTTTCATTTTTGTGTTTCCATTTTTTTTTTTTTTTTTTTAAATCTATAACTTTTGTTTTGGCTCATTTTCGGCAAAACAAAATTGAACTTCATAGTGACGGTATTAAAAATATTCCATGCCGTGTACTGGGAAGCAGGAAAAAAAAAATCCAAATGCAGTGAAAATGGTGAAAAAAAAATGCATTTGCGCAATTTTCTAGTGGCCTTCGATTTTAAGTCTTTCACTATGCGCGCTAAATGACATGTGTACTTGATTCTTGGGGTCGGTGGGATACCAAATTTACATAGCATAAAACAAAAGCGGCTCATGGCTTGCTTTGCGTTTCTAAATGCATTGAAAGCGCCGCATGGGACCGTACCTTCAACCACAGTACTGACCCAAACCAATGTCAAGTGTGGCACAGATTTTAGAAGAAGATATAAATGTTTTTTCATCCTCTGGACAATCCCTTTCACCACAGTATATGAAGACTGCTTTACTTTCTTAGATAGTGAAAGTCAATGTCTCTCATATGTGAAGTATGTGCCAGCAGCCAGCAGAATATTTCATGGTACCATTAAGAACAATTTGCCTTGCAGAAAACGAGCCCCAATATGGATCTAAAATCTAAAAAAAAAAGCTGTGTCTTTTGCAAGGCAAGAAAAGAAACTCAAATAAATGCAAAAACCGAAAAGGGCTACGGTACTAAGGGGTTAATATGCAGAAGGATCTATTAGTCACATCTCTGGATGTGAAACCCATGCACCATACATACCTTATTAAATAAATCTGAACACCAGCTCAGAAGATTGCAATATCCTAAAAGCTCACACAGAACCAGTTCCTGTTATCTTACCTTGCTGTTCTGGTGGAAGCGGCTGGGAACTGTTTTCAAGCACTTTTTTGCGTGCTGCGGATTCTTGCTCCTCAGACCACTGTACGTTGTCCCTATAACAAGATCACTTTTGAAAAATGTGCAACAAAATTCATGCAATGATAGATGAGGACAAATATGAAACAATCAGGGCTTCGAAGAATTCCAACTCCTCAATTTCCCTAGCGCTGACTCCAATTCCACTAAAATAGTCACTTGGTGCTTCACTACTCAGGATGTGCATAAACACAATTTATCACAACCTGTACGCAGGTCACATTCAGCCTTGTAGTCTGCACCCTACAGACAGACAATTGATGGAAGCATTCTTTGGTGCAGGAGTACAGGTAGCAGTGAGTGCAGCCAGTCCTCACTCCTCCTCTCCATGTTCTGACACCTGATGCTGCCGATGACAGGACCCAGACCAGAGCGGCACAGGACCCAGCCGTGGTAAGCTGTACTGTACGGTACTGCTCCCAGGTCCTCTTCTGCTCTCTGGGTCCAGATGCCAGGTTATAAAACCAGCAATGGACACAGAACGGAGCAGAGCGGAACATGGAGGAGAGAAGAAGCTGCAAAGTGGTGCAGAATAGGAGCCATAAAAGGAGAGGATGTATCTCTTGTCTACTCTGGGGGTATCCCGATTATTATCCGAGTTTCACTAGATGCAGTATGTGGTGTGGTATTTATAATTTTTGGGGGACATTTTGTGCTGTGGCAGTTGGGGCATCTCTGGTACTGGGATGGCCCTTTAAAGTTGAGCAGTATGACACGACGTCAGGAACCTGGGATAACAAAATGCCCATTCCCAGTTAAATAGGCATTTTGAGTTAAAATCCACAGGCGGTAAGTGGCCTTACAGCTGGGCTACAGATGAGCCGCTATACAAAACCACCTATAGACGTGCAATAACTGCAACAAGAGAACCAGCCACTTATCGCCCCTCTATATGACGCCATCATGATTACCCCCATCTTACCAGGCATTGTGCTGGAACACCTGGCCCGGATCTCTCAGGTGCCGGTTACCGAACTGCGGCCTTCTCCCCTCCATTCCGGAAGCGGATGTAGTACCGGTTACCGGGGAGACAAGGAACGCTCTTGTGTAGGACCAACCAGCTGCCGGCAAGAGGCGGGGCCAATAAAGTGCAAGCCAATCGATGAGCGGGATACGCCCCAACAGCGGGCGGAAGTGTTTGGAGCGCACACGTGTGAGGAGAGAGATCATGGGCGGAGTCTGTACAGTGCGGTTCTGTGAGGAGAAAAAATATCAGCGGGGTTTATGCAGTGCGGTTCTGAGGAGATTGGCGGATAACGCACTGCATTGTGAAAAAAATACTTTCACTTGTAAAATATTTTCAGAGCTATTTTCCTAGGAAATCCTCCATTCAGACCAATGGAAAGATTCTCTGAAGAGGACATACGATTAGTTATAATTGGGGCAATCAGATTCCATGCACAATTTTTATTCTCCCAAGAGCTGAATATAAGGTGCAGATGACCTCTGCAGACACATCCGCAGATACATGGACTGGCTTGAGGTTATACCAGTGTTAGTTTTAGGAACAGCACACAATTATACACTTCCAATTCTGGACTCTTTGGAGAGTTCAGTGAAAATGTACTTGTATATGAGAAGTGCAATGGCAGCACAGAACCTGTACCAGTTGTGATCAGTCATTACCTGTTAATGTAGTAAATATGACATGCTGCAGAGACTGCCTATTGTAGAGTATCAGATTCTTCCTCGAGCTTCCATAATTCAGCAGACACCATAGTGATGTATAGTCTCACAGGAACAGGCGGAGACTGGAGATGTCAAGATGGAGTGGGAGGGGACATGGCTGACGTCGCCCTGCAGCTGATACATTTCATCACCGCTGTTTTTGAAGCAAAAGTAGTTGTGGTTCATACGGCCGGTGACACACGTGGCGTTTCTGCATCCTTGAAAAAACTATCATATTTGCTTTTTCAATGGGTTTTAGTTTAAAGTGTCTTATTTTGATGTTTTCTACTCTGCATTTTTTTGTCTGCGTTTTTTGAGGTGCATTTTTATTGCGTTTTTGAAAATGCATGATTCTGTGGTCTGCGTTTGAAAATGCATGTGATTACATGCTTAAACAGCCAGGAGAAGATACGTTTTTACAAATTGGAAACAATATTGCCTGCAATTATCACACATCAAGCATTGTGTTTTTGAACGCAATAAAAATGCCACGTGTGTCACCGGCCTAATGGGAGAGATCATATAATTGAGAGGTACTACTCTATCAATGTATTTTTCTAAGGGTGCAGTCACACGTGCAGTCACACATGCGTTTTTGAGAAACGAATCATTTTTTCACCCATTTTAATTAAGATAATTGGCAAAACCGGTCAAAAACGGATGCGTTTTCAAAAAAAGGCTTGCGTTTTTTAACAGACTGCTTAAAAACTGCCCAAAAACGGGTTCAAAGCGCCACATGTGCCGCCGGCCAAAGGCTGCATTGTCTGTGTTTGAAAACGCAGACAAAGCTGCACCCACCGGGGCGGGCCACGGCCTGAGCGCATAGGCGTTTCCATGGAAACGCCTGCGATAGGGAACAAGCCGCCGGTGTTTTGCATTAAATTAACGCAAAACACCGGTGGCTCATTCCCGATCGCAGGCGTTTCCATGGAAACGCCGATGCGATCGGGCCATGGCCCGCTCCGGTGGGTGCGGCTTTGTTTGCGTTTTCAAACGCAGACAGAGCGGTGCGTGTGGCACCAGCCTAAGCAGCAGTGTCACCATTTTCACAGCTGCTTATACTTTCAGAAATGAAGGTAACTGCTTTCAAATGCTTGGTAACATGTAAAAATGCATTGCAAATGCCAAGTGTGACCACACCCTTATTCTAATCCAGGTCTGGACATCCAAAACTGCAGTAGAAAACCTGAATATGGATTTCTTGTATATTGAATGCAGACAGCACTGCAGGTGTTATTGAGGACACATTGGGGGTCATTTACTAAGAGCCCGATTCACGTTTTCCCGACGTGTTACGCAAATATTTCCGATTTGCGCCAATTTTTCCCTGTATTGTCCAGGGATTTTGGCGCACGCGATCGGATTTTGGCGCATTGGCGCCGGCATGCACGCGACAGAAATCGGGGGGGGGTGTAAATTTTACAATTTACTTTCTGTCTTTCTATCTTCATCCTCCATGTGAATGGCAATGGAGGCAAATCTCCAAAAGTCACCTGACTGCATACAATTGCCAAAAAGTAGCACAGGGACTGAAAAATATGAAGTGTAAATTACATGAAATCATGTTTGTAGTTCAGCTCTGCTTTAGTGCAAGACACCACCGCTGTGGTTGCACAGATTCAGATGCAGAGCTCATGCAATGGGAACAGGAGTCCAGGAAAATACTGTTGACACACGGTCCTAAAAATTGGTCAATAGAATCATTTTTTGTGGCCGTAGGAGAAAAACAATTGATTGCAGGAGGCCTAATCCTGAGAAGGAACTCTCTCCCAAGTGGTAGGAGCAGGCACTCACAATCACAAGTTGTTAACTCCTGCTAGTGAGAACCTTCCTGATATGGGTGTGGTGAATACAAAAGACAGCTTGCCAATAGAGCCTAATACAATACAATAAAGCTTTATTGACCCCTGAGGAAATTGTGCTATACATGGCTCCCACATTTAGAGTACACAAAAGAAAAATCAGGAAGTCAGAAACACAGCCGTAACACAGGAGACTTTAGTTGGAGGGGCAAGTGGGGGTTATTTAGTTGGTTTGTCTGCTCCTTGAGTCCATTTATTGTAGAAATTGATGGCTCTTGGTATAAAGGAGTTCTGAAACCTTGTTGTTCAGCAGCTCATCTGCCTATTCCGGTCACTTCTCATGCTCCATTGTTGAAGTAGTACTTGGTACTACTGCGAATCCTAACCTGCTAAATACTGTCGATTAGGCTCAGGCTATCACCTACAATGCTTTGTGATCGTCTGGTGATATTGGCCATCCTATTGTATTCCCTCTTTTTGATTGAGCCTCCCCAGCAGACAATGGCGTAGTATTCGTAAAACATCTTTAGGATTTTGTTACAGATGTCGAATGACTTAAGTTCCTGACGAAGTACATTCTGTATGAAGCTTTTTTTGAGTGCCATGTCGCTGTTCGTCGTCCATTCTAGCTTATCATCAATTACGACACCAAGATACTTAAGGACCTGTTTGGGTAATGCACACTGCCGAATGAGTGAAAAACAGTCAACATCTCCTCAACCTACTAGTGCATATAGAGGTAGAAACAGACACTAATGTGACACTCAATGTCCGAAAAATGCAGTAGTTAATTTTTGAAGTAATAGTTTTGGATATTTGTAGAATCTGAAAATGTGTTTATAGGGACCAAACATGGGAGCGACCCTGACCTATAGTAAGTCTGGTAATTTAACCAGATGAAAAAAAAGTAGGTGAAATAATACTCAAAAATTTTGGGAGTCATCTAGGGAACATTCTACTTACCTTATCCATAATGTGGTGTTTCAGACATCTGGGCAATATTTTCCGTTTTGGGGTTCACCACCCGGAACAACAGTCTTTATATTTAGAATTTAGAAAGATGAGACATTTTGGGATGTCTATTAATCTATGCCAGCCTGCTGTGGAGTGAAGTGTTAAGAGTTTAAAAGTAACTTTTTGATTGTGACTATATTGTAGTGTCAAGGATGGTATTTATTCTTTGTTATTTTATATGAATTGGATATCATTATTGTATATACATTTTTTTCACAATTATTACCTTTAGCTTTTTCAGCACTAATTCTGCAGGAATGGTTTACAGCTACCAGGTCACATGTGCAGAGCCCCTGAGGTAGCAGTGCAGTGAAACATCCACCAACTAACTCCTTTATGAATATTACACTACTCATGTAACTTATCTGTGGGTGTATTTTTAAAAATCAGTTTCTTGCCAGTCTTAACTCCTTACCGACATGTGACGTAATACTACGGTGACATGCTGGCTGCGGGTGCATACAGAGGTCATAGTCAGTCATAGTAAGTCTTTTGCGATCCGTCGCCATGACAGCCTCGGATTCTTGTATTAACCCTTTCATTACAATTTGCGATCAGCACATAAATGCGGAGGAAAAGCCTCATATAGTGTCATACTGTAGTATGGCAGTATATGATAGGATCGATCAGACAACCTAGGGTTAAAATACCCTAGGGCAGTGGTGGTGAACCTATGGCACGGGTGCCAGAGGTGGCACTCAAAGCCCTCTATATGGGCACCCTTGCCATCACTCCAGGGCAGGGTCCACCAGACAGGCCTCGAGGCCTCTTGCAGTCCCAGGCAACCCAGGACCCTAGAAGGATAATAATGACAATGATAATGCAAACTTCTTCTCCTTCTTTCTACTGTATTGGTGTCCTCAGGTGCCACTACAATTCGAACTTGTGAAAGAGCAGGGAGTCATAAGTTACTGCTTTAATTGTCATATTGGCATGGGTATTGGTTGCAGTTTGGGCACTTGGTGTCAAAAAGGTTTGCCATCACTGCCCTAGGGAGTCTGAAAAATAGAATACAATTTTAGAAATGTATGAAAACATTATAAAACCTATATACATGTGATATCCCCGTGATCGTACCGACCCCAAGAATAAAGTAGACATGGTGCGTATAAGCTCACAAGAAAACGGGACAAATGCGTTGTTTCACCAGACAAAGACCGGGCAAGTATAGATATAGTTGGGTACATACATTCCAAAGCAGAGTATTACAATAATAGCTTACAGTAAGTCCATCTGCTTGTTGTTGTTTTTAAATGGGTTTTAGAGATTTCTGAGATCTCTGAGTTTTCTGTGACATTAAACAATAAATAACAAAGTTATGCCACAGAATATTCTGTGCTGCGAAACAATACAGAGTACAGAATAGAACAACCAAAACGAAACAGTCCGAACAACGACCTGAGAGAGACTTGAGAAGGTCTAGTATTACATTTGGTAGTTAGGGCTGTTTATCCATATATCCCAATCTGTTTTAAATGTAAGGTATCTGTTCTCTTGCATAGAGATGTGCTTTTCATATATGCAATTGGTATTCACCTGGTTCACAACCTCACTAATATTGGGGCAGTGTACCTCCTTCATTAGGGTGTGTGAAATTACCGTTCTGTTGGATAATGGAAATTTGTCTACCCCCATCAGAAGTAAGACTGTGGCTGGAGAAGGCCCTATATTATGTTTGAATAAAGTTGAGAGTGTCAAACGTTTAATTCCAAAGTGGTCGGATCTGTATTTTCCATCTGAACACTGCCTGGTGTAATGAACCGCAAGATTATAAATAAATGCACTCAACTTGGCCTTCTGGCAAGCTAATGGACACTGTTCACTGAGAAGAAAAAAAGGGAGTATAAACTGGTTAAAACTTAACCTTTAATAAACTATTAAAATTTCCAGAAATATATGGAAGATACAAAAATTGTGTTACCCACAGTGTAGACCCTACACCAAGTGAAAGTAAAAAACATATTGTGACCCCAGACCGCAGAAAGAAATACTCTGACAAGGGACTGGGGTCAGTAGATGTGCTTAGGAGGCTGTGTCTCACTGGGATGTCAGGATAGAGTGGGCTGTCGCAATTGTCAGTCCAATATAGTGTTTAGCGTGTGGACTGTACTAAGCAGCCATCGATAACACTCTATCCCCCACTAGCTCTCCTTTCAATTTTGTTAGATCTGACGCGTTTCCTGAACACATTCATCAGGGATCATGATGTATGTAACTAATAATTGGCTAGACAAGACAATTCATATTGTGTCTGGTCTCTAAGAACACTGATACAGCGTATCCCCGCATTGATGGCAGCGGCTGACGCCCGCGGGGAAAGCCGGGTATATAAAGCAAGCGCCCCACCCACCTGTGTCGTCACAGGGTGGTCGTCAGCCAGTAGCATCATAGATGGTATATCCAATGGAAAGCTGCTGGCTGTCACAGGCCTCCGGTCATGTGACCGCGTGTCATCGGGACGCCTATGGACCGCCTCGATTCATGCGTAGAGCACAGCCATTGGAGAATATGCGGGCGGAGGTAAACAATGAGAGACGGCCACTCCCTGATATGTGTCTGACACAGGGAAGTGAAGAAGTGCGATAAGCTTATTTACAGGGACATCTAAGGATGCTCATCACTTAGCACCCGGGCGGGATAATATGCCTGCAGATCTGCCCACTGTGGACAGTAATAAAGTAAATATGGACAGATAACTGCCGTTCACGGCGTGAGTAAAGTGAAGCGCCAGGGCAGACACAAAAACAGAGGAAAGAGTAAATGGTAGTAAGCTAATGGAGTCTGGCCAACTCTATTAAAGGAAACCTACCATTTCAAATGGTAGGTTTAAGCTGTAAACACCGAGCACCAGCTCAGGGTGAGCTGGTGCCGATGCTTAGTTTCGTTAGTGTTAAAACCGCTGTATCGCGGTTTTAACACTTTTTAAACTTTATAGCATAAACTGCTTCGGCGCTGCGTGCGCACGATTGTGCGCGCGCCTACATAGGAAATGCCGCAGGCGTTGCGCGCGCAGCGCCGAAGCGGCTCCTGCTATAAAGTTTAAAAAGTGTTAAAACCGCGATACCGCGGTTTTAACACTAACGAAACTAAGCACCGGCACCAGCTCACCCTGAGCTGGTGCTCGGTGTTTACAGCTTAAACCTACCATTTGAAATGGTAGGTTTCCTTTAAGCAAAACTAGGGAATTTCATATATTTCAAACGCACTAATCCCCTATTCTATGTTACTCTGCTATCCGGAGGCTATTAATGGTATTGCAGCAGAAGCGTGATCTGTGAAGGAAGGATTAAAGGTTTGACTGTTTGACTTAAATATTTATATATATATATGGCCGGGGTTGGGGGTTTAAAAATATTAAAGAATATATAAACACTGCCTCCGTTGCCCCCGTTCACACGCTGCGCCATCTGTCACTGCCTGGTCTTTGTTTATACACGTAGGCCTGTGGTGCCTATCACTGTGGTACACACCTGCTACAGCAAACCTTTGTATACAGAGACCAGCAGCGCGGCATGTGAATTGGAGTGGCGTAGGAGGGGATTATATATTCCTTATTATTTTTAACTCCCCCCCCCCCCCCCCACCTAGATAAAGATGGACAACCCCTTTAAGTAAAGAAGTTGTATAGTTCTAAAAGGAGAACAGGTGGCTTCCAACTTCATTGATAACTAAATAGTAATTGCTTACAAGATAAGTAAGCTGTTCATTGTGATGTCTATGGTATGAGAATATAAATGTTTTTATCAATAGGAACAATAATGAATGACACCCTTGTTTTGTTTTCTATGTTATTCATAAAGCATTGGATAAATTATTTATATCGTATATTTTAGGTAAACTATATAGTCTCCTGTGCCTAGATGTTAAGCCCCACCCCAATGTCAGCGACGATAGCTACTCTGGGGCGGGTCTCAGCCCGATCGTATATATGCATTTCCATGGAAACGCATGCGATCGTTAACCAGCATTGGGTGTCTTGCATGGTTACCGATGGTTACCAATCGAATGCGGTTTCAATGGAAATGCATGCATTCAGGCCAGGGCCCGCACATCTATAGAAACACAACCTTGTATCCTGAAATCCTGAATTTGAATTCTGGGCTCAAATTAATTAATTGAACACAGAGCTGGGGATGGGACTCCTTGCCTAATATATAACTATGATTTAGTGTTCAGTGGATGAAATCCAGCTATTACAATGGTAGTGGCAAAACTACCGCTGTAGCAGTCTAAGCGGTAGGTATGGGGGCCAGTGGTAATAGTGGGGCCAAGGCTGCACGACCCTGACCCACTTCCTGCTGGGTTAGAAGTGACTCAGCGGGGCATAAAGAGTTATACATCGGGCGCTCAGACTGGGGCGTCTTTGTATCTGCCACTGGTCTACCCCACTACCTTACATTGTTAGTGGCTGTGACATTCTGAGGAGCAGACAGAAGCTCCAACAGCTTGTCTCACCATCTTTATATGGACAGTTACATCACTGGTGAAAGACCCACAACGTACACTCATTGGAGGTTAAGGATGGGTGCCATACAGATGCATCTTTCCCCTCTAGCCTCTAATTGCCTCTGCTGAGTATGTATTGCTCTCCCCGGCAAAAAGCAGTACAGTTTTTCCTGCTGGATGCATCTTATACTGTGCAGACTGTGAAAAAAAGGATGACTCTGCCTGCCGGTATAAGTTTATGGGCACATTTAGTATATATGCCGGGAGCTTTTCTGGACACACTAAACATGTCCAAAAAAACGAGTTGTGAGCCCCAAAGTGTCCAGTAAAATTATCTAAATTGTGTATATTGTTTGATGTGCAAATGGATTCTGTATACATCCTTTGAGTGAGGGGGATCCAAGTTCAATTTTGCAATGGGGTTCACCCTTTCTAGTATCACAACGAAGCATGTTTGTGTGTTTTTAGCCTTACAAATAGCAAAATAGCAGCTTTGCCGTGTGTACATGTAACAAAATGTCACATGCAGTTGTTGATATGACATTTGAAATATATCTAAAACACAGACACAGTCTGAATGATGCCAAAACTGACACACATATCGCCCACACATAAGTTATTTACAGAATTAAGCGTCTCCATGGAACCCTGAGCCTTCTGCATTAATAGACTTATTTAAAAACTCCTGAAGACTTGGAGAAAGAGAAGAGCCAGGCGACGGCAGATAAAGGAATACACAGGCTCAGCAAATTTCAGCTGATATATAATTGTATATATAGGGCGCAGGTCTGCACATTTCTACAGTATAGTTCATGTTCGGATTTTCTCAATAGTTAACTGCTTTTATAAGGTGTGGGTCCAGGCCCCAGAGAATGGATGAGGTGCATTTTATATGCCAATTAGCCTCCAACAACTTGACACTGGGTGGACTTTATGACTAAAGGTTTAAAATAAACAAGGGATGTCCAACTTTTTTTTTTTTTTTTTTATAGAATCCGCAGTAGATATGGATTTCCACTGTGGAAATTAAACCTTTGCAATGCAAAATCCCAGCAGATGGTTTCTGATGCTTGTGGAATGGCTGGTGAATTTCCACTGGGTAAACTTCACAGTCATTCAGCAACCTGTGCATGCACATTGCTGTTTAGGAATACATTTATACATTATACTGGTATTTCAATAAGTCGATTATGATAATATTTTTTTTAATAATCTTTAAAGGGGTTGTCCACTTTTATAAAATAATTGATATCGTGAAAAGTTATACAGTGAATAAAAATGTATTCCTGGTCTTGTGATGGAGATTCAGGAGCACAATCCGTTATTATCACATAGAGTAATCAGAGCCGCGTGATAATAATGGCTTGTGTACCTGTGTGTCCATCACATGCCACTGACAGATTTCTATCCACTGGAAGTAAACATAGAAGCTTTCTATAGCTGGACAGCAAGCAGAGATCTATAAAACCATGATGAATTGATACAGAGAGTATATTGGAAAATTATAGAACTTTTCATTACACAAACAATATCAATTATTTGCTGAAAGTGGACATCCCCTTTAAGTTTCCCTCTAGGAAGATATCCCACAGACCTTTTATTTACCAATTGTGAGAGTGACTTTCTCCTTGCTACAGAATCACCACCTCCATGGGTGAAACATGTCCTCCCAGCCAAGTTCTGCTGATATTTCAATGAAGGTCCAGCCCTGGCTGTAGTAATGCTGCATAAAAAAGGCTTACTTTAGATGCAGCAAATCTCAGGGGGTCACATAAGATGCCATTTTGGGCCAGATTCAGTCAGAGTGCCTTGTGTTTTACATGTATCGATGTAGAATCTAATCACTTACGATTGAGATATGACAAAGACAATTGTTCTTTGAAGTGAATTCTTTTATTTGTAACAGCGCTATTGTGTTAAAAGCATCTTGTAAACAATCTGTAACATCATAATCATCCGCTTGTCACTAATAGATTGTGTTTCTATGTCTGAGATTATACCTGCCACTTTTATTTACAAGCTGTTCCAAGTATTATACATCCGGAAATACACACTAGAGGGGGACATTTATCATTGCTTCTACGCTAGAAAATTGGCATAGACGCACTGAATTAATCACAATGCCTTGCGAACCGCCCGATATTGCAATTATTATCCCCTTTATACCAGCTCCATGACAAGTGGGCGTGAAGGGGGAACATTCACACGGTTTTTGCACAAAACTATGGCAGGAAGCAGCTGGTGTAGTTTTCGCCACCAGGGCAGCCACCCGCAGGATACATATGGAGGCCTAAGCCTTGTATGATAACTATCCCATAGTCTCTATACTCTATACACCTTAAGTCTCTTATTCAGGTAGGAACCGTCACATGCTGTAGTGTCACTGTACCTTCCATGAAAATCTTCAGTAGTAACCACATTATGAAGCTATAAACGCCTCTACAGCGCAGGGAAATATCTCTGAACGACATGGCTGAAGGCTGAGAGGTTGTAGTCCCCATTCTGAGGTGCCCATAGACAACACTGCCACATATGGCGTAGTAGCACAATGACATTATACTTGTTACACAATGTACTGCTGTACCAATCTATATCATTATAGAAATTAATACTTAAAAGGACTTGTAAAGGTTTTGTGACCTTATGAAAGTGTCTCAAAGAATAATTGTCTTTGTTACCCATAGAAACCAATACACAGTTTTTAATTGTTTTCTGCTCTTGAAGGATAAAAGCTGTTCTGTAGTGACGGGTAACAAAGACTGGTCTTTTATCAGATATTTACCATAAACCCGATTCAGTTTCTTATTTTTCTTTGCTTGTTGTCAGTTATCCTTTTAATATTTTTTGTGTAACTACAGCAGTAGCATCCATAGCAGCTACTATAGGGACTGCAGTTTCAGGGGGGCCCCGGCAGCCGAGCTGACACAGTAATGAATGGAGGATCTGTAACATTATACATTTTATGCTGCACTTTGTACAGTATCTTCCACGTCTTGCACAGTACACACAGAGTCGGCAGTTCAGATAAGAAATATTGGGGAAGTGGAGAGGACAGTGGAACGACAGGACTAGAGTCTCTCATTTCTACTTCAAGCCAACTGCTTCCCCCATGTGTTCAGGAGCTACTGGGACATATTTGTGGCCTCTGACACCACCCTAGCATAACAACACCGCCTGAGAGCCAGTATATACGTATATGTGTATTAATTTACTGATGTAACTATGTGATGTGATTATGCTCTATGTTTGTTAATATGTGTGTGTATATATGTGATGTGTATATAATATGTGTGTACATAATGTATGTGTGTTTATATACTGAATGTCTTGACTTTGTATTGTATGTATGTGTGTGTTTGCTGTACATGTGTATATGTGATGCTATATATGTGTGCTCATATGTGATGTGTATATACTATATGTGTGTGTATTTGATGTGTATATACTGTTGGTGTGTATAAAAAGTATATATACTGTAAGTGTATATAAAGCACATATACTGTATGTATGTAAAAGATGTGTATATGATGTATAAGTGCATAAATGTGTGAACATGAGTGTATAAATGTGTGTATGTATATAATTATTGACAGTGTGTGTGATTGTAACTCATGTGTGTGTATACAAATATGTATATTTTTAAGGGGGAATAAGAGCACTGCTTCTTCTAGTTACGCCCCTGACAGTTTATCATAATACTGGTGGTTCTTCCCTTCACCCATACACATGTAGGATAGGCACTGCTGAGAATGTGTATGTTCTCAGTTGAAAGAGGTAAATATGACACTATGAGAAATAAGTGACAGTGTATCATCTTCGACAAGAACCAAGAATGGGGATGTTGAAATTAGACTTGCCCAATCCTTTTTATCCCCAACATCACACCATACATCTGGTCCTCAGCTGAAATTGATTTAATGTGTAGGATACTATATGCATTTACTGTATACATCCCTTGTATGAGAATTTATAGCACGTTCTATCAAAGTAAATTCAGAATACAACTTTACTGCTTAGAATGCCTATAGATACTGTGCAAAGTGATGTCACCCGAGTGATGCCATCAGGGTCCCCGAGTTTCATGACAATCTAAAGCAGGGTTTTTATAATAGATGCAATAATGCTTTCCCCTTAGGGTGTCAGTATTAGCCTCCTGTTATTAGAAAAGACAGTGTTGGCTGCAGATGAAAATGAGCTTTACACAGCAGGTGAAAAGCTGGATCCCCCCTGTGTGTCTGAATATGTAGCAGCTCATGCCATGGATTACTGCAATAATGTGAGATACGGCCACCAGATTAGATCAGGCAAGGCAGTGCAGCCCTGGAGTGAGCAAGAAACTGGGACAAATTTACTTATCACATTCATTATTGACTAGTGTAACCATATTAAGACACATACCAATGACCATTAAATATCTCTTCTTCACTCAATGTCAACAGGGTTTCTCTTATTACTACACAATTTGGTTTTTTATGTATGTGGGGCCACCCTGTCATATAAGTTGATGCCAGTGGAAGGTGCATTCTGCAGCCAGCCAAAAGTCAGCCATCCATAATCTGCCAGCCCACCGTAATTTATACAGATACGGTGCAATATGTTGCCATACTATTGCAATAGAGAACAGAAAAGACCATATGTTTGTGTGCATGAGGCCTTAGTAAGATCCTTCCTAATGATAAATCTGACCCATAGACTCTGTAAAGAAGCGAATTCATAAATCTAAATACGGTAAATACCACATCTGGATTCACATGGAAAATCTCTAGTAAATTGACCTTAAACTGAAAAATGCTGCAAATTTGTAGCAAATCATGTAACAATCATGAGACATTGCGAATTATAAAAAAAGGCAAAAATGCAAAATTACATCCGTTCCTGTTTAGTGCTGCATTATATTATTAATAGTTGAAGTGGTAGTGCCGCTACTTGTTTTGGATCTGACAATCATGTGGTCAACAGCAGCCCCCCACCATGGCAGAGCAGCTGGGTCTTCACAAACCCAGATCAGCTCTCCTCTGCTCATGACTAATGATACTAAAGAGGACCGTTTACACCAATAACAGGAGCCTCCAATGATGCCCTATTTAGAGGAAAATTAAAAAAAATCATAAAATGTGAATACCCCTTAGGAGTCTTTTATGACTTCAT
Organism: Engystomops pustulosus; assembly: GCF_040894005.1. NCBI lineage: Eukaryota > Metazoa > Chordata > Amphibia > Anura > Leptodactylidae > Engystomops > Engystomops pustulosus. The sequence continues at coordinate 134,803,601 of NC_092416.1, read as the reverse complement.
GAAGGATATTATACAGTTAGAATATGTACAAGTAAAAAAAAAAATACAAAAAGATATTAAAGGAAAAACCATTACCATAGCCAGTCTGTTCACTCAGGACTATACAAATATCAAAATCACCATAATACAATAAGGAACCCATTTATACACATCATTTAGGTTTTAAATTGCAAATAAATGAGAAAAAAAAATATTTTGTCACTTTTTATACGGTGTTAATGAACAGCCATATTTATCCCAAGAAAAACAGTGCAATAATTATTTTTGTACCCTTACAAATTAAATTTGGCTGCTCAAAAACTCTAAAAAAAAAATTCTGGGCGGGGTGCTCATTTCACCATATAACGTTTACAGACCTATGATTAAATTATTGTAATGTTATAGACTCATTTGCTACAGCTCCTTTTGTTCCTCTAAAGCATTTACGGTAAATTCTTTTCTGCCATACCATTTGCCTTTTAATACTGCATATTCTAAGGTTGCAAATACTCCATGCAGAAGAACACATCTGCAATTTTCTAAATTGTCCAGCAGGTGGCAGTATAATCTAAGACATGATGTACAGGGACCACAAAAGCTTCCTGATAACTTTCACCCTGCAGAATGTATTAGTGACAAGGTATATAAGCGGAGCCTTGATATGAGAGAACCTGAGCAACTTTTCACAAAATACAGTTTATCATTGAATCACTGATTCAGTTTTTAGATCTCCTCTACAGAGCATTGCAGTAGGCTATGATTGCAAATATGACAAATTGGCTTCTGATTATCGCACAAGGCAGAAGTATAGACCTTACAGCACAGAAACTGGGCTTTTGTGGCCTATTCAAGTATGCAGTGAAAATTTAAAACGGCCCATAACCAAGTTAGTGACTTGGGGTACATTTTATGGGTCATTCCATGTACAATTGGCAAAATGTTTTCCAACACAATATATGGTAAATCTAGTGGAAACTTTCTGATCACAAATTCTATGTTCCATCTTCTAGTGCTGATATCTCCTATGGGTGTGGACAAAACAAGTTCCACCATGTTTGGGGAAGGGTCTATCAGGTGCTGCAGGGTTGGCATTCCTGAGATACCTGGAGGATGTTTGTAATCTTCTGATTGTGTTGGAGCAAGTAATTGTCTATCAAGCTTTAGAGTGCTCAGAGCTGCAAGGTGTATGCTGGTCAAGGCTTTAGACCTATGGACATGGTTGGATCTGATCAGGGGTATAACAGTTCCAGAAAAGCTCTAAAGCCCCCTATTAATCAGACATAGATTTCTTTTAGAAGTGGCACTATAATGTACAAGGTTGTATGACTTGCTCCAAATCAGCAGAGGCAGGAATGAGGCTTCACAGCATTGGCTTTTGTCCTTTCCGAATAGTCCATCATCCCTTCAATGACTAGGATCACTCTGGGTTTCCCCGATATGTTATGTTGGTGAAGGTTGAAGTGGCGCCTTTGTATAGCGGGTTGTGTGCCTGAAACAAGAAAGGTGTTAGAAAGGAGGCAACCAGTTACACCATTATTCCATTCAGATTTCATTTATATCTTTAGATCTCCACTGAGCAATTTCCTGGGGTAATACATCCGAATAATAAAGAGATTGAACTTTATTCCTCCTGAAAGTAGCACCCAGTATGCAAGATGGACGGAAAACAGCTAAAGCTGTACAATACATGGCTATCTCCACTCAATTGTTTGCTGTACTCAGGCTGCAAACAACAGATTCATGGTCTGTTTTTGCGGTCTCCGTGTCATCAGTCTGAGCCACATGGTTGTATGTCATCATAAAAGAAATATAAGACTGCTAAATGATGTCACTTGCTTGCCTCAACCCCTTAAAGGGAACCTGTCACAAAATTTTCACAAATTCAGCTAGTGACAGGTTCCAATATAGTGCTGTTTACTGAATACACCCTTATTTTAGCTAAAAAGTTTTGTCCTCACACCCTCCCTTAAAATCCTCCCCCATCTACACCTCCCCATGCCTTATGCCTTCTCATTATTTAGCACTTTATGTTATGTGACCAGGGTCATGTCATCTAAGGTCCTTTCCCCCTAATATTTCCCAAATTTACCCCACGTGTGTATCTGATCACATGTAATCACAGCATGCCTCCACGGACTTCTAGTTCTCCCCATCCCCCATGGAGGCATGCTGTGATTTCATGTGATTAGACACATACATGGGGTAGATAAGTAAAATTTTAGGGGAAAAGGGTCCTTAGATGACATCACTCTAAGTCATATGACATGAATGTAACACAAGGCACCGTGTAAAAAATTTGACACAATTTTACCTATAAATAAACAGAGCTTCTGTACAGTGCCTAAGTACTAGTACCATACAGCAGCATGTAATAGCAGTAAGACCTGTCAATCAAAAACAAGGAGCCTGATTTGAAGAGAAACATTGCTGTCAGTCAAAATAAGGTGGTGTGGTTCACTGGTAGCCCAGGAAAAATGAAGAGTAATATCCAGGATAAATGAGTCAAGTATGCCAATTTGCATACAAAACAGCTTTAATTAAGGTGGAGTGCCTCACTAACAGCTAATTGTAGATGATATGAGGAGTTCTTGTAAGCCTTTACCAGCAGGCATTGTTGGTTTGGGGTGGGGTAAAATTCTAGTGAGAGGTCTTCTTTAAAGGAAATCTACCATCAAAAATCAAGCACTTGATTAAAGCCAGGCACAGTGGCTGTGGTAATCTTCTTATATTTGTTATCCATGGCCTCCTTACTTGTAAAATCAACTGTTACAATTATGCTAATGATCCTAAATGGCTACTAGGGCAGTTCCCAGATCCCCTCTCTTTTGCAGATTCACAGGCTGTTACAGTGTGCAAAGAGCACTGCCCACTCCCATTATGTACTGAGGTTACATCGGGCAGAGGGAGGGGGGAGTGCAGAGGGGAAGCAATCTAACAGCCTATGAATTTGCAGCATGTAAGGGCTCTTACCTCCCCAGTAGCCCTTTTGGATCATTAGTATAATTTAAAAAGTTGATTTTAGATGGAGGAAGGATAACAAATATAAGAAGATCACCATAGTCACGGTGCCTGAAGTGACCCTTGTTTATCTATGCTTGACCTTGATGGAAGATTTGCTTTAAACTGACTAGTTTTACCTATAAACTGATCCGCAAATACAGATGGAACCCATGTTACATCCATATTTTTAACAATCCCACAAACTTGTATGAGAAGGCTCCAGCCACAGACACGGGCACAATTAGAACATGTAGTTTTCTGCAGCCTATTGAAATTAATGTGTCAAAGTGGCATCAATAAGCACACAGACAAAAAACACATATGTGCGCATGTAGCGTAACCTACTGCAGTCTGTTTACTTCAGTGATCCATCAGGGGATAAATATGAATACATGTATCAGGTACTTCTCTGCCAGTGCAATGCTCAGTGGATATCTACAAAGTGATCTGAATAGAGCCTTATTTGGTAACATTTATGGGTTTGCTGGCCTCATTATTAACAGAAAAGTGGCCCCTAGTAATAAGTTGTAATCTGTTGGTGAACCTGTCATCATGTGTTAAATTCACCTCCACTGCCGCTGAAGGGGTAATTATTCATCAAAGGATCTTTATTCAAATTATCAGGTGACCATCTAACCTGTCAGATTTTCTGGGATACCCTTTGTGAATACTCTCCTGACTGGATAGTAGGTTCCTGAACTCAGCATCCTCTACTATTAACTACATTTTCTTGTAAATGTTGGGGCATTTCAGGAATTACTGAATTACAACTGGTGATCCCATTATCCTACTAAATATAGGAAATAGGCTGTAGATAAATGTGTGGAAATTCTCTAGAAGGCAACTTTCTTAAGAACTCGCACTAGCAAAATAGTAGAAAATGACCCAAATAAGCAGCAAAAGACAAGAACTACAAAGGAAATATCCAACTAATGGCAGGAAGTCTGTATACCCCAAGGGCAGTGACATGACCTTCTGCTTTACCCATTTATCTCTCATCAGAAAATGTGTGTTTGCCAGCACAAGGGACTTTGCAGAAGTAAATCACATCATATATCACTATGTACACAAAGTTATTGCACAGACACATTATAACAAAGCTGGCACAAGTGTAGAGCGAGAGGTTGCTGCCTTTTCCTATCAATTATTACCGATACTATCAGTGTTGTTCCCATTCTTACCGTGTCCCACTTAGCCTTCGCCCTCTCCTCTTCAAACTTGGCAAATTCGCGTCGATCATGGATAGTAATAAGTAATTTCCAAATAAGCAATGCTACAAGTCCCACAAGCAAAATGGCTCCCATGACTGACATTAAGACCACAAGGATGTCTGGGCCTTGAGGACATTCTGTGGAGAAAATGCAAAGTATTAACCATGGAGTTGACGAGTAGGACCACAAGATATGAAACCTCTTCCAAACATCTTCCTGCCGCTTGCAGTTTGCTTCAGAGCTGCGCTCATTATTCTGCTACGTCAGTGGTAGCTAGTTTAAAGCACATCTACCATCAAAATCAAGCATGATGGTGTTGGTAAATTGGGAATACCCATCAGCGACATTTATAGCATGGCTACAGGATATGCCATGAATATCTGATAGATGCGGGTCACACTTATAGAGCCTGCAGCAGTCTTGAGACCAATCTGCATCCTGACGATATATTATAAATCCTAATTTTGTATACAAATTAAAAATTGTCTTATTACTTATCGCTATAATTGTCATTTTACTATTCAAAAGCTGTTTATGAACAATTTTATAGCGGTTATCCCTGTGGTCTGAAAAAAGTGTATTCATAGATTGTAAGCTCTTGCGAGCAGGGCCCTCATTCCTTCTTGTTCTGACAATGTTCTCACTCTGTAATATCTTATTTGTGGCAAGTGAGGCTGGTGTTGTGCACCCTGGCTTCACTGTACAAGCGAATGTAATGCAGGAAAGGGTATTATCCTGGCATCACTTTCCACATCGTGAGATGAGGCACCAGCACGGGATCTGCAGTTGTGCTTCATTGGGTTCACATCTAGGTTATTATACGTTTTTTTTTCTTTTTTAAATGTTCCCTACATACATCCTTTATACAGGTTGATTTGGGACCCTAAATTACAGGTCCATCAACCTGACAGGTCCTATTTAAAGGGAACCTGTCATCAGAAATGGGCCTAATAAACCACTAAAATTATGTTGTTAAGCAGCTGAGCAGCTTCTATGTTATGTTTCTATTACAGCCTGGTGTGGTGGCATCATCCAGAAAATCAACTTAATTGGTTTTATGGAGTCAAGGAGGCAGAAAGTTAAGCTTTTCCTGCCTTAAAATGCCCCTTTCACTGTAATTGATGGCCCTGCGTTCATGGACACCATTGGTCAGATCTCCTGAAGTCCGGCACATGATGTCAGTCACATGGGTGGAGGTGTTCAGAGGCAGTGAGAGCATTACTTCAATGTTAAACTCTCCACCTCCCTGTCTTTATACATCTTACTTTAAAGTTGGTTTTCTGGATGATGTCACCAAGCAAGGTCATGAAAGGAAGATCATATAGAAGCAAGTCAAGAGCTTGAGAACATATTGGTAGTGGTTTATTAGGACAATTTCTCATGACAGGTTCCCTTTAAGCAGTATGTTGTCCAATATTTTTCATATATATGTAAATGAGAATGCCTTAAAAGTAAAAATGTTTAGCAAAAGCTTAACTTTGTGGAACTATCCCTAGGATGGGCAATCAATGTTAGATTTGTATAAACAGCTATGCCTGGTCATTATCCAATTCACATCATTGGCACGGATAAGGGGCATGAACACAGGTTAAGGGATTCCAGAAAATGTACCTGCATTGATCCTTCAGATAAGACGATCAGTGTTTATGTCCCCGTGAGCACCCCCTTAAAAGGACCCTCTTCTAAATTACAGCTTACAACTCAATATCACTCAGTGTCTTATTTATAGTTGTTTGCCCATAGTTGTCCTGCCATTTTAGATCCTCAGCTATACTAATGTTTACATATAAACCAGAACAGATCTCCCTTAGGAGACAATCTGTACCAGCTGCCGAAGAGTTGAGATCCCTACTACAGATTATTTTTCTCTGGTAATATATTGTAACTAATGTGAAGGGAAGGGGCTGTAAAAATTCCTGTAAAGTTTATGTTTTTCTCTCGTACCTCCCTCCTGGCATCTGGGACATGTTACAGAAAGCAGCAGTGGGTGGGAATCTTTATTAATTTCCCCAAATCAGACAGGAAGTGTATCATTGCCAGAGTCACCTCCAAGCTGGATATTATACGTCACAGGCAGTCCATGTACTTTGGCAGTGGTTCTCATGAAACATAGGAAATGGGCCATTACTAGCACTGATTTTCTTAAGAAATGTGATAAGAAATCAGCAGTTTTCCCTGAGATAGGGGAAATGCAGAATTCAGAATAACCCACTGGATCTTTGTCATTTTATTCAGGAAAAATAAAATATGAATTGGGAGTTCCCCATGCTGTAGTGCAGAGTGCCCGAATAGTGTCATACATTTTAAAGACAATGCAAATGGACAAATAATTGGTAACTTGAGTATGTAGGAAGAATAATATGGGAATGGCACACTGCGGTGTGTTAATTATTTTCTAAAACAGACACATTGGAGCGCACAGGTCATCTGTTAGTTGAGACAATGGGGGTCATTTACTAAGGGCCCGATTCGCGTTTTCCCGACGTGTTCCCCGAATATTTCCGATTTGCGCCGATTGTACCTGAATTGCCCCGGGATTTTGGCGCACGCGATCAGATTGTGGCGCATCGGCGCCGGCATGCGCGCAACGGAAATCGGGGGGCGTGGCCGAACAAAACCAGACGGATTCGGAAAAACCGCCGCATTTAAAAAAAAAAATTGTATCGCGAAAATTTCACTCACCTTCACCAGGAATAGGCCGGTGTATTTCGAGGCATTCCAGCGGACTTCAGAGCAGCAGCGCCACCTGGTGGACGGCGGAGGAACTACCATCATAAATCCCGGCCGGACCCGAATCCAGCGCAGAGAACGCGCCGCTGGATCGCGAATGGGCCGGGTAAGTAAATCTGCCCCAATAAGTATGTTGTCCTTAACACAAGGTTTTATTCTGATGAGTTTTCAGGTTATTTTTGTAGATTTCTTAAAGGAAATTCTAAGAACTTAATTTTACAGGTCCTACAGGTAAGAAAAATGGCTGCTTTTCTTCTAGATACAACCGCAGCCTTGTCCCTGCTCTGTGTCTGGTATCGCAGCTCAGCCTAAATTAATTGAACAAGGATTAGTTGAAATACAAGACTAACTCTAAGTCCTCATTCAGACAGCAGTAATAGGTGTAATGTAAACATAGAAATACTGGAAACCTTAAAGGGAACATGTCACATTGCATCTTCCCACAAACCTCCGGTAGTACCTTACTCTGATCATTAATGGTTTCCCTAAGGCTTTCTGCAGCAGTATTCTTGTAAAAAAAACACATTTATTCTTTCTGTGCCAATAAAATCATAATGTCAAGGGCTTACATTTTGTGTTTGGACCATTTTTCTGCAAAAGAAAATGTGCACCTTAAGGGGAGTGTTAGTGTTTAGTCGCACTGTGCACCACAATTCTGCAGCATTAACAAAGTGTGCCAAAAAAATGGTGCACACTTCCAGAGCAGTGCAGGGAACACCAGATTCATTAAAGGGCACCTACCACCCCGATTCTACCTATAAAGGTAGAAGGGGTGGTAGGTGGATGGATGGGACGTGAGGATAGCCCTTTTTTGGGCTAATCCTCACGTCCCGGGTGTCTTTTACAAAACTTTATTACATGTATATGATAATTTTTTTATGCGGCTACTGGGGTGTGGAGTAGCCGCGTTACTCCACCTACCAGGTAATCTTCGGCGCGCAGCAACTGGTAGCTGCGCTCCCTCGTCCGGGTCCGCTGCGTTCTGCGCATGCGCAGAACACAGGCCTTCGGCTGCGCGGCTGCGGCTCCAGGGCCGGAACTACTGCGCATGCGCAGTAGCCGGGGGACTCGGACTAGGGCGCGCAGCTACAGGAGCTGCGCACCGAAGATTACCTGGTAGGTGGAGTAACGTGGCTACTGGGGTGTGGAGTAGCCGCGACTAGTAGCCTCATGTCCGGCTACTCCATGCCCCAGTAGCCGCATAAAAAATTAGCATATACATGTAATAAAGTTTTGTAAAAGACACCCGGGACGTGAGAATTAGCCCAAAAAAGGGCTATCCTCACGTCCCATCCATCCACCTACCACCTCTTCTACCTTTATAGGTAGAATCGGGGTGGTAGGTTCCCTTTAAAACCTGGCGCACACTGTGGGCCAAGGAGTCAAGCTTCCTCCTCACACAGCCGCTCTAGCACTGAAACCACCATACTTCAGTGTGACTCCTCTTATTCTGCTATCGCACAGCGCAGGTGTGGGTTTTTGGTTGCTGGTCATCCTCATATGTGTGCACTACAGGGTCTCGCTGTTTAAAGGTTAAAGGTTTTAATATTTGATCTCCAGTCTCCAGGAGGTCAGCAAGCCCTGTGCTGGAGCTGTCAGGGCCCATTCACACGCATGCGATTGATAACCTGATCACATGCGTTTCTCTGGAAACACATATGCGATCGCCCCGAGCCCCGCCCCCTGTGCACTAGCATTGCGTTATGAACGCAGCGCTAACGGAACGTGTGAATGCGCCCTCAGAGCTCCGGAGCTGCAGCCTGCCATGTAAACACTGTTACTGCTGCCTGGGATGAAAGCGAGGTGTGGAGGAGCCTGTCAGCACGGCACACAGACCTGCTCTGCAATCCTTCAGGAGTCAGGCCTCCCCCTGTTCTGTAGGACATACTAAGGCAGCGGTCACACGTACCGCTAGGCGTCTGTCATAACGCGACGCTAGTGCACAGGGGGAGGTCCTTGGCCCGCACGCACATGTGTTTCCAGGGAAACGCATGCTATTGTTAAGCCGATTGTTGAAGCCCTGCAGGAACCAGTCCCCCCTTATCCTCCAGGCTATGCTGGTAGTTGTAATGCAGCATGAGCCAGACCTCCCTCTCCTCCCAGACATGCTGGGAGTTTTAGTCCTGCATGAACCATGTATCCCTCGTCCTCCATGATTTGCTGGGCGTTGTGGTCCTGCATGAACCCCCCCCCCCCTATAGGACATGCTGGAAGCTGTAGTCCTGCATGAACAAGGCCTACCACCCTCAGCCTGGACATGTTGGAAGTTATAGTCCTGCATGAGAAAGGCCTCCAGATCTCCTCTTCACACCTCCTCTCCTCCTGGCTGGCACTTGTAGTCCTCCAAAGCTCCCCTGCTCTCCCTTCTCCTTCAGAGTTAGGTGTTGTAGTCCTAACTTGTTCAAGTATGCCGGGTGCTGGCGCCAGACCTGGTGGGCGAACTGTATATACTAATCCTAGTTCTTCTTGATGTAAGTTCTTAGTGTTCTGACATGGGAACTGTATATAATTATTCCATAGGGGCTTTTTATAATAAAACTATGAGGGGCTGTAGTTTCTTCGTTGTTAATGAAACTGAAACCTGGACCCGACCCCGATTCCAATGGCCGATATGGCCATCCATGTCCCAAGCCGTATTGTGCACCATACCGTAAGCAAGCCGTATAAAAATATAGAGCATGTCCTATTTTCCACCATGTTTCCGTTCCCTATGGCCCATAGAAATCAATGAGAACGTATAAAATACGGGCTAAATACATGCTGCATATGGCTGTGCACCGTATGCTGCCGTATATAAGTGCAGTATCCAGAACCAGTGGGAGGTGCATTCTGTCAGCCAGCCAATGGTCAGCCTGCCATCATCTGCCAGCCTACTGTATTTTATGTTCATACGGTATAGATAGGGTGCAATATGTTGCTATACTGTAGAAATACGTCCCGTATTCACGGCCAGAATACAGCTGTACATACAGAACAGAAAAAAACATGCCGTCATGTGCATGAGGCCTAATACTGTTTGTTATAGATGAAGACTTTTTTATCTTATTATGTACGAGAAGTGGTACATATCCTTTATTCGGAAAATGCAAAACTTGTACCAGGCCTCCCCAACTATCATTTATAGTAGTCGGGGTCGGCTCCAGGTTTCAGTAGGCTCCTGGGCGACAGAGCCTCTGTGGGCCCCTTTGTAGTGAACACACATGGTGGCATTAAAATTGAGAAACTAAATCATTCTCCTTTTCCCCAAGATATTCCCTGGTTTATCATACCAGCCCACTAATGGTTATTTTACCGTATTTTTCGGACTATAAGACACTTATTACTATAGGACGCACCCAAGTTATAGGCTTCCAAAAAGGGAAATATATATTTTACACCAATTAAAATAATTAATATGTTGGTCGCACTAAAGCACAGCACACACAGCTCTGCATCATCCATACATTTACAAACACAGCTCTGCATCATCCATACATTTACACACACAGCACTGCATCATCCATACATTTACAAACACAGCTCTGCAGCAAACATACATTTACACACACAACTCTGCAGCATCCATACATTTACACACACAGCTCTGCAGCATCCATACATTTACACACACAGCTCTGCAGCATCCATACATTTACACAAACAGCTCTGCATCATCCATACAGTTACAAACACAGCTCTGCATCAAACATACATTTACACACACAGCTCTGCATCATCCATACAGTTACATACACAGCTCTGCATCATCCATACAGTTACATACACAGCTCTGCTTCATCCATACAGTTACACACACAGCTCAGCACACACACAGCTCTGCTTCATCCATACAGTTACAGGTAGCCTAGAGGCACTGTAATCCTTTTGCCATCATGGATTGACATACGGTATATAAAGCCCCCCTTACCCACTAAGGATTTATTATATACAACCCCTCCCCCCCCCCACACACACAAGCAGCTCTGGGCCCTGGCACTTGCCCAGGTGGCACTAGAGAAACAGAATTGTTTCAGGAGAATTCATTTGTATATTTGTTTCAGGGCACATTGCCTTTAAGACTCCCTTTGCCAAGCTGGATATACACAAGGAGTACCAGTACCTCACATAAGTAGATTTCACCAACAAACAGCAATTTCCTGTGAGGCCTGTGATGACCTTACAAAGTTTTGGACATAATAAACATCATGATTTGTTTTAATTACTGGAAAGCAACATGAAAAACAAGTCCAGGCTGCTGAGTCCATCCAGCTGGTGCATAATTATGTGACAAAGGGTTATCCAAACACGGACAACACCACTAACATGCAAGTAACAGTACTTCAAAACCATACTTATGCTAGTCCAGGTCAAGAATAGCATGTGACGAGGAAGATATGTTAAGATATGCCATATAGATATCGCTTGCTTACCTGCTTCATTGATGACATACAATACAGACTTCCCGCTGGAGTCTTCATGGTACTGGAACCTGACCACACAGTCATTCTCGTCCTTATAGGTGCAGTTCACAGCATCCTTCCCATTATCAACTGTAGATGAAACATGATAAAAGATATCATATGACTACAACATAACCTCTGTATTACATAACCTCCATCCTCACTTCACGCATGGTTCTTTCAGAAGCCTAAAGTAGTTGTCCTGCAAAAGCAAGTTACCCATATCCACAAAGATGTTTAATTTCAGGAGGGCCATTATTAAACACAAGAACACTGGAACTGTCTCTACCATGCTCCAATCAAACTGTATGGGACGGCAAAAGATGGCCAAGAGCTGTATTTTTTTCAATCCCAAGAATAAAAATAGCAGTGCACAATCTTTTGATGAGCTCAGACCTCCAGCAATCAGACGCCTAGCCTGAAGACAGGTGATGAGTTGATAAAGTAAGACAACCCCTTTAAATCTACCCAAAGCCATTCTAAATTAATAATAAGTGAACATTCCTTAAAGGACACGCAAAAAGATAGACAAACGGGTCTCTCTTCTGTATAGGTGGTGCCTAATATAGGTGCTAACTTTATTTAAAGGGGTATTCCCAAGACAAGTTATATGTACTCAGGATAACAAAGTAACACATTTTCTAATTCACTGTTATCAACAAAAATGCAGCATTTCACAGACATAATTCCAACCTGTCTCTATCAGTCCAGCTGTACACAATTTCAGTTGCCTCTAGACACGACCCTGTAACTTCTGACTTGGGGTCGGGTCACCATCTTGGATTTCTGTGTGAGATCGTGGAGTAGAGATTCCTGTCTGATTATGCTGTATAGCTGTAGCCACGCCCCCTGCATGGAGCTCAGAGACTCTCACTGATTACTTCCTGCCAGGAGATTATGAGTGAGAGAGAGAGGCTGCAAACTACAAGCTACAAGGAGATAAGTCAGTGATGGCAAACCTTTTAGAGGCCGAGTGCCCAAACTACAACAAAGACCCGCTCATTTATCGCAAAGTGCCACCACAGAAATGTAATTTGTGATTTATACTCCCTTCTATGTCACAGTTTTCATTGATACCGGCACCTGAGGACACCAATAAAGCAGAAAATAGTCCCAGGTAGAGCTGTCACTTTAATCTAGCTCTGTGCACAGCAAGTCCTGGGCTGTGTGGGACTGTAGGAATATACCTGGAGTCATCTCTGGTGATGGCCTGAGTGCCCACAGAAAGGGCTCTGAGTGCCACCTCTGGCACCAGTGCCATAGGTTAGCCATCACTGAGATAAGTGATCCGGGGGAAGGGGGAGACAGGAACATAGCTGTGAGATGTAGCAGGGCTGATAGTGTAACAGTGTAACGGTCTGTCAGCCTCTGTCTATCAGCCTCTGTGTAATCATCTCATCTCTGATCTGTCTCATCTCTCTATGTGTCAGTGTGTTAGTACAATGTCAGAAGCTGTCAGAAGATGAAAGTGCATATACATCTTGTACCCTGATAATCTAGCCAGATTGCAACCCCACAAAACTAGATGGGCCTTAATGTGTCTGCTTAGAGAGGCCTCTCCCACACCCTGGGATTTTACATTAAGCAGCCGAGGGAGAGATAGGGGCTAAAACAGCAATAAAACTGAGTAAAATTGTAAAGGAAAATGTTAAAATGATCTTTATTGTGTTAACATCACTAGGGGATAGAAATCTGAGAATTTTCTTTTGTAGGAAAATCCCTTTAAGTAGGATTCACAACTTGTTTAGTGCCTCCATTGTAAAGATACGCAAGGAAAATTCCCTACATGACATTACAATGGAGGGCTCCTATGTATCCCAATGCATGCTTATTCAGAGGGATACATCATCCAGATCAGATGTTCAGGTTGTCCTTGTATGGACAGTTACATCACTGGGGACCTCCGTACTTGCATCCATCCTCCATTGCTTCCTAAGGCTACAGTTGAGCGTATATGATGTATACCGTGCAAACAAGATTACCTCCATCTGCCAGTATATGTCTATATATATGTTCAGTGTATAGGCTGGGAGCGTCTCTGGCTTATATGCTGAGCGTATACATAAAAGGTGTGTATGGGTGTATAGCCATTGGTTATCTATGTCAGATGTAATCCAGGGAATTGAGAGCTTCCAATTTCACTTTTCAGAATATGAACTATTAGTGGCATACACTTTGAAGAGCCCTTCAAAATAGAAGATTTTTAGGTTATTTCTTCAGATATGTTGACATATGCATGACTTACCAAGCTCAGCCACAGATACAATCTCATCACGGCATATCCTCCTGCACAAAGTTTCTTCCTCAAACCAGGGACCTCTTTCAAATTTCTTACATTCCACGCAACCCCTGATTTACAATGGTATCAAAAACATGGTAAACATAATAAAACATGATACACATGAAGACTCTCAGAAGAAATATGATCTATTATAATAAGATTGATTTATTGATTAATAATAATCTTAATTTAACCCTAACAGTGTGTACATAGAATCTTGTGAAGCTTTAGATGAAGATTTGTGAAAATAAAGCAACTGGGGCAGATTTATCCAAAGTGTCTTAAAGTTAGACACTGCAAAGGTAGAGTAAACACTCTTATCCTGTGCCGGAATTATCAAAGTGTCTGCTACTGGATGGTAAATGTGGCTGAATTAAGACTGTTAGGTTATAGTTGGATATTAGTTGATGCACAATCGATTGTTGAAATTTACGTCACACCCAATTTTATCGGGGGCGGTTGCATAAGTGTTTAAAATCTGAAATCTTTGTATTAATGTTTTGCAAGCTGATTACAACAGAAGTATTTTGCAAACAGATTGATAAATCAGTCCCAATTAGTTTTCAGTATACGGGTTCTTTCACATTGGCGTTGTTTTTCATGTCCGTGATTCAGTGATTTCCACGGATGCCTCACTAAGCCAATAATTTCTATGCGTGTTTTCACCTAGGCTTGTATTTTCACTCATCAGTTGTCCGTGGAAATAATTATGAAACATTTTTGTATATTTTTTCACGGATGTGGATCACAAATGCAATAGAAGTCTATGGTTCAGCAAAAATACATGGATAAAACATCAATTTTCTTTCACTGAAGAGGAGAATCAGGTGTGATGTTTTCAAAGCAATTTTAAAGGGCTATTTCCATTTCAGCAAATAATTGTTATTGTTTCAATGATAAAAAGTTCTACAATTTTCCAATATACATTCTTTATCAATTCCTCACAGATTTCTAGATCTCTGCTTGCTGTCATTCTATAGAATGCGTTTATGTTTGGTACTAGTGGACAGAAATCTGACCATGGTCAGGCAGGTGCACAGCTCGTTATATCACAGACAGTATTCAGGCCGCGGTCACACATACCGCTAGGCGTCCGTTCATAATGCGACGCTAGCGCACAGGGGGAGGTCCTCGGCCCCTAACGCACATGCGTTTCCAGCGAAACGCATGCGATTGATAAGCCGATCGCATGCGTTTCGCTGGAAACGCATGTGTGTTCAGGCCGAGGACCGCCCCCTGTGGGCTAGCGTCGCGTTATGAACAGACGCCTAGCGGTATGTGTGACCGCGGCCTCAGAGGTTTGTGGTATAACAAGCCGGGCACCTGCATGACCATGGTCAGATTTCTTTCCACTAGTAGTAAACATAGAAGAACAGCAAGCAGAGATCTAGAAAACTGTAAGTAATTAATACAGAAAGTATATTGGAAAATTGTATAACTTTTTATAATAAAAAGAATGAGATTAATTTGCGGTAATGAGAATAACCCTTTAAAGCTTCGGTTGCTTTGCGGACACAGAGACAAAACTGACGGATCACGGAAACAAAACGGAAGAAAAACAGAGACACAACAGAGAAAAAATGCATCTAATGTGCAACTGAAGCTGAACATCAATGCCAATCTGAAAGAGCCCTAACTGATAATATTAAGTTTACATCCAACCACCACCAGGGGGAGCATAGTGACTCATTGCAAATGTTATTTATAATTGCTCTATGGAGATCTAGAAAAATGCAAGATTTAAAGTGTAAATAAACAAATAAACTATTGACAAAATTGCTTAAAGAGGACCTGTCACCTAAAATTTCGGCACTAGGACCTGCTTACTAAAGTAAGCAGCTCCTAGTGCTTGAACAAACGATGCAGTGTTAGAAGGACAGCGTTACCGGAAACCTCCGGTAACGCTAACACTGTGGCTGGGTACAATGTAATCATCAGACTGCTTGCAAAGCGATCCAATGTAATCATGACGGGGCCGGGTTCGGGGCGTGGTTAGGGGTGGTGACTTCCGCATGATGCGGCCTATGGAGAGATCAGGGCGGTCCGGGGCAGTGTTAGATTTCCGGTAACGCTATCCTTCCAACACTGCAGCGTTTGTTTGAGCACTAGGAGCCTCTTACTAAGTAAGCAGCTCCTAGTTACGAAATTTTGGGTGACAGGTTCTCTTTAATTGAATAGTGCAGATGGTAAAAGTAAACTTTGTAATATACTTTGTTAAAGAAATATGTTCCTGTGACCTTCCTTATCCTATGCCTTTCTTTCTTATTCAAGTAGTTTGTGTTAATAAGCTTTCTGTTCTGTATCCAATGACATTGGAGAGATAAAGGAATCTGATTAAGTGTTTAATGGTGTAACTCTTTACAGACAGTCCCTTGTGAGTCTAATCACATCAGAGACCTGAATCATTAAGTGAAATCTGCCCTAGGCATGGGAAGAGTTAAAGATTAGCCTACTTTTCTGAATGCCTTCAGATAAAGTGCTCACTACAGGACAAAGAAGAGCAAAAATTGGCACTAAGAAGCCATGTTACTTAATAAAGTATATTGCAAAGTTTACAGTTATTTCTACTGTTCATTTGTAAAATAAAAAAATAGTTTCCAAGGTTCAGTTACTCTTTAAAATTAATATAAAACTATATAAATATAAAACATAATGTTTTTGTTTCTCTCCAAGAGAAGTATATTTGTTTTTTACGTTTGTATACACTGAGAATCTATCTACAGATAAGAGATAGAAAGATAGAAGTTTATCTAGGGAGTAATTATGTAAACGGCATGCCAAGAGGTTTCATGAAATAACACTCACTTCTTAAAGGTACAGGCATCTGGACAAGTTGGACATTTTTCACAGGTGTCGCCATAAGAACCGGGCTGGGTGCAGTCACACTTCCCACAGACACACTGTCCCCTTCCGCTGCATAGGAGCCCACTGCTGGACATGCACATATCTGTACGAGTTGTGCAGTTACAATAATCTCCTGTCCAGTCAGACTCACAAATGCAGTCTCCACAGTTACACTGTCCATGTCCTGAAAATTAAGCAATACACGTATATCAGACATACTTTTATGTCAAGCTGCACAATGGGTCGACATTTTGGTAGAATTAAATGACATCTACTAGTTTGCTTTAATATCCAAAATGGAAAATAAATTAATATATATATGCTTATGTACATGGTAACACAAATGTTGGGAAAAAATAATAGTGCTTGCATAATGTAGACAGATTTATGCAAAATGTTATGCAACGAAAGCAGATATGTAATGTTTATAAAAGAGCAATATCATAGTTTCAGTTGCTTAATTTGCCCACTTATCCCACACAGTCTGCCTACTATATCCTGTTGAAAAACCAAAATTATACTCTTGTCCTATATGAACATTCTATTATTCACTATATTTTAGCAAAGAAAATTCCCCTAATGCTCTCCGTTGTTCATTGTCTATTCTCTACCATCTGTTCTAACAACATATTTATCTCAAATATCTCCTCCTATTACTCCATATACCCTCTCCCTATATCTCCTATAACTGCATATAACCTCTCCGTATATGTCCTCCATTACTCCATATAACCTCTCCCTATACCACCTACAATTACTTCATATAACCTCTCCCTATATCTCCTCCTATTACACCATAATATCTCCCTATATCTCTTCCTATTACTCCATATAACCTCTCCCTATATCTCCTCCTATTACTCCATATAACCTCTCCCTATATCTCCTCCTATTACTCCATATAACATCCCCCTATATCTCCTCCTATTACTCCATATAACATCTCCCTATATCTCCTCCTATTACTCCATATAACATCTCCCTATATCTCCTCCTATTACTCCATATAACCTCTCCCTATATCTCCTCCTATTACTCCATATAACATCTTCCTATATCTCCTCCTATTACTCCATATAACCTCTCCCTATATCTCCTCCTATTACTCCATATAACATCTTCCTATATCTCCTCCTATTACTCCATATAACCTCCCCCTATATCTCCTCCTATTACTCCATATAACATCTCCCTATATCTCCTCCTATTACTCCATGTAACATCTCCCTATATCTCCTCCTATTACTCCATGTAACATCTCCCTATATCTCCTCCTATTACTCCATATAACATCTCCCTATATCTCCTCCTATTACTCCATATAACATCTCCCTATATCTCCTCCTATTACTCCATATAACATATCTCTATATATCCTCCTATTACTCCATATAACCTCTCCCTATAACTCCTCCTATTACTCCATATAACCTCTCCCTATATCTCCTCCTATTACTCCATATAACATCTCTCTATATATCCTCCTATTACTCCATATAACATCTTCCTATATCTCCTCCTATTACTCCATATAACCTCTCCCTATATCTCCTCCTATTACTCCATATAACATCTCCCTATATCTCCTCCTATTACTCCATGTAACATCTCCCTATATCTCCTCCTATTACTCCATATAACATCTCCCTATATCTCCTTCTATTACTCCATATAACATCTCCCTATATCTCCTCCTATTACTCCATATAACATCTCCATATATCTCCTCCTATTACTCCATATAACATCTCTCTATAACTCCTCCTATTACTCCATATAACCTCTCCCTATATCTCCTCCTATTACTCCATATAACATCTCTCTATATATCCTCCTATTACTCCATATAACCTCTCCCTATATCTCCTCCTACTACTCCATATAACATCTCTCTATATATCCTCCTATTACTCCATGTAACATCTCCCTATATCTCCTCCTATTACTCCATATAACATCTCCCTATATCTCCTCCTATTACTCCATATAACATCTCTCTATAACTCCTCCTATTACTCCATATAACCTCTCCCTATATCTCCTCCTACTACTCCATATAACATCTCTCTATATATCCTCCTATTACTCCATGTAACATCTCCCTATATCTCCTCCTATTACTCCATATAACATCTCCTTATATCTCCTCCTATTACTCCATATAACATCTCTCTATAACTCCTCCTATTACTCCATATAACCTCTCCCTATATCTCCTCCTATTACTCCATATAACATCTCCCTATATCTCCTCCTATTACTCCATGTAACATCTCCCTATATCTCCTCCTATTACTCCATATAACATCTCCCTATATCTCCTCCTATTACTCCATATAACATCTCCCTATATCTCCTCCTATTACTCCATATAACATCTCCCTATATCTCCTCCTATTACTCCATATAACATCTCTCTATAACTCCTCCTATTACTCCATATAACCTCTCCCTATATCTCCTCCTATTACTCCATATAACATCTCTCTATATATCTTCCCCTATTACTCCATATAACCTCTCCCTATATCTCCTCCTATTACTCCATATAACCTCTCCCTATATCTCCTCCTATTTCTCCATATAACATCTCTCTATATATCTTCCCCTATTACTCCATATAACCTCTCCCTATATCTCCTCCTATTACTCCATATAACATCTCCCTATATCTCCTCCTATTACTCCAGCCAATCTCTCTATATATCCTCCCATTACTCCATATAACCTCTCCCTATATCTCCTCTTATTACTCCATATACCATCTCCCTATATCTTCTCCTATTACTCCATATAACATCTCCCTATATATCCCCTCCTATTACTCCATATAACCTCTCCCTATATCTCCTCCTATTACTCCATATAACATCTCCCTATATCTCCTCCTATTACGTCATATAACATCTCTCTATATATCTTCCCCTATTACTCCAGCCAATCTCTCTCTGTATCTCTTCATATTATTCCAATTACCTTTGACCTATAACTCTAACTGCTGTAGTATTCCTATTTAATCCATCACCTCTGCCACTAGTGTGCTGTATACATTCAGACCTGTTTAGAAGTAACTTGCTTGGCTCTACAATAATAGCTTTACTACATTATTTTATATTTTACCAGAACTACTAACAATACTGTGAACTTTGCACCCCATGTTATCAGGAAGGCTGGTCTGCTCCACCATCTATAAACATTTCTTTCACTTCTTTCTTGGCATGGCGTGCATGTATCATTAGTAAATGGTTATATCTAGCAGAGACTGGTTTATTGACTGTTCCATAAATTTACACATAATTCTATGGCCACAAATAGAAAAAGATCTGTTGTTTTTCTCACATCTGCACTGAAGACTATGTTAACAGCCTCAGATGTCTGATATGGTTTGAAAAAGTTGTGCAAGTTTGACGTTTAGGCAGTTTTTTTATACATTCAGCACATACCCTAAATATATCCATCCTTTTTGCCTCTGTCTGCACACCAAACTTATTTTAATAAGACATCCTCTTGGAGAGAGACATAGGCTGAACAGACACCATTAGAGGTTAATGGGGGATGGATGCAAAGCATTGCATCCCACCCTGGCTTTCGCTGAGTATACATTCAGGGCGGTCCCAAATTATGTTGCTTTCCATATAAGGACAGTGACAACACTGGTGGAAACATCCTGAACATCAACAGCAGCCAATCACTGGCTTCTGCCAATGTTCACTCCTCCTCCTACTTTCAGTGGGAAGAGAAGGAACATTGTATTTTTCCTGTTAGATGGGATGGATATTAAAACCTGTGAAGGAGTATGTGGCACCTGTGATCCTAGACTTATTATATGGAAACTTATTATCCTAGGAGGGTAGCTAAAAGGCTACTCATAGCGCAATGTAGAGGTGATGACAGGGAAGAGTGGGGAGGGGGACGCTGCATAACCTGCTTCATTGTTGAAAGAGGGTCAATCTGATAATTGTAGTATAACTCCATATCCACCTCTGTTTACCCTGTTAACTTTTCCTGTGCTCAGTCTCTGAGGAAATTCCTTTTACAAACTATTACTCCTGTTATTTCACAAACACCAGAGGCCATATTAGGAGCGAGTCCAACTATGTAACACAAGCTAAAAGTCCGCAGCATTCCTTATTAGAGGCTGACTATGGAGCAGCTTCTTATCTGTGGATTTGTGCTGCAGTAGGTGGAATCTTCTGCAAAACTGGTCATGGAATGTCAATTGCACCTACAATCCAATGTAACAAGTTCTAAAAGTTTTTAATATGTAGTCATATATTTACTATTCTATAATAAAATTGTTATTTTCCTTAAAATTTTCCTCATGACCACACTTACAAGGTATCCAATGGTAACATAGGGCTGAAGTAACAATGTATAGATCCTAATATGAGTGACAAGAAGAAAATCTGCATGGATTTGAATGTACTTTACAGTCCATATAACATTTCTGAAGTGCTAAGTAGAAAAAAAAGAAATAATGGGAAAATAAGCTTTAAAGCTGAGCTTAATTCTGTGTATCTGTCATTTTCTAGTAGCCATTTGTGTATAATCTGAGCCGAAATATAAAAGAATTGACTCCTGTTTAGTTATGGGACAAAAGATCCAGTTTGAAAGGTCAAAGCAGAAAGTCTTTAGCATTGTGTATCACTATCAGTGTGCGAGTCAGTGCACGCTCCGAATTCTTCAAATAACCAAAAGATATTTGTAATAGGCTGCGGACACACCTATCCGAGCTGAATATTCAGTACACAATCCATGATACTTTTGTGCACAACTGCTATTGATCGATCTATAATATTGGCAACAGGCATTATTACAGAACATGTCCACCCCCCCTACATAGCCTTTATCAAAGCTGATAAACAAAAAAACATGGGAAAAATTCATAAAAATACTAACTGTGATCAGCATATCCAATAATACTTCTAACGCCAAAGTTTATCTACAACTACAATCTATATATAATTCAAGTCCATAGATACATGAACAGATTAGCCCCAAGTGGTGACAACATTCAGGCAAATATATAGGCAAATTCCTTCTCTTCTTGCTCCTATCCTTAGGTTGGCTGTTTCATGCATTTTCTTTATCATACTTACAAAATTGCTGCAAACATTTTATGGAAGATGTGTCCGTTACAGTGGTAAATGTTGGCACAGAATATATTTACTATACAGGCAGTCCCCGGGTTACATACAAGATAGGGTCTGCAGGTTTGTTCTTAAGTTGAGTTTGTATGTAAGTCGGAACTGTATATTTTATCATTGTAATCCCAGCCAGAACTTTTTTGGTCTCTGTGACAATTAGATTTTAAAAATGTTGGGGTGTCATAAGAATCAATATTAACACTAAAGCTTCATTACAGACACCTTTGATAACTGTTTCAGCTGTTTATTGCAGCCTACGACTAAAGTACAAGAAATTACCAATAGCCAGAGGTCTGTTTGTAACTATGGGTCGTATGTAAGTCGAGTGTTCTTAAGTAGGGGACCGCCTGTAGTTCTTCTGAGACGACTGATCAGCCTAGTGAGGAGTGTTAGCAAATCATCTAGCGGATATTATGCAGGAACTAGAAGCCAGAGCAGAGTACTTGTTTTTCTTACTTGTGCCCCAGCACCTCAAGAATTTTCTAACCTTTTAGCATCACAAGAAATTCACATCACTGTAATGTGTTAGAGAGTACCTACAATGTTAGATGCTACCTACAGATGTTAATGTTGGAAGAAGAAGGGGGAAGGAAGTGCTGCATACATGTCCAGTAATGTGTCCCATCCTTCACTATAGTGCCCTGATTCCATGGACCCTGTAAGAACCACTATGATTCCAACAGTGGTAGATACCCATCATTAACACACAGGTCATAATTTAATCATATATTTTCATGTAAGATAATAGAGGAACAGTATAAGTGTTATGAAAAGACATTTAGTTATTGCTTTTGAATGAGCGATACAAGTAGTGACTAAAACATATAGGTCACTAGTGTCAACAAATCATTTTCAAGACATTTGCTGTCATTCAACAATTAATTTTTAGTAATTACATTGATGAGGATTCCTTAAAAATTGTCATGCAGGTACTGCATTTTAGTAAATAATTGATCCCCGAGCAACCGCTGCAGAGCAGTGAAAGTATCACATGCTATATAACTGCTCTTACTCAGCAGGTCTCGACTCTGTGATCATACTTCTCTCCACCTTACTAGGATGTAACTTTATAACTGTAGGGCAGGTATTTCCTCTTTGATGAATCTCTTATCACCTCTAATGAGTCACAGATACTCATACTATGCCTCCACTTCCTGACCATATCACTCATTTACTGAAGTCAGGAGCCAAGGATTACCCATGCTCAGCAGTTAATCTGTTATCTACTGTTTTGTTAAGTATTGCGTACTAGCCGGGGTGAGCTATGAAGCAGTTTGCAAATATTCAGGACCCACAGAAGTAAATACCCGTCACAACACCACAACGATTACGGGAATGTGGGTGGTAAAGTAGGTGCAGAGGTGGTGAATCAGGAGAAGACTCACTGTATTATGTGATGAATATTACAGCAAATCCTATGTCCCAGACAATGTGATTACGCTAACTAATATTCACAGACTCATAAATCTGTGTTACGCAACATGACTATGTCACTCTTCCGACCAACGTACGCAAAAATAAAAGTGTTGGCACCCCTTTCACAGCCTGCAATGTGAACCTTGTTGAGGCTGGTTTCCTAGGGGGCACATAAAAAATTTCTAAATGGGAAACAATCCAAAGGACAAGCAAAGGTTGTAACTTTTAGATACCTAGGATATCTATGGTAACTCCCTTGGACACACTGGTCAGGTGGATATACATTCAAGGGCAATAAACCTACTGTTTTAGTCACTTTGGACATTGATTTATTGATTTATTCAAGTATACATAAGAGAGGCAATAGTTTCTTACCTGAGCACATCTCGCCCTTGAACCGTAGACAGGAGAAGTCATCGCATTCACAGTATTTGCCCCAAACTTTTCCAAAGTCATTATTGTGGCACACACACTGGCCACAGACGCACTCCCCTCTCCGTGAACATATGCTGCCCTTCTCACTTTGGGTACAGCGGTCTTGTTGGGTGGGATCGTACTCCTCCTCTGAGCACTCACAGTGTGGTCCCAGCCATCCAGCGTGACACTGGCATATTCCACAGCTGAGGGTCCCATTGCCCATGTTACATGAGTTGCTGTCGGGTTCATCATTCTCCTGACATTTGCAGTCACACTGGAAGTGCACAGTTACTGTAAGGGTGTCCTTAAAACCAACAGGTTTAATGGTGAACGTTTTCACCCTTTCTTCAGGACAACCCCGTACTTTAGCTTCAATGGAGAAACTCACCTTTAACAAAGAAATATAATACATCATAGAAGAATTAGTAAAATGGGACCTACATTTTTTTTAAGAACATGTCATATAAGACAAACATAATCCATTAACTTGAATTTGTAATACATTTTGTAATCATGAGCAACTTGTACTATCCTAATGCACTTTAGACTTGTGCTGAAATAATACACTAGTCTCATAGCATGTGTCTGGCTGTATTCACAGTGCTAACCCCATCTTTTCTGTTCCTTTGTGCTGAAGAATAGAGACAGATTCACACTATGACTCCTACTGACCATACTACAACATGTTATTGGGTAATTTTGACTTATAGTAGTACAGCCCTGTATCTTTAATATGGTAATAATAGTAGTTTGTTGACCAGAAAGATCCACTTTTACAGGATTAGTTTATGACCTGGCTAGTCTAATCCTTTGTATAGCTGGCATGTAATACTACAAATGCATGCTCCAGCTTGTGAAGCATAGTGGTGAACATACCCTTCCTCCTACAGGAGATGACAGCATACTGATAGGTCAGCTCTAGAATAAACTGGCATAAAGTCTAGATACCTATCTGCATTTGTAACCTTTACTGTACAGTTAAAGCTGGAGTATGAGCCGGTGCTATATAACAGAAGGTCTACATTCTAGCTGCAATGAGCTTCCAGCATATTAAAACCACATGATCTATTTTCAGCATTCCTAGGTTACCAGGGAAATCATTTAGGAATGTAACTTGAAACATGCATCCAATCATAAAACTGTATCAGGACTACATAACAATTTATTATCATTACTTATTTCAGTTGTTTTATTGCGTATAACAACCTGGTTTAATGTTATTAAATTTTGCCAAAAGGTGTAAAGACAAAATTGTTCCTGAACATACAAGGGCATAACTTCAAGGGTAGCAGCTAAAGCAGCTACCCAACCTGCCACACTAAAGAATGGAGGATGTTCACCGTTGTATGCATATTATTCTGCATGAGGACTGCTGTACCAAGGCTCCAGTGGTAGCCAGCACCAGGCAGCTTAAGGTAATTGGCAAAAGTGGAGCTATGGGCAGTGACTCTTCTTCCAAACCAACAGCAACACACCCCTGTTTTACCTCAATCACTGTTAGCGCCCCTAGTGTAGTAACCCCTATGCATGTCTGTCTGTGTATTTCCGTACCATAATTGTTACCCCACATGTAATGTAACCTGTATTGTACTGTATTATCTGTATATCCTATAACTATGTTTGGATGCAACCAAGGAAGTAGCAACATGTAAGAACGTGCTTCTCGAAGTGTATTTATGTTACTGCAACGATAAGCCTATCTCTAACTGTGTGAAACAATTGCCAAAACACTATGTACAAAAGAATTTCCCCCCAGGGGATAAAGTACAATTGTATTATATCATAAGTATATAAATGTGTGCCTCTCCTAGTTATACCCCTGTTTTTGGTTCACCAAACTCAACAAATTTGATTGGACAAGCCAACCATCTAATGTGTATGATGTATTTGGCAGAGACATTTAGCATACCTTAGGGTGGATAAAATATCAGGAATGATGAATTTTATATTGCCGAATCCTTTGCTCCCCTATGGATTCACTACCACCAGAGGTGTCTGGCAGTGGCTCTTTCCACACAAAGCCAAAGCCAGTTTGGGTGTTGCTGGGAGGAAAAGCTATCAGACAAGGGTTTGGCCAACAGCTACTACAATGGGCAGCATTTGGGGGGAAATTAGATATTAACCCCTGCAAAGGGTGCCCGTGTCTCAGTTCTTCAAATCCTTACTGGCCTTCTGTGCCAATGCTTCATTCATTGCACACATGGCATCTAGCACAATACCTAGCAACAAAGGTAAATGTATGGCCATGACATTATTTGTTCTATGAATGTGAAATAATCACATATAACTTGTTGGGAGTGGAAGCACTGGGAAGTGGCTAGTCACAGCGAGAGCCATGGATATCCTCTAGAGGGCTAAGAATACAGTTTCTCCAAAGAAAAATCCCTGTATTGGGATTTTCAGCAGAAGTGGCAACCCTTTTTAAGAATGCTGAAGTGCCATATGTGTAGTACAGCCGGTAAGTAGTTGTTGCAGTGTAGTCACTATGGAATCTGATTACAGAGATAATTGGTTGCATGAAATTGTCTCCCTACATCCCGTTTCATGACCCACACTTTTGCACTGGTACAAAAATGTTAATCTGGCTTAAGGTTGGTTTCACAATAGGGCAGTATTTCAGGGTTAATAATACAATTGTTCTCCTGAACTGAACTTATGTCATTGTAGAATCTTCACATCATGTATAAATATTGAGTGGCACTCGCTTTCACAACCGCCAGTGTGTGACCTCGACCTAACAGAATGAACAAAGTGAATAAGCAAAATCTACAGCTGCAGGCAGAACATTTGATTCTTGTTATCTCCAGAGATGAATCAAATCTGACACTGTGCGCTTGTGTCTATACGGAGATGTGCTTGGTCTCTCATTAGGAGGATGTAGTTAACAAGGAACATGTGTACACAAGTGTTTACTGCAGTCATGTGGAACCTACTAGCCAGTACAATAAGCTACATATGTAGGAATTTAGCAAAGAAGGAAACCATGAGGATCTTCACTATGACGTCATTATGTGAGTAACATGAAGTATGGAGCGGTATATTTTAAGCCCTCAGCTTTAGATGCATTAGATGTATTTGAGTCCACCGTACAAAAATACAAGTCTAAAATTGTATTCCATCTTTGTGAAAAACAAGCAGTAGAGGGGAGCTAAAAGCAGTTTTTAACAAAAATGTAATAAAGGAGTATGTTTTAGACTACATTCAAATTGCGCTATTTTCCTCCATTGTAAGGATATGTTGGGAGGATCGAGGGCAGCAGTGTATCTCACTGTATACAGTGGGATGCATCTTTCAGTTTAGTTTCTCCTCCCTGAAAGTGAAAGGAGAAGCAAGCGTTGGCAGCTGCCAATGTTCAGGTACATAGTGTCCCAAATGGTAAAACTGTCCCTATATGGACACCCACAGCGTATGCTTGGCAGAGGCTGGGGAAGTAGGCCATAGAGTAGCAGTTTTAATTATGGATCATCATTTATCTGCAAGGCATGCATATAATACATTTCCCTTCTGGGTTCCAGTGCAAAACCTATCTGATTGTTGGATAGGCCATAACCGCTTACCGTGTCCCCAATCTTCAGACCAGAGCAAGACTTCAAGCCGGGTGTAACTTCATTGTTAGTACAGGTGGCATTGAATGAGAGTGACAGTTCCTCCGGCAGATCACGGACTTCCAGTTCTACCTTAGAGCGGATCTTCTGTACTTGCAAAATAATTAAGTTAAGATACATTCAATGTTGGTATTCTTTTGAATGTATTTTTATAAGATACCCGTCTATTATTGTAAAAAGAAGTAATATAAGTTAAAAAAATATATAGTAGAGGACATTGTAAAAAAAATAAACATTTGGCAGTCATTCCCAGTAGTGAACTGCAAATTAACAGCAAATGAACCCCTGCTTTAGAAATTACATCTCAGACATTGCAAGTTTCATGACCAGGGCCACATCTGCCATGAGGTGATGGGAGTTCTTGCAGTGAATTCATTGTAAGCACCGATGTAACGATCACGATCACGGTAGCAGAAACAGCAACCGCGGCTGGGCCCGCAGGGAGTCGGCAACTGTGAGGTAAGAATTACAGCATCTGCCCCGTGCGGTCTGGTACTGTCTTCTCTCTGGCAGGTTACAGGTGCAAGACAAGGTCAATCCGACAATACTCCTGTGCTGCACCAAGCCCATGCGCTGTGTCTGGAAAAGCCCCAGCAGAAAACTGCCTGCAGTGCTCACTGCACAAGACCTAAGTGTCGGCAGCTACAGGGTGCCATCCTGCTACAGGAAAGAATGGTGCTTTCTTATGGTGCCAATTCACTTGTGCACTTGCACGAATTCAGTATGCCCAACAGACCTGTAACCTGGGCGGTACTTGGCGAAGAGAAGGGAAGCGCTTGGCTTAAAAAAAGTGCATATTTAAAAAAAGGGAAAACTTGGCAAAAAGGTGAGCAAAAAAGCAGGGGACACTTGGTCAAAAAAGGGGGCATATTGCAAAAAATTCTTTTGATACTTGCCAAAAATAAGGGGGCACTTTGAGAAAGGAGAGTACTTAACAAAAAAAGATGGGTCACTTTTATAGTGTATTTTTTACATGTCAGCTCTCTTGGAAAGTCCAGGAATCTCCTGATAATAGGCAGACATTTTCAAGTTACTATGGCTATAAAGGAAGGGTGGCAGTGTAAGGCACAGAAGACTAGTTACATCACTGAATGCGGGTGTATATCTATGTTCTTCGTTGTTATATGTTTATGCGTTTCATATTTATTTCTGGTATATATTTATCTTTACTATATTGAGATCTGGTATATTTATCTGTATAGTTTATTTCAGGCTTGTATATATTATGGGCACAGGTAAGTATTTATTTGTGCAGTAAATTAACTCCTGGTATAAGTTTAGGTCCAATATTTTTATTGAAAGTATATATCCTATGTTGGCACATTCATTTCTGACATATACTTTTGTGCAAGGTATTAATTGCATGTATATAGTTATAGGTTCAGTATATTTACTGCTGGTATATAGTTTATGTAAAGTATGCTATAGTCATATGTAAGGTCATCTTTTTAACAGCTAAAACTTGGCAAACGCTGGATTATACTACAGGATCCCAAGAACAGTAGAATATCTACAAAACAATGGCTAAAAATTGAAAACAATAGCTGTTTTGGTCCAGATCTTAGTCTGCATAAAAAAACCTTCCCTCGCTGTTCATATCTTATGCGATCTATCCTTGTGGACCAGGTAATCAAATACAACCATGTGTCCAACTAATTCCACGTATATTAGTTACTCACTTGTGTATTAGTTAGCCCTGCCCATGGGTCATGCATTTAGTCATCTAGCACTACTGTGGTTTACATTGTATTGGGGTATCACTCAATGTTCTTTATTTATTTTTATATATACCATCTTAATGAGGGTGAAATTGTTTTTACATGTGCACAAGGTTTTGTGCTTTACATTTTTTTAAATACATGTTTTGGCTTATATAATAAAATTCATATTTCATAGATTTTCTGTTTGAACATCATTCTTTATACAGATAATAGAGTTTGGTTCCTGGGGTGTACCTTTTTGATATTTACTAATGGGACCCACTTCTTAACTACATAAATGTTCACAAGCCTTGATGAACACTGTGGAGTATTGTAGTTCATGTATTAACTTAAATGAAATATGTTTTTAAAGCATAGAAGTTATTTATAATGTTCTAATAAAACTATGGGTACTTTCTGTTTCTTATGATAACTACCAATGTGGGTGCAGAGTCTTACCTCATAGGAATCTACAATTAGCTGAATAACGTTGCTGGAATCTCCAGATAAGGTGCCGACTGTAGCCCCTGGAATCAATTCACTGTATTTCTAAGACACGTAGATTAAGAGGAATGTTATTAATGAGTGCCTTTAGGACAAAGTTATCATATATGTGTAATTCATGCATTACATATTATAGAAGAAGAAGATGGTTGTCTAGGGCTGTCCATCAATCAATGATTTCAGAACTGGTGAGCTGACAGCAGATAGCTAAAGGACTCCCTGCTCAATACTTGGGAACCTCTTAAAGAGATTATATTGAAATTGAAAAAGAAAACATGCAAGTATTTATTATACAGATGCAGGACTTACTCTGTAGAGGTCCAGGACATTGTCTGTGACTGCAAAAACAAGATTGATGTTTTTCTGTGAAAGTTTCTCTGTCATGAGACCAATGGATGGATAATCCTAAGGGACAGAAACTGTTACTATAATGTATGTCAAATGTAGGATATAGATAGAGTTATCTTTGGAAATGTCACAATACAGAGGAAATGCATCTTTTCTTCCTTACCAATGTGGTAGATTCCATGTAATGATTGTCTTCCCCTAAATGACAGTGACCATCATTAGGTTGGACAATGCCAGCAAGTCTTCCATCCAAAGCTATGTGTGTCCTGGCGTCAGTGGTAAATACCAGTAGGTGGGAAGACTCATTCCTCCACCCAATTCTTTCCTATCAATTATAAAATTATAAAAATTATAAAAAAAATTCCTACCCCCCCCCCCCATTTTCCTATCTAATCCTACTCACATCGCACACTGCAGCCTGCATAACGGCATCAAATCCACCTTCAGGGGCATCACGGTTTCGAGATACTTGCTGCTTTGATACTTCTTGGTTAAATCTCTCCACCTCATTTGTGAGTGCTAGGACATGCTTATAGCCGAAGGTAGGCAAGCAGGTAGTGTAAATGCTGGGCAGTAAAAAAAAGGGTTGTGGTCTGTTAAATACCCATACCAACTTGATTATTGATATCATTTTGGACTGGCAGAGGCATAGCTACAGAGAATGTATAGGTGAAAGTAACTACCTGTCCCTCAAGGCCAAATTAAGGGAGCCTCAGATATGGAGCAGGTCGGTAGACTCTCCACAATCTCCAGAAAATATAATGGTGTTACATACATATTTTAAAGAGTAACTGTCTGTTATGTTGGAAGTGTTGTGAATATTTTTTTAATATACTTCATTAATAAATTCTGCTCAGTTTGTGAGAAAACAGGATACAAAGTGTCCCATTAGTAACTAGTTTACCTCTGCATTGTCAAGGACTGTCAGCCTACCAGGCTGAAAACAGGACTCCTCCATCTCCTCTGTGCTTGTTTACACAGCTCTGGGCTGTGAGTGTTAACCCTTTGTGCTCTCTCCCTGGCATAAATATGCTATGAGCATAATTTTCAAACATCCAGCTAAAAGTGAAGGCATTAATCCTCATTGCTCACAGTTGTGTGGACAAACACAGGGAAATTATATGTAAGCCTGTTAGTCTCTATAGATACATGCTACACAGGCTGGACTGTGGATCTCTATATGAGATCTATATGACATTTCAGCCTGTTCCTTTACAAACTAAGAAGAATTTCTTAATAAAGTATATTAGAAAAATATTCACAAAACTCCCACCACAAAGTATCAAAAATGATCTCAAATGACAGTTATGCTTAACTATACAGTAGACTTACAATATTACCATACTACAGTATGGGGCCATACATACCTTCCCTATAGACGGCAATGGCCACACGGCACGATACCGCGCTGCACACATGCGTCATTGTACTGCTGCGTACATGTCCTATCTTTCCCTGTGTTACAGCCCGTATGCCGTGCATTGCTTTGGAGAGGGGAGGGGTCATGCCGGCGGGCATAAATTCATGTGAATGCAGCACAGTGACAACACTTACACCTCAAATGATTGTCCATTATTCGAATAATCCCTAAAGGGGTAGTATTTGTGTAAAAAAAAGATACTCCCCCAAAACTTACCTCTCCAGACTAGAAGTTAGAATGCCCTGCACATTGAGTACATGATTGCTGAGCCAATCACTAGCCTTTAGGTATTATAAAATTTGTCAGCGTTTAAGAAAATAAAGAGTCAGCAGTATCTACCAGCAAAGGGACATTAGCTGGTTAAATATGATAGGGTTTTCCCCTTACAGTGGGTACGGAAAGGATTCAGGCCCCTTTAAAATTTTCACTATTTGTTTTATTGCAGCCAGTTGGTTAGATAGTTTTTTTTTTGTTGTTAAAAATAAAGAAAAACTTATATTTCACATGGTCATAACTATTCAGACCTTTTGCATGGTTCTACTCCTTCCTTGTACAGCTGTGTTTAATTTAACTGATTGAACTTGATTATTAAAACTTTCCAAAGAGCTAAGAGACAGAATTGTGTCAAGGCACAGATCTGGCCAAGGTTACAAAAGCATTTCTGCAGCACTCAAGGTTTCTAAGAGCACAGTGGCCTCAAAAAGCAGAAGAAGTTTGGGACAACCACAACTCTTCCTCGACCTGGCAGTCCAGCCAAACTAAGCAATCATGGGGGAAGATCTTTGGAGAGAGAGGTAAAGAGGAACCTCGAGATCACTGTGGTTGTGCTCCAGTGATGCTGTAGGGAAATGGGAGAAAGTTCCACAAAGTCAACTATCACTGCAGCCTCCCCCAGTCATGGTTTATGGCAGAGTGTGCCAACGGAAGTGTCTCCTCAGTGCATGACATAAGAAAGCTGCATACCGTGTGCAAAAATACACATGAAGGATTGCTAAATGATAAGAAATAAGATTCCCTGGTCTGATGAGATTGAACTTTTTGGTGTTAATTCTAAGCAGTATGTGTGGAGAAAGCCAGGCACTGCTCATGACCTGCCATATACAAACACAACAGTGACACATGGTAGTGGCAGCATCATGCTATGTGGGGTTTATCAGCTGCAGGGACAGGACGACTGGTTGCAACTGAAGGAAAGATAAATGCCGCCAAGTACAGAGACATCTTGCCTCTGCCAGAGTGCTCTGCACCTCACTATGGGGGGCAGAGTGCACATTAATGAGCAAAAATAAAACTTTTTTGTTCTAACCAAACATGCAATGAAACAAAAAAATTAAAAAGGCGGCCAACGTATATAAGGCCTATATACGTCCCCCATAGACGGCAATGAGCTTCTGGCACCCAACGGGAGTGGTACAGTGCAGCACACGTGCGGCACCGTACCACTCCGTATCCTCTAGAAAGATAGGACATGTCCTATCTTTCTCTGGAATACGGCGCATTGCGCCATATATTCCTATAGAGAGGGGCAGGGGTGAGCAGCGCTCTCCCCCCTCCTCTCCCCGGTAACGCCGTTTGCCCGGTGTGCCGTGTAGACTTAAGATACTCCTGTCACACTGGAAAACCCTTTTTACTAAATGAAACATGTAAAACGTACTGCATTTCTGCCAAAAAATGTATGCTATAGGCAAAAGGTGAGACCATGGAGCACCTGCTGGAACTGAGGTGGCCTTGTAGATCTGCAAGTATCTGGGGTTTTTTTTCAATATTTTTATGCAAATGATGTTCCCAGGGTTTTTTCGGAATATTGGAGAACCTCTTTTACCAAGCATCTTTTACTGGTTGACATAAGTATTTTAAAAAAAATTGAATACACTGTTTAGAAGGCTAAAAATCAGGATAAATGTTTATGATCCTTTAAAAACTTGCAGTGATTTAAATCTTAGCACAGTGGATACGATTTTTACAGATACCATCTGTTTAAGAAAACCTTAATAGCAAAATGGTCTGTGCTGCAATGCTGTAATGGAAACTAGCAGTTTTTTTTTTTCTGCTGTTGCCAGCTCTGTTGCCTCCTCATTGGACTCATTATCTGTCCTAGGCCTTAGGATACTAGGCTTTTGTAATACCTGCATGGATGAGTGGGTTATTGGTTATACACACAACACCCCATGGTAAGAACATAACCCTTCAACAGCTTGTTAGTCTTTTTGACACACTTCTTAAAATCGTGTTGTTTCTTGATCTGTAACATTTTTTATAGCAGGATATGATCTTAAGGGCTTTTCAGTGTTGCTTTTACATAATCTTACCTGGACAAGTGCTTTCTGGACATGAAAGTCTTAGCAAGCGTGCATATTTAGCTAGTTTATCTACCCTGTGCGGTCACTGTGTTCCCAGCCTGCTGGTCTTTGGGGATTTACGGGCAGCCGGCCAATGTATGTCTTAAAATATTTACAATTCCTCCCCATTTTTTACAATCTGAGATTATCTAAAGGTGATTTGCTCAGGGAATGTGTGAACACAAATAAACAGTAGACATTTGGAAGGGTGGGAGGAAGCAGCAATAGTATTTAGGGCAGACGATAAAGGTCTTAACTGGCAATATTGGTGTTTATGAAACAATAAGTTATGGACTTCTGCACCTCTGGAATGTACATAAATGTTTTTGAAAGGTTTATCTCATAAACCATGTCCTTCTTATTTATAGCTTTGCTTTTGCTATAATCTCTGTATTAGGTTCCAGTTTGAAGGTTTAAAGAAAAATTTAGTGGGGGCTTTTAATTATCTTCAGGATACTCTAACCTGAAATTCTTAAAAAGCTACCACTGTAGGTAAACACAGAATGCAGCTCACAGATAACATAAAGTCTTCACAGAAGATGGCGAAAGGAAACAACACAGAAATAAAAAGAAATTTCTACCTCATCCCAACTGCTTAACCCCCTGCCCATGAATGCCCAGCACTCCATATTGTTCTACTTGATCCTTCTGAGTAAGAGAGTGAGTAAATTCTCTGCTACTTTCTTTGTACAGTATATGGGAGTATATAGTAGCAACTAGTCTCCATCCACACAACTCTGAGAACTGAAAATAAGAAAATAATTTAAAAGACTTCTTAATACTCACTCTTTGCATGGGTTGGCGATAACCTCTGGAGGAGAGATGTACATATAGGGGGACATGGGTTTGTCAACAAAAGCACCAAAACCAATATGTAAATTGCTGGTTACTTTATGCATCCTTTCAGCCAGTTTAGTGCCTAATGTCTGAATTGTGGCTAAATCATCCTTCATAGAGTAAGACAAGTCCATAAGGTAGTAGATGTCAACAGGGTAGTCCTCCACCTGCCGCACTTTTACTGTAAACACCTTAGAATCATCTGTAAAATATAGATATAATGTCTGTTATGGTTTCATAAAACTTAAATTGTTCCCAAATTATTAGTATTTCTTGGTTTTAAATGCCATTCTTATTTATATATTCTAGGGAAACATCATAGAGCAACACAAAAAAAAGTCACCCACATTTCAAATGCTTACTCATTAGGCTAAATTCCCACCTCAGTTACTAATGCCTGCACCTTATCTTCTGCTATAAATAGCGGAAATGTGATGGAAAGTCAATTGAAGTCCATGGGGAATGGAAGGATCATCTTGCGTATTGGTTTCTGTTATGCCCTTCTCCCTGCTAATCCATCTTCCACTCACTAAACTCTCTCATCTACAATCTATCCTTAATGCAGCAGCCAGGCTTTGTCTTTCAGGCCAAACACTACACAGATGCCTCCAGTTTGTGCCAGTCACTGCAATGGTTGCCCGTCTCTTTTCGAATACAGCTTAAATTAATGACCCTCATCCACAAAGCTCTTCATAACGCTGCACAGTTTCATAAGTTTTCCAGGATGGGATAAGGAAGACCACGCCTCTTTTAGATACCTTCTAGGGTAGCTCCCTTGACATCAAGCATGACCTACAGAGGCCTTATGACATGATGCGGGATAAAAACCAAACCAGTATATCTATTCCAGAAGGAACAGACTCCCAACTGTAGACAGCACTGTTTCTGCCTGATTGGGTCTCCTCAGTACAGCGTAGGGAACTGGTTTGTCTGTGTGAGAGGCTTGTAAGCATTCTGTAGGACAGGCTGGCAGCATTGGTTACTAAAGTATTTTCTATATCTCAGATATAAATGAATATGCTGTATAATAGATGAAAATGCCAGGTCTACACAATAATAGACACTCTTTCTAGAATTCTTACTCTGGCTAGCATAGCTCCTCATTGTGATTAGCTAAACAGTTCAAATGACTTATGTACAGTAGTGGATTATAATACAGGTGGTTTGGGCAGTAGCCCGGGGCCCAAGCCTTCTATAGGGCACATGACCACCCAAACCACCCACTAATTTTATACTCAGGAGCTTCACTGAAAAAATCCTCTTACATCTGTTCCTGCTCACAATACATGTGTAGACAAGAGCCATTCCAGGACCTTTGAAGGTCCTGACATTGCAGATTGAAACCAGGCAGAAGAGGCACATCCTCCATTCCCCAAGAAGCTAAATTCAAGTACCATATGTAGGAAGTGAATTCTAGACTTGTAGGGGCTATAATAACTTTTAAAAAGTCTCAACTGCAACAAAAATGTCTCAAAAGGTAGTACAAGAAACCGGGCAACATGGTGATAAATCCTGCATAGTGTTTCTTACATGTTGTTATAGTTTTAAAATGTTTCAAAATGCTGTTTTACAGATCTATGCCTTTGATCAATTATTCAATCTAAAAACATTTGCAGCCATGTATTTCCACTTGGATAATTGATTGAATATAGCATTTCTTGTGAAATTCATGTATTTAGAATGCATTTTCTAGTAGAGTCCAAACAATACTTTAAAAATCTGTAATGCAGTACAATACCAACTTGTGAATGAAGTCTCAAGCTTAGGATGTGTCAACATTACCAATGGTTTAAAGGGAACCTGTCACCAGGGACCTCATTTTTCACTAAAGACAGATTGTAAAAGCCCATGACACCTGCAGTGCAAATACGCCTTTGCATTACAATATAATTGTGTGTTATAACTTACTCTTGCTCCCTGACAAAATCCTGGGGTAGTCACAGGGGCTAGACTTTGGTTTGGATGCATTTCAAAAAACAACATGTGGCTTGTCTGTGTTACCCACTCCTCATAGCTTGGCCCCCACCTTTGTGCTCCTGTACAGCTCCACCTCCTGCTTCTTCTCAGAGGTCACAGCCTGGTCAGCCTGACATCAGTGGAGGAGAGACTAGCTGTACAGGAGCACAAAGATGGAGGCAGCCTGCAGCTCAAACAGGTCAAATGTTGTTTTTTGAAATGCATCCAAACAAAGGTCCAGCCCCTGTGACTACCCCAGGATTTTGTCAGGGAGCAAGAGTAAGTTATAACACACAATTATATTGTAATGCAAATGCTTAGAAAAGGCAGAAAGGCAGATTTGCACTGCTGGTGTGATGGGCTTCTGCAACCTGTCTTTAGTGAAAATGAGGTCCCTGATGACAGGTCCCCTCTAAAGGTTACTTTGTTTATTGCTATATATTAACGATGGGTTGCAACATGATAGCAGATGTCTTAATGTTACTTTACCTGGTCTTAGGAACAATTCTATCTTCTGTGGTGACATCTGGGTGATCTTTTCTGTTTCCCCACCAGAACCCTTGTCACTCAGTGGCTGGTTGGCTGAAAAGCTGATTTCACTGACAGGGTATTCAATGTAGTCTCTGAGACAACCATTACTCTCAAGTTCTGACCTTGTATCACAGCGGGAAGCTCCTCTGCCATAGTCCTGCAGGACAGAAGTAGACGTATAAGATATGCCAGTTATTGTACAGTAGTATTGATGATGGTATCAGGCCAATACGTAGTCCAACCTAAGGCACTGATAGCATATCAACGAATTTCAGTGGCACACATAGAAGTGACTATCTCTCCATCCAGTCTCAATTTAAATGCAGCAGCCAGCAGTCACTTCACAGGCAGTCACTTCTGGTGCGCTCCTTGTGTCGTTTAAAATCCTTTCCGAAAAATAAATGTTCTTGTTGAAGAATTGGTTTTCCATTTATTCATAATGATAAAAAGAAGTACAATTGTTAAAATGGCCAATTGCTACGCATTTGGAGGCTAACCTTGCCTCTTTATCAAGCTATTATTGGAAAAATGTACATGTTGCTTATTCTGTGTGCAAATATAAGGGTAAAATGCAGCAAACAAGGGATGAGTGACGTCATCTACACATTGGTTTTGTAAACAGAATTTATTCATAACATCCTATTGACTTCTATTTGCTGCCATGCATATGGATATAAACATAAAGGGGGAGATATATCATACGCTGGGATATGATAGCAAGCCCCCCCCACGTCCGGCCAGATACATCAAGAGGCATAGGTCCTTATATTAACGTCCTTCGCACACAGAATAAGCAGCATGTTGGAATGTTGGCATAACCAAAGACATGATTAATAACTTACCTGATGTTCAAGAATCACACAATTTTGGGAGCTATCACAATAAAGGCACAATAATGACAAAAGTTATTCTAGGGGACATATCGTAGTCTATTTGTTATAAATATGACAAATTCGACGAATTTGTAGTCTATCTGTTATAACAAATTCGACCCTTTAGCGACCCTGGCCAGCCAGTGTATAGACAAGCTAATTCAACCTTAATACAGATTTACATTACATTTATAACACTACGACGATCCCATGAAGAATAATAAATAAATAATAATAATACAAAATAACAATAAATAAGAATAAAAAGACTTACGTGGGCACAATAGTCATACAAAGATACGATTCATACCCAAGCATACTCAAGGATACTCATCCCCTCAAAGAGAAAAACATCCAAGCAAATTGCTAATAATAGAACTATATCTATACCACTATCGACCACTCTTTTAGTCATAGTGAGTGGTGCTCATTGCTGAGCAAATGGGGCGGCTGAAAGTAAAGATAAAATACGTTTTACCCCTGTGCGCATGAGCCAAGCCGACAGCGATAACTAGTGCTGAAGAATAGGGCAGTAAAACATTCTATCTCCCCACGCATGCGCAATGCCCACTACGGTATCTAGCACGGAGGAATAGGGTGGAGAAAATAACTCTATCTCCACGCGCATGCGCACAGTGACATCTAGCACGGAGGAATAGGGTGGAGAAAATAATTCTATCTCCACGCGCATGCGCACAGTGACATCAGCACGCAACAGTCGCGAGAACTTGTGGTAAGTAAGATCGCGATCCTACAGGCTGCATCCCTCACCAATAAGGATAAGGCGCAAACGGATGATGCGAGGAGGATGACCAATTGAGGTACGCGCAGTTAACACACATACACCTCCGTTGAGAAACTTTATTGGATGGGGGTAAAAATAAACATGAAGGGTTAATTGACCAGCTGACCAATCGCAATACGGTCTCATAACTATCAGGTCACTTCCTGTATAACAGGAGGGACGCTATACATATACCCGGTACCCATTGGCCGCCTCACTTGTCGGTAACGGTTACTGGGATACAACGAGAACCAAGTACCTCCTATTGGCTAACAACGTGTCTAAGTCCCACCTAGAAGTCATTTATACTTGCCTTAGCTCCTCCCACAAACTAGTAGCCCCGATCCCCTGATGACGCTGGTCTAACCGGCGAAACATGTCGGGGGGGCTAGAGTGTGTGTTTTAAGCGCAAGTGTGTTGTTGCAAATGAGTACGATCACTGCAGGGATCGACTAACATACAATATATCCTGAGTTGATACTTACCTCACAGGCGACACCATACTATAATCTGCAACCCTCACCTGCAGTTTTAAAAATGTGTGTGAATTTAGTTTAAGTTACAATTTTACTTAATTATTAAAAGTTAAGTTTTAGGCCTGACTGAGAAGGCATCTCTCTGCCTTAGGGCAGAATAGTTTATTAAGGTCAGAATAAGCAGCATGTACATATTTTTGATAATAGATTGATAAAGAGGCAAGGTTAGCCTCGAAACATGATTAGCCCAATTGGCCATTTTAACAATTGTACTTCTTTTAATCAATATAAACAAATAGAAAACCAATTTTTAAACGAGAATGGAGTAATAATAATAATTCTTTATTTACATAGCGCCTACAGATTCTGCAGTGTTGCACAGTATCAATCAATCAACCTACCAGTGTGTTTTGGAAGGCATAAACCTCCGCAAACACATAGAGAACATTCAAACGTTTTGCAGATGTTGACCTGGATGGGACTTGAACCCAGGACCCTAGCGCTACAAGGTGTTAGTGCTAACCACTGAGCCAAGCATTTATACTTCGGAAAGGATGTTAAAGACGTAAGGAGTGCACCAGAGATCTCCATTTTTTTCTCTGTTAACTTTGGATTTAACAGACCTGACTAAGGGGAGAGGAACTGACTTGTGGAATCTACAACCCTACACTGACACTTCATCGGGTGAGACACACTCCCCAGAACTGGAGACAAGTGCAAGTCTCAGTTGAGGGATCTGCATCTGTAAGACATTTATTAAATATCTTAGATATATAAGAGTGAACTACTCCTATAAGATTAAGACTTACTCCCCACGTGCGAGTTAGATGCATTCAACTCACATCAAACTTGCATCATGTGTTTGCTGGAATGTCCGTCACGAAGACGAAACCTGTTCAATAAATGTGATTCACATTTCACAGTTCATGTTTTTGCAGTTAAATTAAGAAAATGGACCTAAAACCACATCAGAACTGATCACAATGCAGTTTTAACTGCAACATGTGAGTGCACCCTTTGCAGCAGTGGATGCAGAAGTAGTAATATAGGCAGTTTCGGCTGTATCGTGGGGCCCAAGCATTCTACAAGGCCCATGGCCAACCAAACTGCCCACCAAATTTTACACTGAAAACAACCTTCACCCGTAAAATACTTGTACATATGTTCCTGCTCTCCATACACATGTACACGAGCCCTTTCATGACCTTTGAATGTCCTCCAATAAGTCTCAAAACCACAGATTAAGAGGAGGCAGAAGGGGTGCATCCTCCAGTCTCTAAGAAGTTTTATTCTAGTGCCATATGTATAAAGTGAATTCTAGACTTGTAGGGGCTATAAAATAAATACAGCCGAGGGGCTTAATCCAACCCTCAACATTTGAAATTTTTTTGTCTCAGTTGAAACATATTCATTTGTCTCAGGTGAGACTTATTTGTGTCATCTACCACTGGCAATGTATCTCTATTTTTGTAGCAGCACCCTACTAGCAACATGACATGGGATGCCCAAACCAGTACCTATGCCAAAAACAAAAGACTCCAAACTACAGACAGCACTGTTATAGAGTAATTGCTTTCATCAATACAGTGTAGGGGAATTGTTTGTGTATATGATGGCCATGGATGTGGGTCAGGAAGGGAATTTAACCTGTGCAGGCCACCTTTACAAGTTTACAGATTCTTAAAGTCCTTGCATGCCACACTTGGTATTCTGAGTAAGGAATATACAAAAACATGGGAAATGGATATCTATGCCTCTAGTCATATCTTAAAGTGAACTTTTCACCAGGTCATTTTCAGCTGGCAACAGGTTCCAATAGCCGCAGCATGTGATATGTGGTGAGTCCCATGGGGAGGCGCAGCTGCAGCCAGTGTCTCCTCATGCATTCTTCCTCTACTCCACAATCAACCTGTCTGGATGAGTGTGGAGGAGAGGAAACCGACACAGTCACACACAGGCTGCAGCTGCCCCCTGCCCCCACCAAGTTAATGAGCGCGGTAATGTGAATTAAGCTTATATAAAGTACTGAAATGAATCGTAATCCTGACAAAGACATTTTTAAAATCAGCAAAGCATAGGTTATTAAAATCTGTCACGAGCTAAGGCTACATTCACACGATGTATGCCCGCCGTACCGTAGTACGGCGGGCATACATCGGCGATGCGGAGAGGAGCGGGGGATGAGCGCTGCTCACCCCCGCCCCTCTCCATAGGAAGATATAGCACACGGCGCCGTATCACAGGAAAAGATAGGACATGTCCTATCTTTTCCCGGGCTACGGAGCGGTACGGTGCGGTGCCGCACGGTGCCCGTACATGGCCGTGAGCCCATAGAAGTGTAAGGGGGGCGTATATCGGCCGTACATACGTCGGTTGTATATACGTCCCCCATACATGTCTGTGAATGTAGCCTAAGAAGGACATTCCTGGTGACAGAAAAGCCTATACCCTGATTAACTTTTATGAGGCCATGTGACAAGACATAGGGATAATACATAATCCAATACATCGTACAATACTTAATTTCTTCTGTGGTAGCACTGCCACAGGGTTTAACTTCAGCTCACAGGAATAAATGGTTTCCAGCACTCAGCCAAATCCTTGAAATACATTGAATCCTTAAAATTCATTCTAGTTAAAAACATTCTCTTATTGCCATGACAAGAGAGTAAAAAAACGGATGCTTTTAGAATCTTTATGATCCTTAATCGTAGCACCGGCTATCCCGGGACAGCAATAAAGGCGAGCTGAAAATACAAAAAAACGTTTCCTTTTAACACCGGCTGCAGGGACCCTATACATACAGATGATGGCTGTGTTTCTCATCAGTGAGGCGATCAATTTATCCGCAGAATTTTCTTTTGTAGTGTAAATACAGCTTTCTGTTTGTGGATGATGCATGTGTCTGTATACATTGCATACGTCACATAGTGTATGTATGGCTGTACGTCTGTGAATCAGTGTGTGTATTTATGGGTGTCTGTATTCTGAGACAGGAAGTTTCTCCTCTGTAGGCCAAGTAACACATAACGTCATTCCCCCTGTGAGCTAATGTCCCTCTGTCCATTACTCTGTGCCTAGATGCTTCGTGCTAGCATACATTTTACTTCTATTCCCACACAAGTAACTATTTAGTATGTGAATATTTTGTAAGTGATTGACACAGTACTATATTCCCTGAAGCAAGCTGCTACCCACCCACTTGTGTTCTGGCACACAAAACCCTATCTATTACCCATTTGAGTGCAGTACAGGCTTGTAAACTAGATAACCTGCAGCTATGTAGGTAAGAAGGCAGGAAGCAACCAGGACATTGGGATGGGCGTATAGAAGGCTCTGGAACTAAATTCTGACTAATAGAAAACAGACACGTTGTTTTTTTTAAACCAGGAGTGCACAACTTTTTTTGGTCCGAGGGCTGCATTGTCATACCACTACCTTTCAGGGGGCCGCACTATTAACCAAAACCCTTGATGCGCCAAAAACCACAATACATAGCAAATTCCCCCCAGAAACCACTACTGCATAATTCTGTATTTGTACAACAAGTGACATAGACCCCAGAGCAGACTACAATACAGGGCACAAACAAGATGATAATAATGATGTTGGAAATTGTCTGAACCCATGCAGCAGGTAATAATGGTGAAAAACTGACTGCACACAGGGGCTCTGGTAGACCTCAGTACTGTGCCCTGCCTGCATCCAGCCGGTTATCATTACTAATTATCTGCTGCACCAGGAAGAGTCTTGCCTTTTTGATGCCTGAGGTGAAAAGAATATAACTACTATAATACTGCCCCTTTGTACAAGAATATAACTACTATAATACTGCCCCCTATATACATGAATCCAACTATAATACTGCCCCTATGTACAAGAATATATCTACTATAATACTGCCCCCTATGTACAATATAACTACTATAATACTGCTCCCTATGTACAACAATATAACTACTATAATACTGGCCCCATGTAAAAGACAATAAGTACTATAATATTGCCCCTATGTGCAAGAATATAACTACTATAATACTGCCTGTATCTGCAACAATATAACCACTATAATACTGCCCCTATGTACAACAATATGACTACTATTATATTGCCCCCAGGTCTAGTTTCCCTCCCCATTACTGCAGCTAGTTCTATTTCCCCCTCCCCTCCTGTCCCCAGTTCTAATTTCCCCCGCCTTTCCCCTGTTCTAGTTCCCCCCTCCTGCCCCCAGTTCTAGTTTCCCCCTCCTGCCCCCAGTTCTAGGCCCCCGCTTCTGCCCGGTTCTAGTTTCCCCTCTGCAGCTCCAAGTTCTGGTTCCCCCCTCCTGCCCCCAATTCTATTTCCCCCTCCCCTCCTGCACCCGGTTCTAGTTTCCCCCCTGCAGCCCCAGTTCTAGTCCCCCCTCCTGCCCCCAGTTCTAGTTCCCCCCTCCTGCCCCCAGTTCTAGTTCCCCCTCCTGCCCCCAGTTCTATTCCCCCCTGCCCCCAATTCTAGTTATCCCCTTTTTGCCCCAGTTCTATCTCCCTCCCCTCCTGCCCCCAGTTCTATTCCCCCCCTTCTGCCCCCAGTTCTAGTTCCCCCCTTCTGCCCCAGTTCTATCCCCCCTCCTGCCCCCAATTCTATTCCCCCTATGCAGCCCCCAGTTCTAGTTCCCCTCTCCTCCCATAGTTCTAGCCCCCCCTGCTGCCCCAGTTCTAGTCCCTCCCTGCTGCCCCAGTTCTAGTCCCCCCCTGCAGCCCCAGTTTCTGTACCACATTGCCAAATCTTTAACAAGGCCCCAATCTAACAAGCTACATTTATAATGGTGGTGTCTTTTTCTGTGGGCAGGAGGACCATTGATATAGTTCTTCTACATCAGCTCGCCCTATAGCAAAAGTAGCATTTGTAATGACTAAAAATGCATTTTCATAGTGACAAAAACGACCACAACAGACCAATCCTTTAGATTTACTTAGCTTTCCTGTGTAGACAGGGATAG
Organism: Engystomops pustulosus; assembly: GCF_040894005.1. Classification (NCBI taxonomy): domain Eukaryota; kingdom Metazoa; phylum Chordata; class Amphibia; order Anura; family Leptodactylidae; genus Engystomops; species Engystomops pustulosus. The sequence continues at coordinate 134,759,787 of NC_092416.1, read as the reverse complement.
GATAAGCAGAGTCATCTCATGAATTTTACTTAACACACTGGACCTTTAAGAACATTCTCAACTACAGCATGTCTCATACCTTGTGTTTCATGGCATATTTTTCCATTGGCTTGTAACGGTTTGCATCATTACCACTAGTGGTAACTAGTATAGAATAGTCCTTGTATTTTCTATTTTACTCTTTACTGTACATTACTGTACTTTACAGACGTCTAGTGATTCATGTGAAGATCTAAAAACTGTTATGATGTGACATACATATTCTAGATGTATCCAGCTAATTGTGAAATGTGGAAGGAAATCATTCCTAATGGTTTCCGAACACTATTGGAATTTGTGGTTTCACATTTGTGAATAAATTGCAGAAATTCATAGGTTATCTGTTATAATGCAGAAAAAATAAGTATTTGGGTTCAGATAACATTCACATAGACGACATGATGAAATCTTAAAGAGAACCTGTCAGGCAAAATAACCCCCCTAAACTAAATATATTTTCATAACCTGCCATTAGAGAGCATCGCCTCTATCCCTTCATTGTCCCTCTACATGCCTGTAAACTTAAGCAATGAGGTCCTAAAGTTGTATGCAAATGACCTGTGAAATGTCCAATGACTCATTAGCATATTCAAGCTGTCCACCTTATTCATGAGTGGGAGGTACAGCCACACCCCCAGTGCTTGACTGACAGCCTGTGTAATGATGTGAGGCTGTATAATGAGGTGATGGCTGCTCCATGTGCTTGCTGGTGGCCACGCCCCCTGCAGCCTGTGTGTGTGTATAGGAGATATACAACAGCTCCAGGCATCCATGTTATAGCAGAACATGTCAGGTACTTGTGTAGCTGATGTCTGTGTCTCACACTTGTGTATTAGGAGGATGCAGCATGTTAGCAGATGCAGCACACACGCTAGCAATGCTTTACTATACATTACACACGGACCTGAGCAGGGGGAGGAGAGGGGAGGGGTAACAGGGGTGATATCACTGCCTCTGACCATGTGACCAGCCTCATTTACATAATAAAGAAAAGATGATTTTATAATGATTAATGTATGAATTTACTAGATAAAGGCTGGGATGGATCCTTGTGATCTGCTCCAACAGGTAGAGGCAACAGAAATAGTGACAGAGACCTGATGACAGGTGTCCTTTAAATTAGGAGGCTTCTCACTTCCTTTTAGCCATTACAATGTATCATACCACCGACACCATGTGTGATATTTATCATGGCCTCTGTACCACGTCAGTGTAGTAGATGCCCTGAAATAATTGAAAATGCTAGCCTATTGCTAGCACTTGCAATTATTCTACCTAATCCGCCACCTTCACGCCAGTGGGGAGTGAAGGGGGGGGTGGGTGCAGGGAAGCGCATGTAGGAGTGGGCTGGCATGCGGTGTTACCGTCACCATGCCCGTGCACTCGCTGCAACCGGAGAATTTTCACGTGTGAAGAGTCACTGGCTGCGTAGAAATAAACACAGCGCAGAACCCAGCGGCGGGGCTATTATACACCGGCGCACAGTGATTACTATTCCCCATGACTCTATATATCCACCTTTCCTTGATTCTATAAAACACCTTTTTTTAGCAGCACTCTAAAAATACAAAGAGGAAACAAAACTTCTCTCTTACTGCAAATAAATCAAAGGCATGAGAATCCAATTTCTTCAGCGTTCCACACTGCAGCAGGGCTTGTTCACGGTGGCCCAGATTTATTAAAACCCCTGTGCCAGTTTTTTGTCTGACTTTGCACTTTCTTTTCAGTGCAAACTGCTTGCACAGGTATTTATAAAGTGTCCATGACACATATGTGGCGCAGCTGCACTTTGCCAGACGCAACGTAAATTTCTGCACAGTTGGACCGCCACATTTATCATGCAGAGTCCGACATAATTGTGTTGCAAGCTCTATGTTAAAGGGTCACAAAAAAAGTTTTTGCATTCTACTGGAGCAGTGCAGGGGGCACCAGATTCATGAAGTCTGTGCGACACATTTCCTGATTCTGTCGCACACTGTACACTCTACAGGCAAACTGCACTTAGCACAGTTTGCACTGTTTTTGATAAATTTGTGCCTGTGTGTTTTTAATGATGAATTGTTTTGAGTAGAGGATTATTGTGTCCGATACGTTATGGTTTGGATAGTATACGCCGGATGCTCATGCCTGAGGAAGAAGGCGGAGGCTCTGAAACGTTGTAAAGGTTACTGGCATCTCATTAAACAAGTCCTGCTGCAGTGTGGATTGCTGAAGAAATTGGATAACCACGTCTATGGCCTCATATGCAATAAGAGAGAAGTTTTGTCGCCTTTTTGCTCCTGCTGAATAAAAAGCTGTTTTTAAGAATCAAGGAGGTGTGAATATAAAGAGTCATATGGTGTCTGTGGTAAAATATATTGCAGTTGTATTGGTGGCGGCCATGATGTGGTCTCTAAAAGGTTTGCCATCACTGCTCTAGGAGCTTAAATATTCCTCATGGGATATTTGAAAATTAGTTTTCTAAACTCCATGGCAATTTTTGAGGGGTTTTAGGTGCAAAAGCTATGTTTTTTTATTATAGCTATGATCTCATTCACTTCAACAAGAGGTGAAATGTAACATATCGGACCAAAAGTTGTGGTTCCTACTTTATTCTGATTGGTGGGCTTGACTGGTGTCACTCTCCCACACATCAGTCTATCCTGATGATAAATCACCAGTATCTATTACATAGAAATACGTTTCATTCCCTTAGTGACAACAACTTTGGGTTTTTATGGAGGCTGACATCAAGTCTTCCTGCAGCCCATGCTTTGTGGTGGAAGAGCAATAGCCCTTGGTGTTTGACCTCTTAGACTGAACAGCCATCTATGTCTAAGTGGTTTCAGAAGGCCCTGGTCCTCTTTGGCACCCAGTAGCATGACCATGAGGAAGTTATTATGTCACATGTCAACTAATGGTTACCTACAGCATATGCCAGAGGCATGGCCTTATAGCATCTGATTCACTTTCAGAAAGTATAATACACTGCACCACACAAGTCATGCAATGTATTTTACATGTTAAAAAATGTAAATTGTTCTAAAAAGAAAATAAGTAAACACACACACATTTTGACATTCACAACTGTACTAATCTGGGCTAGATAACTATAATAGTTTGGAGTCCCCCACTATTTTCAAATCCTGGACTAAAATGGTAGGTTTTTGAACTAGGTTTTTGACAAAGGAAATCTTTTCTGTCCAGCTGCTTTTGCTACTCCCTCAAACGTCATAGAATATGTAAAGAATGACTTAAACATATAAACCAAGAGCTTGTCCGTGGAAGTTTAGCTCCAAGTACAAGGATTCCCAGATGTGAGATGTTCTGGAGGAGCTGAGGGTGGGGACCTGGCACAGTGTCAGGATTTTCGCTGTTACATCTGTCTGGGAGACACAGCCCCACGTGTAGAATGAGCCCAGGGAAACATTGCCTTATTAGGAGGCTGAAGGAAAGCGGGAAGGATCTGTAGACCACTGACGGGGTTAAGGGGAGCTGTGTACATGCAACCAAACAACACGGAAACTACAACATGTAAAAGGTACATCAAAATATAACAATATAAGACAATAATTGGCATCAATCTTATATTATTAGCATACTCTCGCCCAAGGAGATTACAATCTAGAGGGCCTTACCTCCTGTGAACACCAGGCACATATTGGGCTGACAGCTAGACATTGCTGGCAGGAGCTCACCCCTCGTGAAGAGCAAATGGAAGCTGAAATATACAGATATTGCATATGTTACTTATGAGAAAATGTACATAGATGTAGTATACTGACATAATTTTCCTGCATAGAAAAGGGTTAACAACAGAAATGCAGGTCTGATTAGTTGCTAATTCTTCAGTTTAACAGTCAGAATCACAGCCTGTATATACCTTTATCATCCAAAAACCTCTGTGCCCTTGTACAATATATGACTGTACCAGGGAATCACTTGTAGACATTAGATTATATTGTGTTAGGTAAGAGACTAACTCTATCATACAGAAGCTGCTGACTTCCATGGTGTTAGTCTTTCTACACAGTAAATGGGAAGAGCAACAAGAGCTGCTGCGTGTTGGCTACTTTCCACTTCAAGTAGGGAACTCTCCTTTGATAACATTTATATGACCAAATAGGGCATATGCACAGGGGTTGCTGTGAAAGGACTAAGTATTTAACCTTAAAGGACATCTACCAACAGGATCAAAGATTGTAAACCAAACACACTGAAGTGATTGTCAACCTTACCTGTAACAGCATACACACCCAGATGGCTGTCAATCACTGATTAGGACTGCCCATTGGACTCTTAAGTGCACATAGAGCACCAATAAATCAATAAGTTATACTCAGTCTTTTTAGACAAAACTATGCATTATCCTGCACAACGCATCCTGTTTTATAACATTCTGTTAGTTACCTGAATATCATTTACACGTTACAGTTTCCCATTGAGGTATATTCAGGAATATTAGTACATGACTAAAAGCTATTTTTTGTAAATAAATTCCCTTTTTTTATTAAAGTGACACATTGGGGTTAAATATGAGTGAGCTAAGTGGTATTATATTTGTGGGAATAAGCAATACATATATACAGGGAGTTATAATCAGCTCCTGAAAGGGAAGGGGAAGGATAATGCCTAGAGTTCTAAAGATCAGACTGGGTTGTGGTAAGTGGATCCATGCCATATAGTATGTCAGTCTATGTAGCTTCCAGGTGATGTGGTTTTACTCCTGGTAATAAGATGAAAAGTGTGAATGCAGCAGTTAACTAATTACTTATCTCAATTCTGCACATCTTTCAGAGTGGGACAGAAATCAAGAAATTTCTACTGTCACACAATAATTCAAGTGTCAATATAAACAATATAAAATATTACAATTCCAAGTCTAATGGGAGGCACCCTAAAAAAAGGAGAGATTTTCGGGATCTGTGGAGTGTTGGCATATGCATATGGAGCACAAATTTTTCATGGTTCTTGAGAAACGGCAACTCCAGAATGCTGGAATTCTGCATGAGCAATACAGCCCCAGCACCCATATTTTGGAGGGCATGTCCCAGGGAACTTATGTCTGAGAACTGTTCTTTCTGGGAGGCATTGTGGATTTGTAGAGACATACCTCCAAACTTTCATAGCAAGAAAAAAGGACAAAATATGCAAAGCGCTATGAGCACTGCAGAATTTTTTTTGCCTTAAGCCACACCTTTTGCTCCACCATAACTTCACCTCCAGACAGTATTATTTCCCCCTTAGAGCCCTTCATCTCCTTCTCTTATATTGTGCCCCCAGCTCCCTCTCATATTAAAGCCCTCTTATGGTGCCCCTGAAGTTCCCCTCCTTTTTTTGCCTCCCCCAGCAGCTCCCCCTCTTCTTTTGCCTCCCCATTCCCCCCTCTTATTTTGCAACCCCAACAGCCCCCTTTCTTATTCTGCACACCCAGCAGCTCATCCTCAAGCAGCTTCCACTCTTATTGTGCCCCCACAGAAGATCCCCATCTTATTGTGCCCCAACAGTAAAATAATACTTTTCCCCGTTCCCCCGCAACAACTCCTCTCTCCTCTCTTTCTGCTGTATGTAGCAGTAAGGCCGACAGGCCTGGATGACATCATCACATGATGTCATCATCTGCCAGCTATGCTATGCAAAGCGGAAGCGGAGTAACAGTGCAGGGAGTTGCCGGCTCTATACATTATTACAGTAATAAACTCTGTTGGCGTCTCGAGTATGCTGGCAGAGTTGATGTCCCAGTACATACCTCCCGCCGTCCAGGACAGCAGGACACTAAGCAGGACTGTCTCAGTGGATCCAGGATGGTTGGGAGTTATGTAACGGATTCAGTGGGAAAGTCCTGGATCTCAGGGACTGTGCCACTGGCGCATATTAAATAGAGGTTCATTTTTTGGCACGCAGCAGAGAAGACAGCAACCTTAGGTTATCTGTACATGTTACGGATTCTGTGCAGATTTTACACACAGGTTGTGGTGCAGAAAATTTGCAGTATTATTCAGTAGCATTAATGTGAATGTGATTTGGAAAAATTAATGTACAAAAATTGTTGCTCAGAGCTGGAAATAAAATAATGATGATGTTACTTTTCTTCATGCTTTTTTTATATTGGGAGACTGAAAATCTGCAATAAATCTGCTTCAAATTTGTACCATGATGCGGAGTTGATACAGATTTTTGATTGAAATGACATCAGATCAGGTGAAATAAAACAGGTAAAAAATATGCTTAAAAACACAAAAAAATCCACATGAAAAATGCAAACAGGCGTATTGGGTACACATTTTCATGCAGATTTTCTGCACTACAATCCAGAAAGCCTTAACTTTTTTTCTGTTAGACCAAAATATAGAGGAAGTAAGTGTTTGTGTGAAGGGGGTTAGGGGCAATAAATGTTGGGGCACAATAGGGGTGAATTATATTTAAGCGGACCACAGGGGTGGAGTCTTTAAACAGTGAGTGCATAGGGTGCCCAATAAGTGGCTTAATACAGTGTTGGGAGGTAATATGCAATGTTGGCCCTTTAGAGGGGATTATTGGTGTGGGGGGTGGGATAAGAATCAGGGCAAAAGGCATGGCCTAAAAATAGGCTGTGCAACCCACAACTGATACAGTGTGCATCACAAAAAATAAAAGACACTTTTACAGCTTGTATGAAGGGGGTGCGGACAGCCGGCAGGGAATGGGAATGGGTCCCTGCGCACACTCGCTTCGGATGGCAAATTTTCCTGTCCCTGTGCACACTCGCTTCAGATGGCAAATTTTCAGATATGAAAATCCGCCTGCTGTGTTTATTTTTACGCCAGGCCGACAGATAAGCTCTACGCAGGAGAAGCCTCTAGATGTATCCGTCTGCTCCAGAGCAGCGACAGGACTATCATCCGCTAACGCACGATGATAAATAACCCCGACAGTCAGTTAAAAAAAAGGAAGTGTGCATTAATCCATTACATTGCATTTAATGCAGTGTGTGTTGCCGGTAAAAAAAAAACAGATAGCACTCGTTCATTTATCATGACCACACCCTCTACAACCCGTAAAAACTATTTGATTCAGAGTGTTTAGCAGATCCATAAAACAATTTATTCTTATTAGCAAAAATGATACAGTGAATTTATGATGAATTCTTCTTTTTAGAGGAAGAAATACAAAAATGTATCAGCCAGATGGACATCATTGACACAGGGCACATTTACTAAGAATGTAGGAAACTACACTAAAAGTGCTCTGCTGGTGTATAACACTCATTAAGAACGTGCGCCAGATATCATGAATCTAGTGCTTCCCTGCACTGGCCCAACAGAGTTCACCAACTTTTTTGTGTTGCACCTTTACCACAGAACGCCCCCTAATTTGTGTTGCATGGTGGCTAGTGCAGCCGCGCCACATAACGAGACACTTCTTAAATACCTGTGCAAGCAGCTTATACCTATGAGAACATGCAAAGTACCACAGAAAACTGGCGCAAAGCCCTTCGTAAATGTGTCCCATAGAATGCAGTCATATAACTTTTTTCTTGGGACAATCCATATGTTTGCATTTAGGAAAGTGAGTGAAATATATGTAGAATGAGGGTATAATTGTTTTTTGTACTTTACATCTCTTTGTTGAATGGAACTGTTCTCCAAATTAAAGGAAATTTTCAGACAGATGTGGAGACATGCCAAACAATGACATAGACTATATAGAAGGAACATGCGTCTGACTCGTGTGTGATTACATACATCTTGTATATATCTATATACTGGACCCATAAGAAGACCTATCTATCTGATCAATCAATATTTTATTTAATATATTTAAATAAAAATACAATTCCTTCACAAACCAGAGAAACACTCCAGTACATTTCTATACATCTCCTGTAGTTCTATAGCAATGAGCATTATGAATCATCACATGGTGGTAGAACTACTCCTCCCAGCATACTCTTCTACAACAGTCTGTTGTGAAGCAACATCTAGCAATACATTTAGCTATTACGGACCTACAACTCCCAGCATATCCTGACATGAGTTTGTAGAAGTAAAACTCCCAGTGGCTCCTGTGCTAAAAGCTATATTTTGGCCAAGAGCTAACGCATGGCGGGTAGCAACTTGCAACTTTACAGAATGGCAATAATAACCTATACTTACATAGTGCAAACAGCACTTTACAAGATAAGGAAGCAATACACATACATCATCCCTGAGCATAAGAGCTTACAATCTAGGAGTGGGCACTACATTTCTCAATACATAACATTATACATCTAATGCAAATTGTCTGTCCACTTACCACAGCTTATAGAAGAGACCAGTAACACAAGGATCAGACCTCTGTACATAAGACACATCATTGTCACTCAGAATATGGGGAAGGGGAAGCAGTTCCTTGAGCTCCCAACCAGCTTGTATGCTGACAATCAGCTGGGCGCTGGAGTGTAAGTACCAACTCTAGTCATCACAACTCCTCCCTTGTCCCATGTTCACACCCTGCAACTCCTTCACTCATCCTTACTAGACCCCTTTAGTTAAACTTATTCTGCTTACTGCTGCCCCCTTTTGGCTAATTTGCAAAATGGAGGTAATAAGTTCTAACACTGATACTGTATTGCTACTGTATTGATTTGAAATAGTTAAAATATTTAATATGAAATATAACAATTATAGAAAAACTTTTTTTTAACACATAACATGAATGCAACACTGCAAAATTGTATTTCCCTGATAAATGATAGAACCAAGACCACATGTACACTAGATTAAAGCAAAGGAAGCTTGTGGTAAATGTGTGTAGTAGAGTTGGTGTAGGACACTGGCATTTAGCAAGATATTTAGCTTGGATAAACATAAAAATTTGTGATTATTTGACTTGTGTTAACATACGTATACTGTGATTTCATATTGAATACAGCAGTATGCCCAGCATTGTAATATTACATTTTAGCTTTTTTTTTTTTAGTTATTTTTCATCTACTTTTGGCTTTGGCTTAAAAATCTGTACCAAAATATAGCAAAGACTCCAAATGTGTCTAAGCATTTATTTCATTTATTGTATATATATATATATATATATATATATATATATATATATATACACAAAATAAAACACACATAAATATACACACTATACATATATATACAATGTGGCCTAATATTGATCACTCCCCAGATCCATCTGTCTAGGTGACAGAACTGGCTCTACAAATGGTCACCCAATGTTCCAGCACCTTATGGGTTCATTTTAGTCACCGCATCATGTCACAAAAAAACTGATGGTACTTCTTGTTTTTAAATAAATCTTCCCCATAGAAGAATTTTAGCGTGTGTTTGTGAGCTTCAGATAACCCGTTGCTGTTTCATGAGAAATCTAAAAATGGAGAGAGATTATCAGCTCTTGTGGTGGCTGTAGTGTGACATGAACTTAGTATGGAGGAAGTATGGAGAGCGTTTGATAACTAAAGAAGAACTCAGTATAAGTCTACAGAAAGGGAAAGAAAGAAAAGTGCTAAATGATTGCAGTTTTTTTTCCATATAATTAAGGTAAACCTTGAAGCAATATGCCAGAATACACTGCTGAAAAATAATTTTAGTGACTGCACAGACAGGTAGTTATTTTTTGTGTATAAAAATTCTGGTTTTGCTTTAATAGGAATTGGCTCCCTATGCACCAAACTATGGTGGAGCTTGTGCTGGGCTAGTGTCCATACACAGAAGGCAATCTGAAGGAGCTGAGCTAAGAGAAGACAGAAAGTGGTAACATTATATCAGGGCATATCAAGTTGTACATTGTGGTTAACTAGAGGGACTTGTTAACGTCATAAAAGATCTGGACGGGGCAAGCCTAAATGCATATGTACCACATTCTGCGTAGCAGGTACAAGTAATATATTTTTCATGTGTTTCTGTAGCTGCATATGAATAATACTATTGTTTTTGGTGCAAGTGAGTGCATAACCAGTAGGGTGAAGGTGTATGTGGGCGTATCTGTACCTATTACATCCAGTGACAAAAGGCGACATGTCCACAGATTCAGAGGCGTAACTAGGAGAGGCAGGGCCCCATAGCAGACTTCTCAATGGGGCTTTCTTCCCACTTTGAAATATACATATTACACTCATATATATACACATACACACATTTATATACCTACATACATAAACATACAATTCTTCACTCATACACACATATTTATTATCTAACACACATACGTGTGTAAGATAATAAATAAGGTAAGCTATTATATATGTATATGTCCCCTATTATATTTGTATATGTCCCCTATGACTTGTAAACCTCTACGGAATTTGATGGCGCTGTATAAATAAATTTCATTATTATTATTAGATTATTATTCTTATGACGTGGCCTCCTGACAATGTGGGCTCCACTGTAGTTACACCCCTGCACAGATTGTAGTTGTTCTCTTTAACCTTATCTTCTCCATTAGGCCCATGCACTTCTTCCAGCCACACCAGGTCTATTTTTACTTTTTAATTTCTTTACTTTTCCATTGTCCTCTCAATCCTGGTCCCCTGTAGTGTCATCTTTCTGCTACTCCTAAGACTGCGCCCCCAAGTAAGTACTGTAATAGTTCTCTAACTGAGACTCCTTGAAAATGTTAGTAGCACTTAGTAGTTAGTAGCAATAAGCCCCCCATCATTCTGGCCCTCAGGGTATAACCAGTGTATAATGCATGTATATGTATTTAATATATATAATGCCCAGGTATGTATAATGATGGTTGCACATGCTACACTGTCCCAGTTGTTCCCCATATAATGATCCCCAATTATGTCCCCTGCAAAGCATAACACTCCCATTGTGGCCCCGATGAATGAAGCTCATGATTTATAATGACTCCCCGTGATGGCTTCCACACAGTAAACGGTTCCCACGCTTTACATAAAACACTTTTCTTTACACTTAATAATGGCCAATAAATGTGCCCCACACACACTGTATGTTCCCCCTCCCCCTTTTGTGGCCCCCACATTTGATTATGCATCCTCATTGTGACCCCCTACATTTAATAATGAAAAAAGTTAATATGTACCACTCTCGATGGCCAGCCATCTTGCCCCATCCGTTGTAAGTGAATAGGAGCTAAGAGCCTCCTCCTAATGATGTCATCTTGCCTCCTGGAGGTAACTTAGTGTACTAACAGACACTGATGAAGTGGGCACTACCTGCTCCACCATTGGCATGAATTCATGCTGCATCCTCTGGAGCACCTTTCAAAGTATACTCCCCATGGAGGGAGGGGGGGTGGGGGGGCCTACGGGTTTGGCTTAAAGTGATATTCCTGAGTGACGAGGTGACCAAATGTTGACTCTTCACAATATCAAAATGGCTTTGTTTTGAAAATCCTCTGGTGTTTTTTTTCTAGAAAACAAATCATTATACTAAACGGTGTGTGAAAAGGGTTTCTAGATTAAGAAAAAAAAGTAACCTTTTTCAGAAAATGCACCCACCTCCGTGGCTATAGAGCCGTGCTTGGCAACCTATCACTATTTAAATGATATGGGATAAATCCTGTATATCAGTGGTCCATCGTTTGTGACCCGCTCTTTGCGGTTGACTCCGCGCATGTGCCGATGACAGTAGAAAGGGCTGAAAGAAATTTGCAGCCTGGACAGTCGGCTCATACGTAGGACTGTAGAGAGACACAGGGAGGGGTAATAGCTGTAAAAACAATGGCTAGTACACGTTGAAAATGCATGTTGCTGTGCATGGAACCTTAAAATGGCTCTGTTTAGACATAACTGTGGATAGTTCATTCATATCTTGATATATGTTTTCTTACTCTCCCTGTTTGCTTTCTTGGGCAATGGAGGGTTTCCGTTACTTGAAACCTGGTAGGCTATCCCCTTTGATCTTTTTAGACAAAAGACCCAGCGCACTACGTTCCAAAGGCGGTTTATTAAATGAATAATAAAATAAATAAATAAAATAGATTAAGATCAAGACGCGTTTCGGACCCGAACTGGGTCCTTCTTCAGTTGATTTTACAAGGTCAGTTTGTAGGCAACCATTAAATACATATTTTTTGGCGCGTTCCCGGTACCGGAGTGGGAAGCGTCATACAGGATTAACAGTGGATGACCGGTGTCATCGATCTGAATCGTAAGTGAACGTGAATCATCTATAGTAAAAATAGTAATAAGCATAAATATTGACATGATATAAAAAATCATGCGAAGATATGTGTTGTGCCATTAGCACGACGTAAGAAGGTGAGTGCACATTTAGCTTGAGCACTAAACCACCATTGCCGTGAGGTTACTACACATCGAGCGCCCCCGCTCTCTTCTTTCTTTTTCTTTCATCTCTCTGTTTGCTTTCTTGAGTAATTCAACTCAACAGGACCACAAAAATATCTAACTAGTTACAGTAAAAACACAACAAAACTCCAAAAAATACACATCATGGGACCTAAAACAACAGATATGCATGTTTGAAGCCAATTAAAACAACTCTCTATTTGGGAAGAAAGGCAAATCTGATCAAACCCACATACACTTGCTGAGAACCATATCTCAAAAAGCCTTGTGTTATTTCATTACTGTGGTATTCCTACTAAAGTTGTATGAGTAAATTGACCACTGGTAGGTATCATTTTCCTTGTCATTGTGATGTGTCACACAGATTGGTATTGTCCAATAACTGCTCAGTGTCAGTATACATAGGGATTAACTTTGTTGACAACCCGGGGTAAAGGTAATATGCAGGTTATGCATACATTTCCAGGTAGAATAACAGAGGGATGGTACAATAGTTGTTATTTGATATAGGCAAGGAACAGAGATCTTACTAGATCTGTCCATAACACACAAATGAAGTAACCTTGAAAAGTCTAGAGACGAAATGTAACAAAAAGAAAATATGACATGTGTTTAAGAGGATGCCATATGAATTATATTCCTAGGGTGCGTTCACAAGTGGTGTTCCAACGCATGCGTTTTAGATGCATTCATCAGTACGCCACGTGTGAACACACCCTTAGTATTACTGAAAGTCTTTGTTATACACCTACTCTCCAGACCTTGCATTAGGTATATCAGTATTTACCAGTTTTGTGTATGATGCCCCTTTAGGTTCAAGTTGAAATAAATAAAAGAAATCTTTATTTTCTCTTTATTATGATCGCCATCATATTCCGCAGAGCTTTATACATGGTCTACGTATACAAACATAATAAGACATGACAGAGCAATAACATAGGATGGAATATAAAGGGCTTGCTCACAAGAGCTTACAATCTATGAGGATGTGACACAGGAAGCTTGTGGACTGTCGCTTCCTACTTGTTGCCTATCTAGGATACACATGCTCTCTGTAACCAGCAATGGGTGTTATTTCACGGAATGTAGTCTCTTGGTTCGAACTACAATCACAATCATCTTGAAATCGAAGGGACATCATAGAAGAAATACAAAATAGAAAAAATACAACTAGTGAAATGTGTATGAACATACAATCTAGCAAAAGGAAGCATTGGTTGTTCAGATTGTCAAATATCCTTTCAAAAATCATCATTATAGTTTATACGGTTGAAAAAAGACCATCAAGTTCAACCAAGGAAGGGAAGGGATTGCATGAGGAAGGGATTTAGGGGAAACAATTCTATATAACATAACCATCAATGTTATTTAGGTGTAAAACGGCATCCAGACCCTTCTTGAAGCTCTCTGCTGTCCCTGCTATGACCAGCGCCTGAGGCAGGCTATTCCACAGTTTGACAGTTCTCATAGTAAAAAAGCCCTGCCGCCTCTGGTGATTAAACCTTGTTGCCCCCTTGTCTTTTGATTTGATTTAATCTGAAACAACTTACCACCATATTTTTTGTATGGACCATTCATATATTTATATAAATTAATCATGTCCCCTCGTAGTCGTCTCCAGACTAAATAAATCTAGTTGTTTTAATCTTTCCTCATAACTAAGACCCTTTACACCCATTATCATTTTTGTTGAACCCTCTCCAGCTCCAGGGCATCTTTTTTATGGACCGGTGCCCAGAACTGGACAGCATATTCCAGATGTGGCCGAACCAGTGCCTTGTATAGTGGTAATATTACATCCCTATCACGAGAGTCCATACCACTTTTGATACCTGACAAGATCCTGCTGGCTTTAGAGGCAGCTGATTGACATTGCATGCTGTTATTTAATTTATGATCTACTAGTGCACCCAGGTCCTTCTCAACAAGGTACTCTCCCAGATTTACTCTCCCAAGGACATATTTTGCCTTTGGATTATTAGCCCCTAGGTGCATAACCATACATTTATCCACATCGAACCTCATTTGACAAGTGGATGACCATCTAGAAGCTCTACCATCTACCATCTAGTAACTCCCTATTCCAACTCACTCGAACACCAGAGGTTTACCTGGGCCACTTGTACCTCATTAAAGCTCAGATAAAAAAATGCCATGAATTAAAGAAGAAACACACAGTATACCAGATCATAGCTGCTTTAGGTTTACAATTGTGTGGACTACTGACTGTTGAAAAATCGTATTAATTTATGCGCAACATTTTTATTACAGAAAACCAGCATAGGGGGATTACACAATTTAGTTAATTTTTTACAAATGTTTTTAAAGAATACAGCGTGGATGATGAATCTACATACAGTTTTAGTACACACATTAGATAATCACAATAGAAATCCCTCCCCTCAATGTGTAGACACTGGGACTTTGAGTGCCCCTGTCTGTTGCATTGTGTAATTGCACTGGTTGAACACCATGTTCCTGCTCTATTACTTGTTTTATTTATATAGAAAGTCTGCCATATAACACAGCTATCCTTTATATAAGTACCTACAGTGGGTGCGGTAAGTATTCAGATCCCTTTTAATTTTTCAATCTTTGCTTCACTGTAGTTAATCGCTAAGATCAAAAAAGTGCTTTTGTTCCTCATTAATGTACACTCTGCTCCCCATGTTGACAGAAAAAACTGAAATGTAGATAAATTAGCAAAAATAGCTACATTTCTGTTTTTTTCTGTTAAGATGGGGTGCACAAAAAAAAGAACTTTTTTGATCTTGACCACAATGAAACAAAGGAAAATTTAAAGGGGTCTTCCCTTCCCCACTGTTTACTGCTGATCAATGACTGTCATCAAAGTGAGATTTGTTCTTTGTTACATACCCATTTCAGTTACTTCTTATGATGTTAGATATTGATCAACTCAGGGGCATAACTACAGCGGTAGCAGCCATAACAGCCGCTATGGGGCACGCAGTGTCAGGGGGCCCTGTCATCCAACCTGAAACAATAAAGAATGGAGGATGTGCACCATTATATCTATATTGTACTGCACATTGTCCAGCATAATATGTATATAACATATACTGTGATGTATATATGCAGTATCTGTGATGTGTATAAGGTGTCTGTATACACTGTATGTGTGTATGTTACATATGGCACTGTATGTGTGTGTATATGCTGTGTGTGCACATGAGTGTATTTATATGTGATTGTAACTCGCATGTGTGAGTATACTAATATGTATATTTTGTAAGTGGGAAGTGGGGCCCTATGCAGTAGCCTGCTAGGGGGCCCTGACTCTTCTAGTTATGCCACTGGGTCCACTACACGCTTGTCATGTGTATCTGTGCCTAAACAAACATGATAAAAGTTAGTACTTATGGTGCAGTACCACAAGTATCAGAATGACTCGTCAAAACACGTCTAGAATATTACCCCTGACTTGAACAAGTCATAGTCCAAAGCAACTAAAGTAGTGAAGTCTATCCCCTCTCTCTACTATGATAATGAGAGGATGTGCGATTACCCTAATGACATAGTTTAGTAACTTAGGAAGGTCAGGTAGACAGGGGACAGTTCCAGAGAAGGAATTAGTAGTCAATCTATACGTGTTGTCTGAGGGGGAAGGAATGAGTCTGTTGTCTAGAGGAAATTAAATATTGTATCGCTCTGAATAAACTTTTCCCTCTCTGGTCCATGATTCATCCCCATGAGACATAACATGTGGTTCAACCTAGAAGGCAGACACAAGAGGAAGGGAGTTTGTAACACTCCATCCATGAATGGGCGACAGCCTAATTTCTACCCCCACCCTCCCATCTTGTCAGTTTAAATAAATGCATCTCTATGTCCAAAATGGAAATATATTTTATACATTACGGAAAGAATTAATATTATATGTATGCCAGTTTACATGTATACAAGTCCTCTTTCTCGCAAAAAATGGTGTTCATTTACATGAATCTTGTTAAACGTCAAAAAGCTGGTGTATATAACAGCTAGGCTGTAAGCCAGCTCCTGCATGGCATATATTTCAGATTCTGCCACAAGGATATCCCGTGATGGAGCCAATGATTAAGGCTACTGCACCCCAACCACGATCCTCTCCACTGTGGATTCCCTAGATTCTAGGACTACGACCGGTGAGACAAAACTTTACTTTTAGTTCATATGGAAAATTGCCATGCATACAGAAGGCCTAAAAGACTGCATTGTATGGTCTTGCACTCATTCCTGTTTGTATGTTTTGGGGGAGGGGTGCTTGACAACTATAGAAAATAAGTCTCTTTGTTTGGAGTTTCTGTTGGGTAATACAGGTGACAATGATCCTTTCACCTTGACATGGCCATTCTTTGACTCATGGTTTCTTTTAATAGTTAACCAAATTTTTGGAGCCATAGACTGAAAGAAGTAATTATTGTTTGCAATGGACATAGCTGCAGGGCAGCCAAGTGTATTAGTTTATATAAGAACACAATAACTGGATCACGGTAGGCAAAGCTTATGTATTGTTCTGCCTAATCCAAGACTTGAGCACTCCCCCACCCCCTGGAATTACAATATATTGCTTTACAGTACACTAAATAGATCTTTTCGAATGTCTTCTGTAACATTTTTTTTTAGCACAACATATGGTTTTATGAAAGCCAACTACCTGGCCAAGCACAGACACCCAGGTCTATTCAAAATGTGGGTCTGAAATGCTGTAAATGATAACATGAACAGCTGATCAAGTTAATCTGAGGCAGGATGGGGGGTACCCATTATTTAACCCACATTCCATGACCAAAATTGAGCTATCCCCCTCTCTATGGAACAACTATGGGAACTAAGATGACTGCGTGGCCCAGTAATGTTATTTAACAACTCTAAGCTTCAAAAAAAAAATCCCAAATGTCTGTAGGATCAACAATACCACAATTTACATATACTAGTCTAGATGTTATATGGAGACTTGTGCTGCTTTGCGCAGGTTGCCTATTACCTTTCAAATACAGTTGAAACTAATTCCTCCAATCCACAAAGCTCTCCACAATTCTGCACCTCCCCACATTTCCACACCCACCTCAGTCTATCCCCCTACCCATGTTCTTCTATCTACCAGCAATCTAAGATCATTATACTCTTTAATTCGAACCTCACACCCTAGACCAGTGATGGCGAACCTTGTAGAGCCTGAGTGCCTAAACTTCAACCAAAAGCCACTTATTTATTGCAAAGTGCCAGCGCAGCAATTTAAGCAGTAATTTATTTCTCCTTGTTCTTTGACAACTTTCAATTGTTCTGCCTCCTAAAGACACCAACGCAGCTGAAAGGAGGAGGGCAAATTTGTCTATCATTGTAGGAAGATTCTTTGAGTCCTGTCTGGTGAACTTCATGCTGGGGTGATGGCCTGAGTGCCCACAGAGAGTGCTCCGAGTGCCGCCTCTGGCACCAGTGCCATAGGTTCGCCACCACTGCCCTAGACTATACGCTTCAAACATGCCCTAAAAGAAACATTATTTTCAATAACCCCACTGTTTACTCCTCCAGTTTATATTTTCCTTCCACATTTCATTTCAATACACAGATTACTCTCCTGGCCCATGCACAATGGATTATGTACATAAAGATGGCGGCTGGTGATGGTTATGCAGGAGCATTATTTATTTATTCCTATCCCTTATAAAGAAAGGCTGGAGCATTGTACAAGCACTGCCACCTCCTAGCAGAGGGTTAAATAAGTGAGCACAGTGTCCAGTATGCTGTGGCAGACCTTTGTGCTATGGTGGGTTCATACAGAAAGACTACACTAGAACTGGGCTCCGTACAGAACAGCACTGAAACCAGGCCCCTATACTAAATATACACAGTGCCCTCTAATTGATACTATAGTACAGTGATGGCGAACCTTTTAGAGACCGAGTGCCCAAAATGCAACCCAAAACCTAATTACTTATCGCAAAGTGCCAGTACGGCAATTTAACCAGAAAACTGACGGTTTAGTTTAGAATCAATTTACACAGGACTGCCTGAGCTCGGATTCCAGCAGTCCTATACACACTGAAACGCCACTTTTACACCATTTTACATCACATAAAAAAATAAAAAGTTATCAAAAGGTCACGCAGTCCTCAAAATGGTAGCAATGAAAACAACGGCTCATTAAGCAAAAAAATCACACCTCCCCAGCTCCTTGCACTAAAGTTATTAGCGTCACAAGATGGCGGAACTATTTTCTTTTTCATACACTGTTTTAATTATTGAAAAAGTATTAAAACACAATAAAACCTGCAAATCTGGTATTTTCTGTGATTTTACCGAACCAAAGAATAAAGGAGACAAATGATTTGGAGCGCACAGCGAAAGTATTAGAATCCAGCTTCCCAGTACACGACATGGAATAATAAATGAGAAGTAAAATATGTTACGCAAAAAATAAGCCCTCACACAGGTATAAATATATAAATGCACATATAAATATATAATATAATATGCATATACATAAATACATACATAGAAATACATATGTTACTTACTCTTTGGTTGTCCAAGGTGGCGGCCATGCTGGCGGGCAGAAGTTCAGGTGTCTGTTGTTCCGGGGGGTCAGTAGGGTAGATGGGCAGAGGGTGGGCGACCAGAGTTAGGGCTGGGGGGGTAATGCAGCATCTGGAGTTCGGGGCAATGGGGTTATGAGGCATGAGTTCCAGGGGAGGGGGTGATGCGGGGCAGTGACCGGAGTTGAGGGGGGGGGTAGTGAGAGCGGCCGGAGTTCGGGCAGGCAAATTGCAATAGTGGGCGGAGTTTGGGCGGGGGGGTAGGGGTGCGATAGCGGCCTGGGGATCGGGCGCGGGGGCTTGTGGTAGCGGCGCAGTGAGTTTCGGGCCGGTTGCTTAGGGGAGGGGAGGGGAGGGGCGGGAGCGGGCAGGAAATCAGCCTCCTGCTGATCTATGCCCCGTGGATGCGCTGAGTTAAAAAAAAAAAAAAACTCACCTCGTTCCTCCGGCTGATCACTGCAGCGCACACGGAGTAAGGTGCCCAGCGCTCGCAGCGTAATGACATCATTTCGCTGCCAGCGCTGGGACGCTTACCGTCCTGTGCGAAGCTGTGATCGTAGTGACAGAGCAGGAAGTGTCAGCACCCTGCTCTGTCATGGCTGTTAGCAGTAGCGGAGCGCAGCTCCGATACTGCTAGCAGACATGACAACCAGGTGTGGACAGTGGTTGTCCGCACCTGGCAGTGGTTAGGAGGATGGGGCGCGTGCCAGCAGTGAGGGCTCTGCGTGCCCTCTCTGGCACGCGTGCCATAGGTTCGCCATCGCTGCTATAGTATATAGAGGTAATATATTCTGTGCCTCCAAAAATTAAAATGAATAATAACAGTGACTCCTATTAAGTGAAAGCAACAAGCCGTTTCGAGTACGCTAATGCTCGAACAAGCATCAAGCTCGGACGAGTATACTCGCTCATCTCTAGTTATAACCACTCATAGGAACACATGTTAGATTCTAAAAACTGGAAGCAGAAAACTTCCCCCGACCTGTTATATTAATTTAAAGTACATTTTTAATATAGTAACTGTAGTGTACTGCGGATAACAAAATGACACATTCTTTAATTCACTGTTATTAACAAAAATACAGCATTTCACAGATATAATTCCAACCTGTCTCTATCAGTCCTGCTATACACAATTTTGGTTGCCTCTGGACCTGACCCTGGATCTTCTGAGTTTAGGCAGACATATTGGGGCACATTTACTAAGGGTTCACGGACCGCAATTCTGTTGGGTTTTCCCGAATATTTCCGTTTTGCACCGAATTGCCCCGTGTTTTTGGCGCATGTTATCGGATTGTGGCGCATCAACGCCAACTTGCATGCGACAGAAATCGGGGGGAGTGGTCGTCGGACAACCCGACGGATTCGGACAAACCGCGGAATTTAAAAAAGGAAATGTGTCACAAGATCAGCACTTATATGCGCCAGGAAGAAAAAGGTGAACTCTGGCAGGCCTCGGCGCAGAAGCGGCACCTGCAGGAAATTGGACACACGTCCTTAGTGAATCGTACTGGACCCAAATGCATTGCAACGCAATGCAACGCACTGCAAACAACAGCAGCATTGTGAAGAGAGTAAAGCTGCAAGCTACAGACGGATAAGATCTTTATGCAGGGGAGGAGGAGGCACATCAGATCTGACAGTGTGTGTGTGTCTAGCCAAGATGTAGCAGCGCTGAAAATGTTATATACATCTCATCATCTCTTTTCTCATATGTCTCATCTCTCTATGTATCAGATACTAGTCGAATGTTCAGAAGCTGAATGAAAGTGTATATAAAACCTGCTCCCGGATACTTTATACTCTATAGCACATTGTCAGCATATTGTATCTCACAGCACTAGAGGAATTATGAAGTATCTGCTTAGAGATACACCCTTGGGAGTGATAGTAGCTAAAACTGCAGTAAAACTGTAAATTAAAAGGTTAAAAATTATCTTTATCATGTAAACATCACTAGGGGAATGTAATTTGATTATTTCCTTCATGGGCAAACCCCTTTAATGGCCCTCACATAGTATAATGTCCCTTCTTGTGGCCAACTCCCTATGGACCCATATAATACCCCAAATGCAACTCAGCAACATATAATTCCCCCCTCTTTAATTTTATCCTCTCTTTATTTATTAATGATATAGAGGTAGGAATTAATTGCACTGTGTCTATTTTTGCAGATGACACCAAGCTGTGTAGTGTAATCCAGTCAATGGAGGATGTTCATAGGCTGCAGGGTGACTTGGAAAAACCGAGTGTTTGATCATCCACTAGGCAAATGAGGTTTAATGTGGATAAATGTAAAGTTATGCACCTGATGGCTAATAATCCACAGGCAACATATGTCCTTGGGGCAGTAAATCTGGGAGAGTCCCTTGTTGAGAAGGACCTGGGGGTACTAGTAGATCATAAATTGAATAACAACATGCAATGTCAATCAGCTGCCTCTAAAGCCAGTAGGATCTTGTCATGTATCAAAATTGGTATGGACTCTCGTGATAGGGATGTAATATTACCGCTGTACAAGGCATTGGTTCGGCCTCACCTAGAATCTGCTGTCCAGTTTTGGGCACCGGTCCATAAAAAAGATGCCCTGGAGCTGGAGAAGGTTCAACGTAAAGCCACAAAAATGATAAGGGGTATGGAAGGTCTTAGTTATGAGGAAAGATTAAAACAACTAGATTTATATAGTCTGGAAAAGAGACGACTACGAGGGGACATGATTAATTTACATAAATATATGAATGGTCCATACAAAAAATATAAATAAGTTGTTTCAGATTAAATCAAATCAAATGACGAGGGGGCACTGTCTCCGTCTGGAGAAATCAATCAACAGAGGCGAAAGGGCTTTTTTACTATGAGAACTGTCAATCTGTGGAATAGCTTGCCTCAGGCGCTGGTCACAGCAGGGACAGCAGAGAGCTTCAAGAAGGGTCTAGATGCCTTTTTACACCAAAATAACATTGATGGTTATGTTATATAGAATTGTTTCCCCTAAATCCCTTCCTCATGCAATTCCTTCCCTTCCTTGGTTGAACTTGATGGAAAAGTGTCTTTTTTCAATTGTATAAACTATGATACTATGATACTTTCCCCCCCACTTTAATTTTTCTGGTACACCTGTACTCCTACCCCCTCCCCTCTCCTCCATTCTTCTCACATTGTGGCCCCCCTCTCCAACAATGTGGCCGCTCTCTTCCTCTTCTTCCCATTGTGGCCCCTGTCCTTCATCCCCCTCATATTGTGGCCTCCTGTCTTCCATCCTCCTCTTTCTGTAACCCCCTGTCCTCCATCCTCATCTTACTCTGGCCTCCTGTCCTCCATCCTCCTTTTACTGTGGCCCATATTCTCCCCCTGTTGCTTGTTTTAAAATAACAAAAAAAAAATTACTTATCTTCCCTGATTCCCGAGCAGAATTTCCACTTCAATTTTTTTCCAGGCTCCGAATATGACTAAGAGCAGGGGGGGTGGGGGGGCCGATAAGGGGAGGAGCTACCTCCTCACATGACTGTTAAAGAGAAGAAGATATACCTGAGGAGGTAGCAGGAAGGTGATCTTATCTCCTTCTGGCCCCGATACCTCCCCTTCTCTGCACCTGTAATTGATACAGGATTGCGCAAAAGGGGAGGGAGAGTCAACAGAGTGCGCTTGTAACCGGAAACACAATCAGATCTCCAAATGTGATGGAATTCACACTATTTATTGACATAACATAAAAGTCCAGTGGTTACGCGTTTCGGGGAGACCCCTTCGTCAGACCAATAGTGTGGACGCTGAGTTCCTGCTGAGAGCGGTGAGCACACGTAACCACTGGACTTTTATGTTATGTCAATAAATAGTGTGAATTCCATCACATTTGGAGATCTGATTGTGTTTCCGGTTACAAGCGCACTCTGTTGGCTCTCCCTCCCCTTTTGCGCAATCCTGTATCATTTACGTTACGGTGCCTTTGGTTACCGGTTCTTTGGAAGAGCGTAAGAGTTGCTGCAGTAACCTTGGTTTACAATTAAGGACCTTCTTTCCCTCCGATTGGATTTATTTATACCGCTTACTAACAAGTGGTCATCAGGTGAGCACCCACCTTCTCACCTCTATTAATACTGACCTACCCTGACGTTATCACGCGAGGCGCCGTCCTCTTCCGCTGTTGTTTTTTGTTCTCTTTTTTCTGCACCTGTAATGTATGAGACCAGAAGGAGGCGGGAAAAATCGGGGCAGCGTGGGACAATCTCCCATCTGCCCAGGACAGTGGGAGAACAGTTAAAAACCGGGACTTTCCCGAGCTATGCAATCAATAAGGAGGCTGGAGTGGACCCAAAGCCTCATTTTTTTGTTGCTGTTATGTTGTGCTCTATCTTTTTAATATGTACATTCTTTTGCTTCTATGACATATTATTTTTCATACTTACTTTTCATAAGACAGAAGATAAAAGGAAAGGATCACCATGTGCAGAAGAATGAGAACCATACAGCTGGATATCTGTAAAAACCACTCAAAACCACAAATGGGGAAAAAGTTATAATAGCCAAAAGAAAACACACACAGTATAAAGCATTACTCTGCAAATTATCTGTGAATAACACAGGACAAAATGTTCCAAACTGTATCATTATCATTGGTGATTCAGCCAAGGTACGAATACAACAGGCACCAGGCGTAATATTACAGAATACAAACAACTGAATGGTGTTACATTCACCTCTGCAACTATATCTGTTGTACCAAGGTATCTTTATTATCTTTATTATACATTATTTTTAGAAATAGGTTCAATTAAAATGAGTATATAAAGATTATTTGCAGAACTAGGTGTTTCAATGGTTATGGATTTGAACATATAACTCCTATTAAAGTGTATCAAAGTTGCTGAACTTTATATTTAGTGATTAATAAACGTTATCCCCTTCCATTAGAAAAGTCCTATACCTACTTTACATGAATCTGTCTTCCTGTGTGAAATAAGTAAATCTACTGCACCATCTAGTGGTAAAAAAGCATTACTGCCACCTTTCTAGGTTTAGTTTTCAAAATTTCTGGTCAAAGTAATACCAAGTATATACACTATTGTCAACTTAAGTCCTTACCCTATTTCTTGGAGACTAGAGGTGTCTCTCTTATTATTAAACTTTGATGCTCTTCCCCCTCACCATCATACAATCATATCCCATATACTTAACATTATTAGAAACTTGATAGCTAAGCATTGGAACTCCTCCGATATACCAACAATCCAAGAAATAACGAATATCACGCATACAAAGCAAAAAATTGAATACTTAATTGCTTGTAGTAAAGGTAATAAAAAGAGTATTATCGAAACATGGGGAAAACTGGGTATGAGTATTTGGTGTCTAACCACAAGTTAGTCGTGTTCCACGATACATATGCAACATCCCCCACCGGGGCCTAGCCTTAAAGGGGAGGCCTGGAGACAGCCGGGGCCCGCGGTACCGGAGTGGCTGGCGGTTGCGGCCTAAGCACGCTATTGTCACGGTGCTTGGTACGGGGGGAACCGGAGGGCTGTCCTACAGCCTGGCAGGTCTCCAGCAGGGTGGTGTTGGCAAGAAATGATGAGGGAGCGGCTGCTATAGCGGATCTCCCTGGGGCAACCCCTAATGTCCCGAGTGTGAGTCTCTGTGGAATGGACAGGGTGCCGGTGATGAAGGCAGCCGTATTAGCAGGGACCAGACGGAGGCAGAAGTTGAAGAAAACAACTTACAGTTTATTGCAACCGGCAGGAACTGCAGAAAACGTGCCTTTAACAGGTAGATGGAGTACCGAGATGTGAGTTGGAGGGAGCCTCAGGAGATAGTTCACCAGCCTGGATGTAGAGGGCAGGCTGGGTGGCAGCTGTGTCCTTATAGGAAGCTTCAGCTTGTCCTGTAGAGCTTCAGGTATCACCTTCAAAGGTAAGATGATACCCCTTTCCTCACTACACTACTCTAGTCTAATAGCTCCACTCTTCAGAGGCAGGGGCTAGGCTCTTCCTGCTCTGGTATGGGCCAGACTGAGATACGCACACACTCACTCACTAAGTCTACAAGATCTCTCTCAACTAGAATCCTTGCTGAAAGAACTCTGGAAAGACCCAGAACATTCCTGGGCCAGAGGTTTTATTATCTCCCTTTGGTCAGGTGGTGGCTGCTCCTCCAATCACATCTCAGCTCACAGAGCACAGGATGTAACACAGACATTGGTTGACATAATTACATCATACATTAACATCTGCCTTGCCAGGCAGGATTAACCACTGCAATTTCCCCTTGATCCTATAAGGATCATGTAGTGTAAGGTGATGTTACCTACAGGTGGGACGTATTCGCAAGCACTACCTCGCCATTGCATCGGCGAGGGTGTTGCACATACATGTTTATCTATAACTCACTGACAATTGTAATGAGACTGATAAAGGGCACATTCATACACACGTATGCCCGCACGGCCGTAGTCGGGTAGGCATATGGAGGCGTGCTGGAGAGGAGGAGGTGTAAGTGCTGCTCACCCCTCCATCCCCATAAGAAATAGCTCTGCACGCCCGCACACACGGGGAAAGATAGAACATGTTATGGGATGTGTGGCACCGTACCGTTGCGGAGCAACCATTGCCATCTATGGGGATGTATATGCGGTTGCAAATTTGCAAATATGTCCCCCCAGATGGTTGTCTAAATGTACCCTTAGTTATTTTGTTTTGTAGTTAACCTTTATTCCTGTTACTTTATGTCAATTGTAACATAAATTTACTTCCATATTACTGTACATATTCTTAATTGTGCTTTAATTATTGTACATGTATTTATTAGAAATATCTGCATAAAATTTTTATTTAAAAAAATGTATTCTGTGCAGAGGACTGTGGGTCTTCAACTCCAATCATGCTCAGTGAAGAAAACTAGATTGGCACCAGTTTATGATGGCTGCAGTTTTTATTCTTTATTATCATTTCTATGGAATGTTTCTATGGAATGTTTTTCAGTTTCCCAGTATGGCATATGCATCGGGTAATTTCCTACTGCAGACACTAGTACAGGTGCATAGTAACTATGCCCCCATATACTTAGGTCATACCCCACATCCTTTAAAGGGTGAAAAGAGGGTAAAACATACAATATAAACAGCTGCAAAATACCCATAGTGTCCACCACACACTGCATAATACCCCCACCCCCATCAGTCAACCAACACTATAAAATTCCCCTCTTGTGGTCCAAAGATTGTCTAATGTCCCATGCTATAAGCTCCTTCATAGCTCCTTCATTGTACAATGTCCCCTTGTGCCCCCATACTATATAATTCTCACCCTTGTGACTTTATACTGTATGGTGCCCCTCTGGTCCCCATAATTTAACATCTTTTTGTGGCCCCCACACTGCATGCCTACCTGACAACTTTTGTGGTAGAGGAAAAGGGGCAGAAGAAGCCGCCATGCATGTTCATGGCCTTATCAACCCCCTTCACCCTGTAATTTACACCAACCAATAGTATTACTTGTACATCTGTTCCTGCTCTCAATACACATGTACACAAGAGTCATTTCAGGACTTTTGAAGATCCCCAAAGGTCCTGAAACCCCAGATTAAAGGCAGGCAGAAGGGAAGTTACCTCCATTCCCCAACAAGCTTGGTGCTAGTACCATATGTAGGAAATAAATTCCAGACTAGCAGGGGCTATAATATTCATACAGCCCAGAGCCCATGGTAGTCTTAATCTGCCCCTCATAGAATACCCTCATTACTTATAATCCCTCACATATAGTTGGGCCTTTTATTTATCCCCCCTCCCTCACCTATAATTATCTGTCTTTCTGTACCTCCCACTTTGTGGTTCCTTTATTTGACCCCTTTCCTTGTAACTTACCTTTCCCCACCGCAGTCCTGGTTGCTTCACTGTCCCTGCTGTGTGTTGATCGAGTGTGGTTGGGAGGTATGTGCCCCACATACTATATAATACCTCCTCTTGTGGTCATAACACCATATAATACCTCTTTTGTGCCCCCCAAAATGTATAATGACCAACTATTGTACACTTTGCATTTCCCCAGTTTTGTGCCCCCCCCCCCCCCCATTGTAGCATCTACACTGTATAAGAACGCTCTCTTTCCCTACACTTTAAAATGCCATCTTTTTATACCGCCACCCTTTGTGACCCCACACTGTATGATCCTCCATTGTGGTTCCCAAGCCGTATAATGCCCTAATTTTTGTGGCCCAGGCATTATATAATGCCCTCTTATGGCCTCAAAATGTTGGTACTCATGTCCTAAATAGTACACTTACATTTCAACAAACTTTATTTCTGCTGAATTTTGTCTTTATACCAAGATGGGCAGAAGCAAATGAGGTGCCAGCCAGATTACATAGAATTGTTTCGCAGGGAGCAAGGGGAGCAGTGAGTGACTGCAATGAAATCTCCACCAGCTGAAAGTGCACTGCAAAGTCACCGAGCTGCTAGAAAATGAAGGCTACATCAGATAGGGTGTCATTTATTAATCCATGTATGCCAGAATTATGCCAGCATTTGG
The DNA here is from genome assembly GCF_040894005.1 of Engystomops pustulosus. Lineage (NCBI taxonomy): Eukaryota > Metazoa > Chordata > Amphibia > Anura > Leptodactylidae > Engystomops > Engystomops pustulosus. Next base: position 134,732,449 of record NC_092416.1, on the reverse strand, counting down.
GGAGATGTATCAATGGATGAGATTTATCAAAGTGTCCAGTGCAGAGTTATACTAAAGCAGTCTCTGCTGCACCAGATTTATCATTGTGTCTGATCCTGGTTTAATCTGCTGTAGTTTAAGATTGTTGAGTTGTACTTTGCAACATCTATTAGATGGTTTGGTTTTATGTCTCAATTTTATACTTTTAATACTTTATAATTTATATTTTTTGGCTTTTTGCTGCAAGTCCATGCCCCTTTCCCAATACCTCTTTTTCATGCTAATCGGAAAAGTGCCTAAAAACCCTAATAAATGTGGTACAAGGTATTTCAGACAGTTTTTTTGCAAATCACTTGAGAATTCTGGCACAGACATCTTTATAAAGCTCCCCCAAAGTGTCGCAGATTGGACCAAGATCAGTCTTCTGCTGGCGCAGTGTGAGACTGTTCAGTCATACTATGAGCCTCCTATTAGTTGGTCTAGTTCAATGTGCCACATTAATTCATTTTTTGGAGAACTGACTTTTTCCTACAAAGTCATGTCGTCTTTTCCTAGTAAGAGGAGATCATATTCTCCCTCTAGTAGGGGGAAGAACATCAATGGGGGAGATTGTCAAGCAGAATTCTGTGAAAAAAATGCTTAAAATGTTTGCATTTACATTGTATTACATTTATTAATGCTTTTAGACCTTTTATTTTTTTAACCCTTTCCCGACTTGTATAACTAAGGGGGTGGGGCCTTGTGGGAAAAATTTGTGCGCCAAAAAAACATATAAGATGGTGTGCTACATTTTGGTGCACAGACTATACCAGCTATTAGTAGGACACAACCGTCTAACATTGGACCAGTTTCTTCAACACACATGATAAATTTCCTCCATAATGTCCAGAATTGCTATTTCTTATGTACACACACTGGAATATTGATTGAGTTTTTAACTTTCAGTTACATACAAAGGCTTGTGTAAGAAGTTTTATTGTAACTCTTTTCATTCTGTAATGCTCATCTTAGAAAGCAAATCAGCTTTTTACACTTCATAATTTATTCAAAGAGCCCTGAAAAGTCTTTTTCTGCCTCTTCATGTCATGCTCTAGACATAACAGATGCAGATATATCACTGCCCTGGCTCTGACCTGATTGACAGGTCTCACTGCTACAAACAAGCTGCCAGTATGGGACTAGTAGGAACTAAGGACCATGTGCCAATATTCAACTACAAACATAGGGAGATGGGCCACAGAATGACAAGAGGCCACAATGTGAAAAGTATGGAGGACAGGAGACCACAGTGTGAGGAGGATGGAGGACAAGTGGCTACAATATGAGGAGGATGGAGGACAAGTGGCCACAATATGAGGAGGATGGAGGACTGGAGGCCACAATATGAGAAGGATGGAGGACTGGAGGCCACAATATGAGAAGGATGGAGGATAGGAGGCCACAATATGGGGAGAATGGAGAGCAGATGCCACAGTATGAGGAGGATGGAGGACAGGATTCCACAATATGAGGAAGTTGGAGGACAAGATCCACAATATGAGTAGGATGGAGGACAGGAGGCTACAATATAAGGAGTATGGAGGACAGGAGGCCACAATAGGAGGATGGAGGACATGGAGCACAATATGAAGAGAAACGAGGATAGAGAGCACAATGGGACGAGAGGGGCTACATTGTTAGAGGAATATAGAAAACTAGGGCATTATAATAATTATAGATAATTAAAAGTTGTGACCAAATTAAAGATAATATTTGTTGCTGAGCTGCATTAGGGTGTATTATATGTGTCCATAGGGGGTTGGCTGCTGGAAGAGGTATTATTCTATGTGGAGTCCATTAAGGTCGATAATATACTATGCTTGCAGCTGGGGCAATTGGCGGACAATGGGCATGGTTTAGAAAAAAGGGGGAAGGACTTTTTGCCCTCATTCTCTAGCCAAAAAGTTTGGAGGTATGTGACAGGTCTCTCTTATTCATGAGGGGGTGTGCAATGTCAGTGAGGAGGTGGTGTATACAGACTGTATACTGCAGCTCCCTGTCTCCATGATTGGAACAGAGGACATCAATAAAGGTCTTTTTTAGAAGAGTGATGGCTCTAATCCCATGTCTAAAGGCATCAGTGAGACATGTATAAAGACATCTATAAGGTAGTGTGTGTGGTTTGTGGGAGGGCTGAGGGGGGGCCTCATTAAAAATGTATTTTATTTTACCCATAATCTTTGCAGATTAAACTATAGTTTTCCCACAAAGTATAGTAAAGCATTGGAAGCTGCTTATTAAACGGGCTATAAGTAATAGACTAATCCAAAAAGATATAGGAAATACATTCATTAATCGAACTATGCCCTGAATTAAATGTCATTGGTAAGATGCAGCATTGTGCCTTATTGATTTCCAGGCGGATAGAAATCTGAAATATGTCAACTTGGTCCTAAATGAGATGTTGATTTGTTGAATCCTTTCAATAAGTAAGTCTGATTCCTAGAAATATAAGGGCACATCAACTGGATACTGCAAAACCAATTTATGCAGTAGAGGCAGGAGGTAAATGTTGAATGTTTACTGCTAAATAAAAAATGATAGAAATTTAATATAGAATTTCCAACTTTATTCTATTGGGAATTCAGACATCAAATTTTCCACTCAATGCCCACTGAAATCAATAAGCCACCCATGTAAAGCTTGGTCATCCCCGGGTCATCTAGAGCTGACCTCTGCCTTTACAAACAAATTAACTTCCCATTCTATTATATCAAAACTCTCTTTATCTGCAGTTTAGTATGGGCAAATCCTTAACCTACAGACGTTAGTGGATCTCAGTATCAATTGTACATCTTAGGAAATCTTATACAATACAGATGACTTCTCTCTGTGTTTTTTTTCCTTTTCCATATGTAGCACTGCAGAATGTGAGCTTTAACACAGATCTAGACTTTACTGTAGTATAGGAATGTATATATGTATATCTTTCCAGCAGACTATGAGTTAAAGTAATCCTACGGATTGCCTACACTGCTGCTCAGAGAGACAGGACATATCCAGCCTGCTGGACTGTGAAGCATAAAGTGCTTGCTTAAAGACTGAAGTGTCAACTTCAGTCCATCACTACCCCCTTTGCCTGCCAGGCTAATGGTTTCTCCCAGCAATATATAAGATCAGTGAGCACCATCTCACCCCAGAGCATAGATAGTCTGGAAAGAAGATTTGTTGTGGATGAGAAGCTCCAGCACTGATTCACTGCAATGGATGTATTCAGTATCTAAGGTGGTGTCTTCTCAAGACTTACCCTCTGGAGATGATTGCTTGGACATTTTCTTAAAGAGATTGCTGAAGTTGCCTGTCCCCTCTTTTATGAGCTTTTGGAAGGTCTAAAACTACAAAGATGAATGGGACTTTCTTCAACCAGACTGTCCTGGATGAGGGGGCTTACAACAACTCATCCCAAGGAATTGGATCTTTGATTGAATGTTGCAATGGGACCAGGGCTGTCATCACAAGTGATGGGGGCTCTCTTGTCTTGACACCAGATGAGAGAAGCTTGTTCATCACCAGGGTGGTCCAGATAGCTGTTCTATGTGTCCTATCCATCACTGTCTTATTTGGCGTATTCTTCCTTGGGTGCAACTTGCTTATCAAGTCTGAAAGTATGATAAACTTCTTGGTGAAGGACAGGAGGCCATCAAAAGATGTGGGCGCAGTGATTCTGGGTCTTTACTGAAAGAGAAGAGAATCTTTCGAAAATATCATTGGGATTCATGCCCTAGAACCAATGAGAGCTGTTGAGATGAACAGTATTGCATGGAGTTTGTGGGGTCTGCATGGGGTGTGCCAAATGAGAACCATACCATTACTGAATGTAAATTGAAGAAGAAATTTCAAAGCTGCTACGACTTTTATAATGGTTACCTGTCCCTATCTGCAAAGATCTTTCCCTGCACTGCAGCAGTCCTCCTTAAGTAATAAACGTTCTTGTATTTTTATACCTCATGGGTTATAGCAAGCCCCTATACACTTCATCTGTCTCCAATCGGGGGGTTAATAATTTGCATGATCTGCAGCCTAAAATATCATTCCTTACCTCGGAGATGCCGATATCCCATTCTTTGCTCCTACTCATTCTGTGGACACGTTTTCAAGCATGTTTCCAAGGCTGCAGTCCTGTTTCTTCAAAGTGTATTGCACTATATTTATTGAATTCTAAGCATGATGGGGAATGCTTCTTTTTTGTATCTGTAGTCAATGTTAATTATATTGTAGTAAATGTATTTTTTTGTATTTTGATGAAAATAACAAAAATAAAACCTACTATTTTTAAGGAATGTGCTTTTCCATGTAATCCCTATGGGCAATTTTGTTATACTTGTAAGGGGTTAATAACGCTTGGTAAAGGTTTAATTGGAGCCAAATGGCTCATAAATAATTACATGATTTTTCTCTGCAAACAGCGATACAACTACCGTGACACTGAGATTATTACTCAGAAACCCCAATTAATAATTAGTCCACAGGATGGGACACGGCTGCCGACAGATAATAAGCCTCCTGTATGATAAGAGGTTTGTACTACAGATGTGTCTCCCAGTCTCTATGTCAGTTTATTGAGCCACAAATTGGGCAATTTTAATGGGCACAGTTTTATCTGCATCAAACACACATTTTCTATAGATGCCAATTATATCTTTTACATTGATACGTTGAGAAGAAAAGCTAAAATGAAGTATTTTTGTCCAATTTAATGATGTTCTATCTACCCAGACAATAAAAAAATGAACATAGGCCACTGTTACATTATAATAGTAGTACTTTATATATGATGTAGTACCTAAGTCACATCAAGTAGTCAAATAGTCATAAATGCACAGAATGAAAGCTTTTCTTTAATTTTGAGACTAATGTAGGAATTAATAGTAGTGATAACATTTGAGTTGTGTTTCATGGATAGGAAAGATAGTTACATGTAATGCTGTATATATCCGGGGACATAGTGCTCTTAGTTGATGTATGTGGTTGTTGTGGATTTTTTCTTATACAGAATGTAATTCCAAGTAAATATCCCTTAGTTCAGAGGTACCACAACTACTGCCAAAAACCTCAACAGATGTTTTGGGATTTAGGGCTGAAAAACTCACCCAAGATCCTCAGTCTTATAACGATGAAAATGTTAAAATCTCCATGGAACAGCCGCTGCACGATCGAAAGGATTTGGCTGGAAGATAAAGCCTTTTTCACATCTGACACACAAAGAATTATTCCCTTTAAAACAGCATATGCTTGTTCTTTTTTTTTCCTATATGGTAAAATAGAAGCGATGTGTGTAGTGGAAGAACTAATCCCATCAATCTCTACATATAGCAAAGGCCTAACAAATCCTTTCTTACCAGTTGTAGTTTTATTTTAATTCCCTCGTTCCCTTCAAATAGTCTTAAATAACTAAAGGAATCTGTAAAATGCTTTATTGACTTTCCGCCTGAGATAGATAGATGCAGTCTCACAGGGGAAAAATACTGATTGGCCATGAAAAAAGTAGGTTTTTTTTCCTGATAAGACTAAGAAAAATTGACCAAGTGATGTGCAGTCCTTTTATTAATCTGAAATTCAGTAATGGGGTGTTATAATGTAATGAGACTGTTTTATATCTTTAGATAGTATTAGGGAACCTACAGGAGACGTTATGGCATCTGATTTGAACTCCTTAGTGACCTGGTCCTTTTTAGTTTTTATGTTTCCATTTTCACTCCCCACATTTTGATTTTGATTATTATAATTTATTATATATTTATCGTTTCTTCGAAATTAGTGGGGTGACAATACTCAAGGATAAGAGGGTTTCATCACACATCTAGAGAATACTAGAATCATGTAAGAGAAAAACGAGATGTGTATAGATGACACAATATAAACTTTATTAGTGTAACATTTAAAACATACTTAAAAACCCAAAACAAAGGGATTGGGTGCATATTTGGGCATCCCTCTCTCCCCAGACCGCACCTTTGTAATTGGTAATGTAACTTTGCACTATATGTATTTATTTGCTGCTGTTGGACCTTGCTGTACACTGATCGTATAATATATTTTTTTTTGATACCACCAACTATTTTCCTTGGTCCTGAATAACATCTGTGTGCACTATTTACAATTTTCTGCCTATGTATTGTGTTTATTACGGTTTGTATACCGTTCATGCATGAGGTTGCTCTGGGGAGCTCATGTGATATGCACCCAATCCCTTTGTTTTGGGTTTTTAAGTATGTTTTAAATGTTACACTAATAAAGTTTATATTGTGTCATCTATACACATCTCGTTTTTCTCTTACATGATTCTATTATATATTTATTATAACTTTTTATACAAAACAGTACAGTGTAAGGGATTGTTATCTGCAGGACAAATTGTTCTGGTAAAAAAAATTCCAAAAGAACCACAAATGACAAAAAACACAGTTGTGTCATTTTCTTACGGGCTTCATATTTATTGGCTTTCCCTACGGTCCAAGCTACACCTCTCCTTTATTTTTGGGACGGTATGATCCTGTAGATAACAAATAGATATCATTTTTGTCATGTTTTAACATATTAAAGGGAACCTGTCATGAGAATTTCACCATTAAACCTAATGACAGGTTCCCACAGATGTGTCTCATTCATAGCTCATATCTTTATTACCATATGTACTTGAGTATAAGCAAAGTTTTTCAGCACAAAAAAATGTGCTGAAAAACCCTAACCCAGCTTATACTCCAGTCTATGAAAAAACCCCTCTGTACTCACCTTTCCAACACCCCCACAGGTCCTCGTCTGTCTTCAGCTTCGCCTCTGCTTTTGGGTCCCCGCGAGTGTCGCACACACCACGACGTCAGTCGCTTGCCAACATCATAGGGTGTGCGCCACCATCGACACACACTATGATGTCAGCACGCAACTGACAGAGCTGAAGATAGAAGAGGACCTGTGGGGGCGAGTAAAGAGTTTTTTGGTTTTTTTAGACTGAGCAGACAATGGCTATATACTGGGGGGCAGGCACTGGCTATATATGAGGGGGCAGGCATTGGCTATATAATGGGGGGCAGGCACTGCGTATATACTGGGGGGCTGGCACTGGCTATATACAAGGGGGAGTCACTGGTTATATAGATGGGGGCTGCTGTTTATATAATAGGGGGCATGGGGCTGGCTATATAGTAGAGGGCTGCTGGCTATATTCTGGGAGACAGGCACTGGCTATATATGATGGGCAAGCACTGGCTATATACTGAGAAGCAGGCACTGGCTATATACTGAAAGAGGGGAACAGCAATGGTAATAACTCAGCACTACCTTAACCCCAACGTTGAATCAAAACTAGCAATGAATGTGCTCAGGTGATATACAGGTGCTTAGCTGTATGAAAATTGGAAGTATAAAAGGGGAAATTGCACCAAGCACCAATCCATGCTAATGGTTAGATACTACACATACACGTTATTTATTAACTGTGATGGTTAAAATACAAATTACATCAAATAATACATCAAATTAAAATACAATATTGTACAATGTAATGGTATGCATACCAGTGTGTAACACTTTGTAATATCTCAGGCTGGGCTAAAAAAGGGGCACAAATGGCACCATAGGGCCCAAGTGCACATCTGTGCCCTTAATAAAAAATTGGAATATAAATGTAGCGATAATTATGTACTGTGGGGTTTATGCAAGTAAAAAGCTCATATAAGCCAATAAGTTATAAACAGCTCATATATGCCAATAGGCTATAAACAGCTCATATATGCCAATAGGCTATAAACAGCTCATATATGCCAATAGGTTATAAACAGCTCATATATGCCGATAAGTTATACGCCTTTTAACTCCTCAGATTTTTCATTGGAGTTCAGAGTAATGAAATAGTTGGTTCTTGTAATATGTCCCAATAATGTTCGCTGGGAATACAATTTATGTATTTTGCTTAAAAATGTTGTGAAAAATGTTGTAAACAGTACTGTTCACTAAAAGTCGTGTCTGTCGTGACCAGTGTCACACTCACGGTTTTCCCGAAAGACTAAAGAGTCCCCCTTAGACTCAGATATCGCATCGGACAGGCTCAGCAGTTCTGTGAGGATGGGCAGTGTCTCGGCGTCCCCAGAGTGGATGTGCACATGCGTCAATATGCTGTGCTCCGTCTGATTATTCCAGCTGATGATCGTCTCTAGCTGTACACTTCCCAGGTAAAAGGGATGGGTTTTCTTTGGAGCACGTATAGTTGCTCCTGTTATTTTGGCTGCTCCTGTTATTTTAGCTGCAATGGTTAAATTGGGCACTAACTCCACGGTATCTTTGCATGTTCCACAGTATCTTTGTATGTCGCTAGACGCTTTTCTGAGCTCTGCTTGGCTCTTTCTTCAGTAGCTAAATAAATAAATTATACAAAGATACCATGGAACATACAAAGATACCGTGGAGTTAGTGCCCAATTTAACCATTGCAGCTAAAATAACAGGAGCAGCCACAATAACAGGAGCAACTATACATCCTCCAAAGTTCCTTTCCAAAGTTCTGGCACTTTCTGTTCTGAAAGTGTTTGACAACAATCTTTCTCACCAGAGGCGAAGTGGGCCGAGACTACAGGCGGTCCCCTACTTAAGGACACCCGACTTACAGACAACCCATAGTTACAGACGGACCCCTCTGCCCACTGTGACCTCTGGTGAAGCTCTCTGGATGCTTTAAAATAGTCCCAGATTGCAATAATCAGCTTAAAATTGTCTGCAATGAAGCTTTATTGATAATTCTTGGTCCTATTACAGCAAAAAAATTTGAAACTCCAATTGTCACTGGGGCAAAAAAAAAAAAATTGTCGGGAACTACAATGATAAAATATACAGTTTCGACTTACATACAAATTCAACTTAAGAACAAACCTACAGTCCCTATCTTGTATGTAACCCGGGGACTGCCTGTAATGTCTGTCTATGCCCTCAAGCTGAGGCCAGATCCCATGACGCCTTGTGTTTTCTATAAAGTAATTTAGCATTAAATCCATTAGGTTTCTCACAAGTAAATCCAATGAACACTGCACAGTGCACATTCAGGATGTATATGGTGACTAGCCTGGCAGCTTTCATCACATGGAGGAGCAGGGGACATGTAATAAGGGAAATAAATCATACGTAAACCAGTTACATGAAGTCTATAGCTTGTGCTGTGTGAGAACTAAGGGTTAATAGCTTTCCAGTACAGGGCTGATGACAAGCCGATGACAAGGTGGGGGAAGGGAATAGCATGAGGTGCAGAGAGACAGAGAAAGATCTGTAGAATGACAGGCTGGGATGGAGGGACTGATAGGGAACAGGGGAAATCTTGTACCTCAATATCCTATACAGAAGATATTTGTATCCACAGTTCTGAACACATCCTGCTCTGCTACATGTACAGAGAGAGCTCTGTCCCATGATCTCCTCCTCTGTGAGCAGGGAGCAGTAGCCCCTCCCCTCCAAAGAGTTTGGACAGTTTGTTTATTATACGGACTCTAGGGCTTGTCAGAACAGGGAGAGGCAGCAAAGAAAATGCTGGATTTAGGTAACAAAGATAAAAGGCAAAATTGTTTTACATCCCAAGAGCTATTGATTTGTGGAAAAAAAAAACCCTTTACAGTTACTCACAGAATCTCATCTTTCAGATCCCATCATGCTTATGGTTCTCTAAACAACATAATAAATACATTTTAATAACATATGTTTTTTTATTTATTTTTTCTTATTTAGTCAGAATTGTTACATAGGCTGCATCAAAATATCCTTCATTCCAATGTCATAGGTGCTCATCCAAAGCTTCCTCTTGAGTACCATAATTCATATAATATCATTTGCAATTTAATGTGCATTACTGTGAATCAAGGAATATATCGTTTTTTCTGATATTCATCAGTATCATGCAGTGCCCATCCCATCTCTGTGTGGAACGTAGTTAAATGCCATTGCAGACCATTGATGCATTAGGATGGAATAACAGAGTTGTCAGACCATACAGGACAGCTCTTACCTGCTATCTCTGGTCTGCAGTTGTTGTCCAGAACACAAGCAATTTAAGCCAAATAAAAAGAAACGATAATACAGAATATCCAATGCATTAAAGCTTAAAGGGAACCTGTAACCATATTTTCACAAATAAAGCAAATGACACATTCCTATAGAGCCCTATTAACTTACACGCTTCTTTTAGCTAAACATTGTTTTCTTTACATCCCCATAAATCAACTTTATATTATCATTACTGGGGGGCTGTGTGAAGGACATTACCGGGGGTTGCGTGGGGACATTACCGGGGGTTGCGTGGGGACATTACTGGGGGGCTATGTGGAGGACATTACTGGGGGGCTGTGTGTGGACATTACTGGGGGCTGTGTGGAGGAGATTACTGGGGGGCTATGTGGGAGACATTACTGGGGGATGTGTGGGGGACATTACTGGGGAGATGTGTGAGGGGACATTACTGGGGGCTGTGTGGGGAACATTACTGGAGGGCTGTGTGGGGCACATTACTGTGGGGATGTGTGGGGGACATTATTGGGGGGCTGTGGGTTGGACATTTCTTGGGGTGTGTTGGCAGTAGGATGGGCTTCAGTTTGATTGCACATGCGTTTCCAGTGAAATGCATGCGATTGGTAATGAGCACCTGGTATCTTTATTGTTTAAATGCACAGCAAATATGTGAACGCAGCTTTACAGGATTTTGGGGAGAGTGTTAGGGGTCTCAGCAGGGTAACACTGTCAGGGAACCAAGATGTAGGGACAGAAGAATAGAAGATGTCTGTGTGGTGAACTCCACACGAGGCAGAAGTGGAGACGTGGTGATGCCAGGCCTAATGGAGAAGATGGAGGACACGTCACCTTCAGTCACTGGATGTAACCAGTAAGGATTTCTTCTGTGTTTTCTCTAGGTGTATACACCCTCAGTAAAGTTGTTTTTGGCACAACCAAATGTGAGGGGTTATGTACAGGAGGGGGCATTACTGAAAGTGTGATACATGTGCATTGGGGCCTGTGCCCCGGAACTTTTACCTCCCTAGCAACGCCCCTGGCTGTAGCTAGCCCACAGCCACTTTGCCCCATGTGTAATCTTCATAATATTGTTAACCCTCAAATGAGTAGTAACATGCTTATTAACATCCAGAGCTGCTATCACAAAGGTTTTTTGTATTGTTCTTCCTCTGAAATATCGTAGAGGCGCATGTGTGTAAACATTGTCAGATATCGAGTAGTATAGATTGGTAAAAAGTCCTAACAAGTTTTCCAACATTGAATCCAGGTTAATGCAAATTTCATCTTTAAAAATCACATGTAAATAAACATACAAACAAATTTTCACACCTTCATGCATTGTCCACACACTATACAAAATAATAAACTCATTAATAAACATGCAGGTAGATGAAAGATGCCATCACTGCCTTGGCTGCTACATATTCTACATATGACTGATGCACAGCCTGTATTTAGAAGTGCTAACCACAACCGTGCTATCATATTATGGCTATGTATTGAGAATAGCTTTTACAAGTGACAAATGTCTACCATTTTTGTTTGTGATGGTTTGATTTACTATGTTTTATCTCCATGTGCTGTAATGCTGTGGATTTGCCTGTGTTACATAATTTTTTTTGTTCTGGAAAAATTTAAAATAAAGAGTGAAAAAAAAGAAGAGCTAACGATTCATTTAAGTACCTGTGTATAACCTCACTTGAGACTATCCACTTTTCTATTCCTTGGAGCTTTTGGGGCTCAACCATCAAAAATCATGAATAAGATGTAAGACCTTGAATAAAACACTGAATTATGCAATACTCTGACTATCTGAAGAAGTCTGCCCATATTTTCTATTGTAAACAAGATTTCCTTTTCCTTTATTTGAAGACTTGCGAAAAAGAAGGATGAAGAAAGATTGTCTGAAACAAAGACCATTTATTATACCTCATAGAAAAAGAGAAAAATTATTCTTTCGTGATTGACCAAAGTGACAAAGAGCAAAGTAACCCAAGACACCATGGGGCAGATTTATCAGTTGTCTGAAAGTCAGAATATTTCTAGTTGCCCATGGCAACCAATCACAGCTCCCCTTTAAAATATTCATGAACACTGGTAAAATAAAAGCTGAGCTGTGATTGGTTGCCATGGGCAACTAGAAATATTCTGACTTTCAGACACCTGGTAAATCTGCCCCCATGTTCTGAAACATGAAATCCTGGCAGTGGCATGGCTGATGTGTATTTGTCTTGATTGTGGGAATAGTCTCCAAGTATATGAATATGGAGTATCGCTCCTCCTCCATTCATATCCAAATTTTGTGAAAAAATTAGTGAAGGATCTTGGTGGTACCTAAAGTCATTTTGCTTTCAAGCAACTTTGTATTTTATGTAAGGACACAAGCAGAACCCCATCCCAAACATGTTGAGTGGGATAAGGTAATATCAGGTGGCACATGTACTGTAAGCCCAGTGGCTTTCCATCCAAAGATCCTTGGCAACCAACCAAATAGCTTTGAAGTTCAGCAAAAAAAGAGGAAAATGTCTGAAAAGATACAAGGGGACAGCTGCAAGCAGCTCACAGATAAGGCCCCTAAGGGGAAACTTTGAAATATAGAGTGACTTGTGGATCTACTGAGCTATCCTTCAGGCTTCACTTTTAGTCACCACTAAGGGTGTTATCCATGGAATTCTCTGGTTTTCACATTTTCAACCCAATACAGGGATCCGGTATTTACTGTGGAGAGATTGCATGGCCTCTGCCTATTGTGGTGGCTACCTACAGCAGCTGGCTGAGTGGGCTTAGAGACACCAGTGCATGACACAGGTGTTTGAATTGCATTTTGAAACGCAATTCAAATGCATTGGAGAGGGGCATGGTCCCGTTGCATGCAATTTTCCACACGTGATCGGGAACAAGCACCATGGGGCACATTTACATACCCAGTCCAGCGAGTTCCCCAAAAGTGCATTGTCCGATGAAAATGCACTCTGCATCCGATATCCTGCATGTGTTGGTTTCAGGCTTAGATCCGCCGGAGTTCACCTTCTTCCCAGTGCATGTAAGTGCTTAGTCTTGCGACACAATTTGAAAGTTAAATCCTGTGCTCAGTCCGAATCAGTCGGATCGTCCGACGGCACACCCCGCGGTTTCTGTCACATGGAAGCCAGCGCAGCTGCACCAAAAACCGATCGCGTGCGACACAATCCCAGCACAGACACCTGTTAAATACCTGTCAAAGCTGCACAAATCCCGAAAACGTTGGACCCTTAGTAAATAAGCCCCCATGTGTTTTGCATTGTTTACATAACGGAACTGAGGTCAAACACATGAGATCCAAAAACAAGCAGACCTACACCCAATAACAAAAAACTAATTTCATTATCAGGGGTGTGCCCAGACTGGCCAGAGACACTTTAGAAGTGGGAACACCAGCACAATAAATCTCATGAAGTGACATACGCAGACACCCCCAAACCAAGAGGCTGCCAGCTGGCAGCAGGTGACAAGACACCACAAGTATAAGACACCACAACAAAAAGGAAGATGGAGCAGCAACCATGCCAAGCAGAAAACTTGGCGGTGGGCGGAGTCGACTATTGTTACATAACTTAAAGGGGTATTCTCATCTGGTTATTTACATTCAATTTTATTAATCTGCCATATATATACATTTCTTTTTCAATTAGATGTTATTAAAAAAATTTACCTGTGTGAAGATAATTTCTCATAAATATAGTCATATGGTCCCTTAGAAACAAGACTGTGTCCCTGGATACGGCCACCTCTGCTGGAGGGATTGCACAAATAAACAAAATGTTTTTGTATATGAAATGCTTGGGAGTTACAGCATGTCCCTTAGACGTCCTGCGGTAAAGAACCTTGAATCAATGTGGTCAGGCAGGACTCAATAGTGCATGTCTGGCCACCTCTGCTAGAGTGTGAGGTGGTCATATCCAAGGAAGCTATCTCGTTTCTAAGGGACAACATGGCGACATTTATGAGAAATTATCTTCACACAGGAACATTTTTAAAATAACATCCAATTGAAGAAATGTTTATATATGGCAATTGAATTAAATTAAATGTGAATGCCAAGATGGGAATACCCCTTTAATATAAATAACTTATGCAACTAAATTGCATTGAACTTAAAAGGAGTTTACCCACTGAGATGGCCAATCTCCCGGGCCTCTGATAACGCTAACAAACACTGCCGTGATGTGCACTAGAAACGCCGGACCGTGCTGGAAACAGTCCGGGGTTTTCATGAGGGGGCGGTCCGAGGTGCTGCCTCTTCCCCATTCCGCCCTGCCCACTACAGGCCAGCGGTGACTATTGCGCGTCATGCGGCAATCACCGCCCCGAAACCCCTAAGCCCGCCCCTCTCATGAATAAGAGGATTCATATAACGCTAGCAGTGTAACACTGCTGGGACAGTTGTAGCACTTGGAGCTACTTACTTTAGTAAGCAGCTTCTAGTGCCTTTTTATAGTCGACAGGTTCTCTTTAAGAATATACTCCTCAATATGTCGTTAATATGCAGCAATTCTGATATGCTCTGTTTGTGTCATATAAATAAACGCATGCAATGTGACCTCTGCTCTTCTGAAATCATGCAAATCTACAGATAAGTAAGAATCATTGGGAACAAAATAAGCTATGCAAACAGAAAGTCATTCTATAAATAAATAATAATGATTCTTTACCAAGTCACTTTAGATAGAGCCGCCTATAGAACACAAAGGCAGATAAACTGTGGGTTGAACATTTATTCCATGGCATTGTTAAGCAAGTAAAGCTGTCTCTAGGGTACATGGAGCTTTGTGCCTCAGTAATGTCACAGGATTTCTGGAATTAATTTCTGGACCAATATAAAGCAGTAAAGGAAGTAGTTATTGTCTATTTGAGTGAGATTAACTTTAACCCCTTAATGACGTCGCCGCGTCAGAAGAAGATTTCGGGACATCGGGTCAGTATAGTGCCGGTGTCGGGCTGTGATATCACAGCCCAGACCCGGCACTAACACCTGGGATCAGAAAACCTCAGATCCCGGGTGTTTAACCCCTTACATGTTTGACCGCGGCGTGCAAGTGTGTCCCCCGTGGATCGGACCCCCCCGGTGTGCTTACCGGGGGATCCGATCCCTCCTGCCGCTGCCCTGGGTCCCGACGAGTGACCCGAGGCTGTCGGCTCCTCTTCTCGCCGGGTCCTGCCTTCCTGGCAGGACCCGGCTGTAAGTAACTGAGCATGCCGCGCATACAAGTGTATTGCAGTGTAGAGGCTTGAATAAGTGATCGGATGATCGCTTGTTCAAGCCAAAATGTGGAAAATATGTGAAAGTAAAAAATAAAAGATGAAATCATTTTATAATAATAATTAAATAAATAAAATAAAGTTCCATAATCTCCCCAGTTACACATATAATGCAAATACAGTATATAAAACACAAAAACACAAGAAAAATGTACATATTTGGTATCACCGCGTCCGTATTAATCTGTACAATAAATCTAAATCAATATTGAACTCGCTCGGTGAACGATGAAAAAAAAAAATTAGAAAAACTTCCCATAATATACAATTTTTCATCAAACACCATCACAAAAAATGTTCTAAAAAGTGATCAAAAAAAGTTACGTTCCCTAATATGATACGACTGAAAAGAACAACTCTTTTCGCAAAAAATAAGCCCTCAACCAGGTCTGACAACAGAAAAATACAGAAGTTATGGCTCTAAAAAGTTGTCAATAGTAAAAACAATGCGATATTCTCCAATATTGGTTTTGCTCAGGAAAATTGAGCAAAGATAAGAAAAACTATATAAATGAGGTATCACCGCAATCGTAGTGAACCAGAGAATAAAGATAAAATATTATTTTTACGTTACGGTGAGCTGGGAAAAAAAAATGCTAAAAATCCAAAATAAAAATTGATGATTTTGTTTGTGTCCCCCTTGAAATAGTTAATAAAATCTCATGAATAAGCTATAGACTCCCTAAATGAATTATCTATACATTCTATCTCATCCCGTAAAAAATAAGCCCTCATATGTTTGCATTACCAAAAAAAATAAAAATGTATAGGTAGTACAATGTGATAATACAAATCTGCTGTGAATGGCGCCTCCATTCATTCTATGCCCGGCCGTGCGCCCGTACAGAAGTTTACCGCCACATATGGGGTATCAGTAAACTCGGGAGGAATTGGGCATCAAACGTTGCAGTGCGTTTCATCATTTAATTTATTCTGAAACTGACAGTTTGGCCTAAATGAATGTATTTTCCAAAAAAATTCCATAGTTTCTAAATCGCAGGTCCATATTGTTTTACACTTAAAGGGTTAATGGACTTAATAGAAGTTGTTTTACATACGTTGAGGGGTGAAGTTTCTATAGTGGGGTAATTTATGGGGTTTTACTATTATTTAGGCCTTACAAAGTCACTTGGAAGCTGAGTTTTCCCTCAAAATGTGAGTTTTGGCAATTTTCATGAAAATGAGAAAAATCGCACCTAAAGTTCTGCACCTCATAACATCCTAGAAAAATGACCGGAAGCATAAAATATCATCCCAACATAAAGCAGACATTCCGTAAATGTAATTTATCAAGCTTTTTGGGTAGTTTTACTTCCTGTCTGGAAAGCAGAACATTTCAAACTTGGAAAATGAAGAATTTTTACAAACTTTTGCCAAATTTTCACTTTTTTTCAGAACGAATCGCAAAACGTATCACTTAAATTTTATAACTACCGTAACATAAAGTACAATGTATCACGAGAAAACATTCTCAAAATCACCGGGATATGTTAAAGCGTTCCGAAGTTATAACCAATTATCGTGAGACATGTCAGATTTGAAAAATCGAGTCTGGTCATTGAGCTGAAAACTAGTGTCGGTGATAAGGGGTTAATTCCAATGGCAATTAATTGCGATTGTTTACAACCTCCACGCCAAGTGGGCATGGATGAGTTTGAGTAGGGGTGCACCCTGGCAGCATAGTGGGCCAACATGGGGCATCCCTGACATGGTGCTTGTGAACTAGCTAAGTAGGACCTGTAATTGCCAACAAGTGCAGACTGTCCTGCTCTCAGATACATCGGAAGGACAGAGCCACCTCATGTATGTGGGTGCAGGAGAGGTGGGGGGAACATTATATGGTGACGCACCATGTGCTAGTGTATGATAAATAACCCCTAATGGATTAAAGCCAAAACAGCAAACTTAACATAGGATTTTCATGTTTTCTATGTGTCTAGGTAAGGCTCTTCTTTAAAAAATATAAAAACCAACAGCACTGGTGCACAGTGGCCTGTATTGCCTATTAGGTAGAGGGACTGATATGAATCAGGACTATATATGTACAGCAATACAGAATATGGGCAGATTCACATTGACGTGTGTGTGTTGCATTTCTCTTGTGTACCCGTTGCGTGTTGTCTTTTCCCTGTTTTGCTTTAGTGCAGACCCATGGACTTCTATTGCCTTTTCAGATCCACATGGTCTACAAAAATAGGACAGGTTTCAATTTTTTTTTTTTTGTGAAAACAAAGCAAATGTGAAAACACCCTTAGAAAACAAAGGCAGTGTAAAAGAGCTCTATGGTTTATCTCTAAATTGGCTAGGTAGATTATAAACCCTACTGAGTACAGGTTTTATCTGAGTATGTAATTTAGAAATAATTATAGGATTCACATTAGGACATAAAATGGTAAGAAAAAGTTAATTCTCTATTGCCAATGAAGAATCAATATTAATAATTGTTTGTCATAGGTTATTGACCTCTGATATGACTTTATATATTCATCATCCATTTATGATATTTATAGCCTCATTGCTGAAAGGGTTAACACACAGTTTAACAGAGAAGCGTTGTTTAGGGCAATGGATCTTGTTTAGTTGGCATATTATTTTGCAGCCTATTATCGTCAAATAGGATTTTCAGGGCTGTGCAGCAAGTGGTAGTGTCTAATTCCGCCTCTAGCAGAGAATGGGTTCTGCCGTTTCAGAAGAGGCTGATTGACTCTAACGGCTTCTTAATCCTACAGTTTGTGTTAGTTGAGGATGCGGGTTCCCCACACAGCAGCTGAGGTCCTATGGAGCATGGGCTCGTTAATATTTCATGAGGCTCCCTAATTATGGAGTTCAGCTCAGTCACATCTTAGGCCACTGGTGACCTAGTGAAATATAGGTCATATGTGGAGCGAGCAGCCGCAGGATCACATTCGCGCCCTGCCAAGAGAACCTGACTGAGGAAAACTTTTCAGCTGGCAAAACAAAAATAGATGAATTTCATTAAAGGGGTTTTCTGGGAATATGAACGTCTGATACAAAAACCCATAGGGTCCATTCGCGATCCAGCGGCGCGTTCTCTGCGGTGGATTTGGGTCCGGCCGGAATTCATTAAGGCAGTTCCTCCACCGCTGCTGCGCTGAAAAGCATCGGAACGCACAGGAGTTCACTGAGCCGGGCTGAGTGAAGGTAAGTGCAAGCTCCGCGACAAATTTTTTGTTTTAAATGCGGCGGTTTTTCCGAATCCGTCGGGTTTTCGTTCGGCCACGCCCCCCGATTTCTGTCGCGTGCATGCCAGCGCCGATGCGCTACAATCCGATCACGTGCGCCAAAATCCCGGGGCAATTCAGGGGAAATCGGCGCAAATCGGAAATATTCGGGTAACACGTTGGGAAAACGCGAATCGGGCCCTTAGTAAATGACCCCCACAATGTTATAAATAAATGAATATAACAAAACTCAATGTCATTAGTTACAAAATGGAGCTTAAATAGTTTGATTTTATGATTCACAAAATGTTATGGCCTCTCTAAAGTAGGTAAAGCTATAACTAAGATGGCCGCCTCTGGAAACAAGTCCCACGATCCTGTAGTTCTCAGTAACTCCACCTCCATCTTATTTTCTGCCCCCAGTGATGATGTAACAGACTGTCCTGCTCTGTTACCATAGTAATGATGTGTGTAACTGCCATCACTGCACATCACCAAAACACTGCCCATACTGGATGCACTGCAACCAACCGACTACAGCCAAATATAGTGAAGATCACATGTCCTGCATAGGCAGGTGCAGGCCATGTGACGTGGACATGTGACCAGCGGCCATCTTGTGTCCTGTGTCTGCTCCGCACAGAGCAAATTAACGGACTGATTAAAGGGCCAGTGGCATTTTCATTTTTCATAACAGTGTATGTGCAAAGCATTTTTCTGCTAAGGGGAGCGAAACTAATTACATAATAGCTTATATTTTACTGACTCATTTGTATAGGAATTATGCTGATTCCTGGAATACCCCTTTAAAGTAACCAGACATCTATGACAATGAGAGCACGGACACCTCCATATACTCCGTTTGCTACAGCTTTCCTATAGCTATCTGTTATATCCATTGGTGTATACTTCATCCACCTCTCATTCTCCATGTCCATATCTTTTAACCTATCTAACCATATCTAAGATATGTCATGTCTTTTTGGAAAGAGGAAGTTTTCTCCATGAAATCATTTCAAACAAAGCAAGCTCTCTGTATTGTCGTGAACTTGAACATTTAACGTGTTCACTGAGACTTGTAGAGTCTGAGATATAA
Organism: Engystomops pustulosus; assembly: GCF_040894005.1. Lineage (NCBI taxonomy): Eukaryota > Metazoa > Chordata > Amphibia > Anura > Leptodactylidae > Engystomops > Engystomops pustulosus. The sequence goes on along the minus strand of NC_092416.1, from coordinate 134,712,875 downwards.
CTCATGTTTTTTTTTTAAATCAGTCATGTGGGGTTGTTGGCCTCCTGTTGCAGCCATGGAAGGGAACATTGAAGGGTGCCAATTCCAAAAAGATGTACTTTGTGGCCCAAATATATTGTGTCTGCCCCAACTTTTTGTCCAAGTTTGCACATAAATAAGTATCATTGGAGCTTTCCTATGTACTTATTATGTTTATGCGCCACAATTGTGTCACGGCTGTATTTCGTTTCACACTTTTTAATACTTACTCCATATAACCTCTCCCTATATCCCCTCCTATTACAGGGGCGTATGTATTCTTATACACATGAGTTTTTTTTATATTTTTTCAATAGCTCTTTCTATTACTCCATATATCCTCTCCCTATATCTCGTCCTTTCACTCCATATAACCTCTCCCTGTATCTCCTATTACTCCATATGACCTCTCCCTATGTCTCCTCCTTTCACTCCATATAACATCTTCCTATATCCCCTCCTATTACTCCATATAACATCTCCCTATATCTCCTCCTATTACTCCATATAACCTCTCCCTATATCTCCTCCTATTACTCCATATAACCTCTCCCTATATCTCCTCCTATTACTCCATACAACCTCTCCCTATATCTCCTCCTATTACTCCATATAACATCTCCCTATAGCTCCTCCTATTACTCCATATAACCTCTCCCTATATCTCCTCCTTTTACTTCATATAACATCTCCCTATATCTCCTATTACTCCATATAACCTCTCCCTATATGTCCTCCTATTACTCCATATAACCTCTCCCTATATCTCCTCCTATTACTCCATATAACATCTCTCTATATCGCCTCCTATTACTCCATATAACATCTCCCTATATCTCCTCCTATTACTCCATATAACCTCTCCCTATATCTCCTCCAATTACTCCATATAACCTCTCCCTATATCTCCTCCTATTACTCCATATAACATCTCCCTGTATCTCCTCCTATTACTCCATATAACATCATTATATATCTCCTCTTATTACTCCATATAACCTCTGCCTATATCTCCTCCTATTACTCCTTATAACATCTCCCTATATCTCCTCCTATTACTCCATATAACATTTCCCTATATCTCCTCCTATTACTCCATATAACATCTCCCTATATCTCCTCCTATTACTCCATATAACATCTCTCTATATCTCCTCCTATTACTCCATATAACATCTCCCTATATCTCCTCCTATTACTCCATATAACATCACTATATATCTCCTCTTATTACTCCATATAACCTCTGCCTATATCTCCTCCTATTACTCCTTATAACATCTCCCTATATCTCCTCCTATTACTCCATATAACATCTCTCTATATCTCCTCCTATTGCAGGGAGCGGGACCACTGTTTTGCCCGTGGGCGACAGTCAGCAGGCCAGATGCAGGAACCCCTCTCATGTGAGGTGGCAGCTGAGGGGTAAACGCGGGCACCGTAGCGGCCCACGCAGAGGCTTCAAGATGGCGGGTCCCTCGAGTGGCGGTCTGCTTCTTAGGGTGATTGGCTAGCTCTAGGGTCACAGTGGCTAGCGGGTTAATCCCACCAATCTCTGTAGTCTGCTGGCTGATGTGGGGCTCACTGTAGCGTCGGAAGGGGGTGTGGATTGGTGTAAACCCCGGGGCAAACACCCGGCTTATAATCTCCTGGTTTATAGGTGGTGAATCGGGGTGCCCTTGATGGTAAAATAAGAACCAGGAGGCAGGAGTGATGATCCAACAGGTCCAGCTCACGGCTCAGTTTACTTCAATGCTTACAAGGTCCATATAATGGGAGCACAGTTACACTTATTCCAATGCAGTTCTGTATCTTTAAGATCCAAGCCCCAAAACTGTCACTTTGCTGCACTCCTCTATTCCTGTGGCAGTGCTCTCTATCTCCTCTGGACCCTTATATCTGGGCCTAAGCTCCTCTGACTTCTCTATGGTCTCCTTGTTGTAGGCCGTGGCCTGTATACTGGGACATTCATCCAGCTGCTCCTGGAGACAGTGTGACTTGGGGGACCTTAGTCTCTCACCTTGGTGATGGGGTGATATTTCTCCCTCTCTGTGAGCTGTATATGATGGTATTTTGCCTGTGGTCAGGCTCCTGCTGCTGTGTCAGGCTGACACTCTCCTCAGCACACACTCACTGACTGAGGACACACTCACTGAGCACATGTCTGGGGGTGGTCCCTTCCTTATATACTCTGCTCTGACACTCAGAATATTAGGTAACTCCTACATATACAGGTTTTACCTCCCAACCTAGCAGGGCTTGAACCTTAAAGTGGTACAACCAATTTACATAGCATACATGGATAATGCAATGGGAACAGTGTTATCACATTATAAACAGTGCACTTCAGTACATAACATCACATTAATAACCATTAACCCTTTCACTGATGTGGAGGGGCCCAAAGGTGTACTTTGGGACACTACATATTCCCCCCTTGTTGACATAAGCCGTCCCGGCGACGTCTTCCTCTCTGGAACTCCTGTAAGAGAGAACAAAGGGACAACATGCACAGGAAAAATAGTATATATCATACTTGTTCAAGTGCAACCTGGAAACATTTCAAATGCGTGGTGGCCAATAATGCAAATAATTCTTCTTTCATAAGAACCACATAAATGTCATTAAAGTCCTTCTCAAACAGTCTCTCAATAAGCATAAACTTTTAAGTCCATCAATGTCCTGGAAATAACAAAACAAATAACAGGTTTAGTCCCTCAGTCCTGATACCTGGCGGGCGTCCTACCCTTAGTGGCTCTTTCAGATCTCCTCAATGGCTCATCTGCGACTGTGGACTCTCTTCTCCTGTCTTCTTCTTCCTCTGGTGGGGATGCAGACTCTCCTGGTAATCCACTTCTTTCAGGAACAACAGCAGGCAGGTAGACTGGCAAACAAGGTGCATAAGGCCAGGCTGGAGGGAACAGGTTATGGTTCGGCTGTACCATCATTTCTTGTAGGTTATCAGAATCTGCTGTATTAACAGGCTTCACAGCTGGGATGGACCTCACAACAGGAACACTTACTTCTTTTAGGCAGGGTTTCAAACGATTACGGTGGACAACTTGGGTACTTTTGCCTTCTCTGCCAATCTCATATATCTCAATACCAGGACGTGGGATGGTCTTGACAATGTAGGGATCTCTTTCCCACTTGCTATCAAGTTTACTGGTGCGGTGGTTATTTTTCAACCAAACTTTATCACCAACCTTCAATGGTTTAGCTTTAGCACGCTGGTTAAAGTCCTCTTGTTGTCTTCTTCTGGCACTTTCCATACGACTTTCCACAATCTCATTAGCTTCATTCAGGCGACGCTGATGATCGGACACCCAATCTGTCTGTGGCAATGGATTGATTTCATCTGGTATCTGTACATTCATGACAATGTCAGATGGTAGCTTTCCCTGACGACCAAACATGAGGTAATAAGGAGTATACCCAGTAGAACAGTGATTAGTGTTATTATAGAGAAACACCAGCTCTGGCAATAACTTTGGCCAGTCAGCTCTTTTATGAGATGGAACAGTTCTTAACATGTCAATCAGTGTTTGATTCATTTTTTCGCATAATCCATTTCCTTGTGGGTGGTATGATGTAGTTCTCAGTTTCTTACATCCGTAAAGGTTGCACATCTCTTGAAATAACTGCGATTCAAATGCAGCACCTTTGTCTGTCAAGATCTGTTCTGGGTATCCATACGGTAACACAAAAGTCTTCCAGAAGATCTCTGCTGTAGTTCTCGCTGTCAAATCTTTTACAGGAATGGCCACCGTGAACTTTGTATAGTGGTCGATTATGGTCATGGCATATGCATAGCCTGTTCTGCTTGGCTCTAGCTTCACATGATCAATGGCGACTAGCTCCAGTGGTCTGTGACTCACAATAGAGTGCAGGGGAGCTCTCTGATCTTGCCTCTCACCTCTTTTGGTGGCACAGGAGGGACATTCACGACACCATCTTTCTATGTCATCTCTCATTCCAATCCAATAAAATCTTCTCCTGATTGTGGCTTCTGTTTTCTGGACACCGAAGTGACCTGATTTATCATGGTATGCTTCTAGCACAACTCCTGCATCACGTCGTGGGATTACTATCTGATGGATACGCTCACCAGTAATGGGATCTTGTGTTCTCTGTAGCAACAACCCCTTTTCTCTATAGAAGTATGCACGACTTCTCCATAGCTTGACTAATTCAGGGATGCTTTTCCCATGCTGTGTTTTCCAAGGCTCTTGACCTGAATCTAGGTGGGCTACAAGGTCTTGTAAAACTCTACTTTCTCTCTGGATGCGAATCCAATCAGTATGAAGTGAAGATGGTTCAGGCATGTTGGACTTTGGTGGGAACCTCTTCTGGTTCCTGGTCAAGACAGCTGCTTGGTGTGAGAACCTTTCATAAAATGCTGGCATTTCAACTTCTTCCCACTCAGCTTCATTCTGGGCAGGCTCATCTCCTGTAGGCACCCGGGATAAGGCATCAGCATTTACATTTGACTTTCCAGACCGGTATTTCACTGTGAACTGGAAGTTTGCTAGTCTTGAGGCCCATCTCTGTTCAAGGGCTCCTAGCTTTGCATTGCTCAGGTGCGCCAGGGGATTGTTATCCGTATATACAACAAATGGTGTTGCAGCCAGATAGGTCTTGAATTTTTCAGTGATGGCCCAGACTAAGGCCAGGAATTCTAACTTAAACGAACTATAGTTCTGGTCATTTCATTCTGCTACTTTGAGTGCTCTGCTACCATAGGCAATGACTCGCTCTTTGCCATCTTGTACCTGTGCTAGGACTGCTCCAAGTCCCCTGTAACTTGCATCTGTATACAGCCGGAATGGCTGAGTATAGTCAGGGTATGCCAGGATGGGTGGTACTGTTAAGAGCTGCTTCAGCTGGTTAAAGGCAATTTCGTGTGCAGGTGTCCACTCAATTGGGATTCTCTTTTTCATGGTCTCCTGGGTGTGACCCTTAAGTAACTCTTGCAGTGGCTCTGCAATGTGAGCAAAGAAGGGAATAAATCTTCTATAATATCCTGCAAATCCAAGGAAACTTCGGACCTCTTTGACCGTGGTCGGTGTAGGCCAATCCTTTACTGCAGATATCTTTTCTGGATCAGGCATGATCCCTTCAGCACCAACAATGTGACCTAGATATTGCACACGTGGCTTCAGTAGATGACACTTTGATGGTTTCACTTTAAGACCATGCTTCATCAGAGTCTTGAGAACTTCACTTAGGTCCTCCAAATGGTCCTCATAGGTCTTTGAAAAGATTATGACATCATCTAGGTATAGGAGAACAGATTCAAAGTTCTTGTGCCCCAAACAATACTCCATCAGTCTCTGGAATGTTCCAGGGGCGTTGCACAAACCAAACGGCATACAAGTAAACTCAAAGAGTCCCATTGGAGTGGTGAAGGCTGTTTTCTCGCAGTCTTCTGGTGCCATAGGTACTTGCCAGTACCCACTAGTTAAGTCCAGAGTTGAGAAAAATGCTGCAGAACCTAGGGCTGCTAGGGATTCTTCTATCCTAGGCAAGGGATAGGCATCTTTATGGGTAATGTTGTTTAATTTACGATAGTCCACACAGAATCTTATACTTCCATCTTTCTTCTTGACTAGCACTAATGGTGCTGCCCACGGACTGTGGCTTTCTTTGATAACTCTTGCATCTTTCATGTCTTGCAACATTCTCTTTACAGGTTGGTACATGGTAGGTGGTATAGGTCGATGCCTCTCTTTAATGGGAGGATGGTTCGCTGTAGGAATGTGATGTTGAATCACCTTTGCCCTCCCAAAATCCAAGGGGTGCTGGCTGAAGGCTTGCTCATGCTCACGGGCAACTTTCAGGACTCCTTCAACCCACTCAGAGGGTGTATCTTTATCTCCAACATGGATCTCCGACCACCAGGGCTTCCCTGGGGTTTTCTCTGGGCTGGCTTGAGCTTTGACTGAATGCTGAATTGCAGTATCTTTAGGATCCATAATGTCTTGAAAGGAGACTTGCATTAACCTGGCAACAGGATAGAATTTACGCAATCTCACTGTAGTGTCACTGAGGTTCAGGAGTCGTATAGGCACTCTTCCTCTGGAAACGGTTACAAGACTTCTTGCAGGGATGATAGCAACATGCGGACTTTGCTGTAGAGGCTCCACAAGGGCCTGGTAATCTTGACCTCTAACTCCCACACGGGCTCTGCACCACACCATGGTTTCTGTACCTGGTTGTAGAATCACTGGCTGTGAATCAATTGTACGAGCTCTTCCAATTTCTCCACTTTTATTAACAAACCTTTGCTGGGCAGATATCAGACGAATGGCTTGCTGTATCACTCGCTTGTCAGAAGGTGGCGCTATAGGCAGCTGGTTCTGTAGGGCATTCAGCATTTCAGTATAACGGTTTCTCAGGATATTCATCCCCAGTATTATGGGAGGGAAGCCGTCATCTCGGACATCTACAACAATAATTCCTTGTTGGGGAAGTTCAGCTGTTCCCACTTTGACAATTGGCTCCCAGTAGCCACAATTTGGTATTGACTCACCATTGCTGGCCAGGACATTCACCCAAGCATCAGGGGGTTGTGCCAATTCTTCCAGCTTCCAATATTTCTTATAGTGGTCCTTTTGGATGGTGGTCACTTGTGAACCAGTATCTAGCAGCGCTGTGAAGGGCACTCCTTCAATTTCAATGTTGACCACGGGACAGGATCCAATATACTTGGAAAACCATTCTTGCTGCTTTGGACCTATGCATCGTCCTCCCGAGGGGCGGTCCTTGGCCTCGGGGGATTCCCGTTTAACTGACGGCACTCTCTTTCAATATGGCCCTTTTTCCCACATCTTCTGCACATAGGCCTTCCACCAGCATCAAACTGATCTGACTGTCGTCTACCTGGAGGATAATAGCTTCCTCTGTTGGGCCTATCATTTGGCTGGTTCCTGTAGTACCAGCTTCTCTCCTCGCGGGGGCGCTGTTGTTCTCGATGCTTGAACTCTTGGCATAACTCATTGAAACTCTTGGATAAGGCAGCTACTTGCTCTTTAAGTTCTTGTACAGGATCTGGCACTTGCATAGGGGAACACTGGGCCATTACTTCCCCTGGACTAGTAGTCACTTCAGCTCCTGTCCTCATCTGCGTGGAGTACACAAGCTTTGTACTAGGATAATTTTCTGCAGGATACATTGTAGTTTGCACTTGGCAATTTCCAGACTCTTTTCCAAGGATGCGGATGGCTGTTTCTTTAAAATCCAGGAAGGAGAAATTAGGGTGCTGCATGGATAACATCCTCAACTGTGTCTTTAAATTCTCTGTTTTAGCTCCCTCTATGAACTGATCTCGCAGGGTCTTATCTGCATCATTTGCCTCATTGGGGTCTTCCTGCTTTAAAGTATTAAAGGTTTCCTGCAAACTCAGGGCAAAATCACGTAAAGTCTCATCAGGCATTTGCTTCCTGCCAAAGAATCTCATTTTCAACTCAGATACAGTTCTTACATCAAATGTAGCTTGCAATCTCTCAAGCACTTGTTCCACAGACCTCTTTTCTGTGCTGGGCCAGGATTTGACCTCTCTCAGGGCAGCGCCCTCTAACTGTCCAATTAATATCTCCAACTTTTGTTCAGCATTCACAGGAAACAAACGGAACATGGCTCGGATCTTTTCCTGAAAGTCCTTAAAGGTGCCTACATCTCCCTTGTAACGTGGGAGCCAGGGTGCTCCAAAATAGTAAGGCAAGGCAAATGGCATAGCATTCATAGCTGGGGATGATCCACTAGGGCTGGGCATCTCACGGTCCCCATCATTAGACATCTTCTATAATTTTAACTTGCTGGTTGCCCCTAGCAACAGTACAGTATTTTCACTCTGCGGCAGCTAAACTTGCCGGTATCACTATCTTCGGGTCCCCTACCCGGAACTTGCTCTGTTACACAGTCTCTATTTATTTCTTTAATTCCCTGTACCCTGTTTTCTGTCCAGTGGACACTCACCACAATCAATCTCAGGATGCAGCACGGCAGATGAACGGTTAAGTCCACTCTCTACAGCTTAGCTGGACACTTGTCTCTATGAAGCTCACTGGAATGCTCCTCAGCAACTTCAGCACTTGCTCCGCTAGGCTAGAGGTCCTTGCAGTACCTTCTCAAGATGGCGGCAACTTCCGGCCTTTTTCGCGCTCTTTTTCTTCCTTGGTTTACTCGCTGGTGTAGCTAACTTCTGGCTGTTAACTCTTTCACCACTGGTCATGCAGCTCCAACGTTGTCTGCGATGCTTCACAGTACACTCTATTCTCTTCCAACCTCTCAGGGGCAGAGGCGGTGATCCTTTTCGTGAACGCCAAGCGGCGCTATGCAGGGAGCGGGACCACTGTTTTGCCCGTGGGCGACAGTCAGCAGGCCAGATGCAGGAACCCCTCTCATGTGAGGTGGCAGCTGAGGGGTAAACGCGGGCACCGTAGCGGCCCACGCAGAGGCTTCAAGATGGCGGGTCCCTCGAGTGGCGGTCTGCTTCTTAGGGTGATTGGCTAGCTCTAGGGTCACAGTGGCTAGCGGGTTAATCCCACCAATCTCTGTAGTCTGCTGGCTGATGTGGGGCTCACTGTAGCGTCGGAAGTGGGTGTGGATTGGTGTAAACCCCGGGGCAAACACCCGGCTTATAATCTCCTGGTTTATAGGTGGTGAATCGGGGTGCCCTTGATGGTAAAATAACCAGGAGGCAGGAGTGATGATCCAACAGGTCCAGCTCACGGCTCAGTTTACTTCAATGCTTACAAGGTCCATATAATGGGAGCACAGTTACACTTATTCCAATGCAGTTCTGTATCTTTAAGATCCAAGCCCCAAAACTGTCACTTTGCTGCACTCCTCTATTCCTGTGGCAGTGCTCTCTATCTCCTCTGGACCCTTATATCTGGGCCTAAGCTCCTCTGGCTTCTCTATGGTCTCCTTGTTGTAGGCCGTGGCCTGTATACTGGGACATTCATCCAGCTGCTCCTGGAGACAGTGTGACTTGGGGGACCTTATCCTCTCACCTTGGTGATGTGGGGGTCTTTCTCCCTCTCTGTGAGCTGTATATGATGGTATTTTGCCTGTGGTCAAGCTCCTGCTGCTGTGTCAGGCTGACACTCTCCTCAGCACACACTCACTGACTGAGGACACACTCACTGAGCACATGTCTGGGGGGTGGTCCTTTCCTTATATACTCTGCTCTGACACTCAGAATATTAGGTAACTCCTACATATACAGGTTTTACCTCCCAACCTAGCAGGGCTTGAACCTTAAAGTGGTACAACCAATTTACATAGCATACATGGATAATGCAATGGGAACAGTGTTATCACATTATAAACAGTGCACTTAAGTACATAACATCACATTAATAACCATTAACCCTTTCACTGATGTGGAGGGGCCCAAAGGTGTACTTTGGGACACTACACTATTACTCCATATAACATCTCCCTATATCTCCTCCTATTACTCCATATAACATCACTATATATCTCCTCTTATTACTCCATATAACCTCTGCCTATATCTCCTCCTATTACTCCTTATAACATCTCCCTATATCTCCTCCTATTACTCCATATAACATCTCCCTATATCTCCTCCTATTACTCCATATAACATCTCTCTATATCTCCTCCTATTACTCCATATAACATCTCCCTATATATCCTCCTATTACTCCATATAACATCACTATATATCTCCTCTTATTACTCCATATAACCTCTGCCTATATCTCCTCCTATTACTCCATATAACCTCTGCCTATATCTCCTCCTATTACTCCTTATAACATCTCCCTATATCTCCTCCTATTACTCCATATAACCTCTGCCTATATCTCCTCCTATTACTCCTTATAACATCTCCCTATATCTCCTCCTATTACTCCATATAACATCTCCCTATATCTCCTCTTATTACTCCATATAACCTCTCCCTATATCTGCTCCTATTACTCCATATAACATCTCCCTATATCTCCTCCTATTACTCCATATAACCTCTCCCTATATCTCCTCCTATTACTCCATATAACATCTCCATATATCTCCTCCTATTACTGCATATAACATCTCCCTATATCTCCTCCTATTACTCCATATAACTTCTCCCTATATCTCCTCCTATTACTCCATATAACATCTCCCTATATCTCCTCCTATTACTCCATATAACCTCTCCCTATATCTCCTCTTATTACTCCATATAACCTCTCCCTATATCTCCTCCTATTACTCCATATAACTTCTCCCTATATCTCCTCCTATTACTCCATATAACCTCTCCCTATATCTCATCCTATTACTCCATATAACTTCTCCCTATATCTCCTCCTATTACTCCATATAACTTCTCCCTATATCTCCTCCTATTACTCCATATAACATCTTCCTATATCTCCTCCTATTACGCCATATAACATCTCCTTATATCTCCTAATATTCCATATAACCTCCCCCTCTCTTTATATATCTTCTTACTACTCCATAGAACACCTCCCTATTTCTCCTATGTATTACATGTAACCTTTATATATATATTACTGCTCTGATTATTCCAATTTGTGACTTTTTAGAATTGTTCAGAAGCCACGGGTTAGAGTCATTTTTGTACATTTTTAGTCTAAGGAGGTGTTACCTTGCAGGCCATATTGAAGTATCCTGGATATTATCCTCAGACAAACCCTGGATAAAATAAATGAGGAATTGATCACTTCACTGTGCAATGGGCTTCCAATGTTTTACAAGCGGCTGAACATTTCACAGAATTTGTTTTCTTCCTTGAACACCTCCTTGTTCCCAAGCCTCAAAGTTTACTACAAAGTCAACTGGAAACCCTTTCCTCACCCCATGCTCATCTCATTAATCTGAATTCTATGTTTCTAATAATTTGCTGATTATTTCTATGAAAATAACAAGCAGGAACAGGGGTTTCCGTGGCAACCAAGTTTTTTTTCGGAATAAAGTGCCGAGAAGAGGTGGGTCACCTCTCTGCTGAGCCTTGATGATTTTGGATGATCACAGATTTCTGCCTGTTTCTCATGAAAAACTCTTACACTACAAGACTGAAAAGCATATGGATGGTAATTAGAGATGAGCGAACATGCTCGTCCGAGCTTGATGCTCGGTCGAGCATTAGGGTACTCGAAACTGCTCGTTACTCGGACGAATACTTCGCCCGCTCGAGAAAATGGCAGCTCCCGCCGTTTTGCTTTTTGGCGGCCAGAAACAGAGCCAATCACAAGCCAGGAGACTCTGCACTCCACCCAGCATGACGTGGTACCCTTACACGTCGATAGCAGTGGTTGGCTGGCCAGATCAGGTGACCCTGGGATAGACTAGCCGCTGGCCGCGCTGCTCGGATCATTCTGTCTCTGGATGCCGCTAGGGAGAGAGCTGCTGCTGCTCAGGGAAAGCGTTAGGGTGTTCTATTAGCTTACTGTTAGGCAGGAGTGATTCTCAAAGAACCCAACAGCCCTTCTTAGGGCTACAATAACGTTCTACTTTTTTTATTTTAATTTGCATCTTTTACCATTTTGTGAGGAATTAGCAGGGGGACTTGCTACCGTTGTGTTTAGCTCTTAGTGGCACACATATCCATAGCAAAGACCGAAGTGGGAAAATTCAGTAGGGGTTGGATTTCTATTAGGCAATAACTCAGTGTCATCTCATCTGGCATAGTAGTGTGCTTCCTTTGATACTTGGCTAGAAAATAGCCATAGGAGAATACAAACAGCTTCTTGAAGCCTACAGTAGCGTTCTATATATTTGATTTCTGGTTGATCTGCTGGTGGCTGTAGTTTCTGCAGTGCATGTACTTGCCAATTCTGAGCAATTTGTAGTGAGACTTGCGACCGCTGTGTTCTGCGCTTAGTGGCGCACATATCCATAGCAAAGGCTGAAGTGGCAAAATTCAGTAGGGGTTGGATTTCTATTAGGCAATAACTCAGTGTCATCTCATCTGGCATAGTACTGTGCTTCCTTTGATACTTGGCTAGAAAATAGCCATAGGAGAATACAAACAGCTTCTTGAAGCCTACAGTAGCATTCTATATATTTGATTTCTGGTTGATCTGCTGGTGGCTGTAGTTTCTGCAGTGCATGTACTTGCCAATTCTGAGCAATTTGTAGTGAGACTTGCGACCGCTGTGTTCTGCGCTTAGTGGCGCACATATCCATAGCAAAGGCTGAAGTGGCAAAATTCAGTAGGGGTTGGATTTCTATTAGGCAATAACTCAGTGTCATCTCATCTGGCATAGTACTGTGCTTCCTTTGATACTTGGCTAGAAAATAGCCATAGGAGAATACAAACAGCTTCTTGAAGCCTACAGTAGCGTTCTATATATTTGATTTCTGGTTGATCTGCTGGTGGCTGTAGTTTCTGCAGTGCATGTACTTGCCAATTCTGAGCAATTTGTAGTGAGACTTGCGACCGCTGTGTTCTGCGCTTAGTGGCGCACATATCCATAGCAAAGGCTGAAGTGGCAAAATTAAGTAGGGGTTGGATTTCTATTAGGCAATAACTCAGTGTCATCTCATCTGGCATAGTACTGTGCTTCCTTTGATACTTGGCTAGAAAATAGCCATAGGAGAATACAAACAGCTTCTTGAAGCCTACAGTAGCGTTCTATATATTTGATTTCTGGTTGATCTGCTGGTGGCTGTAGTTTCTGCAGTGCATGTACTTGCCAATTCTGAGCAATTTGTAGTGAGACTTGCGACCGCTGTGTTCTGCGCTTAGTGGCGCACATATCCATAGCAAAGGCTGAAGTGGCAAAATTCAGTAGGGGTTGGATTTCTATTAGGCAATAACTCAGTGTCATCTCATCTGGCATAGTACTGTGCTTCCTTTGATACTTGGCTAGAAAATAGCCATAGGAGAATACAAACAGCTTCTTGAAGCCTACAGTAGCGTTCTATATATTTGATTTCTGGTTGATCTGCTGGTGGCTGTAGTTTCTGCAGTGCATGTACTTGCCAATTCTGAGCAATTTGTAGTGAGACTTGCGACCGCTGTGTTCTGCGCTTAGTGGCGCACATATCCATAGCAAAGGCTGAAGTGGCAAAATTCAGTAGGGGTTGGATTTCTATTAGGCAATAACTCAGTGTCATCTCATCTGGCATAGTACTGTGCTTCCTTTGATACTTGGCTAGAAAATAGCCATAGGAGAATACAAACAGCTTCTTGAAGCCTACAGTAGCGTTCTATATATTTGATTTCTGGTTGATCTGCTGGTGGCTGTAGTTTCTGCAGTGCATGTACTTGCCAATTCTGAGCAATTTGTAGTGAGACTTGCGACCGCTGTGTTCTGCGCTTAGTGGCGCACATATCCATAGCAAAGGCTGAAGTGGCAAAATTAAGTAGGGGTTGGATTTCTATTAGGCAATAACTCAGTGTCATCTCATCTGGCATAGTACTGTGCTTCCTTTGATACTTGGCTAGAAAATAGCCATAGGAGAATACAAACAGCTTCTTGAAGCCTACAGTAGCGTTCTATATATTTGATTTCTGGTTGATCTGCTGGTGGCTGTAGTTTCTGCAGTGCATGTACTTGCCAATTCTGAGCAATTTGTAGTGAGACTTGCGACCGCTGTGTTCTGCGCTTAGTGGCGCACATATCCATAGCAAAGGCCGAAGTGGCAAAATTCAGTAGGGGTTGGATTTCTATTAGGCAATAACTCAGTGTCATCTCATCTGGCATAGTACTGTGCTTCCTTTGATACTTGGCTAGAAAATAGCCATAGCAATAGGATAGCATTGTTTGGTTTTAAAAACTCAAAAAAAAACAAAAAACACAAAAAAAAAAAAAAAAACACAAAAAAAAAACAAAAAAAAGTAAAAAAAAAAATAAAGTTATAACTCTCATTTTAAAAATGTTTAACCCGAGGGCTAGGGGTAGAGGACGAGGGCGGGGACGTGGGCGTCCAACTACTGCAGGGGTCAGAGGCCGTGGTCCTGGGCGGGGTGAGACACCACCTGCTGATGAGGGAGCAGGGGAACGCCGCAGAGCTACACTCCCTAGGTTCATGTCTGAAGTTACTGGGACTCGTGGTAGAGCACTGTTGAGGCCAGAACAGTGCGAACAGGTGATGTCGTGGATTGCTGACAATGCTTCGAGCAATTTGTCCACCACCAGTCAGTCTTCCACGCAGTCCACCCATGTCACCGAAATCGCCACTCCTCTAGCTCCTGCACCTCAGCCTCCTCCCCCCCAGTCTGCCCCCTCCCAGGAAAATTTGGCATTTGAACCGGCATACTCTGAGGAACTGTTTTCTGGACCCTTCCCACAGTCACAAACCACTTGTCCGGTTGCTGCTGAGCAATTTTCCGATGCCCAGGTTTTCCACCAGTCACAGTCTGTGGGTGATGATGACCTTCTTGACGTAGTGGAAGTGTGTAAAGAGGTGTCCGACGATGAGGAGACACGGTTGTCAGACAGTGGGGAAGTTGTTGTCAGGGCAGGAAGTCCGAGGGGGGAGCAGACTGAGGGATCGGAGGATGATGAGGTGACAGACCCAAGCTGGGTTGAGAGGCCGGGTGAACACAGTGCTTCTGAGACGGAGGAGAGTCCTCGACCTGAACAGGTTGGAAGAGGCAGTGGTGGGGCCAGACGGAGAGGCAGGGCCAGAGCTGGTGCATCAGCGCCACTGTCAACTAGTGAAGCTCCCGTGGTGAGGGCTCTTGCGGCGAGGGCTAGATCTTCAGAAGTGTGGAGGTTCTTTAAGGAAACACCGGATGACCGACGGACTGTGGTGTGCAACATTTGCCAAACCAGGCTCAGCAGGGGTTCCACCACTACTAGCTTAACTACCACCAGTATGCGCAGGCATATGAATGCTAAGCACCCCACTCAGTGGCAACAAGCCCGTTCACCTCCGGCCGTGCACACCACTGCTCCTTCCCCTGTGTCAGCTGCTAGTCAGCCCCCTGCCCAGGACCCTGCCACAAAAACCCCATCGTCGCCTCCACGATCCTCCACAGCATCCACCAGCGTTCAGCTCTCCATACCCCAGACGCTGGAGCGGAAACGCAAATATAGTGCAACCCACCCGCACGCCCAAGCCCTTAATGTGCACATCTCCAGATTGCTTAGCCTGGAGATGCTGCCCTATAGGCTAGTAGAGACCGAGGCCTTTCGCAACCTCATGGCGGCGGCCGCCCCTCGGTATTCGGTCCCCAGCCGCCACTACTTTTCCCGATGTGCCGTCCCAGCCCTGCACCAGCACGTGTCAGACAACATCATCCGTGCCCTGACCAACGCCGTTTCTGACAAGGTCCACCTGACCACGGACACGTGGACGAGTGCTGCCGGGCAGGGCCACTATATATCGCTGACGGCACATTGGGTTAACTTGGTGGAGGCTGGGACCGAGTCTGACCCTGGGGCTGCTCATATACTGCCGACGCCGAGGATTGCGGGGCCTACCTCGGTCCAGGTGTTTCAGGCCTACTATGCCTCCTCCTCCTCCCACCCCTCCTCCACCTCCTCCTCCGAACTACCATCCGTGGGCACGGCGCCATCAGTCGGTAGCTCTAGGCACAGCAGCAGTGCCGTCGCTAAGCGACAGCAGGCGGTGCTCAAACTGCTGAGCCTAGGCGACAAAAGGCACACCGCCCAAGAGCTATTACAGGGCATCACGGCGCAGACTGATCTGTGGCTGGCACCGCTGAACCTCAAGCCGGGAATGGTTGTGTGTGACAACGGCCGTAACCTGGTGGCGGCTCTGCAACTCGGCAGACTGACACATGTGCCATGCCTGGCCCATGTGTTAAATCTGATAGTGCAGCGTTTCCTCAAGACATACCCCAATCTGTCTGATTTGCTCACGAAGGTGCGCCGCATCTGTGCGCATTTCAGGAAGTCCAGCCCAGATGCTGCCACTCTCAGGGCAGCGCAGCGCCGCCTCCAACTGCCCGCTCACCGACTGTTGTGCGACGTGCCCACGAGGTGGAATTCAACACTGACCATGTTATCCAGAGTTTACCAGCAGCGCAGAGCGATTGTAGACTGCCAGATGTCAACTTCCACCAGAACTGGTAGTCAGGTCAGTCAGCTTCCTCAAGTCTACAATGAGGAGTGGACGTGGATGTCTGATATCTGTCAGGTGCTGAGTAACTTTGAGGAGTCAACACAGATGGTCAGTGGCGATGCCGCCATCATCAGCCTCACCATCCCGCTGCTTGGCCTGTTGAAAAACTCTCTGGTCAGCATGAAGTCGGAAGCTTTGCGCTCGTCACAAGAGACGGGGGAAGAATATTCCCTTGTTGATAGCCAAAGCACCCTGAGGTCTGTTTCTCAGCGCATATCGGAGGAGGTGGAGGTGGAGGAGGATGAGGAGGAAGAGGAGGAGAATGTTGGCGAGACACAAGAGGGGACCATTGTTGAGTCCTTCACTGTTCAGCGTGTATGGGCAGAAGAAGAGGAGTTGGAGGAGTTGGAGGAGGAGGAAATGGACAGTCAGGCCAGTGAGGGGAGTGAATTCTTACGCGTTGGTACTCTGGCGCATATGGCAGATTTCATGCTAGGCTGCCTATCCCGTGACCCTCGCGTTCAAAGAATTTATTCCAGCACCGATTACTGGGTGTTCACTCTCCTGGACCCACGGTACAAGCAAAATCTTCCCACTCTCATCCCTGGAGAGGAAAGGAGTGTGAGAATGCATGAATACCAGCAGGCCCTGGTGCACAAGCTGAAACAGTATTTCCCTTCTGACAGCGCTAGCGGCAGAGTGCGTAGTTCTGCGGGACAAGTAGCGAGGGAGAGTAGGCGAGCAGGCAGCTTGTCCAGCACTGGCAAGGGTACGCTTTACAAGGCTTTTGCCAGCTTTATGTCACCCCAGCAAGACACTGTCACCTGTCCCCAGTCTCGGCAGAGTAGGGCTGATCTTTACAGAAAGATGGTGAGGGAGTACGTAGCTGACCATACCATCGTCCTAAATGATCACACAGCTCCCTACAACTACTGGGTTTCAAAGCTGGACATGTGGCACGAACTGGCGCTGTACGCCTTGGAGGTTCTTGCCTGCCCTGCCGCTAGCGTCTTGTCCGAGCGGGTTTTCAGTGCAGCTGGTGGCATCATCACCGATAAGCGTACACGCCTGTCGACTGACAGCGCTGACAGGCTGACGCTTATTAAAATGAATAAAGGCTGGATTTCTCAGAATTTCCAATCTCCACCAGGTGAAGGAAGCTCAACCTGAATAATTGATCCACTCCTCCTCCTCCTCCTCATTTTCCTCCTTCTCCTCCTCTTTGTACAGTAAAGCAGAGGAAACTGGCTATTTTTTGACAGGGCCCACTGGCTCTTGCTATAGTACTTCATGCATTTAATTTTTCTGGAGGGCCACCTACCCGGTCCTCTGTTTGAAACAATTTTTGTGAGTGCCACATACAGGCACTCAATCTATTCCATTTTACTGCAGGGCCACCTACCTGCTCCTCTGGTTTGAACAATTTTTGGGACTGCCACATACAGGCACTCAATCTATTCCATTTTACTGGAGGGCCACCTACCTGCTCCTCTGGTTTGAAACATTTTTGGGACTGCCACATACAGGCACTCAATCTATTCCATTTTACTGCAGGGCCACCTACCTGCTCCTCTGGTTTGAACAATTTTTGGGACTGCCACATACAGGCACTCAATCTATTCCATTTTACTGGAGGGCCACCTACCTGCTCCTCTGGTTTGAAACATTTTTGGGACTGCCACATACAGGCACTCAATCTATCCCATTTTACTGGAGGGCCACCTACCTGCTCCTCTGGTTTGAAAAATGTTTGGGACTGCCACATACAGGCACTATCCAAATTAAATTGTCTCCATAGCAGCCTCCACACGTTGTCTCCATTGCTACCTCCAAAAGTCGTCCATATAGCTGCCTCCATACATCGTCCCTTTATCAAACGAGGTGTGTCAGGCAGAAATTTGGGTTGTTTTCATGGATTCCACATCAAAGTTGTTAACTTTGTCGCCACCCTGCTGTGTTATCCACAAAATATACTGGCAAACTTTTACCATTTAGGGATATTATTTCAGCGCTTCTTGCGCATCTGTTTACATTCCCCTCACCCGGCATATCCTAAACTTATAAGAACGCTACTACACTTGATCTTATACAAAAGGTTCTTAGAAGTGCTGTTTGGGGAGTAGCCTAGAGACAGGGGCTTGGATTGGCGAAAGCTCGCCTGGCAGCGGAACGCCAGCTCCATGCGCATCATGCGCTTCTTGCGCATCTGTTTACATTCCCCTCACCCGCCATATCCCAAACTTATGAGAACGCTACTACACTTAACTTGGTGCAGGCTGGGACCGAGTCTGACCCTGGGGCTGGTCATATACTGCCGACGCAGAGAATTGCGGGGCCTACCTCGGTCCAGGTCTCAAAGGCCTACTATACCTCCTCCCACCCCTCCTCCACCTCCTCCTCCTCCGAATTACCATCCGTGGGCATGGCGCCATCAGTCGGTAGCTCTAGGCACAGCAGCAGTGCCGTCGCTAAGCGACAGCAGGCGGTGCTGAAACTGCTGAGCCTAGGCGATAAAAGGCACACCGCCCAAGAGCTATTACAGGGCATTCCACATCAAAGTTGTTAACTTTGTCGCCACCCTGCTGTGTAATCCCCAAAATATACTTGCAAACTTTTACCATTTAGGGATATTATTTCAGCGCTTCTTGCGCATCTGTTTACATTCCCCTCACCCGGCATATCCTAAACTTATAAGAACGCTACTACACTTGATCTTATACAAAAGGTTCTTAGAAGTGCTGTTTGGGGAGTAGCCTAGAGACAGGGGCTTGGATTGGCGAAAGCTCGCCTGGCAGCGGAGCGCCAGCTCCATGCCAAGATCCAACTAACATAGTTTTAACTGCAGCACCTTTAATCTACTACTAGTTCACTGCCTCCATACATGGTCCCCTTATCAAACGAGCTGTGTCAGGCAGAATTTTGGGTTGTTTTCATGGCTTCCATGTTAACTTTGTCGCCACCCTGCTGTGTAATCCACAAAATATACTGGCAAACTTTTATCATGTACCGATATTATTTGAGCGCTTCTTGCTCACCTCCTTTGGTTCCTCTCTGCCACCCATTGGTTTGAAGCCTGAGTCCATTTAGGGTATGTCGCCATGACACTCTCTAGCCTGCTGCCGCTGCCTCTGCATGCCGTCCCCTATAGTGTCAGGGTCAATTATTGGATGTTTTAGATGCTATCTAGCTTCATTCTGTCACTCTGTCATGGCCATGCTGTTGCCCATAATTTTGGCATAATGGTGCGATTATGCAGCCTCAGAGGCATCCATGCATGCTGCCCCTGCTGTTTCCTGTCCATTTCCGTGGTGTTTCCATCCTTTTCTGAGGTTCCCAGGTGTTTGGCCAAGCTTCCCTGTGCAGAGCCTTGGTCCCCTTGAAAAATGCTCGAGTCTCCCATTGACTTCAATGGGGTTCGTTATTCGAGACGAGCACTCGAGCATCGGGAAAAGTTCGTCTCGAATAACGAGTACCCGAGCATTTTAGTGTTCGCTCATCTCTAATGGTAATACATTTATGTCTATAATACATATCCCAAAGCAGTTTTTTAAATCTCAGGGGTCAAGGGTTGTAATAACGCTTGTGCAAGTATCATAGCTACTTTTACAGACATTTTCACAGACATTTCAGCCCCATGCGGATTTCTCTTCCCTCCTTCAGTCCCAGATACAACATCCTAATTTTCCTGCTGCTCTCGGCCCCCGATGGGCCATGTGAGTGTAGCCCAGTTATTCTCTCCTATATAAACTCTAGTGTGGCACTGCAATGGCTAGAACTGTCCATATGGCAATGTGTGCTCCTGCACGGACAGCCCGATCCTGTACTGTGACAAGGGGCTGATACAATTAATCCCTATCACAGCGCTGTGCACAATAATGCCGAGTGATTCAGACACTGGACTCAGGAGCACAGGGGGATAATTGGCATGTAGGAAGGATGTAATATGCATCCTCTCTGCATGTCTGTGTGTATAGATAGCTTGTTAAATTGCTGTTACCAGTTATTACAAATTTTAAATATAATGTAAAATTAGTAAAAATAATTGGGTTAACCAGGCTCCAATCTCTTGATCTCCAGTATAAAAAAGAGAACACAGCCTGAGTCGCAGGCCACTGTCTGCTTTTGGGGCCCCGTAGTCGCAAGCCACTGCCTGCTCTGGGGCAGGGCAGTTCCGGTGTTTACCTCTTCTTGTTCTTGGGTTCCTGTGGCTTCAGCAACTGCCTACCCTGAGGGTGCTGTGGTGTCACCCATTGCCTGCTATGGGGGACCTGTGGATTCAGCCACTACCTCCTCTGGGGCAGCATTTGTAGTTTCTGGGGAGGCAATTTGTACTTCACTAAAGGGCCCCTTAAAGAATGACCCTGCAACCTCCAGCTGAAGAAAGCTTGTTCGCCTCTTGTTCAATGTATGACTACTAAAATTTCCTAAATAAACACAGAAAACACAGTGATGACCTTCTTGCATAATTAGCAATCATCTACTATTTTATGCCTTATGTATTTGTATTGTATAAAATTTGGTAAAAATGGTAAGAGGAATATTTTTACTCTTCTGGAAAAAATTTGGGCAACCTCTGCCACAGGTAGAGTGTAAAGGTTGTAGATCATCTATAATGATGAATGTGTCTGAACCTCCAAATTCAGGTCTGTACCGAATTTTGTAGAATCGGCACCAATGACCCCTCAAACCTAACCCGCAGATGTTCATGCTTCACGTTCATGCTTGGAGAAAATGGGGCAAACTGGCTGATTACCTGCTGAGTAACCAATCAGTCAGCTTTCAGCCCATTAGCAACCACAGGTATGTCCCTTGTGGGCATGGCTATGATTAGCTAAGCAGGACATGTCACTTTGCTGTATATGAGCAGGGTTGCATGATGACACCCATCATTTTTTCATGCTTCAGTGTATGGAACTGTGTAAGGTGTTGTTGTTTGTGGGATGGGAGGACGTTTTCATTGATACCATTTTGAAAACTGTATGACCTTTTGATCAATTTATTTTTTTCAAATTTTTATTGGAGGCGAAATTTTTTAAAAAGTTCAGTTTTTGTTTTTATATTTTAAGATATAGGAAGTTTTGGAATGCAGCTACACCTAATATGTTTTAGTTTTAGTTTTTTCAAATCAGCGGCCTCCAATGATGTCAGAGAGGGCACCGACCTACATTTAAAGATGGTGGCACTCAGCAGCAGACCTGTTAAGTGCCATAGCCAGGTTTAACCACGGCACCTACCAGGTTAAGTCTCCGGCAGGTGTCAGCTGTGTAATATTAATACAGCTCTTCACGACCACCCAATGAATTTTTACGTTGAGTGGTGGTCAGGGGGTTAAAGGTGAAGTCTCATTACAGTTTGCATTTACACAATCATCCAACAATATCTTAAAGGCTTAGTCTCAGTACTGTTTGCAGTTCCAGCAACAAAATCTTAAAGGCACAGTGTCGATACAATTTGCAGTTATAGCATCATGTAGCTATATCTTAAAGGAGCACTCTCAGTACAGTTTGCAGTTACAGAAATATACAGTATTAGGCAAAAATACCGGTCTTAGACCTATTTGTGTCGATGTTAATTTACACTACTAGTCTTGGAAGTATTTGCATCAGCGTTAACATACACTACTAGTCTCAGACCTATTTGCATCATACCATACTACAATGTAGTGCCATTGCTATTACTTATTTCACGTATATCCTCAAAAGGTACTGCAAGTATTTTAAACATGGCAGTGGTGCTGCTGCTGGTGGTGATGGATGTGATGCTGCAGGGAGAAGACATGATCCATATCTACTTGCTCCAAGTTCCTCTGGTACAAGCAGGTGCCAGGGTGTGAACCGTATAATGGTAAGCACCAATAGGCCACACAAAGTTAAGGCATTGGTCAATTATGGTAGACAGCGCCTCAAATTCCATGGGATTATCTTTGCTGCTCTAAACCTCTATTGAAAGTGCAGAGCCCTCTTTTCCTCATCCCCCTTCAAAATAGCAAAGCTGTCTCAGACAAAAGTTATGGAGCAGTCACTTATGCAGTATGATTACTGTCCTAGTTGGTATTCTGTGGCCCATCCACCTGTCCCAACCCTCAAACATAGAGTTGCAAGATTCCCAAGAACTTTTGTTAGTAGATGAGGGGCTGGATCCTGGATCATCAGAAAAGATGTACAGATGATGATGAAATCCAACTTCTATAGCTTTCTGCGATGAGCAGATGGAGAAGGAGGGCAGCAGTGAGGGCAAAAGATAGTTTTGACAAAGAGGTGGTGGTCAGGAAGCCCAAGGCAGCCAGCAGAACAAGAGAAAGGGTGCCAATGCCAAGACAATGTCGGATCTCCATTAAGGCGTTATGCTTGACTGCACGGAGCCCCAAGGGCCATGGCCCATTGCCATCCAAGTCGCTGAGCTAGTTACAGAGTTTCTAAGACCATGCCAGCTGTGTGGACCCAGGGGCGCACCTGCCATGAGTCGAGTTGAGAATCTCGCCTCAGGCGGAGCGCCCCCTGCTGGATGAAGGGGCCACTTCGCGCACCTGCCCGTCCATGCTGCCGCCGGCTTGCCAGCCCATGCTGCCGTCCGCCCCCTGCTGCAGTACTGCCATCCGCCCCTGCTGCCGTGCTGCAGTGGTGAATACCATAACAGGTAGTTACATTACCAAGAGAATCGGATCTGGACAGGATCACCCGCTTCCCCTGAGGAAGCCCATTTAGCGGGCGATACGCATGGGGCACCAAATGGCTATACAAGTCGTATAGGCCCAAATATATGAATACTGGTGCAAACAGCCTTAGTGCAGTCTGCCTCACTCATGTGCAGATTGTGCTAGATAATCCAATAGTGTTGCACGCTCTTAGTTAATCTGGTCTGTGCACACAGTCCTACCTTTTTTTATTGGTGCACTTTGGTTCATGCAGATGCAAAAGGATTGTGGCGCAGCTCAGTAATAAATGTGGCATAAACTCTGGCTAAGGGTTCCCACAAAATCGATGCCCCCCTTAGTCAGTAATCCATGTAATAGGCAGGGTCCCCTCTTAGTCAGTAATCCATATAATAGGCAGGGTTCTCCTCAGTCAGTAATGGAAGTATTAGGCAGGGCCCACCCTTGGTCAGTAACCCATGTAATAGGCAGGGTCTCCCCTTGGTCAGTAATCCATGTAATAGGCAGGGTCCTCCCTTGGTCAGTAACCCATGTAATAGACAGGGTCTCCCCTTGGTCAGTAATCCATGTAATAGGCAGGGTCCTCCCTTGGTCAGTAATCCATGTAATAGACAGGGTCTCCCCTTGGTCAGTAATCCATGTAATAGGCAGGGTCCTCCCTTGGTCTGTAACCCATGTAATAGGCTGGGTCTCCCCTTGGTCAGTAATCCATGTAATAGGCAGGGTCCTCCCTTGGTCAGTAACCCATGTAATAGGCAGGGTCTCCCCTTGGTCAGTAATCCAAGTAATAGGCGGTACGCCCCCTTAGTCAGAAATCTGTTAAGCCACCATCACTGCCCCATGAGCGCTGGCATCACCCTGGGAAATATATTGTAAAATAACCAAGATGATGGCACTTCTCAAGCATCAGAGCTGGCCATCTTTCAAGTATATTACAGGTTAGACAGTACTTCTCCAGAGCTCAGGTCCATGTATACACTAAATGATATAATATACTGTAGATCTATCACTAAATAGTAATGTATTAAATGTTCAGAGCATCCAAGATAAAGCACAAAGTGCATAACAGACATGAGGAAGAGGATGTAGACAGCAGCATGATTTCACAGGTTACGTGACTGGACTTTTGAGACACCTGCATATGGTCTTCTCACGTTCTGAGAGCTGTCAGAAAAACTCGCCCACTGAGTTATACCCTTGGCCTTGTGTGGGGGTACCCTGAAGTTCTGCAGTGGTGAGCCGTACATCACAAATTAACTAATGAGCCTGAAATATAGAGCTTCTGAAAAGCAGATGGGTATGTTACTGAGAAAAATAAAATGCAAATGTATAGCCACACATAGCAACCACTCAGACATTTTATTGGGGGTTGTTTGCAAATCACAATTATGCATAATAACAAGTGGGATTGCACAGTCTTTTTTGGAAAGAACACTACTCCTTCATTTTTTGTATGCATGAACCTGTACACCTGGTGAACTGACAGATCTTCTCTCTCTCTAACAACCCCAAAAGGCTATTTGATACTCTTCACTCCTTACTAACACCTTTTGCAGCCACCTGTTGTCACAGACCTTGGGGCTGGAGATCTGGCCACCTACTTTAAAGATCAAATTGATTACATTCACAATGAAATAATTTCTCAATCCACCCACCCCACTAATCCCCTTCCCTCCGGTACCTTACCTTGTTAACTCTCTTCTTTTGAGCCAGTCACAGAGGAAGAAGTGTCCTACCTGCATCAGTGACCCCATCTCCTCACATCTGGTACAGTCTCTCTCCCCAGCATTCACTTCTAACCTCACTAAAATCTTCAGCCTCTCTCTCTCTTCTGGTTTAGTTCCCTCTTCTTTCAAGCAGATGGTTGTTACCCCATTACTAAAGAAACCTTCCCTGGACCAGGAGGGGGCCACCACAGGACGGGAACACCAGATTGCGGAATGATTGCCCCCGTAATTGGAGCATTCATACCGGAATTTAAATGGCCGTAGAAGTGGAAATGGCACTCGTTAAACATCCAACATGTCCCAGACCTGCAAGCCGTCCCAAACCCGAGGGAGGCCCCTGGAGGAGATGTGGGGGAGGAGGCGGCCCCTTGAAAGGGCTAAGGGGTCACCATGAGCCTGAGCCACACGTCAGTAGCTTTAGTATCCCAACCAACGTCAGGACGCTGGGCCAGCCTCCTCCTGAACTCCTCATCATACCTCCACCATGCAGACCCACAAAGTTAACACCCCCGCCACTGATTTCCCTGCCGGAGGCAGCGAAAACCCTAGGCGAAGCCAAGAGTGCTGCTCCCAAGAGGGAGCTTAGAGAGGCTAGCAGAGCAGAGTCTGATACCGTACCCGCCCAAGCCTGCAAGACTCACCAGCTGGAGCACCCAATGATGTTGGAGGAACCGGAAATGCTTTAAATGGATCCATTGAGGCAGCCAAGGAACCAGGACACCAGAACTGTTGAAGCCTGTGAAGAAGCAGGAGAGCCCTGATGAGAGTGACGACTCTGCTGACTGCGGTGGCGACGATGATCCAGTTGGCTGCTGCGGTGGTAGTGGGGTTCTGGCAAGGCATGCAAGGAGACTAAAGCACCCCATCCCTGGGGTGGTGACGCCTGCTCCTAACGGATGGAGACCAGGCATGGAGGCGCCTGATCTGCCACTGCGCGGGAGCTCACCCTGGAGAGGACTGAGTATGCATGGTTGGTGTCCCTGGAGAGGTCCCCAGACAGCATGGGGCCTACCAGTGGGGTGGGAACCACCAACTTCCCAGAGGACTGTGGCGCTAGTTCTGCCCCCAAAGGGGCCTCATTGGGCCCACTATATTTATCCGAGGGGGTGGACAGTGGTGAAGGGGGGATCGTGTTTGGTGGTGCCACGGGCACTGCCACTAACCATTTTATCAGGGGGCTGGAGGCTCCTTTCTCTATCTCAGGATGTGGTCTCTGCTCTGTAGAGAGACCATGAGGTCTAAAAGCATGTGCAGGCTCCTCAGAAGGAGCATGAGGTCCAAGAGGCCTGTGCTCCCACTGCACAGGGGTTTTATCACTCCCCCTGGTCAGGTGGTAGCACCTCTCCAATCACACTCCAGGTTACAATATAGCCAAACTCATTGGTTAATAACTTACACATAGTTAACTGTTGCCTTTCCACGCAGTATTTACAGGCTGTAATTACTAAGTCTCTCCTGTCACAGTTTCTGACATGGAGAGGGACACTTTCGCAACACCTACTTAACCCTTTGCATCCGCAGGGGTGTTGCAAACGCGATCCAGAAGAGAGGGTAAGTGAAGACTGCAGCTAGTATTTAAGCTATGCTCACTTCCTGTACTGCCCACGACATTAGCCCAGCCCCCAGTCACGTAGCCCACATCACCAGACCTTACACAGGAGATAGGGAGGGAAAGAAAACCACCTCATGTTAAAGGGGCCATGTTCTATACCTAACTCCCACCATCTAATCCCCTTTGCGCAGTCAATAGCCCAAAGGCTACGCGTCTCTGGGCTTACAAATGCATTAGTGCAACACCCCTGCCGATGCATGGGATAGGTAGGTGTTGGGTTATTTTTTGAGAATGTGTTAATCTCAAGCAGTGGTATGCGCTTTAGGATATATCATTCTAAAACTGATAAATAGGGAAAGGGTTGTTGTATTATAAGCTTATTTAGCTAGTCTGGTGGTAGGGGTTGCAATTTCTGGCTCATCGGGACAGTTCTCCTCTGACTAAAGGCCAGTTTGCTTTGGTGTTTGGGAAGGCTCTGAAGGCTGTTGGGCTCCCCTCTGCTGAATTTGGTACCCATTCCTTTCAGATTGGGGCAGCAACCACGGACAGTGAGTTGGCTTTGTCCAGTGAGTTGGCTTTGTCCAGTGAGTTGGCTTTGTCCAGTGAGTTGGGTTAGTCCAGTGAGTTGGGTTAGTCCAGTGAGTTGGGTTTGTCCAGTGAGTTGGGTTTGTCTGATGGCGATGTGCAGCGGATAGGGCACTAGAGTTCCAACTCTTTTGTGGGCTATGTTCGCCCTGATTTGCATTTGTATTAATGCTGTTTCTTTTTCAGGTCCTCGCAATTGGTCTTGGTGCGGTCAGAAATCATTCCGAGGGCTGTGTGGCAAGGTGCCTGGGATGTGGCGGCTTTTGAGAGAGGGCGGAGGCTCTCGATTACCCGGGTGTCTAGGTTTGTATGGGCCAGAGGTGGAGTTGTGATTGGCCATAGGCAATTGGAAGGAGACAATCGTTGTTTGTTGATGGCTGACAGGGTCCATCTTACGGACATTGGGATTACAAGATGGTCAGAGGGTCATGTAGGTGGTACACGACCTCCTTCTTGGCGGAAAGGTTTCGGTTGTCGGCTTACATGCCCACTGGATGGCCAGAATACAGGAGGGGGGTTTGCACTAAATGTTCTTGTTTACAGAAATGTGTTAAATTGTTTACTTAATATCTGAAAAAATATAACAAAAAAATATTTCAATATCAATGGTTAATTTATATTAAAGCTGTGGCCACCCCTCTTGTCAACCCACAAGTTTAACTTTAAAACAGGTCTTTGTGTGTTTTAGCATCATTAGGTGTTGGCTTGGGGTTAAAGGGGCCCACGCTGCTGGTGGTTGGGATACATTTTATTTGTGCAGTCTTCCTGCTCCTCTCCAGCCTCGAAAAACGACTTTCCTCTGTGTAAACGATGAACCTAACACACAATAAACTGCTGCACAATAGTGGCATCAAATAAATAAGAAACCAGCTGAAATGACTTCGGAATTACTGCTAGGTTAAATTCTGCAGCCATTCTGCTACATCCACAGTTACTTTGGTTCTTAGAATGCATGTATAAAAAAACTGCAATCGATTGTTCTCGCCATTTCAGATTGGGTAGGGGCAACAATAGGACTAATGAAAGCCTTCAGTAGTCTGTTTTATATATTTAACGTTGTAACAATTCATTACTGTACATTAATTCTCTGAGAAATTTGATTTCCATTGTCCTGGGATTCTAAATAAAATGTAATTAATAAGAAGAGTCTGGGAAAGAGATCTTCATGTTTTATAGCTGAATCCTTCGCATTGAGCCAGCATCACAGATTTTCTTTTAATAAACCTGTACGATTAATCTTTGGGAATTGTGCACTTATACTTTTAAAGTGGGAAGAAGGATTGTTAGGATGTCAGTGAAAATATGTTATATACATAATGTGTGCTATAGTACACTCTAGTAAACTCAAATTGACTTCAAGCATTAGCCCAGCCACAAAGGTAAACAAAAAGTGACAATGTAATAAAAGGGGTTGTCCGACATTAATAAAAACTTTACTGGTGGGCTTGGGGGAAAGGGGAAGCTGTGAAAAAAATAAACTTATACTTACTACCCTTGTTGCTCCTGGTGTTTACAGGGGCACAACAGCTCAGTTCCAACAACTTCCAGCAGCTTGGCACACCTACTCGTCTCCTGTCCCAGCGCCTGCTACAATACACAGTATGTGTGTATATGATATGATATATATTTTGGTTCTCACATTATTTGTATCTGATAACTTTATTGCAAATTCCAAACACACACCAACATGCCCCTTTAAGTGCTCAGTATTAAAAAGTGTTGGGCAAAATACAACCTCAACACAATTGTGGCGATGAACAGAACAAATACATGTGCAATCTCCAAAAACACTTTTTTATATGCAAACCAGGTAAAAAAAATTTGCACAGAAACAATGATATATGTGGGCTTGTGTGTATATACTGTATAAGTTTATAAATGTACATATATGAGTGCATAAATGTGTGCATAGGAGTGTATACATGAATGTAAGTGTGTAAAGGTGTATAAATGTTTGTGAACAAATATATATATATATATTTTTTTTTTTTTTTTTAAGGTCGGGTAGGGGGGCACATTCAGAAACCTATTATGGGGCCCAGCCTCGGCCCTGCTTCCTGGAACGCCTATTGCACATGCACGCCTCCCCATGTATGCTGGCTTGTATGTGGCTCCCATAAACAGTATAGCACAGTGAAGCTGTGATTTAGGTCAGTATAAAGTCTTTATGCAGTTTCAGGCATAACTAGTGCACTAGTCCGAATTGCTTTTCAACCGGAGTTGCCATCACGATGCAAAAAAAAAAACGCATTAGTGCACTAGTTATGCCTTGTAAATGATTGTTTTATTTGATTACAGGCGGAATATAAGCATATATACCATATATAAGACATTCTATGTGAATAGACGTATAAAGGGAGATATAAGATGTCCTAAACAGAAGCCACAATTCAAGCAAACGTATCCACAACATAATTTATCTTTAAATATACTTCTTGCATTGTTGGCACCAGGGTCTTCTAAGTCCTCACTAGCCAGAAGTCAAACCCGGCCTGACTAATACCAACAATATCATCTAATTGCTGCATCGACTATTGATAGATTCTGAATCCATAGGACAACACACCAATTTAATTGATATGGATCTGATATTATATTATTTACACTGTCATTTCTTTTCAGACCAAATAAATTTATGTTTTCAACTTTATTTACCATTGAATCTATAATCTATTACTATTATAGGAGCATGTGCTCAGCCTCACTAAAATACTCAGTATAATTATGTGACCAGCAACAGGCTGATCATATTATTTTAATAAGAGCAATCAAAATTCCTGATTTAAGGAAGAAGGGCATGCACGTTCGTAAGGTGTGTGGCAGGCCAATATCTGAATCAGTCACCATTGAGACCTATGGCGCCCAGTCACGGTGAGCACATATTGGTGCTCATTTCCGACGGGTTTCCCGATGATTTCCGTTTTGTGCCGCATTTAACAGAACTGTGCACCAGTCTATTATAAATGTGCCTCATTGAGATTTGAAGGAAGCGTCAATTAGACCATAGCTCCATTCACAGACATAGGACCCCCCCCTTTCGTGATTTGTGGGAATTTAGTTGATGAGCACTCACTTATCAGGCACTTACTCATAAGAAAAGTTGTAAGAACCAATCACAGGAAAACCCTTTAAGTACATTTGATTTGGTACTGTTCAGATAAATATTATGTACTCTGTGGGAAGATGATACAATGTAGTAGGGTCAGTGCAAAGCTGCAATGGTGTTTTACAACCAACCAAAACACAAGGAAATACCACAAGCCCCATAGAAACAAGGTTTTCCTCAGGTTCCCCTCCGAAACTCTGC
This sequence comes from Engystomops pustulosus, assembly GCF_040894005.1. Classification (NCBI taxonomy): domain Eukaryota; kingdom Metazoa; phylum Chordata; class Amphibia; order Anura; family Leptodactylidae; genus Engystomops; species Engystomops pustulosus. The sequence goes on along the minus strand of NC_092416.1, from coordinate 134,683,002 downwards.
TATAACATGGGTTAAAGAGATCTCAGAGAGAGAGTAGGGATTGTGGGAGGATTATCTGAAGCATGAAACCCGAATAAAATGTCTATAGAATCCACAGATGCTCTGAACCCTTATTACATGTGTCCTTTCCCCTCCTACGCCAAGAGGGCGGCACGCTGGGCTACGACAGCAAATGCCAGCAAGGTTGCATTGCTAGCTGATCAGCTACCACCTCATGTCACGCTGCTAATATTAGACTCCGAAAATTATACATGTTGTGTTTTACATGGAGACCTTGTTTTAGCTTTCAGTACTGTACACAGAAACAGATTTGCGATGTGGAAAAATACCACAACTTGTCTATGAAAGTCTTTATATTCAGTGCTTCATTAAGACTTATGTTACAGGAAATCTGACACTATGGGGCTTATTTAATAAGGGCCCCGCGGCCGCATTTTCGACTGGTTTCCCAACTGTCCGGGGATTGCGCCGGGGATTGTGTGGCAATCGCGCCAGCTTTTACGCGTCACAAATCAGGGGGCGGGCCGGTGGACGATCCGACGGATTCGGACTGAGCACGGGATTTAACATATTAATTTGCGTCATAAGCCAAACACTTACATGTACCGGGAATAAGAAGGTGAACTCCGGCGGACCTGAGTGGGGAGCGACACATGCAGGATATCGGGCGCAGGATCTACGTGGAACGCGGCACAGTGCACCATCGTCGGAGAGTCCAGATTGGGGATCGCAACTCGGACGAGTAAGAAAATGTGCTCCTATCTGTCGTCCTACCTATTTATCTATACATAATATTTCATCTAGATTTGTATATTTTCTATCTAGTTGTTATATTTCACATTTATCTCAGATTTACCATATTTCATTTCTATCTCTGATCTACATACTTATTATATTTTAGATAACTTTATCAATAAATAGCTGTCTCTGATTTATCTGGTGCTATCTATCTAATCCAAAAAAGAAGGCAGTCTTTACTGGACACTGCAGTAGCAGGCTTCTGTTTATATATTACAGTAGATGGATGACTTGCTACTAGAAATTTTAAAAATTCGATTTGCCGAGTTTGCCGAATTTTCCAACAAAATTTATTCAGTATCGAATCATGAGGAATCACATTAAAAAACAGGTATTTCCTGGCTGCAGAGAGCCTGTAAGGTGTTTTAGAACGCTGTGCCATGCTTAAATATGCATAGGGAGCGTGGTTTGGTCTTCAAATAATGCTGTGTTTTAGTATGACACGCACATGACAGCCGCCACTCTTAGAATTGCTTCACTCTTCAATTCCATGGGCACTCACAGGCGCCAACTTGACTAAATAAGAAAAGCGTGAACGCAGCCTGACAAGCTAGTGTCTGTGCCAGCTCGAAAGGACTGAGCTGAGGGCCAAGATCCCACTATAACATCACAGAGTGCACTCTTTTTACACTGACATCAGATGATTCCATAGATTATGACAGAACCTGTTATGTTAAACACAGATACACGTAAAAATCCCCCAAAAGAGTGGAGAGGGTGTCTGCAGTAATTTTGCATTGACGTCACTGATCATTTTGCCCTTCTTTTCATCCGTCAGCGTACGCTTTCAATTGGTCAATAATCCATCAGTATTGCTAAAGCCAAAAACAAACAGGAGTTGATCCAAAACAGAGATGACGGGTAAAATATGATATATTTTCATGTCCTCTGTGTTCTGTATCCACTCCTCCTTTTGGTTATCAATCCTGAAGATGATAGATGAAATGAAGGGGAAAAACCAAACATAGTGGCAACGTCATAGAGTGGCGGAGGAAGAAAACAGCATTATGGAAATCACAGGGTGTTCCAGGGAGACAGCGGTCAGTTGGCAGCAGCATGAGTAGGCCGCAGAGTGGCACAATGACAAATTATGGAGGTGGCAGCAACCTCAAATGCCACAGAGTGGCACAATGACAGAGTGTGGAGGTGGCAGCAGCAGCATCATGAGGTCACAGAGTGGCACAATGACAAATTCTGGAGCTGGCAGCAACATGGTAGGCCACATTGTGGCACAATGACAGAGTGTGGAGGTGGCAGCAGCAGCATCATGAGGTCATAGAGTGGCACAATGACAAATTCTGGAGCTGGCAGCAACATGGTAGGCCACAGTGTGGCACAATGACAGAGTGTGTAGGTGGCAGCAGCAGCAGCCAGAGGTTACTCCTGGTAAAGATGGTGGGAGGCAGATGGAGAAACTGGCAGCAGAAGTGTGGCATTAGCCGGGTGGCAGCATCAGAATAGTGGCTGAGACAGGTGGTTAGAATCCAGACTCATTTATCAATGTTTGGCGGAGGCGTCATGGTTGATCTAATCTACGCCTGATTCTTCTTGACAATCTCCACATTACGGGTGGACAAGCGGGTTCTCCTTGGGGTAACGATGGCACTGAACACCCGCTCTGATGCCACACTACTGGATGGGCTGGACAGCTTCTCTACTTCTCTCCGCAAGTTCCGGCCACACATCAAGTTTGGCTGCCCAGTAGTCCACGGGATCCTCTACCTGGGGTGGTAGAGTGCTGTCCAAGTAGGCCAACACCTGCTGGTGCAGGGTTTGCTCCATGTCCTGCTACTGGTGGCAGCTACCCTCCTCACTAGGTGGGTGAAGGAAGCTGCTTATTAAGGACTCCAGACTTAAGCTGCTGCTGATGGAGCTGCTAATGCTCCTAACCCCCCCATCTCCCCACAGCAGCCGTGGAAGTAGTATGTGAGCAATGACTGCCAGGAATCCTCTGGTCAGACCTGACAGAGGATGGACAATAGCGCACATAGGCAGTGGCCAACTGTCTGCAAGGTATTTCTCTATAGTAAGCCAGTTGTTCCTCCCTCTCAGCAGCTGGAAAAAAGACACCCATTTTGGACCCATTGCAAGGGTCCAAGATAGTGGAGAGCCAAAAGTCATCCCAATGCCGGATGTGGACTATTCGTATGACACTAGTTAGGCAAAGCAGCTTGATGCGGGCCATCTGCACAAGTGACTCTGAGGGACTCCCGGCCTCCATTTCCACTGTATACTGCCACGGTGCTTCTGGGTCATCTGCCTCATCTTCTACCTCCTCCGAAAGCTTCTCTCCTGTCACCTGAGTAGAAAAACCACTTATTGCACCTGACTCTGCTTGTGCTCCAATGTCCTCCTCCTCCTCCAGTTCAGCCCCCACCGTACTCATGTGGTCATGAGATGTAGTTGCCACTTTACAGTGCCCTGACCAGACAGATTTTGCAGCATGAGTTCCAGGACATGAAGCAGTAGAATTATGTTATTCATCCAATAGTCCTGGTGGCTTACAAATAACGTGGCCTCTTCAAAGAGCTTGAGCAAAAGGCAGGTGTCAAGCATGAGGTGCCAGTGGCTGACTTCAAAGTCACACAGGGTTAGTACTCCTGTCCGCTTGCATCATCAAAAAATCATTAGTGGCTTTTTTCTGTTCATACAGGCGGTCTAACATATGTAGGCTGTAATTCCAACAGGTGGAAACATTGCATATCAGCCTATGTTGGGGGAGGCTGTTCTGCCGCTGCAACTCGAGGAGGGTGTACTTGGCTTTGTAGGAATAGATTAAGTGCATGCACATTTTCCTGGCCATTTTTAGAATGTATTGCTGATTGGTGGAAGACTTCAGGAACCTTTTGACAACCAGATTGAACATGTACGCCATGCAGGGCGCATGGACCCTCCCTCCTCGGTGCAGCGCTGACACCATGTTCCTCCCATTGTCTGTCACCATGGTTCCGATTTGCAGTTGTCGCGGAGAAAGCCACACAGTGATTTATTCTTGCATGACGCGGAGCAGTTCCTCCCCTGTGGGACTTCGTTCGCCCAGGCAAACCAGGTGTAGAACTGCGTGACACCACTGTGCCCAGCACATGTGGTATGATGGAGCAGCACTTGTGGAGGCTGAGGTGGTGGTGGAGAAGGAGAAGGATGACACGGGCATTGGCGCAGGAGCAGTAGTTTGACAACGTGGAGGAGAAAGTGGTGTGTCCTGTTCAAGTTGTTGGTGTGGTTGGGCGGGAAGCACATTCACCCAGTGGACAGTAAAGGATATTACTGGCCCTTACCGTAGTTACAGCTCCACACGTCTGCGCTGCCGTGCACCTTGGAAGAAACCGATAAGCTCAAGGACTGGCCCACCTTCTGTTCTACATATTTGTGAAGGGCTGGTACTGCCAGTCAGCTTCTGCACCTTAGGATGGCTGGACGCATACAGTTGTCTCTTTGTAATCGCCTCGTTCAACGACTGCTGGCGCCATGCCTAGCGAGGAGCAGGAGCAACAGGACCGGTAGATGATGTCTAAGACAAACAGCTCCCTTTGGCAGAGGTGCTGGAGCCTTGACTGGCTGAAATGGCATGTGTGCCACCAGGTTCTGCTGCTCTTGCTGCAAAGGCATGATGAACCACCACATCTGAGACCCGTTTCTCTCAGGCCATTGGATGGTGACGCTGCATGTGTTGAACTGAGTGCATCTCTGCAGTGAGTGACTACTAACCCTGCTGCCTCGCTGAAACCCTGTGCCACTGCTTACTTGGACCTGCAAAGCAGGTTTTGTACCCCATGGCTCCCATCCTCGCACTGCTGCCACCCTGCTGACTGACGGCTACAGTAGCAACTTGCTGCCGGCTTCGCTGCCTGACGCCCAAGCTGACAACCTCTTCTCCCGACGATAATGATCATCATCATCGAATTGTGTTTCCCTGTCACTGCTTTTCTCCTCAACGGTCTCAGTATGCACAGCCAGACTACTCTCCACATCTCTTCTTTCCCGCCTACTGCACAAAGCAGCTGATGTCTGCCACACCTCTTCACTGCCAAGCAGCTTCTGACTGTCCTCGCTGTATAGTGGCGCTGAGCCCAGACTAACTGGTAGATGAACAGGAGAGAGGCTGCTTGAGGACAGATGAGGGCCGCTGACCTGCTCCTGGGCCATGCCAACTAAGGGTTGTATCTGACGAACCCACAGACTCTTGGCTAGGGTTGTCAGATGTCATTTGGGAGGAAGTGGATGACCTAGTCAACCAATCGGGAACCTGTGGGTTGTTCATCAGCACACTTCATCAGATGACACCGGCAGTTCTGGCCTCAGAGAGTCACCCCTGCTGCGATGTTCCCTTACTATGCTGCGACCTGTACCTGCTCCACCTGCCACCTCCCTGTCTGAAGTGTTGGTTAATCAACTTATGTTGATTTGACACAAATTTCTTGATATCTACTTTGTCAACAAAAAACACTTTAAATTTGGGGAACACAGAACCACAAAAACTAACACCCTGGACTTTGGGAAAAAATCACTCCAGCAACTATTTAGATTTGATACAGATTTCTTGATATCTACTTTATCAACAAAAAACACTTGACATTTGGGGAATACAGAACCCCAAAAACAGATACCCTGGACTTTGAGAAAAAATCACTCCAGTATGTGGATTTGACACGGATTTCTTGATATCTACTTTATCAACAAAAAACACTTGACATTTGGGGAATACAGAACCACAAAAATGGACATCCTGGACTTTGAGAAAAAATCACTCCAGCAACTATGTGGATTTGACACAGATTTCTCGATATCTACTTTATAAACAAAAAAAACACTTTAAATTTGGAGAATACAGAACACCCAAAAAATCACTCCTTCAGCTACTGAGTACAAGCAGCTGGACGCTAGAGACAGCACATGCAGTGTGAAATGACAGGATTGCAAATGGCCGTCTGTTATTATAGGGCTGTGACATCACATAAGCTTGCCGGTCACTGATTGGCTTACATGTCTGCACATATGATCGAGGGTGTTCCTTTCTTCTTCCCAGAGTTCTCTGACGCAGGTAACACATTGTGCTCGCGGCCATTTTGCTAATAAAGATGGAAAAAAAAAGTTCGTTCCCACGAATCACCGTAAACTTCGGATTCGTGCAAAACCGAAGTTTTCCAGAAATTTCAGAATCGATTTGCCCACCTCTAGCTGCTACTATACCACGTTCAAAATTATTATGCAAATGATATTTATCTAAAAGGTGGATGCAAATGACAGTTAGTATAAAAAAGATTTTAAAAAGTCTTCATCTGTTAGAGCATAAATCTTAAAGCTTTTTTTGTGTTTTTACACCATGTTCCAAATTATTATGCAAATTATATTTATCTCTGATTTTCCTAAATGGTTGATGAAAATGACTGTCAGTATAATAAAAGTCATCAGTCAGTATAAATTGAATTTTATTGAACAAACCTCCCAATGATAACAGGATATTCTTCCAAATTAAAAAAAACTCAAAATGCACAGTTCCAAATTATTCTGCACAGCAGAGTTTCAAAACATTTTATAGGTTGTAAAGAACTGAAAATGGTCATTTGTTGAATTTGCAGCATTAGGAGGTCACATTCACTGAAATCAAAAGCCATTTCAATCTAAAACATCCTAATAGGCCAAGTTACATATAACATAAGACCCTTCTGCAAGCTGAGGTCACATGATGCGTTTGCTTTGTGTTTTAAAACACTTTGCAAATGCATCTGGAAAAACGCATAATCAAATGTGTCATGTGTTTTATAAGTAGTAACTTGTGATTATATTGTCAATCATTGTTACTAATATTTAAAAGGCAAAACACATTTAATTACCTATATAAATTAATGAATAACTTACACATATGCGTTATGGTTATGTGTTTCGTCTGATACGCTTATGTTTAAAACACAATGCAATTGCATCATGTGAACCAAATGTTGGAGGGGGTCTATATTAATAAAATTGTGAGTGTATATATATATATATATATATATATATATATATATATGAAGAAGGGATATTTTATATGTGGAGGAGAGTGTTCTCAGCTGTGTTGTGAGGGATATATATTATTTAGGTGCGCAGTGTTGTCATCCAGGTGACTTCATACTGTAAGTGACTGTTGTATTTTTAGGGACGCCGGGTGATGATATGCTGGAGAGTGGAGAGGGTGTCTGCAGTAATTTTGCATTGACGTCACTGATCATTTTGCCCTTCTTTTCATCCGTCAGCGTACGCTTTCAATTGGTCAATAATCCATCAGTATTGCTAAAGCCAAAAACAAACAGGAGTTGATCCAAAACAGAGATGACGGGTAAAATATGATATATTTTCATGTCCTCTGTGTTCTGTATCCACTCCTCCTTTTGGTTATCAATCCTGAAGATGATAGATGAAATGAAGGGGAAAAACCAAACATAGTGGCAACGTCATAGAGTGGCGGAGGAAGAAAACAGCATTATGGAAATCACAGGGTGTTCCAGGGAGACAGCGGTCAGTTGGCAGCAGCATGAGAAGGCCGCAGAGTGGCACAATGACAAATTATGGAGGTGGCAGCAACCTCAAATGCCACAGAGTGGCACAATGACAGAGTGTGGAGGTGGCAGCAGCAGCATCATGAGGTCACAGAGTGGCACAATGACAAATTCTGGAGCTGGCAGCAACATGGTAGGCCACATTGTGGCACAATGACAGAGTGTGGAGGTGGCAGCAGCAGCATCATGAGGTCATAGAGTGGCACAATGACAAATTCTGGAGCTGGCAGCAACATGGTAGGCCACAGTGTGGCACAATGACAGAGTGTGTAGGTGGCAGCAGCAGCAGCCAGAGGTTACTCCTGGTAAAGATGGTGGGAGGCAGATGGAGAAACTGGCAGCAGAAGTGTGGCATTAGCCGGGTGGCAGCATCAGAATAGTGGCTGAGACAGGTGGTTAGAATCCAGACTCATTTATCAATGTTTGGCGGAGGCGTCATGGTTGATCTAATCTACGCCTGATTCTTCTTGACAATCTCCACATTACGGGTGGACAAGCGGGTTCTCCTTGGGGTAACGATGGCACTGAACACCCGCTCTGATGCCACACTACTGGATGGGCTGGACAGCTTCTCTACTTCTCTCCGCAAGTTCCGGCCACACATCAAGTTTGGCTGCCCAGTAGTCCACGGGATCCTCTACCTGGGGTGGTAGAGTGCTGTCCAAGTAGGCCAACACCTGCTGGTGCAGGGTTTGCTCCATGTCCTGCTACTGGTGGCAGCTACCCTCCTCACTAGGTGGGTGAAGGAAGCTGCTTATTAAGGACTCCAGACTTAAGCTGCTGCTGATGGAGCTGCTAATGCTCCTAACCCCCCATCTCCCCACAGCAGCCGTGGAAGTAGTATGTGAGCAATGACTGCCAGGAATCCTCTGGTCAGACCTGACAGAGGATGGACAATAGCGCACATAGGCAGTGGCCAACTGTCTGCAAGGTATTTCTCTATAGTAAGCCAGTTGTTCCTCCCTCTCAGCAGCTGGAAAAAAGACACCCATTTTGGACCCATTGCAAGGGTCCAAGATAGTGGAGAGCCAAAAGTCATCCCAATGCCGGATGTGGACTATTCGTATGACACTAGTTAGGCAAAGCAGCATGATGCGGGCCATCTGCACAAGTGACTCTGAGGGACTCCCGGCCTCCATTTCCACTGTATACTGCCACGGTGCTTCTGGGTCATCTGCCTCGTCTTCTACCTCCTCCGGATGCTTCTCTCCTGTCACCTGAGTAGAAAAACCACTTATTGCACCTGACTCTGCTTGTGCTCCAATGTCCTCCTCCTCCTCCAGTTCAGCCCCCACCGTACTCATGTGGTCATGAGATGTAGTTGCCACTTTACAGTGCCCTGACCAGACAGATTTTGCAGCATGAGTTCCAGGACATGAAGCAGTAGAATTATGTTATTCATCCAATAGTCCTGGTGGCTTACAAATAACGTGGCCTCTTCAAAGAGCTTGAGCAAAAGGCAGGTGTCAAGCATGAGGTGCCAGTGGCTGACTTCAAAGTCACACAGGGTTAGTACTCCTGTCCGCTTGCATCATCAAAAAATCATTAGTGGCTTTTTTCTGTTCATACAGGCGGTCTAACATATGTAGGCTGTAATTCCAACAGGTGGAAACATTGCATATCAGCCTATGTTGGGGGAGGCTGTTCTGCCGCTGCAACTCGAGGAGGGTGTACTTGGCTTTGTAGGAATAGATTAAGTGCATGCACATTTTCCTGGCCATTTTTAGAATGTATTGCTGATTGGTGGAAGACTTCAGGAACCTTTTGACAACCAGATTGAACATGTACGCCATGCAGGGCGCATGGACCCTCCCTCCTCGGTGCAGCGCTGACACCATGTTCCTCCCATTGTCTGTCACCATGGTTCCGATTTGCAGTTGTCGCGGAGAAAGCCACACAGTGATTTATTCTTGCATGACGCAGAGCAGTTCCTCCCCTGTGGGACTTCGTTCGCCCAGGCAAACCAGGTGTAGAACTGCGTGACACCACTGTGCCCAGCACATGTGGTATGATGGAGCAGCACTTGTGGAGGCTGAGGTGGTGGTGGAGAAGGAGAAGGATGACACGGGCATTGGCGCAGGAGCAGCAGTTTGACAACGTGGAGGAGAAAGTGGTGTGTCCTGTTCAAGTTGTTGGTGTGGTTGGGCGGGAAGCACATTCACCCAGTGGACAGTAAAGGATATTACTGGCCCTTACCGTAGTTACAGCTCCACACGTCTGCGCTGCCGTGCACCTTGGAAGAAACCGATAAGCTCAAGGACTGGCCCACCTTCTGTTCTACATATTTGTGAAGGGCTGGTACTGCCAGTCAGCTTCTGCACCTTAGGATGGCTGGACGCATACAGTTGTCTCTTTGTAATCGCCTCGTTCAACGACTGCTGGCGCCATGCCTAGCGAGGAGCAGGAGCAACAGGACCGGTAGATGATGTCTAAGACAAACAGCTCCCTTTGGCAGAGGTGCTGGAGCCTTGACTGGCTGAAATGGCATGTGTGCCACCAGGTTCTGCTGCTCTTGCTGCAAAGGCATGATGAACCACCACATCTGAGACCCGTTTCTCTCAGGCCATTGGATGGTGACGCTGCATGTGTTGAACTGAGTGCATCTCTGCAGTGAGTGACTACTAACCCTGCTGCCTCGCTGAAACCCTGTGCCACTGCTTACTTGGACCTGCAAAGCAGGTTTTGTACCCCATGGCTCCCATCCTCGCACTGCTGCCACCCTGCTGACTCACGGCTACAGTAGCAACTTGCTGCCGGCTTCGCTGCCTGACGCCCAAGCTGACAACCTCTTCTCCCGACGATAATGATCATCATCATCGAATTGTGTTTCCCTGTCACTGCTTTTCTCCTCAACGGTCTCAGTATGCACAGCCAGACTACTCTCCACATCTCTTCTTTCCCGCCTACTGCACAAAGCAGCTGATGTCTGCCACACCTCTTCACTGCCAAGCAGCTTCTGACTGTCCTCGCTGTATAGTGGCGCTGAGCCCAGACTAACTGGTAGATGAACAGGAGAGAGGCTGCTTGAGGACAGATGAGGGCCGCTGACCTGCTCCTGGGCCATGCCAACTAAGGGTTGTATCTGACGAACCCACAGACTCTTGGCTAGGGTTGTCAGATGTCATTTGGGAGGAAGTGGATGACCTAGTCAACCAATCGGGAACCTGTGGGTTGTTCATCAGCACACTTCATCAGATGACACCGGCAGTTCTGGCCTCAGAGAGTCACCCCTGCTGCGATGTTCCCTTACTATGCTGCGACCTGTGCCTGCTCCACCTGTCACCTCCCTTTCTGAAGTGTTGGTTAATCAACTTATGTTGATTTGACACAAATTTCTTGATATCTACTTTGTCAACAAAAAACACTTTAAATTTGGGGAACACAGAACCACAAAAACTAACACCCTGGACTTTGGGAAAAAATCACTCCAGCAACTATTTAGATTTGATACAGATTTCTTGATATCTACTTTATCAACAAAAAACACTTGACATTTGGGGAATACAGAACCCCAAAAACAGATACCCTGGACTTTGAGAAAAAATCACTCCAGTATGTGGATTTGACACGGATTTCTTGATATCTACTTTATCAACAAAAAACACTTGACATTTGGGGAATACAGAACCACAAAAATGGACATCCTGGACTTTGAGAAAAAATCACTCCAGCAACTATGTGGATTTGACACAGATTTCTCGATATCTACTTTATAAACAAAAAAACACTTTAAATTTGGAGAATACAGAACCCCAAAAACGGACACCCTGGACACCCAAAAAATCACTCCTTCAGCTACTGAGTACAAGCAGCTGGACGCTAGAGACAGCACATGCAGTGTGAAATGACAGGATTGCAAATGGCCGTCTGTTATTATAGGGCTGTGACATCACATAAGCTTGCCGGTCACTGATTGGCTTACATGTCTGCACATATGATCGAGGGTGTTCCTTTCTTCTTCCCAGAGTTCTCTGACGCAGGTAACACATTGTGCTCGCGGCCATTTTGCTAATAAAGATGGAAAAAAAAAGTTTGTTCCCACGAATCACCGTAAACTTCGGATTCGTGCAAAACCGAAGTTTTCCAGAAATTTCAGAATCGATTTGCCCACCTCTAGCTGCTTCATCTGTTAGAGCATAAATCTTAAAGCTTTGTTTGTGTTTTTACACCATGTTCCAAATTATTATGCAAATTATATTTATCTCTGATTTTCCTAAATGGTTGATGAAAATTACTGTCAGTATAATAAAAGTCATCAGTCAGTATAAATTGAATTTTATTGAACAAACCTCCCAATGATAACAGGATATTCTTCCAAATTAAAAAAAACTCAAAATGCACAGTTCCAAATTATTCTGCACAGCAGAGTTTCAAAACATTTTATAGGTTGTAAAGAACTGAAAATGGTCATTTGTTGAATTTGCAGCATTAGGAGGTCACATTCACTGAAATCAAAAGCCATTTCAATCTAAAACATCCTAATAGGCCAAGTTACATATAACATAAGACCCTTCTGCAAACTGAGGTCACATGATGCGTTTGCTTTGTGTTTTAAAACACTTTGCAAATGCATCTGGAAAAACGCATAATCAAATGTGTCATGTGTTTTATAAGTAGTAACTTGTGATTATATTGTCAATCATTGTTACTAATATTTAAAAGGCAAAACACATTTAATTACCTATATAAATTAATGAATAACTTACACATATGCGTTATGGTTATGTGTTTCATCTGATACGCTTATGTTTAAAACACAATGCAATTGCATCATGTGAACCAAATGTTGGAGGGGGTCTATATTAATAAATTTGTGAGTGTATATATATATATATATATATATATATATATGAAGAAGGGATATTTTATATGTGGAGGAGAGTGTTCTCAGCTGTGTTGTGAGGGATATATATTATTTAGGTGCGCAGTGTTGTCATCCAGGTGACTTCATACTGTAAGTGACTGTTGTATTTTTAGGGACGCCGGGTGGAGATATGCTGCACGGGCTCAAGATATCGGGCAGTGAATTCAGCAGTGATATGTCATGGATTGAAGAACCCGGAATAAAGTCCTTACTGATGAAAAAGCTTGTCATCTATAGGGTACTAGATGCCACTTATGACTCTCATAATCTGTAGTAAGTCATGGTAACAGTGAGCCTGCTTGGGGGATGTTAACAATTGTTAGTAAAGTTTTCATCATTTACTTAACAGTGTGTGGGCAATTAAACAGAAGAAGGCTACTAAAGGGGGGGGCAGCATTTAAATTTTGCCTCAGGCAGCAAATATGCTAGAATCGGCCCTGCTCCCCCCCCCCCCCTCATAGATCATAGATCTTTTGCTTGAAGATAAGAGTAGGGAGTAGGGTTAGGTTTAGTGGGCCCAGACATACATGAAAACTAATTTTTCCCTTGTCTTTTTTCCTGATGAGTGACATACAACCCTGGATGGTCCAGATAGACGGAGTAGCGGATGGTTGGTGAATGGTTACATGTAGAGATGAGCGAGCACTAAAATGCTCGGGTACTCGTTATTCGAGACAAACTTTTCCCGATGCTCGAGTGCTCGTTTCGAGTAACGAGCCCCATTGAAGTCAATGGGAGACTCGAGCATTTTTCAAGGGGACCAAGGCTCTGCACAGGGAAGCTTGGCCAAACACCTGGGAACCTCAGAAAAGGATGGAAACACCACGGAAATGGACAGGAAACAGCAGGGGCAGCATGCATGGATGCCTCTGAGGCTGCTTAAATGCACCATTATGCCAAAATTATGGGCAACAGCATGGCCATGACAGAGTGACAGAATGAAGCTAGATAGCATCTAAAACATCCAATAATTGACCCTGACACTATAGGGGACGGCATGCAGAGGCAGCGGCAGCAGCGGAAGGCTAGAGAGTGGCATGGCGACATACCCTAAATGGACTCAGGCTTCAAACCAATGGGTAGCAGAGAGGAACCAAAGGAGGTGAGCAAGAAGCGCTCAAATAATATTGGTACATGATAAAAGTTTGCCAGTATATTTTGTGGATTACACAGCAGGGTGGCGACAAAGTTAACATGGAAGCCATGAAAACAATCCAAAATTCTGCCTGACACAGCTCGTTTGATAAGGGGACGATGTATGGAGGCAGTGAACTAGTAGTAGATTAAAGGTGCTGCAGTTAAAACTATGTTAGTTGGTTCTTGGCATGGAGCTGGCGCTCCGCTGCCAGGCGAGCTTTCGCCAATCCAAGCCCCTGTCTCTAGGCTACTCCCCAAACAGCACTTCTAAGAACCTTTCGGATAAGATCAAGTGTAGTAGCATTCTTATAAGTTTGGGATATGGCGGGTGAGGGGAATGTAAACAGATGCCCAAGAAGCGCTGAAATAATATCCGTAAATGGTAAAAGTTTGCCAGTGTATTTTGTGGATAACACAGCAGGGTGGCGACAAAGTTAACAACTTTGATGTGGAATCCATGAAAACAACCCAAATTTCGGCCTGACAAACCTCGTTTGATAAAGGGACGATGTATGGAGGCAGCTATATGGACGACTTTTGGAGGTAGCAATGGAGACAACGTGTGGAGGCTGCTATGGAGACAATTCAATTTGGATAGTGCCTGTATGTGGCAGTCCAAAAAATTTTTCAAACCAGAGGAGCAGGTAGGTGGCCCTCCAGAAAAATGGAATAGATTGAGTGCCTGTATGTGGCAGTCCAAAAAAGTTTTCAAACCAGAGGAGCAGGTAGGTGGCCCTCCAGAAAAATGGAATAGATTGAGTGCCTGTATGTGGCAGTCCAAAAAAGTTTTTAAACCAGAGGAGCAGGTAGGTGGCCCTCCAGAAAAATGGAATAGATTGAGTGCCTGTATGTGGCAGTCCAAAAAAGTTTTTAAACCAGAGGAGCAGGTAGGTGGCCCTCCAGAAAAATGGAATAGATTGAGTGCCTGTATGTGGCAGTCCCAAAAAATTGTTTAAAACAGAGGACCGGAAAGGTGGCCCTCCAGAAAAATTGAATAGATTGAGTGCCTGTATGTGGCACTCCCAAAAATTGTTTAAAACAGAGGACCGTGTCGGTGGCCCTCCAGAAAAATTAAATGCATAAAGTACTATACCTAGAGCCAGTGGGCCCTGTCAAAAAACAGCCAGTTTCCTCTGCTTTACTGTAGAAAGAGGAGGAGAAGGAGGAAAATGAGGAGGAGGAGGAGTGGATAAATTATTCAGGTTGAGCTTCCTTCACCTGCTGGAGATTTGAAATTAGGAGAAATCCATGCTTTATTCATCTTGATAAGCGTCAGCCTGTCAGCGCTGTCAGTCGACAGGCGTGTACGCTTATCGGTGATGATGCCACCAGCTGCACTGAAAACCCGCTCTGACAAGACGCTAGCGGCAGGGCAGGCAAGAACCTCCAAGGCGTAGAGCGCCAGTTCGTGCCACATGTCCAGCTTTGAAACCCAGTAGTTGTAGGGAGCTGTGTGATCATTTAGGACGATGGTATGGTCAGCTACGTACTCCCTCACCATCTTTCTGTAAAGATCAGCCCTACTCTGCCGAGACTGGGGACAGGTGACAGTGTCTTGCTGGGGTGACATAAAGCTGGCAAAAGCCTTGTAAAGCGTACCCTTGCCAGTGCTGGACAAGCTGCCTGCTCGCCTACTCTCCCTCGCTACTTGTCCCGCAGAACTACGCACTCTGCCGCTAGCGCTGTCAGAAGGGAAATACTGTTTCAGCTTGTGCACCAGGGCCTGCTGGTATTCATGCATTCTCACACTCCTTTCCTCTCCAGGGATGAGAGTGGAAAGATTTTGCTTGTACCGTGGGTCCAGGAGAGTGAACACCCAGTAATCGGTGCTGGAATAAATTCTTTGAACGCGAGGGTCACGGGATAGGCAGCCTAGCATGAAATCTGCCATATGCGCCAGAGTACCAACGCGTAAGAATTCACTCCCCTCACTGGCCTGACTGTCCATTTCCTCCTCCTCCAACTCCTCCAACTCCTCTTCTTCTGCCCATACACGCTCAACAGTGTAGGACTCAACAATGGTCCCCTCTTGTGTCTCGCCAACATTCTCCTCCTCTTCCTCCTCATCCTCCTCCACCTCCACCTCCTCCGATATGCGCTGAGAAACAGACCTGAGGGTGCTTTGGCTATCAACAAGGGAATCTTCTTCCCCTGTCTCTTGTGAGGAGCGCAAAGCTTCCGACTTCATGCTGACCAGAGAGTTTTTCAACAGGCCAAGCAGCGGGATGGTGAGGCTGATGATGGCGGCATCGCCACTGACCATCTGTGTTGACTCCTCAAAGTTACTCAGCACCTGACAGATATCAGACATCCACGTCCACTCCTCATTGTAGACTTGAGGAAGCTGACTGACCTGACTACCAGTTCTGGTGGAAGTTGACATCTGGCAGTCTACAATCGCTCGGCGCTGCTGGTAAACTCTGGATAACATGGTCAGTGTTGAATTCCACCTCGTGGGCACGTCGCACAACAGTCGGTGAGCGGGCAGTTGGAGGCGGCGCTGCGCTGCCCTGAGAGTGGCAGCATCTGTGCTGGACTTCCTGAAATGCGCACAGATGCGGCGCACCTTCGTGAGCAAATCAGACAGATTGGGGTATGTCTTGAGGAAACGCTGAACTATCAGATTTAACACATGGGCCAGGCATGGCACATGTGTCAGTCTGCCGAGTTGCAGAGCCGCCACCAGGTTACGGCCGTTGTCACACACAACCATGCCTGGCTTCAGGTTCAGCGGTGCCAGCCACAGATCAGTCTGCGCCGTGATGCCCTGTAATAGTTCTTGGGCGGTGTGCCTTTTATCGCCTAGGCTCAGCAGTTTGAGCACCGCCTGCTGTCGCTTAGCGACGGCACTGCTGCTGTGCCTAGAGCTACCGACTGATGGCGCCATGCCCACGGATGGTCGTTCGGAGGAGGAGGTGGAGGAGGGGTGGGAGGAGGAGGAGGCATAGTAGGCCTCAAACACCTGGACCGAGGTAGGCCTCGCAATCCTCGGCGTCGGCAGTATATGACCAGCCGCAGGGTCACACTCGGTCCCAGCCTCCACCAAGTTAACCCAATGTGCCGTCAGAGATATATAGTGGCCCTGCCCGGCAGCACTCGTCCACGTGTCCGTGGTCAGGTGGACCTTGTCAGAAACGGCATTGGTCAGGGCACGGATTATGTTGTCTGACACGTGCTGGTGCAGGGCTGGGACGGCACATCGGGAAAAGTAGTGGCGGCTGGGGACCGAATACCGAGGGGCGGCCGCCGCCATGAGGCTGCGAAAGGCCTCGGTCTCTACTAGCCTATAGGGCAGCATCTCCAGGCTTAGCAATCTGGAGATGTGCACATTAAGGGCTTGGGCGTGCGGGTGGGTTGCACTATATTTGCGTTTCCGCTCCAGCGTCTGGGGTATGGAGAGCTGAACGCTGGTGGATGCTGTGGAGGATCGTGGAGGTGACGATGGGGTTTTTGTGGCAGGGTCCTGGGCAGGGGGCTGACTATCAGCTGACACAGGGGAAGGAGCAGTGGTGTGCACGGCCGGAGGTGAACGCGCTTGTTGCCACTGAGTGGGGTGTTTAGCATTCATATGCCTGCGCATACTGGTGGTAGTTAAGCTAGTAGTGGTGGAACCCCTGCTGATCCTGGTTTGGCAAATGTGGCACACCACAGTCCGTCGGTCATCCGGTGTTTCCTTAAAGAACCTCCAGACTTCTGAAAATCTAGCCCTCGCCGCAGGAGCCCTCGCCACGGGAGCTTCACTAGTTGACACATTTGGCGCTGATGCACCAGCTCTGGCCCTGCCTCTCCGTCTGGCCCCACCACTGCCTCTTCCAACCTGTTCTGGTCGAGGACTCTCCTCCGTCTCAGAAGCACTGTGTTCACCCGGCCTCTCAACCCAGCTTGGGTCTGTCACCTCATCATCCTCCGATCCCTCAGTCTGCTCCCCCCTCGGACTTCCTGCCCTGACAACAACTTCCCCACTGTCTGACAACCGTGTCTCCTCATCGTCGGACACCTCTTTACACACTTCTTCCAGTACGTCAACAAGGTCATCATCACCCACAGACTGCGACTGGTGGAAAACCTGGGCATCGGAAAATTGCTCATCAGCAACCGGACAAGTGGTTTGTGACTGTGGGAATGGTCCAGAAAACAGTTCCTCAGAGTATGCCGGTTCAAATGGCAAATTTTGCTGGGAGGGGGCAGACTGGGGGGGGAGGAGGCTGAGGTGCAGGAGCTGGAGGAGTGCCGATTTCGGTGACATGGGTGGACTGCGTGGAAGACTGACTGGTGGACAAATTGCTCGAAGCATTGTCGGCAATCCACGACATCACCTGTTCGCACTGTTCTGGCCTCAACAGTGCTCTACCACGATTCCCAGTAACTTCAGACATGAACCTAGGGAGTGTAGCTCTGCAGCGTTCCCCTGCTCCCTCATAAGCAGGTGGTGTCTCACCCCGCCCAGGACCACGGCCTCTGACCCCTGCAGTAGTTGGACGCCCACGTCCCCGCCCTCGTCCTCTACCCCTAGCCCTCGGGTTAAACATTTTGAAAATGAGAGTTATAACTTGAATTTTTTTTTTAACTTTTTTTTTTTTTTTTTGTTTTTTTTTTGTGTTTTTTAGTTTTTAAAACCAAACGATGCTATCCTATTGCTATGGCTATTTTCTAGCCAAGTATGAAAGCACACTGCTATGCCAGATGAGATGACGCTGAGTTATGAAAAAAATAAACGTAAAATAAAAAAGGAAATGGCAGACTGTGCCTAGTTGAAATACAACCCCGGGCCCTAATAAATTTTCCCACTTCGGTCTTTGCGATGGATATGTGCGTCACTAAAACACAGTGGTCGCAAGTCTGACTCCAAATTGCTCCCAATTTGATAGTAGATGCACTGCAGCAAGTACAGCCACCAGCAGATCAACCAGAAATCAAATATATATAACGCTACTGTAGGCGTAATTAAGACGTTTGTATTCTCCTATGGCTATTTTCTAGCCAAGTATTACAGCACACTACTATGCCAGATGAGATGACGCTGAGTTATGAAAAAAATAAACGTAAAATAAAAAGAAACTGGCAGACTGTGCCTAATTGAAATACAACCCCGGGCCCTAATAAATTTTCCCACTTCGGTCTTTGCGATGGATATGTGCGTCACTAAAACACAGTGGTCGCAAGTCTGACTCCAAATTGCTCCCAATTTGATAGTAGATGCACTGCAGCAAGTACAGCCACCAGCAGATCAACCAGAAATCAAATATATATAACGCTACTGTAGGCGTAATTAAGACGTTTGTATTCTCCTATGGCTATTTTCTAGCCAAGTATTACAGCACACTACTATGCCAGATGAGATGACGCTGAGTTATGAAAAAAATAAACGTAAAATAAAAAGAAACTGGCAGACTGTGCCTAATTGAAATACAACCCCGGGCCCTAATAAATTTTCCCACTTCGGTCTTTGCGATGGATATGTGCGTCACTAAAACACAGTGGTCGCAAGTCTGACTCCAAATTGCTCCCAATTTGATAGTAGATGCACTGCAGCAAGTACAGACACCAGCAGATCAACCAGAAATCAAATATATATAACGCTACTGTAGGCGTAATTAAGACGTTTGTATTCTCCTATGGCTATTTTCTAGCCAAGTATTACAGCACACTACTATGCCAGATGAGATGACGCTGAGTTATGAAAAAAATAAACGTAAAATAAAAAGAAACTGGCAGACTGTGCCTAATTCTACTCAAACCCCTAATAAATTTTCCCACTTTGGTGTTTGAGGTGGATATGTGTGTCACTAAGAGCTAAACACAACGGTAGCAAGTCCCCCTGCTAATTCCTCACAATATGGTACTAGCTGCAAATAAAAAAAAAAAAAAATTATAACGTTATTGTAGCCCTAAGAAGGGCTGTTGGGTTCTTTTAGAATCACTCCTGCCTAACAGTAAGCTAATAGAACACCCTAACGCTTTCCCTGAGCAGCAGCAGCTCTCTCCCTAGCGGCATCCAGACAGAGAATGATCCGAGCAGCGCGGGCAGCGGCTAGTCTATCCCAGGGTCACCTGATCTGGCCAGCCAACCACTGCTATCTACGTGTAAGGGTACCACGTCATGCTGGGTGGAGTGCAGAATCTCCTGGCTTGTGATTGGCTCTGTTTCTGGCCGCCAAAAAGCAAAACGGCGGGAGCTGCCATTTTCTCGAGCGGGCGAAATACTCGTCCGAGCAACGAGCAGTTACGAGTACGCTAATGCTCGATCGAGCATCAAGCTCGGACGAGTATGTTCGCTCATCTCTAGTTACATGTCCCAACAAGGCTGCAATGTTTTGTGCCAGAATCATAGGGAGACAGCTGGTAGGTCCCTTTAGGGTTCCTGAGGGTGTGACAATGACCCCGGAAAAGTACACAGAGTTTCTGACTGCCCACTTTCTTCCATTGTACAAAAAGAAGAAACGTACCTTCCGATGCATAATCATCTTCATGCATGACAAAGATACCTCTGTGTCATTGGCTGCTTTGGGCATAAAAGGAGAGAATCTTATGGTGCGGCCACCATGTTCCCCTGACCTCGACCCTATAGAGAACATTTGGAGCATCTTCAAGAAAAGGATCTATGAGGGTGGGAGGCCGATCACATCAAAATAGCAGCTCTGGGAGGTGATTCTGACATCATGCAAAGAAACTGAAGCAGAAACTCACAAGTTCAATGGATGCAAGAATTGTGTAAGTGATATTAAAGAAGGGTTCCTATGTTACATATAACTTGGACTGTTAGGATGTTTCGGATTGAAATAGCCTTATATTTCAGTGAATGTGACCTCCTAATGCTGCAAATTCAGCAAATGACAATTTTCAGTTCTTTACAACCTATAAAATGTTTTGAAACTCTGCTGTGCAGAATAGTTTGGAACTGTGCATTTTGAGTTTTTTTTTTTAATTTTGAAGAATATCCTGTTATCATTGGGAAGTTTGTTCAATAAAATTAAATTTATACTCTAACGGGTGATGACTTTTATTATTCTGACTGTCATTTTCATCGCCAATTTAGGAAAATCAGAGATAAATATAATTTGCATAATAATTTGAAATGAGGTGTAAAACACAAAGCTATGGTTAACCAGATCTCCAAGACTGCTACTTAACACTACCTACTGTTTGAATGGTCAAAATTCCTGGTAGACTCCCTTGGAAATGCAAAAGAGTGAATTACCGGTAATTTATCTATCCATTTCAGAAATTCCAGTGGCAACACACTAAATAAAGTCAAATAAGGGTCAAAAGTTAAAGAGTAAGAACATAAAAATAAGGAAAAATATTTAGTGGCTTTTCTAACTCTGAAAGCCTTGAGAAAGTTACTAGATTTAGAAACCACTATGCACAAGACCTTGCACTTCATATGCTTTTTTACAGCCTTGGCATAACCTCCAGCTCCTGGACCCTGTAAATGGAAAATCTGTCATGATCTGTCATAACATATGCTATTTACAACTTGGGTTGCACAATGTATTGAAACCTCAGTACTTGTTCGATGCTTTCAAACATGAAACGTTTCAATATTTGGTTATTTTTGGTACTGAAGCATTTCTGCTGTTCTGCAGACTCCAAGCAGCTGTCTGCAGGTGTATCTTCAGAGGAGACATCGAGCAGAGAATCTTTTGTATAGATGTGGCCAGCCAATGGAGGAGCAGGAACCATGTCATCAGGGAAATATCATGAACTGTCCATATATGGTGTTTCTACATCTCCCAAGGGCTTCACATGACACAAGGCTCCAAATTATTTAATGTTAATCCATTAAATATATTTTCCAGATGGGATTTGAACTCACAACCTCTATCCTCTACCTACCATAGAAATACAGAGCCTCTATCCACTACAATATGAGCTTACTGGTTGTCTGTGTGAGGATGTTATCTCGCTAGAGCTTCCATAGAGATACACTGATATATATAGAGATGGATCGTCTCAGAGATCTCATTATACATCACTACATTATCCTTTTTTAAAAATATATATAGTTAATACAGGTAAATTGAATTGATAAAAAAGTATAAGACACAAAATAAATTATACATTTTACATTAACATTACCAGGACAACATTAATAATGCATTAAACGGTCATAAAAAAAAACTAAAGCTCTCCTTGCAAAACGCTGGTTGATCGTTTCATTGGAAACGCATATATGATTGGGCTGAGCCCTGACCCCAGATGGTTGCATTGTATTTCTAAATGCAATATAAACGCCCCATGTGACCACCTCCTTAACATAGAATTCAGATAATTTTTTTCTTGAAAGTATCGTATTGGTATTGGGTATCGTCATACTTCTCAGGGTATTGTTTTGCACTAAAAATTATGGTTTTGGTACAACACAGCAATGTTGTAGAGGAGCTAGTCCCACACTGATACTTCTGCTTTCCCTACTGCTTCACCCCTGTGGATCATCAGATTAACAGACAAAAATTGGGAAATATTATATATCTGTTGCTTATGGCAGAGAAATGAAAGCTGCACTATGATTGTTAGATTTGGTAACAAACTACTGTATGCAGTAGACTTACCAACTGCAATAAAATTTAAGTTTAAAACATCCCTGTCACCAGGAATGTCATTTTGTAATATGTTCCAATAGCCTGTGCTATGCTAATTGTAAAAAATCCTTTGTCAGCTTTCTGAATAATTTCATTAGTGTGGTGAGGCCTTGGTGGGGGGGGGGGGCAGCTGCAGCCTGTGTCTCCTCATGCATATTTCCTCTACTGTTTACTATCCCCCTTCCTCCATTGCCTGCTCAATGCACATGGCAGAAAGTTGGGAGGGGGAGGGAGCTGGATAAGTGTGGATGTGAGGAGACTGACACAGGCATACACAGGCTGCAACTGTTCCCTCCTTAGGGACTCGCAACCTGCTACTGGCAGGGAGTCAGGTAATGTGATATAAACTTATATAGACTACTAAAATGATTCAAAAAGCCAACATTCTTAACATCAGCAAAGCAGAGGCTATTGGAACCTGTCAAAATGACATTACTGGTGACAGGTTCGCTTTAAGACAGTTCCTTAAATTGCCCCAAAATTTTACATTTTGTTCTACTGTATATACATACATATATATATATTAGTCATGAATTAGGAATGAGATATAAGAAACAGGGAACATACAAATCATTCATTCATATAAGGAGCTGATGTTTTCGCCAATGGCACATTAATCTGCCAGTGTTTATGCCTCTTCCCGCAGGAGGACCTGTTTCTGGTCATTGTAGGCCAGCGGTGACACTCAGGACACAAGGGGGGCAGTGGCCATCTGCTGTGTATGTAATTAGGTCTGGAAGTGGCTTTAAACTGAGGAGATTTCTTAACTGTTCAGTCACCACATTTCCTTCCCTGCTAAACCTCTTATTGTGCTGGCATCTTAATAGCAACCTTGACATGCGGTTTTATGATTTTGCATAAATAAAGTTTAATTATTGATAACAACTTTCAAATACACTTTGGGGGATTTTTTTCCCTTTTCTAAGGTGTTTGTTAGCTTTTTTGGCTCTATTTATATGGTATATTTATTGCAGGATGACTGATTTTGATTTGTTTCCGTTCAACTAAATCAAAGTCCAGCCTGCACCCTCTTCTCCCCCATAGCTGTAAGTTCCCTGCATCGGCCAAACTGCAGACGATTAGTGAAGTCCACTCATGTTGCTTTTAGTCCACATATTCCTGATAAAGCTATGGAAAGACAAATAAATACACCAGGTATATAACACACCAATAAATATGAGACTATGATTGCTAGAAACATTTTATTTGGTCTAAGAAATGAAAATGCAGCAGCTTTTAGGGGGAAAACAAGTTGGTGAGGTACGAGCTGGATTGTAAAGTGCATTTCTAACAGATATGTAACTTTTGGAAAATGGCAAAAAGTTACAAACTGAACTAGTCACCATTTTCTGCCTAAACTATGCCCTACAAATTATATAAAAGCTG
Organism: Engystomops pustulosus; assembly: GCF_040894005.1. Classification (NCBI taxonomy): domain Eukaryota; kingdom Metazoa; phylum Chordata; class Amphibia; order Anura; family Leptodactylidae; genus Engystomops; species Engystomops pustulosus. The sequence goes on along the minus strand of NC_092416.1, from coordinate 134,659,699 downwards.
TCAAGAAAAGAAAAGTGTGCACCTCTTTAATATATGCTTAAACTTAAAAAATAAAATAAATACAAATATCTTACATTTTCCGTTGACTTCAATGCAAATTGTAATCCATTGCATTGTAGTCCATTTGTCTACAGCCTTTGATTATATACTTCTGTCTGGTCTTGTTTATATCTCTAGTTCACATTTCAGTTTAGATCTCATTTATTTCAACACGTGTTTGAGCCAAAAATGTCAGTGTGGGTGTCTATTTTTCATCGCTGATTTTGTCCATGTTCGAGTGAAGGTAGTCTAAAGTGTATATAGTATCCCTTAATGTATCTGACGCTATCAGCTATTTCAGTTTATTATCGATTTAAAAAAATAACTATGAATTCATAAAGAAGGAATCTCTGATGTAGTGTTAATTTAGCCTTATTTTCCTCAAGCAATCAAATATGACACAAGAGCAAATATCAATGAATAGTAAAGCCAGGGTGGTCATGGGGTCAAGGAGTGTCACTAATGAGGCATGTGGATGGCAGATGGCCAGGGCTTATACAGGGGCATCAAGGAGACAACGGAATGTCTGGTCCATCACAGTTAAGGATTTTTTTTCTTCTTCAAAGATTTTAATATTTATTCACATTCACATATTTGTTCACAGGCTCTACAGTGAACATGCAGTAGAGATGAAATGAAAGCTGTTGTATCCTGGTACATATATTTCTTTGTGGTAGCATGCATTTTCTTACTCTTTACCTCTTGTGTCAGCCCCTTCATCCTCATAAAATGTAACTCCTTACTCCTATTTTTCCACATGACTGTTTGTACTCTGTAATGTAATATTATATTTGTATATGTCCCCTATGATTTGTAAAGCGCTACGGAATTTGATGTTGCTATATAAATAAAGATCATTATCATTATTACGTTGCGTTTGCATTTTTAAAACGCAATGCTTCATGTGCTTTAATTGAATACATCGGTGTTTGTTGAAATTTGTAAAAAAGCAGTGATCTTGTTCTCCCTGGTGTTTGTGAATGTTATCGCATGTGTTTCAAAACGCAGACCACAAACGCACTCAAAAGACGCAACCGCTTTGAAACACGCACCTCAAAAACACAGATACAATAAACGCAGAGTTAAAGGGGTATTCCCATCTGGGCATTCACATTCAGTTTCACTAATCTTCCATATATAAAAATTTCTTCAATTGGATGTTATTAAAAAAAATGTTCCTGTGTGAAGATAATTTCCTATAAACATAGCCATGTTGTCCCTTAGAAACGAGATGGCTTCCTCGGTTACGCCCACGTCACACTCTGGCAGCAGTGGCCAGACATGCGCTATTGAGCCCTGCCTGACCACCAGGATTCAGCAATCATGACTACGGTACAGGTGTAGGACATGCAGTAACTCCTGGACATTTCATATACAAAACCTTTTTGTTTATCTGTGCAAACTGTCAGGCAGAGGTGGCCGTATCCGAGGAAGCCATCTCGTTTCTAAGGGATAAAATGACTACATTTATGAGAAATTATCTTCACACAAGAACATTTTTTTTAATAACATCTAATTGAAGAAATGTTTACATATGGCAGATTTATCAAACTGAATGTGAATGCCCAGATGAGAATACCCCTTTAAGACACTTTATCCAAAAACCTATTTAAAATGCCAATGTGCAAAACAAGGATGCAAAATCGACATTATAAAAACACGAAAAAAAAAAGAAGAAAAATATTCACTCTATCCGCACTGGTGAAAGGTAAAAACATTTCTGTAGTTTAATAAATCCGACAAAAAAACGTTAAAAGCGACAAAACATCACTAAAAAATGCAAGCGGTGACGCGTTTCGGACAAAACATTGTATTAGGCCGAAACATTGTAAAACACACATTGTAAAACACACCAGCCTTAACGCATAGAAATTTATTTCTATTCTCCTTGTCAGGATAGAGGGTTGTGGATGCTATGGACCACTGCAGACTCAAGCCACAACCTGGGACCGGTCTAAGTGGTACCTGGTTTTCACCAGAGCCCGCCGCAAAGCGGGTTAGACAAGCTGCGGCATGGTACCAGCAGGTCGTTCCTCAGGCGTGACTTGTCTGCAGTGGCAGCTAAGGTTGAGGTACAGTCGAGGTCAGGTCCAGGCACAGGGTCAGGGCAGGCGGCAGAGATGCAACGTCAGAGTCCAATCCAGGGTCAGCAACAGGAGGTCCAAGCAGATGGGTACGGGAACAAGGCACACAGGACAGCAGCACGGAGGAACACTGGTACACAGGACGGCAGCACGGAGGAACACTGATACACGGGAACACAGAGGAGCTCAGGTAACACAGGAATACGGAGGGACTCAGGAACAAAGGAGACACAGGAACGCAGGAGACACAGGAACGCAGGTGAATCGCAGAAGAGATTTTTCTCTCAGGCTGTGAGGCCCAAAGATCCGGCAAGGCTTGCAGGAAGAGGCAGGCTTATGTTAGGCCAATTAATGGCGCGCTGCCCCTTTAAATCCGGAGAAGCTGCCGCGACAGTCTGTTCACTAGATGTAACATTATGTCAGCAGTAGAGATATGTGTCTTATTCATACCTCAAAGTGTTGATCCAGGAAATCCCTTTACACTTAAAACATTGTATTACTCCTTGTAGAAATACCTGCACTAATTTCTTTAAAAATGGCAGTATAATGACTCTTATTTCAGCCCACATACAGTTCTTTATTCATCCTCATGGCTTTTTATAGTAAGAAGTAGCTATCAGAGTTTGTTTCACTTCTCACCTGTTGCTATAGCAACTCCCTGAACGGCCGTTCAATCCTAGGGTGTCTTTTGGGATCTACCCCCGCCTTCCTTCCTTAGTTACCCTTAATTAGTCCAAATTAGCAGTATGCGAGGCGGCTCCCTGCCAGTGGTTAGGGTCCCTGCTCACCCACAAGAAACATAGCACCTGTGATTTGAGTAAAACAGCTGAAATGAAAAAGAAACTTGAAATGATAACACAGAAGAAATTCTGATATTTTCTACTGTAAACATGTAGTATTTAAAAAGAACTCTACGTGTGAGCTCCCTGTAAGGCTGCATTCACACAGCCGTTCAAAAACGGGCGTATATAGGTCCAGAATACGTTTCCATTCATTCCTATGGGAGATACGGTCATACAAAGAATTGCTGTATTTGTCACCGTACCGGTGGGGAGGGGTGGATTGTCCTGTGAGTCAGAAGCAACATGGCTTATGTGCAGATGGAGAGGCTTGTGGCTCTGGTGCATGGGAACCCTATCGTATGGGATAAGAGGATGGAAGTGCAACACCCTCGCCGATGCAAGGCAGAGGAGTGGTTGCGAATACGTCCCACCATGTAGCTTGCAGCCTGTGTAGGGTCTGATTAGCCTCACAGCATGTCACTACATAACACAGATGAACTCTGCAGTGGTAAATCCTGCCTGGTAAGGCAGGAGTTAATTGCTTTATGTGATGTCATATGTGTCAGCCAATCACAGGTGTTATACTTTGTCTCTGTGAGCTGAGCTGTGAGCTGAGATGTAATTGGAGGAGTAGCCACCGCCTGACCAGGGGAGTAACAAGATCCCTGGAAACTTCCAGAAGAAGTTAGTCCTCTCTCAGAAGAGAGTGCAGTGTGAGGAGAGAGTTCACTCTCTCAGATTAGAGACTCAGAGGAGTCAGTGCAGCTAGCACCCCAGACCAAGAGCAGGTGAGCCTAGCCCCTGCCTGAAGAGTGAAACTAATAGCTAAGAGTTAGTGAGAAAAGGGGTATCATCCTACCTTTAAGGGTGATACCTGAAGCACTCCAGGATAAAGCTGAATCCTCCTATTAGGACACAGCTACCTCCCAGCCTGCCCTCTGCATCCAGGCTGGCGATCTACCTCCTGTGGCTTCCTCCAACTTGCATCTCAGCACTCCACTATTCTGTTAAAGGCACGTTGCTGCGGTTCCTGTCGGTTCCAATAAAGAACTGTAAGTTGTTTTGTTCAACCTCTGCCTCCGTCTGGTCCCTGCTACTACAACTGCCATCATCACGGGCACCCTGTCCACCACACAGAGACTCATACTCTAGACACCAAAGGGTTGCCCCAGGGAGATCCGCTATAGCAGCCTCTCCCTCATCATTTCTTGCCAACACCACCCTGCTGGAGACCTGCCAGGCTGTAGGACAGCCCTCCGGTTCCCCATACCAAGCACCGTGACACTAGCGTGCCTAGGCCGCAACCGCCAGCCACTCAGGTACTGCGGGCCCCGGCTGACTCCAGGCCCCGAGAAAAGGCTAGGCCCTGGTGGGGGATGTTGCAGAAGGTTTCCACGACCGCGCCCTCAAGCACAAAAAGTGGGAGAAGATAACAGCAATAATTTTGCCGGACGAATGGGCTACCAGCAATACCAGGGAACATGCATCTCTTGGTGAGTGTTAATTACCCTACCCTGCAGCCATGTTCATACCACACCCCTGCTGATCACTGCAGCCATGCCCATACCCTTCCCCTGCGGACATTTATAACTCATAATCCCAGCCGCCATGTGCCCTGTATCATCCCTGCACAGGGCCGGGTTAAGGGTGGTGTTTTTGGAAGTATATAGCCGTCAGCCCCATGTAGTATATAGCCTGTCAGCCCCCTGTAGTATAAAGCCTGCCAGACCCTGTAGTATATAGCCTGCACCCCCCCCCCCCCGTAGAATACAGCCACCAGCCCCCTGTAGAATACAGCCACTAGCCCCCTGTAGAATTTAGCCGCCAGTCCCCTGTAGGAAATGGCCACAAAATGATAAACTTCATACTTGCCTCACCTTTCCTTTCAGTGATCCCACAACGCTGCAGGCTCTTCCTCGCTCTTCGGGCAGCCGCCGGCCACTGAAGACACAGCTGCCATCGCTGGGGGAGATCACCGATGTTTTGGCAGCAGCATGTAGTGATCGGACGTCGACAGTGTGACGTCATCACTCCCCGCCGCCAAAACAGTGCATCAGCGATCTCCCTCAGCAATGGCAGCTGTGTCTCACCCCTATGTGCGATGCGGGCAGCCACGGGCTGAGCTGAATCGCTCACTGTCGGAAACTGGCGGCGCCCCCTTAAAAAGTGAAAGTGGTGGCTCGAGGCCCTGCCTCTGCAGCCATGTGCCCTGTATCACCCCTGCAGCCATCAGGCCTGTATCACCCCTGCAGCCATCAGGCCAGTATCACCCCTGCAGTCATCAAGCCTGTATCACCCCTGCAGCCACCAGGCCTGTATCACCCCTGCAGCCATCAGGCCTGTATCACCCCTGCAGCCATGTGGCCTTTGTCACCCCTGCAGCCATCAGGCCTGTATCAGCCCTGCAGCCATGTGCCCTGTATCACCCCTGCAGCCATCATGCCTGTATCTTCTTATTACTATTCTGTATGATTGCTTGAAACTGGAAATTTTTCAAATTTCTAAAAATGTTTTCTTTTGTTAATAGTAAAAAAGGTCTCCACGCGCTGGGTCTCAAGAGGGAAAAATCGGAGAAAGGGCAGAGTGGCAGTGGGAAACTGCACAAGAAACCATATACTAGTTTCTTGCGTTTTTAGATCCGGTGATGGACGTTGGAGAGTAAGTTATCAAAATATATTTTTACTTTAAAGCATTAGTAATAAAAGAATTGTAAGTTCTTGTGTCCTCAGAATTGTAGTTGCATCAATGCAATCTAGAATATGTGAACAAATTTTAAAGTTAATTTTTTTTTTCTAGGACTGCAGATAATCTAGAGGAATCTCCCTCTACTCAGACTGGGGAAGATGTGGTGGAGCAGGCCTTTGAGGAGCAGCCAGAGGATCTATCCCCACAGTCACCCACACCTCAACCTCCAACTCCACCGATGCGTTCCGATAGAAAGAGGCAGCCGGCAGCGTCAACTATCAGTGTTGTTGCAGAGATGGAGGTCCCCTATCAATTGAGATACCCTGTCACGGCCCCTGTCATCCATGGCCCCTACAAAGGCTCTTCAGACATGGCTCCTCATAGCCAATCATCTGCAGGGCCATACACTAGAGAGCTGTATGACCTATAGATACAGCATTTCTATTTGTATATAGTGTTCATTAAAAAAAACACTGTTTTCCAAGTTTTCTTTCTTTATTCTTCACACTGTCCACTACCATCCTGTACTTTTTAAAATGCTTAATGACCACAAGGTTCAAACACTGCATGCAAAAGAGACAGATGGGTACAGGGAAGTAGGTTTGCACCCCTCTGGCTCTTTTTCGTTAACTCTATAATTCGTTCACCATCAAAATCAAGCATGGACAAACCAGGTACGCTTGCTCATAGATATGAGCACCTTGACTGTGGTAATCTTCTTATATTTGTTATAACGCCTCCTTGTAGGTGTTACCAATACCCTTCCATGCTGTAGTTTTTTTTTAAATATCTCACTCACACCTCCTTTACTTGCTCCTTTACTTACTCCTTTTTTACAATTTGCAAATGTGCTTGAGGAACTCCAATCTCCATTAACAGTTATGATACCTGGAGCCCCACATGCACATTTGGATTATATTCTAAATATTAGGACCAAATAAGCTAAAAGAAGAACAGATATTGCAACATTTTTAAAACATTTTTTGAAGATTATTACATCCAAATTCAAACGCAAACATAACCATACATCCACATTGCTAATGTCTTTGAAAAAAAACACATGACATAGTATTGTGTATCTAATTTTATTAAAAATAAAAAAAGAATTGATGAGGCCGTACTCCTTTGACTCATTTTTCAATGTCCAATGGCCAAAAAGCAACAATTCAAAAATAGGAAGTAAGTAGTAAGCTCAAAACCCGCGTCAAGGGGCCCCATCTCGCATCCCTACACTAAACTACAAAAACAAAAAAGGTTCTAAATGAAAAAAAACACTAAGTCCAGAGCCTCAATGTCCACTAATAGCATCCATCTGCCAGGGAACAGCACCCTCCAAAGAAACGAAGTAGGAGGCAAACTGCTCGCGAACAAACAGTCCAGGTCGTCCTTGGATAGTGTTGTCCAGGGGAAAGATGCTGTTGGATGTTGCCCCTCCAGTTCACCATCTGAAGCACCATCGTGGACCTGAATGAAGTTGTGCAGAATAACGCAGGCTTGCACTACCTTCTTAATGTTGTCCAGATTCATCTGAATAGAACTATGTAGAACTCGCCACTTGCTGCAAAGAATCCCAAAGGCACACTCCACATACCGATAGCTGAAAATGTGCCTCCGTTCATCCAAAACACGGTGAGGGAATGGCCGCAACACCTTCATCAGCGACGATAACAAATGGTGCAGGAGGTCCAGTAGATCCAGGTAGACATCTCAGCTCGGGCAGGGTCAGCTGGTTGGAGTGAAGCCGTTCACCCATTCTGGAAGCCCTGAAGACCGCTGCATCAGCAGAACTTCCATAGGCCCCAATATCAACAATTATAAACTTAGTCACTTAGTCACTGTCAGCCAAAGCCAACAAAACCACAGAAAAATAATGTTTATAATTGAAGAATTGGGACCCTGAGTGAGCCGGCTTCTTCACATGTATGTGTTTCCCATCCAGCGCCCCGATACAATTTGGAAACTGTTCTGAGTCCAGGAAACCATCAGAAATCCGGATCCAGTCTCTTAGTTGCTCCCATATTACTTTGCAAGTCACTCTCACGATCATTGAAATGGTGGAAACGCCCAGCAGCAAACGAGTTCCCAGTGGCAAGAAACCTAAAACAAAAAAAATACATTTAATATTTAAAGAGACAGTCCAACTTGAAATAATGAAATGTATATACTTGAAAAAAACTTACCGCAGTGTCACGATGAGCCGTTCCTCTGGTGTCCGGCAAAAGACGATCAAATGAAGTCACAGTACGAAAATAGTTGTGAAACTTGTCCAGATGCTACCACAGGTCAGCGTACAAGTTCATGAAGTGACCCCTCCTAGGCCGCTCTATGGGATGGGAGTCCAGAAAACCATCAGAAATCCGGATCCAGTCTTCAGCAGTTGGCACAGGCATCACCACAGCTCTTAGTCGCTCCCATATCACTTCGCAGGTCGCTCTCACGATCATTGAAATGGTGGAAACGCCCAGCAAAAACTCATAATGCAGCGAAGAAAAGAGTTCCCAGTTGCAAGAAACGTAAAACAAAAAAAAACACATTTAAAATTTAAAGAGACAGTCCAACTTGAAATAATGAAATGTACAATTTGAAAAAACTTACTGCAGTGTCACGATGAGCCGTTCCTCTGGAGTCACAAACAGCCTCATGTTGGTATCCTGAGCCCCAGAGCCCCGATTGCAGGTCCACCAAAAGACGATTAAATGAAGTCACAGTCATCCGGACATAGTTGTGAAACTTGTCCGGATGCTGCCGCAGGTCAGCTTACAAGTTCGTGAAGTGACCACTCCTCCGCCGCTCAATGGGATGAACCCAAAACCGCTTAGTCGACTGCGGCTCCTCCTCACGCATTGCAGAACTCCTTCGGAGAAACCGCAGAACAACCCAGTCCAGGAGCAGATTGTCTGTGGGATTGTACGCCATCTAAAGAGACAAGAAGCACCAGAAACCAGAGCCATAAGCAACAATGGAGACTAACCTCGCTCTCAGAAAAGTCAAAATGGAGTCTGGGCTGGTCAGGTGACCAAATTTGGGGATGGGCAAGTTTCTGTCATCATTTTGTCATTTGTCATTATTTGCTAACCCACTGTATTTTATATGGACACGTTACAGATACGGTGTCATGTGGTGCAATACGTGCGCATACGGCTTAAAAATGGTATATATATGGGCACGTACGCCAGAATGATATAGAACGTGAAAATTCATACGGCCATGTGAATACATCCTAAGGAGAAGGGGCTTAGGAAGTGAGAAGACAACTTTAAGGGCGTGGCTACACGGTGCATATTGGTTTCATTTTCATTGTGTTTTAAAACTCATTGCAACAGCTGAGGAGAGGTGATTTGCCATATTACATTACTGTTAACATTTGCGTTTACAAAAGCATCGTAAAAGTGATGTTAATGCATGCGTTAGCAAGACATTAACACAAATGTAAACAGTAATGTAATTAGGCAAATCACCTCTCCTCAGCTGTTGTAATGCGTTTCAAATGCAATGAAAAGCCAACTTGTGAATGTGCCCTAAAGGAAATCTATCATCAAAATCCATCATGATAAACCAGGGACACTTACTCATAGATCCAGGCACCATGACTGTGGTAATCTTCTTATTAGGGCCAAGACAGGACATTTTTGAGTCCTAGGCGGGATCGACCGTAGCATCCCCCATCAATAAAATGTAGCACCATGACAATGCCACCATACCCAGCCCTCAGCCCCAGAAATATTGCATTAATAATAGCTACAATGAGACACATCACATTTATATGAGGTCTCATGTGCATGAATGTTGGGGGCGGGCCTCGGCAATCAGAACCCTGTGTCTTGCATTAAAACAATGCAAGACACTGGGGGACATTTACTTAAAGTGTCGGTGTCTGCATTGGCTTTGTTACCGACCTGCTCTCGGAAAGAAGACACACATTTAATATTGTAGAGCTGTGCAGAGACGTTTCTGGCGCCGAGACCATTTTCTGTCCCCGAGACCATTTTCTGTCCCTGGGACCAAAATCTGTCCCGAGCACCAGAAATGTGTCCAACAGTCCCTGCTAGAACAGTTTTCTTTTGGTCTACTTTCCGCCAGTTTACAGCGCCCAAAAATGGCTGTGACACATATTAATTCTGTCTGAGTTTCCACTCCGCCAAAGCCACGCCCCTTTTCGGAGAAGAGTCGGAGCAGACGGAAAAAGGCATTTTTTCTGTCCCCGACAGCTAATAAATAGGTCTGAGAGCAGAAGATGTGGTGAGAGCGCCACAAAACTGGCGGAAACACCATAGTAAATGTCCCCCACTGGGTTCTGGTTGCTGGTTTCCATAGAAACACATACGCGATTGGGCTGCTGTACCTGTACCTAGCACTACATGTGACCGCAACCTCAAGCTAAAACCAATAATATCACATACAGTATACTAAGAAACAACCAGAATGTTTCTCAAAATTGATATGAACTTAAAGGGGTTGTCTGTGCTATAAGTTATTTTAAATATATCTGGTTCTTGGGGGAAAGAAAATTATAAAAAGCTACTGTCACCAGTGACTTCTGTTTGCATATACCAAAGTCAACAATGATGTCACATCGATAGCCTGCTACTGCCTGAAACTCCTGGTGTAGTAGGTGTGTGGCTATGGACCCGTATCACTGCCAGTCTCGATATATAAACACTGGCAGGTGGTGACGACCGGGAGGACTGGATGGTGAGTATCTGTTGTTTATTATTATTTTATTACACAACGCCAGAGCCATATATATGTCATCCTCTTCTCAAAAAGTGACAAAAAGATTCACGGGCAGCTGGGAGATTGTCCCAGATATTCCCTCCAGGTCCCACCCTGGCTGGGGTTGTCCAAGCTCTGTGTCCCACCTAGTATACTTTCAAAGCCAGTACTGAATGACTTCTAAAGAAATCAGGCAGGGAATCCTTTTGTCGGGTTAGCACCTGAGCAGGGACTATCACCATCTGTCCATATATGGTGTCTACATCTCCTAGGGCTTCCCCAGAGCAGACATCGGGCAGGGAATTGCAACATCCCTCACCGGGGCCTAGCCTTGTATTGGGGCCTGGAGTCAGCCGGGGCCCGCAGTACCTGAGTGGCTGGCGGTTGTGGCCTAGGCACGCTAGTTTCACGGTGCTTGGTATGGGGAACCAGAGGGCTGTCCTACAGCCTGGCAGGTCTCCAGCAGGGTGGTGTTGGCAAGAAATGATGAGGGAGAGGCTGCTATAGCGGTTCTCCCTGGGGCAACCCTTTGGGGTCTGGAGTATGAGTCCCTGTGTAGTGGATAGGGTGCCCGTGATGGTGACAGGCGTAGTAGCAGGGACCAGACGGAGGCAGACATTGAACAAAAATAACTTACAGTTCTTTATTAGAACCAACAGGAACATTAGCAACGTGCCTTAACAGGATGGTGGAATGCTGGAGATGTAGTTGGAGGGAGCCACAGGATGTAGATCACCAGCCTGGATGCAAAGGGCAGGCTGGAAGATAGCTGTGTCCTGGAAGGATGCTTCAGCTTTATCTTGGATTGCTTCAGGTATCACCCTTAAAGGTAGGATGATACCCCTTTCCTCACTCACTAACTCACTACACTCAGGTAGGGGCTAGGCTCACCTGCTCTTGTCTGGTGTGCTGGCTGCACAGACTTGCTGAGCTGAACTGAGCTGAGTCAGCTCTAGCCTAAGACAGACTTCACTGGATTCCTTCCAGTCTTCTTCTGCTTCTAGAAGTTTCCTGACCAAGGGTTTTGTTACTCCCACTGGTCAGGTGGTGGCTACTCCTCCAATTACATCTCAGCTCACAGAAACAGAGTGTAACACATGTGATCGGCTGATACATATGACATCACACAAAACACTTAGTCCTGCCTTACCAGGCAGGTTCTACCACTGCAGTGTCCCCCTGTGTTATCTAGGGACTATGTAGTGACATGCTGTGGGGCCGATCAGACCCTACACAGGCTGCAAGCTACATGGTGGGACGTATTCGCAACCACTCTTCTGCCTTGCATCGGCGAGGGTGTTGCAGAATCCTTTTGAGAGATGTGTCAGGGAGATATCACCATCTGTCCATATATGGTCTCCATACCTCCCTGGGCTTCCCCAGGCACAAGGTCTCTATTTAATTCAATTAAATAAATGTTTGAACCAAGAACCTACAGACTCCACCTACCATAGAGACACAGAGCCTCTAACCACTATGATATGGACTTGACTAGATAATGGTTGTCTATAAGTGGATTTTTGTAACTAAGAGCTTTACTGTTACACTGTGACATAGACTTAATGCACTAGTATATAGAGAGGGATCTTCTCAGAGATTATTATTGTAATTATTGAGACAATTAATATTATTACTTTTATTATTATGGAGACAATTATTATTATGATGATGATTATTACTATTAATAATAATAGTCTCCATAGTAATAATAATAATAATAATAATAATAATAATCGTCTCAATAATTACAATAATAATCTCTGAGAAGATGTATCTCTATACTAGTGCATAGAAACTGTGTCACAGTGTAACAGTAAAGCTCTTAGTTGCATAAAATCCTCCCATGAATAACCACTAAGCCTATAGCCTAGTGGATAGAGGCTCTCTATCTCCATGGCAGGTGAAATGTGAAGGTTCTGGGTTTAGATCCCACCATGGGCATAAATTTAATATTATTATTGAGAGAATGATTATTATTATGATGTTATGGTAAAAATTTGGGCGTGGCCAGGGTGTGATTAGGGGTGTGGCTCAGGTGGGATTGCCACGCGTGCCGCTGTTTTGTCCCTCTTTCTCTTCCAAAAATGTTGGGAGGTATGTTTTACCCACTGACAACAAACGCACTCCCCTTCCCTCACTGACAACACAAACACACACACCCTCTGACAACACACAAGCAGCCCCTCTATCAAACCCCTACTCCACTGATAACACACAGCCCTCACAAACTAAAAACAAGCTTCCCCTCCCCCTTCCACTGACAACACAAAAGCTCCCCCTCACTAACGAGACACTACCCTTAACCCACTAACAACAGACACACTCCTCTCTCCCTCATTGACAACACAGACAACCCAACCTCACACAGAGACTAAACTCATGTCACTTATGTCTTGTTTCCTGCTCTCCATGCTGTTTCTCCCAGTAAGCAGCACATGCTGTGGGGACAAGGTCTGTTGTAGATTACAAGAGAGGTAGTCTTCTTATATTTGTATTTATGACCTCTTTCCTTCTAAAATCAACTATTAAAATGATGCTAATGACCCTGAGGACCTGCCTTAGCACCTCTGTGATTTTGCTTTACAGACTGTTATACTGTCTTAGCCTTCCCTCTGTTCCTTTCAGGACCGTGAGTATTTCCTGCTTTAGAGCTGCTCATAGCAACTGCAGAGAAGGAAACATAGGTGCTTATTATTATTTCACAACAAAAATTAATGAGTGTGTAGTACAATGAGAGACTGCTGGGAGGGGTATTATAAGACTGGGGGGTTACAGAAAAGAAGCTATTAATAGTCAAAGTAGAAGATAAGAATTAAATACAGCATTGGGGCCACAATGGGCTGCATGCACTGTTTATTTCACATGAGGTATTTTGATCAAGGTGTGAATGTAGCAAGGCATGATTGTATGATAAAAATCTCACCCTGGATACTCCCGTACCTCCCAACTTTTGGGCAAGAAAAAGAGGGACAAATGCCCATTTCCCCACCTGCAAGCATACTATAATATCGACCTTAATAATCCACACATAGTATAATGCATTCTTACTGTGGCCAACCCCACTATGAACCCATATAATACCCTTTAATGCAACTCTGCAACAAATAAAACATAAAAAACCCTCTTTAATTTTATCCTCCCTTTACATTTGGTTTTCCACTTTCTCTTTATCTCCCCAAAGTTATACATAATACTATCTGTACTCTTACCCCCACTCCTTCTCACATGTTGTGGCCCCTGTCCTCTATCCCCCTCATATTGTGGCCTCCTGTCCTCTACCCCCCTCATATTGTGGCCTCCTGTCCTCTATACTCCTTTTACTGTGGCCCCCTGTCCTCCATTCTCCCTCAAAATGTGACCTCCTGGCCTCCAGGATCCCCTACCTGTGGCCTCCTGTCTTCCAGCCTCCCTCATATTGTGGCCTCCTGTCCTCCAAGATCCTCTACCTGTGGCCTCCTGTCCTTCAACCTCCTCCTGTAGCATTCTGTCCTCCAGCCTCCTCCTGTAGCCTCCTGTCCTCAAGCCTCCTGCTGTCCTCCAGCCTCCTTCTGCAGCCCCTGTCCTCTAGCCTCCTCCGCCAACCCCCTGTCTCCTCCTGTGGCCTCCAGCCCTCTATCCTTCTCTTCCTGTTAATTACGCTGTCATTTTCCCCGCAGCAATTACCTTTTCTCCCAGGCTCTGGCTGTAACTCCTGGATGGGTCGGCAAGGCCGAGGTGCGGAGCTACTTCCGCACATGACTCCTTTAGACATGTGAGGAGGAAGCAGAGGCTGATCCCACCTCCTCCTGGCTCCAATGCTACGGCTGCTCTTCAGCTCTAATATATGGGACCAGAAGGCCCCGGGACATATCGGGGGAGAGAGGGGCAGCTTGGGACAATCTTCAGCCATCTGGGATGACGGGACAGTGGCTGAAAATCGGGACTCCCCCCCCCCCCCCCCAATGGATGTGTGAGCGGTATGGATACTCCCTCACACCTACCCAATGTCTGCAGCCTTGAGTACAAAGTACTCTTTCAGTACTTTGACTTGAGACCACCATGTCTCCGATCACATTCCACCTGCCAACTTTCCTTTCACAAAAGAGAGGTCCATCCCTCACAGACATGGTCCATGCTGCAATGAGACATGACCGGAACATTCCGTATCTATGATGCTGGGTCTGCCATCCTGTTCCACACCCAAATAGCCTGCTTGGATCATAATCTGCTGCACTAACTATAGTATCATGTGGAATCATGGTAATAACTAAAGGTTTGGATACATTTTCCTAGGCCATGCCTTATGGGTTGCCACAATGAATTGGTTTGAAGTATTATATAACATCATTTGGGCAGCTCAGCTGAAGATCAACATTGATCATATTAGACCTTTGCTGTAATTAGTCTTGTCAATGTAATTGCTTATTGATTACAATGGGTAATCACTTGCACCTCAGTCAATAAGTTGCATAGGTTTGAAAATGATCTTAAACATAAGTAGATGATAAAATACCAGACTAGAAAAGCAATAACTCGTCAGTAAAACTGAAATGTCCCCTGTAAGATTTCATGCAACCATGATTATATTCTGTGAGGTATTGGTTTAATTTCCTACCTTCATTCATGCTGCCATAATGATCTGATAACATTTATATAGACTGCAGCCACCAATAGAGGGAGCCGACTGCACAAGGATTCATTGGGGGAGATTTACTATGTACTGGCAATGATATCTCTGTCCCTCTGGCACCGCCAGATACATCAAGAAGCTCTGGTTAAAGCCAAACCAGTATATATATTCCACAAGGAACAGATTCCCAACTGTAGACAGCTCTGTTTCAATGTGGCATCTCTTCAGTACAGTGCAGGACACTGGTTTAGCTGAGTGACATGCTTTTCACTAGAATTAGGAAGTGGCTATAAATCTCCACATGCCATAAGAAGAAGTCTGAGGCTATCTGCACACGCTGCAGATTTTATGTGATTGGAAAAAAGTAATGTAGACTATGTTTATTTCTGCACAGAAATTATCAAGTCTATGGGAGAGTGAAAATCTGCAACAAATCTGCATCAAGTCCGCATCATATCAGCACCATGATGCAGATCCACGGGATAGGGCCTAATTTGCTGCTCAGTGCGGGTGTCAGTGCTGAGATTGTGAAAACGAAGGGTCCTTGTCGCTCCTGGGGATTAATGGAGCAGACGGACGCGCATGACTGTTCTGCTCCATTAATCTCTATGGAGCTGACGGAAATTGCTTATTGATTACAATGGGTAATCACTTTGTAATCAGGATAGGGCCTAACTTTCCTTTGTGGGAAAACCCCTTTAAAGGTATATTGCCATTTTGTCAAATTAATGTTATTGTTTGTATGATGAAAAATTATACAATTTCCCAATCAACTTTCTGTATCAATTCCTCACAGTTTTCTAGACCTCAGTTTGCTGTCCTTCTATAGGAAGCTTCTATGTTTACTTCCTGTGGATTTCCTGGTCACACAGGTGCACAGCTCATTACAATCACAGAGAGTAATCAGAGCTGTGTGATATAACGAGCCGTGCACCTGTGTGACCATGGTCAGATTTCTCTCCACTGGAAGTAAACATAGAAGCTTCCCATAGAAGGACAGCAAGCAGAGTTCTAGAAAACCGAGAGGTATTGATGCAGAAATTATACTGGAAAATTGTATAACTTACCTTAATTCAAACAATAAAACTTATATGCTGAAATGGGACTACCCCTTTAAGCTTCCAGAAATGAATGCTTGATGTTAAACGGGCTGCTTAAAAAGGTAGCTAAAGAGGTATTGTTTTCCTTAACCCATCCTGGAAAACGTATTTGATTATTTTGCCAGAATCCCCTAGTGGAGCATCAATAGCTATAAGTGCCCCCTGCACTTGGAAACGCATTGCTAGTGCTGCGCAACTGCAGTGTGTGACTGCACCCTCAGTCTCTGTGAGGAGTTACTCTTTCTGACTCTCTAAATGTGGGACAGTCCTAAAAAATAGGGAATTGCTAGCAAGTACGACATCCAATCTCAGCTGAGCAAACATATTAAGGGCGAACTGGGCTGGGGAGGTGCCAACTTAATCCTAACCGCAATGAAGCTTTTTTGGATTTCATTTGGCTAGAAGATCTGTGATGACATCACAGGCCAAAATGTGCAGATGCAGTTTCCTAATAGATATAAAGGACCTGCAATGATTATTGCAGGTCCTATAGATACAACTGTAAATGTGCATTTGTAGAATGAAAGGGGAGGACTGTGAAGGAGAAAGATAGAGGTAGGGTGGTGAAAGAAGGGGACATGTTTGTTCAAACTGTGGAGAGGAGGACGTGAGAGTTCAAATTGGAGAAGGTTATGAGGTACAGGCTAGTTAAAGAGCAGAACAAGAGGGCGCAGTCTGGAGAAAGAGGAGATCATGGGGTAAGTTAAAGAGGCGAGCATACCCACTCTGTTTGTTCATAGTTGTTCATGTCTTTGACAAAAAGGCAATACATCTTATTAAATCATAACATGGGGTACAGAATGGAAAAAGAGAGGGACATGGGGTTGTACACTTTGTGGAAGGAATGGTACATGTTGGTACAGACTGTGTGAGAAGAAGAGTTGCGTGGGGTTGCAGGCCTGCCTTTGATGCCCTAAATATAGAGAAACTGTAAACTCAGATTCTTTCTTCCTTAAGGGAAATATACCACCAGGATTAAGGATTGTAAACCAAGCACGCTTACATGCTGATGTGTGCCATCTTTTGTGTGCCCCCAAGTTGTTAATTGAACCCAAAACACAAAAGTCTTTTCAAAAAAAAGAAAAAAAAAAAAACAAAACAAGGGCACAAGGATCTAAAAGAAGAATGGATCGTGCCAGAGGGGGCACACACCAGTACGTAATCCATGTTTAGAATCCTGCACTCAGCTCCTGCCAGCTATTTGTTGTCTTTGGTTTGGGCATCGGCAGTGCAGGAGGTCACTAGGTACTGTATTAAGAAATATGGCTAGTAACTCATTACTTACAAAGACCATCAGTGCCCACTGGGGGAATCTGGCAGTAAATGTTCCCATATTTGCTTATAGGGGATGACTGACAGGCTGTTCTAGGATAAGCCAGAGGGAAGAAGTCTGCAGACATTTCTTTGGTGCCTGATTGTCATGCATCTACGCTTTCTGTGAAACACAAAGACATCTGTCTTTATTCTTATTTAATTCTACCCATGATCAGAGCATCAGAATCTGCTGCCATGTTCCATATAACCTCTTATCTAGCAATGGCACTATCAATAGGAATTGGTTGTATGGTGTGTGGGGAGAAGAAGTGTTGGGGGGGGGGAGGGCTGAATTTAATTTTTATATTCTGGCTAGATAACCTACATGGCTTGTAAGCACCCAACACCCATATATGCCCTCGTTGACCCTCCCCCCTTTCCAACTTTAGTTAACCCAAAGCTGTTGGCAGAATGCAGAGGGGTGACTGGTGGATTGGGAGGTCAACAGGGAAATACAGAAAGAATATGTCAGGTGCCAACAAACTATTTGGTTTAGTCCGACTGCTTAAATAAAGGTCCAGGGTGCTCAGCCCCTTAGAATGATAACTGTATATGTCTGTGGCCAGCTGATGGGTCCTTTTATCACTGTCAGGAAATACAGGGAAACATTTGTGAGTCATTGTCTGTGAGCTGGTTGTTAAAAATTTTCACCATGTGAGATACTGGCCTCAGATTACCTCACATATTTGCAGTGAGTGCGCTGAAGAATAGTTCTGCTATTAATGGATGTTTATGTAAAGTTCTTACAAGGATTACTTCTATGTCTCCGAGAAGTGATTCTAACTTGCAGAAAATTGAATATAATGACATGTTTGCTGAAACAGCTAATGTAAGCACATAAAAAAAAGAAAAAATCTAGAAAAACTCTTAACGCAGGTCTGATGCTGCATAGAGTCGGGTAATTTATGGATATAGAAAATGATCTTACTTTTACTCTAATGTGCGTAAATGGCTGGTATTACACAAGAACCTGCGCTATTGTTACTTTATTAGATAAGAGGCTTAAAAAGATCAATTTATTCCAATATTGTGTTTATTAGCTCTCAAATGCTGCCCTCTGCTGGTCACAGGGCTACTTGCATCTCAAACTTAGATTTCCACATTAGACTCCCACATATAAGGCCAAAGGCATATGACTGCGGTCTGTGAATCCAGAATCATGCACTCGCCAGGTTTCACAAACTATAAGTGGTACAGAGGACGGGTCTCTGATATAAAATAAAATGAGCTTATTCTTCTCCGCATCTTTGCATTATATAAAACTATAATCTACAGAGTCCCATCTTCTGTACTGGTCAGTCCAGCCAGAGCATGGTTCCACATTGGGGTCATATGTAGAGATGAGCAACCTGTAGTTTGGCCCTGAACATCTTGTCATTGGGGCACATGTATCTTTGTTTTTTGTCTGTGAATTTTCTTATGTACTTGTTTTTTGCTCTTGCCTTGGGTATGTATCTTTGGCTCTGCTGCCATGCATTGTCTCTCTCTTTGAGTCTGTGTTTGGTTTTTTTGCAGGCTCCATGGACAAAGATTGCACAAACCCAGAACCTGAGTATGTCTTGGGGATGTATAGAATTGTACCTAAAAAGTTGCTAATTTGAAGAATTTCCTAAGAAGGCTCAGTTAAAAAAAAAAACATCTGTCCTGCAAAGATACATTAGGAACACAGCAGGAGACACCAAAAAGGGGTAAAAAAAATTACAAAATGAGCAAACAGAAAATAAAAAAACAAGCAAAATCAAAGATTCATGTCCCCCATTGTTTTATAAGCTCCTCGCTATCTGTGGGTGTAGGCTTTACAGAGAAGGGATTTTTATCTGTTTCATTTGCTGACGGCTAATTATAGGAGCCGCATGCTATCTGATGGGAGCAGACACAATCCGGAGGATGCTGGAAGAAAAAATACTGTATATTTGGAAGGACGTGTAAATAGAGGTGATCACTGAGAGCCCTGACACTCTTTTAACCCCTCTAAAAGCATAAAGCATACAGCAAACGCTGATAAATTCACTCTCAGCTTCAATTTACTGTAATACTGACTGATATTCTTTACTGGTGGTCAGTAAGTGCCCCCCTTCCCACTTAAAAAACATACATATTTGTAAATTTCCACATGCGAGTTACAATCACACATTTATATACTAATGAGCACAAATATAGAGCATATATATATATATATATATATATATATATATATATATATACAGTGTCATATACATACATACAGCACAGTACAGTATATATACACACACGCACCATACACTGTATACACATACAGCATATATACATCACACAATGTGCAGCATAATATGTATATAATTGTGCACATCCTCACTCCTTAGAGTGTCAGGTTGGATGATGGGGGTCCCCTGACACTGCTTTGGCTTCTACCACTGTAGTTAAGCCCCTGCTCCTGGTTAAAGAGATTGTCTAAAATATGTCATATCAGAATAGGTCATTAAAGGGGCTTTGACTGCCCCTTGCTCCTGCTTTGAATATCCACTTCCTTGCGCTCTAGACATGCCTGAGCTGATGACATCACATTTGAAGGATTGGCATAGACCTCATCTAGTTTTATTCTTCTATTGTCCTATAACCAATGCAACAAAAGATTATTTATTTATAATTGTTCTCAAGGGGGTTATGCTTCGCATAGGATAGGGGCATAACAATCTGATCGCTGCTGGTCCTACTGCTGGGACTCCCCACAATCAGAAGAATGGGTGTTCTGTTCTTACATATTGATGAAGCACCAGGTCGAGCAATCGTTCAACCACTAAGGAAGTCTTGGAAATTGCCTACACAGCTCTTGGCTATCTAATGTGGTACAACCCCTTAAGCAACTGTGTGGTCGGCCTCCATTACTGAGGGATCGGGGGGTGGCTACATAACTTTTTCATGGGGTCCTGGAATATAGAATTGATCCCAGGGTGTTCATCTGGGTTTCTTATTCTACCTTTTATTTGTTTGGGTTTCACTTAATTAAATATACCCTGTTGCCTATATTTCATTACCGGTATTTTCCAAATACTGTAAACACTTGACAATATAAGAATATCTAGGAGGTATAGTATATAATGTCAGCATAACATCACCATACTAGGCATTTTATATAATACAATATATATTAAATTGTTCCACTTCCATTACAACATTTGATAGCACTGATGATCTAGACTTGTTTTGCCTTATTTAGGCTGTGTATAGCTCCGCTGAGGTTCATGTTTGCAGTTGCTGTAATGGTAGGCACATAGTGATCTGTCAGTTGCCAAGGCAATGGAAATGTGTAAGATCCGTAGATTGGTCACCTCTGAGTGTTCGTTAATATGGTAATGGTCCTTGGTGATATTAATATTCGTGCGCAATGTTTTTAACTATTAGCTATTGTTAGTAGTAGAGATGTTGTGTAATAGTAACCAGTATTTATCTGCAGCCCCAGAACCAATGTCATGGTATAGAAACAAATATTTATAGAAAATTATACACATACAGCATGATGGTCATAGTATAAATGTATATTGTAAATAGGTCAAGGAATAGTATATAGTATATTGCCACATTGGCCCCTGTCAAAAAAGTTTACCAAAGTACTCAACCTCCTAAAACAGTAGATTTTGCTTAGTTACAAATGACACTCATTCAGATTGAGTATAACAAAATGGGAGGGAGGGGGTAGCGTTAAAAATTTCCTTAGGATAGGGAATCAATAACATATCGTCAGGTTTTTGATGACAGGCACTGATGGCGAACCATTTCCTGACTTAGGGTGCGGTCACATGTTGCGTTTACTTTGCGTTTTGAAATGCAATTCAAGAGCCATGGAGAGGAGAATTGTCGAATTGCATTGCGCAAACATTCTGTCAACAACATGTTTACATATTTACTTAAAAGCTATTTTAACAATGCGTTTAGGAAAATCTCTTGACAGCTGATGAATTGCATTACAAAACGCAATGGGGGACATTTGCTATGGCATTTCCGCCAGTTTTGTGGCGCTCTCACCACATGTTCTGTTCTCCAACCCATTTATTAGCTGGCGGCGCTAGAAAAAATGACTTTTTCCACCTGCTCCGACTCTTCTCCTAAAAGGGGCGTGGCTTTGGCAGAGTGGTACAATTAATATGTGTTGTAGCCATTTTTGGGCGCTGTAAACTGGCGGAAAGCAGACCAAAATAAATTTGGTCTAGCAGAGACACAAAACCGTGCTATTGCCCTCCCATTAGGATGTTTGCTGCCTCGGTACAGATTTTCCCAGGGACAGAAAATGGTCTTGGCGCCAGAAATGTATGTGCACAGTTCCAGAATATTAAGGGCGCGTTCACACGTTGCGTTTTGGTTGCCTTTTCATAGCATTTGAAACGCATATACAACAGCTGATGTGAGGTAATTTGCCTAATTACATTACCACTTACGTTTGTAAATGCAATGTTAACATCGCGTTTACGATGTGTTTTGTAAACAGAAACGTTAACAGTGATGTAATTAGGCAAATCACCTCTCCTCAGCTGTTGTATATGCGTTTCAAACGCTATGAAAAAGCAGGTCAAAACGCAACGTGTGAACGGGCCCTAAATGTGTATCAAAGCCAATGCAGACAACAACACTTTATGTAAATGTCTCCCAATGAGTGACTGCACCCTTGGTGAATGACGCTTGCTCTACACAGCCCAGTGACATAACATTAATTAGTTGCATGATCTGGATACAGCTCAGTCCCATTCCGGTGAATAGGATTGAGCTGCAGTATCAGGCCGGCGCCACACGTGGCACTTTGTCTGCGCTTGCAAACGCAAATGCAAATTCTATGGAAACGCCTGTGATCGGGAACGAGCTGCCGGTGTTTCGCGTTAAATTAACGCAAAACACCGGATCGCAGGCGTTTCCATAGAAACGCCGATGTGATCGGGCCGAGGCCCGCCCCGGTGGGCGCGACTTTGTCTGCGTTTGCGTTTGCAAGCGCGGACAAAAGCGCCACGTGTGGCGCCGGCCTCAGGTGCAGCCACTTTACAGTGTATGGAGTAGTGGGAATTAAAAACTCCATTCAATAGCCAGATATGGGGCATCTCATTTACCAAGACTGAGCTGTAACTATGAAGACTTGTGGTGCTGTTTTGAGGAAAAAGGAGCCCTGTTTTTCTAATCCTGTACACCATTACAGTATTGTACCGCAGTAAGGAACACACATGGACGCATTGAATTCTTACTTGTATGACACAGTATGTGAATAGTTGGTATATTCCGTTATTAAGAATGAACACTATTATAAAGACTTTAAAAATAGCATCTTTTTAGATCCCCTGCATTATGTTCCAGAACAGCGCACACAGCAGGGAACCTATATTCCACCTACTGTTATATCATGTAGTAGTGAAGACAGGGACCTCATCCGCCCCTTCTCAAGGCTTTGTGGTCTGATTCCTTCTAATTAACTGTCAGTGTGTTTCCTATAGAAGGGAGGAGGTGAGCGCTGTTATTGATCAGTACAGACCCCTGGCTGATAGCCTGCAGGGGGCTGGGGGTGACAGCAGGCAGTTCTCAGTTCTTTTGTCTGTCACTGTGGGTAATGTACTTTAATGTACACTCATAGTATTGACAGGAGGTACTGTGGGTATAGTATTCCACCTTCAGTCTCCTGTATCGTTGGTTATGTTACTGGCTTTACATGTGGTACATGTTGTATGTGCAGTTTAACTTGTATGCTGCACACACTCAAGGTGTAGGTATAGGGGAGGTAGGTAGCTGTAGCCACTATTCTTGCATTTGGCATTTTGTATTAGGTATTACAGTAAAGCCTATTTCATGACTACAAAATGTTATTCTACCACAATCAATCATGTTTTATCATATCTATAGCATGGTGAATTGCTGTGTTTTGGCAGATACCCTCGGCCAGTGGTGGCGAAACTATGGCACGGGTGCCAGAGGTGGCACTCGGAGCCCTTTCTGTGGGCACCCAGGCTATCTCTCAGCACAAAGGTCCCCATTAAGGACTCAAGAACTACTCCTGCAGTCACAGGCAGCCCTGGTCCTGCCACTTTCAGCGCTATTTTAATGTTACTTGAAGGGCAGGAAGAGCAAGGAGGTGTGGGCAGATCTGGATTATCATTGTAGCCCCTTCTCGGGGCTTGTGATTCATCTTGTTAAGGAGACCTTAGAGGGAAGCTACAATAATAATCTGAATTTCTCCTTCTTTCTACTGTATTGGTGTCCTGAGGACACCAATATGTTTGAAACCTGTGAGTTCCTTTAAATTGGTATTTGGCACTTTGTGAAAAATATACGGCTTTTGCCTGTAGTTTTAGCACTCAGTCCCTAAAAGGTTCGCCATCACTGCCCTAGGTGGCAACTGTCAAGGCATGCTGGAAATTGTAGTTTTGAGAACATTTTGAGATATATGGTGAGAGAGAAAAAAACCAAGAAGAAGTTATTGAAGTCAAATAAGTCTTTATTAATATGAATATGAGTTACAAAATTATAGTAGAGGAATAAGTATTTGGGGTTAATCTCTACAAAATATTGGAAAAATAGAAAGGATCCAGTACCCTGTTGGGTCCTTCCCTATTCTAGATACAACATGAAGGCATACAGGTTTCATGTTGAATCAATTTCTGAGGAAATTCTGGCTTTCTTTGATATGCTACTTGACTACCTTCACATTGGAAAAAACTTGCCTTTCTTCCAATATTGTGGCTTTCAAGATGGTCGGCCATGTTCTGGACATGGCCCAAATGTTAGGTCTTTTCTATTTCTACTAAATGTTAGCTCTTCTCACCCATTATTTGGATAGATCATTACTAGAGATGTGCAGATCCATCGTTTCAGTTCAGGCTCGATGTTCGGGCTCAGTGTCAGATGGGGAATGCACACATACTTACATACTTAAGACATATTGCTTTTAATGTATGTGTATTTCTATAGATCTCTATGTATGTAAACTTTGGAGTGGCAGCTCTGAATGTTTTCCAATCCCCAGGTGGTGACAGGTCCTGTCAGCTTTGTTGGACTATTTCTGTATTGTATTGATCTCTTATATGACAGATTCTTGTATTCTGTCTAATTAGCCAATTACAGCGCATTGTGCTATATCTGCCTTTTTTGTATTCTATGTCTTCCTGTCATTATATGACCTTTTGTCATTTAGAGCTTCTTCCTGTATCTTTTCAGGCTGCTTTTGGCCAATGCAGATATAAGACTACCCCTTAAATGGACACCTGTCAATTGATGCAAATAAGCATGCAGTGGGCCCATGGCATACACCTTGGCATTATGTTAGGACATAACTCATTGCGTTGCTTGCTTCATAGTGGCATATAAAGTCACAATCCTTTCTACCAAGGATGCCATAGGATCTAGGGCTATGGCCTTTTTAAAAAAAAAAAAAAAAAAAAAGTCAATTTTTATTAATATAACAAACAATGAATCCAAATGTGGAAACATTCTAATATATATGTATACTATCTAATACTATATTATTCATTTAAAAATATTCTGTAACAATGGCAATCACATTGGATCCTTGGCTCACAGCAATACCAGCTTATTAATTTACACAATTAAGCAGCTTCTAGTGCTAAAACAGACGGAGCAGTGTTACTCAGTGTTGAAGCCTCCGATAACGCTAACAAACACTGCCGTGCTGTACCCTAGAAATGCTGGACTGCGCTGATCCGGCGAATTCATGAGTGGGACCACCCCGCCCACTGCATAGGAAAGCGGTGACTGCGGTGCATCATGCAGCAGTCACCGCCCCTAAATCCACCCCTCATGAATGGACTGTGCGTCCAGCGTTTCTAATGTACAGCGCATGAGTGTTTGTTATCGGAGGTTACTTTAGTAAGCAGCCCCTAGTGCCGTTTTTATAGGTGACAGGTCCTCTTTAAAAGATATATTGTACGTATTTGTTGTTCTCATACCTGTTTGTATGTTATTAATTTTATCCTTGAGAGTTGGCAACTACAGAAAATAAGTCTCTTTGTTTAGTGTTTCCATTGGATAATAAAGGTGATAATGATCCTTTCACCTTGACATTGCAAGTATTTGACTCATGCCTTCTTTAATAGCTAACCAGATTTTTGAAACCATTAAACCACTAAAAAAAAGCAATTATTCTGTGCCATGGACATAGCTGCAGGGCAGTCAAGTTTATTAGTTTACATAAGCAAACTAAAATGAGATCACTATGGGCAAAACCAATACACTGGTAGAATTGTAGCATTACTGAATCCCAGCATTCTGGCTTCAAAGGCAACAAATAGGTGATATGGTGGCCCTTAGGAGTTAATAGTAACGATCTATGTAATACAGTGGTTCCTTGGTGCTGATAGTAGAGATGATTTTCTAGCTCCTTATTGTCCTCTCATGAATTTTGTAGAATTCACCTTGAAGATTTCTTCCAACTACAAGGTGTTCCACACTACCTGGAGTATTTCTAAAGTACATCTCTCAGGGCTCCACCAGTTCTTATGTTAATAAATGTGCGCACTACAAAGCCCATTGGGGCACATTTACTAAGAGTGGTGCAGGGTGGCCATTTTCATTAAGAACGTGCGCCAGAAATTATGAATCTGTTGCTTCCCTGCACTGGCCCGACAGAGTTCACCAACTGTTTTGTGGTGCACCTTGTGTGCGACAGACATGATAAATCTGGTGGACTGAGCACCGGAACGCACCCTATTTTGTGTCGCATGACGCCTAGTGCAGCTGCGCCACAAAACGGTCGTGTGTGTCACATTTGTGGTGCAGACACTTCTTAAATACCTGTGCAAGCAGTTTCCACTAGAAAGAACATGCAAAATCTTCCCAAAACTAGCGCAAGGCCCTTAGTAAATGTGCCCCATTGTGCCCAATGGCATCACTACTCAGTAAGCATCTTTCAGCATTTAAAAGTAGGAGTATATGTAATATGGCCCTGTGCTTTAGGCTCCAAAGGGCTGTAATTTCAGCATCTTAAAGCTGAAATTACATCAGTACCAGATAGGGGTCCAACATATGGCACATTCACTGATCAGCTGTTTGAGTGTCAATGGCATTCATGCCTACATTGTATAGCGCCTACCATTAGTATTGCAGTTCTACCCTATGTATTTGCATGGGAGTAAAAGGAAATAGAAAGTTTTACTGTATCTTTTCCTACTGAGCCACACATATATACGCCTAACATCTCCTCCCCCATAACATGTTGCATTTTCTTGGTGACAGGTTCACAGGTATACAAGAAGTAAAATGTACATGTACACCCAGGTGTACTAAAATTATCCCCTTCTGCTTCCCTGCACTATTTTTGTGATGCTTTTAGTTTGCTATGCTCCCCCTCCCGTAATGTTATGGCTGCCGGAGCCTGGGGCAGGTGTATCCTGGATATTGTTGATGTGTTGCCCAGAGGTTCAGCTTGTCCTTGACTCCGGGTGGCCACTGAAAGACAAGGAGAATTATCT
Organism: Engystomops pustulosus; assembly: GCF_040894005.1. NCBI lineage: Eukaryota > Metazoa > Chordata > Amphibia > Anura > Leptodactylidae > Engystomops > Engystomops pustulosus. The sequence goes on along the minus strand of NC_092416.1, from coordinate 134,632,939 downwards.
GTGAATACCACAGTGACTGGAAGCCTTGCGTGTCACTGTGGACACCGCCTATGCTAAGAGCATAGCACAAGCGGCCAATTTACTGTCTTACTATCAATCTTTCCTCTGTCTATCATGTTTGCCTGTTCCCCGTTTCTCCCCTCCATCAGGCTCATGCTTTTCCATTCTGCAGCTGAGTGGAAACTCTGCATGTCGCCCTTCTCATTACAGCGCTCTCCAGCTTATAGCATATTCACACGCTATCCCTAGCACAGCCCCTCAGCACATGATCACGTATGTTTGGATACATAATACTTGCATATTTATGAGCAACAGGACATAGAAGTCTTCTGTTGCATAACTAAAAAATGACATTAAAAATAACTTGCTGCTAGGCAACAAGGAGATCGCTGTACTAATCTGTAAATAGATACACGATTTCATCTTTATCATTCCATGCAAACACTACCTACACTGGAGATTGAAATGAGAGAACTTACTTTCTTCAGAAATTATGTACAGGCGGTCCCCTACTTAAGAACACCCGACTTACAGATGACCCCTAGTTACAAACGGACCTCTGGATGTTGGTAATTTACTATACTTTAGCCTTAGACTACAATAAAGAGCTATAATAGTTATTAAAGGTGTCTGCAATGAAGCCTCATTGTTAATCCTGGTTCTTATGACAATCCAACATTTTTAAAATCCAATTGTCGGAGAGACCAAAAACATTTTTGGCTGGAGTTACAATAAAATATACAGTTCCTATTTAAATACAAATTCAACTAAAGAACAAACCTACAGAATATATAAAAATCTGTAATGTGGGGGGCGTGACCGGATGCCGGACTGTGCAGTCGCATAAAACGTGAGCGCTGCACTCCCCAAGCCTTATAAGCTTTAAAATAGCTTCCCACACTCACCCGAAGATGGGTAACCGCAAGGGACCTCCTGCCCGCAAGTCGAGGAGTCAGGAGAGACCATCCACGACCCACCCGGCGGCCGATTTCTTTAAGAAACGGGGCCCGGAGGCGCCGACGGAACAAGGCAAGATGGCGCCCGCGGCATGTGTAAGGGAGAGCGCCTCCTCCACTTCACCTCAGGCGCAGCATGTGGCGCGATCAACATACAGCGCGGCCCTGCTAGCCACTCACCAGACACTGCCTGCAAGCGTGCCGAACTCCACTGCAGGCACGCTGAACATGCCGGATCGAGATCCTTGGAGCTGCCGGTCTCCACAGGCCGGCCTGCCCCACATTCAAGAGGCAATACCAGGTCAGTGGGCAGATGGGCAACAGGAGAGATCCCCAGCCGTGTCCATATCCCCCCCTACACCAGGCCCGTGCTTCAGCCTGCAGGAGAGGAGCTCACCTTCCCTGTACCCAACTTCTGTGCTACAAGGAGAAATCCCCTCTCTCCCTCCCTCACCTAGCCTGCCTCAAGACCCTACACCCAATACAATACTGGGGAACAGGGAGCAGGAAAACAGACCGGCAGAAAAGACATCATACCACTCAGATGTCTTAGCACATGGCCCCTCTTCCTCTTATGATATGGCTCCCGAAATCCCAGGGAAATTCCCTGTGTGCACACCACCAGCAACCCCCTGCTATCCATCTGATTCGGCCTCACAACCATCGCCCCCACTTCATGATCCTCTTTGGCTATATATTCAACGTCTCCCGACGAAACAAGACTTTAGAGAGTTAATTACAGAAGTCAAAGAAGCTTGTAGACAAGAAATTGCAGCAGTACGTAATGATGTAAAGCTGGTAGCACAAAGGGTGGATGTTTTAGAGGATGACCATAATGAGGCCAGAGCAGTGGTGTCGTCTCTGCAAACTCAAGTTGTTTCCCAAGCTTCAACCATCAGAGATCTTCATCGACATATTGAAGACCTGGACAACAGGGGCCGCAGGCATAATATTAGAGTCCGGGGAATTCCGGAGCAGCAGGGGGAGGAGAATGTCCACGGATATCTGCAACAGCTGTTTAATATGGTTCTAGACAGACCACCGGACACCCCAATTAAAATGGACAGAGCACACAGGGCACTAAGACCGAAAACCAGTGGCCCCCCGCGGGATGTAATTTGCCATATTACAGATTTTACAGTTAAAGAAGAGATTATGAAAAGATCTCGGTTACTCAAAACAGTGACTTTCTTAGGATCACGTGTCCAGTTGTTCCAAGACCTGTCGTGGATCACGCTTCAGCAGCGCCAAGCCCTGAAACCACTCCTGGACTTGCTGAGAGATAAGGGGATACCCTATCGTTGGGGATTCCCCTTCAGCCTTACGGCTAGAAGAGAAGGTCATTCGGCCACCCTACGTTTCCCTGAAGAGCTACAAAACTTCTGTGACCAACTCCAGATCACTACGCCAGAGTTACCAGATTGGCTGAAACTACCAACATCAATTGACCTGCCGCAAACGTGGCAACCGGTTCGCCCTTCCAAAAAGAGGCAACGGTCATCTGGTCTGGAACGGAAATCCTCTTCGTCCGGACGATAAGTACTGAGATGTCAATATGTAGAATATACCCATCTCTTTGCTCCCCCCCCCCTCTCTCTTTCTGCAGAAATCTAAATGGATCACTTACTGACTGTATAGTTTAAAGTGTATTGTTATGCTTCCTTTAATTCCTTCATTTCCAGGCCCATGTGGGTGACGTGGGATTTGGTACCAGGGCTTGGGGGTGCACCTCCGATTTTTATTACTGTCGGTGCGTTTGCATTACCATGGTATCTTGGTACACAACTCCCCCTATAGTGAATCCCCCAGAGCATGCTCGTTCCATTGGATTGGAGCAGGTGCATGGTATATCCTTAGTACTGGTCCTCAGAGGGATTCACGGCGAGAAAAGTCATCAGATGCTCTCGCTGGTTCAAATTGACGATATCCTGTTGTTTTCTGTTTCTGTTTCATTTGTATTTGTATTTTTGTTACGATTGTTAACCCATGGGTCTTTTCGCAAGGTTGACTCGAGAACTTTAACGGGAATGATAGACGGCTGGGTTCAGTCCGGGAGACCCTGTGGCCGTGTTCCCGTTTGCTTTTTAACTATTCCAAAAAGCCAACACTTAGATTTTAGAGATAATGGTTAAAATCCTATCCCTTAATGTCAAGGGTCTTAATTCGGATGTCAAAAGACGCCTCCTACTGAAGGAGCTACGTCAATCTAAAGCAGACATTGCGTTCATACAAGAGACGCATTTCACGGCCACAGGATCCTTCCAATTTGCAAAGCATTGGTACCCCACAGCTTACCTCTCTAATGCTCCTACCAAAAAGGCAGGAGTAGCTATATTGATCTCCAATAATTGCCCCTTGAAAATATCAGAAGCGGAGGTGGACCCCCATGGTCGGTATTTGATACTTAAGGGCTCTTATATGGGAACTGCCATTACGCTATGTAATTTATATGCCCCTAATGCAGGTCAACTCTCTTTCCTTACTCAGACACTGAATAAGCTCACCTGTGATTATAGGGGTCTGACCTTAATAGGGGGAGACTTTAATGCAGCTTTTTCTGAGACAGTAGACCGTATGTCATTGCCTGCACGCCCCGCCTTTCAAACAACACGAGCGCTTGCGCTAGGCTTTCGCCGGCTGATCCGGAAACACGCCCTATACGATTTGTGGCGAGTCAACTACCCTACAGCGCGGGAATACACTTTTTATTCTCCCCCACATAGAACCCATTCCAGGATCGATTACCTATTCGGCAATGTACCCGCACTGAGATTAACCGCAGGAGCAGAAATAGGGCCCATCACGTGGTCCGATCATGCCCCTATCACGTTGGAACTACAGCTACAGGAATCTATACCCCGAACACCCCACTGGCGCCTAAATGAAACACTTCTAACATCCTTAACTTCCAGAGAGTCTTTAAAAACAGTTCTTACTAATTATTTTAAAGAAAATGAACCTACAGCACCTTCAACACCAATACTCTGGGAAGCCCATAAGGCGGTGTTCAGAGGGGAAGCCATCTCGCTGGCTACCAAACTCAAAAAAGATAGAACCTTACACTACTCTCAATATAAACGGTGCTTACGACAGGCAGAGAGAGAATTAGTCTCTAACCCTTCACCCCAAATCCTGAGGCGGGTCCAAACTCTGCGCTCAAAGATTAGAGAATTAGATTTAATAGATGTTGAGCGTATGATAAGGTACTCTAAGTGCAGATATTACGAACATGGCAACAAGGCCCATACGCTGATGGCTCGTCAACTGAGGCAAAAATTGACAACACACAACCCCTATGCAATAAAAGATAAAAATGGCATATTGCAGTATCACCCGACGGAGGTGGCAAATCTCTTTCACTCTTATTACACAGACTTATACTCCCTCTCATCGGGCTTACCATCTTCCCCTTCTGAACGAGACGCTCAAATAGATCGCTATCTTACCCAATGCTCCCTCCCTCGACTATCCTCAGATGCGTTGTCCCACCTCAACCAGGATATTACCCCAGAGGAAATAGAAGAGGTAGTAAAAGATCTTCCAGGAGGTAAAGCCCCTGGTCCAGACGGCTACTCTTACCTATATTATAAGACTTTTCTCCCTCTCCTCCTCCCACGTATGTGTACATTATTTAATGAGTTCCTCAGGGGAGAGCCAATCCCACAGTCTATGTTAGCTTCTTATATAACTGTCATACCGAAACAGGGTAAAGACCCAGCGGAGTGTTCGAGTTATAGGCCAATCAGCCTTTTGAACGCGGACCTGAAAATATTTACTAAGCTTCTGGCGAATAGACTGGGGGATTGGCTGCCTCAACTGATCCATAAAGATCAGGTGGGGTTTGTTAAATATAGACAAGCCGGAGACAATACTCGTCGTACCATCGACTTGACAGATATTATACTTAAAAGCAAAAAAGAGGCCCTTATCTTAAGCCTCGATGCCGAAAAGGCATTTGACCGCCTTAACTGGCACTTTATGTTCCGTACCTTACTCCATTATGGCCTCAAAGGACCGTTTCTGAAAGCCCTGATAGGCTTATATTCCTCACCCACGGCACAAATAAGACTCCCCCATGCCCATTCAGATTACCTGACCATTAGAAATGGGACGCGTCAGGGGTGCCCCCTTTCCCCTTTACTCTATATCTTGAGCATTGAACCCTTAGCAGCTCAAATACGAAATAACCCAAATATCAAAGGGATTGAAGTTGGGGAGAAGCAATTCAAAATTTCATTGTTTGCTGATGATGTTTTGCTCACACTTGCCGATCCGCTCTTATCCTTACCTAACCTCCATTTAGAAATCAACACATACAGTAGCCTATCAGGGTATAAGATCAATCACTCTAAATCAGAAGCTTTGCCTATACGACTTAACCCATCATTACTTAGCCGCCTACAAGATAGCTTTCTTTACAGTTGGAATAAGACCTCCTTGAAGTATTTAGGAATCCACCTAACCCATAAAGTATCTGCCCTGTATAAGGCAAACTACCCACCACTAATACAAGACGTAAGGAGACAATTGCAAAGTTGGCGCAACCTACACCTCTCACTCCTAGGGAAGATAGCTGCTATTAAAATGTCGGTTCTCCCTAGGTTCCTCTATCTGTTCGAGACCCTTCCAGTTAAAGTCCCAGTAAAGACACTCAGGCAAATACAGTCGATATTTCTTGATTTCCTATGGAACTCAAAACGACATAGGATCTCGAGAGGAGTGTTGACGGCACCTAAGTCTAGAGGGGGCCTAGGGTTACCCGACATTGCTCTTTACTACTATGCAGCACACCTGCGTCATGTAGTCTCCTGGACCTCTCTACCGGCTTACAATAAGTGGACAGAGATCGAAAAACTTTGGATAGCTCCAGTGCACCCGAGTGTATTGATTTGGGGTCCACCAGCAGAAATACCCAATACCTCACTATTGGCGCCGATGGTATTCACGAGAGATGTATGGCGCAGTTGCCGTATTAAATTTAATTTAGCCACCCACAAGTCACCCCTTACTCCCTTCCTATATACGCCACACTTACCAGAAAGCCTAACCACTGACTTTGTGGAGTTCTGGAAACAGACTAAAGCTTTTCAAGTAAAGGATCTAGCCCACCCCGTGACCAAACGCCTTATAACCATGACGGACCTACTGGCAGCATCTGAACAGTTTACCCCAATTACTAATACCTACCCCTTAATATATCAGCACTGTCTACGGGTACTAGGGACCACGCAAGTTCCAACTTTAACGGACTTCGAACGCATATGCCTGAGGGGCTCTGCCTCGAAGGGGCTAATATCAGATCTATACAGCCTACTATTGACACAGACATATTCGGACTCAGTTACCCACCCCTATATGCGCCAATGGGAAGAATGGATAGGACGACCGATCCCATTGTCTACTTGGAAGCTGATATGGGATAAGGCCCCCAAGGGTTCTACATCAGCCATGTACAAAGAAAATCAATATAAGATTCTAATGAATTGGTACCACACCCCAGCACTACTGAACAAGCTGAACCCACAAATTCCTGATATATGCTGGCGATGTAATGCCACTGGTGCTTCCCTATTTCATATTTTTTGGGAATGTACATTAATTCAACCTTACTGGTCATTGGTTAAACGGGTCTTAGAGACAGTGTTACAAGTAGACTTAGATATTGATCCCATGACTATCCTTCTGGGACTTCCCCCACAGAACCTTGGGAAATATAGATCCAAACTATTTCTACATCTGGTAGCTGCTGCCAAAACTCTAATTCCTCTGTTCTGGAAACGCTCATCCATTCCGTCACAACATGATCTATACGCCCGTATACAGCATATGAGAACTATGGAATCTATGTCGGCCTCATTACACTCTAGAACTGAACACTTCGATAAAGTATGGTCTCATTGGGATGATGTCAGGGACAGCTTCCAATAATCCCTGTAAGCTATATCCTTTTTTTTTTATTGTAAGAGACAACCTCGATATTGATGTTCTAAATACCTCTCCTTGCTTATGACCCATGGGTTACTAGGTTTTAGTTACCGTTCGTTTGTTGATGCATACGTGTATATGTGATATGTTTTTTTGGACTTTATGTCATGTAGACAACTATACATAAAAGATTTAAGGAAATAAGAGAGCCCCTACATTAGCGATTCAAGGAGATGCTAGAATTGTTACAATTAACACGCATGGACTTTCTATTTGCAAAGAATGTAACTATATTGGATCCGAGCTCTACCTTTTGTATATAACCATGTGAAATTCCTTATGTACACGATGTATACAATTCCATTGACTGCAACGTATGTAATCAATGTTTTTTTTTTATCTTCCTTTTTCTGTTTGTTTACAATAAAATGTAAGTTGGAAAAAAAAAAAAAAAAAATCTGTAATGTATGTAATCTCCATTTATCAACATTTGATGGATTTTTTTTGTAAGGGGTACACACTGCCACTAGAACAAAGTTCAACAAAATTACCAAAGTTTATCAACTTAAAACCTTTATTTTGCAAAAAATGTGATGATCATTATTAGAGAACAGCAATGAGAGTAGCGCAAAAAGATTATTAAATTACATTTTCTGAAGATTGTAACAGTCACCAATCAGTAGTAAATGCACAGGTTTTTTCTTTGAATGACTTGGTGTGATAGTTGTGTGGTGGTATTTTGGTCCACTCTTCTTTCTGCGTCTTCTTCCACAGATCTGTGACTGTTGTGGGTTTCTTAGCTATAACTTGTCACCAAGGATTTTCCAGAGGTTTTCTACTGGGTTTAGATCAGGACTCTGGCCATTTCATGGTTTCATTGTTTTCTCTTTCAAGGTACTGCTTGTGACAGGAAGCATTGTTCTTTATGAAAATTGCTGGCTGATTGAGTAAAGAACACAAGAAAGGAACCACGTGTTCTTGAAGGAAGTTCTGATATACACTTACATGCGCTCTGGCATGTAGCTGTAAGACCACACCTAACAGATCAAGCAGCAGTATGGAAACCCATGGAAATTCTCTGAATTATCCCGTTTTCTCTTGCATTTGTCCTCCAAGGGTGACCAGTAGAGATGAGCGAGCACTAAAATGCTCGGGTACTCGTTATTCGAGACGAACTTTTCCCGATGCTCGAGTGCTCGTCTCGAATAACGAGCCCCATTGAAGTCAATGGGAGACTCGAGCATTTTTCAAGGGGACCAAGGCTCTGCACAGGGAAGCTTGGCCAAACACCTGGGAACCTCAGAAAAGGATGGAAACACCACGGAAATGGACAGGAAACAGCAGGGGCAGCATGCATGGATGCCTCTGAGGCTGCTTAAACGCACCATTATGCCAAAATTATGGGCAACAGCATGGCCATGACAGAGTGACCGAATGAGGCTAGATAGCATCTAAAACATCCAATATTTGACCCTGACACTATAGGGGACGGCATGCAGAGGTAGTGGCAGCAGTGGCAGGCTAGAGAGTGTCATGGCGACATACCCTAAATGGACTCAGGTTTCACCAAAGGAGGTGAAATGATTTCCTATGTGAACAAAAGGTTGAAGGTATATTTAGTCGATAACACAGCATGGTGGCGACATAGTGACCAAGTTCCATAACGTATCTGGTGAAACACCCGAAAAATGAGCCTGACACAGCTCTTTTGATAAGGGGACGACATGTGGAGGCAGCCATGGAGACAACTTCCATGGCGACAGTATGGGGCATTCATATTGCGCTGCTATGATTGCAACTTCAGGTCTCCAGCATGGCGGCGACAAATGGGCCGAGTTCCACTATGTATCTTGTGAAACACCTGAAAATTCTGCCTGACACAGCTCGTTTGATAAGGGGATGATGTGCTGCATATGCTCTCGTGCTCCAGCGTCTGGGATATAGAGAGTTGAAATGAGACATTGGTGGACGCTGTGGAGGATCGTGGAGGCAAAATGGACAGGAAACAGCAGGGGCAGCATGCATGGATGCCTCTGAGGCTGCCTAATCTTGGGATGGAGCTGGCGGTCCACCGCCAGGCGAGCTTTCGCCTGTCCAAGCCCCTGTCTCTCGGCTCCTCCCCACCCAAAATGGGCCTGGGGGCCAGAAGCGTTTACTTTGAAAAAATTATAATTTTCAAAGCAGGCCGGGTCGTTTGAATATTTCACCTAGGAATAATGGAATAGCATAATGGTTCTATTTTTAATTGTTTTTACGGAAATGGTTCCATGATTAAGAGCGACAGTATGGGGCATCCATATTGCGCTGCTATGATTGCAACTTCAGGTCTCCAGCATGGCGGCGACAGATGGGCCGCGTTCCACTATGTATCTGGTGAAACACCTGAAAATTCTGCCTGACACAGCTCGTTTGATAAGGGGACGATGTATGGAGGCAGTGAACTAGTAGTAGATTAAAGGTGCTGCAGTTAAAACTATGTTAGTTGGATCTTGAAATGGAGCTGGCGCTCCGCTGCCAGGCGAGCTTTCGCCAATCCAAGCCCCTGTCTCTAGGCTACTCCCCAAACAGCACTTCTAAGAACCTTTTGTATAAGATCAAGTGTAGTAGCGTTCTTATAAGTTTAGGATATGGCGGGTGAGGGGAATGTAAACAGATGCGCAAAAAGCGCTGAAATAATATTGGTAAATGATAAAAGTTTGCCAGTATATTTTGTGGATTACACAGCAGGGTGGCGACAAAGTTAACAAGTTTGATGTGGAATGCCCTGTAATAGCTCTTGGGCGGTGTGCCTTTTATCGCCTAGGCTCAGCAGTTTGAGCACCGCCTGCTGTCGCTTAGCGACGGCACTGCTGCTGTGCCTAGAGCTACCGACTGATGGCGCCATGCCCACGGATGGTAATTCGGAGGAGGAGGAGGTGGAGGAGGGGTGGGAGGAGGAGGAGGTATAGTAGGCCTTTGAGACCTGGACCGAGGTAGGCCCCGCAATCCTCGGCGTCGGCAGTATATGACCAGCCCCAGGGTCAGACTCGGTCCCAGCCTCCACCAAGTTAAGTGTAGTAGCGTTCTTATAAGTTTGGGATATGGCGGGTGAGGGGAATGTAAACAGATGCGCAAGAAGCGCTGAAATAATATCGGTAAATGATAAAAGTTTGCCAGTATATTTTGTGGATAACACAGCAGGGTGGCGACAAAGTTAACAACTTTGATGTGGAATCCATGAAAACAACCCAAATTTCTGCCTGACACACCTCGTTTGATAAAGGGACGATGTATGGAGGCAGCTATATGGACGACTTTTGGAGGTAGCAATGGAGACAACGTGTGGAGGCTGCTATGGAGACAATTTAATTTGGATAGTGCCTGTATGTGGCAGTCCAAAAAAGTTTTCAAACCAGAGGAGCAGGTAGGTGGCCCTCCAGAAAAATGAAATAGATTGAGTGCCTGTATGTGGCAGTCCAAAAAAGTTTTCAAACCAGAGGAGCAGGTAGGTGGCCCTCCAGAAAAATGAAATAGATTGAGTGCCTGTATGTGGCAGTCCAAAAAAGTTTTCAAACCAGAGGAGCAGGTAGGTGGCCCTCCAGAAAAATGAAATAGATTGAGTGCCTGTATGTGGCAGTCCAAAAAAGTTTTCAAACCAGAGGAGCAGGTAGGTGGCCCTCCAGAAAAATGAAATAGATTGAGTGCCTGTATGTGGCAGTCCAAAAAAGTTTTCAAACCAGAGGAGCAGGTAGGTGGCCCTCCAGAAAAATTGAATAGATTGAGTGCCTGTATGTGGCAGTCCCAAAAAGTTTTCAAACCAGAGGAGCAGGTAGGTGGCCCTCCAGAAAAATGAAATAGATTGAGTGCCTGTATGTGGCAGTCCAAAAAAGTTTTCAAACCAGAGGAGCAGGTAGGTGGCCCTCCAGAAAAATTGAATAGATTGAGTGCCTGTATGTGGCAGTCCCAAAAATTGTTTAAAACAGAGGACCGGGTAGGTGGCCCTCCAGAAAAATTAAATGCATAAAGTACTATAGCTAGAGCCAGTGGACCCTGTCAAAAAATAGCCAGTTTCCTCTGCTTTAGTGTACAAAGAGGAGGAGAAGGAGGAAAATGAGGAGGAGGAGTGCATAAATTATTCAGGTTGAGCTTCCTTCACCTGGTGGAGATTGGAAATTATGAGAAATCCAGGCTTTATTCATCTTAATAAGCGTCAGCCTGTCAGCGCTGTCAGTCGACAGGCGTGTACGCTTATCGGTGATGATGCCACCAGCTGCACTGAAAACCCGCTCGGACAACACGCTAGCGGCAGGGCAGGCAAGAACCTCCAAGGCGTACAGCGCCAGTTCGTGCCACATGTCCAGCTTTGAAACCCAGTAGTTGTAGGGAGCTGTGTGATCATTTAGGACGATGGTATGGTCAGCTACGTACTCCCTCACCATCTTTCTGTAAAGATCAGCCCTACTCTGCCGAGACTGGGGACAGGTGACAGTGTCTTGCTGGGGTGACATAAAGCTGGCAAAAGCCTTGTAAAGCGTACCCTTGCCAGTGCTGGACAAGCTGCCAGCTCGCCTACTCTCCCTCGCTACTTGTCCCGCAGAACTACGCACTCTGCCGCTAGCGCTGTCAGAAGGGAAATACTGTTTCAGCTTGTGCACCAGGGCCTGCTGGTATTCATGCATTCTCACACTCCTTTCCTTTCCAGGGATGAGAGTGGAAAGATTTTGCTTGTACCGTGGGTCCAGGAGAGTGAATACCCAGTAATCGGTGCTGGAATAAATTCTTTTAACGCGAGGGTCACGGGATAGGCAGCCTAGCATGAAATCTGCCATATGCGCCAGAGTCCCAACTCTCAAGAATTCACTCCCCTCACTGGCCTGACTGTCCATCTCCTCCTCCTCCAACTCCTCTTCTTCTGCCCATATACGCTGAACAGTGAAGGTCTGAGCAATGCTCCCCTCTTGTGTCTCGCCAACATTCTCCTCCTCTTCCTCCTCATCCTCCTCCACCTCCTCCGATATGCGCTGAGAAACAGACCTGAGGGTGCTTTGGCTATCAACAAGGGAATCTTCTTCCCCCGTCTCTTGTGACGAGCGCAAAGCTTCCGACTTCATGCTGATCAGAGAGTTTTTCAACAGGCCAAGCAGCGGGATGGTGAGGCTGATGATGGCGGCATCGCCACTGACCATCTGTGTTGACTCCTCAAAGTTACTCAGCACCTGACAGATATCAGACATCCACGTCCACTCCTCATTGTAGACTTGAGGAAGCTGACTGACCTGACTACCAGTTCTGGTGGAAGTTGACATCTGGCAGTCTACAATCGCTCTGCGCTGCTGGTAAACTCTGGATAACATGGTTAATGTTGAATTCCACCTCGTGGGCACGTCGCACAACAGTCGGTGAGCGGGCAGTTGGAGGCGGCGCTGCCCTGAGAGTGGCAGCATCTGTGCTGGACTTCCTGAAATGCGCACAGATGCGGCGCACCTTCGTGAGCAAATCAGACAGATTGGGGTATGTCTTGAGGAAACGCTGAACTATCAGATTTAACACATGGGCCAGGCATGGCACATGTGTCAGTCTGCCGAGTTGCAGAGCCGCCACCAGGTTACGGCCGTTGTCACACACAACCATGCCTGGCTTCAGGTTCAGCGGTGCCAGCCACAGATAAGTCTGCGCCGTGATGCCCTGTAATAGTTCTTGGGCGGTGTGCCTTTTATCGCCTAGGCTCAGCAGTTTGAGCACCGCCTGCTGTCGCTTAGCGACAGCACTGCTGCTGTGCCTAGAGCTAGCGACTGATGGCGCCATGCCCACGGATGGTAGTTCGGAGGAGGAGGTGGAGGAGGGGTGGGAGGAGGAGGAGGCATAGTAGGCCTGAAAGACCTGGACCGAGGTAGGCCCCGCAATCCTCGGCGTCGGCAGTATATGACCAGCCGCAGGGTCAGACTCGGTCCCAGCCTCCACCAAGTTAACCCAATGTGCCATCAGCGATATATAGTGGCCCTGCCCGGCAGCACTTGTCCACGTGTCCGTGGTCAGGTGGACCTTGTCAGAAATGGCGTTGGTCAGGGCACGGATGATGTTGTCTGACACGTGCTGGTGCAGGGCTGGGACGGCACATCGGGAAAAGTAGTGGTGGCTGGGGACCGAATACCGAGGGGCGGCCGCCGCCATGAGGTTGCGAAAGGCCTCGGTCTCTACTAGCCTATAGGGCAGCATCTCCAGGCTAAGCAATCTGGAGATGTGGACATTAAGGGCTTGGGCGTGCGGGTGGGTTGCACTATATTTCCGTTTCCGCTCCAGCGTCTGGGGTATGGAGAGCTGAACGCTGGTGGATGCTGTGGAGGATCGTGGAGGCGACGATGGGGTTTTTGTGCCAGGGTCCTGGGCAGGGGGCTGACTATCAGCTGACACAGGGGAAGGAGCAGTGGTGTGCACGGCCGGAGGTGAACGGGCTTGGTGCCACTGAGTGGGGTGTTTAGCATTCATATGCCTGCGCATACTGGTGGTAGTTAAGCTAGTAGTGGTGGAACCCCTGCTGATCCTGGTTTGGCAAAGGTTGCACACCACAGTCCGTCGGTCATCCGGTGTTTCCTTAAAGAACCTCCAGACTTCTGAAAATCTAGCCCTCGCCGCGGGAGCCCTCGCCACGGGAGCTTCACTACGTGACACATTTGGCGCTGATGCACCTGCTCTGGCCCTGCCTCTCCGTCTGGCCCCACCACTGCCTCTTCCAACCTGTTCTGGTCGAGGACTCTCCTCCGTCTCAGAAGCACTGTGTTCACCCGGCCTCTCAACCCACCTTGGGTCTGTCACCTCATCATCCTCCGATCCCTCAGTCTGCTCCCCCCTCGGACTTCCTGCCCTGACAACAACTTCACCACTGTCTGACAACCGTGTCTCCTCATCGTCGGACACCTCTTTACACACTTCTTCCACTACGTCAAGAAGGTCATCATCACCCACAGACTGCGACTGGTGGAAAACCTGGGCATCGGAAAATTGCTCAGCAGCAACCGGACAAGTGGTTTGTGACTGTGGGAAGGGTCCAGAAAACAGTTCCTCAGAGTATGCCGGTTCAAATGCCAAATTTTCCTGGGAGGGGGCAGACTGGGGGGGAGGAGGCTGAGGTGCAGGAGCTGGAGGAGTGCCGATTTCGGTGACATGGGTGGACTGCGTGGAAGACTGACTGGTGGACAAATTGCTCGAAGCATTGTCGGCAATCCACGACATCACCTGTTCGCACTGTTCTGGCCTCAACAGTGCTTTACCACGAGTCCCAGTAACTTCAGACATGAACCTAGGGAGTGTAGCTCTGCGGCGTTCCCCTGCTCCCTCATCAGCAGGTGGTGTCTCACCCCGCCCAGGACCACGGCCTCTGACCCCTGCAGTAGTTGGACGCCCACGTCCCCGCCCTCGTCCTCTACCCCTAGCCCTCGGGTTAAACATTTTGAAAATGAAAGTTAGAACTTTAATTTTTTTTAAACTTTTTTTTGTGTTTTTTGTGTTTTTTAGTTTTTAAAACCAAACGATGCTATCCTATTGCTATTGCTATTTTCTAGCCAAGTATGAAAGCACACTGCTATGCCAGATGAGATGACGCTGAGTTACGAAAAAATAAATGTAAAATAAAAAGTAAATGGCAGACTGTGCCTAATTGAAATCAAACCCCTAATAAATTTTCCCACTTCGGTCTTTGCGATGGATATGTGCGTCACTAAGCGCTAAACACAACGGTCGCAAGTCTCACTACAAATTCCTCACAATATGGTAGTAGATGCACTACAGCAAGGACAGCCACCAGCAGATCAACCAGAAATAAAATATATATAACGCTATTGTAGGCCTAAGTAAGCCGTTTGGATTCTCCTATGGCTATTTTCTAGCCAAGTATGAAAGCACACTACTATGCCAGATGAGATGACGCTGAGTTATGAAAAAATAAACGTAAAATAAAAAGTAAATGGCAGACTGTGCCTAATTGAAATCAAACCCCTAATAAATTTTCCCACTTCGGTCTTTGTGATGGATATGTGCGTCACTAAGCGCTAAACACAACGGTCGCAAGTCTCACTACAAATTCCTCACAATATGGTAGTAGATGCACTGCAGCAAGGACAGCCACCAGCAGATCAACCAGAAATAAAATATATATAACGCTATTGTAGGCCTAAGTAAGCCGTTTGGATTCTCCTATGGCTATTTTCTAGCCAAGTATGAAAGCACACTGCTATGCCAGATGAGATGACGCTGAGTTATGAAAAAATAAACGTAAAATAAAAAGTAAATGGCAGACTGTGCCTAATTGAAATCAAACCCCTAATAAATTTTCCCACTTCGGTCTTTGCGATGGATATGTGCGTCACTAAGCGCTAAACACAACGGTAGCAAGTCCCCCTGCAAATTCCTCACAATATGGTACTAGCTGCAAATAAAAAAAAAAAAAAGTATAACGTTATTGTAGCCCTAAGAAGGGCTGTTGGGTTCTTGTAGAATCACTCCTGCCTAACACTATTCTAATTGAACACCCTAACGCTTTCCCTGACCAGCAGCAGCTCTCTCCCTAGCGGCATCCAGACACAGAATGATCCGAGCAGAGCAGGCAGGGGATAGTCTATTCCAGGGTCACCTGATCTGGCCAGCCAACCACTGCTATCGACGTGTAAGGGTACCACGTCATGCTGGGTGAAGTGCAGAGTCTCCTGGCTTGTGATTGGCTCTGTTTCTGGCCGCCAAAAAGCAAAACGGCGGGAGCTGCCATTTTCTCGAGCGGGCGAAGTATTCGTCCGAGCAACGAGCAGTTTCGAGTACGCTAATGCTCGAACGAGCATCAAGCTCGGACGAGTATGTTCGCTCATCTCTAGTGACCAGCCTTCAGCCGGGGAACTTGAATGAGTTTGTGATGTTATAATTGAAATGACTTGGAACAACCATTGTCTTTTGATATGGCTGATAGAGCCACCCATCTGGACAGCCTGCTGCCAGAGGATTTTAGTCACTTTGGAAAGGCAAAACATTTTAGCACCAGGTGACTGATAAACACCAATAACTTGCAAGTATGTGAAGGTGCGGTCACATGTGGCGCTTGCCCTGTGTGTACTTGGAAACGCATGTGATTGGTAACCAGCATTGGCGTCTTGCATTTAAACAACAGATCAAATGCATTTCCATGGAAAAGAATCTGTGATCGGACCAAGACTCGCCCACAGGGGCTTGCGCTTTTTTAGTGTGTTCATCTAACATGCCTCTGGGGGGTCTTGAGTGCGAGAGAGAGGCTATTATGAAGCGTTGGGGGTAGAACTGTGTGAGGGGGGCTATTGCTAAGTGTGTTGGGAATGGGGCTATTAGTAAGTGTGGGGACCATAACTAAATTTGTGAGGGCTATTACTAAGGCCCGTTCCACACTTGCGAGTGTGATGCAATGAACTCGCATCACACTCGTAACACATGCTGCCGGGAACGCACAGCCCGAACGCTGCACACCGGGAGTGAACTGACATGCTGAGTTCACTCCCGCGGTGCAGCATTCGGGCCGTGCGTTCCCGGCAGCATGCGTTGCGAGTGTGATGCGAGTTCATCGCATCACACTCGTAAGTGTGGAACGGGCCTAAGTGTGTTGGGGAGGGGCCTATTACCAAGTGTGTCACTATTAGTAAGTGTGGGGGCAATTACTGTGTGTGTGGGGATTATTACTAAGTGTGGGAGAGGCTATTACAGAGTGTGGTGGTTAGAACTAAATATAGCATGCTCTTAATGAGTGTGGGGGCATTAATAATTGTTGAGGAATTTTTATTATAAATGGGGGCTCTTTTCAGTAGACATTATTAGGCAGGGTCAATAATCAGTGGGTCACATTTACTAAAAAACAGTGCAAACTGTGTAGTGTGCAGAGAGCACCAGATACATGAATTGAACCGTTTTTCATGAATCTGGCGCTGCTTGTTCTGTGCAGAGTGCACCAACTTTTTATGGTGCACTTTTAACTTGGCGCATGCAACACAATTCTGTTGGACCTTACAGGGTTAATGTGATGCACGCTCCGACTTTGAACCGGAATGCCCATTTCAGCGATGAAATTTGTATCACGTGAAGAATAGTAGAGAAGCCACACAAAAGGATCACGTGTGATACATACTTCTTAAACATCTGTGCAAGCAGTTTGCACATAAAATAATGTGCAAAGTCCGACAGAAAACTGGCGCAAGGACCTCAATAAATGTGCACTAGTATGTTTACAGTATTTAGTGCGGGGGTCGCATACCTGGGGCTTTATTAGTGGGGTCCACATTGAGGGGCTATTACTGTATTATAAGTGTGGGTGGCCTTATTAGATAACAGGCCACATTTAGGTAATATTATAAGGTTTGTTGCACAATGTGGGGGGCATTATTAAGTGTGAGGGCCACAAGGGAGGGGTTTAGAATACAATATACTGTATTTTGACAGGTGAGACCAATTATCTTAATTCAAACCTGTCAAAAACGAATGCATTTTAAAAAAATGAATGCGGTTTTTGACGGAATGCTTAAAAACGGGCCAAAAACGCGTTAAAAATGCGACGTGTACCATCACCCTTAGAGACAATATTAAAGTTAAGATCTTAAAGGACACTGGTAGTAGACTATCTTAATCAGCTTGCTCGTTACCTCTAGGGAATGCAGGCAGTGTTCTTTATTAGTTATACCTCTTTGGAATTCCAGAGAAAATTACTTTGTGGCAAGAAATGGTGTCCCTGCGATGTCAGACGGCTGTCTTTGAAGGGCGGAGGGAGTGCATAATTAGTTGACGGCGAAACCATGAGGCAACCAAGTGATGTCAGCTGATGCGCCTCAGGCTCATTTACATATTTTTACAAGGTTATTTCTCAAGAATTTGGAAGAGGTAGAACTAATAAAAAAACACTGCCCGCATCAGATACAGCTAACGAGCAAACTAATTAGGATAGTCTACCACCAGCATTCTGGTAGTAGATGTCCCTTAAGGTATCTGTATGGTAAACGGTGTAGAAATGACATGTGACTGGAACAAGAGACAATGGGGGTCATTTACTAAGGGCCCGATTCACGTTTTCCCGACGTGTTACCCGAATATTTCCGATTTGCGCCGATTTCCCCTGAATTGTCCTGGGATTTTGGCGCACGCGATCGGATTGTGGCGCATCGGCGCTGGCATGCACACTACGGAAATCGGGGGGCATGGCTGAACAAAAATCCGGCGGATTCGGAAAAACCGCTGCATTTTTTTAAAAAAAGTGTCGCTGGACTCGCGCTTACCTTCACTCGGTCTGGCTTGGTGAAGATCAGTGCATTCCGGGGAACTTCAGCGTAGCAGCGCCACCTGGTGGACGTCGGAGGAACTGCCTTAGTGAATCCCGGCCGGACCCGAATCCACCGCAGAGAACGCGCCGCTGGATCGTGAATGGACCAATGTTTTCTATAGCTGTTTTCTAATAGTTTTTTTTTTTGGAACAAGCACATGTGGCATATGGTGTATATAAGTGGACACTACTGAGAATTCGGTACAGTATATATTCACATGGACCCATTCCCCGAATCTTCTCTGACTCTAGCAACGCCCCTGCTCGAGTCCCTATTTGATTAAACCATAGAAATGACAATGAATTTGTATTACATTTAACTCAATACATGTATATATTTGACTGGTCCACATGTTTGATTTATTGATTGATTTTCAACCAGTGTGCCGTGGCACACTAGTGTGCCGCGACACATGGTCGGGTGTGCCGTGGGGAAAGTTCCCCAAACTATGGTGCCCCCTGTGTTTTGATTCCCGGCAATGCGCAGCGATGTGCAGTCACGGCTTCTTACAATGTAGGAGACGTGTACAATAACACATGCGCAAGCTTTGAACCTCGCACGACAAATGACATCACCGAGGCCGGCGCATCATCCTGAGAGCGGAGAGACTCTCGCATTTGCCCACCGCCAAGGTAAGGCCCACCAATAATGCTGACTATATGAGCTTTTACCTTTGTATATGAACTGTTGGCAGAATACTCAGCATATGAGCTGGTACGTTTAGTACTCCAGCAGTATACTGCATATAACAATGAGAAATGTAAAATGAGAAATACTAGTCATGAGGCTGGAGTACTATGAGTATATGAGCTGGCACTTGTACTCTGGCCTCATGGCCATAGTACTTCTCATTGTACCCCTTTATTTTGCAGTATATGAGCCACATAATAATCAGCACCATATACTAAAAACGGGGAGAAACTGAAAACTGTTGAGGAAGAGCTTCGTGTGTCTTTCCACCATTCCTGCCAGGATATCCCTTTTGTGTTTATCGAAACAGGCCCAGGTTTCACAATGAGTGAGTAAAATAAATTTAGAATCTATATTATTAACTATATGTATAATATGACTGTTTTAGTGTCATTTTGTGCTATTTTGGTTGGTGGTGTGCCCCAGGATTTTCTAAGTATAAAAAGTGTGCCGCGGCTCGAAAAAGGTTGAAAATAACTGGTCTACAGTCATGTGATTACCTCTTCATATGTGACGTAAACTTCCATTTCTGTTGGCATTCACTCACAACGCCAGACTATGATTAAGAACCAGTGATGGGTTACAAACGTGTCAGTCTTTTTGCATGTTTTGGTGCCATCACAATTTTTTTTAATGAAATGAAATAAAGCAGAAAGTTTTCTAAAAAAAATTCTTCCATACCATTGCCTGGTTGCTGGATTTTTCTTAATTCTTCTTAGGTCTACTACTGGTTCAACCCAGACCTCTGTGCACCAGCCATTACAAGCGTAGGAAACAGGTGAGCCTTGACAACGAAAGGAGGGTATTTAAAGGGGTTATCCGGGTTTAAACATTTTTTTATGGCCGGGCTGGGGAGGGCTATTTAAACATAATAAACATGTACTTACCTCCTCCGGTGCTGCCGATGTCCCGCGCCGCGGCCCGTCTTCTCCGTGCGCCGGTTTCATTACACCGGCGCACAGGGAGCTTCCAACCGGCCGGATGCTCCCATGCCCACCATCTCCCAGCGCTTACAACGCTGAGAGATAGGGACGGATGGGAGGAGCCGTCCACAACGCGGACCGGAAGCTCCCTGTACGCGGCTTCCCTGCCCCTGTTTGTTTACAGGGGCACGGATCGAAGGGACCGCGGCGCGGGACATCGGCGGCGCCGGAGGAGGTAAGTCCATGTTTATTATGTTTAACTATCCCTCCCCAGCCCGGCCATAAAAAGATTTTTAAACCCGGATAACCCCTTTAAGTGGAAGCCTGCAATGAGGATTTCCTGTGAAATCACCCCAAATGACGTGTGACGCATTACAATGTGACAAGTCAGCTGCAGGTGTTTGGAGAGGGCTCATAAGCTGCGGCATTAAAAAGACGGTGGTGCATTGGACCTGCGTATTGGCTTAGGCAGTTGTTCCCCGTGACGTCGTTGGGGATCGGCGATCTATTACCATGACAGCCTTGGGTCATACAAAAACCTGAGTCTGTCTGATTTAAGGCCATTACAATGTGAGATTTGCACATAGTAATCGATGATGTGGAAAATCACCATACACTGGAATACTGTGGCACTATATGCTAGGATCAGACAACCTAGGGTTAAAGTACCCTATGGTGGCTCTGAAAAATAGTTAAATAAAATTTAATGAAAAAACATATAATTCAAATTACCCCCTTTCCCTAGAACTGATATAAATCATAAACGTCCCAAAATGTCTGATCTATCAAAATGTAATAACGGTATTCCCAGCATTTAACCCTTTAACGGAAAATAGCGCCAAATTCGAAAATGCAATTTTTTTCCACCATTTTGCAAAATATAAAAAAAATTCTCTAAAAAGTGAACAAAAGGCCATAGAGTGAGTGGTGAAATCAAAAACGTCATAAAAAGTTGCAAAAAAAATTACATCACACTGCACTGTACACCGAAGTATGAAAAAGTTATTAGCGCCAGAAGAATATTTTGTACAGGAGGTTATAATTTTTGTAAATATATGAAAACATTATAAAACCTTTATAAATGTGTCATCCCCGTGATCATAGCGACCCAAAGAATGAAGGAGACATGTCATTTGGGGGGCACAGTGAAAGTCGTAAAAACCAAGCCCACAAGAAAATCGTACAAATGCGTTTTTTCACCAATTTCACAGAATTTTTTTCCCGCTTCCAGTACACGACATGGAATATTAAATATCTTCACTATGAAGTGCAATTTGTTGTACAGAAAAGAAACTTTCACATAGCTCTGTACATGTAAAAATAAAAAGTTATAGATTTTGGAATGAAAAATGAAACCGCGAAAACAAAAAAGGGCTGCACAATGCTGCTGTCACCACCATTAGGTAGGTCCACTTGTGTTTTTGTAGCATGAAACTCTACATAGCAAATCTACACTATATTTCACCAATGATTGACACCATTATTGTCTGTAATATATAGATATTTTCGGAAACTTGATGGGACTCCCCATTACCAATGTCCTCATGAAATGCAAGTTCCCAGAACTTCTGAGATCCAAATAAAAAAAGGTCTTAATTTCTACTGAGGATAACATTAATACCAATACATTGTACTGTCATTAAATAATATCATCATACCATGAACTAATTATATACTACAGCATAACTGCATAACAAATAATACCAGCATACAGTGAGGGAAATTATTTCACCATATAGTAAATACATATTATCACCGACTTGTTCAGCTGGAGAGGTTGAGGGGTGGTATTTATAATATGAATGGCCGTATTGCCCAGCGTACTGTACCATACAGTTGACAGGAAAAAGATAGAGTTTGCTCTATCATTTTGCCTACGTACAGCCGGGCTGCACTCCTCTTTGTGGAGAGGGTAAGGCCCCTTCCACACTTGCGTTGCAGATCACGTCAGAGTTTGATCAGGGTGCGATCAGGGTTTGGTCAGAGTTTGTTCAGTGTCTCAGTTTTTCACGCGCGTTTTCAATGCAATTTCAATGCGTTTTTCACGCGCAGGTAATGCGCGTGAAAGGACTCAGGACTGAGCTCTATCTTTTCTATGGCAATCGATGCGTGAAAAACGCATTGTACTTCCATGTGTCTCAGAGTGCAATGCGTTTTTGATGCATCTCCATAGACTTGTATGGTGCATTTTTCACGCACGTGACTTGCAAAAGTAGAGCATGCGGAGATTTAAACGCGCGTTAAAAAAAAATGCGCGTGTGTGCGTGAAAAGAAATGCAAGTCTGAAAAGACCCATTGATTACAATGGGTCAGAGTGCAATGCAAGTTCTGCGCGTCAAAAGCATGCGCAGAAAATGCGCGTGAAAAACGCAAGTGTGAAAGGGGCCTAAGGGTGGGCAGTGCTCCCCTTCTCCAGCCGAACGTATGCAATGCCAAAGTTCCAAGCTCATGAAGACTAAAGATGTAAGAATTAGGTTATGCTGGGACTTTTAATACCAAACTGTTCATATAGAAATGTTTTCACTTGATCATGGTGAGGCTTATAGCGCCTCAGTTATATTCTGTAGCTATACTATACTGGGACATTTGGTGCCTGTTTTCCACTGTGCAGGTACTTTTGGCACTAGGCAGTAACACTAGCCTGAGAGGCATGACATTAAAGTTACCTTGACTAGGACCAGGATCAAGATAGGATGTGACAACTAAGAATCACCATTTATCCATGACATTTATCCACACATATCAGTATCTAAGCAACCATTGATGGACCAGATAGAAGTGGCACATCACCACGGATATGCATTGTATAATCTTCTTAATTAATTTATTAAATAATTAAATATTAATTCAAAATATCGCACTATTCAATCCTGATTAAAGCTGCAATCTTTATCTATTAAATTATTTTATTCTGTTTCCTTATAAAGAATGGCTGAACCATTATACAAGCTCTTATACTGCTTGTGTCACCCCCTAAGCCTCATAGACTAAGCTCTTGTGAGCAGGGCCCTCACTTATAACTTTTTGTACTCTGTAATGTTTTATTATATTTGTATATGTCCCCTGGGATTTGTAAAGTGCTACAGAATATGATGACACTATATAAAGATTATTATCTTTCTTACTGTACATAATTGCA
Organism: Engystomops pustulosus; assembly: GCF_040894005.1. Classification (NCBI taxonomy): domain Eukaryota; kingdom Metazoa; phylum Chordata; class Amphibia; order Anura; family Leptodactylidae; genus Engystomops; species Engystomops pustulosus. Next base: position 134,610,012 of record NC_092416.1, on the reverse strand, counting down.
ATATTGCCCCCTCTAGTGACCTAATGTTAAGGGGCAGGGGCACATAATCGTGTATGTGTGTGTGTGTATGTATATATATATATATATATATCCCCTACAAAGACTACTAATCTTACAAGAAACCTCAGTTCTGCCGTTTATATTGAACACGTTCTCTCATCCAAGCTTTTATCACGGTCTCAAAGGAGTCTAGGATACACCCAACTATAATCTAGAGGATTCCCTGTTGTATTCCTTAGCCCCAGTTCAATCTCGTGCCTGCGCTTTCTATTACATTCTTCGTTTATGGAGAGCGTAATGGAAACTAATAACAGAGGGTGAACCATTTCATTAAGTTACTGTTCCCCATGTACTTTAATGGACCTTTCAGTACATATCCGTTATTAATAGTGGATAAAAAGAAAGTGGCTGCTGCACTCCGGAGTGAACTTAGCTTTACAGTACATAATACAGCGGTCAACCAACCTGCCAAAATAGAGCTTACCACTAGATGGTGCTGGTCGCTCATCTCCGAGTTGCCTATGCACAGTAATACACACTTAGGGCATGTTCACACAGTGTTGGTCTCCTTTGCTTTTCAGTGGGAGGCAGAAACAAAAGATTTTTTCTATGTAAAAAAAATGCATCATGCCCTATCTTGCTGTACTGCAGTTTGAGCGACAGAAAAATATCTGAAGCAGCGATGGGTGGCCTCGCTATGGAGGGGGGTATCAGTATTTGAGACAGCTCATCCTAAGGGTTCTTTGCATCCAGCTATATATTCTTCATCCCAAAGTGAATTCCCAGGTATATGTACATTCCAGTTATAGAAAATATAACAGTATTCACACACATGGCCGCGCCAAACATATAGTAGTATAAATAAGGGTTCTAGATTTGTACCCGCATATTCCTTGCTTGAATGATATTGTCCTTACCATGCATCATTCATCAACTGTCATAAGTACAGCTGTGTATTCCCTATCCCCGACCTGACCCCATGCAAATTCTACCTGGAGGTTATAATGGACTTAACCCCTCTGCTGCCGAACCTCTATCAACACTGAATATTTTATTACAGAGGGAAATTACACATGTTGCCATAAGTTAGTGAAGACACGAGGACTTACTCTGCAGCTCTAGTACTTTACATTACAGTTAGGGTACAAATCTGAATATAAACATTGACCACAGTTTACACCACTTTTCAGGAAAGGTCTTAGCAGGAGAGTTTGTGGTCGGTCACATTCTGAAAAATGTATAAGAACTTAGGTGAAAATTGTTCAACCATACAGCAGCTTCTAGCTGTTGTTACGGTGCATACGCCTCTTAATGATTTGGATACAGCTTCACTCTGGTACAGGGGAGATCAAGACTTGATGAATCTCCGAATGTCCATTCATTGTCATTTGGCTGTGGTTTGTATCCAGACAATGAAACATGTGCATAACATTAATGCTGAAACCACATTTTAACACACATTAACCAGCTCATATTTGGAATAAAGTGATCTCATATTGTTGTGTATAATATTTATGTTTTTAGCCCCAATGTCCTTATGACAGGTAGTAAAAGTAGAATGAAAAGGGGGAAAAAAAAAGTGTTGTCATGGGGGCACAGGGGCTGTAGCTTACAAAAATAAAATAATTTCACTATGACCGGAGCTACGAAAATTCTTCTTCTCCCTCTTATTCTATCTTAAAACATCGATGAACAGCACCAATCTTCAGTTTCTCCTGCTGAAGGTATGTCACCATTCAGACTAGCACAATCACACTCTCATTCTAATTATATTGTAGCTGGAAGAAAATATGCAGGCAGATGCTGTGGTACGTTCTAATAAAGTTAAAATTTATTTCAGTTCACCATACTCACAAAAACCCATTAAAAATGCGCATATCACAAATTCACATAACAAGACGCTAGCTTTCCTATCCGCCCGACCCAGGTTTCGCCAGCAAGGCTTCTTCCGGGGCGTTGCCTGGGTCGGGCGGATAGGAAAGCTAGCGTCTCGTTATGTGAATTTGTGATATGCGCATTTTTAATGGATTTTTGTGAGTATGATGAACTGAAATAAATTTTAACTTTATTAGAACGTACCACACCATCTGCCTGCATATTTTCTTCCAGCTACAATATAATTAAAGGAGGAGAATGAGCGTGCGATGGTGCTAGTCTGAATGGTGACATACTTTCAGCAGGAGAAACTGAAGATTGGTGCTGTTCATCGATGTTTTAAGATAGAATAAGAGGGAGAAGAAGAATTTTCGTAGCTCCGGTCATAGTGAAATTATTTTCTCTATTTTTGTGGACTTTTTCAAAGACTGTGTGAACCGGTCTTATACCTTGAGTAGCTCCTTAAGGGGCAAACTGTGCACCACGAACAACTGTGTTTTTGTGCTATCTGTAAAGGCCTGTAGCTTAGAGGGGTTTCCCAAAAAATAAATTTTATCACATCCCCATAGGATTAGTGACAAAGACCAGATTACTGGGTCCCCCACTAAACACTAGGGAGACATGGGACCCTTGCAGTACTCTTCATCACTGGCATATTAGCCTTACTTTTGCATATCATAGATCGGTACAAGTTTCCTAGCATATAACAACTTACGCTCACACCTCCTATTGTAGCTTACTGTGCCAATCCTGTATGCCAGTGCCATGCAGGGTAACAGTCTGCAGTCACTGCGCCGAGTTGAGGCATTTAGTTTAATAGACAATGTGCAGTTTAGAGAAGTATTAAATACACATCTGCATCTCTAGTTCATAAAGCATTAAATGCCTTTGTTAAGAGTCTGAGTTCTTCCTTAAATTACTTTCAATCTTCCTTTAGTGGCTTTACTGAGACTTCACAGCATTTGATGGGGGCTAGGAGAAGCAAAAAGAAGGCTGAGGCACAGTCCAGGGAACCGAGGGTTAAGTCTCCATCTCATGTCAAGTATTTGAAGACCAAAAACATGATCACACAGGTCAGGAGCATCCCTCCAATCATGATGACCTTGTCCTGGAACGCTCGCTTCTCAATGAGACGCATAACCGTGTTGGAGAGGCCGAGCATGTTTGCAACGTCCAGGATCTTCTTCTGTGTTCCCTATGGAAGGAAAGGGAAAATTGGGGGAAGGAACGTAAGGAGAGGCAAATAGAGATGGAGAGATGGTGTTATTGGAAACCGTGATCTTACAGTATAAATAAGAAAAGAAACAGCCATCTACATGGAATCCTGAAAAGCATCGCCTTCCACCCCTACTGGCGTGTACATTCACATGATGGATACCATCTTATCTTCAGCAGATTGTACAGGTTAAAGGAGATCTACAAAATTACTTTAATATAGACACTTCTAAGAAGGCATTATAATGTTTTCACACAACTCCAAACTTCTGCATGAAGGAGGCGATGACTGGCATCGGTGATGGGTTCAGCAAATTATGAAAGGGGTCGTACTGTGTTAAAGGTTTGTAATTCCCTACCCCAAGGATATCCTGGAGAAAGAGGATAACATGCTGATGCTAGGGAGTCTGACAACTAGGATGCCCATGAATTACCAAATCGGGCATGTTCATACACAATGACCCACATTTATTAAAGTGTTTGGGGATTTTCCAGGTATTTCCTCCACTTTAAAGGGAACCTGTCACCAGGGACCTCATTTTCAATAATGACGGGTTACAGAAGCACATTACACCTGCAATGTACATATGCCTTTTTGCTATCTCTAAGAATTTGCAATACAATATAATTGTGTTTTATAGCTTACCTTGCATCATGATAAAATCCTCTTTGTAGTCACAGGGGTTGGGCTTTGGTTTTTTGGTTTGGATGCATTTCCTGAAACAACATGTGTCTTGTCTGTGCTGCAGACTGCTCAGCTTTTGGCCCCCACCTTTGCGCTCCTGTACAGCTCCTCCCTTCTGCTCTTTCACAGAGGTAACCGCCTGGTGAGCGGACATCAGTAGGGGAGGAAGGATCTGTACAGGAGAACAAAGGTGGGGGCTGAGAGCTGAGGAGCTTGCAGCACAGACAAGTGACATACTATTTTATGAAATGCATCCGAACCAAAGCCCAACCCCTGGGACTACACAGAGGATTCTGTCATGGTGCAAGGTAAGTTTTAACTCACACTTATATATTGTAATGCAAATGCTTAGAGAAAGCAGAAAGGCATGTTCGCAATATAGGTGTGATGGGCTTCTGTAACCTGTCTTTAGTGAAAATTAGATCCCTGGTGACAGGCTTCCTTTAAAGAGAACCTACCACCACGAATCTACCTATAAAGGTAGATCGGGGGGTAGGTGGATCAATAGGAGGTGAGGATAGCCCTTTTAAGGGCTAATCCTCACGTCCCCACGCTGTTTTGTGAACTTATATTATCACTTTATGATAATTTGGTTATGCGGCTACTGGGGCGTGGAGTAGCCGCAGCTGTGGCTACACGGCGCGCCCTTTGCAGCTGCGCGCACTTGTCCGACGAGCCTGCCGTCTGCGCAGGCGCAGAACAGCAGGCCCGCGCCTGTTTCGGAGCAGTGACCGCACAGGCGCGGGCCTGCTGTTCTGTGCAGACGGCAGGTTCGCCGGACGAGGGCGCGCAGCTGCAAGGAGCTGCGCGCCGAAGATTGTGGGTAGGAGGGGTAAAGTGGCTACTGGGGCGTGGAGTAGCCGCGCCGTATGTTGTGACTAAACACAACACAGCTCTTCCACCCGAGTAACTGTTGTAGTATTCGAACAGACGCTGCTACAGTATGGGGTTTATATGTGCAGCATTTCCTCGCCCAAGTGCTCAAAATCCAGCTGCGATCCTTAAGTTTATTTTTTTTTTTTTTACAGTCCTGTTACAGGTATGGTAACACAGAGCAGCAGAACCAAATACCTGTCTTTAGCTCTGTATGGTCAAACTGAAGAAAGGTCATTAACTCCCTGTGTATATCTGTACAACACAATCCTTACAAATTTGTTATTATCACTCCATGTAAAGGTAATGAGGACATGTTGCTGGAGCTTAGAAAGAGAGAACCATCATATATAACTGTTGTAACTACAATGAAAGGCAGTAAAATGAACACACAAAGCAAGACTGGCAGCGATAAAGGAGCACAAGTACCTTTTGCTACCTTCTGGAAGATGCGACTCAATGTAAATAAAAAGAGCATCTTTACAGAGGACCTGTCACCCAAATATTCAGCACTAGGAGCTGCTTACTAAAGTAAGCAGCTCCTAGTTCTTGATCAAACGCCGCATTGTTGGAGTGATAGCATTACCGGAAACGTCCGGTAACGCTATCTAACACTGCGGCGAGGTACAGTGTAATTGTCGGACAGCAAGCATGAGGGGGCGGGGTTGGGGCGTGGCTAGGGGCTATGGAGCGAGCGGGGCGGTCCAGGGAAGAGGCAGCGCCTCGGACCGCCCCCTCATGAATACAGCGGACCGCTTTAGTAAGCAGCTCCTAGTGCCAAAAATTTGGATGACAGGTCCTCATTAAGATCATAAGGGGTTTGCCTGGATTAGGTAAATCGAAATCGCGCCACATTTACGCACAAGCAATATTGCAGCTCATCCCCATTTAGGTGAATAGAACCAACATCATTCTAGGCACAATTCATGGGTAAATGTGGCATGTTTTTTTTAAATCCTGGACACCCCCTTAACATCACTGACACACAGGTCTCCCGATGTCTCCCTTCCCTTCCGATTCCCCACCTTTAAGGTCTTCCTTTGGTCCCTCAGCCCTTCCAGTATATTGGTCCCACTCCCCAGAAGGTCGTCTATCCCTTGGTGGGCATTACGAACAGATGAATTAAATTGGAGGGTCTCATCAATGTGTATTGAGGTCTCTGAATCCTGTGTAAGAAATTGGGAAGGGGGTGACCCCAGTGGTTATGTTGTATTTATAAAAAAAAAAAAAAAAAAAAAACACACAAAATAATTTTAAACTTTATGATCATTAGACAACCCTTATCCAAGAATCATGTATTGGACTGAACAAAAGATTATGGTTAAAACTTAAAGGGATTTGACCCCTTCGTATAACTGCTAATAGGGTCGCCAAAATTATATTTACCCTGTGATAGTGTGCTTTTCGCTACTGGTCATGTGACCCCCTAGGTACAAAGTCTCAAGATATCTTGTGACATCCTGTGTCCTGCTGCTTACAGTGGACGGAGGGGGGCATACAGATTTCATTGACATACAAAGACTATTTATTTAATGGATTTATCTCATTTAAGAAAATTCTCCTCTATTCACAGATCATATTAGAAGAACAAGGTACTAAAAGTCCCCCTGTGAATGAAGCACTATTATAGACGTGTAACCAGCTATGCATTGGCTTCTATAGGACAACATGAGATCAGTGTCATAAATGAATGGAGCTTCATTCCAGGGGGGAGATTATGTCCCCTGTTCTCTCAATTACTGGGGGAACCCAGCAGTCAGAGCCCCAGCCATACAAAACTCCTATAGGTAGACTATACATTTCTTTTGTGGAACAAACCCCGATAAAGCTGCAACCTCCTCAATGTGCCTAGCAATGGCGGCGAAGTAATACTGAATGCACCGCTGTTTCTGCAGATAACAACTTGGTCCTAAGAGGCAGGAACCTTTGTGATCCACTATTACGTGTAACATGTAAATACAGGTTACAAAAAGTGGCACCCATACAAGCAGCTACAAAATGTACAGGGTAGCAGGAAAACCTGAAGGCATCACCTTAAAGAGGTTGTCCAAGAACTAAAAAAAAGTTGTTTGTGGCTGGGGAGGGGCTTAAAAAAAATAAATAAATAAATAAACTACTCCTCCGGGACTCCCGTTCTCCTGTGATGCCCTCCGTCACTGATCGCCTATGCAACAACTGGCGTTCAGGCAGTAGCAGGCGCATTGCTTTGGTTGGGAGTTTGGATGGCACTGTTGACTGTTGTATACAAACTGAGGCTGACAGAGACCGGCGCTGCTGTGGGAGAATCACAGCCCCCCAGCCATATATCATTTTTTTTTTTTATCCTTGGACAATCCCTTTAAATGCAATGCAGCTTTCATATCGTTCTGTGATGGCAGCTCACAAGTGCCATTGTTATGTTCATGATGTACTTGCTCGCAAAGGTTTACCAAGATGGACATTACGGTAGTTTTAATGACTAATCTGCAGAGGGTGGCAGCACAAACTAATTTGATATTTCATAGATATCCGAAGATGTTAGGGCATCTTGGAAGGAAATGCATGGTTTTTGTGCTCCCTTCTTGGCCTAGTAAATCTAAATAAGGCCACATAATACATGTACGCATGGATGCAATGTCACTAGATCAAAGCTTACATTGGTGGTGTAAGACCGTGTCATCAGCTCCTCTCGCTCTCTTTCCTGTTGCTCCCGAGCATAGCGCCGATGCTGGAAATTTCGTAATGCCGTTTGTAAATGCTGGACATCATATTTCAGCTGATCCACTCTCCTATCACAGAACAAACATGTCAGTTCAGGGGGTTAATTACAAGCCATTTTATCTTACCGTATTACATTATTGGTGACATAATATATACCGTGTCGAACTACTCATCTTCTGTCAGCTCTGTAACATGTAGCATCACATGCTGATTTCTTAAAAGGGATATTCCCATCTAGGCATTAATATTTAATTTAATTAATTTGCCATATGTCAACATTTCTTCAAACAGGAACGTTTTTTTATAATACCATCCAATTGAAGATAATTTCTCATAAATGTAGCCATGTTGTCCCTTAGAAACGAGATAGCTTCCTCGGATACGACCACCCAGCACTCTGGAAGTGGTGGCCAGAAATGCGCTATTGAGTCCTCCCTTACCACCTGGATTCTGCATTCATTACTACAGGACGGCTGTAGCACATGCAGTAACTCCTGGACATTGCACAAAGAAACAAAAAGTTTTTATATATGAAATCACTCCAGCAGAGGTGGTCGTATCCAAGGACACAGCCTTGTTTCTAAGGGACCATATGACTACATTTGGGATAAATTATCTTCACACAGGTAATTTTTTTTAATATATTATTATATATTATATATATATATACATACACACACACATACATACATACACATATATATATACATACATATAAGATTAGTTAAACAAAATGTGAATGCAGAGACGAGAATACACGTTTAACTTCTAGGGAGCCATTTTTACATTTCCCTCTCAATGAGGGCTTGTTTTTGGTGGGTTGACTATATGTGGATTTTTGAAGGCATTTTATTCCATTTGTTGAATGGCAAGGTGATCCAAAGCAGCAATTGTTTAAAAGAAATGAAATGCAATGTTCAAGAGCCATCCCATTTCCAACAGAACCATACAAGAAACCACACTTATCTTACCCTAGCTCCCAGTTTCCACACTGCTGCAGCACTTCCAGTTTTTAGTGCTTCGCCCAGCCAGAAGTTTTGAGGTGTCACTGGACCTGCCGAAGCCAAGAGTGGCCCCCTGGGGCCAAGAGAAATCACTTTCACTAATTGGGTTTGTGACCTCCCAAACTTCAGTCTGGGTGCAGGCTCCAAAGACCGCAAGTACCTGTGAAACATGGGAACTGGACATCAGAGCAAGGCAAAGTATTCTTAATTTTTTGCCAAACCAGCCCTGTATGAATTTTACAGGTGTCCTTTAAGTACAGCAAAACTATATCCCGGACTGAGCAAGAGGTACCCCTATTCATAAAGTAAAAAAGCCCTAACAAGACATATGGGTTAGGTCTCTATTTGTGATTAAGACCCATGACTGGTTCCACTTCTAGTTATCATATCTTTAACCATAATGCAAACTGGACTTTAAATTATCTGTCGTGAGGCATGTTAAGTTGATCCCATATTTAAAATAAAATGTTATTGCGTGTCTCTGCAGTAGTGGAGGACTATGAAATATATACTTTATATAAACATAGGATATATATAGTGTCCCTGCAGGCAGAAGGCCCAATAGTATTCACCAAATCTGTTTGTCAATCAAGTAAGCTGCCAACCTTTTTGGGTTAAATCTTGTGTTCAGCACTGGCATAGATAAGGTTAAAAGATGTATATACCTGCTCAATATGGAAACTAGTATCTCTATCAGAAAACCATACACAGGAAACCTGTTCTGTGCCCTTTTTCTGACCTGCTTCAATTAAAAGCTTCCCAAGAACGCCCCGGGGGTGTGTGTGGATTCCGAGGAGGGGGGTCTGCATGCCAGTCTCACAAGTATTTGAGTTCCCACTCCTTATACCCTCCTTGCTTCTCATTTTAGTAAATTATTATTCTGAAGCAATTGTACCTTTTTGAAGTTTAGGTTATAACAGGAGATATGATCTGGGAATTTTTGTTATTAGAAACCATAAAAAATAATTAGGATTATTGAAGCCATGAAATGAAATGCAGGGAAATAAATGCCATTTCCGTTTCACGGTGGAAAAATTATAATATTTCTCAATCCTTTCATGTATTTTTAAGATGTGAATTATTGATGGATGATAAGAGATTCACTTATGTTACACAGCAGATATTTAAAGGAAACCAACCATCATGGGTCTACCTAGTACAGGCAGTCCCCGGGTTACATACAAGATAGGGTCTGTAGGTTTGTTCTTAAGTTGAATTTGTATGTAAGTCGGAACTGTATATTTTATCATTGTAATCCCAGCCAGAACTTTTTTGGTCTCTGTGACAATTGCATTTTAAAAATGTTGGGTTGTCATTAGAATCAATATTAACACTAAAGCTTCATTACAGACACCTGTGATAACTGTTATAGCTGTTTATTGTAGCCTAAGGCTAAAGTACAGTAAATTACCAATATCCAGAGGTCCTTTTGTAACTAGGGGTCATATGTAAGTCAAGTGTTCTTAAGTAGGGGACCGCCTGTAAAGGTAGATCAGGTGGCCGGTTCCTTTATTTTTAATTTTTTAACTTTTAGTGGCCTAGATTTATCTTATAAATATGTAAATTTTCCTTGCCACAGTAGCCTCTTTCCATACCTCCTACATGCAGTCTTCAGCTCATTGTTCCTACGAAAAATGTGAAGCTGGAGCACTGCGCACGCTGGACTGCGCATGTGCAGAACTCCTGCTTTGTGGAGGAATACGCTGAAGACTTCCTGTATGAGGTTTTAAAAAAGGGACTCCAAAGAAAATTTACATATTTATAAGATAAACCTTTGATATAAATCTGGGCCACTAAAAGTTTTTATTAGGTAGATCCATGATGGTAGAAAACCTAGCATCACAATCCATCATGATAAAAGAGGGACACTTGCTCATAAATCCAGGCACTGTACTGCAGTAATCTTTTTATATTTATTATCCATGGCCTCCTTCCTACTAAAATAAAACTTTAAAAAAGGAAAAAAGGCATCACAGTGTTACCAGAGCCCCACTGTGCTGCAGATTGACAGTTCCCCCCTACCACAGTGTGCTGAAATTTCCTTTGCCACATTGAGATTGCATCAGGCAGCACAGGGAAGGAAAAAGCTGAAGGAGCAAGGAAGGGAGAGCGAGACCGTGAAACAACCTGTGGATCTGATGCACCGAGGAGCTCTGGTAACTACCCCCCCCCCCCCAGCCCTTCAGGTAAATCAGATTTCAGAAGAAAAGCCAGGTATTACAAGTATAATAAAGATTACCACAGAGCCCGAGGACCCCAGGTTTACCATATTTGGTTTTGATGGTAGATTTCTTTTAGTAATTTAGCTATTTTGGAGACCCCCCCCATCAATACACATGGATGCTGGGTTCATAAAGCAAAGGCTGGTGAGAGCCACTGTCAGACAACTAAGCCCACTGTAAATAGGTCATCTCTCTCGAGAACAAACATCACCAATCATAACTATAATATATTCACAGCAATAATATGTTAACAGGCACTAAGCTGTGATGCCAGTGGCACTTTTTTTTGAGAATAAAAAAATTATACTGACAAAGTAAAAGATATCTACTATTTATTACTCACTTGAAGAATAACTGCAAGATATACACAAAGCATTGTGCTAGCTTCAAGAGGTTGTCAATATACTGTACTTATATTGAAAGTCAGTGACTTGTCCCATTCATTGATTAATAATAATAATCCCTTTATTTATATAGTGCACACAGATTACCCAGCGCTGCACAGAGCTTGCAAAATCGATCCCTGTCCCCAATGGGGCTCACAATCTAATCAACCTACCAGTATGTTTTTGAATTGATTGACATTTCCAAGGTCTCTGGTGCAGCTGTTGGAGAACCCACAAACCGTACAGGATTGGTAAAAGGAGATTAAAGGAATTGTCTGAGTTTATAAAAAATAAATAAAAAAAATCTACAGGTGGCCTGGCAGGCTGTAAAAAAAAAAAAAAAAATTAACTTGTACTTACCTTCGTCAGTGTTCCTATTGTCCCGCGCAACCGACAAGGAGACATCGGACTCCCCATTCTCGTGATCTGAGACCCCTTACCGATCAGCTAGTTAGGTCCCATACTGTGGATAGGGCCTAACTTGCTTTGTGTCTTTAAGTCTTTATTTATGTATACACAGTTTTTACTGCATACTTAGCTTTATTCCGGAACCCAACTGAACCCTTTAGCACGATGTCTATGTGTTTGGAAAGTGCAAGCGGATATACGGCAAATGAACACAGACGTTTTAATAGATAGCCAATCATACTGCAAGAAGTGTGAGGTCGGTAGACCTCATTTATAAAAATTATAAAAAGAGATATGTTCTTTTTATGAAAAGGCTGAAAGAACAAGTATTCAATGCTGGACGGCCCTTTAATAACAGTCAGTAAGGTTATACAATAGATCACTCAGCGGAAACCTTGATTACTCACAGTTTGGCATTCTGCCGCTTGGTGGGAGGTTCTTTGCTAGACAAGATCTCTAGACGCTCCAGGTTACTAAAGATCTGGTCTATTCTGGCTTGGATCTCGTTTTCTAGGACTGGATAAAAAAAAAAAAAAAAAAAAAGTCAAGAAAGACAGATGGTCAGTCCGAGGACATTATCATACCTAATCAGGCCACGTCTAATGGTCTTTGTACAAATGTTTCCTTCATAGTTTCATAGTAGATAAAGTTGGAAAAAGACTGCAGGTCCATCACATCCAACCAATACTTCATAAATTGCAAAAAGAAAGAAAACATGACAAGGCTGAAGCCAATTCACCCTAAATAGGGAAACATTCTCTCCAGGCCACAAGTCAGAATAACCTCCTGGATCAACATCAAATTAACAAAATTATTTGTTCCCATAACACGTGATATTTTTGAGCGGCATCCAGGCCTCCTGAACATATACATAGAGTCCACCATAACAACCTCCTGCGGCAGAGAGTTCCATAGTCTCACTGCTCTTACAGTAAAGAATCCTGGTCTATGGAAAAGGCAGAACCACCTCTCCTCTAGGCGTAGAGGATGGCCCCTTGTCCTGGTCACACGCCTAGGTATAAAAAGATCTTTGGACAGATCCTTGTACTGCCAGTTCACGTATTAATACATTGGAACGAGGCCTCAACTTTGTTCTTAGCTGAATAACCCCAAGTTTTGGAATCTGTCTTTGTATCCTAGTCCACCATTCCCTTAATAATCTTGGTTGCTCTCTCTGTACCCGAACCGCTTCCTTTTTATACACTGGTGTCCAAAATAGTTTCAAGTGCTGTCTGACCAGTTATTTGTATTAGGAAATCTATGTCCTTATGAGAATCTATGCTTCTCTTGATAAAGCACATAATTTTGTTTGCCTTATCAGCTGTCAGGCACTGGTCACTAAAATAAAGCTTACTCCATTTTGTTGCATGTATAATATATAGTTAGAGATAACCAATTTACTACTTCTCTGTTATATTGCATATGTTTACTCCACAATGCAAAGTAGAGGCGGAAGGTATTAAAAGCTTTTCCAGGTAGGTAAAGCGATGTATCAAATGAGATCAGCTGGAGGAAGGTAACATAATGAAAACTTACCTACCAATTCCCTGCCACTTCTCTCAACCAAATAACAATTTCTTTATGTTACCGGCCTCCACAAGAGACACATAGGGGCACATTTACTTACCAGTCCCGTTGACGCGGCCGATACGGAATGTCCGACAAGGATTCGGATCTGCCGCGATTCACTAAGATCGTGCGTCCAATTTCCTGCATGTGTTGCTTCCCCGCTGAGGTCCGCCGGAATTCACCTTCTTCCCGATGAATGCGAGTGCTGATCTTGCGACACAATTTAGTTTTTAAATTCCGCGTTTTGTCCGAATCAGTCGAGTTGTCCAATGTCCATGCCTCCGATTTGTGTCGCATGCAAGTCGGCGCCGATGTGCCACAATCCGATCGCGTGCACCAAAAATCCGCAATTCAGGGCAAATCGGAAAAAAAAAAAATTGCGAAACCCGACGGAAATGCGTCCAACGAACCCTTAGTAAATGTGCCCCATAATTTCCCTTTCCTTGGAACCCCTTTCATTAGTTTATTCTAATGGATAGTTATAATACTTACGATGTACAGACTGTTTGTCACATGATTCCAGCCGTCCCATCTGACTCTGAACTTCATGGACATGTCTAAAACAAATAAATTTAAAATAGTCATTACTGCATGAATACTGCATGCATTTTATTTCCTTTTTTTCTATATATAAGGAAATATTTATTTCCCGAGGCTGAAAAATAGCTCTCCCAGCTCAGAGTTTGTTACAACTGTCAGACAGTCTAGACAATAGTGCCTGAACTGAAGAAATAAGCAGCACAGAAGAAATACTGCCCAGAGGCTACAGATATCTATGAGACACAGTGAGTGGCATTTCACATACAGGCACAGGTTGCCATTTATTTGTCACATAGATTTCTAAGGAATCTGCAAAAGGCAGAAAATACAGCATCACATTTGGTTAGACAGAGAGACACCATATTATGCAGTATTAAAAAAATCCAATAACAGTTGGTTCTGAAAAGACTTTGCTGAATAATTTTACACCAGATGTGAATGTGATCTGTATATCTGAATGTTGTCACTGCAAATCTCTGTGGGTCAGCTGCTGGTGATCCTGCCACAGTCAACCCACATAAATTGTGTTATCTGTCCCCAGTCTTAAGCATGAATGTGTTCAGTCCCAGAAAACGAGCCTGTTTGCTGGTCAGATCCCACAGACTGAGCAGAGTGCAGTGGAAGGGAGTCCTTGCATCATAGTGATATATAATGCAAGGAATCCCTATCTGCCATCCAAACTGCAGCGCAAACGAGTGGCAGGCAGAGACGTCTTGCACCATATTACCGTATATACTCGAGTATAAGCCGAAACCCCTAATTTCAACTCAAAAAAACTGGGAAAACCTATTGACTCGAGTATAAGCCGAGGGTGGGAAATGCATTGGTTACACCCTCCCAGTATATAGTCTGCCAGCCCCTGTAGCATACAGCCTACCCAACCCCTGTAGCATACAGCCTGCTCAGCCCCTGTAGTAGGAAAAAAAATAACACTGTACTCATCTTTCCGACGTCCCCCATAGGTCCTCTTCTGTCTCAGACTGTCCCAGACATAAGAGGACCTACAGGTGATGTCAGAAAGGTGAGTTTTGACTTTATTTTTTTAGTTGAGTATAAGCCGAGTTAGGGTTTTTGAGCACAAATTTTGTGTTGAAAAACTAGGCTTATACTCGAGTATATAAGGTACTCTAGGATGCAAGAAATGCCCTTTTATACACTGTGCTCAGTCCATGGTATCTTACCAGCACACACGTCCATTTCTACAGACCGCGCACACAGTGCAGTTAGCCCTAGGAAGTGATTCTCTTTGAGGAAGCACCATGGAGAGTATCTTAGACTCCATAATATAAAATTTACGGACCGTGTGTCATCTGTTGCAACAAATTATAAAATATAATGCCATTAGAAACCATTGAACCAATAGAAATCTCTGTTCTGTCCAGATGTATTTTGTGACCGGAACACTGCGTACACGTACAATCACATATAAATAGCTGTCATACTAGTACATGTGTAAGGGATATCTATGGCTACCATAGTACAAGCACATCACTGCAACCTCATTACAAACAAATGGTCCTGTGGCTGCACAGAATGATCCATGCTTTTACCTCTATAATGGTTTATGTCTTGTATATAACCAATAGCTAAGATTGTAAAAAGGATCTAATATACATAACAATACATAATGTTATACTATAACATGTCCCAGTCATCTAGTAAACACACTGTAATGAATCTCTCATCCTCTCCCCGCTCCTGTCATTAATCCGCACTCACTTGTTACTTTGATGGTAAAGAGCCTCCATGGCTCCCAATCTTATATGTCACCAATCTCAGCTCGGTAATCGATTGCTTAATGATCGGTAATCAGCTGCCTACGCTTCTATGCCTGTTCCACTATTCCCGGCACACGTCATCATTTCCGGGTTCTATTAGGCCCCTGACGTCTCTGAGCTGTCTATTGCTGTGCCCGCTGCCACCTTTAAAACGATATAGTAAATACAAACTATGTTATGTACTTGATAAGGGTTGCTGTATTATAATACTTGGTGTTTAAAAATAATTAGTACGGGGAATGAAGAGAAGACTTGAAGAGGGGTTTGTCATGACAAACACAGGCAGTAACATAGTACCGCCCAGGGGGCTTTAGCACTGTAGTTATGGTAATATGAAAAAAGTGTTGTCATTTATACCGACTGCAAGGTAGAAACTATAGGAATGGCGTCATCTTCTTCTTAGGTTACAGTTTTATCACGTATTTGAAGTGTTGGATGAATGTATGCCTCTCATTGTTAAAAAAAAATGGTGTCACTAGATGGCAGGCACATGCTGCAACCTCACAATTAATTGGATTGCCAAATCATAATTTATTTTAAGTTGTTATTTAAATCCAACACATCCATAGCTAATACATTAGCGATAAAACATCAGGGGTGCAGTTATCAAACTTTTGTTTAGTTAGTTTGTTGACAATTTACAAAGTTCATCATGTTGCGTTTCTTCAGTAAAGCATCTGATTTGTCCACAGGTGGACATCTAAAAAAGTCCCAAATTTTGTATAAACCGTTATGAAAGGTTGTATTTTGTTTTTGCGCAAATAAACTCCGGTGCAGAGCAGGTGTGGACAAGGGGTTTGATTCAACATTTTGGGGGAGATTTATCATTAGTCCTATGTAGCTTCTTGGCGTATACCGGTAATTGTCACAAAGTTTTGCGCAATTATCGTTTTTTGTGTTATTTTTATCGAGAAAAAAAACGTAACTCTAAAGTCACGCAATTGCGGAAAAAATACACCACAGAATGTGCAACACCACATTTATCAACTGAGATTTTTTAAAAGAATGCAAAATTTAATCGCAAAACTACACCACATAAGAGGTGGTGTATGTGAGTCCATGGCTACTACAGGGGGAATTCTGAGAATTTCCTGTACAAAAACATTACAAAAAGGCAGAAATTGAGCAGATGTTAAACATACGTGTGACTGGTGCAGTCTATTCGCACAGCACAGCCACATAGGAAGGGATTTAACACTGCACATACACTGGACTATAAATCCGACTGGTGGAAACCTGCCAGTCTAACACATAGACAACTGCTCAAAATCCTGCCTAATGATAAATCTCCCCCAATTTGTGTGATTTTTCAGACAAGAGTTTTTTAAAAACAAAAAACAACAGACTCACCTGCCTCAATTATCACCCACTAAGATAAACCGGGCAAGGCTTACAGAAAATCACAAAACTAGACACACGTTTCCAGACTTGTCTCCCAGGTGTAGTTTTGTTTTTGAAAGAAAACAGCGGTGTTTTCCACATATGCACAGGATATGTCATAAATAGATGATAAATGCTTCTCTTGCTTCCAGTACCTGCACTTATAACAGGAACCTTTTCCCCCTGAGACCCCTTTCTCATAGCCAGAGAGTGTGAATCTTGGCTATTGCCATCAATCTAATAACCAAACTGTCATTAGACATTGAGAAGCAGCAGCCCTCACTGCACGATACCATGGGCAAGACAAACCTACAATCAACCTGAAAGCCTTGCAAGTCTTATAAACCTTTGTATGTGCTTGATACTCTATAGAGTAACGGTGGGGATTTCTGTGGCTGTCACACAAAGTTTTCCACATGGCTTGAGTGACTCAAGGCTTCCTCCTGTAGTCATGGGTAGCATCAGAAAGTGCTGTGTTCAGCTCTATTTTAAAGGAACACTTCCTAGGAATGTAGGGAGAGGACAGCGCTTGATTATCAAGCTCCTGTCCTTCAATTCTACCTGTTTGAAGGGGAACCTGGAGGGAAGTTACAATGGTAATCTGAATTTCCCCACCTCAACATACAAACACGATTAAAAGATGTGGAAGAGCAGGGAGCAATAAGTTGTTGATTAAATTGCTGTGTTGGCACTTTGTTTTAAATGAGTGGGTTGTTAGTTTCTAGTTTGGTCACTCAGCCTCTAAAAGGTTCACCATCACTGCTCAAGATCATAGTAGTATCAAAGCTACCAACCATCCTGGATTAAGCGGGACAGTCCCGTTTTCAACCGCCGTCCCGGGCAGTTGGGAGATTGGTCCACACTGCCATGCTGAGGCCCACCTCCTTCTGATCATGTACACTACAGCTGCAAAGCAGGTGAATCATCAGGGGCCAGAAGGAGGCATGATCAGCTTCTTGCTATCTCCTCAAATGTCAGCTTCGGGGCAATGAAGGAAAGGTAAGTTACAGGGTTTTTTTTTGTATAAAAGCCAGCAACAGAAGGAGGAGAGGAGGTCACAATATGTGGAGGATGGAGGAAAGATGGCCACCATATGAGGAAGATGGAGGACAGGAGGCCACAATATGAGGAAGATGGAGGACATGGGGCTACAATATGAAAAAGGATGAAGGACAGGAGGCCACCTCACCCCTCCTCCTCTCCATTACGGCGAACGTATGCGTGAATGCAGCCTAAGAGCAATGAGACTATGTACACCCGCTGCCAGAGGATCTTGTGATTGTTGAGCAATTTTATTAAGCAACTGAATATTGTGTTATGGGAACTAGTTTCTTGCAATGGGAAATTGATCCTGGAAAGTTTACTGGCTGTCCTTTTTGGAGTCAGAAAAGAACTTTTACCTCACTGTGAGCCAATTGTCATATGCCTTATCAGTTTTTGCTCTCTTCATCTGGATCAACACTGCATGAGTATAGGCTGGACTGGATCTTTATTTACATTTATCTATTATGGTTGTAGGCAGAATTTTTGACAGAAGATTTGAATATGGTCCTGTTTTTATTGTGTTTCACTTCCAAAGCAAAAGGCTGATCTTTGGGTTTATAAGTATATCAATAGTCTTCATGCAACTATGTGATCTAAAAGGTAAGATCTTATATTCCCTATAGTGCTTCTCCTTAGTAATGAGTAAGTTCCTTAGTAACATGGGCTTTGTTTAAATGGAGTGTTTTATAGACTACCGTACACAATGTAACTACATTAACCTGAAAAGTACCGGTACCTATTTTTTTCATAGATTAAATACAGTAAATATTTCTGTGAAATGTTACATATTTTTTTGGCCGACTGATGAAGAGACTTGTGTCATGGGGGTTATGTTTGTATTCAAGGAGCATTTGCTAAGACTTTTCTCACATCTAGACAGATGATGGAACTGCTATCATTAGGATTATCGATCCTAAGGCTTGCATACCCCTGCTTGCCCAAACAACAGGCTTGTTCATGAGGAAATCTGTTGTTTGGGGAGGTAGAGGTGTGCCAGCTCCAAAACTGACATTTTATTGACATATTAGTTGGCCATTAGGAGCTGTCACTTGGAGGCAATATCATCCGCCGGGGAAATATGGAAAAAGAAATTCTCAAAAAACATGTTTTTTTTTAAAAATGCATTTTAATGAAATTTTATTTTATGTCTTCTAAGTAAAGCGTGAATAGCGTGGATGAGACCTTGTCACCTTACCCTCCCAGATAGATCAGAGCATGTTACAACCTCCATCCCTTCACTCCTAAGAGATCAGCGTCTATCACCCCCTCCCCAAAAGAGATCAGAACATGTCACTCTCCCCGCTTTCCCAATTGCAGCCCCCTAGGCCAGAGGCTGTGGATTTTTGGGCAGGTGTGTCACTGGGGATGAGAATTGTAACATGTCATGGACTGAGCCGGCGGGTACAAATTTGGACACCGATGCTAAGGGGAGGAGGGAATAGTGAAGGGGGTGTTCATGTAGTCACAACAGCCCTGGGGCGGACGCAGAAGGACTTAATGTTTTAAAAGTGATTGTGTATTGTAAATAGGATAAAAGAGTTACAGATCGCAGGGCATGCACTTGCCCCGGGGTCATTCTTATTTTTAGAATCCACCACTCACCACTTTTTCTGCATTTCTAGAATATCGTGATTCTCTCTATAGACTTTTTGTATCAAATTATCTATAGAATCCAAATCGACATTTGTGTTCCTAAAAACCATTAAAGGTTACACTACTCTGCCAAATTATACATGCCTGCACTTTGTTCTAATTCCCATAATTTGTTGTATGACAGTATTGTAAATGCAAAAGCAGTTCTCATGCTGTCTAAGCATCATTGAAACAGGCATGCACTGTGTTTGGATGGACCCTAAGCTCAATGCATGCCGTCCCCCAAAGTGGTCCTTAATTCTTAAAACCTGCATATGAACTTTTTAGATCCTTAATTGACCTAAGCAGTAACACTAAGGCTACATTCACACGACCGCATGAATTCTCCAGTCCCGTATTTACGGGCCGTATGAGCCCGTATATACGTGACGTTTTTCATCCGTATGCAGCACGTACTTAACCCGTATTTTATACGTGCCCATAGACTTCTAGGGCATACAGAACTGAAATACGGGAGAAAATAGGACATGCTCTATATTTTTATATGGCTAGTATACGGTACGGTACGCTCCAGTGTCAAAAACGGCAATATAAATGGTTGGACGTATTGTCCATTGAAATGAATGTGGCCTAAGGCTACATTCACACGGACGTATGAAAAAGGCCGTATCCGTACCGTACCGTTTTTTTACGGATTACATACGGCCACATTCATTTCAATGGACAATACGTCTGACCATTTATATTGCCGTTGTTAACTCCGTTCCGTACCGTACCGTATACTGGCCGTATAAAAATATAAAGCATGTTCTATTTTCTCCCGTATTTTAGTTCCGTATGCCCTATAAGTCTATGGGGATACATACGTGCTGCATACGGATGAAAAACGTCACGTAAATACGGGACTGGAGAAATCATACGGTCGTGTGAATGTAGCCTAAGATATGGACTTTTTGCACATTTCTTTCACAGCTGCTGTTTTGTTTTGGTGGCGTGTTTTTCTCAATATTTGGATCAACGCTAATTGTTCAATGACATGTAGTAGTCGAGCTAGGATCCTGCGATATATTGGGCCCTCTAACACTGGCAAAAGTGGATTCTGTGGATTCTTTGCCACTGGTTCTGCTGGTATTTGTAATTCTGACATGAGCTTTGATTTATTAGCAAAGTCCATAGCATAAATTGCATGTTAAAGGGGTTAACCCTACCAAGTGTAGTGTACAGTGTTTGCTGCTGAATAGCTAAAAAGTTCTCCCCACCTCAGAGAAAGGGGATGTCTATATTTCCAGGCAGAAGATTTACTTTTATAAGTTGTACCAACAGTTGAGTTCATGTGGCTGAACAGGTTATCTTTTCAGTTTTTTGGAAGACAACAGAATTATATGATAAGGTGATAATGGAGTAGAAAAAAACCCTACCCGACCCTCTGGCCCCCAATTTTAGCTTATTTCATGTATCAAATATTTCACTGATTCTTGTCTGTATTAGTCACTGCATTTGCAGACAATCCGTGTTTTTGTGTCACCTCCCTAATTTCCCGTATTAATAGTCTATAATTTTTCCTTTCTAAACTCTCATCCCCTGATGACCTTATTTTCTCACTGTCTGCAGTAGAAACGCTCCATCTTACACAACAGAGACCTCTTTACATACATAGAAGTCAGTTTGCTTTTTGTAGCTACATCCCCTTTAATCTTGTACTAAGAAGCTCCTCTTCACATATCCCTTCCAGTGATCAGCCCTCTGATTTGTACTTATACGCGTAATTAGCAACAATTTACTTATCCCTTTACTTCCAGGTCAGCGGATTAAACCCAGTCGTGATCAGTGCCAAACTGGCCAGCACATGTGATGAGAAGGTGGTTTGTATGTGTGTGGGGGCAATTACTGATTTATTTTCCCAGGATAGTGGGAGACTGGAGGTCATAACCCCTCTTAATCGGGTCAAATGTACTTACGTATCAGTTTAGTGCAAAGGTATTTGATCAGTAACATTTTTATCCCTTGCACGAAACATCATGACCTTTGACAGCAGGATGACATCAGCAGTCCTGTTCTATGTAGCCCACATCAAAGATGCCAAGACGTTTCAGAATCGTGAAGTGTAAAAAAGTTCTCTTATTCTTATTGTGCAGAGATGGTTTGTTCAAAGCGAATAGTATGGCTACCTCTAATAGGTAACCTTCTCATAAAACCTGTGCCTAACATTTTGTTACGTAGTTTTGCTACTGTTGCCAAACAAAAAAAGTTTAGAATTTTTAGCAAATCCATTACTGAACACCCACCTCCCATTCCATGTGAATATATCCTTTTTCATAGCACTTTAAATATCATATTCAATACCTAAGTCTGTTGTTCTGCTCAACTATTGTTAATAAAGCTTCTGTTTTGCAGTAGTGGCAATAGTTTTACATGGACTTTTTAAGGCATTTACTGTGCAGAATAAATAATACATTGATTTTATAGTGTAGGTGTTTAATATAATACCAAATTTTCTGCTAAAAATGCAATTAGAACAAGAATAATGTGATGTAAAATATATTACTTACTATTTTTAAATTTTTTAGTTAGGGAACACATTCTATGATTAAGGGCACATTCACATGGCCGTCTGCGGGGACGTACATGCGGCCGCATGTACGTCCCCATAGACGGCAATAGCGGCACGGCGCAGATATGGTGCCACACATGTGTGGCACCGATCCGGGCCGCAAAAAGATAGAGCATGCTCTATCTTTCAGCGTGTGTCCGGCCGTGCGCCGCTATTCTCTATGGAGGCCGGAGGGGTCACCTCCTCCTCCTCTCCAGCACACGGCACGCACGGCGGGCATACCCCTGTGTGAATGTACCCTTAGTCTTATGATAGACATGATGGCAGAGCCCACTGGGCAGAAATTATCCATTGAGATCCAGCCTTTAATGAAATCTACCATCAAAATCAAGTACAATAAACCAGGATCACTTACCCATAGGTATAGGCAGTGTGATAATATATATTTAAAAAAGACACAAAATCCAGAGCAGCTCTGCAAAAATACTTAATCCTGGGTGCAAGTCAAAGGACTGTGGTGATCCTCCATGTGAATAGATTCAGCAGCACTCCATGTAGTTAATGAAAAAAACGATTGGATTTATTCCAAACACATCGCAACATTTCAGCCTGTACATGAAGCCTTGACATCAAGCTTGACAAAGGCTTCATGTAGAAGCTGAGACGTTGTGATGTGTTTGGAATAAATCCACTCGTTTTTTTCATTACATACATGGAGTGCTGCTGAATTCTAATGCTAATGAGCCTTAAGGGCTCTGGGGAGTTTTACCAGAGCCCCATGGTGCTGTAGCTTCACAGGCTGTTTCACTCTCTCACCGTTCCCTCCTGCTCAGCACTTCCCC
Source organism: Engystomops pustulosus (assembly GCF_040894005.1). NCBI lineage: Eukaryota > Metazoa > Chordata > Amphibia > Anura > Leptodactylidae > Engystomops > Engystomops pustulosus. Next base: position 134,587,347 of record NC_092416.1, on the reverse strand, counting down.
CTCCCTCTGCCTGATGTAATCTCACTGCAGAGGAAGTTTCAGCACACAGTAGGAGGGGGAAGTTTAAAAGTCTGGAATCTGCAGTATGGTTGGGTTCTGGTAACACCCCCTGGAGCCCTTCTGGCTCCATATTATTAAAAGTTTAAGGTTCATAATTTTAAAAGGTGATTTTAAAAGGAAGAAGGCCATGGATACCAAAATATAAGAAGATCACCACAGTCACCGTTTCTGGATCTATGAGTAAGTGTCCCTGGTTTATCATAGTTGATTGTGAGGGTGATGTCCAATAAATGAGTTTTTATTTGTAGTTTGTTTGATTTTCTTCCATGATGATGACCAAGAGAAGATCTCAGGTATACTTGGTTATTATGTTTGCTCATTAATAAGAAAAGCTTCCTGAGCCTAAACATTATTTCTAACCTTTTGGCATTAAGTGTTCTGACCCCTTGGGAAAAACAGAATATACTAGACAAAGTACAACAACTATTAGGGCTAGAGGAAAAAGCAAAACCATTTACCACCAGGAAGTTATATATAGCAATCTACAATTCTATCCTTAAAAGCCGCCAATGAAGATGAAGAACATAAAGTTATTGTTATTTCTTAAATATGTCAGTGTGGCGCTAAGTCTCTGCACCATGCCAGCAGCAGACTGGTAGAGGACCATCATCACAGTTCTGCTTAATGACAGAGAATCTTTATGTATACGTCTAAAGCGCCTGCTTAATCGCCCCCACCTGTGCCCGCGGTTTGGGTGTGGGAAGGTAGACAGTCACGCCATTTGGTAGACAGGGCAGGCATAAGAAGGAAAGAGAGAAGCGAGAAGAGGGTGAGAGAGTAGTATGAGAGAGAAGGAGATTATCCTGAGTGACAGTCATCAGTCCCCCCTCCAGGCACTGGCTCTGACATCTCCATCTTACACAACACGGACCTCACAAGGTGTCTTTCACATACTCACCTCAGCTTGGGGGTGGCTAGCCAGTCTATGACTGATTGGAATGGAGGGCAATTAACTCTTAGTTGCTTGAAGATTGATGTCTTCTTTATTCACCGACAGGGAATTTTGAAGAAAGAGTTTAACTTAAGAATATGTTTGTGAAGGTCACATAGGCTGCAGTATACAGTATGCTTACACCCTGGAAGCTGTCACGGTTATTTACTGCTCATGTAAAATCATGTAATGTTCTTCAGTTGGGTGAGCAGATATAGTGGAAGTAGTTGGTATGTTTTTGACAAATGATCCAATAAGATCAAATAGTATTCATATGATCTTTGGTTGATAGTAAAAACAGACAATATATTTGTCATATATGTGACACATTTATTGACAAACATGTAGAATTTGTGATCAATTCTGTCCTGAGATGTTACTCCTCTTTAGACACTGCTTTTCTTCTGGAAGAACATTTTTCTAATTACAAAGGTAATATTTAGCTCACCAAGCTGTGACCATTTTCCTAGCTATTTTGGGTGTATCAGAGAGGGGCGGGGCAAGGGTGAGCAGGGGTGGGAACTTGCAGCCGCCATATTTAGTATAGTCTAGTATAGGCGGAGACTATAGCAAAAAACTCTGCCAGTTCAGACCTGGTCTAAATGATTGTGAATGTATTCACAGCGGGGCTTATTTACTAAGGGTCCGCCAATCACATTTCCGTCCGACATTTTGGGGGATTGCACGGCTGGGTCAGTTATTTAGAAGGGGATTGTGTCGCACGCGATCAGATTTTGGCTAATCGCGCCGGCTTTCATGCAACAGAAATGGGGGGTTGGGCCGTTAGACGATCCGACAGATTTGGACTGAGTGCGGGATTTAACTTTAAAATTGTGTCGCAAGACAATGCACTTACATGCACCAGGAAGAAGGTGAACTCCGGTGGACCTGAGCTGGAAACCGACACATACAGGATATCAGGAGCATGATCTTAGTGAATCGCACCAAAGTGCATTATCGAACTTCTCGGACAGGTAAGTAAATTTGCCCCATTGTTTTGATATTTGTTCAAAATTAAATTTTTTCACCTATGTTATATTATTTAACTTATGGATCTTCCAGTGTTGGCGTTCCACAACTATGTGTTTTCGCAAAAAGTACGGACGCCCACACAGATGAGTCAGTCATGAGTAAGGTAACATAGCGTGCCAGAAACGCTATGACCATATGTTGGAATGTTATTACAATGAAAAAATAAAGACTGCGTTTCACTGGTCGTATGAGCGGCACATGGATTTCTTTAGTGTTAATTTACCCCTACAGCGGATGAAACAAGCCATTATGGGGAACTGAGCGTGAAGGTTTCACTAGGTAGAGACTTGGAGTGCCATTTTTGGCTGTGGCACAAAGCCATAGTCACAAGGATGAAGATGAACCCAACTAAAAATATTCCTTTGCCTGGAAGAAACCATTCTTTCATTTCCAAGACGTCAACCAAGTCTATAATGTTGAGAACATTCAAATAAAGACCTGTAGAATCTTGGGGTCATTATTTTGAAGGTCTGATGTTTTTATTTATCCTTAATAACCATTAATAGAGTGAGTCCAATTTGGAGCACTCCAGGTTTTGCAGTACACTTGGGACACTGCCAATTTTTAACAGCAGACAAGCCATAAGTTTGAGGCCATCGCCTAATTTAGTATAATTCTAATATAAGTGATCATTGATGGCCATCACTTTGGACTTCTTGTAATGTACCTGGAATTCCTCATTTATGTAGGGGGTTTGAGAACAGTAGTGTTTCCAGACACTCTCAGGAGCAACAATCCATTGCAAAAAAGAAACCATTATTTTAGAAAATAGCTGTTCATTAGAGTGTAACCACTTTAGGACATTTTAAGATGGGGTCTTGTTTATGGATTCCACTACAGACGGCCTGAAGAACATTTAACAAGGTTTCTGTGACATTTTAAGGACATTTTTCACTTTAGTCTTCCAGGGCCTTAGCTGACAAATTCATTGTAAAATGCCCTGCTGTTGCATGACTGTGGGAACATATCCTTTGTTACCTGCCATTTATTTCATACCACATTATTGTCACAACTTTGTGTGTTAACTTGACACGTTTTGGTTAATCTTTCCACATCGTTGCGTCTGTTTGTTTTCTCTCTTTTCATCACTCAATAAGCTTTGGTATCATTAGTTGGTCCAACTAATAGTTTGTTTGAGTGCATTTGAATTCCCTTGTAACTGAAAAATGCAGAGACAGAGGCTCGTAATGAAGGTGGCATTAGTTAGAAATGTATATCTATGTATTGTTGCATTTATAAAGACTGATATCTAACTGACACTTTTATGAAAGTACATGACACTGGTTTTAATCCTGGGTCACTTACCTGCCCAAAGAAAGCGGAAGACCTTCTTGTGGAATGTGTGAAGTTCTTTGGTTACCAGAGGGATTGGGTGCCCCCACGCCCTGCTACAGCTACTCACCTGTCCTTGCTCCTGCTTCCGAGTCCATAGGTGTGCGCGCCACTGTCTCCTATGGCGCGCACGCCGGGATCGGAAGATTTAAAGCGCCGTTAATTGGCACTGGTATTTACCCAGAATCCTATTTAACCCAGCCTCTCCCCACACATCCTCCCGGATCTTCGAGCCGAGTGCCATTGAAAAAGCTTGTTCCCTGATGCCCTGTGTTGTTCGTGTGATTTCCTTTTGTGACCTCGGTTCCATACATTGATCCTGTTCCGCCTGCCCTGACCTGTTGCTCCGTTCCTGACTCTGATTTCGTGCTGCAGCTCCTGCCTGTCCCCGACTACGATCCTGCCTAATGTCTGTGTACCTCGCCTTGGCTGCCACCATGGACAAGGTCGCACCTGTGGAACGACCTGGTGGTACCTCGCCGCAACAAGTCCAACCCGCTTTGCGGCAGGCTCTGGAGAAAACTGACAGTAAAAACCGGCCATGGATCCCACTAAGGTTCCGCAATCTGACCTGGCTAATCTTACCACCGATCAACAGATTGCTTTTCAAGGTCAGCAACTTGGACAAGTCACCGCCATGTTGCAGCAGTTGTTGTCTACCCAGCACCAGTGTCCAGTACCTGCAGTACCTCTCGTTACTACGGCTCTGTTGTCAACTGCTGAACCCAGGCTGCGTCTTTCTATGCCTAGCAATTATGACAGTGAGGCCAAGTTATGCAGGGGGTTCATAACCCAGTGCTCTTTGCATATTGAACTGATGCGTTCACAGTTTGCCACAGAACCGGCTAAGGTGGCTTAAGTGATCAACCTTCTTTCCTGAAAAGGCCCTGGCATGGGCAACTCCCCTCTGGGACAGGGACGAGACTAGCAACTGCAGGCTCTGTGCCATTTTTCATCAATTATAGAAAGCATCCACACCCTCCTCTTCCTCTGCCTGTGTCCTCGGATGTCCCTGCTGTTGAGGAGTTGGTACGGGATCTGATATACATCTGGTAGCAGACTTGCCTTTCCTTGTTACAGGCTTCTGTCCAAACCAAGCTCCAGGCTGACAAGAAATGTAGGCCTCCTCCTGTCTTCTCTCCAGGTGACAAAGTCTGGTTGTCCTCCAGGTATGTCCGGCTAAAGATCCCTGGCTACAAGCTTGGTCCACGATTCCTGGGTCCTTTCGAGGAGCTGAGGCGCATGAATCCTGTGGCCTACAAGTTACGTCTTCCTCCCACCATGCGAACTCCTTCCATGTATCGTTACTCAAGCCTGTCATCCTGAACTGCTTCTCCCGGCATGTACCTCCTCCTGCTCCTGAGGCTGACTCCACCAACTTCTTTGAGGTAAAGAAGATCCTTGACATGAAGACAGTGAGAGGTAAGCGGTTCTTCTTGGTTGACCGAAAGGGGTTCGGGCCGGAGGAGAGATCTTGGGAGCCCGAGGACAATATCCTGGATGATAATTCCTCCAGCCCAAGAAGAGGGGGGGCCAAAGGGGGGGGGGTACTGTCACGGGTGCTCCTGCGACCCATGTCTCAGGTCACAAGCTCACCTGTGCTTCTCTGTGCCCCCGCGCCCCGCTACTCACCCATCTTCGCTCCTGCTTCCGGGTCCACGGCCATGTCCGCGTGTCCCTGTCTCCAAGGGCCCGCATGCCGGTTTCAGAAGATTTAAGGGGCCAGTACACCGTTAATTGGTGCTGGCCTTACCCAGAATCATATTTAATCCAGACTTACTAAGGCTAACCCAAACTGACTCTGATTCCGTGCTGCCCATCCTGATCTCCTGCCTGTCCCGACTATGATCCTGCCTAATGTCTGTGTACCTCGCCTTGGCTGCCACCGTGGACAAAGTCACACCGTGAAACAACCTGGTGGTACATCGCCACAGCAAGTCCAACCCGCTTTGCGGCATCCTTCGGTGAAAACCGGGTGCCACTTGGATTCCAGTACCAGGTGTCGGTGCACGTCATCGTCCACGGTGGTCCAGTGGGTCCACTACCCCTGGATGTACCTACATGCAGACTCTTTGCTAGAATTGTAATAACTTACAACAATAAATCACCACATGATTTATCAAAGATACAAATTTTATTAACATATGCTAAGAATATCAATAGCATGGTCACCATAACATAAAATCAACCCATACAAAACAATCCACATAACAGATAAGCACATCAATGGTCAATCATATTTAACCCCTTAAGGACGCATGGTTTTTTTGCTTATTTCTCGCTCTCCACCTTCAAAAATCCATAACTTTTTCATTTTTACGTGTACAGACCTGTGTGAGGGCTTATTTTGTGCGTAACAAATGTTACTTTCCCGTAATGTTATTTATTTTAACATGCCATGTACTGCGAAGCTGAAAAAAAATACCAAATGTGGAAAAATTGAAAAATAAACGTCACTTTCTTGTGGGCTCAGTTTTTCCGACTTTGACTGTGCACTCAAAATAACACCTCAGCTTAATTCTTTGGTTCGGTGCGATCGCGGTGATACCAAATTTATATAGGTTTTATTGTGTTTGAATACATTTTCAAAAATTAAAAGAATGTGTACAAAAAAGAAAAAAAAAATTTTGCCATCTTCTGAAGCTAATAACTTTTTCATACTTTGGCGCACGGAGCTGTGTGAGGTGTCATTTTTTGCAAAATGAGACGACCTTTACATTACTACCATTTTTAGGTCAGTGCGACATTTTGATAATTTTTTTATTTCATTTTTTATGTTATGTAAAAAGGTGTAAAAGTCGCATTTCGGACATTTGGGCGCCATTTCCCGTCTCGGAGGTCACCACCGGCCGTAACCGTTTTTATATTTTGATAGATCGGGCATTTTGGGACGCGGCGATACCTAATGTGTCAGTGATTTTTACTGTTTATTATGTTTTATATCAGTTCTAGCGAAAGGGGGGTGATTTGAATTTTTAATATTTTATTAATTTTTTTTTATTTTTTTAACTTTTTTTTTTCTTTTTTTCCCCACTATTTCTTAGACCATCTAGGGTACATTAACCCTAGATGGTTAGATCGCTCCTACAATATACTGCAATACTTCTGTATTGCAATATATGGCATTTTTGCAGCTCATTCATTACAATGAGTCACTGGCTCATTGTAACGAATCTGCAGATGCCAGATAGCCTCGGGTCAAACGAAGACCCGAGGCTACCATGGCAACCCTAGATGGTCAGATCGCTCCTACAATATACTGCAATACTTCTGTATTGCAATATATGGCATTTTTGCAGCTCATTCATTACAATGAGCCACTGGCTCATTGTAACGAATCTGCAGATGCCAGATAGCCTCGGGTCAAACGAAGACCCGAGGCTACCATGGCAACCGATCGCCCCCCCCCCCCCAATGACGTTCGGGGGCGCGGTGATTGCAATAAAGATGGCGGCATACAGCCAGCTTAAGGATCAAGAGCAGCAAGACAAGACCCGGGAGTGGTGAGCACTTGTCAGATCTACTCACTGCTATGTGACCTCCTGCAACAGTGAGTACTTGGAGTTATGTAAGCACTCATTGGCCTCTGCCAGGCAGAGGGGTACAGGCTGCAACTAGTTTGCACCCATTAAATACACTATCCAATCAGTTTTTACAATGGTAATCAGTGTATTAACAAACACCTTTAACAAAGGGAATGTTAACCCCCAAATTTCAATTTGTACATGGATGTTTAGGAGGAACAGCTCAATATAAATATCATAGACCATTGGTGGCGAACCTATGGCACGGGTGCCAGATTCTGGTCTCAGCACCATTTTAAAGCGACACTTCATTGTCTGTTTAGAACTGCGGAAAAGTGAGAAGGTGCTGACAGAACTGCATAATCTTTGGAGGTCATCCTGCTGGACCCACCATTCTTCCTATACAGAGGGACCCTGTAGAGAAGCAATAAAGATGGCGGCATACAGCCAGCTTAAGGATCAAGAGCAGCAAGACAAGACCCGGGAGTGGTGAGCACTTGTCAGATCTACTCACTGCTATGTGACCTCCTGCAACAGTGAGTACTTGGAGTTATGTAAGCACTCATTGGCCTCTGCCAGGCAGAGGGGTACAGGCTGCAACTAGTTTGCACCCATTAAATACACTATCCAATCAGTTTTTACAATGGTAATCAGTGTATTAACAAACACCTTTAACAAAGGGAATGTTAACCCCCAAATTTCAATTTGTACATGGATGTTTAGGAGGAACAGCTCAATATAAATATCATAGACCATTGGTGGCGAACCTATGGCATGGGTGCCAGATTCTGGTCTCAGCACCATTTTAAAGCGACACTTCATTGTCTGTTTAGAACTGCGGAAATGTGAGAAGGTGCTGACAGAACTGCATAATCTTTGGAGGTCATCCTGCTGGACCCACCATTCTTCCTATACAGAGGGACCCTGTAGAGAAGCTACAACGAGAGTGTGAATTTGCCCACCTACTTTGAACTGCATTGATGGCCTCAGGGGCTGATAAGATTGAAAGATGTTGAAGAACAGGTAGCAATAAGTTACTGCTTAAAATGCAATGTTGGCACTTCACGGTAAATAAGTGGATTTTGGTAATAGTTTGGGCACTCTGTCTCTAAAAGGTTTGCCATCACTGTCATAGACAATCTACTTTTTTTAATAGGAGAGCTGTTACCATACTGTGAATTGTGGAATCATATCCCCTCACACATCCAGTGGTAAGTTTATCTAAGACTACATTCACATGAATGTATGCCCCGAGAGGGGTGACCTTTCCCCATTCCAAAAGAAAATAATGGGCGAAGATAGAGTGTACTCCATTTTTTTTTTGCAGAATGGTGAGCACTCATTGTGCCGAATCTACCAAGCCCAGGCACCATAGCCATCTATGGGAGAAGTTTAACAGTCGCCTGTCTTGACCTTTTTCTATATCCCCTACTCTGATCCTGCACCGCCTGTCCTGACCTCCTGTCTGACTATAAGGCTATATTCACACTGCCGTTGCCCGCCCGTACCGTACCGTAGCGGGCAACGGCAGTGTACGGGGAGAGGAGGCGGAGGTGAGCGCAGCTCACCCCCGCCCCTCTCCATAGCAACCTATGGCGCACGGCGCCATATTACGGGAAAAGATAGGACAGGTCCTATCTTTTTCCCGGGTACGGAACGGTACGGTGCCGCACGTGTGCGGCACTGTACCGCTCCCGTAGGGTGCCGTGCGCCCATAGAAGTGTATGGGGGACGTATATCGGCCGTATATACGTCGGCCGTATATACGTCCCCCATACGTTAGTGTGAATGTAGCCTAACTATGATTCTGCCTGGCGTTTCTGTACCTCACCTTGGCCTCTACTGCAAGCAAGTCACACCTGTGGAGCGACCTGGTGGTATCCCGCTGCAGCAACCTGTTTTGCAGTGGGGTCTGGTGAATCAGGAAAATGGATGCACGATCTTGAAGAATCGGGCCGGACTTCCTCCTCGTCGGAGAATGCACCTCGGGGATCGTGACAGGACTGGGTAAGTAAATCTGCCCCAAAGTGTTCTACATTCAGTTCAGAAATTGAAGGATTACATGAATGGATTAAAACTGGAGAGCCATCCATCCATGGAATGAGGATTTGTGAAAACCCAGTTGTAGTTTGCTGATAGAGGAGAATCTCAAGAAGTTCCCTCTATTTCATCCATATTTCACAGACCATATTGCAGTCCTCCCTTGGCCATGGGTCTTAGGACTCATAATGATATGTGATGCTGTAAGTTTATGTCATTTTACCCAGATTTTGGTCAGGATATGCAGCTATAATACTATAATAACTGTGATGTTTCATACATTTTTCTTAGAAGAACTGTGAAGTTATGTCACAACTGAAATGAGAAGATTAACTCAGCATGAATACATGTCCAAATAGAATCACAATTCTTCATTAGATGATGGAATTATTTATCACACTTCATATCCATTACTCATTCAACCTCCCACACCTGTTCATGTCTCATTTATTCTCTAGGTTCCTCTCTATTGACGTAATGAAGATTTTGACAATTATACATATATACATTATACAGACATACACTCACTGGCCACTTTATTAGGTACACCTGTCCAACTGCTCGTTAACACTTAATTTCTAATCAGCCAATCACATGGCGGCAACTCAGTGCCTTTAGGCATGTAGACATGGTCAAGACAATCTCCTGCAGTTCAAACCGAGCATCAGTATGGGGAAGAAAGGTGATTTGAGTGCCTTTGAACGTGGCATGGTTGTTGGTGCCAGAATGGCTGCTCTGAGTATTTCAGAAACTGCTGATCTACTGGGATTTTCACGCACAACCATCTCTAGGGTTTACAGAGAAGGGTCCAAAAAAGAAAAAACATCCAGTGAGCGGCAGTTCTGTGGACGGAAATGCCTTGTTGATGCCAGAGGTCAGAGGAGAATGGGCAGACTGGTTCGAGCTGATAGAAAGGCAACAGTGACTCAAATCGCCACCCGTTACAACCAAGGTAGGCAGAAGAGCATCTCTGAACGCACAGTACGTTGCACTTTGAGGCAGATGGGCTACAGCAGCAGAAGACCACACTGGGTGACACTCCTTTCGGCTAAGAACAGGAAACTGAAGCTACAATTTGCACAAGCTCATCGAAATTGGACAGTAGAAGATTGGAAAAACGTTGCCTGGTCTGATGAGTCTCGATTTCTGCTGCGACATTCGGATGGTAGGGTCAGAATTTGGCGTCAACAACATGAAAGCATGGATCCATCCTGCCTTGTATCAACGATTCAGGCTGGTGGTGGTGGTGTCATGGTGTGGGGAATATTTTCTTGGCACTCTTTGGGCCCCTTGGTACCAATTGAGCATCGTTGCAATGCCACAGCCTACCTGAGTATTGTTGTTGACCATGTTCATCCCTTTATGACCACAATGTACCCAACATCTGATGGCTACTTTCAGCAGGATAATGCGCCATGTCATAAAGCTGGAATCATCTCAGACTGGTTTCTTGAACATGACAATGAGTTCACTGTACTCAAATGGCCTCCACAGTCACCAGATCTCAATCCTATAGAGCATCTTTGGGATATGGTGGAACGGGAGATTCGCATCATGGATGTGCAGCCGACAAATCTGCGGCAACTGTGTGATGCCATCATGTTAATATGGACCAAAATCTCTGAGGAATGCTTCCAGAACCTTGTTTAATCTATGCCACGAAGAATTGAGGCAGTTCTGAAGGCAAAAGGGGGTCCAACCCGTTACTAGCATGGTGTACCTAATAAAGTGGCCGGTGAGTATACATTTCATAAAATTTTGTGTAAATCAACTTTTCTGTGTACTCGGCGTCACTGGCGCACCCGTGCCCCTCGGTGTGCGGGTGCCCCCGCAACCCACGGCCTTGTGCCTCCCTGCGGCCCCCAGCTCACCTCAATACTTTACCCATCCACGCTCCTGCTCCAGCAGCCAGCAACGTGCGCGCCGGCACTCTAGGATTTAAAGGGCCAGCACAGGCCATTTTCAGGAAACCTATTTAAACCTGCCTCTTCCTGCATACCCTGCCGGATCTTTGTGCCTACGCCTTAGAGAAAGCTCCCCTGTGATATTCCTGTGTTCCTGTATGTTCCTGCTCCTGTGTGTTCCTGCATTCCAGTACCTGTGCTCTTGTGTGTTCCTGCGTTCCAGTACCTGTGCTTCTGTGTGTTCCTGCGTTCCTGTTCCCGTGCTCTTGTGTGTTCCTTTTCCCGTGCTCCTGTGTGTACCTGCATTCCTGTTCCCGTGCTCCTGTGTATTCCTGTCCGTTCCAGTGTTCCCGATTGGACTTGACCTTGCTTCTCAGCGGCCTCCCCTGAACCTGACAGTCTCCCCTGAGACTGTCTTCTGCTAAGGTAGCACCTACTACTTAGACAAACCATATCAATTACCATATTTTGCTAAAAGTGGACAACTTCTTTAATTATAAAAGTATAGTATCTTAGGGGGATATTTATCATACACTGGCGCTCATGCTTCTGCCTCTTGATGTATCGGGCTGCCAGCAGCGCAGCCGGCGACTTTTCACGTATGCCCTCCGCTCGGCGGGCCGCGCCCCCCTTCGGATTGGGGAAAATAATCGCAAAAGCTAGCAATAATCTAGCATTTGCGATTATTTCAGGGCCTCTGCGCCACTGGCGGTGCGCAGAGGTCCTGATAAATTTCCCCCATAGAGTCCATAAAGTCCAACTTGTTAAATTATACTGTGTTGATCCAGAAGAAGCAAAACCCAAGGGGCACATATCCTGCAAGACTGATGCCTATTGGCCCAAAGTGGGGAAAATTTCCTTCCCGAACCCCTAATATGTCAGAATAACTTCATGGATCAACAGAAACTACTTACAAAAAGTTTTATTCACATATGATTGCTCTCCAGAAAGGCATCCGGGCCCTTCTTAAACATGTTACGGTTTATATATTTTTTAGACTTGCTAATTTTTTTTGTTTGTTAATATTCAAATTTACTTTACTTTCAGCAGGACAGCCTACAACAGGACTGGCCTCATATCCAGGTGTGTTTTACCTTCATGACCGCAAGGGATCTTTGCATTATTTGTTTGTACTGATAAGTCTTTATGGGAAAATTGACCTTGTATATTACTTTAATGACTGGACTAATTTACATGTGTGTGGCACTGATTAGTAAAATGTCCCAAACCTGCTTTGATCTCAGTGACAGCTCAGTTAACCATATTATCGTAAAATGCCTGCCAGGACAGGGCATACGGGTGCAAAGAGTCCACTGTATTTCTAGCCTGTAACCTTACACAGGGCTGATTATTAATGATTTTAGCATTCCACAAGGAGAAAATCGTGTTTATATCTGCCATGTAGAGTAGCCCACACTGTTTGTTGTTAAAATTTTACCAAAAACACAAACTTCCTGCCCAAAACAAACTCTAGCCCCCGGGGTATAGATTCCACATGACTTGGACTCTCAGGCTTTTGGAAAAGGACTAGTTGAATTGTGTTATAAAAGCTCACAGTAAATAATACTGTTTATGATATGTAGTTTTATGTTTAGAATACTTTTGTTTCTTAGAAATGAAATTTATTGAAATGTAATTTTTAGACAGTTTCTTAATCCTTGTTAAAAAGAACTGGTTTCCTAATGTGGGATGCCACAAAATCGCTAGTATACGCACAGACTCGCAGCAGTAGGAGACTATCAGGAGCATTGTACACTGGAGCTTTATACACTTTCACTTGGTTTTTGGGGTGTAAGAAAACCCTTCTTAACATACCTGTCCATCAATACATGTCTTTGATGATGGTTTGATGATGCTTGTTTCTCTTCACGGGGTGTTTACATGACCAAAAAGGTCTATATATTACTCTGATACTGTCCTGTAACCCTTAGGCCCCATTCACACACACGTATGCTATGCTTGGGCTGGGACTCAGGCATAGCATACATTCAGCCTGAGAAGAGGAGCACTCCTCACCCCTCCTCACTCTATAACTGTGATGGCAAACCTTTTAGAGGCTGAGTGCCCAAACTACAACAAAGACCCACTAATTTATAGCAAAGTGCCGACACAGAAATTTAATTTGTGATTTAAACTCCCTTCTCTGTCACAGTTTTCATTGATACCAGCACTCTGAGGACAATAAAGCAGAAACTAGTCCTAGGTAGAGCTGTCACTTTAAAATACCTCTGTGCACAGCAAGTCCTGGGCTGTCTCGGACTACAGGTAGATACCTGGAGTTATCTCTGGTGATGGCCTGAGTGCCCACAGAAAGGGCTCTGGGTGCCACCTCTGGCACCAGTGCCATAGGTTAGCCATCACTGCTCTATAAGGAGCCGTGTAGCCAGGCCATATGTATGGCGAAAGATAGAGCATGGTCTTTCTTTTTTCCATCAACAGCACATAATACAATGACACATATGTGTGCCCACTGTACCATACTGTGCACAATGCACTTCTATGGTGGCCGTATTCTAGCTGCCATTCCTACGACTAGCATAGAGCTTCTGTTTAAAAGTTGTGTAAAAGGAACCTTAGATGCCTTATTACTAGTATTAGAACCTTAGACATGCTATATTGCTTGCATCAGTTATACTCTACCAGAAACTGCACCATATAGGATGCCTGTTAGCATTACACCAACAGACATAATGCATGGCACTGCAGAAGCATTTTAGGGTAATATATAAGAACAATGCTAATGCAAGAGAGTATAATGTATATTATACAATATTTATTCTTCAATGCTAAATATCTGACAAACAGTATTAATTTGAATTGTAGCTTCCCTCCAGGGTGCCCTGAAGAGGAAGAATCAGAGGACCCAAAGCAGGAGCTCCAACGATAATCCATCTCTGTCCACACCTTCTTGCTCCTCCTGTAGTCCTGGCAGCCAAGTAGGTGTGACATTAAAACAGCACTGAGCATGGCGCGTCCTGGGCTGTCTTGGACTGCAGCAGGAAGCCTTGAGTCCTATCTGATAAATTCTGTGCTGGGTGCCCACAGTAAGGGCTCCGAGTGCCACCTCTGGCACCCGTGCCATAGGTTCGCCACCACTGCCCTAGATGCTGTTTAATGTAAAAACTTCTTAAGTTGTTAAACCCACATGCCAGAATATGGTAGATGGTTTTTGATAATTCTGCCTAAACAAAACTAGAATAAAATAAGTCAAATAAGTGTGTATATCCCAGAATGGAACCAATAAAAAGGTCATACTGCTAGAAACAAATCTCCATGTATGAAAAGATTTATAACATTTTTAAAGGCAGTAAATTATCAGTTTTGCTTCTCTGGAGTGCTCTCTGCACAAGTGCTAAGGGACCAGGGGGGACAGTGAGGCAGTGTAATAGTCTGTAAAGCCAGATCACAGAGGGTCAGGTTAGAGTAGCCTCTTAGTCTCATTAGCATAATTATATAAATTGATTTTAGCAGGAAGGAGGCCATGGATAACAAATTATGACAAAATGACGACAAAAGCAAGTGTCCCTAGTTTATAATGCTTGGTTTTGATGCTAGATTGAGTAAATCTTTACCTAAATATGTAAAAAAAAATATGTACAGCGCCAATCTGTCGCCGTTCACCAGGTTCAGCTACAGATGCAGAGAGTGTATGTACTTCTGGAAACAATCATTTCTGTCTCTCTCCTTTTCCTTCTCTATTCTCCCTTCAGCTGATAGGGTGGAGGGGGTCAGCACACTTCAAATGTCTGTATCTTCTGAACCGTGGCACCTAGAAAAACACTTGTGTCTGGTGTCGTATTGAAAAGCAGAGGGGGTGCAGAGGGTGCGGTCACAACTGGGCCCAAGAGGCTTAGGGGACCCATAAGGTGTCACTTTCCCATATGAGAAGACTAGTACTATAAACCATAAATTATAGTCGGGGGTCTGGCAAAGACTTTTCACTGGTGTCCATAAGCTTCAAGTTAAACCACTGCACTTCAGGACTGTGTTTCTAGGTGTAACAAATTTAGAGATATTTACTTTGGGAACGGAATGAAAAGGTGTATTTAAAATTAACTTTATATTTTAATTTTAACAGTAGATATTTTCGGAAACACATTCAAGACTTCATATTTTTCTTTCCAACATATTCTACATAGCCGTTTGAAGTAGACCTCTGTCATGACGTGTATGGGAGGGCTATCTGTATGGGGTATGTGCAATAAGGATGTATGCAGCCATATGGCAGTCATGAAGGGGTTATATCAAATGTTTACATTTTGATTTATCTCATACCAGAGAAAAACAAGACCTAAAAGGTGTCAGAATTAAAAAAAAATGGTATATATGGTTTCCAAAATTCCAAATCAACATGCAATTGCTATCAGACTATCCTAAAAGCTTTAAAAGATGGATTGCAGACTGGTGTAAGGGCACTTACTGTAATGGAGATTGGTGTAAGTCCTGTCTCACGCTATATAACGTTGAAGCTAGTGGCTGGGGTGACATACCACTGTATTGTGGCTGTAAACAAAGGCCTAGCGTCAGATGTGCCTGATGTTTTTCAGCAGGAAGGAAAGGAGGTCAAGTTGGATGGGACAAACCACTCTTATCTGCCATCAGGTTTTCCCTACCATACAACAAACATGTATTTTCAATACCAGGCCTTGTGGCCTTTAGTTTCCGCTGTCTGGTCCTCTCTCAGCTGCTGGCTACTCTGTACATCACGAGAAAACAGCCTAATCCTCCCAGCCCTTCAGAATGGGGCATTACAAGCTTTAGTCTAAAAGTCTTTAATGGGTTTTTACAAGAATGCTCAGACGCTTCACCTCTCCAAGCTGTCACATTATCTGGAGAGCAGATACCAGAGAGCAGGCGAGATGCTGCCGGGCCATAAATGAGTTTCTTTCTCTCTTTTTCTGGCTTATAGCATCAAACCTGGGAACAGGAGAGTGACAGGTAAAGATCGGAGAGGAGAGCTAGGGTGGGTGAATATCCCCTCTTTAACACTCATCTGACATGAGAGGCCTCCGCATTCATTGCTGCTGCTCTCCCATCATTTAAAGCGGATTAATCTGAGGCGGCTAACACCAAAGATATTTTCTTCACTAAAAATTAGCCAAGTATTTACATGCTTCTCTTCACCTAAGTGACTGGAAGAGACTTTATATAAGATCTAGTTTGTAGTTTTCTGTATTAAATGATTACGTTGTAGTTGTGTGTATATTTTACAGAATCAATATATAAACTGAATGTATATAATCAGAATTAGGATTCCCTAAAGAGAAAAGGAAAGAGGTAAGGTTGTCAGCCAATCTGACAAATGGATGCCCCTTACTACTAGCTCTGGCCATGATTAGGGATACCCCCTGGCCAGTCATGGCCAAGGATAGTAGCAAGGGGTGTCCATTTGCCGGGCTAGCTGTTTGGCTGCCAATTCAACAATATGTCCAGGTCACATGGCTGAATAGTAGCAAAATAGTATTTTTTACAGAGATTGATGCATATCTACCCAGAATAAGATGGATGAATTTTATCAATACTCATGGGAAAGTACAAAGTCAAATCATCTATTAAATGGAAACCCAATTCTGGTTCTGGTGCCATGTATACCAAGTTATGCAAGTAATGCAATTACCACGTAATGCATTATACCAAGTAATGCATTATAACATGTAATGCAAGTAATGCAATTACCAAGCAATGCATTATACCAAGTAATGCAAGTAATGCCTTATACCAAGTAATGCCTTATACCAAGTACAGGCGGTCCCCTACT
Source organism: Engystomops pustulosus (assembly GCF_040894005.1). Taxonomy (NCBI): domain Eukaryota; kingdom Metazoa; phylum Chordata; class Amphibia; order Anura; family Leptodactylidae; genus Engystomops; species Engystomops pustulosus. Next base: position 134,570,766 of record NC_092416.1, on the reverse strand, counting down.
TAAGAACACTCGACTTACATACGACCCCTAGTTACAAACGGACCTCTGGATATTAGTAATTTATTGTACTTTAGTCCTAGGCAACAATGATCAGCTGTAACAGTTATCACAGGTGTCTGTAATGAAGATTTATTATTAATCCCGATTCTTATGACAACCCAACATTTTTAAAATCCAATTGTCGCAGAGACCAAAAAAGTTCTGGATGGGATTACAATGATAAAATATACAGTTCCGACTTACATACAACTTAAGAACAAACCTACAGACCCTATCTTGTATGTAACCCGGGGACTGCCTGTAATGCCTTATACCAAGCAATGCATTATACCAAGTAATGCAATTACCACCTAATGCTTTATACCAAGTAATGCAATTACCAAGCAATGCATTATACCAAGTAATGCAAGTAATGCCTTATACCAAGTAATGCCTTATACCAAACAATGCATTATACCAAGTAATGCAAGTAATGCAATTACCACCTAATCCTTTATACCAAGTAATGCAATTACCAAGCAATGCATTATACCAAGTAATGCATTATACAAAGTAATGCAAGTAATGCAATTACCACCTAATGCTTTATACCAAGTAATGCAAGTAATGCATTATACCAAGTAATGCATTATACCAAGTAATACAAGTAATTACGTGGTTGTTGAAATTAAGGAGTCCACTAAATTTCAGCCAGCTGATCTGTCCATGGTGCTAACCTATTTTACTTTGCCCTTCTAAGATATAGGGGTAACAGGAAGACATCACAATCACATTACACTGCAATAGATTACTATTGAAGAGTATACAGTGCTATAGCCAATCCAATCATACCATGTTGAAGTTCCTTTGGGGGACTGAACATAAAAATTAATTTTAATATTATATTTTGAATTTCACATAATGTAAAAACTTTTATTTTATCTATAATTTTTATCACTATTTTATGGTCACTTTTGTCTCCCACTGAAAAGCACATTTAATTACAAAATATTTATTTTTAAACGAAAGTACAGGCAGTCCCCGGGTTACATACAAGATAGGGTCTGTAGGTTTGTTCTTAAGTTGAGTTTGTGTGTAAGTCGGAACTGTATATTTTATCATTGTAATCCCAGCCAGAACTTTTTTGGACAATTGGATTTAAAAAATGTTGGGTTGTCATAAGAATCAATATTAACACTAAAGCTTCATTACAGACACCTGTGATAACTGTTACAGCTGATCATTGTAGCCTAAGGCTAAAGTACAATAAATTACCAATATCCAGTGGTCCGTTTGTAACTAGGGGTCGTATGTAAGTCGAGTGTTCTTAAGTAGGGGACTGCCTGTATAACAAAATCTTTATAGGCTTATCATACTAACATGCAAAATAAAGGTAATATGACACTCTGCATACCCAATGAGGGGGGAGCGGCATCTTGGCCGCCCCCTTCTCTCTGTCGGTAAAACACCATTGTTTCCAAATGGTAAAACTCCTGGTCCCAGGCCGGGGCCAAAGAACTTAAATTAAAAAAAAAAACTTTATACTTACCATCGGCTTCTTCTCCCCACGGCTCTGTCTTCTTCTCTGCGCATGTGCACACACTATGATGCGCTTGACGTCATAATGTGTGTGTGCCTGCCAGGATGTGAAGAAGACAGAGCTGCAGGGATAAGAAGCAGATGGTAAGTATAGAGTTGGCCATTTCATTAACCCCTTAGCGACCAGGCCCTTTTTTTGTTTTTTTCATTTCCATTTTTCACTCCCCACCTTCAAAAAGCTATAACTTTTTTTTTACACGTAAAGAGCTGTATGATGGCTTGTTTTTCTGCCTAACAAATTGAACTTCATAGTGAAGGTATTGAATATTCCATGATGTGTACTGGGAAGCAGGAAAAAAATTCCAAATGCAGTGAAAATGGTGAAAAAACGCATTTGTGCCATTTTCCTGTCGGCTTGGATTTTACGTCTTTCACTCTGCACCTCATATGACATGTCTACTTTATTCTTTGGAACAGTACGATCATGGGGATACCAAATTTGTATAGGTTTTATAATGTTTTCATACATTTACAAAAATTAATACCTCCTGTACAAAATTTTTTTTGCCATCTTCTGGTGCTAATAACTTTTTCAGTGTACTTCAGTGTACGGAGCTGTGGTTGGTATAATTTTTTATGACTTTTGATGACGTTTTCAATGCTTCTATTTTTACAAATGTTTGATCACTTTTTATAATATTTTTTAAAAATATTATATTTTGGTAGATCTGGCATTTTCGGACATGGCGATACCTAATGTGTTTATGATTTTTATTGTTTATTTATATTTATATGACTTCTAGGGAAAGGGGGGTGATTAGAATTTTTAATTGTTTTTATCATAATTTTTTTCTTTAAACTTTTTTTATTTTTATTTTTACTATTTTTCAGACTCCTTAGGGTACTTTAATCCTAGGTTGTCTGATTGATCCTATCATACTGCCATACTACAGTATGGCAGTATATGGGGATTTTCTTCTTCATTCATTACAATGTGCAATTAAAGCGGACTCTGCAGTGGCCATTTCATTAAAGGGGGGCTCTGCTGTGGACATTTCAGTAAAGCCAGATCTGCTGTGCAACTTTCATTAAAGGGGGCTCTGCTGTGGCCAATACATTAAAGGGGGGCTATGCTTTGAACATTTCATTAGTGACTGCATTTCCCATCCTAAACTTATAATTGTGTCTATAAGTTTTCCCTTTTTTGTGGTTAAATTAGGTGCCTTTGCTTATACTCAGGAATATATGGTATTTATGTATTTTTTTCCTCATAGTGAAAAGGCCAAAGGCAAGAGGACATTATAGGTGTGTGGGGCTATAGAAAAAATGGTATTATAATGTCCCCTTCTCTGTAGCCCCTTCTTAAAAAGACATTTTAGACTGAGGGCTACTGGAAATAGCGTTATATGGCAGGGAGCATGTGTGACCAGCTTCTCTATCAATTTTGTGATTCGTGTGTACCCCAATTGATTATTTTCCTCCAAGCACAGTATATAACTCTTTGTCCATGGGGGGAAGGGAATCTTGGTATAATTTCCCTCGGGCAGCAGAGATGTTAGGTTCACCTAGAAAAACTAAGTTATGTCTCTTAAAAGGGAAGGGAGTAAAAATGAATGAAACAAAATATGGCAATTTAACTGGTTAATTATCACATAATTTGCATTCATTAGTACAGTGATTGCCTTTTTGTATCTAGTGTTACATTTGTTTTCTCCTCTCTTGTGGTTTTAGTTGCATGTGGAAGTTTTGCCAATGTAGCAAGATTTTTATGTTACTACTTTAGATATGTGTAAGTTATAATACCCTGATTGCATACCATTGATTCCCATGATTGTTTTAAATTTTGATTATTAGTTAAGCAGAAGAAGTCAATGAGGGTCATTTATCTGAGGATTTTCTCTTATATTTAGAACTTTTTTGCTGCATTTGCATATTTGCGCCTAAATTTGCAACTTTTCCACTCACCTAGCAAAGTTAGCCACGCAATAATTTTTCAGTGTTGTACCTCATAGATCATTAAAATCCAGGTGTGGATGTATAAAAGAGTAGCAATTTTGGAGCAAGTTGTGGTTAAAAAGTTGAAAATAAACTGCAGTCCTGATCAGGAGTAGGAAAAAGTTTGGTCACAAAAACCCCACAGATTCAATTGCCTTATATCTCAAACTATAAGATTAATCGAACAAGTCCAAAACCCAGAATAACCCAAAAAAACACATGCTCAAATGGCCTAATGACAGATTAATGACCCCAATGGGATTTGGTACTTAAGGGCTCTTCCCATTTCAGCAAATAAAAGTTATTGTTTGTGTAATGAAAAGATATACAATTTTCCAATTGTACACAATATACTTTGTGTATATTATACTTTCTATACCAATTCTTCTTGGATTTCTAGATCTCGGCTTGCTGTCATTCTATAGAAACCTTCTGTTTCCTTCCAGTGGATAGAAATCTGTCCATGGTCATGTGACAGGATGGCATCTCTTATTATCACACGGCTATGACTACTCTCTGTGATACTAATGGCTCATGCGCCTGTGTGACATCCCATGACCATGTACTGATTTCTGTCCACTGGAAGGAAACATAGAAGATTCCTATAGAATAACACCAGGCAGAGATCTAGAAAACCATAAGGAATCGATACAGAAAGTATATTGGAAAATCATACAAATTTTCCTTTCAAGAGCAATAATGTATTTTTTCTGAAATAAGAACACCTCTTTAAAGGGGTTGTCCGAGAGTTTGAAAAAACTAGGAGCCGGGCTGGGGCGGGCTTTTTAAAATAAATAAACCTGGACTCACCTCCTCCGTCACCCCCATGCCGAGAACCATCTGATTTGTGCCCCTGTTCGTTTACAGGGGCGTGCAAGTTGCGATCGGGGAGCTTCCGGCCTAGGTGGCTGGCCACTCTCATCCGTCCCTATCTCTCAGCACTGTATCAGGCGCTGGGATATGGTGATGGATGGGAGTGGCCTGCTGCCGCGGCTGGCCGTGAGCTCCCCGAGCACAGCTTCCCTGCCCGTGTTTATTTACAGACGGGCCTCGGTGCAGGACAGCAGAGTGTTTTCAAACTCTCGGACAACCGTTTTAATGACCTAACCATAGACCTATTCATAGGTTATGAATAAGTGCAATGCCTTCAGTGTGTGAGACATTATACTACAGACAAAGCTGTCTAACTCTGGCTCCATCTACAGTCTGAAACAGCAGATCGTATGGGGTTGTCCAGCCTGAACATCTTGAGGTGTATTGATTGTCAGAAGAGCCTTCAGAAAGCTGGGAGGTTTCTGCCCTAAAGAAACCTCAGTTGGCCCATGGCATAATTCCCACCCCATGTTAACATTACAAGCTAATAATAATTGTATGAAATGAAGAGATTAAGTGATTAAAGGGTGGGAAACCTAATAAATAAGACATTTGTACGTGTCATGTTGTGTATACGTAGTTAGTGTGAAACGTAAATTTTCTTTCCAGAATTAGACTGGTAGAACACTGATCACAGGATGATCTCATAGATCCAGACAACACCTATGCAACTATCTAAATCAGTGGAGGCAATTTATTACCTGTGTCTTAGGACACAACTGTGGTCTTTCCGACTTGCTGTCGACTCTTACACTTTAATAGATTAAAGTGGCACATAGAAGTAATACATTTTTGTTGCACGGCAGTTCTATACGTGGAGCAAAGACATAAGATTACTATTTTTGGCACACTGTGATAATAAATGCATTTGAAAACATCTGTATAAATGACCCATTTGGCAGAGGGACAATCTTTTATAATCTATCTTCAATGCTCCAACCCCCGAAGATCAAATTGCGCTTCATGGAGAAATGGGAGACAGATTTAGGCTGCCAAATCTCCTTGCAGAGGTGTAGACACTGTTGTGCCACCCTAGCAAAAGGAAGCCAACAGGTCTCGCTGACAAAGACCTCACTTGGGCTACTTATCATGTCCCCTCCTGCCTCGCCAATATGTACCCCCATCTACCCAATAGCTGCTTTCGGGGCTGTAATGCCTAGGCAACATGGCCCGTATCTGGTGGCATTGCCCTGTGGACGCATTCCTATGGAATAATGTGAAATCCCTCATCCGCTCCGTTCTGGGTAACACCAGTAACACCAGCAGTACTCCTTTTGGGGGACAAACCTGGGAAGATTAAGAATAAGGCACATCGCCTGATTCAATTTATAGCACTAGCAACTGGAATCCATATAGCAGCAAAATGGAAATCCCTGGAGCTGTCCTTTACAGTGGTCAAAACAGGACCTCTTGATGCTGTTTGAGAGGATAGAGGCAACCAGAACAGACACCTATGCACTATTCGAAGGAACATGGGAACCTTGGATTATCTCACAGAGATCTCCCATTCTTGAGAGAGCTCTAACATTATCCCCATAACAGTGCTTTTGAGGTGAAGAGGACCTTTGCTGCTTATAATTACAACTGATCACAGGAGGATGCTGGAGTACTGCAGCTGGAGGCTGGGGGACAGGAGAAGGAAAGATGACAGGGGGCTGGAGGACAGGAGCAGAAGGCTGGAGGACAGGAGGAGAAGGCTGGGGGACAGGAGGAGGAGGCTGGAGGACAGAAGGAGGAGGCTGGGGTACAGGATGAGGAGGCTGGAGGACAGGAGGCTACTGGAGTAGGCTGGAGGACGAGAGGTGGCTGGAGGACAGTGGGCTACAGGAGGGTCTGGAGGACAGGAGACGGAGTTAGTGTGAAATGTACGTTACTAGAGCAATACAAATATTATGACACATTTTTATACACCCCCCCACACACACACACAAACTGTGGAACCCAACCTCCCTTGTCCTCATGTCTTTCCTTTGTATTACTGTTTCTTATGACACTGCATGCATACCTCCCAACTGTCCGGATACGGTGGGACAGTCCCGGTTTTTGGGCTCTGTCCCGTGTCATGGGCGGCTGAGAGAATGTCCCGGGTTCCCCCTGTCTCCCCCGGTTTGTCCCGCCTCCTCCTGCTCCCGTACATAAGAGCTGCAGAGCAGATGAAGCATCGGGACCACGAGGAGGCAGGACCAGCCCCTTCTACCTCCTCACATGATGTCTGCACAAGTCATGTGAGGAGGTAGCTCCGCCCCTTGGATGGCCCCCGCCGCGAGTCAGTCGGAGCCTGGGAGAAGAGAGAGTGACTGCAGCGGTGGAACGAGCTAAGGTAAGAAACAGGGGTTTTTTGTTTAATACCAGATGTGGATAGAGGACAGGGGGGCTGGAGTACATGAGGAGGCAGGGGGACAGGAGGTGGAGGAGGTGTAGCAGGTCTTGGTACACTTTAGAAGAGAGCTCAGGACACAAATCATATATTATTGCCAGTTGCCAGTTCATACTGTTTTCTACCTACAGCTCTTATGGAGACCTACACTCACCGGCCACTTTATTAGGTACACCATGCTAGTAACGGGTTGGACCCCCTTTTGCCTTCAGAACTGCCTCAATTCTTCGTGGCATAGATTCAACAAGGTGCCGGAAGCATTCCTCAGAGATTTTGGTCCATATTGACATGATGGCATCACACAGTTGCCGCAGATTTGTCGGCTGCACATCCATGATGCGAATCTCCCTTTCCACCACATCCCAAAGATGCTCTATTGGATTGAGATCTGGTGACTGTGGAGGCCATTTGAGTACAGTGAACTCATTGTCATGTTCAAGAAACCAGTCTGAGATGATTCCAGCTTTATGACATGGCGCATTATCCTGCTGAAAGTAGCCATCAGATGTTGGGTACATTGTGGTCATAAAGGGATGGACATGGTCAGCAACAATACTCAGGTAGGCTGCGGCGTTGCAACGATGATCAATTGGTACCAAGGGGCCCAAAGAGTGCCAAGAAAATATTCCCCACACCATGACACCACCACCACCAGCCTGAACCGTTGATACAAGGCAGGATGGATCCATGCTTTCGTGTTGTTGACGCCAAATTCTGACCCTACCATCCGAATGTCGCAGCAGAAATCGAGACTCATCAGACCAGGCAACGTTTTTCCAATCCTCTACTGTCCAATTTCGATGAGCTTGTGCAAATTGTAACATCAGTTTCCTGTTCTTCGCTGAAAGGAGTGGCACCCGGTGTGGTCTTCTGCTGCTGTAGCTCATCTGCCTCAAAGTTCGACGTACTGTGCGTTCAGAGATGCTTTTCTGCCTACCTTGGTTGTAACGGGTGGCGATTTGAGTCACTGTTGCCTTTCTATCAGCTCGAACCAGTCTGCCCATTCTCCTCTGACCTCTGGCATCAACAAGGCATTTCCGCCCACAGAACTGCCGCTCACTGGATGTTTTTTCTTTTTCGGACCATTCTCTGTAAACCCTAGAGATGGTTGTGCGTGAAAATCCCAGTAGATCAGCAGTTTCTGAAATACTCAGAGCAGCCCTTCTGGCACCAACAACCATGCCACATTCAAATCACCTTTCTTCCCCATACTGATGCTCGGTTTGAACTGCAGGAGATTGTCTTGACCATGTCTACATGCCTAAATGCACTGAGTTGCCGCCATGTGATTGGCTGATTAGAAATTAAGTGTTAATGAGCAGTTGGACAAGTGTACCTAATAAAGTGGCCGGTGAGTGTATATATTTTCATGGTGACACATATTGCAGTTGTGTTCTCATTGTTTAGGAAGAAGTAGGGGACAAATAGAAAATAAAGGTAATATGACTGAAGTATCTGACAACACTGGGTTTGTTTGCACTCTGTAGCCATGGGAATGCATAAGTTTGCATAGTTGCTGTAGACACAAGAGAGTTTGAAATTTTTAATTTTACTGGAGTATTGGCTAAGTTGCTAATTCATTTTTGTAGAACAAAATATAAATTGGTTACAATTATGTACATTGACTAAAATCATTATTTCCATAAGGGTAAAGGGGCTTTCCACAGAGGGAGCAGGAAATAATTTTTTAAAGATCTGTACAGTATAGTCATATTCTCTTTTTTTCAAAGGAATTTTTCTATAAGGTCACATAGACTGTACTGAGGTTATCCAACTACAATGGATTCTGGTGTGATTTGGATGTTTTCGTGTATAGGATATTTTTGAGACAGAAAGTGGCTAGTCTGCCAGGAAATTTAAGGCTGGGCAAACAACATCACTGTCTATCTTTGTATTACAAATTGTTACTGGGATAGTGGGGACTGAGCTGGAATAACTACACCCCCACGAGAGCAAAAGTAAGTGCCCTGGAATAACAATAACGGTGTGGGAAATATGAGTTGTAGTGTGCAGAAGGCACACACATGAACATATTAAGTTTTAGTGTGTGCCCTGCATAGCAAGGGTTAATACCTGACCTACACGATTGTGGAGCGCAGCTATTATTGGCATTCCATCTCACTACCTTATGTGCAGTAATACCTAACTATTCCCTACCATTCTCATGAGAGCTTGTTGGAATTTATGACTTCCAAAGAAAGTTTTGTAAAAAAATGTCTTCTATTCAATAATGTTTTATTAAATAAAATCTAACATTATGGGGCTTATTTACTAAGGATCCACGAACGCACTTTCGTTGGACTTTCCGACGTTTTCGGGTTTTGGGTGACTGTGACAGGTGTTTAATAGGGGATTATTAAATGCACCAAGAAGAAGAAGGTGAACTCCAGTGGACCTGAGCGGGGAAGCGACACGATAACGGGCGCACAATCTTATTGAATCGCGGCAGAGTGCATTATCGCTGGACTCCGGACTCCTCTGGATGGGTAAATGTCCCCTATATATTCTTACATATTGTGGATATTAGAATAGGTATTCCCCTCACAAGGACAGTGGTAACCCATAGTAATCAGAGTTATGGGATACCTGACAACAGCTGAGCCTACCTGCTCGGTTTCCTACAGAGATCCCATGGTAATGATAGTGATGGCTGTCATATGTCACAGTTGAATTGGAGAAAAGCAGCACTCCATATAAATTCCAAATATGTGTTTCTTTTTATTCCATTCTGTGTGACAGGGATGTATCGGCTCATGGGGAGCCTTTCTCAAACAATGTGACAAGTGTTTTAATGACATATTTACACATACAAGTGATCACATGATAAAGTTAACCCAACCCTCTTGTTAGCATATTCAGCATACAGATTACATAATTATTGAAAAGACATTTTAAAAAAAAGTGTCAAAAAGAGAAGACAATGAAGTACAAGTGCGAAGGTTATATCATACAGAATTAACAATTTTTCCTAAATAAAAGGTATAGTTTAACCAATAAAGTGGGTAACCGGGGATGAACAAAATTGAGCACTCTGCGTGTAGGTAAATAGTCCAAATAGGCATGGAAAGCATGTCTGGAACATATGATCCGAGATAGACGTCTCAGTGCAATGGCAACACACAATGTGACTTACCCGGTCCCGCCGCGTTTCACTTAGATCGTGCGTCCAAGTTCCTGCATGTGTCGCGGCTGTCCACCGGAGTTCACCTTCTTGTTCCTGGTGCATGTGAGTGCTTGACCTTGCGACACAAATCCTTTTTTAAATTCTGCGGTTTGTCCAAATCCGTCCGGTTGTCCGACGGCCCGCCCCCTGATTTCTGCCGTGTGCAAGCTGTCGCCTATGTGCCAAAATCCGATCGCGTTCGCCAAAATCCCAGGGCAATTTGGCGCAAAACGGAAATCGGCCGGTAACCCGACGAAAATGCGTCCGACGGACCCTTAGTAAATGTGCCCCAATATACAAGTTTTGCACAGGACCAAAGCAATTACTGGTACTCATCACTGGATTTTAGGGACAAGGTAAGTATATGGACAGGCAATAAAATACTGCAACAAACAAGAATTATTATGTCACTAGGAGAATTCAATACATGCCAATAATACCGCAACAGTGTATGAGCCAAAGAATATTGGTGGGGAAGTGGATTACAGCAAACCTTCTTCTTGGGGAAGCTGGACTCACTATGAATATCCAGGATGACCCCCTAACCTAAATGGAAAAAGACCTGTATAGATCATCCCTAATCCCCCCCTTTATATATAGTAGTACAGGCAGTCCCTGGGTTACGTACAAGATAGGTTCTGTAGGTTTGTTCTTAAGTTGAATTTGTACATAAGTTGGGACTGTATATTTTATAATTGTAACTCCAGCGAAATTTTTTTTTGGTCTCTGTGACAACTGGATTTTAAAAATGTTGGATTGTCATTAAAAACCAGGATTAACAATACAGCTTAATTGCAGACACCTGTGATAACTGTTATAGCTGATCAATGTAGTCTAGGGGTAAAGTACAGTAAATTACCAACATCCTGTAAGTTGGGTGTTCTTATGTAGGGGACCACCTGTATAATAATGCAAAACTGCTCACATATGCAGGGTAGGCATGCAATATAAGAAAATGTATTGTTTTCATAATGAACTACCGTATATATTCCGACGTATAAGACTGAAAAATCTTCTGTCTGGCCTGGGGTCGTCTTATACGCCGGTAATTGACCGCTCGCCGTGTATTCACCGCGGCGGTCGGGTCGCGCTGCATGGAGAGGGCTCACAGGCTGAGCCCTCTCCATAGCCAGTAAGTCTTTGCTGCATATTACCGGTGTTTTCACAGCGATGGCTGCCGTCAAAGCTGCCGGCAGCCTCAAAAAGATAGCGCCGCATGGGTGCCGCCATCTTACATGGGATCGCCGCTCCCCATGACGTCATCTGATAGCACATTGTAATGAATGAGGAGGAAAATCCCCATATACTGCCATACTATAGTATGGCAGTATATGATAGGATCGATCAGACAACCTAGGGTTAAAGTACCCTAGGGAGTCTGAAAAATAGTATAAATAAAAATAAAAAAAAGTAAAAAAAAAAAAAATTATAATAAAAAAACCTAAAATTTCAAATCACCCCCCTTTCCCTAGAACGGATATAAATATAAATAAACAGTAAAAATCATAAACACATCAGGTATCGACGCTTCCGAAAATGCCCGATCTATCAAAATATAATGGCACTTTTTTGCCATTTTGAAAAATATAAAAAAATCTATAAAAAGTGATCAAAAGGTCATACAGTCCTAAAAATGATATCATTGAAAATATTATCAAATTTTGCAAAAAATGACACCACCCACAGCTCCGTACACCAAAGTATAAAAAAGTTATTAGCGCCAGAAGTTGGCAAAATCAAAAAAATAATTTTTGTACAGGAGGTTTTCATTTTTGTATGAAAACATTATAAAACCTATACAAATTTGGTATCCCCTTAATCGTACCGACCCAAAGAATAAAGTAGACATGTCATTTGGGGGGCTCAGTGAAAGACGTAATATCCAAGCCCACAAGAAAATGGCGCAAATGCGTTTTTTCACCATTTTCATTGCATTTGGAATTTTTTTCCTGCTTCTGAGTACATGGCATGGAATATTTAATAAAATAAAAATTTAAGGTACAGTATGGTAATATTTACAGTAAAATGGACGATGGTAATGTTGTTGTTGTATGCCTTATGTTTATGAGCGACAGTTTTCCTGCTATATACCTGCATGTCATAAGAATTTAAATTAAAAAAATCACCATGTTAAATTCAAATCTGTTTTTTTTTTTAATTTTTACCGGTGTTTTGTATGCGTTGGAAAAGGGGTAGTCTTATACGGCGAATATATCTTAAACTCTATATTTTAACAGGAAAGTAGGGGGGTCGTCTTATACACCAGGTCGTCTTATACGCCGGAATAAACGGTATATTAAATCCAGTGCAAGACTGTAGTCAATGACATGAGTCACAGTGAAAAGATGTGTCCATTAGCACCCATAAGAAGTAAACAGTCAGGGATAGCAAAGGGATATCCAAGATTGGCTTCAATAATTGAACAAGATATCAGTAAAAGAGGAAAATAATATCAATTTAAAGCATATGACATGATGTCACACCATACCCATACAGTGAGTTAGAAGAGAAAAATCCTGCTTGAGAAAGGCCCACTGTCACACATATAAGTAACACAGGGAGTTGTGGGTACAACTGTGGGTAAAGATGGTAGAAGACCAACCTGTGTTGGCAGGCTGAATAGTACTGTAGGTATACACAGTGGCGTAACTTAAAGCTGATGGACCCCAGTGCACAGTATGTGCCAGGCCCCAGCTAAATGTATGGTTTATATGGATAAGCCTCTTGGGCCCGGTTGCAATCACACACTCTGCACCCCCTCATGTTACGCCACTGGATACACTCCAGGGTTACAACTCATTACCTATATATGTAAAGTTACAAGTATGAAGTCCTGATCTGTGATCAAAATTGTTAAACGATTCATGTAATCCTCCAAGAGTGTCTCTGATCATTTTAGTTATCCTTTTTTCTAGATCTTTGTTTGTATCTTGAGAGATCAGGTTGTTGTTGACTGAAAAGCATTGATAGCATTTTTTCACGATAACTCTTGGCTGTCAATAATTAAAAAAATTTTGAATATGAATTTGACCATATATGGTCAGATGAAGGTGGCACCATCTTGTATTATCCTCTTTATCAGAGTAATTAAAATGGAAATCCTTTTTCACAGATATTAGTGACATACTGACTGGGTCTCCTCCCTGTACCGGGGACATTAATAATCCAGCAGGAATTTTGATGAGGCTCTTGGAATTTTCCGCAGTACATTCCTTTCCCAGAGACAGGAATGAGTAGACCAGCACGTGACTGAGCTGACAGGCCTTGTTTACCCCCAACCATGAGACCCGCTCTGCAGAGCTGAAAGAGTTAATGGCTCAGACCACAGTCCATTTTTGCTACAATTTCTTCTAAGGGATTGCTGGGATGATGGCTTTGGGTATATTTTTTATCGAGTTGAGTTTTATGCTCCTATTCCATTACATTTTCTCTCTACTCAGATTCATCCTGCTAGAACTATAGATCATCCTTGAATTCTTTGTTCCTGCGGCGGTTCTTCTCATGCTTCCTTTCGTGTGTCTTTTGACTTCTTCCATATCCTTCCTTTTCTCCCTCATCTTCCTTCCTTACTCTTTCATTACCTCTTTATAACTCCACCTATTGCATTTCCATGCTTCATCTTCTTTGTGTGTCTCTGTTTCTCAGTTTGCCATTATCACTTGTACTTTTTAGTACTTTTAGCATCTGTGCTTATCTTTATGATTAGTTTTTTCTCTTTTTGTCATTAGTTTTGTGGATGAGCACTCTCCCTTGCTAGCTTTTGTTCTTTTCTTCACTTTCATTCTTGGACCTTTTTGCAACTTATTATTTTTACTTTTCTAATAATTCTGCTGTATTTTCTCACATTCTCTAGCTTTTGTCTTTCTTTCTTCTCCATCTTATTTGCCTATTCCTTACCCAGAATTCTCATTGTACACATGTAAAGGTGGAGACAGTCTCCTTAAAGAGGAACGGGTTGATTTGGGACCCTATACCAACTACAGGTTTCCAATACGGCATCCTTTGCTGACACCTCTTCTTGCAATATGGCAAGTGAAGCCAATAAAATACCCAGACTTCATAGCGCATGCGGTGTAAATATGGCGCTTGTGTAGTTAATCCTAGAACGCGCAAGTACCAAGGGAACAAGGTGAGGATAAATGTTTATTTTTTCATGTGCCCACATAAAAATTCTTACATGGCTATTTGGGACACTAAACCACCGGGCCATAAGGGCCAGTGGGTGGTTTAGGATTCCAAATAACCCTGACAGGCTCCCTTTAAAGAGTGATTTTGTTCTCGCTGGCCCGCATCTATGGCCTCTCACCTAGCCAAACCAGTTCTTGGATATTCCATATACCTGACACATGGTTGTCTAATATGTTTTGGAATTTATTTGTCTATCATTATTTGTGTTACAATGAAAGTGGAGTAAATAGGATTCTGTAACTCTTTTTTTTGCTATATTACACATCCCCTATGTTTTATAACCAATTCTATTACTGTGTTAATGTACTATATTTCAGTATATTGTAAATATATTGCTTTATGGTATTGAAGGGATTGTGACAAGGAATGTCAGGGAGCCTCTGAGAGATTCCCCATTTTCATAGCAACTGATCAGTGACTCCCACCATCCAAATATTGTAAGTAGTAGGTATACTAAATCTGGATGAAATCCACCAAGGCATGTAGGAGTATGTTTTATATTTTTATCTTATAGTAGGATCAAGAATTAAGTATCAGGTTTGTTTGAGATCCAATAAAGGCATTTAGGTACATATTAGGGCCACACACATACAAACAAATGTAGGCTTTTGCATATTTATAGATTTCTTTCTTTCACTTTTTTTTCTAACTGTAAGGCCCCTTACACATGGAGGTGTGATGAGTGGATGGACGCTCCTCAGCCTTCCCCTCTCCATGGAAAGCCGCACCACAGTGTGCTCACCGCACCAAGACCGTGTGCCATAGACCTCTATGGGGACCTTGATACGGTTGTGTGCCTGAGGCCTTACTCTTACTTTTCATTTCATGTCTCAGTTCCCCTCTCTTACTGTTTTTATCTAGATTGTTTCTATAATACTTTGTTTCTATTCCCTTTTTTCTACTTCTCTCTCTCTCCCATTATTTTGTGTTGTATTTGATCTTGTGCTTTGTTCCTCCTTTTATTTCACCCTTTCTCAAGTCCATAATCATATTCTCCACCTTTTCTCTCTCTTGTGTATTTTATCTGCTGTCATATCGGCAATGTCTACCATCCCCAATCACTTCTTCATCTACCCTCAGGGAGCACTTGGCCTCCCAGTTCTTTGAGCCTTGCTTTCCCACACCTGGGGTTGTGCTCCTGTTGCAGGACTCTCATGTAGACATGCACAAATACATGTAGACACATGTTCCTATTCTCTCATGCATCCACATATAAACAGACAAATGCATACTTATAAATACATATGGTGAAGTATAGTAAACACATGGAAGCCACACATCGAAATAGTTATCAGATCTGAGTTGGAGACATCCGTGTTCATGCAAATAAATGCTAAAAAGTAGCTGTTTCAACTCTTATATATACGTTTTATTAAACATGTTTAAGAGGGTGTAACAAAAGCTTTTACCAAATGTCTGTACCTAACATGATGCATAGGTCATATTTACCACTATACCTTCTTCTCTGTTTGAGGGTTTTAGGGGACATTATTCAGGAATTTGGACTGTAAATGGTCTGGATCTGCCATAGCTTCCATTTTGGACAATAGGGCAAATAATGTATTCATTGTGGTTAATCACAATAACAATTGTTATTGGCTTTAGGCTTTACATCAATCATAAGGTTGGAAATGATGGAAATTTTCGTTAACAGATCATATTGGCAGTGGTTTCATAATAACCCGCTGGTTCCGTAAAAGTTGTGACCTATTTTTCATACAATACTTTCTTGGACAAAAAGTCTGGTGACTGCTAAAATAGGAATGTGTTACTGGTTTATGAGTCGTACATAGGTGTTTCTTCATTATTCTTCAAGCCTGTACATGTGGCTGTCAAATTAGACCATGAAAAGGAAGACAATTGTTCCATATTTAAACAGTATAAAAATGTCAAGAGGGAAATGAAATCATTGTAATATGAATGCATTATCTATCATTATCCTAATTACTGTCAAGTAAAGTCAATTTCCAGCAATAATGTCGAATAAATAATTAAAACGTTGTGTCTGGTGTACTTGGGAATCTGTTTGTGGGTTAATGTCTCTTGTTTTTTGCATTTCGTCTTTTATGACATCATAGAGGTTTTTAGTTGGAAAAGGACTTTTTTATTTTTTGACCACAGATGGAGGGTCATGTGTGGCCACAAATGGAGGGTCATGTGATCTCTAACTATCCATGAATACTTGCCCTGCCAGGACCTTGATCCTATATTCATGAGTACTATTATACGTTTATGGCAGGGCAATTGATCATTGATCTCAAGGACAGATAGCTATCACATGACCATCCATCTGCGACCATTCTATGCACAGGAATATCTGGCTGATTAGGTAAAAGACAGGGGCTTCACTTTACATACCAAGAAAGCGGAGAAGAATTTTTCATAGATGTATATTGGTAAATTGCCTAATATCCTGCCCCCACATTTACAGACACATTACAGATAAAATGAGGTAAAGTGGCCAACCCTTTTAAAGGAAACCTACCACCACGAATCTACCTATAAAGGTAGATCGGGTGGTAGCTGGATAAATAGGACATGAGGATAGCCCTTTTAAGGGCTAATCCTCACGTCCCCGCACTTTTTTGTAAACTTTTATTAGCTTTATATGTAAATTTTCTTATGTGGCTACTGGGGCGTGGAGTAGCCGCATCTGAGGTTACACTGGGCGGCTACTCCACGACCCAGTAGCCTCTTTTCTCCTCCTACTCACAATCTTTGGCGCTCAGCTCCTCCTAGCTGCGCACCCTCGTCCGACGATCCTGCCATCTGCTCATGCGCAGAACAGCAGGCCCACGCATGCGTGGTCACTGCTCCGAAGCCAGAGCTGCACAGGTTCGGGCCTACTGTTCTGGGCAGACGGCAGGATCGTCGGACGAGGGCACGCAGCTATTAGGAGCTGCGCGCCGAAGATTGTGAGTAGGAGGAGAAAAGAGGCTACTGGGGAGTGGAGTAGCCGCCCTGTGTAACCTCAGATGCAGCTACTCCAAGCCCCAGTAGCCGCATAAGAAAATTTACATATAAAAAGTAATAAAAGTTTCCAAAAAAGTGCAGGGAGGCGAGGATTAGCCCTTAAAAGGGCTATCCTCACGTCCTATTGATCAACCTACCACCCGATCTACCTTTATAGGTAGATTCGTGGTGGTAGGTTCTCTTTAAGTCAGCTATACAATTGAAATTGGCATAGGCAAGACCTGTTTTTACTTCCAATACAGGCCAGCCATCTAGTGTTAATTGGGTCCCCGGTTAAGGCAAAAGGACGTGCCAGAAGGCTTTTAACTCAATAATGTTGTTCTTGGAGAAAAAAGCCTATATCTGATAATGGCATTTTCTCATTTTTTAATTTAGCCAAGTATGTTGGGGAAAAGGGCAATCTAAACTTGTTTGTCTTCCTCCCTCTCTGATTTTAATATTTGATGCTTAAAAGGGTTTTCCAGTTTCAATGAAGAAACAGAGCGGGGGATCTGTTTCTGGAAAAACATTACAAACATACAACATCTTTATGTCTTTGATATTGTGCACTAAAGATGACAATCCTATCATGTCTGGGACCAGCTCGAGGCTGGATTTATACATAATGGTTCCAGCTGCTTCCAGCAAACAATCTAAGAAGTTTCATGTCTGAAAATGATCATGACTCAAATGTTTATACTCAATTATAGGTCTCATGCAAACAATTTTTATATTGTCATCGGAATATGTGAACCTGTTTGCACAAAGAAAAAAAACATTGCGAATATCTAGCGACTAAAAAGCAGAAATTGTTTCTTTTAAAGTGGTTTTCTGTGCTTAAAATATTAAGAGCCTTTACATAGAATAGGCCCTGTTGGCTTTTATTTTCGATTCCCTGTTTTTTGCTGCGGAAAATAGATGATCTCTGGGGGTGCTTGGTCATTTGATATTTGCCTTTAAAGAGAACCCTTCATGCAAAATAACCCCTCTTACCTAAATAGATTTTCATAAACTGCCATTAGAGAGCATTGCATCTATCCCTTCATTGTCCCTCTACATACCTGTAAACCTAAGCAATGAGGTCCTAAAGCTGTATGCAAATGACCTGTGAAATGTCCAATGAGTAATTAGCATATTCAAGCTGTCCACCTTATTCATGAGTGGGAGGTACAGCCACACCCCCAGTGCTTGACTGACTGTATAATGGTGTGAGGCTGTATAATGATGTGATGGCTGCTACATGTGCTTGCTGGTGGCCACGCCCTGTGTGTGTGTATAGGAGAGATACAACAGCTCCAGGCAGCCATGTTATAGCAGAACATGTCAGGTACTTGTGTAGCTGATGTCTGTGTCTCTGTGTATTAGGAGGATGCAGCATGTCAGCAGGTAGAGCGCAGATACTAGCAATGCTTTACTATACATTACACACAGACATGAGCAGAGGGAGGGGTAACAGGGGTGACATCACTGCCTCTGACCATGTGACCAGCCTCATTTACATAATAAAGAAAAGATGATTTTACAATAATTAATGTATGAAATGACTAGATAAAGGCTGGGATGGGATCCTTGTGAGCTGCTCCAACAGGTAGTAGTGACAGGACTAGTGACACAGACCTGATGACAGGGGTCCATTAATGCTGAAGTTTTTACCACTGAAGTTATTGCTGTGATTTCTTGAAGAACATACTCCATTTTAACCCCTTCACGCTCCGTGGCGGATATATCCGCCACGGAGCGCAGTGACTTAGCGCTCAGTGGCGGATATATCTGCCACGGCGCTTATGCCGGCTCGGCTCTGGATCAGAGCCGAACCGGCATCGGGAAACACGGGGTGCCGGCTGTAACTAATAGCCGGCACCCCAGTGTAACACCCGCGGTCGGAGTGGGCTCCGATTGCGGGTGTGTAACCCGTTAAATGCCGCGGTCAGCACGACCACGGCATCTAACATGCCTCTGGGGGTCTTTCCCCCACGATAGCCCCCCCCCCGAACCGTTTTCGGGGGACGCCGATCGCTGCTATGGAAGTGCTGAGGTCCGATCTGGTCCCCAGCACTGCCTGCAGGCACTGCCAGTAAGATGGCGTCTGTGACGTCATCGTACTGGCATAGTGCCAGCCTATGCAAGCGCATAGGCTAATACTGATAATACCCTGCAAAACATGATTATTGCAGAGTATTATCATGAACAAGCAATCAGATGATTGGTTGGTCATTTCCCATGGTGGAAAAAGTGAAAAAGTAAAAAAAAAAAAAATGTTATTCAATAAAAAATAAAGTAATAAATCAATAAAAATGCCCATAAGCCCCATAACATATAAAGAGACATATAACCCCAAAAAAGTCTAAATCATAACAAAAACCCCACATATATAGTATCACCGCGTCCGTAACAACCCGTAGAATACAAGTAAATCATTATTGAACCCGTACGATGAACGCCGTTAAAAAAAACTATTGAAAACCCACCAAAAATAAACATTTTTACCTATTCAATCTTACAAAAAATGCCATCAAAAGTGATAAAAAAAACATATGTACTCCATAATGATACTGCTGCAAAGTACAGCATGTCCCGCAAAAAACAAGCCATCAACCAGCTCCCAAGTCAAAAAAGTAAAAATGTTATGCCACTTGGAAGACGGCAATGCAAAAATTATAGATTTTTTCCCACATTACGGTTTTATTTGACAAATTTAGTAAAATGTAAGAAAATATATTCATGTCTGGTATCCCCGTAATCGTATCATCCCATAGAATAAAGCTAACATGATTATTAGGCTAAACGGCGAACATGAAAAAAAAAAAGTAAAAAATCCAGTACAGAATTGATGCTTTTCTACTCATACCCTCAAAAACGAGTTCCTAAATTTTCAACAATAGGTGATACCAACCCCAAAATGGTAAAACTGGAAAAAGCTTCACATCCCGCAAAAAAAAAAAATGCCAGCACATGGCCCCAATAACGAAAAAGCGAAAATTTATAGCCTACAAAAGGGGCCAATGAGGAAACTAAAATCCTGGCAGCTGCAGGTCCCTCCTTCCCTTCTGCACCTCGCTGTGTACCCATAAAACAAGTAACGTCCACATGTGGGGGTCTCTGCACTCGGGAGAAATTGCAGAACAAATTGTATGGTGGGTTTTCTATTTTTATCTTTTTGAAATGTGTAAATTTTAGGGCTAAATGAGCATATAACCGGAACAATTAGACCAATCTAAATTTCACCTCCATTTTGATTCAATTACTATGAAGATCTCAAGGGGTTAACAATCTTCCTAAAAGCTGTTTCTGATAGTTTGAGCGGTGCAGATTTAAAAATGGGTTGATTATATAGGGGGGTTTTGATACTAAATATGTAACATTTCATTCAAAACTGTATTTATCCGCAAAAGAGTAAATTCTGAAAATTCGGAAAATCGCTATTCGATTTGTAAGCCGAGCGACATCAAAATATATTATCCAGACATTTCAAAAATTATGAAAATGTAAAGTAGACACTTGGGAATGTTATGCAGCAACTTATTTAGGTGGTACCGTATATACTCGAGTATAAGCCGACCCGAGTATAAGCCGAGACCCCTAATTTTACCACAAAAAACTGGGAAAACCTATTGACTCGAGTATAAGCCGAGGGTGGGAAATGCATTGGTCACAGACCCCCCAGTATATAGCCAGCCAGCCCCCAGTAGTATACAGCCCAGCCAGCCCCCAGTGGTATACAGCACAGCCTGCCCCCAGTGGTATACAGCACAGCCTGCCCCCAGTGGTATACAGCACAGCCTGCCCCCAGTGGTATACAGCACAGCCTGCCCCCAGTGGTATACAGCACAGCCTGCCCCCAGTGGTATACAGCACAGCCTGCCCCCAGTGGTATACAGCACAGCCTGCCCCCAGTGGTATACAGCACAGCCTGCCCCCAGTGGTATACAGCACAGCCTGCCCCCAGTAGTATACAGCACAGCCTGCCCCCAGTAGTATAGAGCCGTGCCCCCAGTAGTATACAGCCGTGCCCCCAGCAGAAGAAAAAAATTAAAGTTATATACTCACCGTGCGTCCCGATGCGCATCGCTGCTCCCCCGATGTCATCGCGCCTCCTCTTCTGGCTTCCCGGCTGTTCTTCTTCCTTCAGCTTGCTGAGCGCCGTCCGCGAGAAGAACATGGCGGTGCCCAGCACGCTGAAGGAAGAAGAACAGCCGGGAAGCCAGAAGAGGAGCCGCGATGACATCGGGGGAGCAGCGCTGCGCATCGGGGCCACCGGAGGGTGAGTATATAAGTTTATTATTTTTTTAGTCAATTTTAGTCTCGTATTGACTCGTGTATAAGCCGAGGGGACGTTTTTCAGCACATTTTTTGTGCTGAAAAACTCGGCTTATACACGAGTATATACGGTAAATCTATCTACCTGAAAATGTAATGATTTTGAATTTCAAAAAAGTGAGCTTTTTCAAAAAATTCATCATTTTTTCTTTTTTTGGAAAATAAACGCAAAACTTATCAGCCAACATTTACCACTAAAATGAAGTACAACATGTGGGGAAAAAACAATCTCAGAATCGCTTTGATAAGTAACAGTGTTCAAAAGTTATAACCATATAAAGTGACGCAAGTCAGAATCCAAAAAATGGGGCTGAGCCTTAAGCTGTAAAATGGCTGCGTCCTTAAGGGGTTAACAGTGCATGGACTGGGTTCATGTTCTGAGCTCTGTGATTGCTGTATTATACAGCAAACACCTATAGCTAACACCTGTAATCAGTGATGGCACCAATCACGAATGTTAACCATTGCAGTGCTGCAGTGAAACAAGACTATGGCAATTAAATGGCATCACCCCTGTGTTGTCATCAGGCAACACCAATTCACATCAATCAAATACCACTATAACAAGCTGTTAAAGTGAAGCAGTAAATTAACAATATACTTGAATAGAATTGTACATAGTAACCTAAGTTCAAGTACCCTGGGGGGGGGGGGGGGGGGCTGAGAAACAGTAAAAAAAAAGAAAACTTTCAGAAAGACTATCAAAATGCTATAAATTTTAAAAATTATCCTATATGGTGAACACTGGAAATGAAAAAGAAACATCCAAATGTCTGAGTCATTGTCTTTTCGCCCACCCATAATGATTTTTAAATCAAAAATTACCAAAAGGTCATAAGAGTTCTCAAACGGGTATCAATAAAAGCATCAGCTCATCCTGCAAAAAAAAAAACATCACACAGCTGTGTGTATCATAAAAGCAAAGTAATAAGCAAACTTTTTTTTTTTATAAAAAGTTAGAATTTTTTAAAGATATTAAAACAGAATAAAGATATATAACAGGATAAATCTATATAATTGTGGTATCTCCGTGACCTTACAAACACAGAGAATAAAGTAAATGCATCATTTGGACCACACAGGGAAAGCCGAGGATAACAAAAATGGAGCAACTTTTTTGTGCATTTGGAATTTTTTCCCAGCTATCCGTGCTATCCAGAACATTAAATTGGGCCCATAGGAAGTACAATTCATATTGCAGAAAACAAACTTTCTCAGTAAAAAGAAAAACAAAGTTTTGGCTTTTGAAAAGTTAGTACGGTAGTAAAAAATGTGAAAGGCTTAAAATGTTACAACTGAATTAAAACATTTCCTAGCTGCCTCTTCCTACAGAAGCCCCATACTAACAGTAATCCAATGGCTTCTTTATAAGAAAACCTGTCCTCCTTCCATGTTCACCTTTTTGTTGTGCGGTTTTGGTGAAAACAGGTATCTAGTCACTCAAGCCTTTAAGTCTTTTGAGATTATTCTCAGTGCTATAAAATGACGCAATAAAAAAGCCTCAATAATGAAAATACAGATTTACAACATTAAATATAATGCATGAGATTTCATCTGAGCACAGAACTCAATCCTGCACTGATCACCCTAAAAAACATAAAAGAGCTGGAGGTTTCATTGTCTCCTGCACGTGTCAGGTTTAGGGAAAGTGCTTTACAGAGGAGTGATTGTAAGCTCACCACTCCAGTCCTTTTAACCGCCAAATATCACTCACCCTATTCCCTGTGCCTATTGGGGTTTGTCACGGGCACCCCTGCGATCCATACCACGGATCGCGGGTGCACCCGTGCCTCCCTCCGCTGCCCTGGTCTCGCGCGCGGCACTGTCTCAAGATTTAAAGGGCCAGCGCACAGGTGATTCGTATTGGTCATTTCCTGTTTTGTATATAACCCTTTGTTTCCCATCATTCCTTGCCGGATCTTTGTGCATCTTAGCCTTAGAGAAAGCTTCCTAGCGAGTATTGCTGTGTTCCTGCGTATTCCTGTATTCCTGCGTATTCCTGTATTCCTGCGTTCCAGTGTATTCCTGTGTGTTCCCGTTCCTGAGTCCTGTGTTGCCGTGTTACCTGTGTTCCTCCCTGTTGCTGTGTGCCTGTGTTCCCGTTCCCACCTGCCTGGACCTCCTGTTGCTGACCCCGGACTTGAACCTGACTTTGCATCTCTGCCGCCTGCCCTGACCCTGCTAAGGTACCTCGACCTCGGCTGCCACCGTGGGCTAGTCACACCTGGGAACGACCTAGTGGTATCCTGCCGCAGCAAGTCCAACCCGCTTTGCGGCGGGCTCTGGTGATAACCAGGTGCCGCTAGGCTCCGGTTCCGGGTGTTGGCTAGTTACATCTCCCGCGGTGGTCCAGAGGATCCACTGATCCTAACAGTAAGATCCGGCCATGGATCCCGCCGAGGCTCCTTCTCCCAGTCAGCCTGATATCGCCACCATCGTGATCCACCAGTCCCGGCAGATTGCAGCACAGCGGAATCAGCTAGAGCAACTCACCGCCATGCTCCAACAACTACTTGCTACCCAACATCAGCAACAGTCTCCTGAAGCGGCCGCTGCGACCCCTGCTACCCCGGCTTATCTTCCTGCTGCTGAACCCAGGCTACGCCTCTCTTTGCCCGGCAAGTATGATGGAGATCCAAAGATGTGCAGGGGCTTCATAACCCAGTGCTCCTTGCACATAGAGCTCATGCCGTCGCAATTTGCCACAGAGCGGTCCAAGGTGGCATTTGTCCTCAGCCTTCTTTCTGGGAAAGCCCTGGCCTGGGCTACTCCGCTTTGGGACAGAGATGACCCGGTTGTGTCTAGCCTCACTGCGTTTCTGTCGGAGTTCCGGTCTGTCTTCGAGGAACCAGCACGAGCCTCCTCTGCGGAGTCTGCATTGTTGAACTTGCGTCAGGGCAACTCATCGGTGGGAGAGTACGCAGTTCAATTCCGCACCCTGGCTTCTGAACTTGCGTGGAACGATGCAGCCCTCATTGCTACATTTAAGAAAGGGCTCTCTGCGCAGGTCAAGGACGCACTGGCAGCTCGGGATCTTCCATCTACTCTGAGTGACCTCATCACCTTGGCCACTCGAATTGATGTTCGGTTTAAGGAGCGAGCTGAGGAACTACGCTCCGAGTATCCCCAAGGCCGTGTTAGACGCATTCCTCGCCTGGCGCCAGTCTTCCAAAGGCCGCTCCAGGGCCCGCCTGAATCTTCTGCTGAGGAACCCATGCAGGTTGACCGAACCCGGCTCACTCTACAAGAGCGTTCAAGACGCCGACTGGAGAACCTCTGTCTGTACTGTGCCAGCCCAGAGCATTTCATCGGTTCCTGTCCTGTCCGTCCTCAACGTCCGGGAAACGCCAGCACCTAGGCTTCTTGGGAGAAGCGTCCCTAGGTGTAAGTACAGCTTCTCCACATCTGACTCTTCCCGTGCTCCTCAGCATTGGCACCGGTACCCAGATCCAGGTTACTGCCTTCCTGGACTTGGGCTCTACAGCGAACTTCGTGGATGCAGCCTTGGTCTCTCGGCATCACTTCCCGGTGGTTCGTCTCGAGAAGCCATTGTCTATTGCCTCGGTCAATGGTCAGATTCTCTCCGTGCCCATCTGGTTTCGCACGGAGCCCCTGCTTCTGCAAATTGGTGCCCTACATAAAGAGAGACTTTCTTTTTTTGTGCTGCCCCAGAGCACATCTGCTCTACTGCTGGGTCTCCCCTGGTTGCAGCTTCATCCCCCTGTACTGGACTGGTCCTCCGGGCATATCCTCCGTTGGGGACCGAACTGTGCTTCACGTTGTATGCAGATTCCCCGTCCGCTACCTGTGAGGACTTCGACTCTGGCTCCCAAGTCTCTGGAGGGTCTGCCAGCTTGTTATCGGGACTTTTCGGATGTTTTCTCCAAGAAGCAGGCGGAGATTCTACCACCACATCGTCCCTATGATTGCCCTGTGGATCTTCTTCCTGGCGCCACTCCTCCCAGAGGTCGTGTCTATCCTCTTTCTGTACCTGAGTCTCTAGCCATGTCCGACTACATCAAGGAGAATCTGCAGAGGGGTTTTATACGCAAGTCCTCCTCTCCGGCTGGCGCAGGTTTCTTCTTCGTTACCAAGAAGGACGGCTCCCTCCGTCCCTGTATAGACTATCGTGGGCTGAATAAGATCACGGTAAAAAAACGTTACCCCCTACCGTTGATTACAGAACTCTTTGATCGCCTACGTGGTTCCAAGGTGTTCTCCAAGCTGGACCTCCGTGGTGCTTACAATCTCATCCGGATCCGCAAAGGTGATGAGTGGAAGACGGCGTTTAACACCCGTGACGGGCACTTTGAGTATCTAGTTATGCCCTTTGGACTGTGTAATGCCCCTGCTGTTTTTCAGGAGTTTGTGAACGACATTTTTCGGGACCTTCTTTATACTTGTGTCGTGGTCTACCTCGATGACATCTTGGTGTACTCTCCAGACCTTGAGTCCCACCAGGCACACGTACGACAAGTTCTAGGTCGACTTCGTGCCAATCACCTCTATGCCAAGTTAGAAAAATGCCTGTTTCACCAGCACTGCCTTCCCTTCCTCGGTTACATAATTTCCGACAGAGGCCTCCAGATGGACCCCGCGAAGCTGTCTGCAGTTCTTCAGTGGCCACGTCCAGAGGGTCTCCGAGCCATACAGAGGTTCCTGGGGTTTGCGAACTATTACCGTCAGTTTATTACCCATTTCTCCACTCTGGTGTCCCCCATCGTGGCGCTCACCAAGAAGGGTGCCAATCCACGTGCCTGGTCTCCAGCTGCTGAAACGGCCTTCTCCAAGTTAAAGTCTGCTTTCTCCTCGGCTCCTGTACTCTCTAGGCCAGATACGGACAAACCCTTTCTTCTGGAGGTGGACGCTTCCTCCATAGGAGCTGGAGCGGTGCTCACTCAGAAAGGGCCCAAGGGCCGAACTTTGACTTGCGGTTTCTTTTCCAAGACTTTTTCCCCAGCTGAGAGAAATTATTCCATTGGAGACAGAGAACTATTAGCCATCAAACTTGCTCTTGAAGAATGGCGGTATCTTCTGGAGGGAGCTCTCCATCCTGTTTGTGTGTACACTGACCACAAGAATCTTCTGTACCTCCAGACAGCCCAGCGCCTGAATCCCAGGCAAGCCCGGTGGTCTTTGTTCTTCTCCCGCTTTGACTTGCTGATTCATTTTCGTCCGGCAGACAAGAATGTGAAGGCTGATGCTCTGTCCCGTTCGTCAGATGTTGTTGGAGATGAACCAGTTCCTCGGCACATAATTTCTCCTGATCAACTTGTTGTTGCAGCTCCGGTGGACCTTCGGCAGCTGCCTCCTGGCAAGACGTATGTTAGACCTGCTCTCAGGAAGAGGATTCTGTCTTGGGGACATTCTTCTCGTCTGGCTGGGCACCCTGGGGTGCAACGCTCCTTGGCCCTCATCTCCCGCTATTACTGGTGGCCAGACCTGGTCAAAGATGTTCGGTCGGGAGTTTGTGGGATCCTGCTCCTCCTGTGCCCGCAATAAAGCCTCTCGTCTCAAACCGGCTGGACTGTTACTCCCATTGCCGATACCCAGTCGCCCGTGGTCTCACGTGGCAATGGACTTTGTTACTGATCTGCCTGTCTCCTCGGGCAATACTGTCATCTGGGTGGTGATGGACCGGTTTTCCAAAATGTCCCATTTTGTTCCCCTTCCAGGTCTTCCGTCTTCACCACAGCTTGCCAGTTTGTTCTTCAAACATATCTTCCGTCTGCATGGCCTTCCGCTTCACATTGTGTCCGATCGAGGAGTCCAGTTTGTCTCTAAATTCTGGCGTTCTTTATGTAACCAACTGCAAGTCATCCTTGACTTTTCTTCTGCTTACCACCCTCAGTCGAATGGTCAAGTAGAGAGGGTGAACCAGACTTTGGGCTGCTACTTGCGCCACTTCGTCTCAAGACCCTGTATCAGGTACATGCCCTTTACCAATGACATAGCTAACTTACTGCCAACCCATCCTGTCTGTGCCCAGCTTAAATAAAGAGGTTTAGGGGAACTAAAACAGGAGGAGCTCTGGAACAAGGTAAGAATAAATTATTTTTATTTTGACAGCGCATATAGGGTCTGGTTATGGGTTGATTTGGAAACTAAACCAGTGGTCCTTGAGAACCTGTGGGTGTCCCAAATCACCCTGACAGGTTCCTCTAAGAGAGTTTTCAGGGAAAAATAAGAGAGTTTATTAATATGTGATTAAGGGTGATGCCACACATGGCGTTTTGAACCCATTTTTGGTCCGTTTTTAAGCAGTCCGTTTTTTGAAAACGCATCCGTTTTTGACCAGTTTTAATTAAGACAATTGGTAAAACCTGTCAAAAACGGCTGCGTTGTTTAACGGACTGCTTAAAAACGGACCAAAAATGGGTTCAAAATGCCATGTGGGGCGTCACCCTAATGGTAATGCAACAACTGGCACCCAAGACAATCTGCTATTTTATAGTACGAATGGAGCCAAAAGCAGGCAGTTCTGTCCATAGTGAATAGATCATTGATAGATTTTGCCAAGAAAAACCCGTCTGGCCTATATATATATATTTTGAACAGTTGGAGAAACTTCATAAAAAACCCATGCAAATGTTGTCTGTGAGGGCACCAGTGCTAACCATTGAGCCACCATACCTCCTACCATGTGTCATCTAAGAAATCATACACAGGAGAGAGGACAGGTTATAGATTCCTAGAGTCATTGAAATGTATATGTTAAGTGAAGA
The DNA here is from genome assembly GCF_040894005.1 of Engystomops pustulosus. Lineage (NCBI taxonomy): Eukaryota > Metazoa > Chordata > Amphibia > Anura > Leptodactylidae > Engystomops > Engystomops pustulosus. The sequence continues at coordinate 134,542,658 of NC_092416.1, read as the reverse complement.
CACCATAGTGCAGAGATGTTAGAAGTTATCGTATGTGGCATCACCTACAGGCTAACTTCCAGGACCCACAATCTTACATCTGGGTTATATGTCATGTTTTACCCAACATGTCACAAATTACACATAGAAGGCTTGTTTGCACATTGTGGTTTTATTCACACAGTAACCCTGCTTCCTATTGTCTGTATCCAATGTGCCACTGCCAATATGCATTGTCTAATAAGCAGTTAAGGTCTTCTAGCTTGCATGTTCCTCATCTCTTCTGGTGGGGCCTTTACCATGGGATACTGAAGTTTACTTGCTATTGCCAATTTTACTTGAGGAAGGAGACTTCAAAAACTGTAACACTTTTGAGACCTGAAGACAAAATTAAGAAGACATTTTTTCATAATTCTTCATAAAAACACTGGACAAAATCTTTTCAAGTCATTATTGCACTTAAAGGAACTTTATGAATTTGATATTTGTTACTATATTCTGCCAAACACCCACTATCAGTTGTTATGCTGGTGGGTAGAACTAGAAAGGCACAAACAGTCCCATGTAAAGCTTTAAAATGTTTCTGCACTTATGTTCAAGTAGTTGTACATATTATCCAGCATACAGGAAAGGCTTATGGATATTCCTAATATACACCAGGAAAGCTCTGAAACGTATAATCTATCCATAGACATACAGTGGTAGGTATACATTTGCGTAATCTTTCCATCCTGCTTCCTCATGATGAGTGTATGTGGCAGTTTATATACACAGTGGAGGCCATAATAGTCCATGGGGGACGGATGCAACAGTAATGCATCCAGCACCAGCTTCTTCTGGGTATACACTCTGGGAGGTTTCCAGTGATGTAACTATACATATAAGGACAATAAGAGCACTGGTGCACCACCCTGAAATTACTGGCTGGTGTTGATATTCACACGTCAAAGGACGTATCCCATTGGATGTGCATATAGTAGGAAACACTAACCCTCCATTTTAAGACATGTCAGGAAACCACCTGACGTATCCTTACAAAGGAGCGTTAGAATACGGGGGTGGCAGATCAATAATAATCATAATATCTTTTATACCTGGCGCGTAGTTTGCTTTTCTGGTTTTCTGGACGAGTGCACTAAACAGGACACTTCTTTTGTTTTTGTTTCAACATACTCTTGCTTTTTGCTGGCGGAAACACATCTATGAACTGGGCAATACAACATGTTGTCATTTTTGCCTTTGAGGGGAGACTTGCTGTGTTTGCTTTGGGCATCGGTACTCTCCGAGTATTGTGGTTTTGGAGTAGAACTGCCAAACTGAGCATCGTGGAAGAGGCAGACCTTTTTAGTAGGACTTGTTTTTCCCTTCGTAGTCATCTCATCTTTTTTCTGCTTATGTTTATCACTGCTGGTGTTTTTGGAAGCACCGTGCACAAAGCAGACAGATGAGGGTGTTGTAGATCTTGGAATGGCCATGGTATCTTCTGTGGACAAAGCAAAAATATTTAACATGGTGTGATTTTATCCAGATACTTGTATTTATAGCAGGTTTGAATTTGTCATTTGACACAGCTAACAGTAATACTTCTCCATCGTTTTATAGGTGACAACTAGATATCATGGATTTTAATATTAATGACCAATGCTTAAAGGTGTTGTCCAGCCACATCAAGTATTCCCTAGAGAATAAGGGATAACCTTCTGATCATGGTGGTCCCAATGGTAGGACCCCCACAGATGATGAGAATGGAGATCCGTTGTACCCCAAATTAATGGGGCAGCAGGTCAGGAATGCACATTGCTGCTCCATTGACTCCATTGATTTTTTCAGACTATTACCCATCTGATATTGATGGAAATGTCCCTCAAGTCATCAAATGTTGCCACATTGTATGTATATTTATAAAACCCTTTAAAACTGGATACATTAAGAGTATATAAATAAAGAATATCCAGTACACATGTATGCAAACTTTTAATATATTTTCAATTCACATCTCACATTTGGGCTAGATCTGGGCTTGCTGTCAGTGAATGAAAACATTACAGCACATAACGTTCAGTAATTAGTTTAGTCTAAGTCTAGAGAAGGTCACAAGGGATTTACATCTGGATGCCAACCCCGATGGTTCCATATTTTGACATATATTGAGGGTGGCAGGAAACCGGTGTAGAGTATATTATCTGATTTCTCATTATAGAACAGTATTTTACATGTAAATTACTTCTTTTTAGTTCATTATCAAAATTCTGTAATAATATATCCCTGACATGGTTAATTAAAGAAAACTTACATGATGATGTACGTGCAGCAAGCACAGGCTAAGTGTCACTCTTTCCTGAAGATGTTACAGGAGTTACAGATCTGAGCGTGACATTGGAGACTAGGGATTCCAGAGTGAGGTCATAATGACAACGTTAATGACATCACAAATGGGTGGTTCTTTTTTTCAACCATTAATAGATAGCATAGGTTTACTGTATAACCATTTACACACATAATAATAATACTCTTTATTTATATAGCGCCATCATATTCCATAGCGCTTTACAATCATTTTCTCTCTAACTTTGCTCTGAAAAGAATGTGCAAACTGCTCGCACTTGTATTTGGTTGCACAAGTGTCTGCGCCAGTTTTGTGTTGCGACTGCACTGTGTCCAACGAGACAGAAAAAATGTGCACATAAAGGGGCGTGTTAGTGCTCATTTGGAGATTGCGCCACATTTATTACTGACGTGCACACTCCACAGGCAAACTGCACATAGTTTAGTTTTCACTAGTTTTGATAGGGGCCAAAATGTGAAGTTTTTGGCAGAGAATAAGCAACTAGCAAAACCTAAACTGCTGCACTTTGTAGGAAGGAACAGTCACTCGAAAATTGTGTTTCTATGTCTGATTCATGTACTTACTTTCCTGTAAAATATCTGTTGTTAAAACCCAATAATAAAAATAAACTGAATGGGGCAGATTTATCAAGCTGTCTGAAAGTCAGAATATTTCTCGTTGCCCATGGCAACCAATCACAGCTCAGCTTACATTTTACCAGTGCTCATGGATATTTTAAAGCTGTGATTGGTTGCCATGGGCAACTAGAAATATTCTTACTTTCAGACAGCTTGATAAATCTACCCCAATGGGTGGATTTGAGGAACATTCCTATTAAATGGCTTTAAATCAATTTTTTCCATGATAAATGCTTATCTACAGGATAGGAGAGAAGTCTTTGAGGGCTGTGGGTACATCTGCTAAGTCCTCCGAGCTATCACAAGGACGATGGGCCACATATGGACATGCACATCTTGGGGAATTTATCATGAAAAAGGCCACTCCACCCCTGTTGGAGGGGATACATCAAGAGGAATAGGCAAGTTGTTGTTTTTGTTGTCCATGCCATGATGGCCATGCCACCGGGCAGAACTGTAGTAAGTCCGACCTGTGGTAGTTTTGTGTAAAGCACTGATGAATGCCCCCCTCTGTTCATATCATATGGAGTGCTCAGGGGAACTTGTGACCATTGTGCTTGTGATCGATGGAAGAAATTATTTTAAGCAATTTTTATTGTTCAAACCTCATTGCAAATCTGGTTTAAAAGCAAAAATGTAAGTCCCCTTAAGGACATTGATAGATTACAAATGGCTCATCGATTCGTATGCTTGTTACCATGCTCGCGTTTAGCGACCACCTATACTGATCTTGTACTAGCTCCTTTATTAAAGGAAACCTACCACTTGAAGTGGCAGGTATAAGAGGGAACTACCGAGCACCAGCTCAGGGTGAGCTGGTGCCGGAGCTTATTTTTGTTAGTGTTTTAAACCGCTGTATCGCGGTTTAAAACACTTTTTAAACTTTATGGCTGGAGCTGCTTCGGCGCAGGGAGGTACGCGCTCGGCGCACCATGCGCACGACCATGCACGCGGCTACATAGGAAGTGAAGGAGAGCCGTGCGCCGAGCGCGTACCTCCCTGCGCCAAAGCAGCTTCGGCCATAAAGTTTGAAAAGTGTTTTAAACCGCGATACTGCGGTTTAAAACACTAACAAAAATAAGCTACGGCACCAGCTCACCCTGAGCTGGTGCTTGGTAGTTCCCTCTTATACCTGCCACTTCAAGTGGTAGGTTTCCTTTAAGTTAATCCAACCTTCCCCAACCGTTTGCCCTCCCTTGTCCCCACTCATTTGTTCAATTGGTTTAATACAGTAGCTGGTTATGAATCACTCTGAGATCACTTCTATGAGATCCCCCTGCGAGGGGCATATGTTATGCCATGACCTATTATAAGGCACTGTTATGATTTTAATTCCATAAAATCTTGTTGAAACTAAAAGCAAAAATGTAAAACTTACAGCTGTACATCAAAGAACAACAATGGAATATGTAGCTCCAGACAACTAAAGTAATAGGTGTTTTATTCAAATTCTACATAAAAGGCCAGTACTAATGTGTACTGCAGTCTCAACTCCTCCATGACACGTGTCTTTAGTACTTACTACTCTTTTGCTGTTTTAACCTGATGCAGACCTGATGCATATCCAGACATCAGCCTCAGGCAGCGTTCCTAAGGAATCTCAGCCCAGGGTCACTAATAGTCTATTGCAAAAGCCTTCAAATCTTGACACAACTGTGAAAGCTAATCTAGAATATTCTAGGGGAGAGATTTATCATGGCTTCTATGTCAGAAAACCAGAAGTCCTGAAATAATGGTAATTACTAGTGAACCACCAGCAATTGTTATTATCCCCTTTATGAATGGAGAGGGGCGCAGGCGGAGTGGACTGGCACGGGGCATTCCTGCCCTGCGCCTGCACACTCACTGCTGCTAGCGAACCTTCATAAAGTGAAGCTGCTTATATTTCTATATAAGCTCTGCAGCTGCCCTGCTGGGTACATGAGGAGAGGCATTTTACATGCAGTCTAATGTCCCAGTCAACAAACTATTAGCCTATTATGGTATTTTATATATGTTATTGTTTATCTGAAGCACACCTGAACACCTAGGCCAGATTGCATCAGATGTGCCTGAGACAATGTCTGATAGGGTTAAATAATTATGACACTGGTATTTTAAGATCATCTTCAGTAATATTAATGGAGCTAGAGTGCAACATCACACACTACCATGGAAAGAAGTGCTGTTTCCGAAGAACTACTTTTTTTTAGTGGTCCTGCATCCATTAAATGGGGTTGGCCACTTTACCTCATGATTTTTGTAGGGTGTGGAAGTGTGGAAGGGAGACGGATATTAGATAATTTACCAATATACAGTACATCTATTAAAAGTTCGGCACCACTTTCTCGATGTGTATGAGTTAACCTTTTGATCACTTTTTTCAGATACCTATGCTCGAGCGGAAGGCGCAATGTGATAACTGTGGCTCAGGTACAATGGTGGAGCAGGAAGCCAGATGCGTAACTACAATGGTAGCAGCCGCTATGTGCCCAGCCCATTATTCTTCTGTCCCTACTGCAGGTGCTCTATATCATGGGAGTGTACCTGTTCATTCAGAGCCAGGACTCAGGCATATGGACATGACATTACAGGAAGTAACAAAATCAAAGCCAGGAGAGGTCACATGGATTCTACTCAGAATAGGTAAAGTATTTTTCATGTTCTGCACAAACCTCAGGTTTGATTTATGTATGGAAAACTCCTTTATTAGTGCGCTTAGGCTAGGAAACTGATGCTGCATTAGGAAACAGGACATCCCCTTTGAAGTCGGCTTATTTTTGAGAGTATATTTACCATCTTGAACACCAGTTGCCTCTGGGTTAATATAAGGACAAGGGGTGATCTTCACCATTAGAGCAGGGCTGTATATTATAGCCATTGTCTCACTTCTGATCATACAGATGTAGTCACAGAGCCAAGTATTACTACTTTTCACTCCATGATATTTTCCTCTGTCTACAAAAGGTTAAATGGGGAAATCCACAGCAATCAGCCAGTGTCAACAACGATCTTAGCGTGAATGTTAGATGTTTCCATTTCACCCTGCATGTTCTGGAACATAACATATGAGCGCTCCAGGATCAGATATTCATGGGCAGTATGTATATATTATCTCTGGCTGTTGATAGACTGGACCTTCCTGTTCTTTATGACCCTTATAACCTGCTAGCGCAACTATGAAGACATTTGTTGAGTCAGCTAGAACAATATGCATCCCAGATATGTAGGCAACATTAAGTTGGAGGAAAATTCCAAATATGGATGTTTGTCACATATCAGTGAAACTGTGAAATAGGGTTTTGCTCTTATTATGAGTCAAAAAAAGAAAGAAAACACATTTGCTTGTTGGTGGAGAATTTGTGCCATCTCCTTGAAGGGTTTTTCTTATATACAACATTTATCAGGCTCACTGGTACAGCTTTTACCTATTGGTCTTCCTCAATGTAACCAGGCCATTAACATTAGATGTATAGATGGTCTCCTGATTTTAACTCGACGGCAGAAGAAGGTTGTCTTTCAAATGCCGTTTTTTGGGAGGAACTTTTTTCCTCTTCCTCATTTAGGACCTCATATAACACTTTACACACGGAGAAACATCTTGCCACCACCATGTTAGGATCGAACATTTAAAGTTTTGAGGCTCACAATTGGGGCAGATCAAAAAGTTTTCTCCAGCCAGTCTTGTGGAAGCTCCTGCAGCTCCCAAATCACAAACACAGTGGGGTTGATGTATCAGCATCAAATTATCATAGACCTAAGCAAAGTAACCTTGACATACACCCGGTTTGCGACAAATTTAGTAAACTTATTTAGGCCATATGTCACAACAGGAATGAACTTATGTTATGCGACTTTCTGTTTATGTTCAATATTTGGCGCAAATTGAGTATAGTCCATAACCCCCCAAATCCCCCAGTGTATATGCAGAGACTTTTAATGCATTTTGCAACTTTTTACGTGATTGTCCAGGAAAACAAACATAGCATAAGAACACTGCAAACAAATTTATTAAAGGGCCATAAGCCACTTTAATAAATCTGACGGGCAACGGAGCTCCCTAGAACTGTCCTAGGGAGCCGGCCTAATAGTAAACTCCCCTATTAGGGGTAGCTCAAAGGAACATCTTCAATAAAATGCATATGAGTGTTTTTTTCTTTTAATATACATTGATTTCAGTCATTGGACATTTTGGAAATACTGAAAAATATTATATTATTATTTGAAACAATAAAAATACAGCGTCAAATACAAAAAAAAAAATCAGTTTATATTGGAGCAATATATAAACAGATCTGAAGTGCAGCGTCTCCTATATACATAGTGGCAAAAATATAAATATAGAATGAAAAACCAAAACCTATATACAAATCTCTAGAGTAGACAGGGAGTGGCTTCAAGCAGCGGGAATTCTGCAGCTTTAAATAACTTAAATACTTGTACACACGAGGTAGAAAGTTAAGGCCTCTATCATTTTATAGGTTAAGGCCTGGCACTTATTATTGAGAACTAATAACAGATATGCACTTGAATAGATTTTTACATATTATTTTTTGTATTTAAGTGATATTATTGGTTGTCCCATAAGAAAATTGTGTATGTGGTGACATTTTTGTAAGACACAGGATTCCTTTTTCGCTCTAAAATGTTTACCCTGATAAATCTGAATTTACAGTTCTATCTTTTAAGCTTAATTCTGCATATTAATACTAATGGACCTGACACCACCATATGTTAGTTGGTTCCCCTGTATTTGAAAGGGCCCTACTGTCATATGATTCTTCCTCTAGTGATATTGTATTATTGATGGTCAGAGAAACCAGACGGTGGTGAAGAATGCCAAGTGCCTTTGTTCTAGGAAGTGCCTGTCCAGCTAAATACACAGATTTCCATAAGTTGTTACTAAAGGTTTAAGAGGTAAAACTAAAAGCAGCTACTATACAGTTGTTTCCACTGTAGAATGCACTTGAACTGGTTAAACATTTTGTATAGTTCATATTGTATAGTTCTACTTAAATTTGAAAGAGAAATATGAAGTTCTTATTGGAATCCACTGCTAGAAACATGAATGACAGATCTGTCTCTTGCACTTTGAACCCTCCAGCAATTTAATTGTATACAGTAAAATACTGTGCATTAGTAGTAGGCCTAGGAATAGTGAAATATACTGGAGGCAGATTTACTAAGAGTCTGCATTATATATGTAATCTGTCAGTGTTCAGCAGATGGTGGGACATATAAGAAAGTATAATATGGCACGGATAGATCTGTTATCCACCAATTATGGCAACAATAGAATAGATTGATCTGAAAAGTCGTTCCATTGTAGAACATGGTCCATGAATTCAGACATTACTGGACAGAATATGTAATAGTCTAGTTGGATGGAAGAAAAGAGACTGAGAGGAACCACCTCTGTTAAGTTTATGGTGTCACGTCTCTCCTCCAATTCAGTGTCATTGTTTGCAGGTATAAGTGTCTTGTTGCTGGACACATTTCTGACACTCCACATGGCAGCACCAGTGCACTTGGCAGTGGCAAGAAAAAGTGACCATACGACTTTGAGTGTTGTATCCTCTTCCACAGCAAAGGCTGTCACAGGTGGTCTCCCGCAAACACACTCTTCCTGCCGTACCAGGTGAAAACCGACTGGCACGACAGAAACTGGGAGAATCCTCTAGATAGACTAGGTCAGTAGATCGTGGGGAGCGTCCAGCAAAGGAATGTCCCAAAGTCTCATGGCCTCCTACTGCCTCATTGGTGGCTCCCAGGACTTTGACTGCGTTGTCATACTTTGCTTTGAGCAAAGCTCCTGTCTCATGGAAAGGGGATAGTTGTTTCCAACAAGTGCGAACTGCACAAGAACCAGACACTCCATGGCACTTACATGTCGTCTTCAGACCACTTTTTACAGCCTAAAGATAACAACATAATACATTATTCGACAGAGTTACATAATTGACATTCAAATAAAAATAGGTATAAATTTAGGGTCAGCCTGTTCAACAGTGTATCTCTGACTCTCTGACTAGTTTAACTTTACAACTAAAGCAGATTGTACTATATACAATACAGTTTTCCAAACATATTAAGTGATAGGGGGAGATTTATCATAAGTCTTTTAGAGCAGAACTGTTCTAGTTACCTATGGCAACCAATCAGAGCACAGCTTTCATTTTCCCACAGCCGTTTTTAAAATTAAAGCTAACCTATGATTGGTTTCCATGAGCAACTAGACAGTTTTACCTCAAGAACTTAATGATAAATCTCCCCCATAATTTCTATGGCAGGGTTTTAGGGGGTAAAAGATTCATAAATCTATGTACTGCTCCTTTACAAAGTCTCTGTATTATAAGTCGGACACAAATCTGATTACAAGGAGTGATGAAGTAGTAGCTACTTCATAGAGTATATGCACTTACATAATTGTATATTTACTTAGATTATCTCCATATAAATCTTCTATGTTGAGAGTTAACTAGGTTTTGATCTCGGCTCTGATGCTTTTCTTATCCAGATGTGTACGGTATAAACATGAATGACAGCAGCTTTGTTCTACTCGTGCCCAGTTTACAGTGGTTTACTGTGTATCCTGTCAGAGGTTTACTTGTAGGTTATATTGTATGCATAATGTAACATGGCCTCTCTAGGCTCTCCTCACCTTAATCCCAGCATTGGTGTTATGCAGATCCACCTTAGCTCTCATATCTCGGCCTCCTTTTCTTTGGCCCAAGAAGTTTTGAAGAAAGCGGGTGCTGTGGCGTAGATTATCCCCACAGACCCCCCACTGCCATGCCCGCTGGCTCTCTAGCCCTGGAGAATCATCGCATGTGCAGCGTTCCATTTTGCCGCCACTGCAAGCCTTGGCGAGCGAGTGAGTCAAAGCAGCAGAAGACACTGCATATAGGAATGATGTCTCTTTAAATCCTGGGAAATGAGAACATATGATTATATATATATATATATATATATATATATATATATATATATAACGTCATCTAATGTGTAAGTTATTCCAGGCTCATTACAAAGACACTCAACCCCCATAAAAGTTTCCCTCTATGTCCCCCACCCTAAGTGATAGAAATGGCACCCTTTGCCACCCCTTACCTCTTTTCAAGAGACTCCCCCTGCCCTGTAGACTGCAGTTCCAGCGCTCACTGCGCAGTTGGTATTGGCATTCCACGATGCCCAGTCTAACAGCTTCCTTAAGTGCTTCTGCCAAACCCGGTTCCTTTCGGCACAATCTCTTCTGCCTACGAGTGAGGGGCAGCAGGTCACACTGTTTGAGGTGTGGTCGATTGTGGTTGCTGGCAGCGACAGATGAAGGGGAAGTGTAGTGTGAGAGCGACTCCTTGCTAGTTAGCCTGTGGAGAGTACAAGATTTGATGGTTATGGATTAGTATCACACATGGCCACATTGTCATTGTGGCACACTTTTCGGAGTATTTCCTATCTGCAGAAACCATTTCTTTAAAATAGGGCATTCTTTATTCTCATAAAATCAGGGATGATACTTCTATCAATCCAACGGAAACGGTATTTTATCACGTGTCCACAATCAGTTTTGGAGAGAGGTCTTTTCATACATGACCAGATTTAGAAAAGGCCTCTATCTATCCATTTTGGGGCAGATGCAGCAGATCGCTGGTTGCTTTTCTGGTAGTTGTGGTTGTCTACTAGCTCTTCTTTCCATCTTGCCTAAAGAAAATTTACCATCGAAATCCAGCATGATAAACCAGGGACGTTTACTCATACATCCAGGCACAGTGACTGTGTTTATCTTCTTATATTTGTTATCCATGGCCTACCTCCTTTCTAAAATCTATTTTAATTATGCTAATGAGGCAGAAGGGCTTTGGAGCCGCATTACCAAAGCCCATCCATGTTGTAGCTTCACAAGCTGTTACACTGTGCAGGAACATTCCTCTCCTTACACTGTGTGGGGAAGTGCAGAGGGAGCCGAAGGGTAGGGGGAGACATGCACCTGCGCATTGTAACAGCATGTGAAGCTGCGACATGAAGGGGCTCTGATAACAACTCCCATGGCTTTTCTGGCTCATTATGATAAATTTTAAATGTTGATTTTAGAAGGAAGGAGTCCATGGATAACAAATATAAGGTTTATCATACTTGAGTCAGTTCCTAGGTCACATATAAACCAAACATATGTAGGTGATGTGACCTACCTCAATGTTTTTCTTGCTAAATATTTAGCTTGATTGCAGAGAAATCATTTTTATTTATATAATTTTGGTGCACCATTGGCATGGCCATAAGGTCAGGTGCACCCTCCCTTGCTCAGCTTCACCACCCAGCTTCTCCTGAGTACAGATGCATCTGTGTTCAATGTAAGCCAATGGGAGCATCTCATGGCCATTCCTATCATGCACTGTTACGCTTGTTTCAATAGTTCTAAAATTTCTCTACATTAGGGCCATACAAGATATTCTTATACTACAGAACATGTAAGATGTCTATAATCTACCATCTGGTAATCATGAACATGATAATAATATTATATAAAGTATTGTAGCTCAGCCCTGTTCAAGTACAGTGTGTTATGGAAGTCAAAATACAGCCCATTTATATCTGAAAAGTAGAAGTAATGTCTGCTGCCCTTCCATATCTCAGTTTAGAGCAGAGAGTTATTGTATATGTAGATCATGCTGTCCTACTGGTGTGCGGTAACCCCAGATTTACTGGGGGTAAAACTATGATTTGTGGCTATTATTGGAGCCCAGGTTCAAACCCAACTACAAATAAGTGTTTAGAGAAGTCATATCCCCTATGGGTCCCCTAGTGTGATTGTTAACCTATTGTATGCTCTTTATATCCTCATAATAGAGATAGTGACTAATGTGTATAGACTAATGTGGGCGATTTCTTCATAAAATCTTTATATTTTAAGTATCTTAGTATCTACAATGATGTTTGTAGTTTTTCATGTAACAGGTAGTAATAAGTAATTGTTTCCTATGCCCTATACAAGAACCTTTACTAATAACTTAGAAACCAGAATGACATAAATAAAAGTCTATAGTGTTGGATATTCCTGATATAATACATTTTTTTGTTTTTATTTCTTTTTTCTGTGCATGATCATTTAAAATGTCCAAACGCTCCATAACACACCAGAGATTTACATATGTACAGGCAATACAAGTTTCATGCAATCAGCACAGACATTAATAAAAATAATCTTAAACCATTCTCATAAAATTATCACAAAAAAGTATCCATCATATTGTCCTACAGACTTGTGAAATCACATGTGATATTATTCTATATGACAATTTTAAAATTTCCATTTACAAACAGAAGACTCTCCCCTAAATCTTAGAAAATTACATACAATATTGTGCTATGTGACACTGAAATAACTGGGATGTACATACAAATTCTGATTTTTGTAACTAGTTATTGCATGAAATCACATTGCAAGGCACAGGAGCTGTTACATTAGTCCTTCCTTGGTTAAATTAGGATTTTCAGAGTTTTTGGGACACTACATCAGGGAATGGGATTTGGGTTAACAATTTAGTTTTCCTATTTCAAGATTTAACTGTACTGTATTACTTTATCTTTTGTCACAAATTATACTTAATAGCAAAGTTAGAATGAATCCACCTGCTTAAACTATTGTTCGCGCAACAAAATCTCTCTAAATAAATAAAACATATATATGCAGAATATTTGAACAATATTAACAATTGTGTAAAATAAAAAAACAAGAAAATCAGTTTACAATTTCTTCAAAAGATCATATATTTCCATATTTAAATGTATTTATATATATTTTTTATATGTATATAAAATAATAATTTATTATATTTACATTCATCTAAAAATGTTCTTTAAAAAAAAAAGGTACCGTATCTGTCAATTTTATTATAACCACCTGTACACATGGTATCAAGGCTTCTTTAAGCTTTTTATTTCAAGGGAGGCCTTATTTTTTATCCTCTGTATTTTTATAGTTTAAAAGTAGAAATTCTTAACATATAAATGCTAAATATTATTTTTTTAAAGATTTTCTCATACTTTTTAACTCAGCTTTGTTTGATAGACATATCTTTACAGGCTCTGCTAAAATCATTTAGCTGTATGAAGCTGATTTTCCATTTGCAGAGATTTCTGCAACAATGACCAAAAAACTGTATTTTTCTAAATATAAATGTCAAACAGACTGAAATTCGGCCTATGTCATGTTTTTTTCTTTCCCTCCATTCACTGAAAATTCTCACAGGGAAGGTTTATTATTTTTGGTTACACTTTTCCTCTACTATGATGGGAAAGGTGGAGAAGAGAATTTGCCTCTATGTAGATGTTGAATGTTACCACATTTGGTAACTCAGCCCTCATAGTTTTTATGTTAAAAGTTCAGTGAATGTTTTTATTATTATTCCACTTTAACAGACACACACACATAGTGTACAGCTGGTTATATCAGTGCCTCTCTCCCATCACCTGCGACTGCCCATATTATCTGATCTGAATGTAAATATTTGGGGTGAATATCTTCATTTCAAGGTCTCTCAGCCCAGCACAAATTACTAAAGAGTGAGAGACAATGAGATGTTCTAGACAGGGAGGAAAAAATGTAACATTGAGAAAACAGGAAAGGGAAATCTCTGGGACAGAAGTGTGAGAAAAGAAGATGAAAATATGTATTTATCAGGTCACCATAACCGTTTGAAAGAGTACAAAAGTTCTAGATATTTTTTGTATAACTTATTAATTTTAAAACTTATTAACTATTATTACCATTACTATTATTATTATTAAATCCCTATGTATGATTATATTGAAGCTAATGCATACTCTTTCCTGAATTAATATTGGTGATATAATCAAACACTTGAATGTAGCAATTCATATATATATATATATATATATATATATATATATATATATATATATATATGTTTTCTCTTTAAACAAACATCTTTTTTTCCACTTATCTTTTGCTCTATGCATATTATAGTTGTAAGGAATACTATAAAAGCTTCGCAAATCATTTCTTTTTAATGTAAATTTTCCTTGTAATAACAGTTATGCTACATAGGATTTATAGAACACATAAAACAGTTTGATCTTCCAGAGTTTGCAAACTTCTTAGGGAAGAACTTGTAGTCCCCCAGGGGTATTCAGAATACTAATAACTTTAAATTGTAGGGGATGCCTATATATGACATGTTAATATTTGTAGTTCCTCTAGAGCAGTGACCTGTGGCTCACTATTTCTTGTAGGATTACATGTCCCAGTAGTTTTATACTAGGTTGAGATGACAGCTCTTGACACAGAGGGGACTGGGACTTGTACTTCCCCCACATCTATACATAATAACCAGAAAGGGCATGCTAGAACACAAATGTGTAATCTTCACACAGGGAATACTGACACTATTACTTAGATCCCCCCAAATACATCTCTAAAATGAATTAAAAACACATGACAACCTACAGTTCTCACCCAGATGACCTCCATACACACATATACACAGTCAGCTACAAGCAGCACAGGGAAATACATGAGAAGCTGGCTGCACAGCACAGGAGAACAAGCGCTTTCTCACCCAAAGTAGCTATCCCCAGGCTGTCCTAGAAAGGTGAGGAGGGGCAGTGCGGCCAGGAGCAGGTGGAGGCCGGCCGGCATGGTGCACACTTGGCTTTCCTCCTCATCTCTCTCCTCCTGTGGCTCATATCACTGCCCTGCTCTCTACTGCTGAGTTTAAAGGGATTGTACACACCTTGGAGACCATTGGCTGCCATCTGGCACACCCATATTCTGGTTGGATGAGCAATCAAGGTGTGTAGAGAGGGGCGGGGTTAGTGATGCACATCTGGTGACAGTGAGTGTGTGATGTACAGCTTCATATATACACACCCTGTATGTCTGTCATATGGAATCTATAATCTATAGAGTATCTGATTATCTGTCTATTTAGTAACTTGTTTCTATCTCCCATATCTATCAATCCTATTTTTTATTTAATTTTTATCTATTTCCCACATAGTTTTTATCTAATAGTTCTATATATGTATTTCTCTATCTATCTATCTATATGTATATCTATCTTTCCATCTCAAATCTGCCTATTTATCTATCTTTCTCTGATCTATCTTTTATATAATGATCTATATTTAATATGTAGCTATCTACCTATTCTGTAGCTCTCTCTCTCTCATATCCTATCTATCTTTTGCATTGGAATAAACTTCACCTTTGAACTTTGAATTCTCCTTGGAATGCTGCCTATTTTTGGATTTTTATATAACGGTCCACGGAACCTATGATTGTGCACCCACCGCTTACCCGCTGTGCTGCTCTGGATTTCTCTAATCTATCTATCTATCTCTCTCATGTCCTATCTATCCTATAGCTATCCTTCTATATATCTATCTCATATCTATCTAGCTATTATCTATTTCTAGTCCACAATGCTCTCTTTAATATATCTACAAATCCCAAATGTATTTATCGATTTACTTGTCTATCTGTTTGTATTCCATGGGACAGATTTATTGGGGTTTTATTGCCTTTAGTGTTGTATTTTTGCAAAATATATGCCTTTTTTGCAATTTTTTTGCATTTTTTTTTAATACATGGCACATGATTTTTTTTTTTAGAGGTACGCCTTGTAATCCAGATGTTGCCTTACTTTGTTGCTCAATTTATCAACTGCGACTTTTTAAAATGTCTCAAATAATAGTGCAAAAATACTTCACTTCAGAGGAAACGTATAGAACCCAGAATCACAAACATATTTTATTTATTTTTTCATTTGAACCAAAGCTGAAAAATTGGACTGTTTATTTATTTTTTTTCTTTTCAAAATTGTTGCATTTGCACTGAAAAATGAAACAAAATATTAAGTTAATTTAATCAAACTGTCAAAATATGGTTTATTTCACCTCAACTTTTTCACATACTTCTTTAAGTAATTTGCAGCAGATATCTAGCGCCTCTGTGTTGTTATTTTGTGTAACTACTGTGTTTTTGTTGTATTTCTGTATCTGGCTGTTACATATTCTTAAGTCTCCTCTGTGGAGTTCTGTAATATTAAAAATCAATAACAAATATAATTTTTTTTTAATTGTTTACTTACCTGTGACATGTAATCCATTCATTCTTCTTGTTGATTATCTTTAGTTGGATTTCCTTTTTTTAATGTTTTTTGGAGAGGGATATTTATATTAAGCAAAAAATGTATATAAGAACAATTCATAATTTTGTATTTTATTTAAATATTAATACATTAATAATCTATTGGATCCCAGACTTAAATCTTAAATCTGAGAAACGGTTTTGTATTTGCCTCAGTGCATGGTGTGGCCCAAATTTGTGTTCTAGTCTTTTGGCAAGATTCTTGAGAATTGCTGACTTGGAGCATGTACCTCACTTCCTCAACTTTACACAGTAACATTTCTTTAAAGACCTTTTTTTTTTTTAAAGGGGGGGGGGTTCACAATTTCAAGCCTGAGATTTATCAGGTTTTGTGTTAATTTACTGACCCCTACTGGACATTTTTTTGCATTAAAAATTAAATACATGTAACTAAATTTTTGTAGTGGTGAGATCACCTGTTGCCTTATCATCCTTATCAGTAGTTTGTCAACAGACCATTGTTTTTTAATTAAAAACGTTTTTGTGATTAATGCTAAAAAATAATTTGAGACTCCTTTTTTGCTATTTGGCTTGGTTTTTTACTTTGTAACTTTTATCAAAAACATACATTGTTATTTCTTACCTTCTCTGGGACTTGCTTGTTTTTTAGCCATTTGGCTGCTTTCATCCCTGTTTTTGGACTATTCCTGCAATAAAGAAATGTTATTGAATGAATATAAATTAAAATTTTGGAATGAAATTATGTGCATATATAATATTATATAATTTTTTTTGGTGGTTTGTGTTTTAATTTAATTTTGTGGTTAAATCAACATAATCAACCAATATTCTATTTGAAATGGGTGTGCACAAATGTGCTGGACATAGTGGATTGCACTCATGTTGCACTAGTCCCTCCTGCAGATCAGGAGAGTTTGTTTAGAAACTGAAAAATGTCCCATTCAATTAATGTTCAAATGGTTGGGTGTCCATGGAATAACATATGCAAAAGGCCCATTCAGAAATTATCTTCTACGTGGTAAGTAAAAACATTGCTTTTTTGATCATGTTTTTATATGATTTATGACCTAGTTTGTTTGCAAAAATTTACTTGTCCTTTAAAGTTTTAATCACATCATTTTCTAATTTAAATAGGTCCCTAGAACAGCTCTTTGGCTCATTGAAAGGTCATTTTAGATGCCTTGACATCTCTGGGGGTGCTAATCCGCTGGTAAGCCTCACACCTCCACCTGCATTCGACATCGCCTCAATACCTTGCAACCGCATGGTCTGAAGATTGAATACAATATTGTGAGTATCATCTAGACTGTGAACACATGGTTGACTATTGACACTTGAGACTTCCTGCATTTTTCTTTGTTTCTCCCCTCTATACTGTAACTAATTTAGAGAATCCATGTATCCAGCTAATATATTATGTCTTTAATTTTACAGATTTCAAGACATACATCAAGACCCCCATCGGATGGACCGTATTGTATCCACGTCTCCTATCCAAAAATGCTCCATTTCGTATGCAGCCCAATACCAACTCTATGGACCATCACGGCAGTAATATGAGGTGGGATCGTTATCCCCTGTGGCGACTACACGTTTTTGGATTTTCGGTACCGTATCCCCTTTCCAGCCACACGTCTGTCAATTGATGGATTATGTGACGATTGGGAGGTACCTGGCACTAAGTGAGTCCTGCTGATGCTGGGGACTCACTATGTATGCTCACCCAGCTTACGTGCGCTATTATCAACAGGATTGTAATACTTACCTTGTATATCTTCGTGGTTGGTCCTAGAAACATTGGGTTGCCCTGATCCAAGATGGACACTGCTACTTCCACTGTTCATAATACGCCTTTGTTGCCGGGCAGTCCGAATATGCCCGCACACTTGTCCCGTTATTTGGTGGGTGCACATCCCACTTCCGGTTAATTGTTTTATCAGGTGGATCCATCCGGTTAGGTCAACACACCGATGGGCGGGACTTGCTCTTATTTTTGTATGCACTATGTATATCGTTCATTAAAAATGTAATGACACTTTGTAATGTCCATACAGATTTATGTATTATATAATTTGGTTGACTTTGCACAATGTATCAAGTTGTATTTTCACTTTGTAATTGACCAATCAGGGACTCTGTTGGTCTTTAAATAGTTGGTGGTGTTATACACTTTATGCTTCAAAAAGGTGTAGCATTACACCAAAATGTCACTTTGATGGAATAAAGACAGCCCTTTTCACACATTCCCTGGAGTGCTGCCTCTTCACTGAACATATATTTGGGACCCCAGCCAAGGGAACTACGGCTTCTGCACCCAATTTGTTGCTGTGCTGCTCTGGAATCTACCTTTTTTTTATCTATCTATCATACTGTCTTTTGCTGAAATAATGATGAGAAATCTCCATGCCAAAGTAATTACATCTTTTCTTTTAATAGTTTAGTAGTTTTATATAAATCAAAAATAGCACCACAAGCTGAAAAATATAACAAAAGGGGGGCTCTTAGAATGAGACCAAAGAGTCTCCTATACATAGGATGGTGAACAGGTCAGGTCCCCTGTAAATTAAATGGATTGACGTCTCATCAGCACGACTATACGCGGGTGTACAGCTGAGCATCCACCAGCAGAGGGAGACATAGTCCATGCAGCTGGATGGTTCACCTCCGCACTACTAGGAGAACATAGCCAGCACCTCTCTTGTTTCAGTGATATAATAAACTACTGTTTCTTTAAGTTGTATTTATAAATACAATAGGGGCCAATCTCTGTTATTAGTAACTTATACTTCCACTGCCGCGTTGTGTCCTCCCCCACCTCCCTCTCCATATTTATATATCCATAGAGTAGTTGTCCAATCCATTACGATATTATGCTATGGCGCGCACACGCACTGTGTCCATTTAGATCAGCCAATATGGACACTGTTTGGGGCACGTGCGCATAACAATAGGCCATGCGCCTAATCTGTCGCACTCCCCATGCTCTATACGCGTGCGCACTAAATAGTCTGTGCGCCTAATCTGTCGCACTTTACCTTCATTACCACGTCACCCAACCGCGCCTCCAGTGGGGGGAACTTCCTGTTTAAATATCCAGCCCACAGCATTAGACACAAGCGCATCCCATGGTGTGCAGCAGCAGCACGACACCCAGCACCATCTACAAGTACCTGTCCTATTCATTTTGCTTTGGTAAACATTTACATATACCTTTGTACACCGGTATTCTATTATAGCATCTCCTGGATTCTATACTGGCAGCTAGGAGCTTGTGCTACTTTATATTATCTTGCACTAGATTTTAATCCTCTGTACCTTTGATACAGGTCTACCATTACCCATACGTCTGCTGATTTTACTTTTGACCAGATTTACATAATTTTAAAAGCATTTTTTGTAAAAACCAGGACATTAGAAGCTAAAAGAAGAGCGGATCCTGCCAGAGGGGGCACACTCCAGTATGTCAGTGGGTGTGGCTTACAATCCTTCATCCTGGTGGTAGATGTTCTTTAATGGATTATTGTGAGACCCAGGTATCAGATACACACATATTACTAAATATTGATCTATTCTAAGATACATATTTTAGTTTTTAGTCTCAACAACTTCTTAAAGGGAACCTGTAACCAGGGACCTAATTTTCACTAAAGACGGGTTGTAGAAGTCCATTTCACCTGTAGTGCAAATATGCCTTTATGCTTTTTCTAAGCTTTTGCATTACAATATAATTATCTTATAACCTTCCTTGCACCTTGACAGAATCATATGTGCAATCCCAGGGGTGGGGCTTAGGTTTGGATAGATTTCAAAAAACAACATGTGACTTGTCTGTGCCGCAGACTCCTCAGCTCTCAGCCCCCACCTTTGTGCTCCCGTACACCTCCTCTCTAATGCTCCTTCCAAGAACTCATAGCCTGGTGAGATGACATCAGTGGGAGAGGACATGTGATGTGGACAATCAAAAAAGATGTTTCAATGGAGGGAGTAGACAGAAAAAGACAGTAGCTGGGCTGGGGCTGACTGGGAGGGATGATTTGGCATGAAAACAAGGGGGGTACAGGAGGTGTTCTAGGGGTTAGGTGGGAGATAGTGGGTGGCAGGGGCAATGTAGGTGCATAATACAGCTACCTGTATGGTGTAGGTATTTGGGGGAGGCAGCTGCTAGGACTCTATGACCCCTTCCCAACGAACCCTCCAGTCACTGACCTGCAGGGGAGCAGCCCCTCCATGGGGAAAGCTTGGAGATCTCCTCCTCTCCATCTCCTCTATGTTGTCATGTGTCACTGATCCTGGCAGGAAATAGCATTGCTGAGGGATACTGCCACCCGCTGGACACAATAGTTATCTCTCCTCAAAACAAAGGGGAGACAATTATTGGAACCCACCTTGGCTTCACAGTATTCACACGGGCCGAGCACACAGAGTGTTCACATGAGCCGCTCAACACATGAGTTTCAAAGCACAATGGATCAGCAGAAGAGAGAGGACTGTCAGCACCCTGGTTTACCGCATTAGGGTCGGTTTCAGCCCCAGATGTCTGGATGCTACAGGTTCAGCGTGATTGGAACCGGATTGCATTTAGTGAAGTGGTGGGGGCACTGGGGTACAGGCCTCTGATTCCTCCATTTGTTTATTAGCACAATTTTTTGATACTGCATTCCAATTCTAATGGAAAATAAAACATCTAGTATGGCATTAACTCCATAAAAAATATTTTCACATTAGTTGTAAAGTAGCCAATGACATACAAGGGCTTAGCCTATGTAGTACCTACTGTGGAAGTCAGTTGGCTACATGAGCACCTGCTGAGTGGGAAAAAACGAGAATCACAAACGGGAATCAGAGTTTTAAAAAGGGAACCTGTCAGCAGACATTTACCTAATAAACCATTTATTGTTGTCAAGCAGCTGAATACCTTCTAGATCAGGGTTCTTTCATGGACCAGAAAATGGAGGTGGCATCATGTGGTGTTATCATAGAGAAAATATACTTTGAATTGAGTATAAATTGGTTGTAAAAAGTCAAGGAGGCGGAGATTTTAACACTGTATTCAAGCTCTTTCTCAGAACACCGCATTCATTGTAATTGATGGTCCTGCACCCAAAAAAATCACTAACCAGATCTCCAAAAGTCTTATGCATCATATCAAGCGCAGGGGAGGAGGTGTTCTGAGTTTGACTTCTGTGTTTAATTATGCCTCCTTAACATTATACAACCAATATACATAGCACTTCAAACTTGATTTGGTGAATGATGGAACCAAGCTGGGCCATGAAAGAAACATGATCTGGAAGGTGTAAAGCTGCTAGACAACATACTGGTAGTTGTTTATTCCAATTTCTGATGACAGGTTCCCTATAACGTTTATTCAATCTAATGGTATGTAACTCCATTTTCTTCCACCAGATGGCAGTGTTCTATCACTCTTCAGGTATAGCAATGTAAAGGAGATTCTCCCTTACATTCCAGAGCACTAAATAATAGTTATTCATATTGGAAGAAAAAAACACCAATGATCTTTATATGCATGGAATATTCTTCTGAAAACTGCAGGCTTTTACACTGTGAAAACTGTATGAAGGATATGTATTAATAAAAGCTGTCAGTCACATCACATTTATTACTGTAGTGTAACCCAACAGTTATTATTATTGATTCTGCTTTACAAATTGTCTACTACAGGTCGCATAGCTCCGTACTGAATAACTACTCAATAGACCCAACAGATGGATCTACATATATTACCAGTTGGGAGAAAAATGGCAGCCATCCGTGTATGTTAGGTGCTTGTCTGTTACTTGCTATGAGCCATCAATCTTTCCAGGGGTTAATCAGACACCTCCCCCCTTCCTAATTCTTGGGTCTGTATTGAGCCCCTGGCTGGTTGTCCTGCAGTTTGGGGTCTCCCAGGAGACGCACCCAGCAGGGGGGTTTTCACTTGGGCTTAAGGGAATGCTTTAATTTCACAAATGTCCTAAATATGGCCCAAACCCATTGCGTGAATAGGGGTCACAATAAACTGCAGAGTGTGACACTTTCAGTAGCCCACAGCAAGTATTGGATTTAAATTGGGAGGGAGGGGGGGTGTCTCTTAACATTTACTATAGGTGGTCTTCACACTGAGGATGTGTTAATATCTGTAATACACTCTGCCGCACCCATTATCCACAAGATGTCTTACTGTAAGTGACAAGGAGAGGGAAGTGCTTTATTCCTAACAATTCTATGTCAAAATATCAATCTTTAATCATATACCTACAGCGGCCACTAGGAGAGGCCCTGAAAGGGTATAACACCCAAATATTACACAGGCTCCTCCTAGTGGTGACGGTAGACAGCCAAAATGCCCTTCATTTACAGTCCTGATCCAGGATGTTTATATCAGTATCAGAAAAGTCGGGTCCCACTTACTGGGGTCTCCCACCGATCAGCTGATTGAACAGATTGTGACTGCAGATACCACATAATTATTTGATTTGATACAGATAAGGTATGCAAAATATAAGTCCTAAAAACCCCCTTAACCCCTTAATGACCAGGCCCTTTTTAAGCTTTTTCACTTCCATTTTTCACTCTCCACCTTCAAAAATCTATAATTTTTTTATTTTTCCAGGTAAAGAGCTGGGTGAGGGTTTGTTTTCTGCAAAACAAATTGCACTTCATAGTTATGGTATTTAATTTTCCATGTCGTGTACTGGAAAGCGGGGAAAAAATACAGTGAAAATGGTGAAAAAACACATTTGCGGCGTTTTCTTGTGTGCTTGGATTTTACGGCTTTCACTGTGGGCCCCAATGACATGTCTACTTTATTCTTTGGGTCGGTACGATTACGAGGATAACAAATTTGTATAGGTTTTATAATGTTTTCATACATTTACAAAAACAAAAACTTCCTGTAAAAAAAAATGTTTTTTATTTTCTGGCGTTAATAACTTTTTCATACTTTGATGTATGGAGCTATGAGTGGTGTCATTTCTTGCGACTTTTTATGACATTTTCAATGCTGCCATTTTTAGGACTGTACGACCTTTTGATCACTTTTTGTAGAATTTTTAATATTTTTTAAAATGGCAAAAAAGTGGCATTTTCGACGGGGTTAAATGCAGTGAAAAAAAGGTTATTATATTTTGATAGATCGGGCATTTTCGGACGCGGCGATACCTAATGTGTTTACGATTTTTACTGTTTATTTATATTTATATCAGTTCTAGGAAAAGGGGGGTGATTTGAATTTTTAGTTTTTTTTATTATAATTTTTAAAAAAAATTTTATACTATTTTTCAGACTCCCTAAGGTACTTAGGGATGACGTCACAGGGAGCGCCGTTCCTCTGCAAGATGGCGGCGCCCACCGGCAGCGTTGCCAGCGGCTATCGACGACATAGCTCCCGCGATCGGTGCTAGTAATATGGAGCAAAGACTTACTGGATATGGAGAGGGCTCAGCCCGTGAACCCTCTCCATGCACCAGAGCCCGACACGCGTCGTGCTACTTTGGTGCGCATCGGTAAGGTGCTAAGGAATTATTCAAACACAGTTTTTTAATTCTCTACTGTATTCCTTTACCCCAATATATAATCAAACAAAAATAAATTAGAAGAATAAATCTTTATTTATAGAGTTATCATATTCCACAACACTTTATAAATCATGGGGCTATACAGGGGTTTACAAGTATTCTGTATCTCTGTAATTTTTATCATTGGTACACGCCACATCTGAGCGAGAAGTTACTGTCTGACATGGCATTGTATTTTATTGCATGAAATAAGTATTTTATATAATAGAACTGGGGTTTAAAGCCATTTTTGGTCTGCATTGCCATACCACTCAACCTCAAGGGTTCACACCAGTAACCAGCACCCTAGATCAGTGGTGGCTAACCTGTGGCACTCGGAGCCCTTCTAGTGGTCACCCAGGCCATCACCAGAGATGACTCCCGGTATCTTCCTGCAGTCCCAGACAGCCCAGGACTTGCTGTGCACAGAGCTATTTTAAAGTGACAGGACTACCTGGGACTACTGGAGGGGTGGGAAGGTGTGGACAGTTCTGAATTATCATTGTAGCTCCTGCTCCTGCCCTGACAATTATTTCTGTTTATGGGACCCTGGAGGGAAGCTACAATGATCATCCAAATTTCTTCTATTTTCTGCTTTATTGGTGTCCTCAGGGTGCCGGTATCAATGAAAGCTGTGACAGAGAAGGGAGTATAAATCACAAATTAAATTTCTGTGTTGGCACTTTGCGATAAATAATTGGGTCTTGGTTGTAGTTTGGGCATCGCCATCGCTGCCCTAGATGCTTCAACAACCACATTACAACACATAAAGCCACCTCAAAAATTATAAATACCACAGAATAATAAATACCACCCCAGCAACCAAATACTGCATTCAGACAATAATCAATACAGACTAGGCAGCAAATAATAGTGTACACTAGCCAATAGATTCAGCGACAAAACAAGAAAATGAATAGTAGGGACCCCAGAGAAAACAAACAATAATAATTCAGACCTCAGAGCAGACACAATCTGTAAACCCCAAAGCTGACAATAAACATGGAGACCTGCCAGGGCTGGTGCTGCTTTTTACTGCGACCATTAAAGGTATTTCTTCTGAAGCAATGCCTTTCTAAAGTGCTGTATAAGAAGATTGCAGAACCTACCATCCCGGCTGGTGCTGGGGCTGTGCTATGTTATCACAGCAACGCCCCGGAACTAACATCCAGGATAGGAAAAAGCTCCAAACTCGATTGTTTATTCCCTTAGACCTGGGGTCAAACATGGACCCATAACCACCCCGCAGCTGCAATTGCAGGGTGCCAATGGTGTTGCACAGCAGCCTGGGTTCCAGTGATGGACCCAAGTGCTGCTTTTATTAACTATTTATGAGGCACTTGGAAGGTGGTGTTGTAAAAAGTTTTTTCTTTCTCCATAAGTATTTCATTATGTAAAGGAAGGTTATTAAAAAAAAAAAAAAAACAATAAATTTGGTATCGGATCAACGATAAAGGTAGAAAATATGTATTAGAAAAAACGTCAGCTTTGCATACTTTTTAAAATGTACTGCACAGAAAGGGTTCATCAAAGTTCCCCAAAAAGATATATGAAACCCAAAATTGTGCTAGTAAACAAACAGGACCCCATACAGCTATTGTGACAGAAAAAGAAAAATGTAATAGCATTGATAACAAAAAAATAGCCTGGTCATCAATGGCGTAACTAGAGTCCTCTGGGCACCAGGGCAAAATTCCCAACACCCCCCCACCCGCCGTAATCAATGCCCCCCCCACCAATAGCTATAATTAATGTCCCCCCCCCACCAGTAGCCATAATTAATGTCCCCCCCCACCAGTAGCCATAATAAATGCCCCCCCACCAGTAGCCATAATAAATGTCCCCCATTGTTAATATCCCCCCAAAAAGCCATTTCCTAACTTTCACCTATGACCCCCCCCCCCCCACCCCCAAATAGAAACAGGGCCCATATATTTAGGCAAAATAAAAAATATAATTCTTACCTTATTCCGCTCCTCTTTGCGCCTTCTTTCATCTGGGGATCAGGCGACGGCTGATGACGTATTTGTTAGGTCAGGTGCCGGGTCATAGACCTCAGCAGACCCGACGCAGGCAGACTCGTCACTAAGCCTGCGTCGGCATCGATGGATGAGGTGCGTGGGGATGGCCGATGAGGTGGTTGGGACGGTGGGCGAGGGGGTCTGTTCTTATTTTGAATTATGACAGCTCCAGTCCCCCCCGGATCCAGTGCACGGACCAGAAGCAGAACAGTCCGTGCGTTGTAACGGGAAGGCCCGTGGCTCTCACAATTTAAAACATCTGCCTGCTGTGCTGCGCCGAGTTATCAGCGCAGGGGTCAGGTGCGGGCCTCTGACTGGCAATGGGCCCGGTCTCAGTCACGACCCCTTCGACCTCGATCGTTACGCCCCTGCTGGTCATTAATGGGGAAAAGCGGTGCAGAGAAAAGGGATTAATTATAAAGAGCAGAGAAATACTGGAGACCCCAGAGCAGACTGTAATAAAAAATGGAACCCAGAGCTGCATAATAATACTGGAAGCCACCTAAAGCACCACAGGCAATCCCAAGTGTTCCCTAATGATACTGGAGAACCCCCAGAACACTCCCTAATATTATTGGAGACTTCCCTCTATACAGCCCCACCAATATTGCTGGAGACCTCCTGAGTTAAAAAATAAATAAATATACTAATACTTACCTTCTTTTGGCTCCTCTTCTCCCCTTTGTGTAGAATGCAGCTGCTGCTCTGCTCTGCTCTCTACTGAGGCTGGTTTTATTCACCAACATCAGGACCCAGAGTGGCACTGGAGCAGGAGAGGAACCTGCACCAGTAAGCACTTCCATTACAGCAGAAGCGGGCTGCAATGGGGGCTGCAGGTTGTACATCCCTGCAATAGAGAAATAGAAGTTAAGAAACCTTTGTTTTCAATTAAAGAGATCAGTATTTCTGTTTCCTGTAGTTCTTGACCAAGTTTCCACACACTGCAGCAGAGATTTTGAGACTGTGGTCCCTCCTCTTGTCAGGTCATTGATCAGGTTCTCCTGTGTAGTTCTGGACTGATCCCTGACCTTTCTCAGGATCCTCCTTACCCCACGAGGTGAGATCTTGTATGGAGCTGACCAAGGAAGATTGACGTCATCTAGTGTTTCTTCCATTATCTAATGATTGTGCCAATAGTTCTCACCAAGCTGCGGCCTATTGTCCTGTTGCCCATCTCATCCTTCTGCAAGTTTACAGTTTTGTCCCTGGTGTCCTCAGGCAGCTCTTTGGTTGTGTCCATAATGGAGAAGTTGCAGTGTCATTGACAGAGAGCGTGTGGACACATGTCAGTAGCTGGAGGAGCTTCTTAGAGAAAAAACAAAGCTACGTTTACACATGGTGTTTCTATTGTGTTTTTAAACTGTGTAACACATTGGGGCACATTTACTAAAAACAGTGCACAGAGGTAGTGTAGTGCGCAGTATAGTGTGCAGAGGGCGCCGGATTCAGGATTTGTCACGCCCGTTCTTCATGAATCTGGCGCCCCCTGCACTACTCTAACTGAGTGCATCAACTTTTTTTGGTGCACCTTTAACATAGGGCGTGCGACACATTTATCATGCAGAGTCCGACAGGTGTGTGTTGCACTCCCTATGTTAAAGGTGCACCAAAAAAAGTTGATGTACTCAGTTAGAGTAGTGCAGGGGGCACCAGATTCATGAAGAACGAGCACCAGAAATCCTGAATCTGACGCCCTCTACACACGGTCCAACTGAGCACCGAAACGCAGCCTTCAGTGACAAGGTTTGTGTCGTGTGAAGAATAGTGCAGCTGCAACACATTTAAATACCTGTACAAGCTGTTTGCACATAAAAGAATGTGCAAAGTCTGACAGAAAACTGGCGCATGGACCTTAGTAAATGTGCCCCAGTCTGTGATCGGGGTAACAGCCTCACAGGTCTGAGAGAGACAGAATTGTCTTGCTTATGTTTTGGTGATCAAATTCTTATTTCATGCAATGAGATACAAATTCATCAATTAAAAATCATACAAAATGACAGACCTCTCCCTTCTTTGTAGGTGAGAAAACTTACAAAATCAGCAGCGCAGCAAATATGTATTTTACAGACAAACACATTAAGACATTGCAGAGCAATAAAATGGGCATACGAAACAACAGAGGTGAGGGCCCTGCTCCCATGTTCTTACAATCTATGATTATTACTTTGGTGATATTAAATTTATTTATTAATAATCTTTATTTATCCATCAAATTCTGCAGAGCCTTACAAATCATAGGGGACATATACAAATATAATATTACATTACAGAGTACAAACAGTCATATGGAATAATATTTATTGCTTTTTTATCTAAAAATTTCGAGGATCTGTGTTCTTCAGCGGGGTCATGTAATCTCACGGAGTGAGCAGGACATAAGGGTGACAGATTTTCCAATCTCTGAAAATAAATTTTGGTCTAGGTTTCAATTCAATGGCAGCTAGCAGATATCTTAGAAGAAAACTATTAGTATGTTAGAATGTTGTTAGTTATAAGAATGTTGTGAAGTTCTTTATTTTCAGGAGAAAGACTAACATCATGGCACACTACAAGTCTCAGCAGACTCCTTAGAGTCACAGGTCTGGTGCTGTGCTGGTACTGTATGTGAAGCTGTAGGCAATAACCAATGGCATCCCAGGGATGTGCATGTACTATAGCTGTGAGCATCACTAGTGCACATCACCAGTAGGATGCTACACACTCCCAGATCATAGATGATGAGTAGGAGGCTGCATAGATGAGTCCTGCTGGGGAGGGGGCAGCTCAATTTAGGGAGGATTCTCATACCTTGTCTCATGGCTCTGGGATTGGTTGTCTGATGACATCCTGCTTTTCTCTCCTTGTCAGTATCAGGGGGCAGAGTATATAATGCCCAGCACCTCTTGTCCCCCTAAACAGGCATTCAGCAAGAGGACAAACCCAGCTTCCCATGGGATGCTCCTCACTTTCCCACCAAGGTCTCCTGACTTCCCCATCACCTCCATTATTCCCCCCATGGACAGGCTCCATACTTTGCACTTCCTCTGGCTCTTCTCAGCTGCCCCCGTGCTGGCAGGTTACCCTATTTGGTGGTAAGAGCTCATTGTCTTCCTTTATTTACTGACATTTTTATCTGTAACCTGCTATTTTCAGCTACTTTGTCATGTAACTCAACTCATCATATCACAATACATTGTCAATAGTTTTATGTGTGACTGGAGAAAGACCTCTTGTATTATTGGGAGCGTAACATCATGGCAGATCAGTGACACTTTCAGCGTCTGCTACATCTACCCTTTATTTAATATGTTAGTAACTAAATCCGATTCCGTGTAATAGCCATAAATCTGAGCAGCCATGTTACCAGCCATTCACTTGTTCCAGAACAGTCTGTAAAAATTGGGGGCTGTTCTTTATAAAAACAGAATATTTCCTATTTTCCTTGGAGCTGGAGAAGCTTTTATAGGTCCTTGTGACCATGTTACAGGTTGTAGCGATGACAGCGTTACGAATGTAGTGATCTTAGAATCTAAATTATTGCCATAAATGACTTATAAATAACTATAGTTTTCTCATGTATCTGTAAACAATGTTGAATGTCCAAGACTTTTGTAAACCTAGAGGTAGAAAACCATGGCCCATAGTAATTCAGCTGGGCTTTGTTGTTAAGGGATTGAGTTCACACATTTTATGCATTTTGTGGATAAAGCCTGATGCAAAACTCTATAAAGCAGAGACGCCGATTGTGTAGTTAGAGGAGAATCTGATATATATATATATATGTGTGTGTGTGTGTATGTATATATATATATATATATATATATATATATAATTAGTATTTGGTAGGTATGTAGCTATTGCATGGTATGTATAAGAATATATATAATGTATATAAGAGCGAATGTGTTTTTTCGCCCCCACTTCAGAGTCATATGTGGGTGTTGAACGCATGTAGTAATACCTCATTATTACCTTTCATTAATATTACATGTTATAGCACAGTGAAATACGTTCATAGCCCTGCACCATGCGCTGTGCTGTAAATATGACGAGTCTGCCGGGACTTTATTGTCATTACGTCACAAAATAAAGCTAAAGAGGTCTTCTAGATTTATGTAGAAAAATCTCAATAATTGTTCTGTAACTTCCTCAGGCTCCGTTCACATTGCATCTCTACTCCCAAAAAGCCTCCAGCAACTACTCCAAACCTATCAACATAACCAATGTCCCTTTTTGCTTTGTCACACATTTGTATGATTGTTTTTTTACTCTACAACTATACAGAAAGCACAGACTACACTTTTATACACAGAAAAATCTCACAAAACAGTAGCAATTTATTTATTTTAAACATACAAAAAAACTTCTTGAGCTAGTGTGAACACAGCCTAATATGCTTATTGTTTCCCTTTCTTACCACCACGAGGTTTCTGCTGTCAATGAATGCAAAACTTTTTGCTCCTATACAGGGGTTGAAGACTTTTATAGACTTATGGCTACATTCACACACACGTATATGCTCGCCCGGCCGTAGCGCACTGGAGAGGAGGAGGGGTGAGCACTGCTCCCCCCTCCCCTTTCCATAGGAAACAGCAGCATGCAGGGAAATATAGAGCGTAAACCTTGATGGACATATGTATTTTTTCAACTGTACAAACTATAAGTTATATAACTATAACTATGTAACTATCAAGCATTGGAAATACATGTTGCTCAGTTGGGGCAGCAGCTATCAGAGACTATTGGGGACCCAGCAGTGTCACTGCCTCTATTGGACCAAGCTGATCACATGATCATCTAGGGCCCTTTAAGGTGACAGAGCTGCTGGGTCTTAACCTTTAGCTTTCTAGTTAGTTCTAAAACTGGGGTTCCTTTAGATTATCAGTGAACGTTCGCTAAAGGTCCATTATGATGCATTGGGAAGCAACCTATGTATCAAAATGATATATGTATATTGGATGAAAATAAAATTTTAAAAATTCCACCCATGCTCCTGCAATACATCTCTATGGCCACCTGATCTTAAACATTTTTGGGTTGTTTTCTATACCCCCTTGATGTCTTGGATTACCTAGCAGTGCATGCTACACCAGAAATCTACATATATGTTTCTAACTCCGGATTCTTCCGTGGCCTCACCACACATACCACTTTTTTGGAAAGTGATGGAAAAATAGTCACAGAACTAAGGTTTACAACTTTTTAAAAGACAGAAAATGTGTCTGTAATTATATACAAAAAAGAAAAACAACACAAAAAGTCAAATCTATTTCCACTTTTGGAATAGTTTCAAAATTAAGGAATAAATGAACCATAATTTGAGAATAATTATTATTTTATGTTGCATACAGTATATTCCTAGTAAAAGTAAAAATGGTATTAACTGCGGTATTACTGCAAAATAAAAATGGTAGCACCATTAAAGCCAATACTGGTTCCAAATCAAAATGTGGCTTTTGAAGCAATTTTCAGACTATAACAGTGGCATTATCTAAACTTCATCATAATTGCTGTTGAATAATGCTACACTCATATCAGCTGGAATCCTATAAAAATCAAGGACAAGCTTTTGGGATTTGTTCCGTTACAGGAAACCAATAATATTGTACATGAGGTCTGGTGGTGCTATGTTATAGCTGAGCATATTGTACATAGTGTACTATGTGAAAGCAGCATGTTATAGAGCAGGAGGAGCTGAGCTGAGTACAGTGTCCTATATTCAGATAGCATGTAATAGAGCAGGACAAGCTCAGCACATTGTACAGTGTTCTATCTGAAGGTAGCATGTTATAGAGCAGTTGGAGCTCAGCGATTTTTACACGGTGTACTATCTGATAGCAGCTTGCTGTAAAACAAGAGTAGCTGATCAGGATGTCCACAGTGTCCTATCTGCAGGCAACATGTTGTAGAGCAGGAGGAGCTGATCAGGGTGTACACAGTGTCCTATCTGCAGGCAACATGTTGTAGAGCAGGAGGAGCTGATCAGGGTGTACACAGTGTCCTATCTGCAGGCAGCATGTTGTAGAGCAGGAGGAGCTGATCAGGTTGTACACAGTGTCCTATCTGCAGGCAGCATGTTGTAGAGCAGGAGGAGCTGATCAGGTTGTACACAGTGTCCTATCTGCAGGCAGCATGTTGTAGAGCAGGAGGAGCTGATCAGGATGTACACAGTGTCCTATCTGCAGGCAGCATGTTGTTGAGCAGGAGGAACTGTTCTGGTGGTACGGAGTTTCCTACATTTAGCCAGAATTTTATAGAGCAACATGGGCAGATTTATCATTAGGCGAGCTACTTACTCTAGTTTTTTGGGAGGGATTTAGAACTCTTTGGGCGCAATGGAGGACTAAAGTGAACTTGCACCTAAATTTGCAACTTTTCAAAAGATACACTTAGCAAATCTCTCTTTTATATCTGGATTTACATTCTAAATCTGTATTTTTGTATATTGTATTTCGTTGGCTAACGCTCCGCTCCTAAAGACTAGTAATGTATTTACCCCAATTTCTACATCACCTACTCTATACCTATCACTAGTGTGTCCACTCCTATACATTCTGAACCCCATTCTTCCAATGGACAGCTCCCTCCTATAGTTTATGATAGACTGTTAGCCTGTGGTAGCAAGGATGGCTCTCCAGGATGAGAACTACAGAATTACATGTTACACATTGTTTGATAAAAGCTCTATCTGTCTATACCAGGGGTGTCAAACTCATTTTCCCTGGGGCCACATCAGCCCTGTGGTTTCCTTAAAAAGGTTGAATGTCATTTTATTGCTGTATCAATGTATATCTACTCAAGCTGTTTAGTATTACAATTAGCAATTTGAGGGCTACCACAATACTGAACATATAGTTAAATTACCATCATAGCAAGTGTGTCGCCACACAGTAGCCAATAGTCAGAGTGCCCCCCATAGTAGCCAGAGTGCCCCACAGAGCAGCCAGAGTGTCCCCCATAGTAGTCAGAGTGGTTCACAGAGCAGCCATAGAAACCAGAGTCCTCTCATAGCAGCCAGAGTACCCTCATAGCAGCCAGAGTACCCTCCATAGCAGCCAGAGTGCCCCCCATAGCAGCCAGAGTGCCCCCCATAGCAGCAAGACTTCCCCCCATGGTAGCCAGAGTTCCCTCATAACAGCCATAGAGCTTCCCTTAGCAGCCAGAGTAGGCTCCATAATAGCCAGAGTGCCACCTATAATAGCCAGAGTGCCCTCCATAGCAGCCAATAAAAACAGATAATACCTTTTCACGCCCCTAAATCTGCAGCCATCATCTTCTTTAGTCCAGTGTACGGCACCTGTATGCGCCGGCTCAGAGCCGGTGCATTCAGCCGCCGTACACAGGACTAAAGAAAATTATGGCAGCTTCAGCGGGGCAGGGAAAAGTGAGTATTGGGGTACCCTACCCCTATTTTGTGCGGGTTCGGAGTTCAGCATGGGTGCAGGGCACCCCGATACCCTAATCTGTAGCTGTGAAAAGAAGAAATATCAGGTGGTTCCTGAACTTCATACTAATGATCAGTAGAGCATAAATGCCTGGAGGCGGATGCTGACATCATTCATGTAATAGGGTCAGGTCATAATGTGCAGGTGTTCTGGAGGGAGGTGATAGACGGGTGCCCTTGACCCCTAGTTTTATAGAAGAGGAGCAGTGGAAGAAACGCCAGGTGCAAAACATTGTTCATTGCTTGCGAATGGAAAGGAGACACCGACTATGACAAAAGTAGGAATACAGAATATTTAGCTCCATGATATACTAGGAAGAAACCATCTGCAGCCCATGGCATCCATGCCAAATCTCAGGGGGTTGAAGGGGTCATAACTTTGGGGTCTTAATAGCTCCTTCCCCCCTAGTGACATCCTGGGGATTGAGGTTATAGTTGCAGTGAAGTGGGGCCAATGGTTTATGCTCTACTGATACAATAATTTAGAAATGAAGCCACAACTGCAAAGCCATATGTGAAAAACTAAGTACCCCATGAACCAGAAGCTTGTAGATCCACCTTTGAAAGCAATAATGATCAGTCTCTAACATGGAACTGGAAGAATTTTTCCCCACTCTCCTTTACAATGTTGCTTCAGCTCAATTCATTTATGGCAATTCATTATATACAGCTCTATTAAAGTCCAATTAGGGGTTCGGTTGTGGCATTCACTTTAAATGGGCTTTTTCAACACCCTCATTGTTTTCTTTTTTTGCTTTTCTTTTGTGTATTTTCTGATTTTCTTGGAATCCTTATCCTGTTGCATGACTCTTCTACCAAGCTGTAGCTGTTTGATAAATAGCTTCATATTTGACTCTAGAATATTTTAGGATACAGAAGAGATCATGGTTGACTCAATGAGGCAGATTGATTATGCCTTCTCGACTAGTTTTCTGGTGTGAACGCCCGGCCCGTCACATGTACTAAAGTCTATGCCGGAAAATTCAGCCAGTTACAATCTAGTTTACAAGTCGGAATTGGCAGAGTACTACATCCGTATCCAATAAAAGTCCAGAGCCTCTTAGTGGATAAGGGCGCATGATCACCAGCGGAGGAGATTTTAAAACTGGTGATCAAAACTTCAGTCTTAATGAATTGCCCCCAATGGGAGGAATATATAAAGACTGGAATTTTGCACGACAGTCTTAATATTCCTTTCTGGCAATGCAAAGAGTGCCGGAACTACTAAGATTTTAAGGAATGACTAGCTAGAGATTTCAGCTATAGTAAATACACAAGGCTAGGTGTCTCCTACCCTTCTCACGTGTAAAATCTCAAAAATGGTTGGAGATGGGACTTGTGTGTCCAAGAGTGATATTGGTATAGAAGTCTTTTAACTTGTTAAGATGCAAACTTATGCCGTTTGGTCATGAACTTGAACATTTAACCTGCTAGTTGAGATCTGTAAAATATGAGATTATTTCTCTGTGCGTTGCACAGGGATGAACTTGCTTTAGATAATTATTAACTGTCGTGAAGGTTCTATACTTATAAGTAATCCTTCTCACTGTAAAATCAGAGATTTCAAATAGTTACAAATTTGCCTCTTTGAGCAAATAATTGATATTGTAACGAAAAGTTCTACATTTTCCAATATAGATTCTGTCCATGGTGAGGTGGTGGACATGCAGGTGCACAGCTCATTATATCACACGGTTCTGATTACTTTCAATGATACTAACGCCTTGCACAGATTTCTATCCACTAGGGGTAAACATAGAAACTTCTATAGATGTACAGCAAGCAGAGATCTATAAAACCATGCGGAATTGATACAGAAAGTACATTGGAAAACTGTATAACTTTCCATAACACCATATCAGTTATTTGCTGAAAGTGGACAACCCCTTTAAATTCTTAGGTCAATTTTAGCAAGTATTACCATTTTACAAACATTGGGTAAATTACGCTAACATCAATCACACTATACACCAAGTAAGAATCTACTCCCCTATTCATGCCGTATCAATCTCTTTGAGCGATGTGGACAGGACTGATAGACTTTCCACTGTATTACTGGGGAAAGTTGTTGTCTATGTGGATAGAAGAGTCTATGTTGCAAATAAGTTCTAGTGTGTTTTTCTCATCAATATCTCGAATATACAGGTAATTTATGAGGCTCAGCTACTTCACCATGGTAAATGGAAAGTTAGATTACCCCAGCTGTAACAAGTAGGATGGGTTACCAATAGGTAATATCCGGGGCATCCTAATCCTTTTTATTGTTTGAGGATTAGGCTGTAGGATGATCAGTATTGTCTAGCGAGGCTCTGTCTGGTGGGATGCATTGAGGATATGGGGGTCTTAAGCCCTTTGTAATGAGGTCTCCCCGAGGAGCAAGAGACGAGGATCGCTTATGCATGTAGTATGTCCGGCTTTTAGTATCTAAGAAAGGGATGGGGGTACATAAATCCTCAAAATCTCTGAGCTACATTGTTATCAGAAGGTTAGAAATGGTTCCTTTTGTGGTTTCATAATAAAATACCTCTCCGAGAAGAGTCTTAGACCAATTGTATTGGATACAAGGCGTATAAGGATAAGGAGCTGAACCAGGGAGAGTTATCTTTAGGCACGAGTATTAGCATAAATGAGATAAGAATACTAACTTCCTCAATCTCGCTTACTACATACCATCAAGATGCATTCCAATATGGGCAGAACTTTATTTAATATGAATGGGCAACACTCTCCACATCTGACACTTTTAAAGAATTTTCGTCTTTCAACCAACACAAAATGTAAACTGGGGGGTAAGAAGAATAAAGGTCAATTTAGTGGTGGAGATGCGATATACTAGTAGACATCATGGCCCTCTTGTAGACCAAAATTAATTTTCTTTTACTTTTCCAACCATAGGTCCCTAGCTCTGGGGCAGCAATACAGCTCATTTGGATCACAGCCCATTCTTTGTGGATCTATACCAGGTTTGGTACCCAAGCAAGTGCGATTCTGTCGGAATTACCTGGAAATTATGCCCAGTGTGGCAGAGGGAGTAAAACTGGGGATCCAAGAATGCCAACATCAATTCAGGGGCAGAAGATGGAACTGCACCACTATCCATGACAGCCTCGCTATCTTTGGACCAGTACTTGATAAAGGTACTACACCCAACATGCCTGAGGTCAATGACAATGAATGTTACTAAAAGAACCACAATATATAACCACTGCCATGCATTGTGTAGACATGGTGATGGTGCATCCTATAGAACAGTGTGTAACTATATTTACATCTAGAATCACATGGAATAACCTGACAAGGAAGTTGAGTAAAATTGATAAGTAGTTCTAGGTGACAATATCTAGATCCAGGAGGCCTCATTGCTAGCTCAAAGGATGAGTTCAAATTCTAGACCAATAAATTTTAACCATAACCAGGGCCAGATTTCAGTTCATGTGGGCCCCGGACAGTACCTATAGTGTACTGTACAGAACTATATTGTAAATTCTATGTGGTGTTGTAGAACGTGGAGACTACAGAGCGGAGTAGTGGAGGATAAGGAGTTATTGACCCTTTGCAGATGCTAAAATTGGGTACATTTTAATATCCTTAGTCGGTACTATCTCTAGTATATACCACAGTTTCTATATACAAAACTGCTGCCATGACTAGAATTCCAAGAACTTGTTATGTCAAGGCAATGTGGATCATACAGGGAATGTGGTGGATCATACAGGGAATACTGTTCCTTGACTCTACAGTGGATCATTACTAAATATAGGAGATGCCATGCCAGAGGCTGAGGGGATGAGCAGGTTCCCAGAGATGACAAGAGCCTGTACAGGTTCTGCTCTCACACAGGCTCCCAGCTCAGTAACACTAAGTGAATGAGTGAAATGAGCTTAGTGCAGGATGAAAGGGGTTTAAGCCTCCACCCCACTGTGAGGCTGAGAGGGGCTCTGAGCCCAGCAGGACTCCAGGACTATTCACACGCCCTTTCACTGCTCCCCCTAGACAGAAAGGGGTCTCCACAAGCAGGGGACAGTGCACAGTCTGCACACAGTTGCCTGTTGCTACGAAATGGCAGGGAAATGGCAGTCTGGTCACACGCAGGTCCCAGAGACGTCCATCATTATACCCCTAATACACTGTGACACTAGCACACAAAGGGGAATTGAGCGTCTCAGCAGGTAACTGGCCACACTGGGAAGAGGAGGGAGACGTTTTTAATAAGGGGCTTAATCCCTCCTCTCCATCATACACTGTATTCTTGTGTGCATGCAGTAATGTAATACACTGTGTTCCTCTGATGGCAGCTTCTTGTACGTGACTATTACATTGTAGGGCAGTGTGAAGCAGAGTGGGATCCTTTCTATATAGATTCCTATATATAATGCTATGTATAAGGGATATTTACAAGTCATAGCTGCCTGTGGGCGCAGAATGTTCTGCTATAAGGATGATGTCTGTCTGTGTGTGTTCCTATTGCTATTCTTTGTTTCCTCCAGCCACTCGGGAGTCGGCCTTTGTTCATGCCATCGCTTCAGCCGGTGTGGCCTTTGCTGTGACCCGCTCCTGTGCGGAAGGCAGCACCACCATCTGTGGTTGCGATTCCCACCATAAAGGCTCATCAGGAGAGGGCTGGAAGTGGGGCGGCTGCAGTGAAGACGCAGACTATGGTGTCGTGGTGTCTCGGGAGTTTGCAGACGCCAGAGAGAATCGGCTAGATGCCAGATCAGCCATGAATAGGCATAACAACGAGGCAGGACGAGCGGTGAGCAACCAGCACATACAGAGACTAGACTGTAAAAAGAAAATCAAAACTACACAACCTACATGAGGCGCCGAAATATCTCACAGTCTATACACTCTACCTCTACCTATCCACATCCATCAATTGAGGCCTCAAAGATTCACTCCTTCTTGGACTAATAACCCCTTGCAGAGATGGAGATTTATTGTCACCACATTTGTTCACTTCCCTGTAAATTTAGCTCCATGAGGACTTGTTTTTTATGGGTGAGGTGTGATTTTAAATGCGCCATTCTGGAGTTCATATAACTTATTGATGTTCTCTCTTGTGGGCTGGATAAAAATAATAAAACACAGCAAATTAGGATTTCCTCCCTCATGCAGCATAAGGGATGTCTTTCTTTTATTATGCCTGTCGTTACCTTTATGATGGTGAAGACATTACATAGTTTTTTTTACTTCTTTTTTCACATATTAAAAATTCTTTATTTTAAAAAATTATTATCGATAGATTTTTATCAAATGTGTCTGAATTTTTGATAATTATTTAGATTGCCTTAGTAGCTTGGGGAGGCACAGAGAAGTAAAAGATGGTTCATCAGTAGGTTCTGATAGCAAAGGATATTTAAGAAAAGCTTATCCCTCTCCCCATACAACCCTGCTAATAGCTTTCTATGGTAAATCCTGCAGCATAATTAGGGAACATGGCATCTGACAATGGTGTAAAAATGTTTTATAAATCAAATCACATATTAAGATTTAAGTCTATAGCCACTGTCTGTAATCTGATCAGCAGTCATACTTTCTACCCGACTCTTAGTGTTTTAGCTTTAAACGGGTTGGCCACTCTTTTACATAAATTGCCCATGTGCCTTTACTGCCTTCCACAAGGAATCGACCATTAGAAGTACATCTGATGGTAGATTCCTCCTGCCTGGCTCGGCCCTAATCTGTAATTTAATCCTCCTAGAACCTAACTTGTATAAAATCTTTATTTTAGTAATATATAACTTGTATAATTTATAAATGATATAAATATAAACTGCAGAGACTACTGGGGGGTGTACTGACCAGTGCCCAGACAGACCAGTACACACCTCTGCAGTCAATTTACATATTACTAAAATACGTAACTTTAACAAGTTAGGTTAGTTTCCAGGATGATTAAATCACAGATTAGGGAAGGAGGGATCTACCAACAGATCTACTTCTACTTTCTCCTGGTAGGTTTCCTTTAATAATAATCCCTGAATGTTCATCAAGTGATTCAGCAGTCCTACTACTTACTTTAGTGCTGTCTGCAAACTCGCTGTGGAAATTTGTTTACATGTCTGAGCACTGATGAATAGGAGGAGCTGCAGCAGGAGATTATGACTCATTCTTCTTCCCTACTCCTCTCTCCATGTGTCTGTCAGTGAGACGAACTGTGCGAGAAAGAGGCACAAGCGGATGATGCCATTAGGACAGACTGAAGGAATGAGAAACAGCAAGTTGTGTATATATATGCAGAGGGCAGCATGAGTACACATTACAAGGGTGAAGCTCTCAAAGGAGGCAAAGAAGGGTACATATACATGCAGAGACATGTCTAATGGAACAGATTTATTGAAAAGTAACCAACCCCTTTAAGGCACATAGGTCAGCATGTGGTCTGTAGAAATGAAACAGTAGTCCTTTAAATTAAGACTATTTTCAATGTTTATTATCAAAATTGGACATATATGTATTTTTCCCTTCTTAGACCATCTTGGATCACATGCATCTCAAATGTAAATGCCATGGTCTCTCTGGGAGCTGTGAGGTGAAGACTTGCTGGTGGTCCCAACCAGATTTCCGGGCCATTGGTGATCATCTAAAAGATAAATATGACAGCGCCTCCGAAATGTCTGTGGAAAAACACAGAGAGTCCCGCGGATGGGTGGAGACACTAAGGGCCAAATATTCACTATTTAAACCCCCCACTGAGAGGGACCTGGTGTACTATGAAACTTCCCCAAACTTCTGCGAACCCAACCCAGAGACTGGCTCTTTTGGAACCCAGGGACGTTCTTGCAATGTGACTTCACATGGGATAGACGGCTGTGACCTGTTGTGCTGTGGAAGGGGCCACAACACCCGGACAGAAAAACGCAAAGAGAAATGCCACTGTGTTTTCCACTGGTGCTGCTATGTGAGCTGCCAGGAGTGTGTGAGGATCTATGATGTCCACACCTGCAAGTGACACAGGTAGGGAAGCCATCATGAAAAACAATCAATAACTCTGTTCATCTGATCATATAAACCTTCCAGCTCAGGTAATAGATGCCACCGGGTCAGAAAAACCTTAGCTGGTTTCTTCCAACATTGCCAATACTCACCTGTGGCTTTGCCTGGAATTTCTTGGGAAGTGAATTCCAATACTGGACACTGTGCACTCTTATAATAGATTGCATCATGTTTCATTGGATTCCATATGGTAAATACGTAGTATCCTCCCACAGAAACATCACATGAAGAATCCATTCCATTTGGATGTCCGCTGCACATTCACTTTACACATGTGCACAAGGCCTTTCCTGTATTCAGACACATTCCTCTGATAGAAGTGATAGAGTGCTACAAATGTGCTAGTCGAAGGGCTGTGCCCCATACACCAGCAGTATCCACCTGTCACCAACTGCATCAGATGCTGTAGAGACACATCTATGCGGAATATATTGGTGCTACATATATATTTTATACTATAAATACAGTTGTTCAACAGAGAAGTCTTCTTAAATTGTAATAACTTCCTTTTCTTCTTCATCTGGCCCAGACCAACCATGATGACTTCTCTTGATGAGAAGACCTGAACCACAATGTCTACTGGCACTGATCGCTGTGTTTACGCTGGCATTTTCCCGAGGATCGTCGCTCTCCCATGACGTCATAGGGATGCAGGACCTTTGGGGAAATACCGGCAGCATTTATATAGGGTAACACCCGCAGTGGTGTTAAAGGGAACCTGTCAAAAGGAGCCCTTTTTCTGACTCCCCCATGCCCCCCCATAGAGAATAGTGTACACATTGCCAAAGAGCTCTTACCGTAACACTGTCTTTTTCTGAAAAAAAGACAAGTTAGATCACAGTCTACCAGTCTGTATGCAGAGCAGTGTCCCTAGTCCCATGGGAGGGGTCAGTAAAGAGTGGTTCCCACCCCATCATTGGGAATCTGCTCCGTGATGATCAATTTCAAATTAAAAAGATTCCATGTCCCACATATCTCCTCCCCCATTGCTTCGTACTCGGCTCTGCATACAGAAAGGTAGACTGTGATTTACCTTGTCTTTTTTGGGGAAAGACAGTTTTACTATAAATACTCTCTGGCAATGTGTACACTATTCTCTATCAGAACCCTGGGGAGACAGAAAAAGGGTTCCTGAGGACAGGTTCCCTTTAAGGATGGGATTGAGCATTTGGGTTTGGTACCCAAACCTATCTTTCAGCTTCTAAAATTTAGACGGGTCTCCTCATCCCTGCTCCTGATGACTGCATCTATGTGCAATTGCTACTGCAACCTCTATAGAAGCACATATAGATCAAGACCCCCAAACACACACTAGAATAAATACAGACTTCGACAACTATTGCAGTACACTAAAAGGCCTCCTAAAGATACAGAGCTTTCAGCAATGTACCAATGTAATGCTGACCCAGGGAAGACTTCATAAATAAAACCTAGTCTGGATTTCCTAAACTAATACAAACCACAGATCAGACAATATACACTCCAACAGCTATACATTTGTTGTTGAAAGCAATAGATATTATACTTGCATATGAAGGACTCATTCTTTTATCTTCTATCCACAGACACCTCACAATCTGGTTTATTTTAACCAATACTGCCCTTTACCAGAATCACCAGGTTTCTAGGAGATTCCTGCTGGATCCCTGTGATGGTGAGAGCACACAATCTGGAGGTATCTAAGAAGACTTTCTGCTGTCCCATGTCATCACACTCTGGACTCTGCACTGGAGGGTCTTGTGGGTTATACCTAGTTCATGATATCAAGTGATGAGCAATGGAACATATTTGAAAAACTGACATTAGTGACATAAAATGTATCAGGATCAGTAGAGGAGTGGACTGATGTGAGACATGGTTAGGCCGTTTACCTCCATATACCGGGAGGAGAACGTTCCCCGGAGCAGTGTCACCAGCATCTCTGCAACAGGACAAGGTCAGGCTTCCAGTGGACTTTCCAAAGCTTTCCATCTGCTTCATAGAATTTTATATTCAGAATCATTTTTATAAGTCTTATTTATTATACAGTATGTATATATCCTATATGTCATAACTAAGAGTATATATAATATATTATAAATATATATTTGGAACAAAACGTCTTTGTGTGGTTTTGTAGTAAACTTCTAATTTGGTTATAAAAGGGATTCTATAGGTTTAGAAAAGTTCATTTTTGACTTCCAAAAACAGAGCCATGACTACCCAGTGCCATTGACTTTATTATTTAGGTCCTGTTCATACTAATGAAAAACTGTCCCTAGCCCTCTCTTGCATGAATGCCACTGTCAAAATCATTGAAGTAGCAGAACATAGCGATAACCGCTCCACTCTGTGGCACTTAGTGGTCTGTTCGCTGGCCATATCTTGCAGCAGTCTGGTGTATTCATGAGGGGGGCGTCCAGGGTGCTGTGACTGCAGCATCAAGCCTGGCGCACGCTGCTGTCACCATCGGCATCTAGCATGGGAAGAGTATGGAGACAGAAGAGGGGGGAGTGCCTGGACGCCCCCCTCATGAATACACCGGACCACTGCAAGATATCGGACCGCTATGTGCCACAGTGTGACAACGCTTTTGACAGTGGCATTAATGAAAGAGGACTAGGGACAGTTTTTCATTAGTATGTAAAGCTAGTCTTGTTTTTTAGCTGATAGGTTCCTTTGAGGATGGCGTGGCCCACAGATGCCAAAAGGTAAGTGTTCTAAAATAGCAACACTACAGGCTGCCTACACTTCCCAATGGATTGTACATAGGTCTGCCTCTTGACCGAATCAGTTCTTATCAAGAATATTCTATTACCCCTTAATTTTCCTCATCTTGCACCAGCCATAGAACAAGCACTGAATAAAGCAGCTGACACTTCGCTCCTCAGAGCACAAACTCCCAGCATCCCCCCAGGACGCTTGAAATTAAAAAATAAACAGAACAATCTCCGATAAATAATTTCTTTATTGCAATAGTTGTCCAGATGCAATAACCAACAGATCATTTATTACAACATAAAATCCACAATAAAAATATACACATACTGTGGGACGGAGGGTACGACATGTGTCTGGAGATTTGGAGGTTTAAGAAGAGGTAAAGCAGCCACAGAACCACAGCACATGTCACAAGGAAAGACACTGAAGGGTGGGGGATAAAAGAAACCCACACAGCATGTTCACATTGTGAGCATATCCAGGCATGAGAAATGAGTATATCCCAACAAATAACACTACCCATCAACTAAACATAACCCTGAACACTACTTGTGTATTGTGCGGGCAGCCATCTGTAATGTTTACCACCACCCTACATTACATAAGTGAATCAGTAGACTGTGTAGGGATACAATGATATGGCTGTCTACACTCTACAAGCTGTACCCAGGAGGAGGATAAAACACATGGCTACTGGAATATGGCTAAATCACACCAGCTTGTGCATTCACATCAACCAGACGTAGCATAGAGGCGATGCCTGCCTGCTGCTCCGCCACAAGATCTGCGATGAGGATGTTACAGTATTGTTACTTTGTGGTTACATCATGGTTGCAGCATGGTACATTGTCCTGTGCATTCATACTCATCAGAAGCTGGGTGAACCGAAAATAGATCTGAATGGCTTAGACAAAGCATAGTTTAGAATTACATGCACATCCCATGTGATACAGAAATAAGAGAGTCATTGGTGTGCTTCTAGAATCCAACTTTCCCAGAAACAGCCAGTGGTGGGTGGAATGTAACTCGTTCGGATGAAGACGACACTTTCCCCCAGTGCTTGTAATCCGCTGGTTAATCATAGTCACGGCGCACTGGAACTCTACAATAGAAAAAAGTGACATGACTTCCATAGGAGCACAAGACTAAACTATTAAAAGTTATACCAAAACTTCAAAAATTTGTCCAGCGCAATCCAATAATCACTCGGGTTTGGAGATAAAATAATTTCTTCTTTATTAAATCACAAGTTCTCCCATAAAAACAGCAACTAGTCACATGCAGTTAGCAGCACCAGTCCGGTCTACGCGTCTCTACGCAGTGCGTCTTAATCATGACCTAGTTATACACTGTAAAATATTTTTTCAATCATATATATTTCTATCCACCACAACACAACTCAACTGAGACTTCATAGTATCATAGTATCATAGTATATAAGGCTGGAAGGAGACGCAAGTCCATCAAGTCCAACCTTCAAGAATTAAATAAATGTTTTATCCCCATAACCCGTGATATTTTTTCTCTCCAGAAAGGCATCCAGGCCTCTCTTGAACATGTACATAGAGTCCGCCATAACAACCTCCTGCGGCAGAGAGTTCCATAGTCTCACTGCTCTTACAGTAAAGAACCTTTGTCTATGGTGATGGTAAAATCGCCTCTCCTCTAGGCGTAGAGGATGCCCCCTTGTCCTGGTCACAGGCCTAGGTATAAAAAGATCTTTGGAGAGATCCTTGTACTGTCCGTTCAGGTATTTGTACATTGTAATGAGGTCTCCCCTCAGTCGTCTTTTTTCTAAACTGAATAATCCCAAATTTTGTAATCTGTCAGTGTATTCTAATCCCCCCATTCCCCTAATAATCCTGGTTGCTCTCCTCTGCACCCGTTCCAGCTCTATTATATCCTTTTTATACACTGGTGCCCAAAACTGTACACAATATTCCATGTGTGGTCTGACCAGGGATTTGTATAAGGGCAAAACTATGTCTTTATCATGAGAATCTATTCCTCTCTTGATACATCCCATTATTTTATTTGCTTTAGCAGCAGCCGCCTGGCTCTGGTCACTAAAATTAAGTTTACCATCCACCAATACGCCCAAGTCC
This sequence comes from Engystomops pustulosus, assembly GCF_040894005.1. NCBI lineage: Eukaryota > Metazoa > Chordata > Amphibia > Anura > Leptodactylidae > Engystomops > Engystomops pustulosus. Next base: position 134,497,803 of record NC_092416.1, on the reverse strand, counting down.
TTTTCAGCTTCAGTTTTACTAAGTAATTGACCGTTTAGAACATAATTATACTTTTTGTTTCCATGGCCCAAGTGCATAACTTTACATTTATCTACATTAAACCTCATCAACCATTTCTCTGCCCATCCCTCAAGCTTCCACAAATCCCTCTGTAATGCTAAACTATCGACCTCAGTATTTATTACTTTACACAGCTTAGTATCATCTGCAAATATTGAAACTTGACTGTGTAAACCCACTACAAGGTCATTAATAAAAATATTAAAAAGAAGTGGCCCCAATACTGACCCCTGTGGCACTCCACTGGTAACATCAACCCAATCTGAGAATGTGCCATTAATGACCACCCTCTGTTTTCTATCACTAAGCCAATTACTTACCCAGATACACAGATTTTCTCCTATTCCCAGCAGTCTCATTTTATATACCAACCTTTTATGTGGCACGGTGTCAAATGCCTTTGAGAAGTCCAGATATACAACATCCACAGCGTCCCCCAGATCCAGTCTTGAACTTACCTCCTCGTAGAAACCAATCAGATTAGTCTGACAGGACCGATCTCTCATAAACCCATGCTGACGCTGGGTTATAAGGTTGTGCACAGTGAGATACTCCAGGATAGCATCTCTAATAAACCCCTCAAATATTTTCCCCACCACAGCAGTTAGACTTACGGGTCTGTAGTTTCCAGGATCGCTATTTGATCCTTTTTTGTATATTGGTACCACATTTGCTATGCGCCATTCCTGTGGAACATAACCAGTCCTCAGTGAATCTTCAAATATTAAAAATAACGGTCTGTCTATCACCGTACATAATTCATGCAGAACCCGGGGGTGTATGCCATCTGGCCCCGGTGATTTATCTATCTTAGTGGTTGCGAGGCGGCGCCGTACCTCTTCCTGGGTTAAACTGTTGACATTATAAAAAGAATTAACATTATTCCTCATTGTGTCTTCCACCAGGGGATTTTCCTGGGTAAAGACAGTTGAGAAGGCGACATTCAGTAGATTGGCCCTTTCCTCGTCTCCTTCCACCATGACCCCCATGTTATTTCTAAGGGGACCCACACTCTCTGTTTTTAGTTTCTTATCATTTATATACTTGAAAAATAATTTGGGATTATTTTTGCTCTCCCTGGCAATATTTCTCTCAGTCTCTATTTTTGCGGCCTTTATCTGCTTTTTACAGGATTTATTTTTCTCTCTATAATCCTGTAATGCCTCATCGCTACCTTCACGTTTTAGCACCTTAAACGCTTTATCTTTCTCGCTTATTGCTTTCCTTACAAGACTAGTTAGCCACATAGGGTTTTTCTTGTTCCTTTTATGCTTTTTCCCATAAGGTATGTGTTTCTCACAGGACTTTTTCAGAATATATGAGAAAAAGTCCCATTTTTGGGGGGGGCTTTTGTCCTTGAGAGCATTATCCCAGTCTATGCCTTTAAGGTCTTCCCTTAGTTGCTGAAAATTTGCCCTCCTGAAGTTTAGAGTGTTGGTTGCCCCTTCACTAACGCTCTTAGTAAAGCGTAATACAAAATCAATGATGTTATGATCACTATTCCCCAGGTTCCCCCCAACCTGTAGTTTTGATACCCTATCAGGTCTGTTGGTAAGGATAAGGTCCAGCAGTGCCCCCCCTCTTGTTGGCTCCAGGACTAGTTGCGACAGGTAATTGTCTTTTGTTGTTGACAAGAACCTGCTACCTTTGAAGGACCTGCAGGTTTCTGCCCCCCAGTCAATATCTGGGTAATTGAAGTCCCCCATGATAAGTACTTCACCATGCTTTGAAGCCGCACCATGCTTGTAGGCATCATCAAATATCTAGTTAAAAAACATAACTAAGAAACAAGAAAGGGATTGGGAGAGATTTATTAAGCCACTTTGGGCATGATGGGGTGGAGAACAGGATGGGGGGGGGGGGGGGGGACGGGGGACACTAACCCATTGCATACACTCAATCTGAATTTATACCATGGGTTAGTTTACCTATTTTGCCATTTTAGCCACTAAGCAATAGTTAAAGGGATTGTCCAAACCAATAACAAGCCGATTGGTCGGGTCCAACAAAAAGAAGAACCGTCATTCAAGTGAACGTCAGGATGAAAGCTGGACCTGCTGCTTTATCAATTAGTGAGAATGGGCAAGTCTCCTGCTCAGTGGGATCCTAGCAATCGGGCCTCCACCGATTAGCTTATTATCCTTTATCACGTGGATGGAGCATAACCTGATAAAGGGGAACTCCTCTTTATTCTGCCTCTATGAGTTATGCTTAGTGCAGGGGCTGAGAGCAGACCATTATTTAAGGACCTCCAAAGAGAATCCTCGTATCATACTTATCCTCTAAGGTCCTGCAGCAAACATTATACAATCTATGAGGTTTCACATTAGTGTATTCTGAAGGATGAAATCTACAACTCTAGCTATATTTTCCAAGAAACATCAAAATTTATAAGATTTTTATATAATTTGGCCACAAACAAGGACTCTATAAGAATTACAATAGACACTTACGCAGCTTCTTCTTTTAGCAAAGCCAGGAACTTGCTGACACGATACTCGGGATCCATCTAAAATATAAGAACATGAGAAATCATCACCAGAAATCACAATTCAGTAGCTGTACAGAATGTTTTAGGGGCTTAATATAGAGTTGGTGCTGGTCGGAATGACCCCAATTTTTGTGTGTCCTTACCTGCATGGACATCTCAATTAACATGAGCAGCTTCTTAATTCCTATGTAAACCTTTTTGCCCTTCACATGTTGAGCAATAATGGAGCGCTCATTATCCTTAAAACTACCCAAAAGCTGTAAACAGAAATAAAATACAAATAAATAGTCGCTAACCATAAAAACTGGCAAAAATGTAAAGTAACACATGTCCATGTGGTGAGCTCACCTCCAGAGCCTCCATCAGCTGCTCTCCTGTACAGATGTTTGGAACATGTATTGTAGTACTGAAGGCATCTAGCATCTCCATCTCCTGGAGGACGTCTTTACGACTGGTAGTGCCAATGATCAGCAGTTTACGACCCTGGAAAAAAAGGTAAAATCAGATATAATTCCATAGGATTCTATCTTAAAACAATATGTTCACTTCTTGGGGTTGGTCTTATTATTGCATTGAAGCCTACAGCCTTTATAGATGGACAACCTCCTAACCCCATCTCTTACCTGCGGTGGAGCCTTCTTTAAAAGTACAAGTAAAGCCTGGAGGACCAGATTAGAGAAACGAGGACCAATGGGAACATAATCTGATGAGGGAAATAAAGGAGATTATAATCTCTGCATGCGGTTGATTTGTGCAGTGATCGGTGTGGCTCTGTGGTCTCACCTAGCAGTCTCTCAATGTCATCCACCACAACACAGCTCAGCTGAGACTTGTAGGCATCATCAAATATCTAGATAAAAGACATAAGAGTGAGAAAAAGGAAAGGGATTGGGCAGATAAATTGGGGAAGATTTTATTATGCCACTTTGGGCATGATGGGGTGTAGAACAGGACGGGGGTGGGGCTCTGTATTTTCTGCCAGTTGAAAACCCTGCCTGGTCAGACCTGGTCTAAACATGTCCAGAGAAGCAGAGAAGCCCCTTAGTAGATCAAGGATTCCATTTAGAACTCTAGTCTAAAGAAATCCCCCCCCCCCCAATGTATCCTGAATGAACCTAATGAATTGAAGTAAAAAAGGGGAATCTCCTCTTTCATATGAATCTAGAATTGTGTTTCTAGGTCCCAGGGAACCGGAACAGTGATGGGATTCCAGGATCCCGGATAACAAGAATGGGGTTCATTGAACCACTGTTGCATCCCAAAAGAATGGAATAACCGGTCATATATGCGCGCTGCCGCTCCAATAGCCTTCTATGAAACTGATGGTGATATCCGAGCACATCGCTCAGCTATCTCTGTCAGCGGGGTGGATGCCTGACTGGCTGCTCTATTCTTCTGGGGTGCATCTGCATGTGGGCTGAAACCATGTTGGACTTCACAGCAGCTGATCCACTGCCTTCCTCCCTGCAACATGGTAACAGATTTATTGTTCACATGTTAACTTGTTTGTATCAGCACTTCCATTTTGTATCGGTCTATTGTATGTATATATACTGCTCTTGTGTATAATGCGTGTCTAATATGCCCTTAAGGCGGATAATTATCTTAATTTATCACACAAAATATGCCCACCATAGTAATTCAATAGGTATCACAGAACCAAAAAACAACCACCACTTTACACACCCAACCACACACACAGGGGTGTTTACAGTGGCCTCCCAGGATAGTCCATAACCCTTTTCTCTTTCAAAATGCTTATGTATAAGTGTTACTTGTGATGGTCATTTATATAGATAGCGTCTCGATTTTCATTTATATGATTGCATACCCATTTGAGCATCTAGTATTACTCTATATGGGTAGCCACCTGATTATTTATTTAATATCTATAGAATATTTATGAGGTATTGGACACCTGAGGGTGTATTCTTTGTATTTTGTGGATGCCTTATTCCATTCTAGGCTTTGTTACTCGATAATGAATTGTCCCGATATCTATGGTTATTTGAAAAAGTACATAATAAAACTGACTTGTATATATATGTGAAATAACTTATTTTAACCAGGGTGGTTCATTTGTCTCAATCCACACATCTGTTTTCTTGGTCTATGTATACATCTCCTGGGATACCTTCTGGCCCAATATAATTTTGCGACAGAACAGGTATGTATCTAACAAAAGCAGGTGGCAGTTCTGTGTCACAGAGGCTAGTGAAAGAGGTGTCTCAGCCTTTCTGGGTTGGGAGTGTATGTTGTGGCGTGTGTCTCACATCCTGTGCCTCCTTCAACCCGTGGGACAAGGGGGTGTCTGAAGACCATAGTTGACTAATCCTGTGTTTGCCAAATACGAGGGGGGGGGGGGGCAGAACGGCACAGAAGCTCCACTTGTCGGTAAGGGACACTCTTTTTGATTTGTGGTGGCTTGACCACCCTCACTCAAATTATTTTTTGATAACAACCCTTCCCTTTGTTTAATATCTTCAGAGTAGGGCACTGGCGTCTATATGAATATCTGATTAAGGACCCCACCCATCGAGAGAAAAAGAGGTGTTTGAACACACTTAAATTTGAGGGAATACCAAAACCTGATTAAACACCTCATGACAACTATCAAACTACTGCTTTGCTATAAACAATGTGGACTGAAATCAATAAGTTTTGGTTGGCTTCTGTTCATCCCATCTCCATGTTATAAGGCCCTGCTCCTCCACAGCCTTTACATCCTCTGTTGGGCTTCAGACTACAAATATGAGAGTCAGGTCAGAGACATTTTCATTAGACCTCAGCGGCTCTTCTATGCCATCAGTACTGTAAAACCCTCTCTTGCCTGGAGAATGAATGATTTCCATGGTTAGGCCATGTCTTCTGCAGGGATATTTTGTTTAGCGGTTATTGTTGATCCCTTCACCATGGGGCTCAGGCCCTGAGACTAGCTTGTACAATCTCACAATATCCCTCATGAGGAATGATTTCACCATCTATGATACCATGTGGTGGACTAGTTTTATTCCACAAAGGTCTCAATGCCAATCGAATTAGAGAGACTTTGTTTCCTTAGCAGGAAGAGGGCATCAGAAAACCACTGGCAGATCAATTGGAGCAGGGCTGCAAATTCTTCTAATTGTACTACCTATAAAGAAACCCAGTATTACATTTTTAGGAATTTTACTGCCTGCTTTGTTACAGAGACTTAAACCCACCATCACCTCAATTTGGAGGCATGTTGGTCTCTATTTTCATTTTTATGATTTTTGATCCTTACTTTTAGGTTCGGCCCTTTGCTACTCCCGTTCTGGCAGGAAGTGGAAAGCCTTTCTTGGAAACTCTGGAAACTCTGATATTATTAGCATTTTGGAGAATCTAATCTCTGAATAAGTCTATTTGTCTTTTTGCCTTGTGACTTAGACCTGTTTCCCACCACTCCCATATCCCAATCGCCCCCTCTCCACCTGTCCATCATCTCCTTCTGTGGGTTTGTCTTAAAATATTCATTATATTGATGGTATTATGCTTCAGTCATTTCTGTATGACTGCAATCCATGGGATTGACATACACACGTTGTTTGATTGCCTTTTCTTTTTCCAATTTCTTAAAGATTTAATAAAATTTTACAGTTGAAAAAATATATAAAATAAAAATGTTAGAGGAAACCTACCATTAGGAATCAACCATGAGAAGTAGATCTGATGGTAGATGCCTCCTGCCTGCATCTACCTTAATCTGTAATTTAATAATCCTGGAAACTAATCTAACCTGTTATAAGATTTATTTTAGTAATAGGTAAATTTACTGCAAAGGCTACTGGGGCGGGTACTAGCCTTAGCTTCCACTTCACGGCCAGGCTAGTACACGTCCCAGTGGCCTCTGCATTCAACTTTATTTTAGCAATATGTAAATCAACAAGTTAGGTTAGGTTCCAGAATTATAGAATTACAGATTAGGGCACAGACAGGCAGGAGGCATCTCCCATCTTATCTACTTCTGATAGTAGATTCCTCATGGTAGGTTTCTTTCAATGATTCTGCAGTGAGATATTTCTATGTATATATGCCAATTATAAAAATACTGTATGTATATCTATACACACAAAATTACTATTCAGAAGCGATCAAAACTACCACCAATATGTTTCCTGACCCACAGAATACAATTAGTATGTTTTTCATTCCAAACTTTCGAAAACCATAAAAATGCCAATAAACAAAGGTGGGAACCATATACTGATATGTCAGATGTTGATAGGCAATACCTTCTTCATGGCCTGGCATTTGGCAGTCTCAGAGAAGCCAATCATCTTCTCTGGTGAACAGATCTTGATAAAGGGGAAATTAGATTCCTCAGAGATCTTGGCAGCTAGCGCGGTCTTGCCACTATGTGGTGGACCTGAAAAAAGAAAGTCACAGGATGTAAAGATTCTAAAAGAACTTTGCCTTTTTAACAAACCTAAAATTTCAGCTCTAAGGACCCACCTTCCAGTAAAACGCTAACAAGAGGTGTGCGATCACTATTTTTGGTTTGTTGAACAAGTAATTCCCCATCATCCAAGACACGAGTTACAGGGTCGCCCCATTTAATGATACCGTTCATAATGTAACTTGCATAGTCCTCTTGGTTGGTTCCAAAAGCCTAGAAACAAGACAAGGATCAGCGCTGGTGTCAGGACAGCAAGTGCTCAGAACTCCAGGTTAGTGCAGGGGCTCCATGTGCCTCCATGCTGTCTCCTGTACACATCTTCCACAAGACAAGAATTAAAGGTGAAACAAATGGTCATGTTGATTGTAGGACAACTTACAGGTTTTATGTCATTTTCCAGAGAAGTGAGAAAATCTCCTCTTGTGACCTGGAGGCGCTCAGCCTTTTCCATGTCAACCTCTACTTTGGTGGTTGCCTGTTAAAAGAGAACAATCAGTCAGGATTAAAACCATGCCCTTGCATTGCAGAAATCATCTATTTTCTCTTTCACAGAGGGTCTGGATATTCGGGGCTGGGACTTCCAATACTAGGAGTTTAGCACATGCCAGATCAGTGAAATTTTACTTTACAGACTCTAGACAAGAAGGGCACATGAGGCTGGTAAACTAAATGCAAGCGGAGAGGACCAGCTTGATAAAGCTAATAAAGTGAGCAAGATAGTGACAAGGCCACGTTGTTGCTCAAATATTGCAAGGTGCTGAAAGACAAAGGGATTATGACACTACTACCAACCGGGGGAGGAACGGTCAGAAGATCTAGAAACTCTGAGCCTGTACACTAATAAATGGATTAGCATTACACTGCTCCCGTTATCCTATACTGTATGAAAACTAATAATCTACTCCTTCTACCTGTACAAGACAAGATATAAAATGTTAGGTGCAATGTGACGGCTGAGTATAACTCTTATATCTGCATAGACATGTATCAATGGCCGCATAGTGTCACGCTAACATAATGAATAAAGATCACTTCTACATACAAGACATGAAGACCATGCCCATTGGCTTTGGGATGCCAAGACAGAAGGGATAGATATTGATCATTGAAATAATGACAGGTAGCAGGTCGGCCTTTGACAGGCAGGCGTCATGGAGAACTCTGGTGCCCAGGACAGATCATTCTGAGGTCTCTCCTTTATCGGATGTCTCTCGGCCGTATCTCTTCCTAGATAAGCGGTCTGTTACTGATTGCTCAGGACAAGAAAATTAACATCCAACATAATCTAAATGATCCACCTATAGCACGGCTCATCTTGTCAAAAGGTGGTTCCTTAACAGCTGTAATGTATATTGTACAATAATGAGGCACTGCTGCTGCAGAACATCACCACATACACATTAGACTTTGACGTTCACCACTGATTGATCTTAAAAGGCAGCTTAGTCTCATATAAACTATATGGAAGGCTTCATGGGTGCAGTGTCCAACATTATAATGGCCACACATATGGCACAGTGATGGTTAGAAATGCCTTCCATCCATATTACCTTGATGTGTCGGTTCATGGCAGTGGACTGCGCTGCCCTCACGAGCCCCTCCAGTTCAGCACCACTAAAGTTTTTGGTCTCTGTAGCCAATTCAGGTATTTCTACATCGATGGCCAGCAGATTGTGCTCCCTCATTCGAGCAGTGTGGATATGGAGAATCTGGATACGACCTTTCTCATCAGGTAGACCTGAAGTAATGACGGTAACTTAGTATGAGATTATGACTCTTGATTTGCTTTGCCATGTTTCTATCACAGGACAGTATATGTACAGTATGTGTCCAAGTCCTACTCACCTATCTCCATCTTCACTTCCAGTCTTCCAGGTCTCAGAAGAGCCTCGTCTATCAGATCAGGCCTGTTGGTCATACCTAGGTAGAAGACGGCGAGATAGTGAGGACCAGCCCTTCTCACATTAGATGGTCGATGGCAACCTCACCCGCTCCATCTCACCTATCACCAGGATGTTATTAAGCTGCTCAACACCATCTATCTTAGAAAGCAGCTGGTTGACCACGGTGTCATGTACGCCAGTACTCCCGGCCATGCTTCCTCTCTGCTTACAAATGGCATCGATTTCATCAAAGATGATGATGTGAAGCCCACTATTGGCACCAAGCTGTGGATACAAGCCAACGACAGAAGTGGTCAGGAAATGGATGAAACGAATCAAAAATAAGGTCTTCTATCTGCAGCTCTTATGTGGACCGATTTGTCTCCCTTGCAATAGACTACATAGATTTGCACCTACAGGAAAATGTGAGTCCCCTGTTGCCAATTTGAGTCATGAACAGCTCTGGATTCAATTCTATGAGAGCTCCAAAAATGTCCAAGCGAGTATGATAAAAGATCTCTTAAAAGAGCTTAAACATATTATCTCACAACGCCTATTCACAATACATGTGTCTAATGGGACTAAGTATTGTGGCTCAATGTCTCTGTCTGTTTGAATAGAGCAAAGGTACCACATACACACTCCTGTTACATTCAAGGTCTACAGGATTAATGACGACAGCCAATATAGTTACATATAATGCCAAAACATTCTTATTCCATATTCCCAAAACTACACATTTCTTCTTTTCAGGCCAATAATACATTACAGACCAAAAGAGCACCGCTTCATCTTATTGTAGTGGCTGTACCTGCTCTCTTACACTTCAAAGAATTGATATGGTAAGTTAACAGTGATGTTCATTGTTTAAATCTCATTATCCTCTCATTTTTAGGTTTTGTATAACTCTAATGAAATGGATTATGTAAGGCTCAGTTCACACCTGCATTCAGCAGGTTATTAACAGTGGAAATACTAGTACAGCAGCCTGGGTCATCATTACACTATAATTAACAGAACTCTATGGCTAACAGAAGGTGAACCATAGACCATTCAGTTCTTGTGTTCTTTATGCTCTCCTAAAACTGAGAATATTGTAGAAGCCCCTGATGCAGAGGTGAACTTCCATTACTCACCATTTTACCAGTGTTTATTCGTATATGTAAGATACATTATATTTAATATCAGAACAAAGGCTGCATTATATCTGTACCAGTGACGCCCAGAATTATTAACCCATCTAGATACTTATATAGGAGTTATGGCTCCACCACATCCAGGTCCGATAGTTGGAGACGGCCATGTTTAGCCATGTGTAGCTTACCCTCCTTTGTTCTTCTTCTGCATCTGCAAACAGCTTTCGGATGTTGGCCTCAGACTCTCCAACGTACTTGTTCAGGATTTCAGGTCCATTGACCACTTTGGGTTCTCGGGCGTTCAGCATCTTACCAATCTGTCTGGCCATGAGTGTCTTACCACATCCAGGAGGACCAAAGAGAAGGATACCTTTCACGTGTTTGCACCCTGCAGGTTGAAGTAGAATATTACTCCAAGGTCCTTTAGCACCTATTCACACCGTATGCAGGGTAGATTTTATAATACAATGTTGTAATGATCTGAGCACACGTGTTCTTCTATATCATGTAATTATACTACATGGATATAAAGAGGGATCAGTTGGGGGAATATCCCTCAATTCAGCAGCACATGATCACACTATTGGCTGCAGTGGAAGAGCTCACATGCACAATTTTTCTTCAGTTTAGGAGTGGTTGGTGAAAAGACTATGTAACTAATTGAAAAATTAATGTATTTTTAAGAGTTTGCAAATAATAGCTTAGTGCCATATAAACACTTTTCTTACAAGGTTTTCTGCCACACTCCCATCAGACACCAGGGGCAGTCTCCTGTGTCTCCTATGACCATAGCGGCCAATTTTTAATGCGTCTCAGGATCCTTGGTAATAGAGGCAGCAGCAAGTGTAGGAGCCACTAGTCCACAGAGTGAGGATTTTCTTAGCCTAAAAACCTCAATGATAATCTTCTCCAAGTATGAGGCTATTAGGATATAAAAATATCTTTCTATCAGCAGGGGAGCTTTTAATACTCTACACTATGTAGCTGCATCGGATACTACGGATCACCTGTTTAAATTCTGGTTAGGCGATGGCTGCTGTGCGATGGCTTAGGGGTTAGCATTACAGCCTTGCAGAGCTGGGGTTCAAGCCCAAGGTCAACATCTGCAAAGAGTTTGTATGTTTTCTCCATGTCTGCGTGGGTTTCCTCCGTTTTCCTCCCACACTCTAAAAACCTACTGGTAGGTCGATTAGATTGTGAGCCCCATTGGGGACAGGGACTGATTTGGCAATCTCTGTGTAGCTCTGCGTAATCTATGTGTGCTATATAAAAATTATTATTATTCCACTATTAATAATGACATGTGTAAGGGAAGCTGGAGAACACCGGTGTGAACATTGACAGGGGTCTCAGGAGTGAGTGCAGAGAGAAGACTACACCCAATTTCAGAAGGGTGGCACCGCATGTGCACAAATAGTATTAAAAAAAAAAAAACTCACTTGCTAACAATTGTTACTTTAGCCATATATTTGTTAAATCCCTTGTAAATGGAAGAGATTAAACCACATATCTATATCTGAAAGATCACAGAAAATTTAGTTTTTAATGTGTAAACCCAGCCTAATAATAAGGTAAGATAGATGGGGTTAAAAAAGGGCTGTAAAAAGGTTTTGATTTTTTACTTTATAAAATTAACACCCCTCTTCAATTCCCTCTACTCCAAAGTAGCCAAGTATGTTAATGCTGCAGCCATCAAAAGGATGAATGGTACTACGGTCATAACCTCTTAGGGCTCACTCACACGGCTGTTCATGGGGACGTACATGCGGCCGCAAATTTGTGGCCACATAAAGACAGCAAAGGCGGGCCGGCGGCAGTACCGCACACCGCAAAAAGATAGAACATGCTCTATCTTTCTGCGAGTGTGCAACCATGCGCCGCTGTTTTCTATGGAGGGAGGAGGGGTCACCTCCTCCTCACCTCCAGCACACGGCAGGTATACCACATGTGAATAAACCCTAAGTAAGCCTTGGGCGCCTGCTTTTCACCCTGTAAACTATTTTGTAAATGTAAAGATTGTAAAGATTCAAAACCAATAGATTTTTCTTTATCCCCCCTAGTGGTTACCTTTATTTCACTGAAGTTTGAGATGACCTAGATTTCAAGCTGTTTTTCTGACTTTTTTTTTTAAGCTTTGGGTAATGCTATGGGGGTATATAGGCTACCTTTGTTTCCAGATGCATGTACTGGATGGTGAGAATGTTATGATATACCCAGGAGCCCTTCATGTTCTCTATGGATTGCACGTTAATAATATTTCAGCCAATGTGTGAATTTGGTGAAGTGGTCTGTATATCTGTCCTGATCTCCAGTGTCAGCACAGTCCAGCTGCTGCCTTACAGTCTATTACCTGCCAGTGATGACAGCCATGTTTGGGTAGAAGAGGGCACCTGTCATCCCAGCCTAATCCTGTAACAATATGACCTTTTCCAGGGATGCAGGTGAGAATGTACAAGAAACACACAGTTCCACTGAGATAAGGTCTACAAGACAAGCCTGGCTAAGGTGACAGGAGAGACGGATGGAAGGAGCAGCTTTTACTGGAAAGGACCTGACATTTACCTCTTTATAAACGTCTCAGAGTTCACCATTAGAAAGAACAGGTGCAGCAGACACCCACCCGCTTGTAAAATAGACATAATAAGCGTGGGCCACTGGGATAGCACAATGCATAGATCCAAGAAAGTAAGCCTCCAGCTCAGTTATTTAAAGGGGAACCCAAGTATGGAAACCAATATGATAGATCTGCATACAATAATGCTCATAACACTATACATGAATGGGTACAAGGCAGTGAGAAAGTGTAAATAAAATTCTGAAGGATATCCAACATTCTCCGAATACTGGGCGACTGGGCCACACAATAAAACAAGACTGGGGGAGACGAGGACACTTATATTTATTGAAAAAAAGCTGTATTTTTCTTTGTCATTGCCATTTTGACAACCTTGTCTGTCTGTAAATTACACATAACTCACCCATCTGTTCCACTATCTCCGGGGGAAAGACTCTTGAAGCAAAGGCTCTCCTAAAGATGTCCGAGAACTCCTTGTCCAGACCACCTATACCCATCTTCTCAAAGTTCCAGTCTGGATTGATGATGGACTGGCGGTCCTGCTTGGTCTTTGATTTGCCTATTTGTGTTAATTAGAGACATAAATCAGTAAAAAATATCCAGGTAGAAGAGAAATGGACAAAACCAGCATCATCTACAAAGCCTCTGCTCAAACATGACTCAATAAAGATACTGCCAAGTGCAGCTAACCATTGATAACACAGAAGTAGAGAAAATTACATTTCTGATTGCTACTCAGCACAGGACCCTGAGCCCCATGGACAGTGGGAATTCCAGTAGTTAGACCCCACAGATCAGATAGTTAGGACTTCACGTAAAGCAATATTCCACCTCCTAACATTCATAACTTCTCATTTCTCTGGTCTATAGACATACCAGGTACAAGCAATTATATCCCACTATAAATAACACTGTGACTTGGTTCCACCATTCCAATGACCGCTGGAGGGGTCAGCAGTTAGACGTCCACTGTTCACACTCATCCTCCAGATCAAAGATTCATAAACTAAAGGCAGGACACATATTTACAACAATTTTGTTCACTACCCTAGTGTACTTAGCCACAGGAAGAAACTAAAATCAGAGGACAGCCTCTATTTTGCGAATCAAACTCTGCATCCCTTCTGGTTTGGGCCTGCACCAATTAAGTACTGGACATGGCTAACATGATTTTTTTTTGTGGACCACTGTAGATTCACACTTTAAAAAAGCATTGTTCCATAGTAATGATGAAAATACAAGTCTAAAGTAATTAATCATTTATTTTTATCAGTCACAGACATCCAGGCATTCCTTCATTACATATGCTTGCAGAAAAGCTGAGCGGCAACCTATCCAGCCTCCTCTATAGCTGATTAACTGGATCTTTACTGTCAGATTTCTAGCAAAAGTGAAAGTTTTCCCAGGGTACTGTACTTTTGGTTACTTCACTTATTCATTTTTTGTGGAGAAGGTCTATTTATCCTTAAAAAAAATGACTGAAGATTTCTAGTAAGCTCAGGAGTAAAATGACATTACGTGCAACTTATGTGTGACACAACGCCCTCTGCTGGCAGATTGGTGCAACATCTATATTTGTTAATTATGTGTCAACACTGCCACCTACTGGTCAACTGAAATGATTATTAGCATCATACAATGGCTGCCAGTTACAGTAATACAATTCCTCCATTGATACCTCTCCCTTAATGCTGCGGAGACTATTGATCAGTCATTTTTTCCCAGATTTACGAGTGAAAGAAACCATTGAGCTCCACTAGCCCTGGATCCTTCTCTATAACAGCTGACAGGCCTAGTAGTTATGTGGCTGCTGCTTTCATATCTTCTGAATTGACTGTAGAGATGTAGCAGCAAAGCTAAAACAGGCTTCCATCTTCCAGACATGGTGATAAATCTTGACTTCACATTTTTGCCACATTTTGCGAGTTGTGAGATCTCAGCAGTGACAGTACAGGAATAACTTACCTGTGAGGTTCAGGGAGGAGTTGTCGGCCTTCTCAAACACCACCTGACTGTTCCCCACTACCAGACCCGCCTCGATCTGCAGAAAGATAAGGCACATGTGAAATAAGCTATAAGGCAATAAAACATAATACAGTCATCAATGATGGTGTTTGGTGTTCGCTACAAATTAGAAGAATAAAAAGAAAGTGTGTGGAGAATAAAATAAAACAATGGAGATTAGGACATGTTTATTGATGGTGGGGATGGAAATGAAAGGGTTAAAGTCACAGATGTATTATCCTCAATAGCCAAAAAAATAAAGGTAACCACCAGTAGTAGGCAGAATAAGCATATTGAGACTATGAACCATTTTCCTTTCTCAAATGTATCACCTCCATCTTCTGCACCTCATTGCATACTGCCAATACAAAGTCACATGCTATAGCTCCCTCTAGTGGTGGATGATTGCAGCCATAATAACTTGAAGAATTTAATCAAAATCAGGAAAAAAGTTCAAATATCACTATTACCTATTAAAGGGAATCACCACCACCACCACCACCAAGTGTTTTAATATGCAAGCAGCCTCTTGTAGAGAAATATACTGTGATTTGCAACATAATTTTTAGTACCGTTTCTAAGGCTGCATGCACACTGCCGTGTGCTGTGCCGTGATCTGGCCGCACCATTTGTGGCTAGATCACAGACGCCATTGTAGTCATATGGAGGCCAGATACCGTGCGATGAGCAAATTGTGTCTCTCCGCATAAAGATAAAGATAGAGCTGGACCTATTCTTGCTCTGTTTTGCAGCATGGCCGCTCAGCTTCCTGCAAAGAGGGGAAGGGTGAGCAGCGCTCACTATTCCTCTCTCCCCTGGCTTGCGGCTCACTGCATCCGCTACGGTAGTGTGCATGTAGCATGTTAGACCATTTCCAAGGTATTCCCACTTAAATGTGTATGCTAATAAGGAAGTCAGTGCAACAAGGTCATGTCCTCAGCATCTGGATCTCTACTATTTTTTTTTTACATAAACCACTTCCATTTCTCCCAAGAAAGCTCTCCCAAAGCTTCCCACAAGACAAAGCTCCCATTTATCTGACCAAGAGAGTAGTGGTCAAGGCAGGAATAGCAGTCCCCTGGGTGCTGAGTACATGTCCTTAAAGGGAACCTGTCACCAGGGACCTCATTTTCACTAAAAACAGATTGTAAAAACCCTTGACACCAGCAGTGCAAAAATGCCTCTCTGCCTTTTCTAAGCATTTTCATTACAATATAATTGTGTGCTATAACTTACTCTTGCATCCTGACAAAATCCTGGGGTAGTCACAGGGGCTGGGCTTTGATGTGGATGCATTACAAAAAACAACATGTGACCTGTTTGAACTGCAGGCTGTCTCCAGCTTTGTGTTCCTGTACAGCTTGTCCCTCCCCCACTGATGTCAGGCTGACCAGGCTGTGACCTCTGAGAAGGAGCAGGAGGTGGAGCTCTACAGGAGCACAAAGGTGGGGGTTAAGATCTGAGGAGTGAGTAACACAGACAAGCCACATGTTGTTTTCTGGAATGCATCCAAACCAAAGCCCAGCCCCTGTGGCTACCCCAGGAATTTGTGAGGGAGCAAGAGTAAGTTATAACACACAATTATATTGTAATGCAAATGCTTAGAAAAGGCAGAAAGACATATTTGCAATGCAGGTGTGCTAAGCTTCTGCAACATGTCTTTAGTGAAAATCAGGTCCCTGGTGACAGGTTCCCTTTAATGCACCTACTGCTTAATTAAAATATAGATTAAAGTGGGAGTTTTTTAGGAGCATAATAAATTTAATTTTGAATTTGCAATGCATTTCTCTACAACATGCAAGCAACAGATTATACTGCTTGGAGAGGTTGTGTACTCATGACTGCCGTACAGTGGGGCTCTTCTACCACAACACAAGTGAAAGGTGATATCTAAACATTAACATGTGATGTCAGTATACAAGGTCACAGATCTCTGAAGATATCAGCACATGTCAGTGGTACCTTCTGCTTCTTTCCACTGGACTGCTCCCCCTTCAAGATGCTGGGATCCATTGCCTCAATGTCCTTCACAACTAGTCCAAAAAGCTTCTCATTGAAAGTGAACACAAGCTGCACAGGAAAAATAGAGGAATACAGTAAAAGCAGAAAAGTCGAAAAAAGCCACCCAAAACACTTTTTATTCACCGTCCTATACAATTCGTTTAAAAAAAAAACCAAGCCACAAATTATTGTGGACATTTGCAAGCTGCAATACCATGATACAGAAAAAATGGCAGAAATGTATACAAGTAGAGGGAGTTGAATGGACAGGACAAAGATTTCTCTAATTTATTAACTTCAAATTCTAATATGGATTATGTACAGGGTTGTATCCTCAAGACGGCGCGAGTATCCATAACAAATAGAGACTCCTCGTGGATATGACCATATACGTTATCATCAAGGCCGGCGCCAGCACTGGGCAAGTGCCGGGGCCAGGAGCTCCAGGGGGCCCACATAACGGGATGAGGGGGGCTGTACCTAATAAAATCGATAGGGGCTGAAGGGAGATTTTAAAAAAATAACCACAAAGGGTCTGTATATAAAATAACCATGAGTGGGCTGCTTGGGATAATAAACTAGGGAATATTTTAGGGAACAGGAGACTGTTTTTGTTTCTGAATTTTTAATGACTCCACAGTTTGCGGCAAAGTGGCCCATTGACACTCTGTTGCCCAGTGGCCTACTGAACCTAGTAGTGTTATAACAACTTTTTTTTTTTTTGGGGGGGGGGGGGGGAGGGATCCTAAAAATGTCCATATTCACCTGTTGCCCCACTGAGAAGGCCTGGTTATTAAACTGCTGGATAAACTCTCCGGCCATCCTGTCTGTGTCATAGGGGTTGGAGTCCACACTCTTCTTCTGTAGGAAGTCTATCTCAATGGTCATGACTCCAATACACTGCTTGGTCTTGTCAAAGTTGTACACTGCAACTAAAAACACAAAAGAGACAACTTGTTTTGCGGATGCATTTTATAGGTATAGTTCATCATGTGACTTTGCCCTCACTATCTACAGCAGTATTAGTCTGGTAAGTTCAGCTACATTTTTAATAAGTTATAAATTCAGACAACCAATATAAAGAAACAAGTGTGTCCTTGTATAGGTGAGTGGGTACAGTAAGCCCTATTTCTAGCGTCTTATAGATTGACCTCTAGACCAGTGATTTTCAACCAGAGTGCCGTGGCACACTAGTGTGAAGCGACAGATGGTCGGGTGTGCCGCGGGGAAAGTTCCCCAAACTATGGTGCCCCCTGTGTTTTGTTTCCCGGCAATGCGCAGCGATGGGCAGTCACGGCTTCTTACAATGTAGGTGACGTGTACAATAACACATGCGCAAGGTTTGAACCTTGCGCGACAAATGACATCACCGAGGCCGGCGCATCATCCTGAGAGCGGAGAGACTCTCTCATTTGCCCACCGCCAAGGTAATGCCCACCAATAATGCTGACTATATGAGCTTTTGCCTGAGTATATGAACTGTTGGCAGAATACTCAGCATATGAGCTGGTACTTTTAGTACTCCAGCAGTATACTGCATATAACAATGAGATATGCAAAATGAGAAATACTATAGTCATGAGGCTGGAGTACTACAAGTACCATCTCATATGCTGAGTATACGAGCTGGCACTTGTACTCTGAGTGAGTAAAATAAATTTAGAACCTATATTATTAACTATATGTATAATATGACTGTTTTAGTGTAATTTTGTGCTATTTTGGTTGATGGTGTGCCCCTGGATTTTCTAAGTATAAAAAGTGTGCCGCGGCTCGAAAAAGGTTGAAAATCACTGCTCAAGACAATGTTTAAGCCATTGAATGATTCTAAATGCACAAGAAGGTGTTACAATAACAAGAATACATACAATGAGCTTCATATGAGCTCAGCCGATTAGAAGAGATTTAATAAAATGTTAAAAATACCACAGCAGTTGTCTGGTACCATGGGCATGGATAAGAGTTTGGTTTACTTTCCCATGAAAAAGTCCCCCAGTCCCCGGGTTACCTGCCTGGAGCTGTTGTATCTGTCATATACACACACAGGCTGCAGGGGGCGCCAGCACCAGGAAGCACATGGAGCCGCCATTACACAAATTATACAGGCTGTCAGTCAAGCACTAGGGGTGTGGCTGTACCTCCCACTCATGAATAAGCCGGACAGCTTGAATATAATAATTACTCATTGGACATCTCACAGGTCATTTGCATACAGCTTTAGGACCTCATTGCTTTGGTTTACAGGCATGTAGAGGGACAATGAAGGGATAGAGGCAATGCTTTCTAATGGCAGTTTATGAAAATATATATAGATTAGGGGGGTTATTTTGCCTGACGGGTTCTCTTTAAGTTGAATTTGTATAGGTGGGCTCATTTGCATCATTTTAAAAGCCTTGTTTTGGCCAAAACCAGGGCATAGGAATCTAAAAAAGAGCAGATCCTACCAGAGGGGACACACACCAGTATGGCAGTGTGCTTGGTTTACAATTCCTCATCCGGGTGGCAGATGTCCTTTAAGCAGGCGGTGTCAGAAGAGTTACCGTACATGCAATATGCTTAACTTTATAGGACATGGGGGAGATTGTATATAGTGTCCTATCCGCAGGCAACATGTTATGGAGGAGGAACTAAGAAGAGTGTGCATAGTGTCCTATCTGCATGTAATATGATATAAAGCAGGGGAAGCTGAGCAGTCTGCAGGCAGATAGATAAGATGCATGCATAAATATGCTCAGCTCCTCCTGCTCTATAGCAGTGATATCGATAGTGACAGGTTCCCTTCGTCTGTGGCACAATGGATGCTCTCTCTAAAACCTCTTTATTGATGTACTATAAAACCTCTTAATGAATGCACAAGATCGTTCTCACAATTAGCAAAATGGCTTTACAGCGCAATGATTTCTCACAAGGGTCTTTACGCGCACATTACAATCCTGCGCTGTGCCAGAATCCATTTGCTATGTAACTTTAATTCAATGGCAAAGCAGGCAGAGCAAGTAACATCCAGAGATATTAACACTGCATAATCTTATTCAATCTTGTAAAGAGCAGAGGGGCTTCCCGAAAAATGAAGGTGATTAATGTTGACTGCTGGTTCCTCCTCCAATCACTCATTTATCCATTACCCAGGACTTTTTGATTTGTCACAATAGACAGGGAGACACAAGATGAATACTTGGGAAGTTTATGTGGGATCTTTATCGGTCAGACATTTATAGTCGATCCTGCTGGAAAGTCTTTAAATAGGACTTTTCACTGCCCCAAATATATCTCCACATACATGATGTAGGGGCTTGTGTACAGATTCAGGGGCACTTTGAATTTTTCTCCAATCCCCCACCGTAGCACGTTCACAGTACATAATGAAGCTCTTCTCTGACACCATGCACCGCTGATTGGATGGTGTCAGAAGTTTAGCATACTCACACACCCATCCACACACCCGTGCTGCAGCTCCTCCTCTCTGACCATCCTAGACATTGAAAAGTCAGAGATCAGGGCTCATATCTCGGGAATGGTAGGGGCCCCTGAATCAGTACACAAGCCGCTACATCACGGTATGTGGATACCATGTCTGATATATTTGGGGGGTTGAAAGTTCCTCTTTAAGGGAAAAGAAGATTAAAAATTATTGGACTATTTTTTCCACATGGAGTGGTGTGTATTTTTATAATAATTAAATGTTCTATTAACATTTTATAAATAGAGGACACCCTATGTAAAGCAGTGCTCATGCTTCAATGAAGAAAATATTCTGATATGATGTAACTTTGTACAGGCGGTCCCCTAATTAAGAACATACAAACGGACCTCTGGATGTGGGTAATTTGCTGTACTTTAGCCTTAGACTACAATAAAGAGCTATAACAGTGTCTACAGTTAAGCGTTATTGTTAATCCTGGTTCTTATGACAAGCCAACATTTTTAAAATCCAGTTGTCACAGAGACCAAAAAAAAAAAAAAAAAATGTCTGGGGTTACAATTATAAAATGCACTTACATACAAATTCAACTTAAGAACAAGCTTACAGAACCTATCCAATAACTCACCTTTGCAACGTTACCCACAATTTCTCTTCTTACTTTTGTCAGCGGCAGGTCCAGTGCTCACAAGCAGAAACAGTTTTAGTGTGCCCAGACATACATGAAGACTTATTTTCAAACAGTTTTGCTTCCTGATGAGTGTTGGGCAAACCTGGATAGTCCAGATAGATGGAGTAGAGGATGGTTGGTGGATGGCCACCATGTCCCAACAAGGCTGCGAGGTAATCAAGGAGGCGACTGAGTCATGTTTTGGGCCGGAATCAAGGGGTGAGAGCTGGTAGGCCCATTAAGGTTTCCTGAAGGTGTGAAAATGACCTTGAGAAAGTATATATAGTTTCTGACTGCCCCCTTTCTTTCATAGTACAAAAAGAAAAAATCGTGCCTTCCGGTGCAAAATCATCTTCATGCAGGACAATTTACCATCTCTGTGTCATTGTCTGCTATGGGCATAAAAGGAGAGCATCTCATGGTGTGGCCTCCATGTTCCCCTGACCTCGACCCTATAGAGAACCTTGTTGGGCACTGGTGGGCAGGGGGCTGGCTAGCTATAGACAGGGGATTCCAATCTTTTTTTTTAGGTAAAATTAGGTACATCAGCTTATATTCGGTCGGCTTATGCTCGAGTATACACCGTAATTCTTATTTTAATAAATTCACAATTCTGTAGGCTTTAGAGCTCAAATCTCCCAGGATTCCTTGCTTTTCCAGCTTGCACTGAACTTATTACTGGTTTCTGGAAAGAGCAAATCCCACAGACAACAACCTAATGTATGAAGAAGATTTCCCACTACTATAGGAGCTTGGCTGAACTACTGAATTCCGTTAAATAGAAAAGTACTCCCGCACTTCCACGGATATAGATAAAATTTTGGGAGGGTTCATTACCAAAGCCCCTCCATGCTGTAGCTTCACAGGCTGTTACACTGTGTGCTGAAATTTACGCTGCCGCACTGAGATTAGAGAAGTAGGAGGGAAGGGGGAAATACTGAAAAGGAGAAGGCCATGCATAAATATAAGAAGATTACCACAGTTACAGTATCTGGATCTATCAGTAAGTGTTCCTAGTTTATCATGATGGATTAGAGTTTCATAGTTTATATGGTTGAAAAAAGACACTTGTCCATCAAGTTCAACCAAGGAAGGGAAGGGATTGGATGAGGAAGGGATTTAGGAGAAAAAAATTCTATATAACATTACCATCAATGTTATTTAGGTGTAAAAAGGCATATAGACCCTTCTTGAAGCTCTCTGCTGTCCCTGCTGTGACCAGCGTCTGAGGCAGGCTATTCCACAGATTGACAGTTCTCATAGTAAAAAAGCCCTGTCGCCTCTGGTGATTAAACCTTTATTTCTCCTAACTGAGACAGTGCCCCCTCGTCTTTTGATTTGATTTAATCTAAAACAACTTAACACCATATTTTTTGTATGGACCGTTCATGTATTTATATAAATTAATCATGTCGCCTTGTAGTTGTCTCTTTTCCAGACTAAATAAATCTAGTTGTTTTAATCTTTCCTCATAACTAAGACCCTTTATACCCCTTATCAGTTTTGTGGCTTTACGTTGAACCCTCTCCAGCTCCAGGGCATCCTTTTTATGGACCGGTGCCCAGAACTGGACAGCAGATTCCAGGTGAGGCCGAACCAATGCCTTGTATAGTGGTAATATTACATCCCTATCACGAGAGTCCATACCACTTTTGATACATGACAAGATCCCACTAGCTTTAGAGGCAGCTGATTGACATTGCATGCTGTTATTCAATTTATGATCTACTAGTACACCCAGGTCCTTCTCAACAAGGGACTCTCCCAGATTTACTCCCCCAAGGACATATTTTGCCTTTGGATTATTGGCCCCCAGGTGCATAACCTTACATTTATCCACATTAAACCTCATTTGCCAAGTGTATGACCAAACATTCAGTGTGTCCAAGTCACCCTGCAGCCTATGAACATCCTCCATAGACTGTATTACACTACACAGTTTGGTGTCATCTGCAAAAATAGACACGGTGCTATTAATTCCTACCTCTATAAATATATATTTTGATGGTATATTTCCTATAATAATAAAAAGCCAGTGAATTATGGACTAGCAGGCGAGTTATAGATCTATCCATATATCTATTAATAGGTCTATACATGTGATGATCCAGAAGATTTATTCTTCCAGACACAAGCCAATACACAACATTTTTACAGAACAATGAATAAGAGATCCGGCAGCTGAGAGATCACGGAAAGTGTGAAATACAATGTAGCATGAAGATGTCAATCTGTTCAGCGGGCGATTCTTCTATAGTTATATCACCATGGTAACCAGAATCTTCTCATCCCCCCCGCCACGAGATGATGTCTACAAAGTACTGACTCCCCCGGGTTATTTCAGACAACGAGCAAAAACCTAGTGTAGGCTATAACTCATATACTTATTACTGAGGAGCTGTGGTTTCTATGACAACAAGAGTTAATTTATTTCTATACATTATTTATATGCACACAGTTCTACTGTCTCCTTATGTTATGTTTTGGTACATGGCAACTCCTTTCTGTCTACAGGAGGAGGATTAACACATTTAGGTAACCCCTTAACCCGTTCACTATGTGGTAATGACCTGAATCGGGCTGTGGCTAAGTAGGATGGGTCGTGCCACAGGAGGAGCATACAGTGCCGCACTGCACATAGGCATATACACACAAATCACATCAGACGTATGGGCTGGAGCAGAGAAAAGATCCTTAAAGTCACCACAATGTGTGCAGGAGCCTGGTCTGGACAGGGATGAGCATTAACAAGTTTACACAGGGTTAATGACAGGACATTGGGGGAAGACTCCTTGGAGATATAAGCCGGGGCTGAGGAGTATTGATCTGCATAGAGATAACATGTATAGCTGCTGATTGATTCACAAGGGATAAGAAATGTCCCTGGCGCCAGAATACAGTGGCATATGGCTGGGCTCAACACAAGCATCACCCTGTGTGCCCCTCAAGACAGTGACAAGACATTAATGTGTCACTATTTAATGCATCATTATTCTCCCATCCTACATTGTAACAGGATTTGTTCTCCACAAGATGTAGATGCAGTGTCATCATAAGATCTGCAGGTGCAGCAATGCTGAATATTATGGTGTTATTATAGGTTTTGCTAAATGTCATCTTACGCCTTGTTATCAGCCAGTTTAGGACCAGCATTGTAGCTGCCTACAGGATAACCATTACATACCGTCCAACCTATGAATCACTTCTTGGTGCTGTGTTTGCTACAGAATTGTCCAACTTGCAAACAAACCTATACTGTTCCCCTGAGTGAGAACACAGCCAGTTGTAGGAGGGAAAAGGGGTGAGCACTCCTCACCCATCCTTCTCCATTAGGAAGCGTGTGCTCATCTGGGTGCCACAAGCGTCTATGGGGGCTGAATGTATGTATCTGAAATCACAGCAGCCTCCAAGGAAAATGGGGTGGAGTAGAAGTGATTTCATGTGGTACATTTTGCAAATGGGTGGGTAAAGGACCTTAGATGACATCACCCTGGTCACATGACATAAAGTGCTGAATGTTGAGAAGGTGGCTTAGGACATGGGGGGGGGGGGGGGGGAGCTGTTGGACTTGCCCGAGCAGAACACCCCCCACCGACTCAATCAATCTCGCTGCATGCCAGGTAAGATTATAAAGTTGATTTTATCGGGATGTCAGTTACTTAATAGGGTTCAAAGGCAACATCTCACTGGCTGTATTTGTGAAAAATGTGGGGACAGGTTCTCTTTAAAGCGCAACTACAATGTTTTTTTTTTTTCACAATAGCTCTTGGGAACAACTTTGCCTATTATCTTGATTACCCTTGTGCAGCAGTTTGGTGTGGCCCTGCAGTAGAATTGCCTACTAGATGTGCTGATTTCTCCTTTGATTCCGTACAGTTGTTTTGATGTGTTTTATTCACAGAGTAGATAAACTATTAGCCCTTAGTACAGACTATACACTTCATGTAACATTTTCACTGCTGGTAGCTACTACTTATTAAATGCTGCATGTTCCTTCATGTAGGAACCTTACTGGATATGAATTATTGAACGAAAAAACACAAGACATCATGTGAACTATCGAATGGTGAGGGAATAATTCTAGCAGCAGAAGGATGGGTTTGAATAAGGGGCACCATGAAATTACTTGAGAGTCCTAGGAAAGTGGGTGGGTCAGTAGTGTTTGTTATAACGGTTTTTGAAGACAGGTGTTCTTTAACTGGTTCACGACCGCCTGCCGTGTATTCACGGTGGCGGTCGGGTCCCCCTGCATAGCTGGTAAGTATTTGCTGCATATTGCAGACTTACCGGTAACACCCGCGATTGGTGCTAGCAAAGCTGTGTTATCGCGGCGATCCGTTTCCATGGTAGTCTTCCGAAGACCCAAGGCTATTTCGTTTTAACCCCTTCATTACAATGTGCTGATAGCACATTGTAATGAATGAGGAGGAAAATCCCCATATACTGCCATACTGTGGTATGGCAGGTATATGATAGGACCGATCAGACAACCTAGGGTTAAAGTACCGTAGGGAGTCTGAAAAATAGTAAAAAGAAAAATAAAAAAAAAAAAGTTAAAAAAATTATAATAAAAAAAAAACCTAAAAATTCAAATCACCCTCCTTTCCCTAGAACTGACATAAATAAACAGTAAAAATCATAAACACATTAGGTATTGACGTGTCCGAAAATGCCTGATCAAAATATAGTAACGGTTTTTCAATGCGTTTAACCCCGTAATGGAAAATAGCGCCCAAAAGGCGAAAATGGCACTTTTTTGCCATTTTGAAAAATATAAAACAAATCTATAAAAAGTGATCAAAAGGCCGTACAGTCCTAAAAATGATATCATTGAAAAAAAACTATCAAATGTTGCAAAAAATTACACCACCCACAGCTCCGTACACCAAAGTATAAAAAAGTTATTAGCGCCAGAAGATGGCAAAATAAAAAAAAAATTTTGAACAGGAGGTTTTCATTTTTGTAAATGTATGAAAACATTATATAACCTATACAAATTTGGTATCCCCTTAATCGTACCAACCCAAAGAATAAAGCAGACATGTCATTTGGAGCGCACAGTGAAAGCCGTAATATCCAAGCCCACAAGAAAACGGCACAAATGCATTTTTTCACCATTTTCACTGCATTTGGATATTTTTCCCCGCTTCCCAGTACATGGCATGGAATATTCAATACCATCACTATAAAGTGCAATTTGTTACACAGAAAACAAGCCGTCACACAGCTCTTTACGTGTAAATATAAAAAAGTTATAGATTTTTGAAGGTGGGGAGTGAAAAATGGAAATGAAAAAACAGGAAAGGGCCCGGTCCTTAACCAGTTAAAACATTCGATTGTTAGTTCAGAACCTTGGACAGTTTACTAGACCTCACTGCATCATACTGCAGTTAGTTTTTGCTGTCCTTGGCACTTTCTTTTCTAGAAATGGACCATGGTGACATTGCAATAGACTCAAGTACTTGGAGAGATCTGACCCTTGTCTTGGCTCACAACTACAACATTCTAAATCTGTAAAATGTCAAAATCAATCATCAGCTTGGATTAGGGATGCAACAGCTCATGTACTCAGCTATACTATTACTGAATATTCTTCTATAAAAGGTGTATGAGATACCTGTACAAGGACATATAGCCACTCTTAAAAGTGGACCCATCAGGATTTACAAATTCAATTAATTAAATCTCTGAATTGCTGAGATTTTCTCTTTAATTAAAAATCAAAAGAACAGCTCTTAAAATAAATGACTGGATCCCGTGTGTACATCTGACAGATGGTTAGCAGTGAAATCAAATCAAACTACCAAAGGCGAATATATCTGATCGATATCATAAACTGATCTACAAATCCAGGACCACGCTCTGTAGAAGCGATCACCTTGTCCGGCCTCCCCTGAATGTGAAAGGAGGATTTGCAAAGCCATCTGCTACCCGCAAACTGCTCATCACAAGCTCCACATGGGCACTGCCATATGTCCGGAACTGCGGCCATTCGGGGGCTAATGCTCTGAGCACCAGGTCGTTTGTTTATAATCAAGATCTGCTTCACTGCTGGTCCTGCTTTCACCTCATCAGCGGACAGATTACAGGTTATAATCTCTACATAACATGGTACTGCTACGCTGCACATGTTAGGGAGGAGGCTGCATCATATAATATTGGAAACAAGTATTCTGCATAACATTTCAGAAACATCACTGTAAATTATCATGTGTCTGCTTCTTCTTTCCCAGGACCAAGGGAGAGACGCTCCTGAGAGATGGCCTGTCCAGGAATAGATATTGCTGGTCAATTCTTCTGATTATCAATACCAGATTGGTGGGGGTCTAACACCATGATGACTGGATCTGTACAGGATGCTGAGCTGAAAGTGGAGAGCTCTATACTCTAGGAGTAGGAGACCGTCTGAATACAGACACCCAACTTACAGACGGACCCCTTTGCCCACTCTGATCTCTGATGAAGCTCTCTGGATGCTTTACTATAGTCCCAGGCTGCAATAATCAGCTGTAAAGTGTCTGTAATGAGGTTTTATTGATAATCCTTCTTCCTATTACAACACTAAATTTTGAAAATCCAATTGTCACTGGGACAGAATTTGTTTCTGGATGTATAATTATAGAATATATAGTTCCTACTTACACACAAATTCAACTTAAGAACAAACCTAAAAGAACCTATCTAGTATGTATCCAGTGCCTGTAACGGCTATTACAGCCCCACAAGTCCAGATGTTGGATATCCACTGAACTCAATCCAAGAAGAGGTCATCAACTTGCTTTTACATAAATATTCCAAAGTACAAATTGTGCTCCTGATATTTACTGATGTAAATATGAACATTTAATCAAAGGTTTGCCGCTCATGCAGATGCTCTAGCGGGGATTTCAGCCTGAAGAGCTTTCCGCTATTTGCAATAAACTGTTGTACAGCCCCTTCCCTCTGCTCTTCAGGCTAAAAGACCAGGCCTGAGTACTTGCAAAAGAGACGCAGAGCTGAATTATATCTTCACTTATCACAGTCCTGTCATTACTAACAACATACACAAAGGTCAAGTTACACAGATCTCCAGGGCTTCGGCTTTATATGGCCAATACTGACGGATTCTATGAAAGGGTCTAGTTTCACCATCATACTTCCATTCAATATGACTTGCTATTGCAAAAGCATGTTATATAGATGTATCGTAGCCCAATTAGTTTGAGTCATTGTGGACTGGATGACAGATGGGTGACAATCCCTCTACTGGCATTGAAATTTCCAATTTTCGTTCTGACCAGAAAACTGAAAAGTGGATATGATACTACAGTAAACATCTGCTTTGGTAGGGTTTAATGTGCCGCCATACCGTTCACACAAAGCTGAGCATACAGCTACAGTATAATACCCCAGAGAGGATCTATTCAATTCATAAATAAGGCTCTACCCCTCCAACCGCTGGCTAACAGGCTAATAAAATATCAGCATTAAGCTAAGGGAGCAGGGGCATCAGAGGGATTATTTATAGTATGTAGAGACGCAGTAAATTCCCCAGCGCCTCAATTATTCAATGCGGCCGGAAACTGCCTTCTGGTTCACTAAGGCAAAGACAGGAGGATTAATGCAAGGGAGCTATCAAATGACTGACATACTGTAATTCTCTGTGCTTCAGATATTAAAGCCATAGTAATACACATGTGACATGTAAACAGCCGTAAGCCATTTATTTCCTGGATATGTAATAAAACACCATTTAACAGATATAAAAAATACAACTAATATATAATATATAGTATAATATTCAGACCAAAGTTTTACCGCTTTCTGTAATCCATCCTAGATTAAATTTATTTCTCACCTCAGGACCTACAACTATGAGGTCCCTTGACCATATCTCAGAAGAAATAAGTTTAAAGTGGGCGAAAGTTTTGGATCTCCATATCCCCAGCCAACGCTCGTTTATCCTCTACCGGGATATGGCAAATAACTAAACAAAATAGGTGTCAAGGTACCTCCTGTTTTCTGATATGTGAGAGTCTCATAGATAGGACCACCATATATTGTAGAGTTAAGACATAAATGCCCAATTTGCTCTGCTAAGGACCAAACGCCATGGCAATCTTTAAGAAGAATGTTGGGTGCCCAGCTGTCACACTACATTCCATTCAATGAGTAGTGAAGAATTTGGAAGGGTCACATGGTACCTCCCTCACTTACTGCACCACTTCCGTTTACTGAGGCTCCATTTTTTCTGCTGCATTTGATTCTAGGGCGTCTCATGAGACCATAGAAAACATTAGCCAATCATTGGACCCACCTCATTGGCTCTGGGGCTGCAATTAGACACCCAGGAATCAAGTAAAGAAGGGGCCAAAAGTGTAAGTACTGGAGTGGTAGGGGAGCAGGGACTGGTCGGTAACATACACAGACAATCAATTGAAAAAAAATTATAACATAGAAGATGTGCCTGTAGGTATCCAAAGATTTTTAAAGCCTTCAGAATCTCCAATGGAGAACAGAACGTTCACAGCTGCCTCTCCATCCAGATGGATTTTTTTTGATTAGTGGATGTCTAAGCATTAAGACCTCTGTCAGTAATAGGACACAAAGAACTGAATAAATCCCACATTCAGTTCCAAGTGTTCATTACGTGTGCAGCAATCCTTACTGCAGTTAATACATATTTTGCAGTGTCCCCCCACAGATGATTTCTTTGCAACCAAACTCCCAAATCATGTACATCGATCCACTGATCACACACATATATCAGGCACATATATGCGCCTCAGGTTAAGTTTCATCCATACAACTAATGGTCTGTTGAAGAGTTCCATGTTTAGTGAGAACACAATATTCTTACCTTCCACCTCTTGGCCAATAGAGAGACCTGCCCATTTCCTCTATAGAAGAAGCATGACAAAGAAAAAGAATAATACTTTGCATTAGTAACATGATATGGTTTAGCTACACAGAGAAATATCCTCAGGGACTTTCAAACTCTTCAAATTTCATGTTTCGGAGCGATGCGACCCACCATTACTATGGAGCAGCAATCACACATGGGTACCACAGCTCCATTCAACTCCACAGGACTGACAGAGAAAGTTGGATATAACATCCAGATATTGTCCCAGTCACAAAGCCATTGGGTGTAGAGTGGTAGTGTGCATGCATCATGACCGCTCTATTCAAAGTGAAGGGCAGGATGTCCATTCTTTTGATCCATGGTGATCCCGGCAGACTAAACTAAGTCATCATAAATTTATCTTCTATTCTGTAGACTGCTAAATGTAGACCTTGTAGGGGTAACACAATGTAACAGCATAATTATCTTACTGCAGAATTAACAAAACAGAAAGAGACTGATAAAGCTTGAACAAAAAGAACTAAAGAGCTTCCAAATGGGTTCTTTTGTGTCCCCAAGGAACACGAAATATGGGCGTCTTACCTGTGGGAGGCTGAAAGCAATATTTCCCGGCAGGACAGTGTGGTGGGTCTTCACGGTGAAGATATAACGATGGTTTGGGGATGTCCTTATGACCACATGTCTAGAAATAAACCATGGGTGTATTAATAACAAGAATAATCGCTCAACATGATAGCTTTGATGGTGCTTTATTGATGAAAATATGGGCTACTGCATTAGCTACTACTAAGGAGGTGCCTGCAGATGCTTGATCATCTTCTAAAAATCCCTCCACATCAAAGCCCTTACCGCAGAGATTCTAGAAGAGGAACTTTCCTTTTTTTGTATAGGTTTTTAAAGTACTGGAAAGTCTATTCTTGAGGATTCCAACAGTTACTATCAGAAAAATGATCACCTCAGCAAATAAATGTCTCACTTTATGAGTTTGGAGGCTAGCTTAGCATTTGCAGGAAGAAGTGTGGTTTTATCGTAAGTGTTCTCCGGAAGATGAGAACTTGTGATTGCTGCTTATGTGCTAATGAGCAGGGGTTGGCTTCTCCGCATTCAGGAATCCTCCATAATTATCCCAAATTGTTAACAACACTTCTCACAGCTGAGCAGAGTCTTCTGTAAATGTTCTGATCCAACTGACTTCCCTATGAAGCCTGGCTGGTTTGGAAAACCAAATTATGCAAACTCTGTTCTGACCCCCGTCTGCTCAAAATCACAGATGATCATCTTTTTTTAGTATTTGACCCCTGTAACAAAGCCAATGGTCCACCGATACGAGTTATCAGCATTCCATTTTAAAAATAAAAAGTCCAATCAAACTCCTAGCCCTTAAGATGTCAAGACCTCCATAGAGTTGTATTACAAGTCTTCACTGCTAATCCAAAAAAAAAAAAAAATAGTAACCTGGATTTCTCTGCATGTTCCTGTAAAAAATGTATAGAAGTAAAGCTGCTCAAACACATTATCTCAAAGGGGATAAGGGATTTGACTATTGGGACCCCACTGAACAGGGGTACCTTTCTCACGACTACGGGGAGAGACTAGAAACTGCTGAGCATAGTCTTGGCTATATCTGACACTTTCATAGCCCCAAATGGGAGTTCCAGTGATACCAGGGTACTGTGCTTTGCAATTTCCAACAGTCCTATACGATCGAATGGAGCATCAGGGTTCATACTCGACCTGCCGCTCCACTCATGATAAGTGGGGGTCGCAACAATTGGGTCTCCGCTAAACAGATTGTAATAGTAACAGCAGATGGGTGACCTGGCCGATGCACTACATGGTCTATACTCACTGTCCAGACTGGAAATCCTTCTCATTTACCACAGCGCAGTTTGTGAGGGAGAGCTCGTCTGTAGGGCATCGCGCTGCTTGCATAGTCTGTAGAAGAAAAAAAAAATCAACTTAATTACAACCCAACAACAAGATGAACCCAACAATTATGTCTGATCCTCGGGGGGCAGAACAATTACATCTGTCAATACTTGGACCAGTGTTGTTGACTTTGAGAGAAGCTTCACCTTCAAAACCATTTTACTTCATTGTCCTAATACACATAAAGTAGAATGATAACTTGTTTCTCCTATTGTTTTGCGAATATAGCTTTCATGGAGTCTGCGGGATAATTACCATATGTACTCGAGTATAAGCGTAGTTTTTCAGCACAAAAAATGTGCTGAAAAAATCCTAACTCGGCTTATACTCGAGTCAGAGAAAAAAATGTGAACTCACCTTCTATATACTACAGGGGACTGGCAAGCTATATACTACAGGGGACTGGCAAGCTATATACTGGGGAGGCTGTGACCAATGCATTTCCCACCCTCAGCTTATACTCAAGTCAATAGGTTTTCCATTTTTTTGTGTCAAAATTAGGGGTCTCGGCTTATACTCAAGTAATACAGAACCTTTTGCCATGGATTTTCTGTTGGGAATCCCTGTGGAAATACTGCTCCACCATTGAAAGCAACTGGAAGGCATGTGAGCAATGAGACATGGGGCATTTTGGACAAAACCAGCACAGTCTTTCTCTGGCATGTTAGATGATGAATGTATAAAAATGTCGAAATACGGAATATTAAAGTAAATGCATTGGAAAGCCTCATGGCGAATTATGACCATCTGAAAATCTGGGTCAAATACGGTTGTGTGAATGGTTATACAATGGATATCCAGAAGGCAGATGATGAGAGTGATCAATGGAAGCACAGGTACAGGATAATAATAATAATAATTCTTTATTTATATAGCGCACACAGATTACACAGCGCTGCACAAAGCTTGTCAAATCAGTCACTGTCCCCAATGGGGCTCACAATCTAAACAACCTAACAGTATGTTTTGGAGTGTGGGAGGAAACCGGAGTACCCGGAGGAAACCCACACAAACAAAGAGAGAACTTACAAACTCTTTGCAGATGTTGACCTGGGTGGGATTCAAACCCAGGACCCCAGCGCTGCAAGGCAGAAGTGCTACCCACTCAGCCACCGTGCCGCCCTGGATGACCACAGGGGCTGTACAACATGGGTAGAGGCAAGTTGTGCACCTCACTACTGCGTTAAATATAAGATATTTAGGAAACGTCTTTAGAGAGCAGGCCATTACTGCAGCCAAGCAGTGACATGGCAATTCATATCCATAGCCAGTCTGTGTAATGTAGGATATGAAATGAGGGCCCTAGACGCAGGACTTGTCTCAAATTTTTTTAACCCATTCAGCTTCATTTAATCACTGGCTAGGCTACCGCATCCTATACTACTGTAAATTAATGTAATAAGATTGGCCATCTGCCAGTAAATTTCATCTTCAGACTGTGAATCTGCTGAGACAAGCACTTCTATATATTTGTAGTGGTGTCATATATTGTTCCAGTAAGTTACACATAAAAGCATAACCCCCTCAACTATGAGGGTCTCTTCTTAGCAATACTACCAACATGTTACTATGACATTTCAGAAGTTTTAGAAAATTTGTTTTACATAGTAAAGTCCCCACCATGCAGCCATATAAACCCTTTACCAGACTGTGTATTAAAAGAAAGGTCCCATTTAATCTGTGGATAAGGGATTAATAAGCTATCTATAGGTTATCAGATGCTCCATAGGGACAGACACATTGTACATATTCTCCACTATGGGTGAGCAGGGACCCTTTCATATCGGACTTTAATAATTTGGCATATGAAAATACATTGTCTAAACTGAAATCAAAGTGTGTTGGAAAAATACATATTTTCAGAATGTCCGATTAGAACATGTGGACAAGATACAAGAATCCATGAGAACAGGGCATGTATGAAGGACAGGATTAAAGCAGAAATATTAGATCCTTCTATCTGCAGAAGAGTGAACTGCAAATCTCCCCGCTACCTCTCTATGGATGTACATGTATGACAGGTGTGGAGACTTACACCACGATCCCCCTGATGTACAAGCAGGGGTCATCCTCATAAGCAGCAAAACATCACGTACATGGCATTGACACATGAACAATAATGCTCGGCTGTCATCGGTTCTCCGCCACGATCCATCATGGCATTATTTGTCTCTATCTGCACAAACAAGCTTACTGCTCTATAGAATATGTGACAGCTGCAGACATTTGACATTCAGAAGAAACTCAACTACACCAGGGGTGTCAAACTCCTTTTCACTGGTGAACACATCAGTCTTGATGGTATCAAGCAAAATAAACCAGGGATACTTACTCATAGATCCAGGCACTGTTATGGAGGTAATCTTTTTATATTTGCTATCCATGGCCTCTTTCCTTCTAAAACTTATGCTATTGAGCATGAGGGGCTCACCAGAGCCTCTTGGTGCTGCTCTCCCCTCCCTCCTCCTTCTGCCTGTGTAATCTAGCAGCAGCAGGAAGTGAGGAGACCTGCTCATTGTAACAGCCTGTGAAGCTACAGGCACTGATACAACCCCCAGAGCGCTTCAGTTTAATTAGCACGATTTTAAAATTCGATTTTAGAAAAGTAGGAGGCCAGGAATAACAAATATAAGAAAATTACCACAGTCACAGTTCATGGCCCCCTCTCTCTGTAGCTCATTCCCATAAAAAAAGGAAACCAAAAAAAGAAACCAAAACAAATACTTACCTTTCCGCACTCTGAAGCGGAAGCAGTCCCCTAAAGCCGTCAGATACAGTACTGACCAAAAGTTTGGACGCACCTACTCATTCAAAGAATTTGGGATGGATATGGCCCACAGGCCTTGTGTTTGACACCCGTGAACGTAAGATTTTCCTTATGACACCATTCTGTCTGGCCATAAGCCATTTGGTTTCTTTTGTAGTAAGGTATGTTATAATGAATCTATGCCATTTACCTAAACGTTCTGTTTCCATTCAGTCTACTGCTAGTTAGTATTCCATTTGTCTAAAGACTGCTGCTCAGCAGGGAAGTGTTTGCTCCAGCCAGTTGTTTAATAAGCATCTCTTGGCCACTAACAGGGTGATATGTACAATAGGTGCGAGCGGTTCTCTGGTCTCCTCAGCTGCATCCAGCGCTGCTATTGAGTAAAAGAGCAGAGCTAAGGATTGTACCAGTAGAGTGACAGAATAGGCCATTTCTATTTGGTTATGAATTTGTGGCCAGAAAGGCTGTATAGCAGGACAGGCCCATTTGGTGAGGTCCTTCCTTTATTGGATTTGTCCAGGATGACAAGTAATTCATACCATGGAGTTTTAACCCTACCCTTTGTCATTCAGGAAGAAGCAAAAGGTTTTGGAGCTATGTGCGGGTGCGCTATCAACCAAATTTGGAGATGAAGGATAATGAAGTAAATAAATAATAAGTAGATACAGACTGAGAATGAGAAGAATTATGTGTATTTTTATTACAGCAGTAAGAAAGTCCAATGGTAACGCGTTACGGGATAAAATCCCTTCGTCAGACCATAAATGGAGTAGGGGACCGGCAAGGCATAAATGCTGCTGATTCAACCGGAGCCTCTGTGCAGACTGAATTTATAGCGCCGGGGACGCCGGCGCATGCGCAGTCAGGGCAAGAGACTGACGCACAGTGAGGCATATTAGACGGCTAGCAGCGGCAAGGAGCGATCACTGCAGAGTGGAGGAAGATGCGCTTGCGCGCGTCTGAAAAGCGGGAGGAGGGATCGCTCCTTACCACTGCTAGCCATCTAATATGCCTCACTGCGCATGCGTCAGTCTTTTGCAGTGACTGCGCATGCACTGGCGTCCCCGGTGCGATAAATTCAGTCTGCACAGAGGCTCCCGTTGAATCAGCAGCATTTATGCCTTACCGGTCCCCTACTCCATTTATGGTCTGACGAAGGGATTTTATCCCGAAACGCGTTACCATTGGACTTTCTTACTGCTGTAATAAAAATACACATAATTCTTCTCATTCTCAGCCTGTATCTACTTATTATTTATTTACTTCATTATCCTTCATCTCCAAATTTGCACATAGCTCCAAAACCTTTTGCTTCTTCCTCGTATACACAATTACGGTTTCCTTTGGATACCGGTCGTTGGAGCAAGTGGGAGCTGCTGGAGTAACTAATATCGGAGACCTGCAAAAAGGGTGGATATTATCCCCCATTTTGGTTTTCTTATTGAACAAGTGCTCATCAGGTAAGCACCTTTTAATACTTACCTGACACCACTACCCTGACGATATCACGCGAGGTGCCGTCTTCTTTGTTGTCCTTTTGTTTCCCAGAAACATAGAAAACTAATGTCTGAAACTAACTGCTCTTATATCAAGAGAAGAAGAAAGCAGCTCAATAGCAGGCTACAGCTTCCAGGGAAAGTATTGGATGTCCAGCAAGTACCATGCATGGTCCCTAGCAGAAGTCGTATCAACGTCTGAACAAGTGTCAAAGGCCCTTGTACAGGAAATTTTACTTCTTCAAAAATGCCTGAACATCCACTGCCTAGACTGGGGGCCTGTGGAATGGAGTACTTGTAATACAGAAAATTTCATACTCCTCAAAAATGCAAGAGGAGTATTTTTAATCCCCTGGAAACAAAATTTAGTTTGACCTTGGAACTCTAGTAATAATAAGATTAATGCACCAGGCATTTAGTTGCTTTGAAAAGTTTTCCACACAAAATGTAACTGGATCTCTCCATGTTGAAAATCAGATCAGGTGGGGAAGGAGCAACAAGGAACTGAAGGAAGAGGATACGGCAATGGCACAAGTGACAGCAAAAATTTCTGGTGCTTAAGAGTTAATTTAGGGTCATATGCAGTGCTACAGGTCACATCATCTGCCTGCCCACACGTAGTAGAAAATCCCTGAGGCTTTAGATACATTTCTGTAATCGGCTGACCGATTAAGACCATAAGCTCGTCAAACTGGACACCATCTCTCCCTCTTCCTTCCACCCCGCCCAAGACGGTTGTTGTTCTTGACAGATCATAAATCCAATGAAGAACCTGAAAATACATAGCGGACGTCTGTAATTCATCCAGGAAGACATTTATTGATCCTAGGGACAAGAACTGTGTTATTATCTGTAGCCTTGAATAGCTGAATGCTGACTGGTTGCTAAGGATGGGCTCCCTGATGTGTCCATATAAATCAGCATGTCCTATGTGACGGCGCTGACAGTGGGCTGATATCAGAGTGAAGTAAAGAAGCTAGTCAGCGGTCCAACAACACCAGTCACTGATGTAGAAGCTTAGGGGAAATATGAACTTCAACAAAGCTTCGCAGAAATTGGTACTCCAGTATCTGTACAACACCGAGTCTGATCATTATGTGGCTTGTAGCCTTCCTCTCTAAGCACCGCTCACCTCTGCAGTCTGTATCTATAGATAGATGCTGCTTGGAGGAGACTTAGCTGCTGTGACTCACTGCTGCCCCCCCCCCACCCCCTCTACTGGAGTTTCTATAACTCCTCAGTGAGTCTCTGTTGCTCTTGTCAGCATGATGGAAATAAGCATAAATTTCTTAGTGAAAAAGCAGTTTAAGAGGAAAAAGGTTGCACTTAGCTCTAATAATATACATTGCAAAGTTTTGGAAATTATCTCCCATTATTGACTTACTTATGTAAAGTTTGTTGACAAGATAATATATTTACGGTTATTATTGATTAGTGGGACTTTTAATCTTAATTTAATCTGTATTCACACCAGAAGGAGTAGATTCACACTGCCATGGTCTGTAGGTGAATCACGGACTTGGCAATGTCCCATTTCAGACATCGCAGGGGACGTGACTTCTTGCATCATAGTGATAGGTTAGGTGAAATTTTTTATTTTTCATAGTACATATCGCAACCTTCTCAGTACCAACCAAAAAGCAAATGCAAAAAATTCCCAATAAAGGAAATGTGCTACTGTACTGTCCATATTAGACTTGGACACTGGGATGTGACCATAACTCGCATGAATAAGCCCTTATGATATTATGTGAGACTTATGGGAGAGATAGGGTCACATCACATCTCAGTTATTTCATCAGTTTTCTGCTTCAGTCATTGTGAAACAAAACCATAGAGTGGATTTTCCACAGAGACTAAGTAGAGTTGTTTAGATTGTGAGCCCCATGGGGACAGGGACCAACTTGACATGCTTTGTGCAGCACTGCGTAATCTGTGTGCGCTATATAAATAAAGAATTATTATTATTTATTATAGAGTGGTTTTGGCTGTCAATAACTGATGAAAAAGAGTGGAATAACTGAGATGTGAACTGGCCCCTATAGCCTACTAAAAGGGGTCTTTCAACATCGCCGAGAGCCAGAGCAGGGGGCAAATAATAAATCCTCCCACTCAGTCACGTAACAGATATGGATCTGAATAGTAAGCATGGACCACTACAAGTCCCCTCAGAAGCCGTTCACCTTTCTTCAGTAGTTTACTAGAGGTTTTTGGAGGATTGGGAAAACAACAGACAATGAGAGATTACGTCCCTTCACTGGACGGTTAAATCTATTGCTCCCTGTTATCAGCCATTTCAAGCTAGGTCCTGTTCCTGGTCTACAGTGATCTCTTTATGTAAGAAGAGAAAAAAATCCATTTCTTTATTAGCTTACTACAAATGTTACCCAGGCAGAAAGAATATTATTTGCAATTTTTCCCAGAATTCCTCTGAGCAGCGACGTAATCCTGTATTTCCTGGCTGTGAGGAGAACCGCTGACTCTGCAATGATGTGTGAATAGCTTTTTACTGTTGAGAATCTCTGAATGCCAAGAGATGGTGCTCTAAGGCGACTCCTGGCATGGAGAAGGTGTTATGATATTTTATAATTAGGTACGGACATCTCACAGCCACTGTAGACAGCTGGGTGCTGCTATGGCTTTCCCATCCACTATGCCGTTACTATAAACCCATGCAGGTTACCCACCAGCCGCCTCTAACCAGCAACACACGTTCTCCATTACAGTTTGGGATTAGCTCCTCCCCTCTGCACCTGAATTGCATTTAAAAAACGCAATTCAAACACAACACGTGAATGCGGCCTATGCCTGTAATTGGGGTCTGTATCTAGATTTTATCAGCAAGACAGGAGATAAATAATGCAAAATGCTTCTAACCCCAGAATGTTTCTTGTGCTCAAAGAGAAATAATTCAGTGACAAAGCGCAAGCTCCCTCCCTCATAGCTCCCCGCAGCTGCACAGAATCCAGGTCACACAGGGCTTCTCCGTCACATCAGGAGATTTTAATGGGCATCCGAGGAATCAGTGCCTTATGCTAAATCTGGACTCTGCCTTCAGGAATCAGTGCAGATTCACACCCTCCCAGGGAAGGTCTCTGCCCGCATCAGCAGCACAGCGTTCCCCTTCATCTATACACATGATATATCTTGCAATCTTTGTACAAGCAAATAATGGATATTTACCCCCAGTATCCAGACAATGTGTGAGAGGTTTTATTCTTCACGCAATGACAGGGGTGACATGGGGGTACATGTCTGTGGGTACATAGGCCATCGCCCCAATTTCACCAAACAGGACCAAATCCACCAAATCTTCCTGCAGTC
The DNA here is from genome assembly GCF_040894005.1 of Engystomops pustulosus. Taxonomy (NCBI): domain Eukaryota; kingdom Metazoa; phylum Chordata; class Amphibia; order Anura; family Leptodactylidae; genus Engystomops; species Engystomops pustulosus. The sequence continues at coordinate 134,458,784 of NC_092416.1, read as the reverse complement.
CCAGGCAACTTAAGGGATACTGCTCTCAGTGCTATTTTAAAGCAACACTTCACTGACTGTGCAGGGAAATTGAGAAAGTGTTGACTGAACTGCATTGTCTTTGGAGGTCCTCCTGCTGACCCACCATTCTTCCTAGAGATAAGCTACAATGATGGTCTGAACTTATTTGCCCACCTTCTTTCAACTCCATTGGTGGCCTCAGGAGAGCCAATACAATTGAATGATGTAGACGAACTGGTAGCAATAAGTTACTGCTTGAAATGCCATGTTGGCACTTCACGGTAAATAAGTGGATTTTGGTTGTAGTTTGGGCTCTCTGTCTCTGAAGGGTTCACCATCACTGGCCTAGGGTTTTCAAATACATCAGCCTTGTGATTACCTTAAAAGGGCCAAACATAATTTTATAACTACTCCTTAACAGTTAAGCTTAGTAGTTACATTTATACTTTGTTACCATTATAGTCAGACTTTTGAGGGCACCCACAAAGCTGAACATTGTTAAATAGCCTGCGATACAGAAAGGGCACATACATGCTCAACAGTAGCCAAATCACAGTGCCTGCTTTTAGTCGTCCCAACAAGTAGCCAATATTCACACTGCCACTTTTCGGCAATAGTCGAAATGTCCAACAGTAGCCAATAATCACAGTGCCTTCTTTTAGTCGTAGCAACAAGTAGCCAATAGTCACAGTGCCCCTTTTGGACAATAGTCGCAATGTCCTACAGTAGCCAATAATAACAGTGCCTGCACCATTAGTTAGAGTGTCCACAGTAGCTTATTTTTTAGCACCATCTTAAAAGGACAGAACATAGGCAGCATTATAAGGAATGGTCTATAGAAAAGGGGCCATATCTCCTTTTCTATAGCCCCTTCCTTTCAAATCAGCCATCTGCCATCTGCGCCCCTTCACTGTGAAAAATACAATTCTATACTCATCTTTCCCAGTTCCCCCAATGCAGTAGCAGTGCAGGGGCTCAGGCAGTTTGCTTATAAAAGGGGTGATGGAAACCTGGGTCATGTGTGTGACCCCATATGAATTACTTTGTTTGTGCCCTTTCTGTGGAAAGACCTATTATGTTCCATGCAATAAACAGACAGCCCATCTCTGTATGATATAATGCTTATTATCTCCTGTGGTGGAGCTACATGAAGACTGAGCACCTTCTCCTCGGTATCCCAGCAGTTTAGTGGGGTCATGTGCTTCAGACTTGTTGTCTAGCTGAAAACGTATGATCAAGACTCTGCCCATCCGCCGCAACACATACATACCGAGGCCTCAGCGGATAGACCATCGGGCAATTTCAGGCTCAGCCTGGTATGGATTTGCGGAAAAAGTCTGAAAACTTCAAAGCTCAAAGTCTGTAGGTTATGGCTAGTGCGCAGGCGTGTGGCCCACTCTGCTGCCGGCCACGCCACATCCATGCCAATTGCAATCATTTCAGCACCACAAGGCCAGTTTATGGCGTAGAAGCACTGATAAATCTTGTGAATTGAGGTGAATAGGGTTAGAATTTTCTAAATTGTTATCCTATAATTAGGCCGACTTGATACACAAGTATTCAGTCCAAACAATACAGATGACAGGTCTGCCATATCTCCATACTGCACTTTGCCCTGGGACCAAGACTACTATAATGCTAGGAGTGATTACTGTCCAGGGCCGTGATTCCCAACACCATATACAACTATGAAGCCAAGAATCCGGGAGCTGAGGAGTAGTGATGGGAATTCCAGCTCTTCTTAGTGAGCTGGCTCATTAGGCTCTGCTCACTAAGAAGAGCCAACTCTTCTGGCTCCTAAATGGCTCCCTATTAAATATATCTAATAGGGAGCCACAGGCCAGTCAGTCACACCACACCACTTTTAACCCAATTTTACAGCGGGGTTTAGTGAGCCAGCCCACGTCGTTCACTCGATTGAGCCGGCTTGTTCGCGAACGACCAATCACACATAAAAAACCTTTAGATAGCCTTTGCATAATTTTTTTTGTTAAGAACAGAGGAATAAAAAGCTAAAATAAGAGGAGATCCAGACAGAGGGGGCACACGCCAGTATATCAGTGTGCTTGGTTTACAATCCTTCATCCTGGTGGTCCATTGAGGATTCTAAATAAAGATTGTATCTCCCCAATTCCATTGCCACACCCTCTGTCCCCAGCGTGATATATGTCTTGAGGTGCTCTAGGGCAGCGATTGGGTCAGAAGATAAAGTTATATTTGTTATTTTATTACAATTGCTAGTGATGGGGAATTTTGGAATTCCTCTGCAAAACCCATTTTAACCCCAGAAATGTCAAAGTTACTGCTTGATGTCAGTAAAAGCAAGACAGATGCTGAAGTGCATCTCATGCACTAATATGTAATGCTGGAAGGAGCTACCCTGACTAGACCAGTGCTTGCACGCGTTCCTGAGCACCATATGTTTGCTAACATTAATAACCATTTACCGGTGAACTGATCAATTCTGTCCACGATCTACTGCTGGAAATTCAATCTCTGTGCAAGGGCAAATGTATGGCAGCACAATAAAAACCTAACCTCAAGGATTGCTGACACATCGCAACAAAGCCATGAGGGCTGTATTCTTAACATGCAAAATCTTTCCACAACATACAGCAGAGATCTTGACATAAGGAACGCAGTGGTAATACAACTCCTGCTGTGCCCTAACCACGCCAATAAGATGCCAGCATGTGACAAGGCACCCATAGTAATGTTATTTCATGTGATCATGACAGCCAATGATATCAGATCCAAAATATCACAACCACAAGGTCATTTGACATCCCTAGACCCAGCAGAAGCAGATAGCCATGATATATGTTTATTATCAATCATCTCTAACCCCCATAACACATAATATTAATAAAATAATACAATTATTAACAATAATTCTCTATGTTACCCATAGCCAGAGAGTCATTTATGTGCACCCAACACCTGTATTGCCATTCATACAACCTGGCACAACAGCAGTAATTCTACAGTAACAAACACCGTAGTATACTCGTCTATGGCACAGCAGTGCCTGCCCCTGGCCCTGTGTTTCCATCCCTGAGCAAGTGGAAGGAAAAATAAAGGATTGGATTGAGCCGCCTACAGTTCCCCAGGGAAAGCAGCGACACACGGCAACAAATTATAGAATGATAATGGAATGTAAATCATGGCAGCAGCAGGCATCGTCTGTGCCCTGATGAGCTGCCCTGCAAATCAGACAGGCACTGCAGAATGTGGGCACGGCAGATCCCAGAGCAGCCTGCACCACTGCAGGTGGAGGTACAGTATCACAGTATACAGACGCATCACCGCTATACATAGCGCCTGCCCCTCCTCCCAGCCCCTGATGTATACAAACTCACATAAAGGGACAGGAGGGAAACCTACCGAACAGCAACACCGACAATTATACCCTACCCCCCCCCAACAATTATATGATACACAATCAATGAATACAGCATTCAAGAGAGAGACCACTCATTACACTACACTATACTATACTATGCATCACATGTGCCACTGTATAGATGACATATTCACCACATATGAGAGTGATCCAAGTGTTATGTATAACAAACCTGCAGTATATTATGTATAACTATATAAGACATTATATACTGTATATAACATTGGATCATATACTATAAATATGTATTGTACATTTATGGAATTATTATGTACATCCTGTATAATGCATATCCCTCTCATATGAGCAACAACTGCTGTGTTCTGTGTGTGTACATTCCGTGTACCATGAAAGAAATACAGTAGGTCTACATTTACTGTATACAGTATCTCATATACGGTAGTCATGTAAAGTGTGTTCAGAGTTAAAAATAAATATATAAAATTATCTGTACTTTCTATATACTATGTGTACATACAATAAATCAATGTTTATGTAGCATTTATATACATAGAAGTAAAAAGTTTGAAGTACTTATTAGCATGTTCACAGCCTATGGCAGTGGTGGCGAACCTATGGCACGGGTGCCAGAGGTGGTACTCAGAGCCCTTTCTGTGGGCACCCAGGCCTTCACCCCAACACAGAGTTTGCCAGCTAGGACTCAAGGCTTTCTCCTGTGATCCAATACAGCCCAGGACGTGCCATGCTCAGCGCTATTGGGCTGCCAGGACTACAGGAGAAGCAAGAGGGTGTGGATAGAGATGGATTGTCATTGGAGCTCCTGCGCTGGGTCCCCCGATTCTTCCTCTTCAGGGGACCCTTGAGGGAAGCTACAATCCAAATTTATCCATCATCTTTCTATTGTATTGGTGAACTCAGGATGCCAATACGATTAAAACCTGTGATACAGCAGGGATAAATAAGTTATTAATATATGTATATCCTGTAATGTGAAGACATTAAATCTCATGTATGGATATAGAGATATATAGTATGTGTGCATGTTGTATATTATGAATCTATAATTAGGATGTGTGTGTATATATAGTTTATTATGCCTGCGGTGGCTGAGTGAGTAGCACTTCTGCCTTGCAGCGCTGGGGTCCTGGATTCGAATCCCACTCAGGTCAACATCTGCAAAGAGTTTGTATGTTCTCTCCGTGTTTGCGTGGGTTTCCTCCGGGTACTCCGGTTTCCTCCCACACTCCAAAACATACTGTTAGGCTGTTTAGATTGTGAGCCCCATGGGGACAGGGATCAATTTGACATGCTTTGTGCAGCGCTGCGTAATCTGTGTGTGTTACATAAATAAAGAATTATTATTATTATAATATAAACCAAATATGTCATAAAATGTTTGTCATACATGGGTGCATCATAAACCCCGCCCTGTTGCCACGCTGCATATATCAGGAGGTTCCGGCTGCGCTGTCGTACAAATGTGAATGGCCGCAGGCTACAGCTAGTGCATGGGCACAGGACGGTGCGATTATTTTATGGCTTGTACTCCAGAGAACCAGCCCTGATAAATCTCCCCCTATATGTATATATTGTATGTGTAGATATTTTATAATATGTACAGAGAGCATGCATTGGGGAAAGTCTGTTTATGCATATACAACTAAATATCATACAGTATACAGATGATTGAAATATTTGATAGATATTATGTATGTGTGTATTCTATGCATACAAGACGTATTGCATAATATATTCTGTATATCCTCTAGAAATGGTATATGCTATGTGTGCTCAACCTGTAGCATGCATGTGTATACACAGCATGTTCTGTATGGCTATCTTATGGCATAGTATGTATCCTATGTATGTGTGCCCCTGAAGATGAGTATTTTGCATACTATGTTTGTATGCTATGCATGGAGCTATAGGTATATATTGCACGTTGTGTATGTATGGAGCTATAGGTATATATTGCACGTTGTGTATGTATGGAGCTATAGGTATATATTGCACGTTGTGTATGTATGGAGCTATAGGTATATATTGCACGTTGTGTATGTATGGAGCTATAGGTATATATTGCACGCTGTGTATGTATGGAGCTATAGGTATATATTGCACGCTGTGTATGTATGGAGCTATAGGTATATATTGCACGCTGTGTATGTATGGAGCTATAGGTATATATTGCACGCTGTGTATGTATGGAGCTATAGGTATATATTGCACGCTGTGTATGTATGGAGCTATAGGTATATATTGCACGCTGTGTATGTATGGAGCTATAGGTATATATTGCACGCTGTGTATGTATGGAGCTATAGGTATATATTGCACGCTATGTATGGAGCTATAGGTATATATTGCACGCTATATATGGAGCTATAGGTATATATTGCACGCTATGTATGGAGCTATAGGTATATATTGCACGCTATGTATGGAGCTATAGGTATATATTGCACGCTATGTATGGAGCTATAGGTATATATTGCACGCTATGTATGGAGCTATAGGTATATATTGCACGCTATGTATGGAGCTATAGGTATATATTGCACGCTATGTATGGAGCTATAGGTATATATTGCACGCTATGTATGGAGCTATAGGTATATATTGCACGCTATATATGGAGCTATAGGTATATATTGCACGCTATATATGGAGCTATAGGTATATATTGCACGCTATATATGGAGCTATAGGTATATATTGCACGCTATGTATGGAGCTATAGGTATATATTGCACGCTATGTATGGAGCTATAGGTATATATTGCACGCTATGTATGGAGCTATAGGTATATATTGCACGCTATGTATGGAGCTATAGGTATATATTGCACGCTATGTATGGAGCTATAGGTATATATTGCACGCTATATATGGAGATATAGGTATATATTGCACGCTATATATGGAGATATAAGTATATATTGCACGTTATATATGGAGATATAGGTATATATTGCACGTTATATATGGAGATATAGGTGTATATATAGCACGTTATGTATGGAGATATAGGTGTATATATAGCACGTTATGTATGGAGATATAGGTATATATATGGCATGTTATGTATGGATATGATATTTACACGCACATATCCTGTACACTATGGCTGAGTACATTATACATCATGGATGTCCCTGCCATCACATCAGTGCGGCCGGCGGCACGGGACCTGTCAGAGCCTGCGGTGTCCATTCACTGACACGGATACTAGGACACAGGTACCGGGACAGAGAACACGTAATCGCCCTCTACATCCCGAGAATAGTGGGAAGCCCCATGACAAGCGGCGATGGCTGTCACTTACCCGTCCCGCCATCGCAGCTGCTGCCGTCACTGTCCCCTCACACCGAGAACTACCGGCTACACAGGCAGCTGCACCAGCTCAGCACTAGAGCGCAGAGCCTCACCGGAGGAGGGGCCCAGCAGGTCACATGACCGCTGCCAAGCACGTAAGACGTAAAGGCACAATCCCGGAAGCAGCTACAGCTTCTTAATGGCGACATAAACGAGGAAGCCATAGTTATGGTTATCTTCATGGTTGACAAGTGTTACACATATACGCTATCTTCATGGTGGGATTTGTGCTTACACGTGTGGAGGTTTATGAGGCTGGTAATATGTGAGCATTTATGAGGCCAGTAATTGTGACTATGCCCTTGTACCTGACTCCAAGAGCTCCGCCTCCACGTCAGAAGGCACCATAACTATGAATGGGAAGGGCTTGCCACAGAATATTGTCTCATATGGCCCAGAGAAAGTGTTTGCGCTGGGACAACCCATCCTACACTTGTGGCCGGCACACTATGGGGCTTGTGGGAAAGTGCTGCCATTATGTGAAACCTTTCAACCCCCTCCCTCATTTCTCTACTGTTATGTTCTCATGTCTCCCAACTTTTGGACTAGAGAAAGAGTGACAAAAAGACCCTACCTTTATTAAAACCACCTTTATTGCCCCAACTTCACACATATTTTAATATAAGAGTGATATAATTTCAGATCCTTTAGCCTCTTAATTATAGCAGACCCCATGCAATTATCTGACCACATTGAGTCATAGCAGCTTCCACGGACTTCTACTCCTCTCCATCCTCCATGGAGGCTGCTGTGATTCCATGTAACCACATACATGGTGTACAGTTTGCTATTATTAGAAAGCTAAAGGAACTGCAATGATGTCACAGGTCACATGTTATGAATGTAACACAAGACACCATGAAAAAAAATTGACACAATGGGGGTCATTTACTAAGGGGCCGAATCGCCAGGTTTCCGGAATATTACCGATTTGCACCGTTTTTCCCTGAATTGCCCCGGGATTTTGGCGCACCGGATCGGATTGTGTCGCATCGGCGCCAGCTTGCACTCGACGGAAATCAGGGGCGTGGCCGTTGGAAAACCCGACGGATTCGGAAAAAACGCATTATTTAAAAACAGAATTTGTGTCGCTTGAAACACACTTACATGCACCGAAGAGAAGAAGGTGAACTCCGGCGGACCTCGGCGCAACAGCGACGCCTGGTGGACATCGGGCGCACCGAGAACGCGCTGCTGGATTGCGACTGGACCGGGTAAGTAAATGTGCCGCAATATTTCCCACATTGCCCTACTGGCAGCTAATTTTAGGTGATATGGGGAGGATTTGCAACTCTTTATCAGCAGGCATTGTTTGTCAGGGTAGTCAAAATCTGGTGACAGATCTTCTTAAAGCTTGATAGCATGGTAATCAGGACCCTGGCTTCCTCCTGTCACCTGTCCTCCTGACATGGATGAGGGGTCAGGGTCATCCAAGGGGAGGATATACTGGTTGGCCCCACTCCTCCTCCCCTTTTCATCATCTAAGAGCCCTGAGGAGAGGAGGAAGCTGGACGGCTGGGGAATGATGCGGAAAGTAAGTAAAGTTTTTTGTTTAAATGTAGAGAAGGTAGCAGGAGCTGGAGGCAGGACAACCCGGGGAGCGAGGAGCAGCCCAGGACATTGTCCGAACGTCCTGGGGTGGTGGGAGAGCACCCAAAAACTAAGACTGTCTTGCGCGGATCCGGGATGGTTGGGAGCAATGGGTTCTGTACAGGCAGAAATAACCCAGTGTTTGAAGAAAAGTATATCTGCAGAAAATAAATTTCACTGTTATCCCTTCTTATCAACATTATTTGCAGCTATGAGAACTTTTGGGATGCGGCAATACCTAACATATTTATGAGTTTTACTGTTTATTTACTTTTATACCAGTTCTAGGGAAAGGGGTTTAATTTGAACTTTATTTATATTTTTGTTACTTTTTTATTTTTACTATTTTTTAGACCTCCTAGGTTATTTTCACCAGTGGCAGTGTATGAGGATTTGGAAAATAATAAAATTGGGTCTGCACAGCTTGGTAACCCTAGAATAGCCAATACATAGATCACCATCAAATTACAATAAGAGATGTGGGTATAGACAAAAAGTGACAGATTTTATTTAATTCAGACACAATATACCGCATATAAACAAGTTACAATTAAAACCAATTAAAAAAGTGCATGAAGTCACAGGGTGTGTATAAAATTACCAACATGCACAAAAATATTTGGCAATCACCCCCTTCAAGTACATGGGTTAAAGGAAAACTGCCAGTAAGTTAAACAAAAAACAAACTAAATATACTCAGCTAAGGCCATCTTCACCTGTGTTGCTGTGTTGTTCTTTAAAGAACACCTCTCATCTCTGTAACTATTTCCACTATCTGTTAAAGCGGCTCACAAGGATCCATCCCAGCCTCTATCTAGTTCAGTGATGGGCAACCTTTTGAGCTTGGCGTGTCAAAATTCGGCAAAAAACCGAGCATAACTCGGGTGGTGTGTCACCTTGACATATTTTTGTGATATTTATAGTTGTATACTATTTAACTTCTAGGGTACTTTAACCGTGGATTGTCTGATTGATCCTACCATGTACTGCCATACAATCAGACAGGTGTGAAATTGCTTAGTAACCTGCAAACTTTCAGTCATGAAAGTTCACAGGTTATAGCGAGGGTGTAGGCACCGCTGTCCGCATTTCCTTAATGCCCTCTTGGCATGGAGAAGGTGTGCGGAGCAAAATAATCGCAATGTCTGGTGATTTGCAAGGTATTGCGATTATTTCAGGGCTTGTACGTCACAAAACTGACACACAAGCCCTGATGACTGTCTTCTATCATACAGTGCACTGACCTTACTCACTGTATGATGGGAGTTGTTGTCCTCCCTCATCCCTGCTCTGGAGCTGGTCAGTGTAGAGGTGGCAGCTGCTGGGACATCACACAAGGCAGCAGCAATGTGGCCTCTGACTGTGTTGCCATCTTACCCCCACCACAACTATCAAGAGCTGCAGAGGAGCCTCCTGGGTGTATGGCCGGGTCACCTCTCCTGCTGTGCCCTGTGCTGATACCTGTGCTGACTGGAGACACTAGGCACAGCTCACACATGGGGAGTGGCCGGCCCGGGGGAGGAGGAGGAGGGGGGAGTGCTGGAAGCTCAGTGCAATCTCTCAGCCACCTGATCATGTAGGATCATGTAGGATGAAACTTAACTCTCAGTCAGCCGCGTGTCAGTGAAAATGGCTACGTGTGTCAGCACTGACACCCGTGTCATAGGTTAGCCATCACTGATCTAGTTGGTTCATACATGAATCATTCTAAAATAATCTTTTTTTTTATTATATAAATTACGCAGGGCACGGTCCAGCCAAGCTGCAAACACAAATCTTCCTTTATTGTAGTAAAATCTTGAATACAAAACAACAGTGACGTTGACCCCAAACTGACGTGTTTGAGACAGTGTACCCGTCCACCAGGAAGTACATAGAGAAGCCAGCACCAGGAGTGTCACATCATTATACAGGCTGTCAGTCATGTGTATACGAGTATCACATACACACACAGGCTGCAGGGGTGTGGCAGCCAGAACCAGGAAGCACATAGAGTAGCCGGCACCAGGAGTGTCACATCATTAAGCTGTCAATCATGTGTATATGAGTATCTCATACACACACAGGCTGCAGGGGCATGGCAGCCAGAACCAGGAAGCACATAGAGTAGCCGGCACCAGCTGTCAAGCACTGGGGGTGTGGATGTTCCTCCCACTCAAGAATAAACTGGACAGCTGTATATGATAATGGCTCAATGGACCCATCTCAGGTCATTTCCATACAGCTTTAGGACCTGATTTTTTTAGTTAACTGGCATGTAGAGGGGCAATTTCTAATGTCATTTTATAAAAAAATATATATTTAGTTTTGGGTGGTTAATTTGCCTGCTTGGTTTTCTTTAATCTTGACATGCCGGGATAGCCTTAAAAAAAATCCTTATAATTAGCCAGCTGGAGCATGCCACCTGCGTGACATCACCCCCTCTCCCAGAATGGGAATACAAACAAAATTATCAATTTTTATTTGGGTTTTTTTAGCACTTTTTTTCCACTCTCCATAACCTAAAACTAATATTTTATCTTTATTTTTGGAATCACTATGATTATGGTGATACCTCATTTATATCGTTTTTCTTATCTTTGCTCAATTTTACTGAGCAAAACCTATTTTGGAGAAAATCGCATTGTTTTTACTATTGACAACTTTTCAGGGCCATAACTTCTGTATTTTTCTGTTGTCAGATCTGGTTGAGGGCTTATTTTTAGCGAAAAGAGTTGTTCTTTTCAGTCGTTTCATATTAAAGCGCAAAACTTTTTTTGATCGCATTTTAGAACATTTTTCATTGTGATGGTATTTAATGAAAAATTGTATAATACGCAAAGATTTCCATGTTTTGTTTTTTTCTACGTCATTGACCGACTGGGTTCAATATTGATTTAGATTTACTGTACAGATTAATACGGACGCAGTGATATCAAATGTATGCTTTTTTTGTGTTTTTGTGTTTTATATACTGTACATTTATTTGCATTTTATATGTAACTGGGCAGATTATGGGACTTTTATTTAATTATTATTATAAAAAGATTTCTTATGTATTTTTTTATTTTTCCACACTTGGGCTTGAATAAGCGTTCATCTGATCGTTTGTTCAAGCCCTTACACTGCAAAACACTTGTATTGCAGTGTACATTGTAAGTAACTAAGCATGCTGCACATGCACATGGACGTCCATGGGGGACAAACTTACACGCCACGGTGGTTGATCGCAGCGTGTATGGGGTTAAACACCCGGAATCAGAGTTTTTACGATCCAGGGTGTTAATGCCAGGTCTGAGCTGTGATGTCACCGGCACTTACAACACCCGATGTCCCGCAATCTTCTGCAGATGCGCCGCTGTAAAAAGGATCATATACATACAACATCAATACACGTGAGTCAAGTGAAGAAAATAAGTCCCCCATGAAAAAAAGCTGCTATACGTATCGAAGGCAAACCCACTTGGCCCACATAAATGACACACAATACACAAACCGAGGGGAGAGAACCTGTGCATGAAGCAAGTGGCACGCCACACGTTTCGTCACCTACAGACTGTTGTCTGTCACAAGTTTCATCCAGTGTGAATCCTTTGAACCCCCCATTTCTCTGTTACGTTCTGCAGAACAGGAAACTGAGGTTACAATTTGCACAAGCTCATCGAAATTGGACAGTAGAAGATTGGAAAAACGTTGCCTGGTCTGATGTGTCTCGATTTCTGCTGCGACATTCGGATGGTAGGGTCAGAATTTGGCGTCAACAACATGAAAGCATGGATCCATCCTGCCTTGTATCAACGGTTCAGGCTGGTGGTGGCGGTATCATGGTGTGGGGAATATTTTCTTGGCACTCTTTGGGCCCCTTGGTACCAATTGAGCATCGTTGCAACGCCACAGCCTACCTGAGTATTGTTGCTGACCATGTCCATCCTTTTATGACCACAATGTACCCAACATCTGATGGCTACTTTCTGCAGGATAATGCGCCATGTCATAAAGCTGGAATCATCTCAGACTGGTTTCTTGAACATGACAATGAGGTCACTGTACTCAAATGGCCTCCACAGTCACCAGATCTCAATCCAATAGAGCATCTTTGGGATGTGGTGGAACGGGAGATTCGCATCATGGATGTGCAGCCGACAAATCTGCGGCAACTGTGTGATGCCATCATGTCAATATGGACCAAAATCTCTGAGGAGCTTCCAGCACCTTGTTGAAACTATGCCACGAAGAATTGAGGCAGTTTTGAAGGCAAAAGGGGGTCCAACCCGTTGCTAGCATGGTGTACCTAATAAAGTGGCCGGTGAGTGTATACTCCATAATACTCCCCATATACTGCCATACAGTAGTTAAAAAATAAATAAATAAAAAAACAATAAAAATTCAAGCCACCCATCTTTCCCTAAAACTGATATAAATATAAATAAACAGTAATAATCATAAAATCATAACCATTTTAAATATAGCCACATCCCAAAATGTCAGATCTATCAAAATATAATAACGGTTATTACCGGCATTAAACCCCATAATGGAATATAGTGCTCAAAGTCGAAAATGCTACTTTTTCACCATTTTTTAAATTTAATAAAAATGGATCAATAGGCTGTACAGACCTCAAAATGGTAGCATTGAAGACGTAATCTCATATTGCTACCACACACAGCTCCGTACACCGAAGTATGAAACAGTTATTAGCGCCAGAAGATGGCAAAATGATAAACTTTTTTCGTACAGGTTTTAATTTTTGTAAATTTATTCAAATGTTATAAAACCTATATAAATTTGGTATCCCCGTGATTGTACTGACCCTAAGAATAAAGTAGACATGTAATTTGAGGTGCACAGTTAAAGCCGTAAAATCCAAGCACACAAGAAAATGGCGCAAATGCATTTTCTCACCAATTTAACAGCATTTGGAATAATAATAATGTCACTATGAATTGCAATTTGTTGCATAGAAAACAAGCACTCACACAGCTTTTTACACGGAAACATTTTTTAAAGTTATAGATTTTTGAAGGTGGGGAGTGAAAAATGAAAACGCAAAAACTAAAAAGGGTCTGGTTATTAAGGGGTTAAAAGTGTATTCTGGAAATTCAAATTATGATTTAGCCATAGGATAGTGGTACAACCATACTTCTAATTAAATAGAGCAAGTGTTTGTACAAGTATTTCTGCTTCATTCGTTCTCTATGGGACTGCCATTCACACGTCGCGTTTTGAAATGCAATACAAGAGCAAGAGAGAGGAGAATTGCCTCATTACATTGCCATTAACATTTGCATTTACAAAATGTTAATGCAATAAGTTAGTAGTGTGTTAACAAAATGTAAACATTAATATGGTACATGTGCGCAGCACCTGCCAGTGTAGTGCCGTCCTGCGTGTCCCCGGCCAGCTCCACAGAGGGCACTGCCAGCCCATGTAGTATATAGCCAGCAAGACCCCTATGGTATATAGCCTGCCAGCCCCCTGTAGTGTATAGCCTGCCAGCCCCTGTAGTATATATAGCCTGCCAGCCCCCTGTATTATATAGCCTGCCAGTCCCCTGTATAATAAAGCCAGCAAGACCCCTGTGGTATATAGCCTGCCAGCCCCCTGTAACATATGGCTTGCCAGCCCCCTGCAGCATATAACCTGCCAGCCACTGTAGTATATAGCCTGCCAGCCCTCTGTAGTAAATAGCCTTCCAGCCCAAAGGAAAATAGCACCCAAATGTCTGCCACTTTATCTTTGCCATTTTGCATCAAATAAAAAAATTAATTAAAAGTGATCAAAAGGACGTACAGTCCTCAAAATGGTATCAATTAAAACATCAGCTCATCTTGCAAAAAATGACTTCTCACACAACTCCTGCACTAAGGTATGAAAAAGTTATTATCATCAGAAGATGGCAAAATGAATTTTTTTTTGTACACAAGTTTTCATTTTGTAAAATGTATTAAAACACAAAAAAGCCTATACATTTGGTATCCCCATGATCATACCAACCCAAAATGTCATTTGGGGCGTATAGTGACAGCTGGAAAAACCAAACCCACAAGAGAATGGCATTAATGCGTTATTTCACTGCATTTAGAGAATAAAAAAGATATATATTTTTGAATGTCGGGAAACAAAAAAGGCTGTGTCCTTAATGGGTTGAGGTTGATAATATACTATTAGGAGGTTAGGGAAAGGGGAGGGACAATGGGCATGGTTTAGGGGAAAAGGGAGGGACCTTTTGTCCCTCTTTCTCTAACCCAAAAGTAGGGAGGTATGATTAGAGGCCTTATGATCTGTGTACACCTGTGGTCACTCTTTGGCTCTCACAACACACAGGCTCTTTATGAAACATCACACTACATAAATCTGTCCACTATATCTGGAGTCAAAATATATATATATATCCCTCCCAGGGAGGGGGTGGCTGGGTGATCCAAGAGAGGGACGGGCGGGCCAGGAGAGATGTGGGCGGGACACAGAGGGATGGGCCGGCAGCACGATCCGGCAGTCACTTGGCAGTGCATCCCCGGACCACTTACCACAGGCCGCGGCAAAGCACTGCATGGACCGTGCATCCCCGGGCCCCTGAACCTCACGAGCCCTGTAGCAGCCATAGCGCCACTGTGCCCGGGGGATCAGCAGGTATCTGGCCGACCTGGAGACCACCACGGCCTGGACAATACTGCCGGGAGCCAGGAGATGTACAAGCATGACAGGCACTACAGCAGAATGCGGGCTCATTCTCTCTCCCTGCGGCCAATATGGTGGCCGCCTCGGAGTCCTCAGGCAATGAGGCGCACAGCAGTCAGCAGCCCAGTAAGCTGAAATGTGGCCGGTGACAGTGGACATGCTTGTGGCCCCCAGAGATGCCCTGACGGAGAGCCCAGCTGTCCTCGGTTGCCTGCAAGGACTGGAGCTGGAATCAGGACACGTAAAGACCTACATGCCTCTTCACTGGTACTGGCCCCTCACTCTCCAGCTCCAGATTAGAGAATATCCAAACATGGGGGTACAGCCTGGCTCAGGCTGCCTTGGGTCCCCTGGATGGAGGATCCCCTCAAAGCTCCCCAAAACTTGACCCACACAGGAGTCTGGCCTAAGACCTTGGGGCGGAGGTCCCATGATCAAGGGCAGAGGATAATGTGGCCTGAACATGGGGAAGAATGGCCGGATACACCCTCGGTCCTCTTTTCGGCTCCATCTCCCATGACCCCTTGTGCCCCCCAGCCCCAGGGAATGGTGTTCACACTGGAAGACAAGCGTCCTATTCAGTCTTCTCCCCCATATCAGATATGATATGGAGAGCTCTGTGGCCAGATTGGAGCAACCCTATGCTATTGAACTGAATGGTGTGCGAAAGGGGGTCCGGCAGCTGGGGGCCCAGGTGACTCCGGTGGCTCAGCAGGTTGTTAACAAATGTCTGGATGCTACTCTTTCTACCCATACTTACCAATTGCAATATCTGACAGACACGATGGACGATGCAGAGAACAGGGGACGCCATCCAGAGATGGTGGAAACCTTGCAACTCCAGGAAACTTTACGTCAAATCTTTAATTTCAAACTGGAGGTCTCGGCGGATTTCCCCCTAGAATTGGAAAGGGCCCATCACTCCCAACAGGCTCGGCCCTCACTACAGGAAAAACCTAGGACGTTATCTGAGCCATTATGTTAAAAGCTCAACTGGCGGGAAACATCATGCATGGAGGGGCTCAACTACAACTCCTCTTTGACCTGTCCCGGCTGACTCTGCTTAAGAGTCCTCAAACCTCTACTGAATAAGTTACAACAGCAGAATATTGCCTTTATGTGGGATCGTGGGGATATTTCACGTTCCCAGATAGCTTCAGCGTGCAGCTACGAGGAGCTGCGCGCACTTGTCAGCGAAACCGGAGTTCTGCGCATGTGCAGAAGCTAAGGCTTTGGAGCCCAGATTGCGCAGTGCTTGCAGCTCCTCGTAGAAGGATCAAAGAGGCTACAGGGGCGTGGAGTAGCCGCGCCGTGTAGCCTCAGCTCCGGCTACTCCCCGCCCCAGTAGCCTCTTTAGAAAATTTGGATATTCCCCGATTAAAGATTACAAAAGATACAGGGGACTAAAGGATTAGCCCTAAAAAGGGTTAACCTTACATACGTTAGATGCACCTACCACCGGATCTACCTTAATAGGTGGATCCATAGTGGTAGGTTTCCTTTAAACTGTAGTCTCCATCTTCCCTTCCCTCTCCCCTCTTCCTGTTCTTCTTTATAGCTGGATACTTTCAGAGTCTCCTTTTTGTGTAATATACAGTTGTGGTGGGGTGGGTAACGGGATAGTCCACAGATAGTTTACTACCCACCAGGGATTCCTTGGTCACCAGGTCTGCTCACTATATTGTTATTGTTGTTTCCCCCATATATTAATTGTGTTCTTGGTCTTCCCTCTCCTTAATGGTTTCTTGTTTCCCCTCTGCTATTATCAACCCCGTTCATAAGTAGGTAGGCTTAACAACAGCTAATCATCAGCTAATCATACTGTAGTTTAACTGTGGTGTTGTTGTCCTTCCTATTCTATAGGCTATAGAATTCTGTAGTCTATAGTCCGGTCAATGTACTCTTTCCTCCTGTGCCCTTGATGTAATACCTCTTGTGTGCCCTGTGGCCAGTGGGTCTTGATTACTAATATGGATACTTTCAAGATAGGGTCGCTTAACGTGAGGGGAATGAACGTCCCACAGAAACAATCTTAAATTCTATATGACATGCACAAGCAGAGGGTTAATGTTTTTTTTTTTTTTTGCAGGAGTCACACTTCAGGTCCACAAGCATGCCTAAGCATACACGACCGCTATAACCCACATTGGTTTCACAGCGCTAATCTGAAGGCAAAAATTGAAGGGGGTATCCATTGCCTTTCATAAATTGCTGCCGCACGAGGTGTTGGCCGCATAAGAAGATAATGAAGGCCAGTATGTTTTTGGGTTAAAAACCGGGTCAAGTATTCACTCTAGCCACCTGGTACTTGCCTAATTGTAACCCCATCCCGTGCTGTAGAGCAATGTTGGGATTGCTTTCGGGGTTCTCGGAAGGTCACTTGATAATAGGAGGCGACTTTAACTTCACTATGGACCCTTCTTTAGACAACTCAGCAGGGCGTAGTAGCATCCCTCATAACCACATCTGCGCTCTTAAAAAGGACCTACAGGCCTTACAATTGCTTGACAAGTCCTTCATCAGCGAAATTGTGATTATTCTTATTTTTTTCCAGCATATGGCTCATATAGCTGGATTGACTTTTTTCTGCTAATTCATAGTGCATTCACTATGCTATGGCGAAACATAATCCATTTTGACCATGCCCCCTTATATCTGACCCTTATACTGTCGCAAGGATCTGGTAGGCCATGGACAGGGCGCCTGAAAAACAACCTTCTTAGGGACCCTCTATGTGCCACAGAATATTACTTCCTATCTACAGTCTTTGGGGACTGATAATCCATCCTGTTTACCAGGCCAGTGGGAACTGCTCAAGGGCGATCTGCAGGGAATCAGACATGGCCCTCGGCTAAAAGGGAAAAGTCAGCTTGGATAAATGCTCTAACATCACAGATTCAGATACTAAAGCTGCGTCACAAATTCTGTTTATCTTCAACAGATCTGGCTGACCTGAGATCGCTACTCAACCAGAAATCTTCAACATAGGGCACGCTTTCAGAGTTACCTAGATGATCATGATGATAAATGCGGACGTCCTTTGTCTCCTCTTCTTCACCCACGGAGTCAGGGTTCCTACATACCTAAAATTAAAGTACTTGGGGGGGGGGGGGGAGTAGATGTGTATCGTCCTGAAGAGATGTGTGAGAGCTTCACTTCCTTCTATTCCTTACTATATGCGATAGCCTACCCCTTTTACAGCCCGAATAGATTCTTATATAGAAGATACTTGCTTGCCGACCTTGAGGAGGTAGGTGGTTGCTGCTCCTCACCTGCCAGCAGTAATCCACACTGGTCAAGTCGGGTTTGTTCAAGGCCGGATGGTCCGTGATAATTTGAATAAGACGATCCTCCTCATGTCACAGGCCTATGCATGTGTATTGACGCAAAGAAGGCACTTGACCGGGTTCACTGGGGCTTCATGAACAAATTGGACGTGGCTTGAAATTTTTTGGTAAAATACTGACGTTGTACTCCAGCCCCACCACCAGGGTTAGGGTCAACTATCACTTGTCTACCCGTTTCCTTATTAAAAATGGCACACAACAAGGTTTCCAGCTTTCTCAGTTACTGTTTGTAATGGAGCACCACCATTCAGAAGAATCTTAAGATCCATGATATGTATGTTGGCCCGCAGCACTGTAAAACAGCTCTATGCGTAGATGACCTACTACTTTACGCATCCCAGCCCCCTCTATCATTCAAGAATTTGAAAGGTATAGCGCAGTTAGTAATTTCAAGATTAACTACTCTGAGGCCCTGAATCTCCCTACCCCAGGCTTAGGTACAACATGTCAGGGACAGTTTCCTGTTCCAGTAGCATCCAACCCGGGGGTCTCATGCCAGTGTGTTTCATTTGGGGGACAACTCGACCCTAGGATTGGGTAGAAAATATGAATTAGTCCAAAATCAATGGGGGGAGCGGGCCTCCCTGACCTTAAAATGTACCACCAGGCTGCAATTTTCCTGTGTCGAATAGATTGGAAATATAATTCTGTGGATAACATAATCTTCTCAGGCTCCTGCCTTGGATTCCCACGGGACTGGACATCCACATCTCCCTCAAGCGACTCTCAAGAGAAGCACGAAAGTTGTGGAGATCCTTGACCTCTAGAGGTATCCTGTCTTGCAAGTTTAGCGCACCGACGGAATCTGGCTTTCCCACCTGGAATGGCAAGGCTGCACTTCCTGGGCTGGAAACTCCAGAAGGATCCGTGTATGAACGACATTCTTAAGGGTCACCCTCTACCCTTGTTTGGGGATCTTCACCCGCAGCGAGACAATGTTGCCATATCTTGGTTTGAATACTCCCAGCTGTGGTCCTTTATACTTTGCACAGGCTCCAATGCAGCGTTCGAGGGATTGTTTAGCTCTAAAACAGCACCGATGCATGCTATCTCACAGATCTACTCCCTCCTCTCACAGGGTTCAGAGGTCCGGAGCTGGGATGGGGAATTTGAGACTCCTCTAGATCAGAAAAGAAAGATCCTTTTCACACACAAAATGTCCTCAGCATGCGCAGCGCAGGAGAAGGGATACAAAATGGTTTCTAGGTGGTACCGGGTTCCTGCTACATAGGGCCTTCCCTTCTGTGGAATGGGTAGAGGTGATATGCTACATGTGTGGTGGACCTGCAAGAAGCTCAAACTGTTTTGGGACCAGGTATTTGGGGAATATCAACAAATATCTAGAAAACAGGTGAATCCCTCTCCTGAAATAACCTTACTGTCAGTCCTCCCTGGGCCTGTGGGTGCTCAATAAAAGGATATTCTAAGATTCTGCTTGGTAGCCGCCCGAGCGGTGATACCGTGCCACTGACCTCTGTTGACTGTCCCTCACTTTCAGAATAGGGTCAGGAAATGTCCCATCTGTTTCTTTTGGAAGAGCTGGCAGCCATAACGCCAGATACCCATGAGAGATTCCTGCGGGTATGGGAGCCTTGGATAAACTTCAGGGAAGTGCGAGACCCTCTTTGGTGATTAGACTCACCAACCTGTTTCTGCCATGCCTCTTCTCCCCTTCCTCTCCTTTCCCTAACTCTTGAGTCCTCCTGTGAACCTGGCTTGCCTACCTTTACCCACTCCTACTGTGTGTTCCTCTGTGGGCTGCAATAAATTTGTCAGTTGCTTTATGTGTTGGTATGCGTTGTTGCAAACCAAGGCAGCGTCTGGCCTAGGCAATGGATATTAGGATGGCCAAGTACTGCTGTAAGACACTGTTTAGGGGAGATCCCTATTGAGCAGGAGAAAGTTATATCCATTGCACCACCTCCTGAGGGTATGCCCACTAGTGTATTTAGTTCCCTTTGTGAATGGGGGGATGCAGTGCAATTGCGTGATGGCTCTAATGCGGGGTCCCCCGTATTTATCAAACTGCTTATGCTGAACATGGCTTACTTTGCTGGCGCTTCTGCATGCCCTGCCATTTAACTTAATTTGGGGTTCAATGCTCAAGATACCTCGAGGATATGTTTGATCAACTATATATTATTTTTTTTTGTGTTTTCTGTTAATATATCTGATGCAACATAAAGGAAACCTCTTACTGAATGTGATTGTTCATAAAGTTACTTTATTTTGGGGCCCCCTTTATAGCTTTGCCCAGGACCTTGTCTATCACCAGCCCTGACTGCAATACTCCATTCCTCCACCCATTTGTAGCCTACAAGGTTCCGCCATACTACCACTCCCATGTGTGAGAAGTTTTCAGTGTCAGTCAGAACTATGAATGGTGGAGGACCTCAGTGCCACACACCCTGTTAGGCAACACCAGGATTACTCAGGACCCGCTACACTCCACCTCATGATATGAGAGTACAAGCTAAATATAGTAAATTGGATTCCCCCGGATTATATACTCCCCAGCCAGGAGCCACGCCCACAGAGAATGTCAAACGAATCAGAACTCAATTGGTCTTCAGGCACAGAGGGCGTGACCGGAACAATGACGTCTCTAAGTGTAATTGGTCAAAGAAAACAGCCACCATTTTGCTACACCTTGTAGCATGAATGACGAATTGTAACCATAGAAACTAGGACACTTTACGATGTATTCCTTAAACATCATAACTGCCATCAACTCTGCTATTCCACACGATACAATACAGCGATAATGAGAACAATCGCTCTGCCAATCTTATAGAGGTGAAGCGAACGCTTAAAACCTCCCGCTTCCTGGATGGGCTGTCGTAAATGAACGTAGAAAACATTAGCAAGATGGCCACGCTCTAGCTTCCTGTGCATGACGTAATGGCATCTCATTGGCTCTGTCACTAGCACGTGATTATAAAAAGCCTGCTAGCTCACGTTCAGAGGGTATGATTTGCTGGTGCTGGAGCATGCGCAGACAGAAGTAGTTCCGGCACTCTTCCTTCGGTGACGTCAGCAACTGCCGCCATTTCGTGTGACCGATCGGTAAGGAAGAGGTGGCGAGAGCAGGAAGTCGGTGAAGGAGAATCCCTGGTAAGAGCTGGGTTACGGATACATTGGTGGGGAAGTAACCGGCCTGTAGCTGGTGCCGGGCGCGGATGTGGTACGTATACCGAGGAGGCTCAATCCTGGCATGGCCGAGCGTAATGCGGATGTATCTGGTGCTGGGCTCATTATCACTAGCAGGGAGGAGGCTGAGTGTCATTATCCTTATATCGTGGCATCCAGTCCTATATGTCCCTGTTATTTCCTATAGAAGTCTCCCTATAAGTCACATGGATAAAAATGGAGGTAGTTACTCTGTGGCGCCCTCCTCTGGCCGTGGCATGTCTCCAGCTTGTCATTAGTGTCACATCACGCCTATTGTGCAATCTCACCACCATTTCCATCCTGCTCTGGATTGTGGGAGAATTATTGAATGCTTAACGAATGATGCGATGCTGTTACCCCATGTGACGTAAAATGGCTGCTGATGGGGGCATCTTTTACCCCAGGACGCAATTGTTGTCAGATATAGCACAGATAAATAATCGAGTTTATTGTGAGCCTTTAATACTAAATCCAGAAAATAAAACCTGGAGGAGGTACAGTGCCGGTTCATTGTATGTGCATATACTTTATAAAATGGATCCAGAATGTCCTGCCGTTATATCGAATGAGTGGCTGGACTATAAATGTGATCCTGGGGGTGTGCAGCGTGTTCTGGTAAGACCCAAACCCAATGACCTTTTTATAAAGAGTACAAGTTCCTATATAAAAGTTCCTATATGACGGTGATGTGTCAAAATGGGAGCAACGGCTCCAACGGAGTGTTTGATCTACCCAGTTATATTACTCCTTATGTTTTCCAAGGCCCTTTGGATACTAGTCAGTGATCTGATAGATTATTGGTGTGTGTGTGTGTGTGTATATATATATATATATATATATATATATATATATATATATATATATATTTTTATTTTGTTCTGGGGAGAAAATCCATGCAAATGCTATGTAGATTTTGCCCCAGGTCATACATTGTGTACATCTCCAAATTCCCCAATATATGTATATTCCATACAGCATCCCTTAAGATGGTGTATACAGCATGGACATCAATGAGCTTTCCGTTAGGATTTGATAAATATTTATTTGGAATAGTGGAATTTGCAGAGAAGAACATCATAGCTCATTCTACCTATCATTTTTAGATCCATTATGCAAGGCTTAGCAGGGAGCAGTTGTCCTACTGAATCTCTTGCCATTCATGATTGGAGAGAGACCTATCAGTGTAACATTTTAATCACCCCAGTTCTCTTCATGTTAACAAGTGAATGGTTGATTTTGGCTATTTTAATCCACAGCCATGGATTTCAGGAGCGTGTAGTACTACACATCCACCATGCATGTAAATGGCTGTTTATCCTAATAGGTCTTCTGAACAGATTGTCCTTATTAGAAAGTCATTTAGTGGTGTCTGAGGGTAAAATTGAGGACTGCTTGATCCCTACAGATCCAGCCCCAAGCAGGAATGTCTGGATCTTCTTGCTTGGCCCCAAGCAAAAATGGGTAACTTTATGCACTTGCACTGCATTAGGTCACTGAAATATATACGTTAAGAAGCTCTTTAAACTAGTTAGAGGGGTGGTGCAGCCTGTTTAAAGGAAATCTACCATCAAAATTAAGAGACTCTTACCCCAAAACCTGGGACACTTACTCAGATCCAGGCATTATGACAGTGGTAATCTTCTTATATGTAGCCTCCTTCCTTCTAAAATCAACATTCAAGATTATGCTAATGATCTGGTCACTTTGTGCTGTAGCTTTACAGGCTGTTACACTTTCTCATCTGCTCCCTCAGAACTTCTCCCCTCTACCTGATGTAACCTCACTTAGTCAGGGGGGGGGGGGATGTAACAGCCTGTGACGCTACAGCATGGAAGGCTCTGGTAACACCCCCCAGAATCCCTTAGGGTCATTAGTATAATTTTAAAAGTTGACTTTAGAAGGAAGGAGGCCATGGATGGCAAATATAAGACCACCACAGTCGGTGTCTGGGTCTGAGTAAGTGTCCCTGGTTTACCATTCTGTGTTTTGATGATATATTTCCTTTTTAATGTCATAAATCTTGTATAGTTTACACCTACAAGCATTATCCAACCATAGAATCCCTTTTCAGGTTCCGCTTCCGTGTTAGCGTTGTTAAAGCCTTGGTCAGTGAACATCCTGAAGTGAGCTGACTGATTCTGCTCACACCTGAGCTCTTATCTTTTCTTGATTTGCTTGACAGCTCTACCTGTCTTTTAGTAATTATAAATGCCAATTCTACATGTACTACTAGACTTTGGACTTTGTGGAGGAAGGAAGCTGAGGATGCCCAAGGTCACAGCCGTTTCCATTGAGGCATATGAATGTTTTCTAATTCTATTGTGGTCCTGTGAAATCTCCAGATTCATTGAATATACAACAATTTCAAGAGTTGGTTAATGTGTCACTAGCATTTAGTGGCTATCGATTATCCAGTCATCTATTACCAGTCTTGTAGGTGTGGTAAGAAATTTCTTTATCGCACCCCTGATGTATCTTTCCCATACTACTCCACAATCATATCTGCTTTCATTTCACTCTGTAGATCTTGTCATTTTCATAAGGTGAGAATCCATTTGGGCATCTCTTCATGGTGTCCACTCCTTTTCCAAAAACCTCTAGTAAAAAGCAATAAAACTGACCCTTGGAATGTTACCTGAACCTGCTAGTTACTGTGTTGGTGGTCTATTGAGGCTCCCACTTGTCGGTGGATACTTGGAGGGAATGAACGTTGGATTGTGAACATCCAGAACAAGACTTGTAAATTCTCCATGGCTTCAAACTAAACAAGCACTAAAATTCTCCATAAAATATTTTTGTCATACCAGACAACTGTTGAAAACGATTATTCTGTATAATTTGTAATAGTTGCTCTATTAAATGTGGCCACCAATGACTGCATGGGGTAGCATTTTTGCATGCACTGCTGTATACATTGAACATTTTGTCACCAGGTTATCTCTTTGGCTGTTTATGACTTGTAAAGCGCTACAGAATTTGATGACGCTATATAAATAAAAATTATTATAAAATGATGCACCGTAAGTAGTAAAAGATGTTGGTTGTGCCTTAAAGAAAGAATATTTGAGTTTCTTTTTTTTTTTTTTTGTGTCCTCCAATAAGGTGTACTTGTCCTGTTTTACACCTGACAACCCAACACTGCAGCTCCCACGCTACTCCCAGTCCCTGCCGTGGCTTCCATCTGGGCTATGTGTCCTTGGTCAGCCTGGTCTGTATACCTGGGTGCTGTTATGTCCCCACAACGTTCATGTGAAAGGCTGATCACATGCATTTGCTACATCAGAGGCGGGTACACTGACCTAGCCATGTATTCTGATCTTCCTGTCTCTTATAGCTCTGCGGGTAAAACCTTCCATGGTGCCTACATGGTGCTTTACTTTGTGCACATCCTCCAGCATTCAGCAGAATGTCCCTGACGTGAGGGTCATGTGCTCTGCAGTCGCTCATCATCACGTGTGGGACATTCCAGGAAATGAGTTTCAGGAAGAGCTACAAGTACAGGACCTGGCAGCCTCTGCCTCCAGCTCACAGGACAATCTAGTGCTTGCCCCATTGTGACGAGGTGCTTCTTATATCTGGGGTCTCCATGTAGAAGTAAATGGTGTATGACCTATTACCCCAATGGACATGTAGAGGTCACATTGCACCAATAACTTGGTGGCTCTGCTTTCCATAGAGAGAAGCTTATACAACTAGGATAGGTAAGGTGTAGCATTGGTGTGAGAGCATGAGTAGCAAGCAATGTTACCTACTATCAACTCAACCCAGTTGTACAGCTGCTAGATGTAACATTATGGATTTTCCCTATATATTGCCTATTGTCAAAAACTGCCAATATCGTGGACGTGTGGTTGCCAAGAGATGGGTAGTGCTAAAATTTATTTATAATGGTCCTCATTTTTAGTGATTTCAGTTTGACTCGTGTGGCCTTAATCTCTGCCGTATGTGGTCATGAATTTGCCTGGTCAGCACAATGAATTCATAGTTGCACTAGTATAGGGGTGTGTGGGGACTGTAAAGACAAAATGTCATCAGGTTTTCTCTCATCTTCATATTTTTGTAGCATGAAATTGTCGTGTTCTAGATATCCTCCTACTCAGTTTCCGTCCTCATCACATTGCTGCCTGCCCCCTCGTTTCTGAATCATCAATACATTGTATTGTGAAGGCAGTCTTATCCGTGTATTTTCTCCTACCTTGAAGTGTGTGTTGCTTGTGTGCAGGGCAGAGCGATTTTTCTTTTCCCTGAACTTTGGCCTATTGTACTTTCTATTAATGTATGAGGTTAATGGTGGTAACAAGAGGAGGCGCTGATATGTTAGAGCAGGTCCAGTTTGATCTTGTAGACCGTGTTCTGGCTAGTTGCTACAGAGCCGTAATTCGGCAAGGGACGTGATCGTGGTGAATGGAGTCCAGGAGGTCGGGCCACCTTACTGCTCAGGCTGGTCTCTAGGTTACACATCTATTAAACTTTCGTTACGTCCTCAGAGTTGCCTCATCTGGGAATAGCCCTTTACATTAGGCCTCCTTGTGCCTTTCTCTGTCTGCAGCTCGGCTCTAAACCTTATAGGGATTGTCTGGAGGGGGAAAACACAATTCCTTTCCTGACCTTGAGAAGTTTGTGGTATTGCAGTTTATTTTCATTCATTTGTCTACAGCGGAGCAGCAATGCTGACACAAACCATAGTCAAATGTGGCACTGTTTTCCAAAGAACTGTTTCATCCTCCGGACAACCCCTTTTTAAGCAATGTCCCTATAGAGTTTTTGCAAACTTTGTGTTAAGGGGGTGGGGGGAACTCTCTAAGGTAGCTGGAAAAACATTGTTGTACATTGTCATAAGGTACAGACTCCCAACTAAGATATACAGGTTTGGCACTAGGAAAATCCTGCTTGACGTGAAGTGGGCTGTCCTAGGAGGTAAGCAAAGGGTAGGGTCTTCCTAATCCAGCCCTGGTAAATGCTATGTGGCCAGCCCCTATAAGAAATGTAATGTGAGTGGTAATGACTGCAGGATACCAGACGTCACAGGAAGTCCTGAGTCCTGCTGCCTTCGGGTCATGTGGCTCTCGGCACAAACAACAAACTTAAGACCAATATAACATGGTTTCTGCTTTTAGGGTCTCGTACTTGCCCTGATTCCTGTCAGTGGCCAACCACTTTGACTAATGTGATTCATGACAACTCCTTCCCAGGGATTCGTTGTTAGGCAGCTTATCCCTAGCAACCTGTATGTCAGACATGACTCAGCACTTCAGGTGGGAGCTAGGTTGGCATTGTGCTGACCGCATAGAGGAGCAAAGCAGCTTAGCAGCCGTCCTCTGGTGATGCCACATGGCCATGCAGGTTATGTACTGTAAGGCACAGTGCCTGTGATCTGTTACTGTCAGGTTCACTCAATGGCAGCTGCTACTTGCACAACACTGCTCTGTGCTTCACGAATCAATGGCCTCATGTCCGACCACTGGCCCATAGAGCTTCAACAACAAGGTCCCTTTATCTTGTGCTGGTCCATGCACTAATAGTGGTGGATAGGAGGGCTCTTGTTTTCTGTCCGGGTGGAGGATGAGGCCTGATGTACACCGGGATCCTGTATACATTAGGCAAGAAACCCTAGGAGCGATTATTCAGACAAGATTTGAAGCAGTTGGTCTTCTCCATGAAACTGTGCAGTAAATTGGACATAACGATTTGGCTCTATCTGGAGATCATAATCCTATACTACAGAGGGGTATATAGTGTGTAGGTGACTGCAGCAGAAGACCTAGGACATTCAATCCACGTCTCCTGTCCCCGACCCTTTGTGTTAATGTAATATTAGGCTGTAATTGTTCCTCTGCACTGTAAACCCCCCCCCCCCCCCCCCCCCAATCCTGTTAGCACCGTGCGCTGTCAGATGTCTAAAGTTGCCATAGCGACTGTTCCTTCCTCCTTCTGCTGAATCTTCTGGGCTTTTTAATGGACAGTGAAGGACATGGGCGCTCGACATCAGACCAGCGTGTATTGGTTTGCTGAAAGAAGTGCTGGGAAAAATTCAACATCTCTTACATGGATGAGCTTTATATGATAATAAATGGTGCCTGGCGATGAGGGATCGGCTCTTCTGTAGAGAAGCTGGGGCTTGTGCTCACTACTGGCTGCAAACAAAAGTGATCTCCTGCTTGCTGGTGCTTTTGGTAGGGTGGAAATGGGCCGGTCAGCCAGAGAATATTGGAATGGCCATAGTGGCCAAGTGCTGAAACCCACAGTAGTTACATCAGTGTAACATCTGTAACGGGCTGCAGGTCAGGCAGAATTGTATATGGAAGTGCATTTATCATGTGTATATAAAAACCCCAGAAGGAACCAGACTTTTTTTTGTCAGTTTAGAAAATATTTGCAAGTAAAGTATGAAGTGTAGGCCGAATTATTTGTGTGCGCATGTATATAAATTTATAAGTTTTCAGTGTAAGGGCTCATTCACACAGCCGTTCATGGGACCTTTACGGTTGCATATACGACCCCATAGAAGGCAATGGCGGCACGGCTGTGGTACAGATGTGCGCCGCAAAAAGAGCAAACTCTTTTTGCAAGACTGGCTGTGCGCCACTGTTTTTTTGGCTTTAAAGTAAGCCCCACGTTCATAATTACTCCAGATACATCATCAGTATGTAAATCTCCCTGTGTTACAAGCTGCAGGGTAACTGCCAAAGCAAGAAAAGCTCTAGGACAGCACACAACATAAATGGGGGTGGCTTGGCTATAGGGTAGCCACATATGAATTGTATAACCTACTGGGACTTCCAAGTGGATGGACAGAGTTCAGTCCTTGCATCATGGAGAAATATTTTAGGGCTCCTAAAATATTTTAACTCCTGTACTTCAAAAGCAGGCAGTGAGTTGTGCTCGGCCATAGGGATCTGACACTTCCCATTTGTGTGCAGCCGCCATATTGATGCAAATTCCTTACTTTAATGTGACCTCTGACTTTGAGTTGGTGTGTGCATCACTATCTAACAATATATATTCAGTTGTAAAGGGGGTTATAATTAATGAAATCCTACCATTTGATGTATTATGAACCAAACATACCTTGAGAATGCTGTAGCTAATCCCTGAGTTGAGTGGTTTAGCTGAAAACAATTATAACATTCAGGACCTTGGGAAAGCTAGGTCAGACAGGCTGCCTACATAAACACATTACACACACAGAGCTTTTCATTGGACATGGAGGTTAGTTAAGCATGACTAATCAACCCGAGCTGGATCACTCATACATAGCAGCTGGGGGATGGTGCAGCAATTGATTATTCTGCCTTTAGGCACAACCCAGGGATTACATCATCCTGTGCAGCAGTAAATAACTAATGTGCTAGGAGAAGCGCTGAACCAGTTACAGAAGCAACAAAACTTCATTATGGTGTTATAGTTGTTTTTTTTTTTCAGCAAAACCACTCAACTTAACATACATTTACATAATGCAGGTTTTTTACGTTTTATTACTTTCAGGTAATGTCTGTGCTAGTTCACGTCTATTATTTATTTATTATTATTTTTTCTCCTCCTAGGTAAAAAGGAAAACAACACAAACACTACAATGGGGAACATGTTTGCAAACCTGTTTAAAGGCCTGTTTGGCAAGAAGGAGATGAGGATTCTTATGGTGGGTCTAGATGCTGCCGGAAAGACTACAATCCTGTATAAGCTGAAGCTGGGAGAGATTGTGACCACCATTCCTACAATAGGTAAACTCCACTCCTACTTTGAGACACATCTAAAATAAAATAAAGAATTTTATAAACTTTACAGTGTCCATTTATATTGGTTCCATATTAGATCTGTACATGGAAGCCTGTGCACTTTTAGAGAACAGGCAAAAAAGTCTCTGTATAGAGCTGGGGTGGGAAGGCTTATGGGCCAGTGAAACAAGATGTAAAATACATATTTGTATTATCAGATGACCTATTATACAGCAAATAGTTATAGTACAGTTACAATAAATGAATACAACAAAACTCAATGTTGTTAATCACAAAATTGAGCTTAAATAGTTTGCCTTCCATGATTCACCAAATTTTATCTGCTTAGAAAAGTAGTGGGTCGTTGCCTCCAAGAAGGCTGCTACGGGATACTACAACTCTCATGAGCCCTGAGTTCTCAGTAACTGCTCCTCCCTCATGGTCTGCTCTGTGATCTGAGGTGATGTAACACTCATTTGTTCTGTTATAGCAGCTAATAATCTACATTTTTTTTTTTCTTGCCTACCATAGTAGTTTCACTTCCATCACTGCACATTACCTCAGCATCAGTTGAGATGGGGAGGGGGGGGGGCATGGCCATGCTGGATGTGTCACATAATTTACTAGTGTACCATGCACCCACATGTCAGTATGACCTACTATGTGCTGATTGGCACCATGTACATAATCCTCTATTCCCTTCATGTAAAATCCATCTCATCCCGTCAACATACAGTCCCAAAGCACTCCTTTCCCTTTAAAGGTTCTCTGTTCAAAGAAACCAGCCATGTCAAACGGCTTCACACCGGGCTACAGTTTGTGCTGAAACTGCAGTTCAGTTGTAGAAAAATAAATGGGGCTGAACTGCAATACCATGTATTACCTGTTTATGCAAGCACCAACCTGAGGCTTTTGCCCCTTCCAGGGCATCAAACCCACTACAAGCCACCAACTACAGCCAAACAGTCGCAGGTTGACCTAGCAGTTTCAGGTCATGTGATGTGAACTTGTGACCATCTCATAGCAGCCAAAGTCACAGAATTTTTCTGCTATGGGGAACATATTGGCTTATTTAATAACCCATTTGAATGTTAATTATAATTATTCTTGGAATACCCCATTTAGTTGAGAAACTATTTCAATGCACAAGTAATAAGAGGCTTAACCTTTTTTTTTTTTTTTTTTTTCTACAGGTTTTAATGTGGAGACAGTAGAATACAAGAATATCAGCTTCACCGTGTGGGACGTTGGCGGCCAGGACAAAATCAGGCCACTGTGGCGCCATTACTTCCAGAACACTCAGGGTATGTAACTAGAGTCTAAAGTTATTCTGGTTTTATATCCTACAGTAGACTCCACAAATTGAAATCTTTGCAACAAACGTACCAAAGTTGCAGTGTTTAACAAATGTGATCCCAAAAAAGGTTTTGAGTAAGGGGTTTTTGGAGTTCAAAAGTGTCAGCAGGGCTCTTTTTTTTTTTTAAAGTGTACTCTCCTCCTCTCACTCACTTCTAATGTCCCATGCAGTGGTCAGTCTGATCCATGCCTCTGTTTGCACTGGGACGGAAGCTGTGCTTTTTTTTGGGGGGGGGGGGGGGGGGGGCGTCCGAAAGAGGTGGCTGTCAACTCCCATCTGTCCCTATCTCTCGCCACTGTATTAGGCGCTGGGATATGGTGAAGGTTGGGAGTGGCCAGCCGGAAGTTCCCCAAGAACAGCTTCCGTGCCCCTGCAGACGGCATGGATCAGATGGACATCAGGAGCAGGGGGTGAGTACACGGTTATCTTTAAAAAAAAAAAAAAAAAAAAAAAACCTGACCCAGCCTGGCTCATAATTTTTCAAACTATGAACAACCCCTTAAGCAGGTAAAATTGGGGATATGTAGCAAATGGGAAGGCTTTAGGGGGAGTTGCAGATTGGCTCAAACATTGAAGTTTGTCACATTTTGTTAATGTTTTTAATTGGACTAGGTATCTTCTTTCAATTGGTGGTAACTTGGAATTTACTACTTTTGGCACACAGGTCTCATCTTTGTGGTGGACAGTAACGATAGAGAGCGAGTGAATGAAGCAAGAGAAGAGTTGACTAGGATGCTGGCAGAGGATGAGCTGCGGGATGCAGTGCTACTAGTATTTGCTAACAAACAGGTAATCTACATGCAAATCTGCCAATATAAAGTGTCATTTTACTAACCGTACTCTTTCCCCACCCCTACTTGGTTACAAATCCACTTCAGCCAATACAAAGTCTAAAACGTTGCAAGGAGCCTAATATAATTGAGAGTAATAAGACTTGTAATTTGCCCAATGCTTGACCTGGCTTCTTGTATTTGTAGGACCTTCCAAATGCAATGAATGCTGCAGAAATCACAGACAAACTGGGCCTGCACTCCCTACGTCAGAGGAACTGGTACATTCAAGCAACCTGTGCAACCAGTGGGGACGGCTTGTATGAAGGCTTGGACTGGCTGTCCAATCAGCTGAAGAACCAGAAGTGATCCCACCCTGTGTGACTACCACCCTCCCTCCGCCCCTCTTCCGCCTAATTCCCATCCTGTTCAGCATCTTGGCAGGGCTGGCCAGCACCCTCTGCTGCCTCCCAGGCGGGCATGTCATTTCCGCACACATCTGTGTCGTGTGTCTGTCTGCACGCCTGTGCGAGTGGGAGCAGCAATCTCACACCGTGCCTTATACATGCTTAGCAGTATTATTACCCTCTGAACAAAACGCTACCCTCTACATAAACACCCTGCACATCTCTCCCCCACTCTATTGACACCCGTAGGCTTTATTCACCAGCTAGATGGATGGCCATACAACCATAGATTCCATAATGTCAGGTACTTGTGGGAATAGGCTGACCCATGTCCTTGCTCCATTAGTAGACTCAGCAGATCTTGGAGGATACATAATACTACAGTGAATCACAATGCAGGTCTGAATGTTATCTCAGTAGACTGACAAGCAGTTCTTTGAGCCTCTTGGGTCAGAGCTAGAGGGGGGGGGGGTTGTCTTTATTACAGCATCATTAATACAATTTCAAATAGTTCACCTTTTATGTGAAGTGTGATTTATTTTCTCTACTCTCGGTTACTTTATGGAGACTGGACTGATGGATGTCTAAGACGAGGCACATCCATTAAGTGACCCCACTGGAGAGAAGTTACAGGGCAGAGGAGAATGCATATAATGGCACAGGGCTGGCTTGTGAATCACTGGATCACCTCTATTCTGAATACCTCAACCTGTTCCCACACAACTATTTCAAGCAATGGCCAGTCTGTAATTTCTCCCTTTGTACTGACATGCATGTACCATCACCAGCCTGGCTCACTGA
The DNA here is from genome assembly GCF_040894005.1 of Engystomops pustulosus. Classification (NCBI taxonomy): domain Eukaryota; kingdom Metazoa; phylum Chordata; class Amphibia; order Anura; family Leptodactylidae; genus Engystomops; species Engystomops pustulosus. Next base: position 134,426,227 of record NC_092416.1, on the reverse strand, counting down.
GGCTCCTGAGATGTCTGCTCCCACTCCTAGAATTTCTTTTCTTCCCTTTATTTTTATTTTTGGGTTATCATGCGTGATATTCCCTTACCTTGAAGGAAGTCTGTACAGTTATATTTTATTCTAATTTGCTAACTTCACTTTTATTCATCCACCTTCCCATGCCTATCATAATCCCTGGCCCCTTGTCCGGTAGACCAGTGCTTGGTTATGTAAGAAGGAAGGTGCAGAGGGAGGTGAGGGGTATACACATGAAAGGGAACATTTCTATACTGAGCTGTCTGGTTTGCAGACACTGCAAGTAACTAGGCTTTTAAACTGGCAAAAATGAAAAAAATATCTTGTCCTGGGTCCACCTGTTGTAATGGACCCAGTCGTACAGAATAGACTGCAAGGGCAGCAAATGTTGCATCGCCTGGATGTATAATGAATGTAGGAGGAGGCCTTTAAATTATAAGAATATACAATTTACACTGAGTAGTATTAAGGCATTGTTTGAAAATTGATCTTTGTATCCTGTTTTCTGTACCCTGGCAATAAAAGTGGGGTACTCACCAGCAATGTGACTCTAAATTTCCAAATTCTAACCTCCTGGTCTCCTGCAGCGCCATCTCCTGGCATTGGTTCACTGTTTCGCACGTGTGAAGGACTCGGCAGCACACAGCGGGATTGCATTCTATTTTAAATTTGCATCTAAATCTTTTTGGTTTTGTTTGTTTATTTTGTGGGGAATGGGTTGTAGCTCTTATCAATTTTAAATAGCTATATATTCTTCCGTCTGTAAATGAGACAGTTTTCATATCATGCATAAACTGCATCGGAGCTTTAAAGCAAATATTTTCTTTTCCTGTATAAAAACGGATTCAAAAGCGTGAACTATGTGATGTACAATTGGACCGAAATTGAGTTTCTTTTATTTTCATTTTCGTTTTGTTTTCTAACCATGTTGTAATTTGTCTGAAATACTCTATATTAAAAGAGTTCTGTATTAAAGTTACACCGCGTGTTGTTCTTTCTATTGATCTGTATGAAAATGGCCTTCGTATTTGGGGTGCTGGCCCTTTCTGGCGGCCAATGCAATCCGCAGATGTGGCAGAGCAGTTGGTAATAAGGTACTGCTGTGTTGGGACTTTGATAAATGGGTTTTGATTGTAGTTTAGGCACTTGGTCTCTGAAAGGTTCACCACTGCCCTAAGCTTGGACCAGCACCTCATTTCACAGACCAACCATATTGCAGAGGCATATAAATGCATTTTACAAGGTTCTGCTGTGAACGCTCACAAATGTATGATAATCTCCAGGACCAATACCGAACACTGTAAAGTTTTACATGGCCAAAAGTTCTGACTCCCTTTTAAAGCTTTCATGGATTAACAGTTGTATAACAGAGTTGAGCCTGATTGTACATTAGCCGTATGGACTGTGGGCAGTTCAATAATAGATGGTTTTTTGGATACTGTAGCAGTTTTCTTGCCATTTAACTGAGGGAGGTGTATAAAAAGAGCTGGCGGATGGACCTGTGCAGAGTTTAGTCCAGTCTTGGGATACGTGCCATGTAGAGGAAGGGTGGTGAACCCTCCCCTCTCCATAGCGATGCACAGTGCCATAACGCTGGGAAAGATGGGTCCTGTCCCATCTTCTCCCTGTGTATTGTGCTTTAAACGAGGCACCATATTGCTCCGTGGGCCTATGGGGGACTTGTGTATGGCCGCAAGCTTAAGCTACGTTCACACGACTGTAGCGGGATGTATGTACGGCCGCAAGCTTGCAGCCAGACATGGGTCCCCCATAAGTTGGCAATGGGCGTACGGAGCCATACCGCGTGTCCTAACCTGCGTTGTGCATCTCTATGGGGAGGGGTCACCACTCCTCCTCTTAGCGCCAGATGTATGCCCTCCCGGTTACGACCCGGCAGGCATACGTTCGAGTGAATGTGGCCTTATTCTGCACCAAGTCAAGCATGCTGGGTGATGTATCTGGAGAAGTTAGACAGGTCTGAAGTACAAATCCACAGTTAAACTAGTTTACATCTGAATTTTCTTGTCTATGCCCCCTTTCCCTGAGGCCACGTTCCATTTTCAGACATCATCCCCCCCACCCCCCAAAAAAAGTCTTAACCTCAAATGTTGCACACAGTACTTTGGGCACAAATTGAATGTTGAATGTGAACCTTGATTTAATGGTTTGCTATAGTATAAGTAACAAGAGCAGTAGTGCCTATATCACTTTCCAAGTTCAAAACTGCACTGAGTACTTAAAGGTGTATTCCAGGAATAAGCATAATTCATCTGCAAATGGATCCTTAAACTATAAGCTGAAAAGGAATTAGTTAAAAATTTTCTCCCCTTAGCAGAAACGTGCTGCTCACATACACTATAATGAAGAATTAAAGGGGATGTCCGAGTTCTGGAAAAAAAAAAAAAACTAAAGGTGACCGGGAGAGGGCTGCTTAACCCCTTAAGGACCAGGCCCTTTTTCGTTTTTGCGTTTTTATTTTTCACTCCCCACCTTCAAAAATCTATAACTTTTTTATTTTTCCGTGTACAGAGCTATGTGATGGCTTATTTTCTGCGTAACAAATTGCACTTCGTAGTGATGGTATTAAATATTCCATGCCATGTACTGGGAAGCGGGGAAAAAAATTCTAAATGTAGTGAAAATGATGAAAAAACACATTTGAGCCATTTCTTGTGGGCTTGGTTTTTACAGCTTTCACTGTGCGCCCCAAATGACAGGTCTATTTCATTCATTGGGTCAATACGATCACGGGAATACCAAATTTGTATAGGTTTTATGTTTTCATACATTTACAAAAATTAAAACCTCCTGTACAGAAAAAAATTCTTCATTTTGCCGTGTTCTTGCGCTAATAACTTTTTCATACTTTGATGTATGGAGCTGTGAGTGGTGTCATTTTTTGAGACTTCTGATGACGTTTTCAATGCTTCTATTTTTAGGACTGTGCGACCTTTTGATCACTTTTTATAGAATTTTTTCTATTTTTCAAAATGGCAAAAAAATGCCATTTGCGACTTCGGGCGCTATTTTCCGCTACGGGGTTAAACGCAGTGAAAAACGGTTATTATATTTTGATAGATCGGGCATTTTCGGACGCGGCGATACCTAATGTGTTGATGATTTTTACGGTTTATTTATATTTATATCAGTTCTAGGGAAAGGGGGGTGATTTGAATTTTTGTTTTTTTTAATATCATTTTTTTTTTTTTTTTTTTACTATTTTTCAGACTCCCTAGGGTACTTTAACCCTAGGTTGTCTGATTGATCCTACCATATACTGCCATACTACAGTATGGCAGTATATGGGGATTTTGCATACCATCTATTACAATGTGCAGATTGCACATTGTAATAGATAGCCTCGATCATGACAGCCTCGGATCTTTGTGTGATCCCAGGCTGTCATGGCAACGGATCGCCGCTCCCCGGTGACGTCACGGGGAGTGACGATCGGAGCCAAGATGGCGGCGCCCATGCGCCGCCGGCTCTTTAATGCCGCCGGCAGCTTTGCCGGCGGCGATCAAAGGGTTAACACCCGGGTGTTAGCGACGGGCGTTTGCTTCATTATGAAGCAAATGCCCGGTGAGTATGAAGAGGGCTCAGCCCGTGAGCCCTCTTCATACTCCCCCATGCGCAGTAAGACGTAAGGGTACGTCTTATTGCGCTATGGGGTTAAGGACGCAGGGTTTTTCGGCTGATTTCTCGCTCTCCAACTTCAAAAATCCTTTTTCATTTTTACGTGTACAGACCTGTGTGAGGGCTTATTTTGTGCGTAACAAATTTTGCTTTCCCGTGATGTTATTTATTTTAACATGCCGTGTACTGCGAAGCTGAAAAAAAATTCCAAATGTGGAAAAATTGAAAAAAAAACGCCACGTTCTTGTGGGCTCAGTTTTTACGACTTTCACTCTTCGCTCCAAATAACATGCCTACTTTATTCTTTGGTTCGGTGCGATCGTGGTGATACCAAATTTATATAGGTTTTATTGTGTTTTAATACATTTTCAAAAATTAAACGAATGTGTACAAAAAGGAAAAAAATTTTTTTGCCATCTTCTGACGCTAATAACTTTTTCATACTTTGGCGCACGGAGATGTGTGAGGGGTCATTTTTTGCGAAATGAGGCGACGTTTTCATTGCTACCATTTTGAGGTCTGTGCGATATTTTGATAATTTTTTATTTCATTTTTTATGTTATGTAAAAAGGTGTAAAAGTCGCATTTCGGACATTTGGGCGCCATTTCCCGCCTCGGAGGTCACCGCCGGCCGTAACCGTTTTTATATTTTGATAGATCGGGCATTTTGGGACGCGGCGATACCTCATATGTCTGTGATTTTTACTGTTTGTTATGTTTTATATCCGTTCTAGGGAAAGGGGGGTGATTTGAACTTTTAATATTTTATTATTTTTTTTTATTTTTTAAACTTTTTTTTTCTTTTTTTTTTTCACTATTTTTTAGACCATCTAGGGTACATTAACCCTAGATGGTCAGATCGCTCCTACCATATACTGCAATACTACAGTATTGCAATATATGGCATTTTTGCAGGTCATACATTACAATGAGCCACTGGCTCATTGTAACGAACCTGCATAAACCATGTAGCCTCGTGTCAAAAGAAGACCCGAGGCTACCATGGTAACCGATCGCCGATGACGTTCGGGGGCGTGGCAATCGAAAAAAGATGGCGGCGCCCGCGCGCCGCCGTCTTTTAAACGCCGCCGTCGACTTTGCCGGCGGCGTTTAGAGGGTTAATAGCCGCGATCGGTGCAAGCACCGACCGCGGTTATTAGCGGTGGGGGTTTTGTGCAAAATGCAAAAACCCCCACCTCTGTATGAAGAGGACTCAGCCCGTGAGCCCTCTTCATACATCCCTTATACCTCTGCGCCGTAGAGCTACGGCGCAGAGCGTTAAGGGGTTAAAGTCCTACTTACCTTCCGGTGCCCACCAGTATCCAGGGCTGCTGTCGCTCCGGTCCGGGCGCCATGTAACCCAACATGGTCGCCGGAGCAGCGCAGGACTCAGCCTCCGTCCCTATACACAGCATTGTGTATGGGGCCGGGAAGGTTGTCGGGTCTGGCTGGAAGCTGAGTCCAGCACTGCTCCGGCGGCCATGTTTGTTTACATGGCGCCCGGACCGGAGCGACAGCAGTGCTGGATACCGGAGGGCACCGGAAGGCAAGTAGGACTTTTTTTCCACAACTCCTTTAAAATGCTACCGGCCCTTTAATCAGTCTGTTCATTTTCTCCGTGCGGAGCAGATAGAGAAGATGGCTGCTGGTCACATGCCCACATCACATGTCCTGCAGGTCATGTGATCACCACTGTTTGGCTGTAATCTGTTAGTTGCTGCGCAGCAAGTATGGCTGGTGTCGTGGTGAGACATCATCTCACTGGAGCAATGTGCAGTAATGGTAGTTACACATCATTACTATGGTAACAGAGCATGACAGCTCTGTTATGGCCTACTTTAGAGAGGCCATAACATTTTGAGAATCATCAAATGTTTAATATTTAAATGCTATTTTGTGACTAATTACATTGTTATATTCATTTATAGATTATTTTGTATCAGATGTTCATATTCCCAGAATACCCCTTTAAGTGTTTGATTTCTGGAGGTCCACCGTTTGGGACCCTTGGTGATCAGAAGAACAGAGGACTGAGCGTGGATAAGAGTCTTTCACCTTTAGTAGTGTCCATGCTGCACCCTGTGAAATAAAGGTGTAAAATCAGGGACAAAATCTCACACTGGTAAGTAGGAATTGATGTTTTAAAGGGAACCTGTCACGAGGAGACCTCGATTTTAGCCCTCCACACTTCCCCATAGAGCATTGCATGTACACTGCTAAACATCTTTTATCGCAAGAATCGGCTTTACAGAGAAAAAAGATAATTTATATTTTACCTTATATTTATATTTACAGTGTCTCATTTTCAAATCAATATTACCGCCCCTCATCCGCCCTTCGTCTTCATTTGAACGCCCCTTGCTCGGCCCTACTGTTGACGTCACCTACTCACGTCCCGCCTGCTTGCTGCAACTCTCGCTGACCGCGTCTGGCATTCTTGCGCCTGCACGGTCAGCATAGCTTGTGCTGTGCGCACAGACATGCGCAGATGAAGCACTGCCGGGCGCAAGGTCCCCGAATTCATCTGTGCATGCGCCACACTACCTAGGGCGAGTTGTCAGCGTAGTGTGGCGCATGCGCAGATGAATTCGGGGACCTTGCGATAAAAGATGTTTAGCAGTGTACATGCAATGCTCTATGGGGTAGAGTAGAGGGCTAAAATCGAGGTCTCCTGGTGACAGGTTCCCTTTAAAGGAAACCTACCACTTCGGATAGGGCTTCTAAGCAGCAAATGCCATGCTCCAGCTCAGGGTGAGCTGGTGCCGGCGCTTATCTTCCTTATATTCTTAAACGGTTTTAAAGCATTTAAACGCGAAGTAGCTTCCCCGCACCGTGGTCCGTGCTCGGCGCACCATGCGCGCGTCCACGGCGAGGGGAAGCTACTTCGGATATAAAGATTAATAAAGCGTTTAAACTGCCCTATCCGAAGTAGTGGGTTTCCTTTAAAGAACATCTACCCCCAAGATGAAGGATTGTAAACCAAGCACACTGACATACTGGTGTGTGCCCCCTCTGGCAAGATCTGTTCTTCTTTAAGCTTTTTATGCCCTTAATTTTAAAAAGTCTTTTAAAATTACTTAAAGAGCCTGAGGGGCTCTGGGCTTCCTAGTTGTTAATGGAGCCTTGAGCTTATACGGCTAATTTGCATAATTTTTAAAGCTTATATCCTTTACGCTCTGCGTTGTACAGATATAACTCTTGCTTGTAAAATTTGCCAGGGATTTGTGATGTCACAGCCTCACTGAACCCTTTCTCAATAATAAGGCTAGAAATTACCAATATTGGTAGTGTTTTTAATTAGAAAATCTCTGGCTGTAATGTGTGAATGTATGAATACTGTCAGTCATGTGGTCTATTACTTCTGCGTTCACTATCTTTGCAAGGAAACTAAGCAGATGCCCAATACAAAAATGGCGACTTCCGACCTGATTGACGACACAAAGGTCACTGGCATCACGTGACTATTCCAAGCGCTCTGATTCGCTGAAAGTTAAACCCGGCCAGTCTAGTCGTTTCGCGGGGCATTGGTTTTTGCAAGAGTCGTCCGTGTGATGGAGCCCGAGGTTTTGAGTTTTACAATCCCTATTGAAAGTAATAAAATCGTATTTGTATGGAGGATCACAGCGCAGCTGCCGGAGGGAGACATTTACGTGAGTCTTGTCTATATTCACACTGTAACGACTATGTGACATGCGCAGTACTCTAAGCGGGCGCTCCCTCTCGCGCATGCGCACGGTAATGCAGCCGCATATTAGACGCATCCTATGACGTGGTTATGATATAGTCACATGGACCAGTATAACTAGAATAAAATGCAAATTACTTTGTTTTGTATTGATCTTGCTTATAAATCCGCATCTGTTATGAATTCAGCTCATTCTGTAACTATAGAAGTAATACATGAAAACGCCCAGAAAATGTAGGGTCCAGTCCTGCAGATTGTTGGGACAGTCCATTGATATCCTGCAGATCTGTGGCAACGCGTCTGCGTTCACTCTCTTTAGTTGCAGTGAAGGTCATGTGACACCGCGCTTGCGATTGGCGTGCTGGTTCTCAGTACGATGGCAAATACGCTTGCGGTCGGTAACCAGCACCCGGTGTCTTGTATTGTTTAACCCTTTCTCACAAAGACTCTTTTTTGATAATTGTGTTTTCATTTTTCACTCCCCACATTTAAAAATCTATAACTTTTTTATTTTTCCATTTAAAAAGCTGTATGAGGGCTCGTATTTTGTGTAACAAATTGCATTTCTTAGTGACGTTATTTAATGTTCTATTGCGTGTACCGGGAAGAGAGAAGAAAATTGCAAATGCAGTGAAATTAGCAAAAAAAACCACATTTACGCCATTTTCATGTGGGCTTTGTTTTTACGGCAGCTTTCAATGTGTACCCCAAGTTACATGCCTTTTTAATTTTTGGGGTTGGTACGTTCACAAGGATACTACATTTATATAGGTTATTATGTGTTTTAATACTATAAAAAAAAAAAATCAAACCTGTAAAAAAAAAAAATTCATTTTGCCATCTTCTGGTGCTAATACCATTTTCAAACTTTGGTTTATGGAGCTGTGTGACGTCATTTTTTGCAAGATGAGATGATGTTTTCATTGCTACCAATTTGGAGACCTTGCGGCCTTTTGATCACTTTTTATACATTTAGTATATGTTGCAAAATGGAAAAAAAAAATGGAGTTTAGGACATTTGTGTATTATTTTCCATCAAGGGGTTAAAAGCAGAGAATAACTGTTATATTTTGATCAGACATTTTCGAGATATGTTTATGATGTTTATTTTTATATCAGTTCTAGGGAAAGGGGTTGATTTGTTTTGACCGTTTTAAAAATAATATTTTACTATTTTTCAGACTCCCTATGACAATGTCTCCCAACCTTTTGGGGACCGGCTGCACCCAATTTTTTTTTTAACATAGTCCCTGGAAAATAAAATTGTGTGCCCTGCAAATAGTCCATATCAAACCCCAACCCATATACTGTGCAATTTACTGCAGTTCAGATTTAAAATGCCCCCTTTCCTGCAGCTGCCCTTTTTCTGTATCCCCCTTTTAATGATTTAATAAGAAGATGGCTACAGAAAAGGGGACATTATAATTCCCCTTTTACTATACCAACCCCACACACCTTGTCTTTGGGCTTTTAACTGTGAGGAAAAAAATATACCGGTACATACCACATATATGCAAGTATAAGACAACCTGATTATAAATCAAGGTACCTAATTTTACCACAAAAACTGGGAAAACATGGCCTGGAGTAATGCAGCCATGTCGCCATCCTCATCATAGCGGGGGGATCCGGGCAGAGAGCATAGACGTGCCTCTGCCCGCACTGCCGGTAATATGAGATGAAAAGAAGCAGGAGCCACGGATGAATAGGAGCGTCGGAGAGTATCGATTTTTTTATTTTTTTTTTCTCGCCGGACTGTGGCAAGGCACCACTGGCACATTGTAATAAATGCCCAGATATCATACAGCTTCGGGTATTACGAAGACCTAAGGCTGTCATGGAGACAGATCACTGCTCCCTGATGACATAATTGGGAGCGATGATCTATGCCAATATGGCCACGTGCCAGCAAACCAAAACTAATCAAAGGGTTAACACCCACAATCGGTGCCAGCACCAATCGCAGGTGTTACCGGTGGGTGTTTGCTACAATATGCAGCAAACACCCTCCTTGTATGGAGCTCGTGAGCCCTCTCCACATATGGAAGTGCATATGCGATCAAGCTGTGCCACTCCTATGACAATCATGGAATTGAAAGTTTGGCAATGGTAGGGGCTAGAGAAAAGTGACAATGAGTGGGGAAGAACATACCCAGTGATCATATATAGCATCTGACCAACAGTATTGTCTATACAGTCACTGTATAATGCAGGACGAGGAGGTGGTGAATGATGCAAGGACAAGGATAATGCTTTCCTATATTTCTTTCTTTGTAGTGCTCCATGCAGAAAGTCTTCTCTCAGTTTGGGCCTCTTTACTCACTGAAGCTTTTCCCCAATGCTAGTGTGGCAGAGCCTGGTTACTATGCTGTTATTAAATACTTCTCCGCCCAAAGTGCCAAGAGAGCACAGGCCACGTGTGACAAGAAGAATCTCTTCCAGGACACCCCTGTGAAGGTAATTTCTGTGTCTGGATTTTGGTGATGTATACAGCCTGATGTACCGTACCACATCTGGGATTCTTAGGTATTCATCAATAATATTACCAGGGATGTTATAGAAATACATTGATTTATCTTGACCTGACTACGAATTACAAACTATCCTAAACCAACGTTTTTTATCTATTTGCTAGTCACTGAAAATAGTCAACCAGATTTTAGGCAGATCCACTTTTACCTCTGCATTTCTTTATCTAAATGCTCCTTAAAGGGGTTTTCCCCCAAACAAATGTTAGGCCCTATCAACAGAATCACGAAAACGACGGGTCCCATGTACCTCCGTCAGACTAATGGAGCAGACGGCCGCACATGACCGTTCTGCTCCATTAATCTGTGTGGAGCTGACGGAAATCGGTGCTTGGCAATTTTCATCAGCTCCTCAGAGATTAATGGAGCAGAACGGTCATGCGCGCCCGTCTGCTCCATTAGTCTGACAGAGCAACAAGGGGTCCGACGGAGGTACGTGGGACCCCTTGTTTTTGTTATCTGTGGGGGTCTTATCACTGAGACCTCCACTGATCATAAAGTTAGGCCCTATCCGTGGATAAGGTCCTAAAGCTGTATGCAAATGAGTGTGTCATGAGTTCCCCTATGTTGCTGAAAAGATGACATTGTAGATGAAGTAGATGATGATGACACACAATAGGAGGACTGGTACTTTTGGTTGGATGAGCACTTTGCCACGTTCCCTACTTCTTTCTGGCTTTGTGTGTCTGTCAGTCGTGGTATAGATTTGTTAGTCTTCTAAATAGGAGTCATAACTGATAGATCACGGGCAAGCACAGGGCGGGAGGAGGAGTGAGCGCTCTTCATCCCTCCTCCCTCCATAGGCAGACGAGCCTCCACGCTGCAATTCTGCATATAAATATTGTGGAGCCGTATACATCTGTGGGGGCCGAGATCAGATCATGGTTCCCATAACGGCCATCTGAATGCACCCTTAAAGGGGTTGGTCACTTTACCTCATGTTTTTGTAATGTTTGTGTAAGTGTCAGGGTCAGGATATTAGTTAATTTACCAGTATACATCTATTAATAGTTCTGCGCGGCTTTCTTGATATGTAAAGTGAAGCCTCCTGTCTTTTACCTCATCAGCCAGACATTCCTGTCCATAAAATGGCCACAGATGCAGGGTCATGTGATCTCTAACTGTCCATGAATAATCACCAGGACAGGACTGTCCGGCTGATGAGGTAAAAGACTCGAGGCATCAGTTTACATATCAAGACAGCAGAACAGTGCACAACAATTAATTCATGTATAGTGCTAAATTACCCAATATCCTGCTGCCCTTTAAGTAGAATTGAAAAAACCCCATCTGCAGCTAGTTCTGTGAAATGTAGACATTAATCAATCAAGAGACCGACAGATTTTGGCTAACACCTCCCACAATGTATCCCATTTTCCTCCTCTTTCTATATAACAAGTGCTTGTCTGTACCTCATTTTGATCTTTTCTCCTGGTTTATGAATTATGCTATATAAAAATGTGAACATATCCTCATTTGTTGTTAGAGTAAGCAAGAGCTTTTACTAAATCCAAGTAAACAGACAGGGAATGTCAGCCAAGGCCAAACTATCCTGAACCGTTAACCATACATATAGGTTTGGAGAATAGTACATTGTAACTCAGAATCAGTCCAGGATAGGTAGTGTCAAAAGTTTTTACAGGCAGTCCTCGGGTTACGTTCTTTAGGTTTGTTCTTAAGTTGAATTTGTAAGTCAGAGTTGTATATTTTACAAATTTTTTTTGGTCTCTGTGACAATTGAATTTTAAAAATGTTAAGTTGTCATCAGAACCAGGAATAACAATAAAGCTTCATTACAGACACCTGTGATAACTGTTACAGCTGATCATTGTAGCCTAAGACTAAATTAGCGACATCCAGTGGTAACTAGGGGTCATCTGTAAGTCGGGTGTTCTTAAGTAGGGGGGCCGCCTGTATAAAGGTGGTGAAAAATTACCATGATGCTACTTACGAAAATATATCATAGTTAACAAAAAATTTAAAGTGATACTGTTAAATGCCTATTTATTGTATTTTTCTGTACTTATGCAAAATAGGTGCAAATATGTGTGAAGCAGAAAGGATTTCCTTATAAGTCCCTGGAGCTGTACAGCCACAAATGTCAAGAGCTGGCGAACCACTACCTGGGGTTCAATGGCTGGTCCAAAAAAATCATTGCTGTGAGTAATCCTTTGTTGAATGGGATGGTCCATTTTCCATAGTGTCAACTGAGGGACCATGTGCTCAATTCTAACGCGCGTCAGAGAGAGACCTCTCCCATTTACAGAATTTAGAATCTCACTTTTGTCTTAAGTAGCTGAAAAACATGGGCATAAATAGAATTGACTGGACCCCATAACAAACAGTTGTCTGGGCCCCCCTAACTGTATGTTGTGGTGTGCCGATATAATGGGCACCACGGTGGACACTTACCCCTCATGGAGGAGCAAGCATCGCAGCAAGCAATGATTTGCTGCTGATGTCCATGGTGTCTGCCGGATGTGGGATACATCTTTTTCTTGTAGATATATGGCCCATGGTTCTTTGAGGATGTATAATGACCTGTGCGGCTGTTCCACCAGTTCTTTTTACATCCCTCCTTGGGGAACATTGTATATACTGGCCCTCAGATGTCTCCCTTAAATGTTTTCCCTTTCCCATATGTTTGTATTTTTCCCCTTCAGCTGCAGAATATAACTGGTCTGGATGAGGACCCCGAGGAGGAATCAAAACCAGAGGAAAAAACAAAACTTCGATATCTGTGTGTTGTGGAAGTGACCCTTCCTTATCATGGAATCCGCAGCAGAGGAGTTGGTGTGGCAGAAGCAAACATAGAAAAGCACAATGGTGAGGAAGAATACGCACATCTGTGGGTTGCAAATCTATTAAAATCTACCTCACATCTTGTCAGAGAAACCCTCTCCCCGAGTCATATTTGAGCTTCACTCAGGCTGCTGAATATTTCTCTTTGCTCCCTCCTTGCCCCCTCCTTTTTGACATGTACTCTCCAACTTAATCTTGTGTAGTCTACTCTTTGCTGTGGAGCCCCTTCCCTCTGTTGTAGCTTCTGTTTGAATACAACATCAGTTTCTCAGGAGGGGAGGCTATGTTGTGTTCATTAACGAAATATCTCTCACATCTGAGTGATCCAAGTCTAGCAACAATCCTGAACTATAAATGCATTTTCCCAGTCCTGTTGCTATTAAGAACATACTCATAGATATCGTTACACAGCTTTCCATGGCTGCTTCCTAACACTGTCTCTGTTTTGTCATGGTCTAAACTGCTAATAGACCCCATTTTAAGGACAACTTATCTGTATTCCATATAGATCATTTTATGGAGGTCCCTTTTACCAATATCCACTTTGGGTTTCCACTTTGGACCCTCTGAATGCTTAAATCTTTTAGGGTGCTATGTAGTGGCTGCTATGCATGCTGCATGGCTGTTTCACTCACGTTCCTGATGCATTGATTATTTTAATTATATCACTATCACCTTTATAATTATTCTCCATAATAGGAAATTTTCGTTTCCGCTAAACAAATTTACGGGTTTTGTACATTACTACTAATAATTCTTATGCCAAGTCTAGTTTTACTTATAAAGTAGCAGTGTTTAGCACCTACTAGTGATGTCCTAGTAATGGTGGTAGTGTATGCTAGACTGTAGATTCAGCACACACATGACTGAATGATGTACCGTTATATACGTTCATATACTCTCTAGGTTTTATATTGTGTCTTTCTTTCAGATCCATTGGAATTTATATCCAAGTCTGGGAAAGTACAGAAGTATTCCGAACAAAGGGCTGTGTCTAACGCTTTCCAGAAGATCCTGTTGGTGGTTTTTGGTAATAAAATCTTTTGCGGCACATATATCTTTTGTTTTGCTTGGCTTTTAACTCTCTTGTTTTGGGACTTTTTAGGTCCATGTGCAATCCATTCTCCCTACAAATATTGTGAGTTGTCTGCAGTGTTCTCTGAGTTATCACCCGATTCCAGAAGTGGAATCTGCAAATTTTTTTAAAAATCGCACATCTTGGCACAAAACATTACTTGCCCTTGGCAGGCATAGGAAATAGCTGAGAGCTGTCTTTGACTTTTTGAGACTCAATAACAAGGATGTATTAAAAGAGAAACACTCCTAATGTCAGAGGTTACCAGGCCACATATCTAATGGATAGTATGGAGGAGAAAAAGTGCGGGAATGGTGCTGTCATCAAGCCATTAAGGTAGTATTAATGCCTTTTATGTAGAATCCTTTTCCATATGAACAGACTGCTGCTGTGGCTCCCGCACTTTTTCTCCCTCACATTAGCTTCCCTGGACCTGGGTGCTGAGGGCTTGTCTGGCTCACATGAGCTATACAATGCGATGATATGCCTTTCCTACTTGTCTCCAAGGTGAGCGCATGGATAGAAAAGGTCTGGGTAGTGTTCTACTCCACTACACCTTTAGCATACTACTCAAGGTGCAGCTTCTTGTGTTTTCGTTCTATCTACCATCACAAATAAGCATGGATAAACCAGGGGCACTTACTTTTAGATCCAGGCATTGTGATTGTGGTAATATTCTTATATATGTTATCCAGGGCCTCCTTCCTTCTAAAATCATGGCTTTTAAATTCATGCCAATGAGCCGGAAGGGCTCCTGGGGGAATTACCCATGTGCGGGAATTATTCACGTGCGCCGGCTGCAGGTCCGCAACAGCTTCAGAGCTGTTGTTGACTTGGTGCCGGCGCACGTTAAAACAGAAGAAACCCTGCCCAAGGAGCTGTCACGGACCTGCCGCATGAAGATGAGGTGGAGCTGCCCAGGCTATATACTTAAAATGGCTGGGAGGCTATACATTACAGTGGGTTGGCAGGCTATATACTACAGTGGGGTGGGATGCTATATAATACAGTGGGCTGGCAGGCTATATACTACAGGGGGCTGGCAGGCTATATACTACAAGAGGCTGGCTGGCTGTATACTACAAGGGGGTGGGAGGCTATATAATACAGGGGGCTGACAGGCTATATACTACAGGAGGCTGACAGGCTATATAATACAAGGGGCTGGCAGGCTATATACTACAGGGAACTGTCTGGCTATATACTACAGGGGCTGGGTGGCTATATACTACAGGGGGCTGGCAGGCTATATACTGCAGGGGCTGCCAGTCTATATAATACAGGGGGCTGTCTATATACTACAGGGACCGGCAGGCTATATACTACAGGGGCAGGCAGGCTATATACTACGTGGGCTGGCAGGCTATATATTACAGGGGGCTGGCAGGGTGTATACTACAGGGGCAGGCAGGCAATATACTACAGGGGCTGGCAGGCTATTTATTACAGGGGGTTGGCAGGCTGTATACTACAGGGGCTGGTAGGCTATATACTACAGGGGCTGGCAGGCTGTGTACTAGAGGGGATCGCAGGCTATATAGTAGAGGGGGTTGGCTGGCTATATACTACAGGGGCTGGCTGTCTATATACTACTGGGGGCTGGCTGTCTATATACTACTGGGGGCTGGCTGTCTATATACTACTGGGGGCTGGATGGCTATATACTACAGGGGGCTGGCTGGATATATACTAAAGGGGGCTGGCTGGATATATACAACAGGGGGCTGGCTGGCTGTATACTACAGGGGACTGGTAGGCTATATACTACAGGGGGCTGGCAGGCTATATACAAAAGAGGGCTTGCTGGCTATATACTGGGAGGCTTATACTCGAGTCAATAGGTTTTACCAGTTTTTGGTGGTAAAACTAGGTACTTCAGCTTATACTCGGGTCGGCTTATACTTGAGTATATATGGTAAGTGCCCCTGGGTTATCATACTTGATTGTGATGGTAGATTTCCTTTAATGGAGGAGAATCTATTGAATCCTCCTGGCACATATGATTACCTAGAAGTCCTAGGTCATCTAAGCAGCCTTAGTGCTGGTACTCTTTCAGAGGAGACCTGTACTATACTGGGGTTCACTATAAAATCACCTACGTATCCTAGCAGGAGCAGACCTAGGCCCACATTTATTAACGATTCGGACCCTGTTAAAGGTGCACCTAAAAAAAAAAAGGTACAGACTTTCAGAGCAGTTAGGGGCGCACCAGATTAATGAAGACCATGCGCAGTATTTAATAATCTCTGCACATAGTACAGTTTGCACTACTTTTGAGTATTGATCGCATTAAGCATAATGTTGGTAATGTAATACAACAATAGAGAATGAAGTGAGTAACAAAAGTGAGAGCTATAATTATAAATTAATATTTTATTTATTGAACACCGATTGAAACACAATTCATAGGGCCACTTGTATATATGGTGCCCTTACAAACATACTGATCCGGGAACAATACAGGCGGTCCCCTACTTAAGGACACCCGACTTACAGACAACCCATAGTTACAGACGGACCCCTCTGCCCCATGTGACCTCTGGTGAAGCTCTCTGGATGCTTTACTATAGTCCCAGACTGCAATGATCAGCTGTAAGGTGTCTGTAATGAAGCTTTATTGATAATTCTTGGTCCAATTACACCAAAAATTTTGAAACTCCAATTGTCACTGGGGCAAAAGAAAAAAAATTGTCTTAAACTTCCATTATAAAATATACAGTTTCGACTTACATACAAATTCAACTTAAGAACAAACCTCCAGACCCTATCTTGTATGTAACCCGGGGACTGCCTGTACTTGTCATGGTATCGGTAGACAACCCATCCCCCTAGATAAAACAATAGTAAACTACACATAGAATATTGCCCTATGGAAAAGTATTACAATAACAGTAAGCATTAAATATCCCAAATAACAAAGTGAACAATATAGCACATACAACAGCGTTACTCAAAACTCAGTAGTCTGTGCACAAAGGGGATTGGGGGCGACAATGTAATGTTGGTAATGTTACTGCATTTACATAGGTATAATGTGACTTTTTTCCAATACAGACAATGGCAAAGTTGCTGTGGAATATGTTGCTGGTGAAGATGATACAGTGGACTGTCTAACAGAAGAAGAACTTCAAGGGCTTATACAGGTGTGATGAATGCACCACCATGTATTGTACTCAGTATGATATGTTTTTACCTGTAGGGTCATGTGAATAAAACACGGACAACTCCTTGTGATACCATAATTTATAACTTATTCATACACCAATGCACCCGTATTGTATTGAATGTACCATTTGTATCTATAAATCACTTTATAGTGAAGTCATCTAGGCTCTTTTGTGTCATCTCCCTTGGTGTTATTATAGACAGCATGTTTTGTATTACAGGTCAATGACTTCAGTTGGACTCCCCTGAATCCAGGAGGGGAAGACGAAGAGGACTGGACAGAGTTCACCTTTCATGAAGACTCTTTGGTAGATTGATGAACATTTTAACCAACTTAGTAATTTATTTATTTTTTTGACTCTGTAATTACAATAAATGTGTAATGTTATTTTTGGAATTTTTGCTTTCTTCGTCTTTTCCTCACGGTGGCAAATTGCAAACGTTATGCAGTAGTTTGAAGTGAAAAACAGATACTACAGGGCATTCCTGATTACAAAGATCAGTCTGCAGGAAGTAGCTGTAGTAACTAATGGCAAAATTTACAATCCATGAATTGTCAAATACATTACCTGGTTTAGTTAGAATTGGTTTTTAAACAGTCCTCCTCATCATGCTGTTCACATTTTGACAACAGTTGAGTGACAGTAGAAAAACCAAATATAAATTGGGATCTTTGCTTGGGAAACTCCACTCAAAAATCCCTATCGGGAAACATGAAAGGTCCTTGTCCCTCATGTTTCCCGATACGGATTTTTGAATGGAATTTTCCGAGCACCGATTCTATTTTACATTTGGTTTTTCTGCTGGAACGAGTACAAGTGCACCTTAAACAATCTCAAAAGTTGATGTATGTGGAGTTTGGGAAGACTTTTCTTCGTGGCACTGCTGCTCCTCCGCTAAGTATTCCAGCTAAGTTGCATAAAATTTTATGTATGTAACTTGACAGTACCTCACCATTAGAAGGCTTCAAAAAGTATGATCTCAGTCTGAAATGGCCGCTAAGCTTAGAGTGTCACAGAGCGACATCATCGGTTGCTACAGAGAAACTGGATGAGTCAAAGAATGTCATAGAAGTGGACTTCTTTGTCCTAATTGTGAACAATGCCCCACAGATGATGAATACCACACAGCTTTAGGCGCATGAAGGGTGGTGTTTGGCACCCAGGGGTAACAGAAGACTAATTGAAACCATTTACATCAGCATGGTACCGGACCACACCTTTAGGCACAGGTGTCATCATCTCAGGGGGAATCTGGTGAGGGATGAGGGACCATGTGGACTCGATGAGGAAAGTCAATTCCTGCTGAGCAGAAATGATTGTAGGTATGGAGAAATTCAGCTCATCTTGTATCAGTTAGAAAGTTCCAAGAGCACGAAAAAACCCTGCTGTCAGGGCAAACAAAATCACAATAAAATATTTGATCCAACTCAGGTCCAAAACAAAGATTTTTTTTTTAATCTTTATATCAGCATCAAGAAAAGCATCCAAAAGTTACATGCAAAAGTCAGCACTTTGCAGACATTTTTCTGTCCTTAATTATGACTTGATTAAAAAAATTCTTTGTTTTGGACTCCTGAACTGATCACAAATATTTTATTCTGAGCATAAATTCTGCTTTACTCTTGTCACCTTGTGGTTGTGGTGTTACAGTGTTGACACGTGTGCCTAGTCAATGAAGAAATGCCCTACAATTTGTAAATGGTACAGTGACAACCCCTACAACTGAATAACATCATTTATACTTAGCCTCTTCATGAACAATGCAGGCCTAATTTTATCTGCATAGATGACAATGTGCCTGATCATTGAAGTCACATCATTGGCTACCTGCTGCTGGAGACTGTAGTACCTTAAATGGATTTGCCAGAGCTGCACCAATTCTCTGGAATGCCCTACCCTGGTTTATCAGACTAATACCCAACCCCCAATGCTTTAAACATTCTCTTAAAACTCATTTATTTAGGCAGGCCTGTCACACTCACTAACTGCATGCAATTTTAACTTTTTATTAACCAATTCTGGGTATTCCCCCGGAAAATGCTTCTCGGCAGTTACACTGACTTTGGACTTTGTATGTAGATGATGGCTGATGGCTGGTTTAAGCACTAGCATTTTTTTTATTTATTAAATTTGTATTCCATCTCTGTATAAAAATGGCTAGACCATCATACAAGCTCTTATACCTCTTGTGTAACCCCCTCATCCCCAGCGAGCAGGGCCTGTAATCACCATTACATAACTTGCTGATTAGTGGGGGTCTCCGTCTGCTCCATAGAGATGAATGGAGCTGAACGGTCATGGGCGGCTGTCTGCTCCATTAGTCTGAGGAGCGGCGAGGGGTCAGTCGGACCCCTTGGTCTGAGCACCGATCATCACTTTAGGCGCTATTCCGTGGATAGTCCCTAACTTGTCTTTGTGGGAAAACCCCTCTAAACGCCCAATTTTCATGATATAATATCACCAAAGTATGAAATTTTCATGTTTTCCATAAATTTCTCCACGGAATCAAATAGCCCCCCCCCCCTCCCGTGTAAATGTTTTGGTCAGGGAGATTTACTTGTTTTGCCCAATATTTACACAGTATGAACTTAGACTTGAAATGTACCTTGTGATAAATACAAGGGTTGGTACATCTTTATACACTTTTGTCTTACCTTGCACAACCTATTAGTTTGTCTATGTAGATTTTTTGACACATCTAGAGTCGCTAATATGAGAAAGGTGGGTTGGAACACCCAGCCCCCACATAGATAGTCTGATGGCAGAATCATCCACTACACAATTGATGGAGCTAGAAGAAAAGAGCTGCCTCCATTGTGTAGCAGATGCTTTATTGCAGACTCCCTTCTAATCAGCAGTCTTGAGCATTTAGTTAGTAATTCTCCTTTAGTGACTTCAATTTGAAGAGAAGCCCTAGAGTCCTAGTGTATATCCATGTAGTAACTTTGTAGTTGCAGCAGGGGTGTGTAATCTTTATACATTAAATTTGCAACCCATTCTTTAATGCAGTGAACACGTTTAAGATTTCTGCATGTAATTCTTTTTATTATTACATAACAATGTATAAAGACCTGTACAAAGACATCAGGAACAAATCATCTTTGGTCAGGAAATATAATAGTCACATAACATAAATTCCAAATATTCCCAAGCAACTGACAGTAAAATGCAGCAGGTTACTTGGCGACTTGTAAAAGGGCAGCCATTTTTAGGATTCTTCTCTGATTCCTTTAGACCATACAGTTGCTCTCCACAAACCTCCGACACTTCATTACTTTCAGGTAAGTCTCTACTTTGTGCATGTCTTTCTTGAAGCAGGACAGAAGACCATAGTTTTTAATACGAGCTTCATCATCGATGTCCGGATGGGGGTCAAATTTGTCGTATGTGAAGGTCAGGAGGCCGAAATTACGTGCATTTCCGTCATCTAGTTCCTGGTTGTAGTAAAGAAATAGTTGATGAACTATAAAACTTTACGGAAGTATTTTACAACCAGGGATCTCAAGATTTGTGGTACCATCAGTGGTTCCACAGAACACATTCCCAACAAGAACTTTTTTTTTCAATTTTATCCTAAGGAACAAGAACTAACTTTGACCTTCTCAAAGTCATAGTGGAGTTTAAAGCTTACCCTCATAAGAGCATATAATCCTTCTTCCAGGTCTCTCAGTTTCTCAAACACAGCAGTCCCGAGCAATTGGTTGGTAAACAGTCGATTCAGCGATTGAACTGGGGTCATCCAAGACTGAATGAGGGTTAGGGAGAATCGGAGGAGGTCCATGTCCTGTAAGAAGTACTGGTTAGGAACTGTGCTAGCAGTGTGGTCATGGTGGGATACTGCCAAACAGTTTGTATACAGTATACAGCAGAGGAAGCACTTACTGATCTCTGGTGAGTGTTGTCCTTGTCAGTTGGTGCTGGAATGGTCTCTGAGTAGCAGAACATTGCATAGGAGTTCTTATTGGAGTATCTCTTATCTTCACGGATGAATGTTCGTTCCTGAAAGATGGTGAAAGGCGATGCATAAATGTTCCATGTTTAGATTTTTAGTGTAGAATTACATAATTAGCATAATTTGTGGATCTTGCGTCTCATCTCACCATTCACTATATGCTCAATATACATTACATACACTATATATTGCATCCTGTTTGGATACACACTGATCGAACTTGATTTGATTCAACCCCTTTGAATACAGATGTTTTACTGTACAAGTGGCATTTTGTGGATATAGGTAACATAGCGTTTACAGGTTTTTGCTTATGTTATTTTATTGGACACATTCTCTTATGCAATATTTAAAGGGGTATTCCTATTTCAGCAATTATTTTTTGAATCAGGGTCGGCTCCAAGTTTCAGTAGGTCCCTGGGCAACAGAGCTTCAGTGGGCCCCTTTGCAGTGAACTCACGTGGTGGCATTAAAACTTCTAAAACAGTCTACTGTTCCCTAAAATATTCCCTAGTTTATCAACCCAAAAAGCCCCTCATGGTTATTTTATAAAAAAAAGCCTCCCTCACCCCCATGAATTCCTTATGTACAGCCTAATGTGGGCCCCCCAGCAGCTTTGGGCCTAGACAATTGCCCAGGTATGCCCAATGCTGGAGCTGGCCCTGCTTTGAATAATGAAAAGTTAGACAATTTTCCAATATACTTTCTGTATCAATTCCTCACAGTTTTCTAGAACTCTGCTTGCTGTCACTCTATCATAAGCTTAATTGTTTACTTCCAGTGCACAGAAATCTCACTATGGCCACACAGGGGAACAGCCTGTTATAACATACAGCTCTGATTAAGGGCAGTGCCCTTGTATGACTATGGTCAGATTTCTGTCAACTCGAAGTAAATATAGAAGTTTTCTATGGAATGACAAGAAGCAGAGATCTAAAAAACTATGAGGAATTGATACAGAAAGTATATTTGTGTAATTTATCATCATACAAACAATAAGATTAATTTGCTGAAATGGGAACACTCCCTTAAGGAGACCCTGCTGATCCACCAAGTCTTATTTATTTGAGTATATGTATCGAGGTTACTTAGCAGTCGGTTCTCTTTTGCCATTCCGTCTTTTTCTTGCAGTTACTTCTTATTGAGCCTGTGATTGGCTGCACTCTGAGGAGGGACAGAGCAGCATCCAAAGCTGAGACGGGGGGTGTGTCTTAGACTATCTCACACTCTGTCACAGATCTCGTTCATCTAACATAGATGCACATTGTGCAGTACTTACGTAGTCCCTGTATGTATCTGTCACAAACTGGTGAAGGTGTTGTGCCCTGATGACCGCATTATTGAGCAAACTGGCCAGAGGTATCTGGGGGAAAGCACTAAACCCCGGTGGGCTTTGAAGGCAAATGATGAGCAACAGTCCAAGAGAGGAACATAATCCTAATATAAAGAAGAGGCAACAAAGGACCTAGTTATCAGGAAGTAATACACCCTATTTCTACAGCAAGAATATTTTTGCATGTGATTTTCTTTCCTTTATAAAAAAAGAATATATTTTTTTCTGTACATTGAAACATTTTAAAATATGTTTTCAAATAATGTTCTCAAGTGCGCTAAGCTTTATTATAAAAAGTTAATTGATCAATATACATACATATATCTCTGATGCTATGTTTTTATCTGCATTGTTAGTTCAGATTTTCATTACCAAAAGGCCCCATGCACACAACCAATGTGACCGAACTGGCTTTTAATGGAGAGAGGAGGGGTGAGGAGCTCATCCCTGCTCCTTCCTTCACATGGCTGCATACGTTTGTGTACATGAGGCCTTATAGAAACAGGAAAACAAGGATAATAGCAGTGCTGGATCCATCACATGATGGGCACCAACAGCGCTTGGTATATATCATTATAATCAGGTCCATTGTGTTTACTTTACAGTGTTTATTATTTAATAATATGCTGTTCATATAAATCACAGTGCATTGTTTCAATTTGTCAATAGTGCATATGATACAAATAAACTGTGTAATATGCTTTATTATAGAAATATGCTCCTGTGCCCTTCTTTCTCCCCTGCCTTTCTTGTAAGCAATTTGTGTAAATCAGCTTTATGTCCTGTATCTGCAGACTGCTGAATTATAAAGGAACCTGATAATGTTTCTAATGATGATACAGGAAGTCCCTGGATAGTCTAATCTTCTTACAGGGTTGCATTATCAAGGGAAATATTATCTATTTATGTAAAGAGTTAATCATTAGCCTCCTTATCTGTCTGAAGCGGGTGAACTTCAGAGAGCTCTCAGATATGCTGCTAACTGCAGGCGAAAGAAACAGAAAGAAACTGATTTTCAAAATGTATACTACAAATTTTACTAATATCACCTGCTGATTAATTACTGAAATGAACAAAAAATTGCTTCAAGGTTTAGTTACCTTTTAAAGGCTATATGTGGTACTGCAGCTCAGTCCCCTGTACATGAATAAAGCTGAGCCGCAGGACCAGGTCTGAAATATATCGGATATAAAAATCTTTACATGTTCCTTTAGAAGACTCTTCTTGAAGACATACCTGAAGCCATTGCTTGCTGGTTGTGGAGCAGTTGGTCTCAGGAGGAGAGAGGTCCGCAGGTCGTTGTGAATGTAAGGACTAGGTTTGCTTTTGGTCATTATATATAGGTAAAGTAATTCATAGGCATAAAATTCTATGACGATCAAGTCAACGCATACATGTATGAAATGTTTCTCGTGTAACAATTATTTAATATGGATAAAACTTTGTGACATTTTTCTTCGTACACACATCTCTATGGATTGACTGTTAACAATATTTCTTCAAGCTCGTATTACCAGTTGCATTATACAATTGATAGAGTGGCTTTTCTGTGAATACTATACAGATAGTTGCAGAATAATCATTATTTCCAGGGTGATCCATTAATGCATTACATGACACCTATACCCTGTTTATTAAATAGGCAGTAATCCTCCTGGCCTTTGACTACACATCCATTCTGAATATTAATATAAGGGACAGACGTACAGGGTAAAGTAGATTCTGCAGGAGACCTTACTCTCACCCCTAAACTATTTGTTCTTGATGAGCCTCCATACACTGGCTTCACACTTTCATGTTTTATTCTGTGAATCACTGGGATGAAATACTATCATACTGTCTATTATTTTTCCCTTTTTGGGCTCATCTCACATGCTCATAATAGAGTTGCATTCTAGCTCAGTATTATATTCTATATTATGCTATATGTATATTGTTTGTTATGGATATCCAAGGGGACATGAAATGTGGATGGAATAAATAGGGTCTCCTAGACCTTTCTAGTTGTCATATTTCTGCTGCTGGGATCTGGAGATCTGTGTTCAGTGAAGACATGAGTTCTCCAGAGTCCTCTGAACCAAGCTACAATTCCGGGATATAAATGCATTTTACATATTCCTTCTGCTACTAACAAGACATACAAATGTATGGGTACACAGATCTCCAGGGACAATACCCAATTCCTGCACCTTAGTATGGTCAAAGGACAGATGTCCTTTAAATCTGCACCTTTATCAATCTGAACAATGGGGGACATTTATACAAAGTGTCAATGGTTTCTGACTAGTTGTCGATAATGAGGCGCATATTTATTCTTGTGGAGATTAGCAGATAATATTTCTTTCCCAAGTGCCTAAAAAGTGTGCAGCAATTGGACAATTTGCTGAGGAGACGCAGCAATGGCCACTGTAAAACGCAGCTAAATTTGTCCACCAGATTATGATCACCTGAACTTTCACAGGTGGAGAGCTGTGACTTCCGAGTGAAGGTTTCTATTTTGCTAGACCAATTTTCTTCTGGTCTACATCCGCCACTTTCCAATACCAAAAAAATGAAAAAGACACATATTAATTGTGTTGGCGTTTCCACACCATAAAAACCATGACCCTTTTCAGAGCAGAATCTGTGGAGGATGAAAATCACATTTTTTTGGTGACGACCTCTAATAAATGGGTCAGAAAGGAGAACAGATGGTGGAAGTGCCACAAAAAAGGCGGAAACCCAATAGTAAGCGTTCTCCAATGTATGTAAGAACAGATATATTTCATGATCAAAGCAGTTGTTCAGAAAACTCTTGTTTTTTATAGCATAGCAGCATGTACCATCTGTGAAGAGTATGTGAAATAGATGCTGTTTCACTAAGACCAGAGAACATGTAGGTTACCTGCATATGCTTATGGTGTGCATATGGTTGCAGAATTTACACAGAGGTAATTCCGCAGCAGCAGAAACCTGATGAAATTGACTGGTTTCTCGTTGGGTTTTATGTCTTGCTTTTGCTGCAGCAAAAGAGCTTTATCCTTGCATTGTACAGGACTGGCAGTAAATATTAGATTTAATAATTCCCACCCGCTTTACTGCTACTGTGTAGTTCAGCAGACTTACAACAAACATATGTGTCATTGACCTCACATTTTAAAAAAAAAGAATTGAAGCAAATCTACAAGTTCAATTTCCTCATAATTTTATTTTTATGTATGTATAACTTGCACATGCCTATGCACGGGTAACTTAAAGGGGTATTCGCACAAAGACAAGATTCTTAAATGTACTCAGGATAACAAAATAACACATTCTCTAATTCACTGTTATCAACAAAAATACAGCATTTCTCAGATATAATTCTTCCATGTCTCTATAAGTACTGGTGTACACAATTTAGGTTGCCCCTGGACCCTACCCTAGATCTTCTGACTTTAGGGTCGGCAGACATCTTGTTTTACTGTCTGACACTGCACTGAGCTTCTCTGTGCTCTCTGCCTCCAGTCCATACCCCTGCATTCCAGGATGTTCTCACACACAGACTTACTTCATTCCTGCAGCCTGAGGAGTATAAAGCTACAAGCTCCAGGCAGGTAAGATCATTATACAGGGGAGAGGGAGACATATAGTAGAGCTGACAGTATGTATTGGCTATGATAGCAGATAGCATGAAGTGTCTGGTTAAAGAGCCCCTGTCCACACCCTGGAATCTTACATTGACCATCACTGAGTGATAGGAGCTAAAACAGCAATAAAACTGAGTAAAATTGTAAAGTAAGGGGTTAAAAACTATCTTTATTATGTTAATATCACTAGGGGATTGAAATTTGCAAATTTACTTTTATGGGCAAACCCCTTTGACAACTGCAACACCTTAATACAAGAGCAAACAACTTTATTGATATCCCTGATTTATCCCTGTATTTACTGACCTATAGGGTTTTTATGCTATAATTTAAGTTTAAATATTTTCTTCTGAATGAAAGTAATGCTGTGAAATATTATACAAAAGTATACCAGAAGTCTAGCTTATTTATTATTAAAGCTTTTGGTATATACCGTAGTTTGTGCCCAGTGCTGGCGGTAAAAGTACAACTCTCAGAATGACATGCCAGGCTGTGTAGTTGCAGTTTGACCATAACTCACAGAGCCATAGGTATGGCTATGATATAAGAGCATCTTCAATTTTGAGGGTAATAAAAACTCTTTAAAGGGAAATCCACTAAAAGATATTTGTTGATATGTCAGAAGGTTTCATGGCTTTATAGTCTTCTGATTATAAAGCTAAAAGCATACAGCACCATGAAGACCTCAAAGCCCAAATTTTGTGCTATGATTTACACTGAGATGTTAGACTGTGGTGCAAGGGGTTAATGAATTTGCCATAGAACCGAAAAGGTTCAGAACTGTCTCCACATTCATGAAGTGGAAATTTAATTCCATAGCTTTTTGCAGTGATAAGTGTGCTCCAAAAATTGCACCAAAAAAGTGTAAACTAGAAGTGCAGGAAAGTAATGATGTTGCTGTTTAAAGTTGTGCCAGAATTGTGCGCCCAATAAGGTGAGAGTGTGGGAACGGAGAAATATTTCATTTCATGGAATGGCCACTTAGACATCACCTTGCATTGCATTCTGTTCCCTGTGGAAATTGGCCCCATGGGGCTTATTTACTAAGGGTCCTGCGGCCGCATTTTCGCCGATTTTCCCATCTTTCTGGGGATCACGCCGGGGATCAAATCCAGGGTAGGCCGCTGGACGATCCAACGGATTCGGACTAAGCGTGGGATTAAACATTTAAATTTATGTCGCAAGGCAAGCATTTACATGTACCGGGAAGAAGGTGAACTCCAGCGGACCTGAGGGGGGGAGCGACACATGCAGGATATCGGGTATATAACTGATAGGTGATTCTGAGTTAATAGAGGATTTCACTAGTAAGAGATGTCAATAAATTAGTCCTATAGAGAGTGGCTACAGGGAGTGTATCCAGAGGACCCAACCCCCTGTGGGGTTGTTGTGGGGTATTAAACACTTTCTGCCAGATTCCTATGCAGTTTACAGCAGATAGTTGGGGTTCAGCACTGGGACAACCTGTGGCCTTGAAGCCTTGTGACAAAAAGCTATTGCCAGAAGTGGAAAAGCTCTTTAAGATGAATGAATTATATAGGCAATAGGATTTTTATAGGCGATATATATATATATGTAGCGGGTTATACATATCTAAAGTTGAATACAGTTCCACTTGACACAACGGGCTGTAGCAATGGTCTTTGGGGTGACATACAGATGACTGTGTCATGGCCATTTTCTTAAGTCTTCATACTCAAGATTTGGATTCTAAGCAGTATATTAAGGTCTTGTGGTGTACTACTGGTTTCTTAGTGACTTGTAATCCAACATTTTGTAACAAAGGGTAAGAGAATCCATCACTGTGTCCTCCTACTCAAGGCATGGGTGCTCCCCCTCCATAGTCTTAGCTGCAAGGACCCGTACATTTTGGATATCCTCATAGGTTGCCGTCTGATACGCCTCCAGACCCTGTGTAATGAAAAACATAATTTTGGTTACACATTGGTCTGCAGTAAAGAGTACTTTAGAAGAGAAGATGAGAAACTTGTTATAGATATATTATATTTAAGGCTCAGTTCAGATTTGTCATATAGTTTGGCCTCCCAGGAGTGTACTATAGGTGTATCACAACAAATGTGATTCTAATGACTACTACCTGAATATACGGTATAATGCTGTTAGTCCAGGGTTTGTGGCTGTAAAACATATACTGGCCATAGCTTGTTATGCATTCTTTTATTCTATTTTTAGGATATAACATTTACTGTTGGTTTTTCTGTTAAAAAAAGCATTTGATTGTAATGCTGCATATACAGTGGCGACCAGCAGAGGGCAACATCATTCTCAAATGTCAAAACTTCACCACCCATAAAACTATGCTCTGATACCTAAATCATAGATGTGGTAGTGGTAACCCCCTGTTAGAACGATTTTTTTGGCTGTCTTCATCTCCTCTAACCACATCGGCAAAGCCGCACCCATAATGACACTAACTTTTTCCCACATGTAAAGTAATGTGACTATAATGCAATGAAGCAATAGCCTTTGGGAAAAAGTCCTTTCATATCCCGCAGAAGTCAAATTATCCTTAGATTTGTATCACAGACTTAGACAAGTAGAGCTTATTCACATATGTTTTTAGTCATTTATTAATTTGAGTGACTGTAACATTGATTTTTTTTCATGTACTGGGTCCATTATTATTATTTATTATTGTCACCTCGTATGTATGGTCCTCGATCTTCAAACTGCGTTTTTTCTTCTGCAACATGAGTAAAATGAATAGTATTAGTATGAGTAGTGAAGACTATGGATTATTATATATAAAGTGGCACATGTATCAAACTTTTGGCTTGCCTTTTTCTTTACTGTTTGAGACTTTTCAGGGTGCTTGTTCTCATTTGCAACTTTTTTTTGCTCTAAAACTGTCGCCCTTTAAACTTCACCATTGTTTAGCTTTCTGCAGTGATCCCTGAGTTATCATCTGAATGCAGATGTGATAGTTGTGACTTTTTAAAAAAGTTGCAACTTTAGGCGCAAAACTATGGCTGCCCCAGCCCAGGCGTAGAAATTAACTTGCGGATTGCGACTTTTGGAGACTTTTTGTGACTTTTGTTTTAAAAAGTCTCAAAAGACCAAACACCACATATACCAATAAGGAAAAACTGCTAAGATATGTCTACCTAGCAGAAAAGCAAAGAATAGTCCCGAAAAACAGACAGACAAAGCCAGACTTATGATACATGTGCCCAAATGTGTATTATCTGTATTCTTTGGCAAAGTCACAACCTTTCACTATAGAATTGGTTAGATTGTGGGTAGTCTGTTGTAGACCTTACTTGTTCCTATTTTATAGGGGATGACAGTGCCTTTAACATTGATATTGTATTTACAAGACAGCCCTCAGTGTTTGACCATAAAGGTCAACCTCTAGGACCCTCAGGGCCCAAATCACATTAAATCATTTTCGAGACCTGCAAAAATTGGCAAGTATGTAAAATAGTTTTCTATTGTTTATGATTTACCTCTGCATTATGGGAGATTCAGCATTGCACAGAAATAAACTAAGGAATCACAGTGGAAGAGGAGAGTCATGTTTCAATAACCCCTTGGTTTGATTAAGGTCCTATAGGACTAGCACACCATCCTAAGCAACCTTTAGAAGTTACCGATCAGACTTGTGATGATGTGCATGGGTCATGGGATGTGGATTAGCCACTTAAACTAATCTATACTAGCTAAACACAAACTGCTATTATACAGCAGAAAATAAATCCCTATATATCATAGAAAACCATTTCCAGCATCCCAAGTTGATTAAAATGTATCTTCTTTATTTAGTAGAAAAACATTAAAAGGTCCACATGGAAAAAACCTATGTGTTTCGGGAAACTCCCTATATTGTTCCTCCCCATGCCTGAAAAATTCTACAGTCCATTTAAACACCATCTATGCAAAAGACCCTGTGTGAGTCCAATCATTGTTTTCCTCTGAACTGTGTACAGCAAATTCATGTCCTTCTTGCTCGGTAGCTTTTCCTTCCCCTCGCTGAAAAGAATTCCTGAGGGAGGGGTGATCTGATTTCTCTTCAGCCAATCACATACAGCCAGCCTCTCTCTCAACCCCATCATTCACACAACCCTCAGGAATTTGCTTCAGCATGTCCCACAGCCAGTATGAATTATGTAATCCCTCTTCATCAGATGCTATATGATCAGATGGTATATATATGTATGTAAAAAGAGTAGGAAGCGTGGTATACACATGCAACAAAAGCAATATACATGCAATAAAAGTGAAAATCAAAAGAGCATTGTAAAATATACATAAGTAAAAACAAGGAACAAAGGTATATACAAGTGTTCAGGTAAAATATGAATCTAAAATTTAAAGGGGTTGTCCGAGTTCTGAAAAAAAAAAAACTAAGGGAGGACGGGATGGCGCTGCTTAAAAAAAATAAAGTCCTACTTACCTTCCGGTGCCCGCCGGTATCCAGTTCTGCTGTCGCTCCGCTCTGGGCGCCATGTAAACAAACATGTCCGCCGGAGCAGCGCTGGACTCAGGCCCCCATAGCTTACGGCCCCCATACACAATGCTGTGTATAGGGACAGATAGGCGTGCCTGGCCACGGCCGGCCGGAAGCTGAATCCATCGCTGCTCCGGTGGACATGTTTGTTTACATGGCGCCCGGAGCGGAGCGACAGCAGCACTGGATACCGTAGGGCACCGGAAGGTAAGTAGGACTTTATTTTTTTAAGCAGCACCCTCCCGGCCTCCCTTAGTTTTTTTTTTTCAGAACTTGGACAACCCCTTTAATTCAAATAGACTTAAAAATTAATTAATAGATAAAAGAATCCATTTAATTATGAAATAAAGGACAATAAATAGGCAAGCATATTGTGGGGGGATAGCGGACAGTACATAAATCATGTAGCAGAGCTGTAGCTGTAGCAAGAAGCTGTAGGTGTGGCATGGGGAAAAGCAATGCAGGTATAGTTGTACTCCTGTATAACAAAAGTTTTCAAAGATTTGTTTAGTTAGTGTGGGTTACTTTAACTGACAGGTTCCCTTTAAAGCTGGACTCCATCTTTTACTAAAATGGGCATTCCAGGAATAAGCATATTTCATATTCAAATAGGTCATTAAAATATAAGCTAATATGTAATTAGTTGTTATTTAAAATTTTGCTTAGCAGATAAATGTTGTGGACACTGTAATGGATAAATAAAATTCCTTTAATCAGTCCTGTGACTGTCCCTGTGGAGGATGGTCACATGTCCAACTCACATGTTCTGCACCTGCCTGGTCAGGGCATATGACCATCAGCCATCATGTTTGGCTGTAGTTGGTTGGTTGAAGTGCATTTAATATGGCCAGTGTGATGAGATGTTATCTCAGTGGGGCAATGTGCAGAAGAGCAGGAGAGGGAGGAGCTGTTACTGTGAACTGAAGGATCATGGGACTTGTAGTTGTAGATGGCAGACATGTTGGAGATAACTCTGCCAACTTTAGAAAACTTATAAAATTTTGTTAATCATAAAAACAAACTATTTAAGCTCCATTTTGTGAATAATGCCATTGAGATTTGCTTTATTCATCTATTTAATTTCATATACCCAGAATATCCCTTTAACTGAACCCAGATTACCATAGAACTTTGCTATAATCTAAGTTTGATTCAAATAATAAACTAAGGGCTGCTGGGTGGTTTTTGGATACTAGAAATCAAACTATAATGTATTGTATCTATTAGTAATTGGAATAGGATATTAGATTACCAAAATTATATCCATCAGACTTACCATCTCTCTTAGAAGTGTTATAGGTACCACCACAAAAAGAACAATAAGCACTGTCTGAATCACTATGATTGCATCTTTCATTGTGTTTCTTGCCTTTGCAGAATCTACATTCCCACAACCTGCAAATAAAGAATTTTCATTTTCAATTTTTCTCTCTGTTATTGTTGTTATTGATGCAGATCTATACATCACAGTTCAGTCCCATAAGTGCATGAGAAAAACTGCTACCAGGGAACTCCACTCAATACGAAGCTCTATTGTGAGCCTGCATGGAGAAGCAAAGGATGCTAGGACGTGCAGGAGGTAAAAATAAGTCCATAAAATTCTTCATATAATTTTACACTGTTGTTCTAGAGGAATGCAAAACCTCCTATAGCAGTGATGATTAATCTTTTGGAGACCAGGTACCCAAACTACAATCAAAACCCAAGTATTAATCACTAAGGTGCTACAGCTTTCAATCGTATCAGTATTCTAAGGACATTGTTACAGTAGGAAGAAAGTAGTTGGTGTATCATTGTAGCTCCCTTTCAAGAACCCCTGAATTGCAGGTCCCAGAGCAAAAGCTCCAATGGTAATTCAGCTCTGTAAACAGCATCTCATTCCTCCAGTAATCCAAGGCTGTATGGTTAAAAATAAAACTGAGCATGTCACGTCCTGTACTTCAGACTGCAGGAAAAGGTCTTGAGTGCTATCCGCTTCTACTGACACCGGAGCAAACCACTACAGCCAATCAGCAACTAAGCGGTAACTTAAAGGGGTGTTCCCATTGCATCAAATGTTATTGTACAATTTTTCAATATACTTTCTGTTTCAATTCCTTATGGTTTTCTACACTCACCGGCCACTTTATTAGGTACACCATGCTAGTAACGGGTTGGACCCCCTTTTGCCTTCAGAACTGCCTCAATTCTTCGTGGCATAGATTCAACAAGGTGCTGGAAGCATTCCTCAGAGATTTTGATCCATATTGACATGATGGCATCACACAGTTGCCGCAGATTTGTCGGCTGCACATCCATGATGCGAATCTCCCGTTCCACCACATCCCAAAGATGCTCTATTGGATTGAGATCTGGTGACTGTGGAGGCCATTTGAGTACAGTGAACTCATTGTCATGTTCAAGAAACCAGTCTGAGATGATTCCAGCTTTATGACATGGCGCATTATCCTGCTGAAAGTAGCCATCAGATGTTGGGTACATTGTGGTCATAAAGGGATGGACATGGTCAGCAACAATACTCAGGTAGGCTGTGGCGTTGCAACAATGCTCAATTGGTACCAAGGTAAACAGAAGCCCTTCCATTTACTATCAGTTCTCATAGAGCTGCATCCTGCCATTATGTATATGGAAAAGATAGAGTGCAGCAGCCCACGTTATGGTTCTAGTGTTTTTTTTAACATTAGTATTTTGTTTCAGTTTTTCCCTTTCATATGGGAACAGATGTACACTGAACGCTGGGCTTCCACACTTCAGTTTTAGAAGGTTCTTCTGTGACAATGTTTCCTGTTTGCAGCAAAATCATTTCACCGCTGGAGAGTTTTACAGTGATTTTGTGGTAATCCTATACAATCTATAAACATGATCTATAGACTAATTCATTCAATACCCTTCTTGGTGCCCCTATGTTGTGTTTCATTAAATTATTTTGTTTCTCTTACTAACACTGAGGGCAGAGTTTTATCCATTCTTTGCCAATGCTCCTGTCTCCTCCATGCTGGAGAAATCCTCATAAAGCCTATATAGTAACATTGCACTGTGCAAAAGAAGCAGGAACTTGCCTTTAAAGGGAACCTGTCACCAGGGACCTCATTTTCGCTAAAGACAGGTTGCAGAAGCTTATTACACCTGCAGTGCAAATCTGCCTTTCTGCCTTTTCTAAGCATTTGCATTACAATATAATTGTGTGTTATAACTTATTCTTGCACCCTGACAAAATCCTGGGGTAGTCACAGGGGCTGGACTTTGGCTTGGATGCATTTCAAAAAACAACATGTGCCTTGTCTGTGTTACTCACTCCTCAGAGCTTGCCCCCCACCTTTGTGCTCCTGTACAGCTTCACCTCCTGTTCCTTCACAGAGGTAACAGCCTGGTCAGCCTGAGATCAGTGGGGGAGGGACAAGCTGTACAGGTGCACAAAGATGGAGGCAGCCTGCAGCTCAAACAAGTCACATTCTGTTTTATGAAATGCATCCAAACCAAAGCCCAGCCCCTGTGACTACCCCAGGATTTTATCAGGGTGCAAGAGTAATTTCTAACACACAATTATATTGTAATGAAAATGCTTAGAAAAGGCAGAATGGCATTTTTTCACTGCAGGTGTCATGGGCTTTTACAATCTGTCTTTAGTGAAAATGAAGTCCCTGGTGACAGGTTCCCTTTAAGTGATGTAAACAATGGAAATGTCTCAATAATGCTGCAAGTGTTCTCTTCCTTCATACAGTATATTCTCTCTGATGCCTTCTTCTGACATCTTCAGAAAGTATTATAGTAGTGAGATTGGCATCAACACAGAGTCTACTGCAGTTGTAAATACATGTTTTATTTATATGCAGTTGCATCCCACTCCTTCCTGCTATGAGGTTCTGCCCTCGGCATCTCCTTACCCTTTTTCGAAGACAAAAAAAGGCCGAATTAAAGCCATTTTTTTGGAAAGTCCCAAGTAGTATCATGTGTCTTATTTACCCACCTACAACCTCCTACCAATGTAAGTTTTAGGGTATAATATGAACTTACTAGACCTTGTAACTACATATTTAGCAACTTTATGCCGACTCACAATACTGAAAATTTAGCTAAATAGCTGAATTTCTATTTTTTTTTTCCCATGGGTAACTTTTAAAACAACCTTTAGTATCTACCTTGGAGTAGACATTAAGCCTTCTATACAAGCAGAGGCCTCAAAGAGAGGGGCAACGCTTTAACTGAATGGGAGCCCGTTAGTGTAAGTTCTTTTTTATTTTTTAATCCCCCCAGCCAATAAAGTACAGCATCGTTTCGGCTCTCATGGAGCTTGTAAAAGGCTTCATAAAATCGGAAATGTCGCTGTACTTTATTGTACTTGTGAATATTCTTCTTATCACTTGACATCGGATGTCTGGGAGTGTTGCTTACCTCTCGTTTGTTATATATATATAAATAACTTCTTTAATAGCAATGGATCACCAGGGACATTTATTGTTAGAAAATACCTCCATAAAGGTGAATCTTTGAGGAAGATTTTATTTCTTAGATTGAACATTCTGTTTGCTTTCTTCCTTTGAGCCAGTCACAGAGGAAGAAGTGTCCATACTCCTCTCCTCGCTCGCCCCATTACCTGCACTAGTGACCGCATCCCCTCACATCTCATACAGTCTCTCTCCCCAGCAGTCACTTCTCACCTCACTAAAATCTTACACCTCTCTCTCTGTCTCTTCTGGTGTTATCCCCTCTTCCTTCAACCACGCTGTTATCACCCCATTACTAAAGAAACCTTCCCCTGACCTATTGAGTGCTGCTAACTACTGACCAGTCTCTAATCTCCCTTTTATCTCCAAACTCCTGGAACGCCTGGTCTATTCTCGACTAAACTGTTATCTCTCAGCTAACTCCCTCCTTGACCCCCTACAATCTGGTTTCCGCTCTATGTATTCCACTGAAACTGATCTAAAGTCTCCAATGATCTCCTCACTGCTAAATCCAAAGGTGACTATTCGCTCCTTATTTTTCTGGATCTATCGGCAGCGTTTGATACTGTGGACAGCCAGCTCCTCCTCAGGATGCTTTGCTCCATTGGCCTGAGGTACACTGCACTCTCTTGGTTTTCTTCCTATGTCACTGACCACACCTTCAGTGCCTCTCCTTTTCTGGATCTCTCTCTTCTCCTCTTCCTCTCACTGTCATGGTTCCTCAGGGCTTAGTCCTAGGTCCTTGTCTCTTTTCCCTCTATATTGCCCCCATTGGACAAACCATCAGCAGATTTGGTTTCCAGCATCATCTTTATGCTGATGATACCCAGCTAAATAAGCCTGCACGTAATATCACTCCTGCCTTACTGCAGAACGCCATCTCTAAAGTCACTGCATCTCTCTCCTTTAAACTTAATCCTTCCAAAACTGAACTTATTTTCTTTCCACCATCTACTAACTGACCTAAACCTAAATGGAGATCTCTCCATTTCTGTCTGTAATGTCTCTGTCTCTCCATTTCTGTCTGCAGGCCCGCTGTCTTGGGGCTGTACTGGAGTCGACCTCTCCTTTGCACTGTATATTTAATCTTTTGTCCACTCTTCTCGATTGCATCTTAAAAATATTTCTAGAATCGGACCATTTCTTACAATTGAAACCTCTAAAATACTACGGTAATTGTCACTCTGATTCACTCTCATTTAGACTTCTGTAACTCCCTACTAATCGGTCTTCCACTTACTTCAGTCCAAACGCTACATGGATGCCTCCAGTTTGTGCCATGTTTGCACTGGTTGCCTGTCTCCTTCCAAATACAGTTTTAATTAATAATCCTCATCCACAAAGCTCTTCATAATGCAGGACCCCCCTACCTCTCCTTTTGCATCTCAGTCTATCGTCCAACTCGTCCTCTTCGATCTGCTAGTGATCTTAGATTATTCTCTTCCCTAATTCCAACTTCTCACACATGTCTCCAGGAGTTCTCCAGAGCTGAACCAATTCTCTCTAATGCTCTACCCAGTCTTTCAGACTAAAGGTACATGCACACCTCTGGTGCCATGGAGAGGAGGAAGGGTGACCCATCCCCTCTGCATAGAGATAAATGGTGATCGGCGCCGTAATATGGGGAAAGACAGGACCTATCTTTTTTCCCATGTACGTAGCGATATAGTGCCGCACATGTGCTACACCATATCACTCCATGCAGCCATTTCTGTCTATGGGGGACATAAGTATGGCCCCAAGCTTTTTGCCATACATACATCTCCCCAACGGTCATGTGCATGGGACCTAATTCCCAACCCTCAATGCTTCAAACGTTCTCTTAAAACTCTTATATTTAGCCAAGCCTATCACACTTGCTAACTGCATGACTGCATAACTCTTTATTAACCAATTCTGGGTACTCCCCCTGTCTGTTATACAAGAAAAATGCTTCCCACTGACCTTGGACTTTGTATATAAGATGGCAGCTGATGGCTGGTTCAAGCAGCAGAATTTTTATTTATTAAATTATTTTTATTGCATTCCATTATAAAAATGGCTGTACCTTACACATTATATAAGCTCTTATACCACTTGTGACCCCCCTTATTCTCATAGACTGTAAGCTCTTGCAAGCAGGGTCCTCACTCCTATTGTTTCCTATGACTGTTATTATTCTGTGATGTCTTTTTATATTTGTATATGTTCCCTGCCGGCAGCCAGGGCCCAGAATACCGTAGTGGCTGGCGGTTGCGGCTAAGCACACTGATGTCACGGTGCATGGTATGGGAACCGGGGGGATTGTCCTACAAGCAAGAAATATGCAAGAAATATGGAGGGAGAGGCTGATGTACTGGATCTCCGTGGGGCAACCCCTTAATGTCTGTAATATATGTCCCTGGATAATGAATGAGGATCCCGTGGTGGTACAGCCGTATCCAGGGATCAGATGGAGGCAAGGTTGTGCAAAAAAACTCACGGTTCTTTATTAGAAAAACTGCATGCAAATCGATCTTGGAACAGATTCCGGGTTACTGGTAATTACTGGAGTGGTCATGGAGAGTGGTCCTTAGGAATTGGTTCACTAGCCTGGTAGTAGATGCATGCTGGGCAGGAGCTGTGTCCAATTGTGGAAGCTGCAGCTTTGAGTCTTCAGACTCTGGTCCCGTGAAAAGCTGTGTGTCAGTCTTGATGGTGGACTGACACGTTTTCTCTCTTCACTCTGTGTGTTGGTAACTGGATGGGCTCTCTAGTTTGTGATAGCTAGGTTCCAAGAGCCCTCTAGGCCCTCCCTGTCCAGGGGGTTTTATTATCCTGGTCAGGTGGTGGCTAACTTTCCAATCACACTCCAGTGTACATGGTGGAACACAATTTGTCAGAATTCACATACCATTACCCATTGCCTGTTCAGGCAGGATCTGCAGCTACTAATACCTAGTGCTCAGGTTCTGGAACTCCCCCTGTTAGCTCCAAACCTGGAGAGTGCACTGTTCACAACTACTCCCTAGCCCATGTATTGGCAGGGGTGTTGAATTCCACAGAATCTGTAGAGCTACGGAATTTGATGGCGCTACATAAATAAAGATTATTATTATTATTATTAACGGCAAACAGTAAAAAAAAGACAGCATTATAAAAGTACATGCTATTGGATGTAAAATGATTGTACTGGGTTTTCTTTGAAGATCAGAGTTGTTAGATCACATCAATTTGCTTCTGCTGTTTTAGATACGGAATTAGATAGGGATGGAGCCTAAAAGTCTGTTCAGATTTTTCTATAGAAATGTTCTGTTTTCTTTAGCCTCTCATTCTAATTTTCTGTATTATTGTTATTGTACAAGGTACGGAACAAGTTGAGAAGTTGAGATCATGTTACCCACACAATATGAAATTGAAAAACAAAACAGGTGCATTGTTGGCTTAGTTTGACTGCTGTGAAAAATAGAAAACAGACCTGATGGGTCAACTTATGTTGTGTATGTTTATGACAAGGCCTTGGTAGTGGATACTAGAAAACGTTACATATAGACATGAAAATATGTTTTCACATATTAGTGGTAGTGAAGTTTTGCAGATGTAATTCTCACTAGGGCCAGTGCAGACTGCAGTGATCATATGGGTCATAGGCTCAGGACCACTATATACAGTGGGTTACAGAAAGTATTCAGACCTCTTTCAATTGTTCACTCTTTGTTTCATTGCAACCAATTGGTAAGTTTAAAAAGTCTCTCTTTTTTACTCATTAATCTACACTCCCATACCCACCCCACCTTGACAGAGAAAAACTGAAATGTAGATATTTTTGCTAATTTATTAAACAAGAAAAACTTAAATATTACATGGTCATAAGTATTCAGGACCTTTGCTGTGACACTCATATTTAACTCACACTGTCCATCTTCTTCTGATCCTCCTTGAGATGGTTCTACTCCCTCACTGGAGTCCAACTGTGTTTAATTAAACTGATTGGAGTTGATTATTAAAGGCACACACCTGTCTATATAAGACCTCACAGCTCACAGTGCATGTCAGAGCACATGAGAATCATGAGGTCTAAGGAACTGCCCAAGAAGTTCAGAGACAGAATTGTGGAGAATTTCTGCAGCACTTAAAGTAGTGCCTGCCAAATACAATCCCAACTGTGAAATATGGTGGGGGCAGCATCATGCTATGGGGGTGTTTATCAGCTGCAGGGACAGGATGACTGGTTGCAATTGAAGGAAAGATAAATGTGGCCAAGTACAGAGATATCCTTGATGAAAACTTCTTCCAGAGTTCTCTGGACCTCATACTGGACCAAAGTTTAACCTTCCAACAAGCCAATCACCTTAAGCAAAAGTGGTGGCTTCAGAACAACCCTGACCCGAACCCAATGGAGCAGTTCTGGAGAGACTTGAAAATCCAAATCCAGGTGTGAGAAACTTGCTGTATCATTCCCAAGGAGACTCATTGCTGGAGTAGCTGGAAAGATGCTTCTACTCAATACTGAGCAAAGAGGCAGAATACGTATGACCATGTGATATTTCAGTTTTTCTTATTTAATAAATTAGCAAAAATATCTACATTTCTGTTTTTTCTGTCAAGATGGAGTGTAGAGTGAACATTAATCAGCAAAAAAAGAACTTTTTTGATCTTAAAAATTGGTTGCAATGAAATAAAGAGTGAAAAATTTAAAGGAGTCTGAATACTTTCTGTACCTACTATATATATATATATATATACACTCACCGGCCACTTTATTATTAGGTACACCATGCTAGTAACGGGTTGGACCCCCTTTTGCCTTCAGAACTGACTCAATTCTTCGTGGCATTGATTCAACAAGGTGCTGGAAGCATTCCTCAGAGATTTTGGTCCATATTGACATTATGGCATCACACAGTTGCCGCAGATTTGGTCGGCTGCACATCCATGATGCGAATCTCCCGTTCCACCACATCCCAAAGATGCTCTATTGGATTGAGATCTGGTGACTGTGGAGGCCTTTTGAGTACAGTGAACTCATTGTCATGTTCAAGAAACCAGTCTGAGATGATTCCAGCTTTATGACATGGCGCATTATCCTGCTGAAAGTAGCCATCAGATGTTGGGTACATTGTGGTCATAAAGGGATGGACATGGTCAGCAACAATACTCAGGTAGGCTGTGGCGTTGCAACAATGCTCAATTGGTACCAAGGGGCCCAAAGAGTGCCAAGAAAATATTCCCCACACCATGACACCACCACCACCAGCCTGAACCGTTGATACAAGGCAGGATGGATCCATGCTTTCATGTTGTTGACGCCAAATTCTGACCCTACCATCCAAATGTCGCAGCAGAAATTGAGACTCATCAGACCAGGCAACGTTTTTCCAATCTTCTCCTGTCCAATTTCGATGAGATTGTGCAAATTGTAGCCTCAGTTTCCTGTTCTTAGCTGAAAGGAGTGGCACCTGGTGTGGTCTTCTGCTGCTGTAGCCCATCTGCCTCAAAGTTCGACGTACTGTGCGTTCAGAGATGCTCTTCTGCCTACCTTGGTTGTAACGGGTGGCGATTTGAGTCACTGTTGCCTTTCTATCAGCTCGAACCAGTCTGCCCATTCTCCTCTGACCTCTGGCATCAACAAGGCATTTCCGCCCACAGAACTGCCGCTCACTGGATGTTTTTTCTTTTTCGGACCATTCTCTGTAAACCCTAGAGATGGTTGTGCGTGAAAATCCCAGTAGATCAGCAGTTTCTGAAATACTCAGACCAGCCCTTCTGGCACCAACAACCATGCCACGTTCAAAGTCACTCAAATCACCTTTCTTCCCCATACTGATGCTCGGTTTGAACTGCAGGAGATTGTCTTGACCATGTCTACATGCCTAAATGCACTGAGTTGCCGCCATGTGATTGGCTGATTAGAAATTAAGTGTTAAAGAGCAGTTGGACAGGTGTACCTAATAAAGTGGCCGGTGAGTGTATATATATATATATATATATAGTGCACTGTACATATAAAATAGCCCCCATATCAGATCATCTGATGACATTCATATTTTACTCTTACCTACTATCATAAGCTCTGTCCCACACTGTGAACGCTTTATTTCTCGTCTTGTTGTAGTATAGCTACAGAAGTAGACACCATTGTCTTTGGGTTGCACTTTCTTAATGGTCAGACAGTTTTCTTGTAATACATAGCGAGAGTCGGATTTTATATAACCATCAAGTGAGCCATTTTGAAGTCCACGATACCAGGAGATATTGCAGTTTTCAGAGTGTTCCCATTTGCATCCACAATGTATATTCACTGTTCGACCCTTTTTGACAGCAATAAAGCGAGGGTTCTGCTGCACTGAACCTAAAAGAACAAGGTTTGAATCCAATGAACAACCTTGCAACAATTTGTTGTGTCTTTTTGTGTCTTCTATTCAGGATTCAGGGTTCAGGATGTTCTATGTCAAGTAAATAATAAAAACTGCAATGTGATACATCGCCACTACTTAGTTTGCATATGATGGAAACACTGAAAAAGTTAGTGCCGAAAGTTGGACCTGACCCTATCTGATATTGAAGGTTTATATTAAGAAAACACCCTTATACTTGACAAAGCATTGTTCCTGACTCTATGCAGAAGCTGCATACAAAGGTTACCAAACTATTTAAAGGGAACTGGTTGTTAAGTTAAACCTAGCTGATAGATCAAATCCTGTCATTTCTACTTGTCTTATTTTCCTAAAAGCACTGTAACAGAGAATACATTTTAAGATGGCACCGGAATCGTGGACCAAACTAAAACTTCCAGGCTGAGGAATTTCGGGAATTCCCTATGGTGACGTGAGCGTGAGACAGCAGGAAAACTCTCCAATCAAGAAGATGCCTGATATGTTATGCTTTGTACACTCCTCCTCTTTTACTTTTTTCCTACTTTTCTATATAGACTTGTGAAATCAAATAAACTTGTGCAGTGCTGATTTGCCCAGGGCAGTAGCATGAGTGAAACTTGAATCAGTAGTTGTCTGAGTCATTCCTTACAATGTGCACACATGCTTTAACTAAATTGAAACTCGCGACCAATGCACACTAAAAGAGGATATCATAAATCCTCCCCTAACAGTTGGAGGCACGGCTGAGATCCAAGTGAAGCAGGACCAGGACGCCCCCTCGTTCTGGCACTGCCTGAAGCCCTGGGATCACCGCTCCCCGATCTAGACTGATCAACCCACGATCACTGTAAGTTTCAGATTACATACGTTAACCTGTTGCTTGTCTTTGACTCAAGGGGTGGTGATACCGCGGTTGTAGGTAGCCGGGACTGGAGGGTAAAATATATATATATATATATATATATATATATATATATATATAGCCAACTGCTGTCTGAATTGTTATACACCTCTGTGTGAGATTGAAAGAAGTGCCTTGGTTGCTGTGTGAATGCACCCACTGAGCCAGAACAGAAAGGGAGGGGGAGGACGTTTGTAGGTCAGATAGGATACTGAGAGGAACGGAGCGGGACCGCAGGGAAAAGGAGACACGGGACGAGTGTCTGGGATTTTGATACAGAGACACAGGACGAGATTTAGATACATAAAAACAAAAATGTATACCTGCGCCAACCTATATGTTCATAACACACTGCAGCAAGACAGTACTAGACTATTCAATTTACACACCGGTACCAGCACATGTATGTTGATACATGTGGTATCAACATACATTACATATGCTGGTACCGGTGTGGAAATTGAATAGTCTAGTACTGTCTTGCTGCAGTGTGTTATGTACATATAGGTTGGCGCAGGTATACATTTTTGTTTTTATGTTTGTTCATAGAGTTACCTTATAAAGTAACCTATTTTATAGTTGGGGTGCAGGTCACATACTATTTATATCAGCCACACCACGCAGATTGTTAGCATCCCCCATTCCCACTTTGGCGCCAAACCTATTCTTGTTTTTAGAGATTTAGATACAGGCCGCAAGGATAGAGGATAAATTGGCCGGGTGTCTGTGATTTTGACAAACAATTAGGACAGGACTGAGATCATTAAGGGGGGACTTCTGATAAGACTCTGTAACTGACAAGAGGTGAGCTAAGTCTCTGTAACTGTTGATTGGTGAGTTTGAAGGAATTCACAAGATTACAATGCAAAGTGGAGAGGGGTCATTTTATAATTCACAAGAGCCACTGATTCATTTTCAAAATCATCATAATTAGGTAGCACCTTCTGTTTGGGGGGGTCAGTCGTGCCTGACAGGTTCCCTTTAATTTATCCCCTATATACAGGGTAGGGGATAACAAGGTGATCGGTGAGGGTTCGACTGCTAAGACCCCAACTGATAATGAGAATGGGACCCCCAGCTATCTTTCTCTGTTGATAACTTATGAACCATAAATCTGAGTGATGCAATCAATTAATGAGACAGTTCTGGTCTTCTTTGATATGCTACATAACCACCTTATTAATACAAAAACTTGCCCGTGGTCCAAAATTGCTTTTTAGAATTATTTGTAAAGGTATTCAGATATGTCATTTCCACTTATACACAGCCGTGTTGCTTATGATTATGTTGATATTTATTGAAGACATTTATCCCAATGCTGGCATCCTATGTGCGGATATCCTAATACAGGATAGAAGAAGTTCAGGAGCCCGCTAATTTTTCCTTACCCAAAATTATCCAGATCATCACAGGAAAAAATAGTGCTAATTATTTTAATAGAAAATCTATTGATATTTACCTGTTTCTTCAGAAGTTTTATTCCACGCACAACATCCCTGATCTGCAAAATTGAACAAGAAAGTTGATATCAAACCAGAATGCTGTAGTATGGTAGTGAGCCAGCAGAGAATCCTCTAAGATGAAATGCTCATATTGAGAGTTTTAGTTTTGAACAGATGGATTTGCACTTCCACCACTATATACATTTGTCTGCTTTGACTATTGGGATCAGCGATCACAAGAACAAGGGTGTGCAAGTGCTGGGACTGTCCTTATATTCTCTTCTATGGGGCTTTCTGAAGTCCCATACATATGCACCAGTGCAGGGCACTAAAGGGCAATTGTTGACCTCCCTTCTATGTATCGCTAGCGGACAATGTGGTCTAATATCTGAAATCAAACACTTAGACCTGAACCAGTGTA
Organism: Engystomops pustulosus; assembly: GCF_040894005.1. Taxonomy (NCBI): domain Eukaryota; kingdom Metazoa; phylum Chordata; class Amphibia; order Anura; family Leptodactylidae; genus Engystomops; species Engystomops pustulosus. Next base: position 134,382,414 of record NC_092416.1, on the reverse strand, counting down.
TGCATTGATAAAATGCCTTTACACTGGATACACACATAGCATTCTTTTGCCTTTTTAGTACAGATTTTACACTAGTTTTTTTTAAGCCAGAAGTGGATCCAGCCGGTCAGGCCATTATAAGATCATCCTCAAACAAAAAGGTACAAAAACTTTGTGTGTCTCCAGTCTTAGTTTTTTTTTTACAGTTTTTGGAAAGTCACAGTTTTATAAGTCAATAGATCAGTAAATGAGGCTGGAAAAATATAGGTCAAGTTAAAGATGTTGCCTCTTTCCAAGACATCTGAGCAACAGCATCAAAATGTGACAAACTTGGACCAGGATTAAAGGTGACAACCAGAAATGATCGAACCCGAATTTCTCTTTGGGGTTCTGTAGGCCCTGTACGAACTGTCAATCCGACAATTTAACACAACTTGCTACTAGCTATAGCTGTGATTGGCCAAGGGGCCAAGCCATGGCTAGTTGCTAGAGATGTTAATATGCCAGAGTGGCTGTAAGTTTTTATGAACTATTTCTGTTCATGATTGTTGTGATCATGACCTACAGCAAGTCCGTAAAGAAGCAACATCCATTTTTCTAGTTGCCGCTGATATAAAAAAATCTGAGGACAAATATTCTAAACAACCTGAATCCACAACATTGGATACTACACTGCACACAGTCACCTTATTTTTAAGCTGACCAGCATCTTTCAACCTAAGCATTAACAAGAGCATTCAATAATATCTATTGTAGACCTGCATATGCCCATTGCACTGCCAGACTTCTAGACATGTCCCCCCCCCCCCCCGCTTCCTCTTTCACACAGATGTGCAAGAAGGTTATTTTACAGAAAATTAACTAAGCTTGTAAACAAGACCCTTCTATGCAAACCAGTCCGACAGAAATGAAAGCTTTTTTTCACTAAAAACATTAGATAAACCTCTCCAAAAGACCACTGCTTTGAGAAGATTGCCTCCCTTAAAGATTTTTTTTCAGTGTCTAATTTTTTTTCCTGTTATGAGCAGACCAACCCTTTAAAAAATCTATTTTCTATGCAAAATTGGGCGATCTGCTCAAAGAGGTTTCACTTAATGTTGTTGCATTTAGTACAGCAATTCCAGATACTGATTTGATGGTAACACAACAATAACGCACAATCTTAGTTACTCTAAATGTATCCTTATAAAACATAGCGGTGATCAGATATGACAATTCACCTACCTAATGAAAAGACAGCTATACAGAGAGCGCACAATATGGCTTCTATCGTAGTCATCTTGACATAAAGTTATTAACACAAATAATTGGTAAGGAAGATGTTGGGAGCACGCAGATTCTCATGAGGGTGGGCAGGGGTGCTTAATGCAAATAGTCAAGGGCAAGGACTTCCTCTTAGTAACTGACAGGTCACCAGAGACTGCAGATTTACCTAGAGGTATCTATACAGAACTAATTCCTTCATGCACAGCTTGTATTATATAACATAATCTCTGAAAATGTTTACCAGTTGTACAGTAAATACCGTAATGTATCATATGAAGTTTATCAATCACGTACGAGTTTTATGTAATATTCTCTGAGTAATAATCCCTGAGTTGGCTCTGTTCTAGTTTCTTAACAGTAAATGTAGGGAATGGAGGTGAACTAAAACTGTATAAAAATAGAAGCAATACTTCTAGTGTTGTAAAATAAATAATCACATGAGTATTATGTACATGTAAGTATTATGTTAGTATTGTGTGTTAGGTTGCTGTACACTTTAAAAGGACATTCGTGGAGTAACTGCTTCCCAGTTGTTATGATTTCAGTTTTGCACTGCTGTTTTGCAGGTAAGAACAGATTCTTGTATCGTATACTACTATAATGATTGGTCCTTGAATGATGGCCAGTGCCCGTTCTGTCTTTCACAGACCCAGCACGGTCCTTGTACCAGGGCCATATAGGCATGGTGCTTTTTATGGGGGATCAGAAATCCTACTTACTAACCTCATGCAAACCTTTTAATTGTCAATACAGGGAAACTCCATAAAATCCACCAATTCCTAGACTGTAAGCTCTTGTGAGCAGGGCCCTCCCTTCTATTGCTCCATATGACTAATTGTAGTCTGTATTTATATTTGTATATGTCCCCTATGATTTGTAAAGTACTGTAGAATTTGATGGCACTATATAAATAAAGATGATGATGATTATTATTATTTAAAGGGAACCCGTAAGCAGAAATGAACCTAATCGACCACTACCAGTATATTGCCAAACAGCTGAACACCTTCCAGTTTCTTTCATGACCCAGTGCGGTGGCATCATCCAGAAAATCCACTTTGAAGTGAGATATAAATTAGTTGTATAAAGTCAAGACGGTAGAGGTTTTAACACTGAAGTCAAGCTCTCTCTTCCTCAGAAAACCCCATTCACTGTAAATGATCGTTCTGCATCCAGAGACATCACTAACCAGATCTCCTGAAGTCCGATGCATAACATGAACTTAGTCACAGAGGAGGAGGAGGCGATCAGAGTTTACCATCTTGACTTCAGTGTTAAATTCTCTGCCTCCTTGACTTTATGCAACCAATTTACATATCACTTTAAAGTAGATTTTTCGAATGATGCCACCACACTGGGCCATGGTAGAAACAAACCAGAAGGTGTTACACTGTTTGACAAAATACTGCCAGTGGTTTATTAGACCAATTTCTGATGACAGGTTCCCATTAAGGTTTGGGATGGCAACTTTGTGTGAAACGATATTTGGAAGATCACTTACAACCTTGTTTTTCATCATGTGGTCATAAAGGGATTTTATACCTTATTTTACCTCATCTAAATTTTAAGACAAATGTGAACATCACATGAACCTTTTTTAATGTTGGTGTTTATGCAATAATTTTTTCTGTTATAGTATCATTTAGTGTGTGAATATATATTTTTTTTATCATTTAGTAATATTTTCTGGCTTTTGAGAAGCTCATCAAGGAGATAACAATAATAATACGCATTATTTGTGTTTAGCAGTTTCTACCTTCCGGAACTGTGTGTCCCGATACATAATGTTTTAATGAATGCTGTGAGCCGCTTACTATGGGTTAGGGGAAGTGATACTGACTTAAGTGACACAGGACAAATGCAATTTAAGCCACAAGTGAATATTAAACAGTTATGGGACACCTCTTCCCTGGGTTTCTTATGTTGTGTAACCTACAGTTCTCATGTATTTGGATGAATCAGATATAGGCAGATCTGTATTCATGATTCCATGTATCCAGGGATTAGGAAGAATGAATTTAGTAAAAAATTAGAAATTAGAAAGTAAACATGGAAATATCATGTCATTTTTAAAAGTTTCAATGACAGTCATTCTGGTCAGAAATAGATTTATATATTCACAGGAAAAATATTTTCATTGGCACAATGGTGTCAATACAATGTTGTTATTTTATATCAAGTACAAAAAAACCCTAAAAACTAAAAACTCATCTTACTTATAAAGTGGGTCACAAAAGTATCCACACCCCTTTAACTTACATTACTGTCACTAAGTTAAATGCATTTTATTTATATGTTATTAACGATTATGAGTGTTTGGAAAGTAAAATGATATCCGCTTTTCCAATTTTTTTGCTGAAAATGGGGAGTGCATTTGAATTTTAATACCTCTTAATAAAATCTTTTTCATTTTTTCATTTATTCATGTAACAATGCTGAGAAACATACATATATACCTTATATACTTGAGTATAAGCCTAGTTTTTCAGCACAAAAAAATGTGCTGAAAACCCAAACTCGGCTTATACTCGAGTAAAAAATATATAGGTTTTCCCATGTTTTTGTGGTAAAATTAGGGGCCTCGGCTTATACTTGGGTCGGCTTATACTCGAGTATATACGGTAATTCAGCCTTGAATAAACCAAGGATTTCAACACTAATGTAGCCAACCGAAGAAATCCAATACATTATCAGTAAAAGTACCGTATATTCCGGCGTATAAGACGACCTGGTGTATAAGACGACCCCCCTACTTTCCTGTTAAAATATAGAGTTTAAGATATATTCGCCGTATAAGACTACCCCTTTTCCAAAGCATACAAAACAACGGTAAAAATAAAAAAAAAACAGATTTGAATTTAACATGGTCCTTTTTTTAATTTAAATTCTTATGACATGCAGGTATATAGCAGGAAAACTGTCGCTCATAAACATAAGGCATACAACAACAACATTACCATCGTCCATTTTACTGTAAATGTTACCATACTGTACCTTAAATTTTTATTTTATTAAATATTCTATGCCATGTACTCAGAAGCGGGAAAAAAATTCCAAATGCAATGAAAATGGTGAAAAAACGCATTTGCGCCATTTTCGTGTGGGCTTGGATATTACGACTTTCACTGAGCGCCCCAAATGATATTTCTACTTTATTCTTTGGGTCGGTACGATTAAGGGGTTACCAAGTTTGTATAGGTTTTATAATGTTTTCATACATTTACAAAAATTAAAACCTCCTCTACAAAAATTATTTTTTTGATTTTGCCAACTTCTGGCGCTAATAACTTTTTTATACTTTGGTGTACGGAGCTGTGGCTGGTGTCATTTTTTGCGAAATTTGATAATATTTTCAATGATATCATTTTTAGGACTGTATGACCTTTTGATCACTTTTTATAGATTTATTTATATTTTTTAAAATGGCAAAAAAGTGCCATTTTCGACTTTGGGTGCTATTTTCCGTTACAGGGTTAAACACATTGAAAAACCGTTATCATATTTTGATAGATCGGGCATTTTCGGACGCGTTGATACTGATGTGTTTATGATTTTTACTGTTTACAGGCAGTCCCCGGGTTACATATAAGATAGGGTCCGTAGGTTTGTTCTTAAGTTGAGTTTGTATGTAAGTCGGAACTGTATTATTTATCATTGTAATCCCAGCCAGAACTTTTTTGGTCTCTGTGACAATTGGATTTTAAAAATATTGGGTTGTCATAAGAATCAATATTAACACTAAAGCTTCATTACAGACACATTTGATATTTGTTACAGCTGATGATTGTAGCCTAGGACTAAAGTACAATAAATGACCAATATCCAGAGGTCCGTTTGTAACTAGGGGTCGTATGTAAGTCAAGTGTTCTTAAGTAGGGGACCTCCTGTATTTATATTTATACTATTTTTCAGACTCCCTAAGGTACTTTAACCATAGGTTGTCTGATCGATCCTATCATATACTGCCATACTACAGTATGGCAGTATATGGGGATTTTCCTCCTCATTCATTACAATGTGGTATCAGCACATTGTAATGAAGGGGTTAAAACGAAATAGCCTCGGGTCTTCGGAAGACCCGAGGCTACCATGGAGACGGATCGCCAGTCTCTTTGATCGCGCAGATCGCGCAGCTATCTTTTTGAGGCTGCCGGCAGCTTTGCCGGCAGCCATCGCTGTGAAACACCCGCGATCGGTGCTAGCACCGATCGCAGGTGTTACCGGTAAGCCTTTGCTGCAATATGCAGCAAAGACTTACCGGCTATGGAGAGGGCTCAGCCCGTGAACCCTCTCCATGCAGCGCGACCCGACCGCCGCCGTGAATACGGGCGGTCAATTACCAGCGTATAAGACGACCCCAGACCAGACAGAAGATTTTTCAGTCTTCAAAAGTCGTCTTATACGCCGGAATATATGTTTACTTGATAACAAATCTAAAACCACATTAAAAAAACACACAAAAAGAGGAACAACACACAGAAAATACAGGGCCTGCATAAGTTCACAATGTATACTATATATCAGCAGGAATTCAGCTAGGTAGAGAAAATCAAGAAGGGCTGAGCAAGAGGGCCGTAGGAAAGTGTATGTATACAGACCAAAATAGCCGATCCCTGACACATGTTCTGAGTAGGATGTGTTTCAAGTAGCCCTGTTTGACTTTGTCCCCGTAGGAGGATTTCTGCTGATATATACAAAGGGATCTGGCTATTGGATTCAGTGTAGTAGGAGCGAGTCTCCACAAATATTGTGCAATTATATATTGTGACCTTATGTGGACCCTTTTTTGTGTGTTGTTCCTCTTTTTTATGTGTTTTTTTATGTGGTTTTAAATTTGTTATCAAATAAACATAGCATGTTTTAATTTGTAAAAGCACAAATAATGTTCTTTACATTTCACCTATACCTGATACTCAATAATACTCAATATACATTTTTTTTAAACTGTGTGATTCAGTTTCTCACACTTTACAAAATCTCTGTGAGTTCTAAATCTCCTGGGAATTTATGTTAGCGTGCTTACAGAGCAATGAATATATTGGCTATACTGTATGTGTTGTAAATGCTTGGTATTAGGTTTACATAGGATTTCTTTTTCTTGATGAAAACTATAATTTTCCTGTTCTGATGTACAGATTTAAAAAATAGTAAGAAATCAAAAACACAAAGAGGATCATTTATTACGGCCTTTGAAATGGAAAACTGGCAGCATCCCCCCCCCCTTCTCTGTGCCTCTTGCACCTGAATTTATAAAGTATCGGCGCCATAATATTGGTGTTTTCCAACACTTTCTACTTGTTCTATTTTTGTCCGCAAAATTTTGTGGCGCTTCTATTTTTCTGCAATATTTTTTGCCACTAAAAGCTGGTCTAGGGAATTCTAAACCTTTCAGTCCGTGCGCTAATTCGTTAATCCCTTGCGCCACAAAATTACATTCCACTGAAAAATATAGCACGGTTCTAGTGCCACCCTGCAGCAAAAATAATAAATGCACCCCAAAAAATTAATTAGAAAATTACATCAAAATTGTAACACTAATTGTGTGCTATACTATGTCTTTTGTAAATCAATGATCCTAAATTCTTTCTTGTTCTTTCTTTGTCGCTTCTTTTAACACATAATTAGCCCAAAAAAAGCAATTTGTTTCACATTTCTGAAACTCATTTGTTCTTCTTACGATGCGCCAGATACATTAAGTATGCGTGTCACGTTATAACATCATAGTGCAAACAACTGTAGAAAAAAACGTCTGCCAAGTAAAAGATCTAGTGACAAAAATAATGAACGCCCCTCAGAATGTACTTTGGCTGTGGAGCTGAATCTCATGTCATTCTCTTTTAAATAAAACTACCGTGCCCCTGGTTCTTTCCCGTCAAGGAACAGTAATGAATAACACTACCAATTTTCCAATGAATAATTTATTAGAATTTGTATATTATACAAGAATAATTTCTATGATTTAATTTATGTTTATTTACTCTTCCAGCGCTAGACAGGAATATGTACAGGCCTATGATGAAATTACACAGCACTGGAATTGACTTTACATACATTGAAATGTAAACATACAGTTCATATATTGCTATATATTGCTATAAGTTGCTCTGGTTGCTTATTTGATCAAGTCAAACCTGTGCAACTTTGTGTCACCAGTTTTCCTATTGTTATCCATAAGAGTAAGGTATGTAAGACATATTGGCAGTCAAACTGTGTCCAGTTTTAACTTACAGACATGATACCTGTTATGGTTTGTTTCACATTTTATCTATTGTGAAATATTTAACTATGCAATTATTTTCATACCATACAGTATTTCCTATTTCCCTTATAATAAATCATTACAAACTTAAGAGGAGGAATTTGCAATGTTAGATACCAGAATGTATGTTGTCTTTGGTTCTGAAGCTGCATGAAGCATCATACATAAGACTGGGACTTGTATGCAGGTAGGTGACTGGGTCATCTCTTTGTTGTTTGTCACAGTAAGAACTGCACTAGTGCACAAACCTACAACTAAGAGAGTACATTGCCTTCCAGAATTGATATCAGTAGTAATAGCTCATACTGGTACCAAACATAAGCTTGACACATCTTGTCAGGGGTGTTGCATACAGAATTAATATAAATTATCTGAATAATTCACAGTATTGGCACTCACATATACTAATGTGATTGTGGATTTGATAAATGTATTATAATAGGAGAGCAACACTCAGTCCTTTCCATATCAAAGATCAGTCATCACTGAAATCAAATTTTAAGACCTTGAAAGACATTTCAGATATGTTATACCTAAAAGCATCTACCTCTCCTTTTTGAGGAGGTAAAGTTGGTTGTAAACTACTTTCTCAGTATCTGTGATACTGAGGCACTGGATATTTTCAGTCCTTGTTGTTTTCAAATATCGGGAGAGGAGACGGGCTCTTCATATGAACTTAAGAAAATCCATCATTGTTGCTTGTAGTGATGGCCAAGGCTTCAGCATATGGGTCCGAGGGTAAGACTTGCGAGTTCTATACTAGGCCTTCATCAATCAAAAGAAACCAAAATCATACTTGTAATCCCTTAGTACTCTGGCACCATCTTGTTCATGGAACATGAGATACTGTTGTTACCAGACCTTGATACCAAAGGACAGATAAACTTCTGTAGATGATTTAAAGACGAAACATTCAGTTCTTTACTAATGTCAGTTTCTGTTATGAGATGGGAACAGCAAAAAAAGAAATTATTTTGCCCAAGCTGTTGAGATATTTCCAGAAACATGCATAATACTGTGCCAAGGATTCCCATAAGCGCCATTTCAGCTAGTGTGTCTCCAGTCCAAAGCTTTGGCAGGACATGCCAGCCCGAAGCGCACAAGCCACACAAAGCAGTTATCAAATAAGCAGGAATTGCTTCTATAACAACCTTTAAAGGAAACCTACCAGGCACACTGACATACTGGTGTGTGCCCCCTCTGGCAGGATCCACTCTTCTTTAAGCTTCCTATGCCCTGGTTTTTAACAAAAAAAAGGCTTTTAAAAAGTATGCAATTAGCCTGAGAGGCTCCATAAATGTTAATGGAGCCTGGAGCCTTTTTTTTTTTTTAAAACAGGAAATTAGAAGCTAAAGAAGATCAGATCCTGCCTGAGGGGGCACACACCAGTATGTCAGTGTGCTTGGTTTACTGTCCTTCATCCTAGTGGTAAATGTCCTTTAAAGATTCTATATATGCAGACTTCTTTAAAATGTATTCCATAATATAACCTTGAAGTGGACATGGTTTCAATCTTTCTGATACTGATCTATAAATGACCACCATGGAAATAAAATAAAATGATCCCTATATTGGTCATGGCTGCATTTCCCTGATGCAGAGCATTAAATCTACCCATACATGTAAAATGAAATGATAAAACCGATATATAGTTGTTTGAGCTTCAGATTTCTGATATTCTAATACTCTATGTATACTTGTTCAACCTGGCTAGAACACCCACTATTTGGGGATTAGCAATTTGCATCAATCCCATCTTTTGCCCTAGAAAGTCATATATATAATTTTTTGTCACAAAGAAGTTTTTCACATGTATATAAGTATTGGGTTTTAACCATAGCCTGCAAGTACTTCTCATAAATTGCCGCTTAGTCCAACCAACACCATTCATTTAACCGTTATTGACATGTGTAGCTTCTGGACGATGTCGGGTGATGAGATAAAAGGAGAGCTAGAGACATTTACACCTGCGTATGGATTGCTCATTTTGGATTCATGCTTTCTGGTCACTCTACATTGGGTCCGGCAAGACCAATCCCTAAATGTTTTACTCAGTTTGTCTCCTGTCTTTCCATGTTCCCCTGAATAAAGTTTATTGCAAATTTTTTTTAATTTTTTTTAAAGGAGAGCTAAAGCACTTCAGAAGTCTGACAAGCCTCAGTAATTAACAGCCCATAGGCAGGGTACTAGGTGGTGGACCCAAACCTAAACCTACAAGCTTTGTGCCAACTAGAAAAAAATGGCATATCTGAAGTCTATACATAAATGTTGATAATTATAGGCTTCACAACTTGCAGATATTGTTTGCATAAGCTAAGTGGATTGCAGAGTACATTTTTTGCCTTCTCTGTTTGTTATTCGGTATCTCACATCCCCCATTGGGGGGTTACAGCCATGCAGGTGAGATTTAAAAAACATAAAGCTAGAACTGTCGGCTGATCAGCCTTTCATTTTCTGTGCTGCACAACAGGGAGAGCGTCTCATCTCCCAGACCCCACAAAACATCAAACCAGTCATAATACAAAGTCATGCTCTGAGCACTCACATTGTTTCCACTGTATGATACCAACGTCAAGACTTATTACTGGAATGGAAAAAGGAAGATATAGGCTCAATGTCAGCAGGTGGGACTGTGCATTGCTTTGTAATTTTCCAAAAACAATATAAATCAGATATAAATGCCTCGTATAAATAGGGTGGAGTATGCACTTTATTTGTGTATTAACCATGACTATCTTGCTATAGAGTATATTTATTACTGTTTATATTTATTGCTGTTTAAAAAAAAATGTGTATTTTCTTAAAGTACTTTTAGAGAGAGAGGTTAGGAGATCACTACATACTGTATTAACACTGAATGCAAGAAGAAAGTAGGCCAGGGATGCAACGACTGGGCCAGGAGGGAGAGGGGGCTCGGAGCTGTCACCATTATATCTGCCCCTTCTTTATGCTAACAGCAGCAGCCCCTTTCACAGCACATAAGTCAGATGCAGGACAAGAATAGTGTGCCCCTGTCCTGGCTTGTGCTCTCTGTGTTCCAGCCAGCTGACAGTGAGATCCTAGTCCCATGTGCTGTGAGCAGGGCTGTCTTTTTTTAAAAAAACCTGCAGCTCCCTCTTCTCTCTTTTCACTCCTGAAGCAGTCAGGCAGTCGAGGATTGGGCAGAGCACTGCAGGAGATTGTACCTAGCTCCAGCACAGCTTGGTGTGTTACTCTCTTCTTCCATGTAGATGCCTGCAAGCTTGAGCAACAGCCCTCCTGAAAAGACTGCATGCTGGGAAGTATGTATGAAAAATATATGTATGGGTGTATGAATAAATGAATATAAACTGCATACATGTGTCTGTGTGTGCATATGGCTGCATGTATGTGTGCATATGTATATGTGAACATACTTCTTTCTATATATGTGTCTGTACATGCCTGTGCATGCATGTATTTGTTTGTGTGCCTCTGTGTGCATGTATCTGTGTGTATATGTGTCTGGCATGTATATGTGCGTGCACATGGCTTCATGTATGTGTGCATATGTATTGTGAATCTACATGTATGTTTGTGTATGAAGCTCAGTTGTGTACTATGAGACTCATCAACAGCTAAGGTCTGCATTGTGTTCTGCAGTAGCAAAAATGTGTATTTTAATGTTCTGCATCAGCTTAGGTGTTTATTATGAGGTCCTGCAGCAGCTCAGGTGTGTATTATGAGATTCTGCAGCAGCTGTGATGATTATCATGAGGTTCTGCAGCAGTTAATGTGTGTATTTATATATTCCGCAGCAGCTGAAGTGTCTATCATGATGTTCATCAGCAGCTAAAGTGTGTATTATGATGCTTTGCAACAGCGGTGTATGTATCATGATGCTCAGCAGCACTTGAGGTGTATGTTGTGATGTTCTGCAGCAGATAAGATTTATATTACAAGTTTCTACAACAGTAGATGTGTGTATTATGAGATTCTACAGCTGCTGTCAACACAACTTGATGGGAAAAGAGGGGGGGTTAGGCACAAATTTTAAGTCGGCCATTTTGCTAGAGAACTTAGAATCTGACTCCCTACGCTGCCACACTGCACAGCATGACACAGGATGTAAGTGTTCCCGCACCGGTAGGCAGTTACCTTCCCTTTTTTGGATTTGCAGTTAAAAAAAATGGTATCTTTTAAAAAGGCTGCCTCATCATATTAAGAGGATAAGTGCTGTGTCCAAATACTGAGACCTCCAACAATCAAGATCAAGAACAAGATTCCTTCATGGCATGAATGATGGATATGCATGGATACTGGCAGTGGAATCTCTATGAAGCCACAACTGTAGAGATATATTGCCAAAGTGATGCCACACATGGTGTTATGGTGTTTTTGGCCGTTTTTAAGCTTAAATCCTGCAACAGCTTTTTATGCTTACATCCTATTTATCTATTAAGATAATTGGGAAAAACTGACATAAACGGTCAAAAACTGATGCATTTTTAAATGAACTGGAAACACATGCTTAAAAACAGACCAAAAATGGCATGTGTGGCATCACCCTTAGGCTACATGCACACTGCCGTGTGCCCGCCGCACCGTAGCACGGCGGGCAAACGGCAGCGCGGAGAGAGGAGGAGGTGAGCGCAGCTCACCCCCGCCCCTCTCCATAGCGATGTATGGGCCGCGGCGCCGTAATACGGCAAAAGTTAGGACATGTCCTATCTTTTCCCGGGCTACGAAGCGGTACGGTGCCGCATGTGTGCTGCACCGTACCGCTCCCGTAGGGCGCTGCGAGCCCATAGAAGTGTATGGGGGACGTATATATATGCGTCCCCCATACTGTAATGTGAATGCAGCCTTAGTAAAAGTAACATTAAATGTTTTGAACTGGGAACATAACTACTGACATGCACCAAATTTTTTTTTGTTGTTTTTTATGGCACACATTTTTTCTTGCTACCTGTTACCTACTTTTACCCATTTTTACAACTAGCAGTATCGGGTAGGGTATGAAACATTCCATATTTTATATTATCAATCCTGTTTACCATAAAAAAAAATTGCCTCAAAAGTCATATGCAAACATTTTGGAAATGAGCTGGTAATTTTTTGCCTCTTTAGAAGATGGAGGAGTATCACATTTTCCACCACAATCTTAGGGTTCTGTAGCACTTAAAATCCTGCTTTTGGTATCATCTTAAAGTTGAGAATTTGTGGGGGGATATATCACTATTGTGTTTCGCTTGCTGTCTTTTTTCCACTGTTTGCAAGACGCTCTCCAATGCTGTGCAACTTTTCAGGTAGAAGACGCTGTTGTGCAACCTTTTTTTGTGAAAGAGCAACTTGTTAGAGAGGAAAATAGAATGTCAGTACACTGGGGCTTATTTACTAAGGGTCTGCGGATGGCATTTCTGTCAGACTTCCCAACGTTTTCGGGGATTGAATGGCTGGGACAGGTATTTAGAAGGGGATTGTGTTGCACGTGATCGGATTTTGGCACAATCGCGCCAGCTTTCATGTGACAGAAATCGGGTGACGGGAAGATCTGACGGATTCGGACTGAACACGGGATTTAACTTTAAAATTGTGTCGCAAGACAATGCACTTACATACACCAGGAAGAAGAAGGTAAACTCCAGTGGACCTGAGCGGGGAAGCGACACATGCAGGATATCAGGCGCTTGAAAATGTGCACAGTAGTGGGTTGCGTCTGAAAAGGTGCACATAAAAAGTCACAAAAAAAGACAGCCAGCAAGCCAGACAGAATAGTGCTATATCAGGGTGAGTAGCACACAGAACCACAATCCTGATGGTGTTCTCTAATATGAGATTGACTCTTTCCATCCAGCCTTTCAAAGTTACTTATCTCAGCAGAAAAGTGCTTCTTTTTAGCTCACTAGCATACATCTTTTTCAGTGTTGGTAGATTAGTGGTGTAACAGCTGGTGACAGATTCACATTAAACATGGCCCATTGTCTGGACAATCTTTGACCAGGTCATCTGTACATTGGGAGGTAATGTTTCACTTAATTCTAAATGTAAATATTTTACAACATTTTAAAATAAAAAAGAATAAATTAAGAATAAATTAAATTTCATGTACAAAGTCACCTAAGGGTGACTTTATAAATATGGAGGTTATGTATATGCTGGATGTAACATTCAAAGGGGAATAACATAAGACAAACATTTAAGTGCTAAATGGTAATAAGAATCACATTAATGAAAGGAACATGTGTGATAGTAAATGTAAACTGTTCCTTTCTATCACCTATAGCACCCTTATTTTACTACCACCTGGCACTGGATACAGTTGACTGCCTTGTATACAGATGAAGCCCTCCCTTAATTTCTTCAATCATAAAGCTACACATCTGACTCCCTTACATCATCACTGTTGCGTGAAAATCTGTTTGTTGAATGTGGACGCTGGTTTCCATTGGTTCCTCCATCCTCAAGATAATGTCCATAGGCAGTGCTTATTCTGTCTGCTACTAAACCTTCTTTCTCTGGAGGGGCCTCAACAGTTGTGTCGAAATCCTGACTATGACGGTAAACATAAGAAGCATGCTTCACTGAACGCTTCAAGAGGTGCCTACGGAAAGCCCTCTGGATTTTTATAGCACACACTTCCTCCTGTTTCCTTTTCAAAGTGGTAGTGATAGGTTCATAGGACACTTTGGAAGGGTTGGCTGCCATAAATTTTTCTTCCATTGAGGCTTTTAGAGCATCCATTTCTCCTGAGTCACCAAGCACTTCCTTAGTTAGTGCAAATAAGATGTCCAAACAATGGATCTTATCTCCAGTTACCATGGGGAGGTCCAGAGTAATCAATTTAATTTTGTTGGGTTTTGGAATTCGTAATGGGTCTTGTAAAGTGTCTACAAAGTCTGACATTCTGCTGTATTCAACAAATTGAGTTGCATCAGGATCAAATTTCTCCCAAGTTTCATAAAACATTTCAAAATCATCCTCACATAGGGGCTCACTGCTTTCTTCTGTGGCCACATTAAAATTTTCCAGGATAATGGCAATGTACATATTGACAACAATCAAAAAAGAGATGATGATATAGCTACAGAAAAAGACAATGCCTATGGCTGGATTTCCACAATTTCCACGCACCGGTGTTCCAGGGTTTTCCATATGAGGATCACAGTCTGGTGGGGCACTATTTAAAATTGGATTCAACAGTCCATCCCATCCGGCAGAGGTGGTAATTTCAAATAAGCAAATTATACTATTCCCAAATGTCTCAAAATTAAACATATCATCAATGCCAGATTCCTTCTTCACATAGGCGAAGTTAGACATCCCAAATATCGAGTAGATGAACATAACCAAAAACAAGAGCAGACCAATATTGAACAGAGCTGGAAGAGACATCATCAAAGCAAAAAGCAGCGTACGGATTCCCTTGGCTCCTTTAATAAGTCGAAGAACTCTTCCAATTCTTGCAAGTCGGATAACTCTGAAAAGTGTTGGCGACACAAAGTACTCTGCTATCAGGTCCGAGAGGACAATACCTAAAAAACAGGAAAAAGTTGATAAGAGATATAAATATTGACTGAGCCTCATTTACCTCAGTATATAATTGTGAAATTTAGTTTTTTTTAAATCACCTAATGTTAATAATATATACATATATAGTAACATAATATATAATTTGTTGGGGGAAAGTCTTTTTTTGGGGTGTTCACAGTACAGTTCCAATAATTTTATTGTACAGATTTCTACGGACAAGGCAATGCCAAATATGTGTGGGCAGGCGCATGCACAGACAGTTTACAGTCAGACCCTGAAGGGATGTGACAGGAGGAGTCATCAGGCAACCCTGGGGCACTTGGCAGACCTTGAGGCTGCCCTGAAGACGACCGGATTTCCCTTGTAAACTTCCTGGTATCCGATCACAAGGGGCAATATGCTGGTATCCCCTTACATGCCACCGACTGCAATTGCAGGTGTTACAGCAGGGTGTCAGCTGCAATATACATACAGTTGACTCACGCTGCTTCTGGAGTGGGCTCCACTCGTGAGCCAGTGTCATGAGCTAGACTTAAATGTACGTTGGTTTGCAGCTAGGTACTTGCAGATCTGTGCACATTTAGGTCCATTTGCGTGAAGGGATTAAAGGAACCTTGTATGTATGTTTGATGCTCTGATGTAAAATGTTTACTTGACGCACAGATACAAAGAAGAAAAAAAAAGAGAATCTATGTGTCATTCACTTGTCAATGCTGTTGGTGTAATCTTTTCTATGTAGGTTTATAACTCATGTAGTAGTACTTACCAGCTATAGAAAGGATGACCACAACAAAGTCAAAAATATTCCATCCAATAGTGAAAAAGTAATACCTCAGGGCAAACATTTTAAGGACACACTCTGTAGTGAAGATGACTATAAAAACAAGGTTGATTTGGAAGAGTATGTTTATTTTCTCCTGACTTTGGTCATCTGTCTCAATCATCATTGTAACCATATTGAGGCAAATCAAGATCATGATAACAATGTCAAAGGCTTGTTTGGAGATAAAATCGAAGACGACTCCTTGGATTGGATTCTATATCGAGGTAGAAAACATGTAAAACAAATGGAAAAAATATAAGATAAAGAACTAAGTTTGATAGCTTAGCACACATGTATGTTTTAGTGGTCTTTGCACCTGCAGCCCTTTAAGTTACTCAGTAACAGCCCCTCCTGTCCTGTACCCAATCTGAAATAATCTGCACTGATCAACATAAACAGCGAACAGAAGCAATGGGCTCTATGTTCTGTGTAGTGGCCAGAAGCCCCTGATCAGATATTTATCCTCTAAAAAGACCATAATTATTAATTCCTGGGAGGGTGCTCCATTGACGTATCCATCTTCTAAATAGAGTGGAGAAAGTCTTTCTCTCTCTGTAGGACCCAGCACATAATTGTATAATGAGGACAACCCATAGCTACTAAGGAATTAATCCAGGATCAGGACAACCTCTACCTAATGATTTGTAGAGAACATTCTAATTTAAAGGTCCAAACACTGTCAAATCCTATCACATTAGCATCTGCTGATGCACTATTTTACCTCAGGTCTAGGAATTGGTTTCACCGGCTTCTTCGAACCCAGTTTTTTCATGGCATTATAGTATTTTTTCTGCTCCTCAGTCATAAAGATATCTTTTCCTCCAAAGTATAATAGAAAAACATGTTTGTTACTTGCAGTCTCATACACTGACATTTATTCAACAATGGTTCCTATTATTTCTACATGAACAAGTTGATAATATTTCATTAATATAATACTTATCTTTTTCTTTTGCTGGTTGAAATTGTCTATAATGACACCAATGAAAAGGTTTAGAGTAAAGAAGGCTCCAAATATGATGAATATCACAAAGTATATGTACATGTACAGGTTAATTTCATACACGGGTTGATCTTCAATCTTAAAAAAAAAAATAATCAGAGATATTATGAGAAGATGTCTGTGTATATGTGTTTCATACATCCTCTTCCATAGCCTGGCACAACCTACTCTAAGCCCCTCCAAGCCCTCTTGTTGTGTATCAGTTATGGGCATCAGTACAAGCCATGATAAATCCCCCCAGAAATAGTTTAAAATTCACAAGGTATAGAGATACTATAATAGTATAAATGATATTCCCATACAGATAAATGAAAATATATTAATACATACAGCACATGAAGATGTAAATATGAACATGTTCTTACTATTATTTTTATGGCAATATTAGGTATTTTAGCAGTGTCTTGGCCAACATTTCAAACAGATATGGCTCCCCTGTAATAGCTAAAAATGTCTTTAAAGGTTTTGTTATTTTACCATTTACTTACATTTCTTGAGTCTACTGCTGCGTACATGATATCCATCCAACCTTTAAACGTTGCCTGTATAAAAAAAACAAAGAAAACTGTGTGCTTAGCTGTTTGTATAAAAAAGATGTGTTTAACCTTTTATAACATTTTAAGTTTTATCTTAGTAAGAAGACTTGAAAAAATCTATAAAATTTGGGATTTCTGTAATGGACCACAAAGTCATTTCCTTTTTTTCTCATTCCACCACATAAATAACTTTTTATGAATAAAAAAGTAAAACATTTATTCACCCTTTGAAGTGGTTTTGCAGCATCTTTATGATTTTGAAACAAGGGGTTTGATGAAAATAAACTTTTTAAAAATTTTTAAAAATCCTAAGGGTATAAAAAGCTGTAAGAAGGCACCACACCCTTTAAAAAAGTTAAGTGAAAGTTGACTGTATGTAAATGAAAGAGATTTCTGAGAAGCAGCACTAAACATCTTCAAAATTATGGTGCATCCGTAGGAATAATTTATTTGAGGACATTTTATGGTTTTTCTGCATTTGTTTCCGGCACCACTCTTATCCCAGCGCTTTCTTGCATTGTAGCTCATGCTTTTTCAGTTGAATGAAGAGAGGCTGAAGCAAAGGCAGAGCTTATAGATCTGATAGGGGTATCAGTATATTTGTAAAAAGTTCTGTTTAAAGTATTTTTACGCATTTACAGTATTACAATGTAACTAACCCCTTGCATCTTTTTTATTGCAGAAATGATTTGAGCAGGGGATAATAGTAAACTTCTGAAAATATTTCAGTTATTAGGAACATTATCAGGTTCCTTTATCTCTGGACAGAAAGCTGATTTACACAAACTGCTTCAATAAGGAAGGAAGGCAGGGGAAAAAGCAAGACACAGGAACACATTTCTTTAATAAAATATATGACAACGATTGTTGTTATCATCTGCACTACAAATGTATGCAATTTTATTAAAATATTAGTTACACTTTAAAGTAATAATATGTTCCTTACCACTTGCAATAGGGACAAGTATCCAAGACCCACATTGTCAAAATTCACTTTGACGTTAACCCATCTCACTTCTTCGGTGTAATTTAAAGCCATGCAGTCCGTGTAATTGTTCACTACAGAAATATCAAAGAGTTCCGATGTGGTGGTGTTGATACATCGATAATATTTTCCAGCAAATAGATTTACGCCCATTATACTGAAGATCAGCCAGAAGATTAGACAAACCAGCAGCACGTTCATGATGGAAGGAATGGCACCCACCAAGGCATTCACCACAACCTTAAAAACACAGGTGAGGCAGAACATTAAACTAGGCAGTGGTCACCACCATCTTGCCTACTGATTCTATAGACAATAGCTATGTGGTTTAAACATACATGATATACATTAGCATGAAGCATTGGTGCAATACCTACCCTCATGCCCTCAAATCTTGACAAAGCTCTCAGTGGTCTAAGGGCTCTTAGAGTTCTTAAGGACTTAATTGCACCAAGTTCTGAATAACCCAACCAGTTGGCTGTTAAAGACACCAGAGACACCTACAGAAAATGATACATATTATTATTCAAAGGTATCAGGACAACAGTTTCACAAGCTAAAACTAGATGTAGCTCTTTAGACGTAGCATATACTTTAACTATACAGGCTCTGTCATAATTGGGTACATAAAAAAGGGTCCATAGTCTACCCAACCATAAGAAACCCAGCAAAGAATTAATTCTATGGTTTTGAGTTTGTAGACAAACATCAGAACGTGTGACAAACATCAGAACGTGTGACAAACATCAGAACGTGTGATCACCTCTATGGAACATTGCTCTGCTCTGGAACATTAAGGTGTGTGTTCACACAAGGAAAAGGAGGTTACATATTATTAATGATCAGCAAAGAAAAGATTATTTTTGTTCATTAGTATCAGAAGGTTTTGAAATCCATTTTAAAAAATTTCTACAGTAAGAAAGATTTTTCAGAAATGAAAAATATTCTAGACAGTTGGTAATCTTCCCAGGAGTAGGTGCTGCAGCAAAATCATCCCAACGTCAATACTGAATAAAGTTGCAAAGATAAGCAACATCTTAGACACTACAGGATCCAGTAATCCTATAAAATGTTCAAGTTCATGAAGGTACAATAAAAGATATGTCTTTATTTGAAAGGTTTACAGGGGACCATTCACCATTTCCACCAACTTCCATTCTTTGCCCTTTTTTAAAGGAAATCTACCATCTAAATCAAGCATGATAAACCTGGAGCACTTACTAATAGAACCAGGCACTGTGACTGTGGTAATCTTATTTGTTGTCCATGGCCCCTTCCTTCTAAAATCGACTTTTAAAATTATATTATTATTATTATCATATTATATATTACCAGAGCCCCTCAGTGCTGCAGATTCAAAGGCTGTTACATTGTCTGACCCTGCACCCTTATCACTTCCACACAACAGTGGGAGTGGGGAGTACTCTTGCACAGTGCATAGGGTCTGTTTTTTCTGACCTCCTTTTGAAATACTTACATCCACAATGAGAAAATCCAGCCAGCACCAAGCATTAGTGAAATAAACTTTGTAGCCATATGCTACCCATTTCAGCAACATTTCAATGACAAATATGTAGGAGAAGACTTTATCAGCATATTCTAATATAGTTTTGATAACTTTTCTTTGTTCAATGTAGATATCCTCAAATGCCTGTAAATAAAAACATGAACGGTAGATAAGGGGATAAGATGCTCAACAAGAGTTCATTCCTTAAAAATACTACTCTTCAACTTGTACTAATATGTAGATTTAAGGTCTGTGTTTGTTTAAATTACATGTTTTTATAAGATTTAAGACGATGCACATGACATCGTTTAAGCGGATCAGTGCCCACAGGCATTATAACAGACTGTGCCACCGATGCGTAAAAAAAATTGATCATGTCCTAGTCAGAACCGTTTTTCACAAATGATTTATGGGCTTTACTTCATGAGGATCCATGAAAAACAGATGCCAAATCAGCCCTTCTTCTTATTCATCTGCACATATCCTTACTTTTTCTGTCATAGATCTCCCATGGGGGTGACATTTATCAGAAGTATGTGAAAGAGGAAATGTTCTGGCTACCCATGACAACGAATAAGAGCTCAGCTTTTATTTTCCCACTGCAGTTTATAAAATTCAAGCTGAACTCTGATTGGTTTCCATGGGCAACTAGAACAGTTTTACCTCAGCCTCTTCTAATAAATCTCTCCCCATATGTTGGCCATATTTCCCATATCCAATACTGTGATCTCCCAGCATCATAGTCATCTCTAAACTAGGAGTCACCTTCTCCACAAAGAAGGAGGAAAAAGGCTAAAAGAAACATGGCTGCTTACATCCAGAAATTGTACTACAGCCATCTATGGTTATCTGCACAAGTTGCTGATTCCATGTTGATTTTACATATGGATTTTGGTGCAGAAAATCTGCAACATAATACAGTAGCATTAAAGTGAATGGCACACATTTACTAACAACAGTGCCTGTGCATAGTGCAGGGTGCCCCATATTCATGATCTTTGGCACCCATTCTTCATGAATCTGGCGCCCTCTGTACTGCTCCAACAGAGGACACCACTTTTTTTGGTGCACCTTTAACATGGGGCGTGTGACACACTTCTGTTGGACTTTGAATGATAAATGTGGTGCAGTACAGTGCAGTATAGTGCAGCTGCAACACAAATGTGTCTTGGACATGTATTAAATAAATGTTCAAGCAGTTTGCATCGAAAAGAACGTGCAGAACTGGCGCAGGAGCTTTAATAAATCTGGGCCAATGTGATTTGAAAAATGTTTTTTTTTTGCATGGAAATTGTTGTTTAGTGCGGAAAATAAAATTATGATCATGTTATTTCTTGTGTGTCCTCACATATTTTTGCATGCTTTTTTTTTACATTGAAATCAATGGTAGATAAAAAGAGCAGATAAAAACCATGCATATTGAATGCTAATTTTTATACAGGTTTTCCGCATGACAATCCGCAACATGTGCCTATAGGTTGCATTGGTTCCACTGATATAATAACCCTGAAATCTGTATACAGGTGAGGAATTCCTGATCCTATTAATGCAAAACATAAAGGAGTAAATGCATTTTCCATATTCTGTAGTAATTACCAGTGCTCCGCTACTGAGCAGGATCATGAAGATAATAAAAGTTTCAAACCAGTTGTGTTCCACTATCTTGAAACAGGTTTTACGAATATTCCACCAAATCTTTCCCTTTTCAGTTTTGATGTCAACGTATAGACACGGAAATCTTTTTACACATGCTGCAAAATTGAAAAAAAAGAAAAGATTACATCAATGATAAAAGTCAATACGAGGGTCAACATATATACAGTAGGGCCACATATACGTAGAATGTGATATTACTCAATATAAGTTACGCCAATTTAAAGGCTGGTCCGACAAATAAATAATATTTGTGTCAATCATGTTAAGTCACTAAATGAAACTTTTTTTTTTTATGGTAATTTTGAATTTATTTTAATGCTTAAATGGAAAATATTCCCTTCTTAAAATATGCACATGCAAGACATGAAGGACATTTTAAAGAAAATCTGACATTTAAAAAATCACCCTGTTCTTAACACTTGTCTACACTAATCTTGACATATCGAGATCACCTAAAAAGAGACTTATAAAAAGCCCTAATTATTCATCCATGCTGGGAGAGGGAGGTGATATCACACAAGAGGTGTGAATTAATGCCTCCTGCATGATAGAAGCCTCCCTCTCCCATATTGTCTCTTTTTCAGGTGATCCTTAAGATTAAGATGAGGAGGAGCGTAGGTGAGTATTTGTAGTTTTTGTAGTAAAACTATATAGTAATGTAAATAGATTTTTGGAACTAAATATTTCATTTGATAATAAAATTAGACAAAAGAGTTAAAATATTTTTGAGTGCTGAAGGAAAACACATTAAGATATACATTAAAAATAATGTGATATTATAGGTGAAAAGGGCAGTATAAAGTAACTGACATACAACCATCCAGTAATACTTGGTGGTACAGGGTTAAAAGTCCTGTCACTGAGTCACTGTACCTTAATTACAATTGTTTTTCTGATATGCAAATGAGTATTGTCATATTTTGAATATTAGAGTCACACTTTCTTCAGGCTGCCAGTGAACCACACTTCCTTCTTTTGATTGACAGCTCAGACTCTAATCAGATCTCAGCCAGAGCAGACAGGAAGTCCGCTTTGTATCCACTTCCTGTCCAGAATATTATCCTTCTCAGTGCATGGTGAATTTATCAGTGAACACTATGTGGGAAACTGCAGGTCATGTTAACATTTCATGGACCCAGCAATAGTTGGGGCCAAGCAGCGATTGACAGAGCTGAGAGGAGGTGGGCAGAGCCAACATAGACAAGGCAGAAAAAGTTTGGGGAATGATTTTACTGGTGGAAGGAGGTAGATTTAAGCTGGGACACCTGCATTGCACTTTTCAACAAAGGCATATTGGAGGGGGGTGAGGTCTATTGTACCGGTTTGTGATGACAGGTTCCCTTCAAGCCTTTCCTTGCCAGGGTGAAATGTAGTTTATAGTTGCACCATTTTATATTGGTATTGGGAATAAGAAGCTTAAAGAAGAGTGGATCCTGATGGAGGAGGTACACACCAGTATGTCAATGTGCTTGGTTTACAATCCTTCATCCTGTTGGTAGATGTCCTTTAAGAAACTTGTATCTTTGATTGGAAAGATATAAAGCATAAAAAGTGGATATCCATAGAAGAAGAGGTGCTATGGAAGACACTTCTGAAAAGTTTAATAGTGGGACCATATTAGATACTACAAGGTCAATGTAACCGGCATGGCATTCTTATCATCAACAGAGAAAGGCCTGTCTTTGGGGAGACAGGAGTTTATGTTTATGTATCCCAGATTTGTCACTGACTAAGTGGATCTATGCAAACATCCATTTAATAGGTGATATTTTGAAAGCGGAAAAATTTATGTCCTTTGAGCTACTTACGGACAAAATAATATATAAAAGTATAGTATATTTCCGTAATATAATATACGGAAATAAATATAAAAGTAGATACTCAATAGCATACAGGCATATAATTAACGTTAGTCATTAGAATAACAACCTAATCTATATGCTAAAGTGGGAATTGGACATAGGGAAGACCATTCCACTAAAACTCTGGCTTTCCTCATTAAAGGGAACCTACCACCACAAATCTACCTATAAAGGTAGATTGGGTGGTAGGTGGATCAATGGGACGTGAGGATAGCCCTTTTAAGGGCTAATCCTCACGTCCCTGCACTTTTTTAATAACTTTAATTTGGTATTTATTCAAATTTACTTATGCGGCTACCGGGGCGTGGAGTAGCCGCATATGAGATTACATGAGGCGGCTACTCCACGCCCCGGTAGCCATTTTACCCCTCCTACTCACCCATCTTCGGCGCGCAGCTCCGCGTAGCTGCGCGCCCTCGTCCGGCGATCCTGCCGTCTGCGCATGCGCAGAAGAGCAGGCCCGCGCCTGTTTCGGAGTTGTGACCGCGCAGGCGCGGGCCTGCTCTTCTGCGCATGCGCAGACGGCAGGATCGCCGGACGAGGGCGCGCAGCTACGCGGAGCTGCGCGCCGAAGATGGGTGAGTAGGAGGGGTAAAATGGCTACCGGGGCGTGGAGTAGCCGCCTCATGTAATCTCATATGCGGCTACTCCACGCCCCGGTAGCCGCATAAGTAAATTTGAATAAATACCAAATTAAAGTTATTAAAAAAGTGCAGGGACGTGAGGATTAGCCCTTAAAGGGCTATCCTCACGTCCAATTGACCCACCTACCACCCAATCTACCTTTATAGGTAGATTTGTGGTGGTAGGTGCCCTTTAAACGAGATACTAAAGAGTTTAAACTGTCTTAACCACAGTGAAGGCTCCTAAAAGATTATATCAAGGTGGCATTTGCCCCCTAACAGGCTGGCTAATATATGATAACTATTCAAATCTATGTTGGAGAGGTTGTGGAGAACCAGCAGACGTTTAGTGGCGTATATCTAGGTTGTTTGTAGGACTTTTTAAGGAGAAGCTACCAACTGAGTTGTTCCTACTTTTTGAAGGAACAATTTTTTTCGCATTGTCTTCTCTTTGTAAATATGTAAATATTGTAATAAAAAAAAGAAACTTGTATCTTTGAAATAAACCATTCTGGGTAGACTAAAAAAATCTCCATTTTCTCATCATTCTTGAATGAATATATATATTCTTGCATTATTTCCAATGAGTGATCATAGGAGTCTGTAATGCATAACTTGTAGCTATAATGCCCGAGTAGCCCCCAAAATGCACCCTTTATAGCAGTGATGGCAAACCTTTTAGAGACCGAGTGCCCAAACTACAACAAAGACCCGCTTATTTATCGCAAAGTGCCAACACAGAAATTTAATTTGTGATTTATACTCCCTTCTCTGTCACAGCTTTCATTGATACCAGCACCTGAGGACACCAATAAAGCAGAAAATAGTCCCAGGTAGAGCTGTCACTTTAAAATAGCTCTGTGCACAGCAAGTCCTGGGCTGTCTGGGACTGCAGGAAGATATCTGGAGTCATCTCTGGTGATGGCCCGGGTGCCCACAGAAAGGGCTCTGAGTGCCACCTCTGGCACCAGCAGGGGTGGACTGGGAATTTAAAATGGCCCTGGAAAAAAATATAAAAGTGGCCCCATCTTATGGGCGGAGTCAAAACAAGTGGGTGTGGTCACTTTTGCTAGTAAGTGAATAGAATGTGCAAGGATTGTGACCTGTCGATCAGTAAATTATGCCTTAATTACCTTTCCCTTGTGCCATACATGTAGAATTCAGAGAAAGAATATATTGATACTGCCTCCTATGTACAGGAATAATGCTACAATAACACATTTAGAATAACACATTCAATCCTGCCTTCTATATACAAAATAAAACTACTACAATACCTTCTCCCATGTACAAGCCAACTACTATAATACTGCCTCCTATGTACAGGAATATAACTACTATAATACTGCCCCCTATGTACAAGAATATAACTACTATAATACTGCCCCCTATGTACAGGAATATAACTACTATAATACTGCCTCCTATGTACAGGAATATAACTACTATAATACTGCCCCCTATGTACAGGAATATAACTACTATAATACTGCCCCTATGTACAAGAATATAACTCCTATAATACTGGCTCCTATGTACAAGAATATAACTACTATAATACTGCCCCCTATGTACAGGAATATAACTACTATAATACTGCCCCCTATGTACAGGAATATAACTACTATATTACTACATATATACACAGAAGCGAACATGAAAAAAATCAGAATTTATCATATACAGCTACAGAAAACACATGAGATCCTCACCTTTTGCATCCAGGTGACGTCTCCCCGGATTGTACTCGTTCCTCATCTTCTCCATTAGTTCTACCATCACCTTGTCTCTTCCTCCAGGTACACAGCTTTCCTGCAGAGTTTACCACACAGACGTCTTATGTTCTGCACGTTCCTATTGTCCCTTAACTGTCCCTTCTTCTGCTACCACCAATACTGTGCCCCAAATACTGTAATAGAGCCCCCTACAATATTAGTACCACACAAATAGTGCCCCATAATGTAACTGTAATGGGAGGGATAATTTATTTCTTCTTTCTCTCCTTTACCCCCCCCCCCCCCACCACCGACCCAACCCAGTATTGATAGAGCTCCTACTATGACCCAGGCATAAAAATAATGGCCCCAGCCCGCCCCAGACATATAACTAATGCCCCCTGCCCGCCCCAGACATATAATTAATGCCCCCTGCCAGCCCTAGATATATAATTAATGCCCCCTGCCAGCCCCAGATATATAATTAATGCCCCCTGCCCGCCCCAGACATATAATTAATGCCCCCTGCCCGCCCCAGACATATAATTAATGCCCCCTGCCAGCCCCAGACATATAATTAATTCCCCCCCCGCCCCAGACATATAATTAATGCCCCCCTGCCAGCCCTAGATATAGAATAATGCCCCCCCCCCGCCCCAGACATATAATTAATACACACTGCCAGCCCCATATATACAATAATCCCCCCCAGACATATAATTTATGCCCACTGCCAGCCCCATATATACAATAATACCCCCCACCCCAGACATATAATTTATGCCCACTGCCAGCCCCATATATACAATAATCCCCTCCACCCCAGACATATAATTTATGCCCACTGCCAGCCCCATATATACAATAATACCCCCCACCCCAGACATATAATTTATGCCCACTGCCAGCCCCATATATACAATAATACCCCCCCAGACATATAATTTATGCCCACAGCCCGCCCCATATATACAATAATCCCCCCCAGACATATAATTTATGCCCACAGCCCGCCCCATATATACAATAATCCCCCCCAGACATATAATTTATGCCCACTGCCAGCCCCATATATACAATAATCCCCCCCAGACATATAATTTATGCCCACTGCCAGCCCCATATATACAATAATCCCCCCCACCCCAGACATATAATTTATGCCCACTGCCAGCCCCATATATACAATAATACCCCCCCAGACATATAATTTATGCCCACTGCCAGCCCCATATATACTATAATCCCCCCCACCCCAGACATATAATTTATGCCCACTGCCAGCCCCATATATACAATAATACCCCCCCAGACATATAATTTATGCCCACAGCCCGCCCCATATATACAATAATCCCCCCCAGACATATAATTTATGCCCACTGCCAGCCCCATATATACAATAATCCCCCCCAGACATATAATTTATGCCCACTGCCAGCCCCATATATACAATAATACCCCCCCAGACATATAATTTATGCCCACTGCCAGCCCCATATATACAATAATACCCCCCCAGACATATTATTTATGCCCACTGCCAGCCCCATATATACAATAATACCCCCCCAGACATATTATTTATGCCCACTGCCAGCCCCATATATACTATAATCCCCCCCACCCCAGACATATAAGTTATGCCCCCTGCCAGCCCCATATATATAATAACCCCCCCCCCCCGACATATAATTTATGCCCACTGCCATTCCCAAATATAGAATAATGCAGCCCCCCCTCCCAGACATATAATTAATGCCCCCGGTTCTGTAATTTAAAAAAAAAAAAACATCATACTCACCCCTTTGGTGCAGTTTCTTCCCGTCTTCCTCGGTCTTCGGTGGCTTGGTGAAGAGGCGCGGGATAGTGACGTCACTGCTCCGCGCCTCCACACCAAGCCGCGGAGCTACACGGAGGCAGGCGACAGCTGACATGGTAAGTGCCAGCCTCCTCCACGCTACACAGGTCGCGCAATGACGTCGATTGCGCGACCTGTGTAGCTGGGTTTATACACAGACGCAGAAGCAGCGGTGCTGCGCTGCATCTGTGTACTAATCAATAGTAACTGCATCGTACGATCGTACGATGCAGGTACTATGGATTATGTGAAAAGTTTTAGCGAGTGCGGACCGGCCCCGCACCAGCTCCGGACCAGCCCCAGACCGGCCCAGGACCGACCGGCCCACCGGGAAAATTCCCGGTGGGTACAATGGCCAGTCCGCCCCTGGGCACCAGTGCCATAGGTTAGCCATCACTGCTTTATAGTAATGTACTGCTGTCTTTATTAGAGGGGATATTTAGCATTAGGACCCTCTTAGACGCAAAGTCCCAGATTCAGTTATATCTTCCTTGCTCCCTAGTGCATGGATTTTATATGAATATGTCATAAACTTATATTGAAATGCCAATTTTTTTCTACTGATTTTATTTTTTGAAAGCAAAATTCTGCATGCAGTATCTTCAGTATGGAGAACTGTATTTAAAATATATAAAAACTGGGACGTGAATTAGCAAAGACTTTTGGCACTTTTTAAGTTTAATTTAACATTAATTTCTTGGTCATACTGGTCTTTTATTTAGATGAGCTACCATTTTACAAGACTGGAACTTCTGGTCTCTGGAGACATACAATTGCATTGCCGTGTAAATCCTCTTGTGAGATAAAAACCCAGAGATAATGGTCTGTAAATGTGTTAGTTTCTCTTCTCTTTTCTGAAAGGTTGTGTTCACCTGTTCATTGACGCATATACAAATATTCCACCAACCCTGACAAACTTATCAGTAGAAGTATCTGGCATACAGCTGCCAGGAGGAACTAAAAATATTACTAAGCCATATAATTATTACTTATGTACAAGGGAGAACCTTATATACCAATGCTTACTTCAAAGGTTCTGGACATTTTCTATGTGTGCCTATAAATTTATCCACGGTATTCCTGAGAAAAAAGGTAGCTGTTATTGGATACAACCACCCCTGCACTCTGGCAGCGGTGGCGGCACACTCACTATCTAGACCTTTGTCTGACCAACTGAATTCAGTGTTCATTACCACAGGATGGCTGTGTGTGGGGCATGCAGTAATTCCCCAACATTTCATATGCAAAAGCAAAAGCAATTTATTAGGTACACCTGTCCAACTGCTCGTTAACACTTAATTTCTAATCAGCCAATCACATGGCGACAACTCAGTGCATTTAAGCATGTAGACATGGTCAAGACAATCTCCTGCAGTTCAAACCGAGCATCAGTATGGGAAAGAAAGGTGATTTGGTGCCTTTGAACATGGCATGGTTGTTGGTGCCAGAAGGGCTGGTCTGAGTGTTTCAGAAACTGCTGATCTACTGGGATTTTCACGCACAACCATCTCTAGGGTTTACAGAGAATGGTCCGAAAAAGAAAAAGCATCCAGTGAGCGGCAGTTCTGTGGTCGGAAATGCCTTGTTGATGCCAGAGGTCAGAGGAGAATGGGCAGACTGGTTCGAGCTGATAGAAAGGCAACAGTGACTCAAATCGCCACCCATTACAACCAAGGTAGGCAGAAGAGCATCTCTGAACGCACAGTACGTCAAACTTTGAGGCAGATGGGCTACAGCAGCAGAAGACCACACCGGGTGCCACTCCTTTCAGCTAAGAACAGGAAACTGAGGCTACAATTTGCACAAGCTCTTCGAAATTGGACAGTAGAAGATTGGAAAAACGTTGCCTGGTCTGATGAGTCTTGATTTCTGCTGCAACATTCGGATGGTAGGGTCAGAATTTGGCGTCAACAACATGAAAGCATGGATCCATCCTGCCTTGTATCAACGGTTCAGGCTGGTGGTGGTGGTGTCATGGTGTGGGGAATATTTTCTTGGCACTGTTTGGGCCCCTTGGTACCAGTTGAGCATCGTTGCAACGCCACAGCCTACCTGAGTATTGATGCTGACCATGACCATCCCTTTATGACCACAATGTACCCAACATCTGATGGCTACTTTCAGCAGGATAATGCGCCATGGCATAAAGCTGGAATCATCTCAGACTGGTTTCTTGAACATGACAATGAGTTCACTGTACTCCAATGGCCTCCACAGTCACCAGATCTCAATCCAATAGAGCATCTTTGGGATGTGGTGGAACGGGAGATTCACATCATGGATGTGCAGCCGACAAATCTGCGGCAACTGTGTGATGCCATCATGTCAATATGGGCCAAAATCTCTGAGGAATGCTTCCAGCACCTTGTTGAATCTATGCCACAAAGAATTGAGGCAGTTCTGAAGGCTGCTCACCCCCGCCCCTCTCCATAGCGATATATGGTGCACAGCGTCGTATTCTGGGGAAAGATAGGACATGAACGGTACGGTGCCAAAGGGGTGCTGCACTGTGCGCCCATTGCTGTCTATGGGGAACGTCCATATGGCAGTGTGAATGTAGCCTAACATTTACACTACTGGCTATGCTATGTGCCTATTTTAATTTCTCTAGTAAAGAATAAACTGACAGATTGGTGATCCTAAATAGTGTATGGAGAAAAAGGATCATACACACGGCATGTTCACAGCGGGATACCAGCGGGATATGTGAAAAGTCGCCAGCTGCAGCGAGTGCGCCGGTGGGAGGACAGTAACTCCCTGCGCCGGCCCACTCCCGGCCGGCCGCGCCCCCTCCTTCACGCCCCTTCACGCCCCACTGGCGTGAAGGTGGCGGATCGGGTCAAATAATTGCAAAAGCGTGGCGCAGAGGTCCTGATAAATATGCCCCGACATGTGTATAATGGTGGTTACTTTCCAGCTAAAGCTTTGAATTTACAACAGACTCTCTACTGTGAATCAGATCGGCGTTTTGCTATAAATCACCTGGTGTAGACTAACAGTGAGAGGAATATAACTCAATGGAAATTTACACACACAGATTATATACACTGACTGAATCCTCTTTTCACCCTGATACAGGACAGTTTTTTTATGGTCTCATTTTCCTAAAAAAGATTTTTTACAAATATTCACATGAGCTTCAAATGCTCCAGTGGCACTGGGCAGCTGGACCCTGGGGAGATTCTGGCAAATATTTATAAGGTATGAATCAGACAGTAGATTTCCTTTAAGATTTTCATTAATCACCCCTCTAAAGTAAGGATGCATGAGATGGGTATCTTTTGGACATTGGATTCTATGGGGGGAATTTATCATTAGACCGGCTCCGTACGACAGTTCTATGTCTGTCCTTGGAGCCCCGCTGCAGTCAGATTTATTAAAGTGCTTTTGGCCCTTGATAAATCCGCTGGCAGTGTTATTTGCTGTGTGGGTGGTTTGCATGAAAAGACGCAAAAAACTTTAGCAGAAGTTGCAACTTTTAGGGACTGACATAAAACTTGGACAAAAAAACCCAATGATAAATTCCCCTCTATGTGTATTAAAGCAATACCTTCTGTAAAACATTCTTCCGGGCCGTCCTCTTCTTTATGCTCCATGGCTTCTTCCTCTTCCTCTGGCTCAGGAGGTCTATAATCTGCTGTACTGCACACTGAAGAACCATCATCAAATTTCTTCTACAGGAAGAGTAACATAGAAGTGAAATAGCATAATAGATGTATATGAGTAACCATTGCATTACATTGGGGAATAAATAAAAAATGTTTTCCTGGTGCCTGGAGTTTTTCACATGATTCTGGATATTTTTGAGCTGCTGCTTTCCATCAAGTAATAAGTACCATGGAAGAACAGTACATTGGACAATAGGAAATACACATATTATGGCTGATTACTGTTAGAGCATCCAGCGCGGATACCCAAGAACACCTCATTGCAGGAAAACACAGAAACAAGGTTTCAGCAAAATTTCAAGTCTACAGCTGCAAAAATTGACATTAATTTCCAAAATTCCTTAAGTACAATATTGACGACCAGTTTGAGCAGTGTATACTTTTCAAGGTGGCAACGCCAGACATCCTAAAGTAGAGCTGATAGGGGAAAACGGATGTCATTTCCAGAATCAGGTGAAGAAGGTGACTTTATTTGACCTTTCAAAAGCAACAGGAATTTCCAGGGTCCCAAACATACTTAAAAACAGTTCCAACTTTGAAGGCACCAAAATAATTGTTCCCAGGTGTTATTAGTATATTGCACTCGATAAAGAGTTATCCTAGGATACGATCCATGGGCTTCCTGGCATGACAAGCATAGTGAAGTGGCGGCCAAGCCCAGTGAAGTGTATATATAGATATAATATTCTGTAGTAAGTTTAAAGGAGGTTCTCCTAAAAAACTCCTAGGAAATGTGTGCAAAAATGTTGAAAAAGGGGATATTTTGATAAATACACATTGGATCAAAAATCTGAAAATAGACGCATGCAATATTTTTCTAAAAGTTATCCAATGTTACCAAATTCAAGCTCTTAATGTAGAGCATTCTAAATTTGATAACATTGTAGGAAACAAGTCAAATCCCCATCTTCAGAGGGGAAGAGTTTTAAAGGGACCTGTCAGGGTGGGACTCTAAACCTCTCACACGTCCTTATGGAGCGGTGGTTTAGTGTCCCAAATCGCCCTTTACCAAGTCCTTATCTGCCCGCTATAAAAAACCTTTATACTTACTTTGGTCTGGTGCTTTTTTTTTATATCGGACACAAAGGGGCACAATTACTTACCCATCCGGAGGAGTTCACAGAAAGGGCATTGTTCGACGATAACGCACTGTGCCGCAATTCACTAAGATTGTGCACCCGATATCCTGCATGTGTCGCTTCCCCGCTCAAGCCCGACAGTGCACTGTCTTCTTCCTGCTGTATGTAAGTGCTTGATCTTGCGACACAATTTGAAAGTTAATTCCCGTGCTCAGTCCGAATCAGTCGAATCGTCCGATGGCACGCCCCCCCCAATTTCTGGCGCATGAAAGCCGCAAAACCTGAAAACGACGGAAAGTCCACTGAAAGTGTGTCGGTGGACCCTTAGTAAATATGCCCCAAAGTGAATTGGTATAGGGTGATATGGGACACTAAACCACTGGTCCATAAGGACCTGTGGGTGGTTAGTGTCCCAAATCGCCCTGAAAGGTCTTCTTTAGGTTAATCAAATGTGTGAGAGGCAAGGGGACTCACATTAAACCAGAACCCCGAAGAGAACAGAAAACTGGGTTACATTGAATAAAGTTTCTACATACAAAAATTATATTCTCCCCACCTCGCTCTCAGGGGGTAAAAATACAGGCTCAACTTTAGCATCATTGGATAAATTATTTGTAACATATTTTTTGTTTTTTTGATTCAATGTGTATTTTTCATCATTTCATCATTTTTAACCCCTTAAGGACCAGGCCCTTTTTCGTTTTTGCGTCTTTATTTTTCACACCCCACCTTCAAAAATCTATAACTTTTTTATTTTTCCATGTAGAGAGCTGTGTGATGGCTTGTTTTCTGCGTAACAAATTGCACTTCATAGTGATGGCATTTAATTGTCTATGCCATATACTGGGAAGCTGGAAAAAAATTCTGAATGCAGTGAAAATGGTGAAAAAACGCATTTGCGCCGTTTTCTTGTGGGCGTGGATTTTACGTCTTTCACTGTGCGCTCCAAATGACATGTCTAATTTATTCATTGGGTCAATACGATCACATGGATACCAAATTTGTATAGGTTGTATAATGTTTTCATACATTTACAAAAATTAAAACCTCCTGTACAAAAAAAAAATTCTTCATTTTGCCGTCTTCTTGCGCTAATAACTTTTTCATACTTTGGTGTATGGAGCTGTGGGTGGTGTCATTTTTTGCGACTTTTGATGACGTTTTCAATGCTTTTATTTTTAGAATTGTACGACCTTTTGATCACTTTTTATTGATTTTTTTATATTTTTCAAAATGGCAAAAAAATGGCATTTGCGACTTTGGGCACTATTTTCCGTTACGGGGTTAAACGCAGTAAAAAAACATTCTTATATTTTGATAGATCGGGCATTTTCGGACACGCTGATACCTAATGTGTTTATGATTTTTACTGTTTATTTATATTTATATCAGTTCTAGGGAAAGGGGGGTGATTTGAATTTTTAGGTTTTTTTAATATAATTTTTTATTTTTAATTTTTTTTTATTAAAATTTTTTACTATTTTTCAGATTCCCTAGGGTACTTTAACCCTAGGTTGTCTGATTGATCCTACCATATACTGCCATACTACAGTATGGCAGTATATAGGGATTTTGCACACCATCTATTACAATGTGCAGATCGCACATTGTAATAGATGGCCTAAAACATGATAGCCTCGGATCACTGTGTGATCCGAGGCTGTCATGGCAACGGATCGCCGCTCCCCGATGACGTCACGGGGAGCGGCGATCGGAGCCAAGATGGCGGCGCCCACGCGCCGCCGGCTCGTTAATGCCGCCGGCAGCTTTGCCGGCGGCAATGAAAGGGTTAACACCCGCGATCGGTACAAGCACCGATCGCGGGTGTTAGCGACGGGTGCTTGCTTCATTGTGAAGCAAGCACCCGGCGTGTATGAAGAGGGCTCAGCCTGTGAACCCTCTTCATACTACCCCATGCGCAATAAAACGTACAGGTACGTCTTATTGCGCTATGGGGTTAATCATGTATTTATTCATTTTGATTTTCGCCATCTGTCAATGAAAATGCCTTGAATTGTAGTTTGAATCAATGTAATGCGCCAATACAATATCATTTACAATATGCCACTAGTTCCCATTTATGCAATTTGCTGTAGTGTGGTGCCTTACCTTGAATTTCACTACTGTCTCCTCAAACTCTGACTGAGTGCTGAGGTCATCTGTATCGGGAACATCCAGGTCTGACTCTTCAGATGCTATGGGCACTTCTATCCGGTAGTGGGGGTTGTTAATTAGGTTGATATGATCTAACTCTGTCATGATATAACGTGGCTTTCTCACCAGGCCATCAACAACTGGACTTTGAGGCTTTGGCTCCTCTTCAGTCTCTATATGGTTCAGAGCAAAACTCTCTTTATTTACATCCTCAATATTGTCCACCTCTCCCTCCTTATTTTGTTCTTTTTTCTTAAATGGTAGTAAAGAAAGAGCCGTTTTCTTCACAAAGTCGATGCCTCTAGTGATTCTTCCTATGGCAATCTGTAGATTATTCATCTCCCCGTCATCATCAGAGGCAGTGAGGTTGTCAGCACTAAATGAACTCAGCAACAAAGCCAAGAACAGGTTCAACACCTGGAGACAGAACCGACAACAGAGTCAGGGTGTGTTCACACGTTAAAATTAAAACTGCATCACAAAGATAGAATTACTTTAAAGGGAACCTGTCAGCCCCTTATTCCCCTCTGAGTTCACCAACAGTACCTTGTTATGTATTATAAATGTCAACTGGAGGTCCTTCTGTCCACCTATTTGTAGGTGTCAGTACTCTTGAAAAATTCTTTTAGTTGAATGTAAAACGCAGTCAAGGAGGTAGGAATGCACGTCCAGGCAGTCAGACAGCCCCACCTCCTGAACGCCGTATGTTCTGCCCACTACAAGCATGATGCGTACCAGCCTCCTAATGCCCGCCTCCCATTCTCCTTCAATGCAAAGATAGAAAGTGGCGCTTCGCACTGCACTGTAATCTTGGAGCTGGTACTGTGTGTACATGGCAGCTTCACAGACGCACCACACATGCACCAGTAGGCAGCGTGTGACAACGCTATGTATTTCAGCACTGAAGGAGAATGACAAGGGGCCCCTGAAGTTTAGGGAAGGGGATACATGGTGGCACAATCCCTCAGCAATGTGGTTTTTAATGGTTAATCATCTTATACTTGGTTTGGCAATGAAATGGTGGGATTTATCTCTGAGGTAAAAACTGTTACAAGCTTTCCAGCATTTTTATTGTTATGAAATATTGCAGCGGGCTGATTCGCTGCAGGTAAGGCCAGCTATTTATTGGTGAACAGCTGGGTCAATGGAATTAATGTTTCTAGATAAAATATTGACCGCGGCCAGTTGTTTGGTTGGTTCACGGTGCCAATTTTCAAGAAGAAAATTTTCATCGGGATGGAGGACCTGATTCAGAAGAAGGCGTCTCAAGCTGGCATCGAGGAATGTCTGCGTTGCTGCCTACAAGTGGCGGTAAGAAGAGACCTGGAACTGTGGGAGCTGTCGGACTATGAGGAAGAAGAAGAAGTCCTGCATGGTTGGAGCCTGGGAGCGGCGCACAGTGAGAAGCCAGCTGGGACATTGCGTGGTGCTCACGCAGTGGAGGGGTGTTAAGGACATTGGAATATGGGTAAATTTAATGTTGCCACAAAGGGCGGATCCTTTTAAGCAGGGATCATCCAGCCAAACTTCTATTAGGAAGGGTGTTTGCTTCGATTTTAATGAATCGTCGTGTAAATGGCTTACAAATTGTAGGTACAAACATGAATGTGCATTTTGTATGGGTACTCACCCAGTTTCCGGGTGTTATAAAAGAAATAGCCAGACATCCCAGCAACAATTGTCAATCAAAGAACAGCTTTCCAAAAGCATGGACGCCAGTGAAACTGGAAAAAATGCTTCCATGGTTAAAAATGTATCTAGATTTTTGATTGACGGTTTCTCAGAAGGTTTTTATGTTCCGGAATTCTTCACTCAGGGGTGTATTTTGGTGAAGAATTTAAAATCTGTTGATTTACATAGTAATGTGGTAGCAGACAAAATTAAAAAAGAATTGGATTTAGGAAGAATTGCAGGATCTTCAAAATCCCCTCCGTTTCAAAATTTTAGATTGTCTCCTTTGGAGATATTCCCCAAAAAGGAGCCAGTGAGTTTAGAATCATTCATCACTTGTCTTATCTAGAAAAAGAGTCATTAAATGATCAGGTGGACAAAGAATTGTCATCAGTGACATATGCATCTTTTGATGATACGGTGTCTATTTTGATGAAACAAGGCCACAGAGCCCTTTTAGCTAAAGCTAAATCAGATATTAAATCAGCAATAAGATTGCTTCCTGTTCACTCATGCGGTTACAATTCGTTAGGATTTCCATTTAATAATGAATTTTATTTCGATATGTGCCTCCCTAGGGGATTTTCAATGTCCTGCAAATATTTTGAGGATTTCTCAACATTTCTTCAATGGGCGGTAGAACGGGAGGTCGGTCTTGGTGGCGTTTTACACTACTTGGACGACTTTCTGTTTATCGGTCCAAATGATTTGGTTTTGTGTGCTAATTTATTGAGTAAATTTCAGGCTTTAATGTATGAGTTTTGTGTCCCAATAGCGGAAGAGAAAACTATTTTGCCATGTTACAAATTAGAATTTTTGGATATTGTAATTGACACTGTAAATATGGAGTTTAGGTTACCAGTTGTTAAGTTAGATAAGATTAGATCTATTTTAGTTTTATTTTTGTTCAAGAAAAAGGTTTTGTTGCAGGAATTAAAAATGTTATTAGGTTTGTTAAACTTTGCCACTGGGGTTATTCTCATGGGCAGAGTTTTTAAAAGTCGTCTCTATTTTGCTACTAGAGGATTCAAATCTCCTAGGGCTCATATTAGACTATCACAATCCCTAAAAGAAGACTTGTTTAATACCTCTAGGTTTAGATAAAAATTTCTTCTCATTCTTTCCGTATCGGCCCAGCAACGGAAGCAGCGCGCCTAGGTTTAAGTGATGCAGCTATAAGAAGAATTGGTAGATGGGAATCGGGCCGTTTTAAATTATACGTAAGGCCTAATTTACTACTTGTCAATTAATATTTAGTTTTTTAGGTACTCACCTAGAGATCTGGACACTGGGCCGTCCGTATATTTTTTTGGCAAAGAAAAGAGCTGGATGACGGTGTTACACCGAAAATTTGAATTTTGATCCGGAGTATGTAAATGTGTTTTGGTTTGGTTTCAGGGGGATGAGATGGAAGAAGGTAATTATGGGGGGGGGTTGTCTCCAAGATAAGGCTGGGGAGACTAAGTATTACAGTAACATGTTTATTTATGTATGATTAATTATTATGTTGTTATTATTCATTACTTTTATTTAATAAAGTTTTATTTCATTGGTTACCCCTTAATAAAGCATTGCAGCCTTTTTATCCCACAAATGGTTGTCTTGTGTCTTTGTTAATTAATTATGGGTTTTAGAGTTTAAATATGTGTGTTGCGTGAATGGGATTTGTGTTAGCATGAGGGGCTGGCATGCATGGAGTAGGCAGAACATACAGCGGTCAGGAGGTGGGGCTGCCTGACCGCCTGGACGCCGTGCAATCCTACCTCCTTCAGACTTTTTAGAAAACTTGATATCTACAAATATGACAGGAGGACCTTGTTTTAAAACAAAAATAATAGAAATCTTTTATACATATAATTCTGGATAATTTGAGGCTAGTGACAACTTTTCGGTTTAATTGATATATGAACTGCAGGCCAGAACCTGTTAGGATAGTACAACTGACACATGATGCTGAGATTTAAATAGTCCCTTTATATGTAAGTCGTCTCCCCATTTCTGCAATATCTGCATTATGCTCCTGGACACCTTCCTGCACTCTTCTATTTTCTATGCAGGCAGGATTACCTTGCTACTTGAGTCGCTTCCTTTAAATCCTATTATAACTTTAAAGCAATGCTAGAGGAAATGTCTGGCTGCTTAGAATAGAGCTGGACTAATGGTTTGTCCAGCTGCCAAGGTTTTTCTGTTCCTTTCCCAGGTCTGTCAGAATCTGGGCTTGTACACATCACTTCATCTTTAACACAAACTAAATTGCCAAA
This sequence comes from Engystomops pustulosus, assembly GCF_040894005.1. NCBI lineage: Eukaryota > Metazoa > Chordata > Amphibia > Anura > Leptodactylidae > Engystomops > Engystomops pustulosus. The sequence continues at coordinate 134,344,015 of NC_092416.1, read as the reverse complement.
AGTTATAGTCTCCTTTGCTTACATGGCATATAGAATCTGTATGCAGCATAAAATATAGCCATTGAGGAATTTATCTCCAACATACTTTTAGTCTGTCATAAGAATCAAGCTTTTTGCATGTTTAGTTGGTGATGGACCCCCAATGTATTAGGGTTCAAATGCGCTTTGAGCCTCTTAAGGTACCAGGTTCGCCTTATACTTAGGCTACTGACATAAATTCTAATTTAAACTATCCTGAATGATTTCTAGATGTCATATTGTGGTTTTGGGGTATGTTCCATGTTCTGTTATCGGTCTCAAACACCGTATCCATCTGCGTTGCTTTGCTTATAGATCCTTTACGGTAGTCTATAGTCCATGAGCCTATGTGTAAATATCTGTCAATTTGTTTGCCGGTAATGGTTGTATAAAGCTACATCTGTGTTGAAGAACCTGTCAAAGTTATCCTTGGTTTCAAAACCTCTGTGTGTCCACAACGCTAGACATGGCCACAGCGAATGGCTCCGAAAATAGTCCCTCCCATGCAATAATATAAATATTAAACTCACCACCAAGTTACCAATCACCATGACCATCATGAAAACAACAAGGCACATTGCTTGTCCTGCCACCTCCATACAGTCCCACATAGTCTCGATCCACTCTCCACAAAGGATCCGGAAAACAATGAGGAAAGAGTGGAAGAAATCATGCATGTGCCATCGAGGAAGGACACAATCCGAGTTGATCTTGCAAACACACTCTTTATAGCTTTTCCCAAAAAGCTGCATTCCCACCACTGCAAAGATGAAGACGATGATAGCCAGGACCAGTGTGAGATTTCCAAGAGCGCCCACCGAATTGCCAATAATTTTGATGAGCATATTCAATGTCGGCCAAGACTTAGCAAGTTTGAAGACCCTAAGCTATACAGGAGAAGAAATAGCCAAGTTATTCCAAAGCAGGGCAAATATTTCAATAGTAAAGGAAGGGGCTTTATGCGAATGATAGAAGTTATTTGCAGAAATACTCTTAAGGAATGTGGTCTGAGAATTCCTGATCTAGAACACTGTTTTTCTAAAATATGTTACTATTTGCGCACAACTATCTATATGTGATGAACAAAACATCATCTATATCAACAAAGACTTTTGAATCGGTTCAGAACTTACCAGACGGAAGGAACGCAACACTGACAGGCCTTCCACGTTGGCCAGGCCTAGTTCTACCAAACTGAGGGTGACTATTATGCTGTCAAAGATGTTCCATCCAACCTGGAAGTAGTAATATGGATCCAAGGCGATCAGCTTGAAGAACATTTCAGCTGCAAAAATACCAGTGAAAACCTAAAAAAGAAGCATAGGTCCAAGTGATATGATTAAGGTATTCTCTGGACTACTTGAGGATGCACTTACAAGAAGGCAATGCAGAACAGTCCCCGGTTATAGGGGATATGTTCTTTAGGTTTGTAACAGATATATTTTATAATTTTAGGTCCAGACAACATTTATGTTTGTCCCTGTGACAATTGGATCTTTAAAATTTTGTGTTGTCATTATCAAGGGTTATCAATAAAACTTCATTACAGACACCTTACAGCTGATCATTGCAGCCTGGGACTAAAGTAACATCCAGAGAGCTTCATCAGAGGTCATGGTGGGCAGAGAGTACGTCTGTAACTAGGGGTCGTCTGTAATTCGGCTGTTCTTAAGTCGAACCGCTTTAAAACTGAATATTTTCAATCATTTTTTATTCTAGTAGTATCATGTTAGCCAAAAAAAAATATTATGTGATATTAAATACATCTGTACATGTGATGCATTTTTAAAATGTGTTTACTATGCAATATGTGATATACCCACTAGGGGGCCATCATCCTCAAATAAGACAAAATAGAACAGCAATATGAGCATTAGAGGAACAATCCGGGCCAATTGTATACATATACCTGCTGTAGAACAGGAGGTGGTTGGAAATGGCCCAGTAAATGAAAGGACAGTAAGAAGAAGGACCGTGTAGACCCTGGACTAGGAATAACAGTGTCTATTAAAGGGGGTTTTCTGCTGATATGAATACCCTATCCTGTGGTTTGGGGATAAATGTTTTATCACTATCCCATAGAGAAGGTATAGGTGTCTTTAGTGGGTAAACCCATTCAACTATATGGTTTCAGATAACTAATACAAAACATCCTCACATGGTGTGACAAAGGCAGAGGTACATGCACTACACTTCTCAGGGTGATTTACATGAAATGGGGCTAGCTACTATTTTTTGGTACATTGCTATAGAGTTATGTAACACAATTCATTACAATTTGAAATACATAGTTATAAGGGCACTTCATGGCAAAGTTACAAACTTTGTGTTTTCACAGAAAATTATATGGCCCAGAATATTGTAATCCACAATCTTGTAGATTATCCATGTTTTTGAAGTTCAAGGATGTTTTTAACTATACAATAAAGTAAATTTCAACAGCCATAACCATCATGTTTTTCCTAACATCCAAACACTTGGCCCAACAAAGACTTCCACAAATCTTTTGCACTGCACAATGCCTTAATTTCACAAGTGAACTATATAACCTTTTATATATTTATAGTAAAACTATAGGCACTTACCAGGTTCCCTACATTCAGCACATGCTCAAACTGTTCAGTCATTGGATAATGTTCCATAGCCATGAAAAGTGTGTTGAGAACAATACAGATAGTGATCCCAAGGTCCACAAAAGGATCCATGACTACAAACCGTACACACTCCTTAAACTGCACCCAAGGCTTACAGCAGTCCCAAATCAAAAAAGTGTTTGCAAACTTGTACCACCAAGGCGGACACTTCTGCTGAGCCTCCTCTAGTTCTGTGGGAAAGGAAGACATAAATAGGATAGTATATGTGAAAATCATATTCAACAGTTCATTTCACAAGTATTTCCCTAATGATTGCTCTAGAAGGATTAGATGATTCTTATTGTCTATTCAAGGATGTCTCTGGTGTTGCTGTTCCACCTTATTCTACTCACAGAAGATCCTGTAAGTAATATCAATATAAGCCTGTACTAGACTACAGTGACTGTACAGGAATACAAAAAGCATGGCTTCATTCCAACAGAATCACTATACACATACCCACAGATTAGGTCTGGTACTGCAACCCAGCCCTATTTAGGGTGAACCGATGCCACATAAATCCTGTACACAGATATGGAAATGCTTTTAAGGATGTGTGTTGAGCCCCAGTCACCAGAAGAAGTGCAAGTTTTCCCAAATGCTTCATGAGCATAGAGAGCCAAGGCAAATGCTGAACCATTTCCATTAATTCCTCTGGTATACAATAGAATGGACCTTTGTCCCTATGCATCCCTGCCTCTGTTAATTGGTAGGGATTCCAGGACTTGGAATCCTGTCGATATGCCAGTTCGTTTTTATTTTTTTTTTAACCTTTAATCAGGGGCATAATTAGAAACTTTTGGCAATAGGTGTACATTGTGCTATGCGAATATACTGGACACCAGGTTGTACAGTTTCCTCGCCCACTAGTCTGCTCACAAAGTATAATGGCTGCTTTCCTTTGGACTCTGCTTATAACGGACCCCTTTCAGAAGGCAGCTCCCACACCATATGCATCCCTTTCTGTAGCCCCCCACATTATACCCCTCTCCTAAACCCCCTCATCTTAAGGCTTTCTTTGTATACCCCCCCCACCTTATTCTTCCCTTTCTGTACCTCCCATCTCCTTTTGTGTACACCCCAACACCTTTTCCCCCCTTTTGGTAGCTCCCTGACCAAAGCAGTCAAATTGTAAAAGAAATCATAAAACTTTTCACCATTTCCGTGCAGCAGTCCTCTCTTTCTCTGCCGCTGCTTTGTACCATAACATCCTCATTTCATACCTGCTGACCTCTGCCACATACAGCCGCGGCAGAGGCTCAATGATGGAGAGAGGAGCCTGTGCTCCTCATTCCATGATTGTATTCAACTCTATCTGCCTCCAGAGGACACCCCTGTTCATAAAACCAGTAAAAAAATAAAATAAAATTTCCGTGCACACTGTATTTGTACTAAAAGTGGCAAGAAAAGTGGATGGGATAAAGACGGATTATAAACTTCCACCAAACACAGAAAAAAGTTCAAATTGAAATGGAAATCTATGCCTGCTGATAGCAGATGTAGATAATATACCCCACATGTCTAAATGGACAACATAGCTATGGTTAATACCTTCCCATTGCACAGACCTTCTATCATGGCTTCAGAGATGACACTAACAGAACTGCCCACTCTCTTTTGCAATGTTGGTTCCTCCAAATACACCTTAGAGTTCTTCTCATGATCAGTCCTTAGTGAATCAGCCTGTAAACAAGAAGACTTCTGAGATACATGGAAGGGGATGGATATACAATATACACTTGGTAGTTTGTTGTTCCACTGGTTCTAGTAGATAAGGAATGGGCAATGATCTGGAATGAATGATTGTATAAAAATCTTTATTATGAATTATGGTCTGCCAGATTGGCAATAGTGATGGACAACAGCTAAAAGGTCTTAAAGAGAAAATTTATCTCTTCCACCAGCTCTAACTTTTTGCATAGGTTCTACATTAAGCTTTGCTCAGCTGATTCCAATTAGCTAAAATTTTGCAGTCCCATCCCTGAACATTCAATATTATTATTTTCTGTTCTGGACCATGGACCATGACAGACTGCCTGCTCAAGTCCAGGACAATCCATCTGACAGTAGACAGTCCAATAAACATATTTTGTACTAATATTACCCTAAAAATTCTTATCCTTACCATTAACCTTACTTGGGCTCTTTACATTCATTCCAGATCATTGACCACTCCCTTGCTGCACTTGAATGTGGCAATCATAATTGCTGCACAAGGATAGCCAAATGTTTGATCTACATACAGTTTGCCTATGCCATAAATACATCCCTGATAAATGGGATGATTTGTGGAAAGCAAAAAAGAATATCTTATGTTCCGTCACCTGGCAAATGATTTCTTGTTTTTTAGATGTTTTTAGACCCTGATTATTAGTGTATTACTATTTGTACCCTGTAATACACATATAAGTAACTTTTAGCATCTGAGCCCAATGCAAGAACTGTAACAGGCCACTCTTATTTACCATGTGACAAATTACACTTGGTCTCTTTTGTCATTAGGGTCAGATGTGTAACAGTCATGGCTGCACTCCTATAACTAAACATAGAAGAGGAACATAGTATTGGAAGTCAATAAATTAATGAGGCTCACATCATCTTCTTCAGGACCAACTCTCTCTATTACCACTCGAGGTATCACTCGTCCATTGCAGTCCAACTTGTCTTCTTCGGCTAAATCTATTTCTGTATTTTTCATTCCTTCTTCATTGACAAGTCCCAATGATGCCACACTGGCTTTCTGAAACAGAAAATATACAGTCTCACAAGATAGCAGTACATGTAAGGGCATACAGATCAGTCAAAACATGTGTAGAGACCATCAGAGTAGTCGCAATACGTTTTTATACTAAAGGCAAGATGTGACATGTACCAACTCGTTCAGTGTGAAATATAACCATGATTTATTGATTGCAGCCCCTTCTCATCTGTTAATTTCATTTAGATTTAGAATCAGTGATAAATTGATAAATATTAACCTTTCTAGTACAATGACTCTTTTGCAAATGTTATTTAACCATTGAAACTAAGACAGGATTTGTCATTAATGAAACTTTTTGTCATGTCCAGTGACTTCAGGGGTCCATGTGGTTTCAAAATACTGAGGGAAAGCTTATTTAGGCAGAAAGTGTGACCATTCTAACCTTGCCCACCATGTGCCCTGTGCATAGGAATAAAGGGAGGATGCAATTAGCAAGGATTGGGGGGAGTGGGTTGGCTTCCTTCCCACCAGAACTGAAACCACCATATAATAAAAAATCATATCTGTCAAATAACTCGGAGTTATGCTACATTCACACAGTTTGCAGCTGCATATACATCCCCATAGATGGCAATAGGCATCGGGCGGTAGTGACGTGCCACACACGTATGCTTTATTGTACCCCTTTGTCTGGAAAGAGTTATGAGTTTTTATAACAACTGACCTAAAATTGTACCTCACTGAGAGGCCGATAAATTTCATATTAGCATATGAAGATCCCTCTCTCAGTGACCTCACCAGCTGGGGGGTGGTGAGAAAACAAACCGCTTATAAATTATGGGTCTATGTAAATGCCCTTGGTCAGTCTTTTGCGGAATTCATTTATCACATGGAGAGGCTGTCCAGAAGAAACTTCTGCTGAAACCCCACGGTGCAAATAACTTGTGCTATTCATGAGAAAGGCTACTTGTTTTATGTTTGATAAGTAAAGTAATAGGTTTTGGCAGATAATTGAGGACTAGGAGAGCAGAATTTAGCATAAAGGCAACATCTGGCATAGATGGAAGGGGATTTATGTACTAAATTGTAAAGCTATTAGAAAGCTAAATCTATCCACATGCTATAGTTTTTCTATACAATAGATAAGATTCCCATAATAATGCTGTTGGGTCATTCTCATATGCCAGTCAAACAAACCCCTTGCAGAATATTTTTGAGGCCTAAATATAGAGTGGATTATGCAGGTGAACTGTGATACTTGGTAACAGAGGCAAAGATCCTGAGAGGCAATACTGCTAAGGATGCTTAGAGGTTTAGGATTATAAACAAGCATTTAACGTAGGTGAAGAATCCTGCCCACAGAGCTAGCAATCAGAGGCATGGCAGAAAACAATCTCCTGGATCCCAAATGTATTCCTGAAGTCTTGCTGTTTCTGAGTATCATACTTCTTATGATTCTTGTTAACTGCTGCGTTGGCTGTTTCACCAAGTTGTGCAAGCGTAAATAGGAGAGGGATCAGCTCATCAGATTACAGTTATATGAAAGGTCACAGGAGCACTGTACATGTACACAACACTTTGTGTACTGCGCAGGCTGCTGTCACTACAGAACATTACACTGACAAAACACTCCAATTTCTAGCGCATCTATTGAGTGCCTTCTCGGGCGTACTGTCCTCTCAAGTTCACGAAGGCTGTTGCTGTAGGTATGCTACAGCACTTCAACAGTGTATGTATTACAGAGGCAGTTCATGTGGCAGCAGTGGGCCAAGGAGAATTAGCTACCTATGCCATGCTGTCGTGTTCCCTTCTATAAGCGTCTGATTTCTTCAAGAGTATTAGCACACATAGAGACGAAAGTAAAAAAGTGGTAGGTGAATCAGGACCTTCTGTTGAATAGCATTGTGTTGGTATCCTCAGTTTTATCTTTGTTTTACCCACCGTTCTCTATAATTATAATATTGTTAGAAAATCCAAAATATGGGCTAATAAATTACTAAATAGAATGTTTCCTATTAACATCACACATTGAGGCAATTCAAACCAGCTTAAAAGATTTCTAAATTTTGTCTTATTTCAGTGGATTGCACTTTACCTCTTTCTCACATAATGACATTATTCATGGCACATCCATACCATGAGCAGATGTTACTGTCACCCACAAGATCAGCACATCCATCTTCTACTGTTACTGTTCCCATGATATAGTTGTCTCAAAATAATAATAAAAAAGAATTTCCCAAGAAACAAATCACATCTAACAAACGTCTACTGTTTGTTTTCACAAACTAATAACATATAAGAGTTATTCTATTCTCCGAGACCAGAACGAAGTGTGAGTATCACAGCGTAAGGGTACATTCAAATTTGTGGCTGTGATATGGCTGCACCAATAGTGGCCAGATAATGCCACTATAGAAGTCTGTGGCTCCCGGTGATTAAGTTGTCTGCCTATAGAGGGAGGAGGGGCAAGGAGTGCTCCACCTACGACTCTGTTCTTCGCCCCGGGATCCGTATGCATGTACGGCCGTCTGCATGTACCCTAACTGATTGATCAAAATTTTATAAAGCAATAGTGTAGATGATAACAGTAAACTTTTCAAGAAATATATTTTTGTGTCCTTTTTCTTCTGAATTTCTTCCTTATTTAAGCAGTTTGTGGAAATCAACTTTCTTTACTGTATCCACTGACAGATGAGAGATAAAGGAAACTTATAATGTTCCTATGCCTTCTTCTAACAGAGCTTTATCATCAAGGAGTCTATGGACTTCAGAAACACTGCTCAAGCAGGATCAAAAATGGCAAAGAGTAGCTCCTTAATGAAATATATTTAAAGAACAACTGCGAAGTAATTTTTCCCACAAATCAATAGCTATTGGGATGTAGAACAACTTTGCCTATTATCTAAGTTACCTATATCCAGCAGTTTCTTTGCTATACCCCTTAGATTATCTCATTGCTGAAGTAGATCCTTCCTCAGCCTGTACTGACAAGCCCTGGAGTCCCTCTGATAAACAAATCTACAACTCTATGGTCTCACAGGAGGGGAGGGGCTGCTGCTTCCTGCTCACAGTGGAGTAGGTCATGTGGCAGTGCTTTCTCTATGTATGTAGTAGAGCTGAGTGGGTTCAGGACTGTGGATACAGATGTCTCCTACACAGAATAGTGATGTAAAAGATCTCCCCTGTTCTCTATCAGTTCCCCCATCCCAGTCAGTGATTACACAGAACTTTCTCTTCACCTCATGCTGCAGCCCTTCCACCACCTTGTACTCAGCACTTTGTGCACTGTGCAGAGAAGCTATTAACCCTTAGTGCTCACACAGCACAGGCTATACACTTTATGTAACTGGATTACTTATGATTTATTTCACTTATTACATGTTCCATGCTCCTCAATGTGATGGAATCTGCCAGGCTAGTCACCATATACATCCTGTAAGTACAATATGTAGTGTTCAGTGGATTTATATAAGATAACTGTACAATGCCTACATTGTACAATGACTAAGCTTCTTAGAATGTATATAACTATTGCAGACACTGAAACAGCAAGGAAAGCTACGAGACTTGAACTTTGAATGGTAAATTTTATATTTTCTATGGACTCCTAATGACTTACTTCCCATTTATATCTGTTAGAACACATCACTGGTGTTACATACTGACCCTTTGACCCTGCTCTTCTTGATGTTTCTTTAGCTGTTCCAACATCTCTTGGAATTCCTTCTCCTTTTCTAACGCTTCTTGAATAGTAGCTTCATTCTGCTCCGCATAAGCCATGGCCACCACAGCAAGGATAAGGTTGATGAGATAGAATGAGCCCAGGAATATCACCAGCACAAAGAAAACCATGTAGGTTTTACCTGCAGCTCTGAGGGTCTAGAAAAAGAAAATATGGCTGTTTTTCATCAGTTATATTAATCCCTTTCCGCTGCAGCCCGTTTTCATTTTTGTGTTTTCATTTTTTACTCCCCACCTTCAAAAATCTATAACTTTTTTATTTTTCCATGGACAGAGCTGTGTGATGACTTGTTTTCTGCATAACAAATTGCACTTCCAAATGATGTCATACAGTATGGCAGTATATTGGGATTTTCCTCCTCATTCATTACAATGTGATAATCGCACAATGTAATTAATAGGTTAAAACGAGACGGTCTTCGGAAGACCCAAGGCTGTCGTGGCGACCAAGCGTTCCCCCCCCCCCAGTGACATCATGGGGAGCAATGATCTTTGCCAAGATGGCTCCCCGATCAGAGTTGTTACCTGTAAGATATCTTTAACAATGCTGATTTAAAAAAATTTTCACAAGTGAACAAGGTATCAATGCAATGTTATATATTTGTATCTAATTTCAGCCATGCTAATATCAATGTTAGTATTTTTTGTGAAAAACCCAATAAAAATTAGTTGAAAAGAGAAGTATACCAGCTGAAACAGGTTCTCCCAGTAGTCTTGAGTCATCAGCCTAAAGAGTGCCAAAAAAGCCCAGTTGAATGAGTCGTAGCTAGTGTACCCATAGTTGGGATTTCTTCCAGTCTTTATGCATGTATAACTTTCTGGACATTTCCTGTCGGTAGAAGGGTATATTCCAAGGTCAAAATTCCAAAAGGACAAGTACATTTCCATAAAAAGCTACATACATGTAATACATGATATTTATATTTCATTAACTAGTAAGATGCATAGGAATACACTAACTTAATATACTGAAGCTAACAGTTAAAGTGATCTAAAGCTATCACTACTAGGATTCATCTACACAATATTTCTGTGTGAGCCTAAAAGCTATGTTACAAGGTCATATGATTAATATCATTCTCTTATTTCACTATAGTGAAAAGACATGATTTCTAAAAACTCCCTTCATGTGATAAAACATACCAGAATATTTATAATTTTATGTATCAGGAAACTACCCTCCCTATGACTCCATAACTATAATCTAAGATTGCAGTAGATGCCTGTAGCAGGCTCTGGACTGTAGCACCAGACTACTATAACATTTGCTAATCTATCCACTTAAGGAGGCATTAGTGTTTGTCTACATTTCCAGAACCCATTTGTAACATGGTAAATACAGTGAAAATATTCAGTATAACTTGATTCAGTGGTTCAAGCAATGATTTGCAGCTATCTCTGTATCTACATTGATAGATTTAAGGCTATCGATCACTGATAGGTCTACTTCCCTGACTTTCCAATCAGATAGATCTAATTCCCAGAGTTTCATATCAATGATAGGTCTACTTCCCTGAGTTTTCTATCACTGATAGGCCTACTTCCCTGAGTTTTCTATCACTGGTAAGTCTACTTCCCTGACTTTCCAATCAGATTTGTCTACTTCCCTGAGTTTCCTATCACTGATAGGTCTACTTCCCTGAGTTTCCTATCACTGATAGGTCTACTTCCCTGAGTTTCCTATCACTGATAGGTCTACTTCCCTGAGTTTTCTATCACTGATAGGTCTACTTCCCTGAGTTTCCAATCAGATAGGTTTACTTCCCTGAGTTTCCTATCACTGATAGGTCTACTTCCCTGACTTTCCTCTCACTGATAGGTCTACTTCCCTGAGTTTCCTATCACTGATAGGTCTACTTCCCTGACTTTCCTATCACTGATTGGTCTACTTCCCTGACTTTACTATCACTGATAGGTCTACTTCCCTGAGTTTCCAATCCCTAATAGGTCTACTTCCATGAGTTTCCTATCACTGATAGGTCTACTTCCCTGAGTTTCTTATCACTGATAGGTCTACTTCCCTGAGTTTCCTATCACTGATATGTCTACTTCCTTGAGCTTACTATCACTGATAGGTCTACTTCCCTGAGTTTCTTATCACTGATAGGTCTACTTCCCTGAGTTTCCTATCACTGATAGGCCTACTTCCCTGAGTTTCCTATCACTGATAGGCCTACTTCCCTGAGTTTTCTATCACTGGTAAGTCTACTTCCCTGACTTTCCAATCAGATTTGTCTACTTCCCTGAGTTTCCTATCACTGATAGGTCTACTTCCCTGAGTTTTCTATCACTGATAGGTCTACTTCCCTGAGTTTCCAATCAGATAGGTCTACTTCCCTGAGTTTCTTATCACTGATAGGTCTACTTCCCTGACTTTCCTATCACTGATAGGTCTACTTCCCTGACTTTCCTATCACTGATAGGTCTACTTCCCTGACTTTCCTATCACTGATAGGTGTACTTCCCTGAGTTTCCTATCCCTAATAGGTCTACTTCCATGAGTTTCCTATCACTGATAGGTCTACTTCCCTGAGTTTCCTATCACTGATATGTCTACTTACTTGAGCTTACTATCACTGATAGGTCTACTTCCCTGAGTTTCCTATCACTGATATGTCTACTTCCTTGAGCTTACTATCACTGATAGGTCTACTTCCCTGAGTTTCTTATCACTGATAGGTCTACTTCCCTGAGTTTCTTATCACTGATAGGTCTACTTCCCTGAGTTTCCTATCACTGATAGGTCCACTTCCCTGACTTTCCAATCAGATAGGTCTACTTCCCTGACTTTCCTATCACTGATAGGTCTACTTCCCTGACTTTCCTTTCACTGATAGGTCTACTTCCCTGACTTTCCTATCGCTGATAGGTCTACTTCCCTGAGTTTCCAATCCCTAATAGGTCTACTTCCCTGAGTTTCCTATCACTGATAGGTCTACTTCCCTGAGTTTCTTATCACTGATAGGTCTACTTCCCTGAGTTTCCTATCACTGATAGGTCTACTTCCCTGAGCTTACTATCACTGATAGGTCTACTTTCCTGAGTTTCTTATCACTGATAGGAAACTCAGGGAAGTAGACCCATCAGTAATAGGAAACTCAGGGAAGTACACCTATCACTGATGGGTCTACTTCCCTGAGTTTCCAATCACTGATAGGTCTGCTTCAGCTTTCCAATCATTAATAGGTCTGTAACATGCTACTTGCACATTACACTCATTCATGGATACAGGTTTCCTTTATCAACATTTCATATTGTTCACCCATGAAAGTATATGACACTCACCCGGCGTCACTGCTGTTCCCACACAGAAGAGCATCCAGCGCTCCCTCCAAGTAGTAGAAGTTGGCTACATGGACACAGTGAATGAAGAACAAATCTGTAAAACTTGACATAAAGTATTATTTAATAAGCTAATACTTATTTTTATAGTGAATGTTCTCTTTTTTGAAGCCCAATGTTACAATGTGTATATGGCAATAAGTTACTACTGCTTCTACTCATAATAGAAAAATAGGTTTTTCTTGGTAAAAAAAAAATAAGCTCAGTGTTCTCAAAAATTCAGAATGTTGATTGTTTGTCTGCTCAATTTTATTTGTTTTATTTTCTAAATGCATTGACCGCAAGAAGTGTAAATGTGAATTATCTCATACTAGCTAATGGATACTAGCTAAACAGATACACCCCTCCATTAAGGAGGATAAAGATATTGAAATTTGTAATAAGTTAGTTTTTTGACTCACATTCATCATTGAGGTAGTCAGACCAATCGATGGATATGTTAGCAAACATGTCAGTGTTATTGTATAACGTTGAGTTGTCATCAAAATCCATAGAACTTATGGTGAGGTTTGTGTAATATTCAATGGCTTCTTCAGGGGGCGGCCAGCGGACACATTTCTGTCTCAGATTTCCCATAAACAGCTGAAGACCAATAAGTGCAAAAACAGCCAAACAGAAGACTGTGAGAATCATTACATCTGACAGCTTTTTCACAGATTGAATGAGGGCTCCAACAATTGTCTTCAAGCCTGGAATAAGTACAATTTAAATATATGTTATCTTTATGCTCACATAACATGATCTAGTGCAAATATGAAATCTTGAGAAAGGATGAGAATGCCGCCCCTAGAGACTGATAGATCCAAGCACTGTAGTAATCTTCTTACATTTGTTATTCATCTTAAATCAACTTTTAAAATTATGATAATGAGCCAGATAGGCTCTTGGGCGGGCATCGCTGGAGCCCATCCATGCTATAGCTTTACAAGGGGTTACACTGTTGCAAAATCGACCATGAGGGGCACTTACTCAGATGTAACAGTCTGTGAGGCTAGAGCAGGTAGAAGGGAGGGTGTCTGAGCCCTGGAGGCTCATTAGCATAATTGTAAAAGTTTATTTTATTAGAAAGGAGGCCATGTATATTAAGTATAAGAAGATCACAACAGTTACAGTAAAACACAGTAATCTGTACTGTATACCACTACACACCACTACTCTGTATCTACGTCTGTGTAATAGAACAGATGCCACACGGTGTCTCTCTTACATGCAGCTTAGCCATGATAATCACATGGGCTGCACTAGTTAACACCACATGGCAGAACTAATCGCACAACGCTCCCTTGGGTCCTGTTTATTTCCAGGCCTTTGGATCTGATTCCTGGTTGCCTAGTTATGTAGATAATATGAATGCAGCCATGCTCTTCTTCGCTGTCACATTTTGACACAGAGGAAGCATATATTCCTGAGGAATTATATCATTACAGATCAAGAACCATCTCTGTACAATGCTGCAGTATATGCTGGTGCCACAGTAGCAACAAATAAGGAAGAGATTTCTGGCATCTAAGTAACTAAAGCAGAGACATGATCAAGCTCTAAATAAGGGATATGAGTAAGCACATGAGGTTATAGAGGGTCAGGGAAGTAAGGAAACAAACATAGACAATTTGTGTAAAGGATACAGGAGACAACAGGCAGGGAGGTGTGAATCTGGGAAACTGACACTAATAGCTTGGTGTTAACCATTTAAGTCACGGTTTATAACAGGGGTTAAAGGGGTTGTCCGAGTTTTGAAAAAAAACTATATGTGGCCGGGAGCGGGCTGCCTAAAACAATAAAGATGTACTTACCTTCCGGTGCCCTCCGGTATCCAGCGCTGCTGTCGCTCCGGTCCGGGCGCCATGTAAACAAACATGGCCGCCGGAGCAGCTTCCGGCCGGACCCGACAACCTTTGTCAAGCATTACCAACATACCTCCCAACTTTTGTGGAGGAGAAAGAGGGACAAAATGGCGGCGCGCGAAGCGCGCCGCGGCGATTTTTTTACCCACAGAAGCCACACCCTAGCCACGCCCCATAACCACACCCCCTGGCCACGCCACTGCTCATACCTTCAACGCATCCACTGGCACCAATGTATATTTATGTATATAATTGGGGGGCATATTCCACTCCCCCTAGACAACGAGCATGCCCTCCTAGACAACGAGCATGCCCCCCCCAGACAACGAGCATGTCCTCCCCTAGACAACGAGCATGTCCCCCCCTAGACAACGAGCATGTCCCCCCCAGACAACGGGCATGTCCGCCCCCAGACAACGAGCATGCCCCCCCCTAGACAACGAGCATGTCCCCCCCAGACAACGAGCATGTCCCCCCCAGACAACGGGCATGTCCGCCCCCAGACAACGAGCATGCCCCCCCCTAGACAACGAGCATGTCCCCCCCAGACAACGAGCATGCCCCCCCTAGACAACAAGCATGCCCCCCCTAGACAACGAGCATGTCCCCTAGACAACGAGCATGCCCCCCCCTAGACAACGAGCATGTACCCCCCCCTAGACAACGAGCATGTACCCCCACCTAGACAACGAGAATGTACCCCCACCTAGACAACGACCATGTCCCCCCCTAGACAACGAGCATGTCCCCCCCCCCTAGACAACAAGCATGTCCCCCACCTAGACAACGAGCCTGTCCCCCCCTGTGGCTGCGTGCCCTTTTTTGTGTGTTTGTGTTATTTTTGTCTTCCAGGACCGTGCCTGCTGTGGACTGCTTCCGATTCGAAGGATTACGTCTATGACCGACATTTCTAACAAATAAAATGGTCAACGAGGGTGTGTCTGCGTCTTTTGTTCAATAAAATTTTCTGAAAACGGTGTGATTATTTATTTTTTTGCGACACTCTTCATAGTTTGCCGTAGTAGTGGTGCCGGCTAGGTGACGGTGCTCATTACTAAGGGCTGGCCTTAGTGTTTGCCTTAATTTTTTTGGCAAATTCACACTAACGCCCATACCATTACCCCGGTACCCACCGCCACCAGGGGTGCCGGGAAGAGCCGGGTACAAACCAGTACCTGACCGTCTATAGATGGTCAGGTGTTGGGGCGGCTGCAGGCTGTTATTGTTGCGCTGGAATAGCCCCCTAACAGTGGCCTATCCCAGCTCAGTAATGGCAGGCTGCTGCTGCTTTTTTGTATCAGGCTGATTTGAACAATAGGGGCACCCCATGCCGTTTTTCCCCCCCATTTTTTTGTAAAAATGGGGGAAACAGCCTGGGAGCCCCCTTTAAAGGGGGGACCCCACGCATATTTTTGTCAAAAATTTGAAGAAAAAACGGCATGGGGTGCCCCTATTTTTCAAATCAGCCAGATACAAAAAAGCAGCAGCAGCCGCCATTACTGAGCTGGGATAGGCCACTGTTAGGGGGCTATTCCAGCGCAACAATAACAGCCTGCAGCCGCCCCACTACCTGACCATCTATAGACGGTCAGGTACTGGTTTGTACCCGGCTCTTCCCGGCACCCCTGGTGGCGGTGGGTACCGGGGTAATGGTATGGGCGTTAGTGTGAATTTGCCAAAAAAATTAAGGCAAACACTAAGGCCAGCCCTTAGTAATGAGCACCGTCACCTAGCCGGCACCACTACTACGGCAAACTATGAAGAGTGTCGCAAAAAAATAAATAATCACACCGTTTTCAGAAAATTTTATTGAACAAAAGACGCAGACACACCCTCGTTGACCATTTTATTTGTTAGAAATGTCGGTCATAGACGTAATCCTTCGAATCCGAAGCAGTCCACAGCAGGCACGGTCCTGGAAGACAAAAATAACACAAACACACAAAAAAGGGCACGCAGCCACAGGGGAGGACATGCTCGTTGTCTAGGGGGGGGGGGGAATGCTAGTTGTCTAGGGGGGGGACATGCTCGTTGTCTAGGAGTAGGGGGGAGACATGCTCGTTGTCTAGGGGGGGGAATGCTCGTTGTCTGGGGGGGGGACATGCTCGTTGTCTAGGGGGGGGGGGCATGCTCGTTGTCTTGGGGGGGGACATGCTCGTTGTCTAGGGGTCAGGGGGAGACATGCTCGTTGTCTAGCAGGGGGAAATGCTCGTTGTCTAGGGGGGGAAATCCTCGTTGTCTAGGGGGGGGACATGCTCGTTGTCACAGTAAAGGGGAGGGGTCCTATGGAGCGCAGTAAAGGGGAGGGGTCCTATGGAGCGCAGTAAAGGGGAGGGGTCCTATGGAGCGCAGTAAAGGGGAGGGGTCCTATGGAGCGCAGTAAAGGGGAGGGGTCCTATGGAGCGCAGTAAAGGGGAGGGGTCCTATGGAGCGCAGTAAAGGGGAGGGGTCCTATGGAGCGCAGTAAAGGGGAGGGGTCCTATGGAGCGCAGTAAAGGGGAGGGGTCCTATGGAGCGCAGTAAAGGGGAGGGGTCCTATGGAGCGCAGTAAAGGGGAGGGGTCCTATGGAGCGCAGTAAAGGGGAGGGGTCCTATGGAGCGCAGTAAAGGGGAGGAGTCCTATTGAGCGCGCAGTGAAAGCCATAAAAAACACATTTGATATTTTCCTTCCCGCTTCCCAGTACAGGGCCTGGAATATTTAATACTGTCACTAGGAAGTATAATTTGTTACGCAGAAACAGGCCGCACACAGCTCTGTACGTGGAAAAATAAAAAAGTTATTGATTTTTGAAAGTGGGGAGTGAAATATGGAAACGCAAAAATTGTTCCGTCAGAGTAATGGAGCAGGCGGCCGTGTATGACCATTCTGCTCCATTACTGTCATAGAGCGATGACATGGACCTTATGTGGACCCCAACAGACCCCTTGTTTTCATGATCTATGGGGGTCACATCACTGAAACCCCCACACATCAGCAGGTTAAGCCCTGTCCTATGGATAGGGCCTAACTTGTATTTGTGGGAAAACCCCTTTAACCCCTTAACGCTCTGCGCCGTAGCTCTACGACGCAGAGAGTATAAGGAGTGTATGAAGAGGGCTCACGGGCTGAGTCTTCTTCATACAAGGTGGGGGGTTTTGCATGTTGCAGAAAACCCCCACCGCTAATAACCGCAGTCGGTCATTGTCGCCGGCAAAGTCTTTTTTACGATCGCTGTGCCCCCGAACGTCATCGGGGGCGGCGATCGTTTGCCGTGGTAGCCTCGGGTCTTCTTTTGACACGAGGCTACATGGCTTCTGCAGGTTCGTTACAATGAGCCAGAAGTATTGCAGTATATGGTAGGAGCGATCTGACCATCTAGGGTTAATGTACCGTAGATGGTCTAAGAAATAGTGGAAAAAAAAGAAAAAACAGGTTTTAAAAATAAAAAAAATTTATAAAATATTAAAAATTCTAATCACCTCCCTTTCCCTAGAACGGATATAAAACATAATAAACAGTAAAAATCACAAACATATTAGGTATCGCCGTGTCCCAAAATGCCCGATCTATCAAAATATAAAAACGGTTATGGGCGGCGGTGACCTCCGAGGCGGGAAATGGCGCCCAAATGTCCGAAATGCGACTTTTACACCTTTTTACATCACATAAAAAATGAAATTAAAAATGATCAAAATGTCGCACAGACCTCAAAATGGTAGCAATGAAAACGCCAAAAATGACCCCACCCCCAGCTCCGTGCACCGAAATATGAAAAAGTTATTAGCGTCAGAAGATGGCAAAAATTTTTTTTTTTTTTTTTTTTGCACACATGCGTTTAATTTTTGAAAATGTATTAAAACACAATAAAACCTATAAATCCGGTATCACCGCGATCGCACCAAACCAAAGAATAAAGCTGAGGTGTTATTTTGAGTGCACAGTCAAAGTCGAAAAAACTGAGCCCACAAGAACGTGACATGTGCGGTTTTTTAAAAAAATTTTTCCACATTTGGAATTTTTTGCAGCTTCGCAGTACACGGCATGTTAAAATAAATAACATTACGGGAAAGTAAAATTTGTTACGCACAAAATAAGCCCTCACACAGGTCTGTACACGGAAACATGAAAAAGTTATGGATTTTTGAAGTTGGAGAGCGAGAAATGAGAGAAAAACCCTGCGTCCTTAAGGGGTTAAGGGATTAAGTATATGGTACAATAAAAGCAGAATAGAAGGGCACTGGGGGGGTTAGGGATGGGGGCAGGGGGTCTATGGAGGAAAGTGTTTAACCCTTTAGCTGCTGCCTGCAGTCACTGTAGAGTACCTGTTATCACACTGCAGCAGCTGCACACACTCGGCTCTGCTTCATCAGACGAACTTCAGTGAGGAGCAGGAGGAGGTGGGGGCAGGGAGCCATTGATGTAGCAGAGCTGGAGAGCTCCTGCCTGCACGGAGGCTGATCCCCTGGGGCTGCTGTGCAGGGGCAGTGCAGAGAACATGACACTCTGCACTGCTCCATCCATCCATCCATCCATGTGCCTGCAAGTGGCAGCCTGAGGACAGGGAGGGCTCTGCCTCCCAGGGGAGGGGATGGGGGAGGTGCCGGCTCTGCAGCAGACAGCCCGGGAGCTGGAGAGGAGGAGGAGGACGCTGCACCCCGCCCCCTGGCTTCTCTGTATCCTGAGCAGGACGGGGGCGGGACTCGGGGGCGGGACTCGGGGGCGGGACTCGGGGGGGGCGGGACTCGGGGGCGGGACAAAACGGAAAAATCCGTGAAACCGCAAAAAAACCGGGACTTTCACTTAACGGTCCGTGCAGGCGGGACAAGGGTTAAAAAACGGGACTGTCCCGCCCAAAACGGGACGGTTGGGAGGTATGTTACCAATTTGTCATGCTTGTGCAGCGCTGCGTAATCTGTGTGCGCTATATAAATAAAGAATTATTATTATTATTATTATGTTGTCCATGTAAGGTGTGTCTATAGGTACACAGTACAGAGCTGTAAGGACTGTAGGCTGCCACACAGCCTCCTAGTTATGATGAATATAGGAGGCCTAGTTGCCATTAGGTGGTCACTAATGGAATCATTCAAAATATTTCTTCTAAAGGGAAAGAAAATATCATCTTTAGTTGATAAACCATAAATAGGATATGAAATAATACAAACCTGGAATTACAGTAATTGTTTTAAGCGCACGTAGGACACGGAATGTCCTGAGAGCAGACACATTCCCCAGATCTACAAATTCTGTAGTATAACTAGAAAAAAAATAAGAAAACATGGACATACTGTATTCTGTTTGGCTGACATACAGGAACCTAATGCCAAGCAGCCACAACCCAAGCAATGACTAGGTCAAGCAGATTAGCTAAGACACAAACCAATCTATGGCCGCTGCTTTGGCAACGTAATACACTGTAAAAAATCTTTGTATGACTTTGTGTGAAGCATATACTGTATATAGGCACAAAAGCCTATGGATGGATTATTACAGCTACTTACAGAAGTGTCTGAGAGCAGAACTGATATAGATGCTCATGGCAACCAATCAGAGCTCAGTTTTCATATCCAAACAGCGGTTTATAAAATTAAAGCCATGCATATACTGTATATTTTAGAGTATAAGCCAAGTTTTTCAGCACAAAAATTCCCCACTCAGCTTATACTCAGGTATATAAAAAAAATAAACTGAGTACTGAGGACGCCCCAGGCAAGTCCTCTTCTTCATGTGTGCTGGCGACAAGTGACAGGTCCATGCGCACGACCTCTACTGACATCATAGTTCGTGCGCCCGTAGGGCAGTACACATGGACCTGTCGCTGACCTGTCGCTGACCTGGAGCTGGCACTGTCGCAGGTAAAGTAAGAAGAAGACCTGCCTGGGCATCAGAAAGGTAGGTTTTTTTTTATATGCTGGGCATACTGAGGGAAATATACTACAGAGGGATGGTTATTTACTACAGGGGGCTAGTTATGTACTACAGGGAGCTGTTTGGCTAAATGCTACAGGGGGTTGGCTAGCTTTATAGTACTGGAGGCTGGCAGGGTATATAGTACTGGGGGCTGGCTGGCTATATACTACAGGGGGTTGGGTGGATATATACTACTGGGTAGTGGCTAGCTATATACTACTGGGGGCTGGCTGGCTATATACTACTGGGGGCTGGCTATATACTACTGGGGGTTGGCTATATACTACTGGGGACATGCTGGGTATATAATTTGGAGGCTGTGACCAATGCCTTTCCCACCCTAGGCTTCTCCTTGGGTCAATAGGTTTTCCCACTTTTTGGTGGTAAAATTAGGTGCCTCGGCTTATACTCGAGTATATACATGTTAATACTCATAATATGTGTTAATATGAATTAAAGAACATTTATTAGATAGCAAGATTATTTTTGTACACTGGATTCTGGATCTTGGCCAACAAGACTTCACATATGGACTGCTGGTATTGTCATGGATGATAAAACAGCTATAAATGACTAGATCAGACTTTTCCCCAGTGAATAATCACACATTTTAACGGTTTATCAATCCAAAAGCACAGCCATGGCTATAGTATTGACATAATAAAGTCGTAGAATGTTTAGCAAAAGACTTAAATGTCATGAGGGGATTTATGAAACCTTACAGACATTGGTATGACATGAGTCATGTCCAAAGTTAAAGGCATATTTCCGTAGTAGGATTTGTTGATGTAATTTGCTGATGTCAAAGGGTCACATCAGTCAAGAGTTAGTGATCTAGAATCCACCATAAATGTTCTGAATTAACAAGAACTGATACTACTTAGACAAAAGATGGTTGCTCAAATGACCTCCACTGTTGTGATTTATGGACATGCCTGACCAACATGCCATTGGAGCCAATTATAGAAATACTCTTATCAGCAAGTACAGGTTTTTTACATAAAGTCCTCCTTATAGAGAACATGTCACCACTACTGGCATGTCTTTCTTTCGTAACTACAGTATTTTTGTTCATGACCATGCTGTAACCCATGTTAAACAGTGCAATGGAGAAGCTTAGTCAAGATGTCAGTCACCTGAATGATGAACATTAAATAAAATAAAAATTCTACAATCAGGAGAAAAAAACAGATGAGACGAAATGGAGTATATGATTATACGTATATGTGATTCAAAGAGTAAAAAAGAAAATAGTTTATACTTTAATTAGTTTCACTGTACTGTGTTGCTCACAGGTAATGTGTAAAGCATATTTTTCTTACAATAATCTCTTCTATAAGATTACAGCTGAGGATATAGATTCTGGAGCGTTATAGACTTGCACATGGTAATTGTTTAGTAAGTATAATGTGGAGGAAACTAGAAAGACTCCATTATACTGGATGCATGAACAATATTAATAACATATTAACAGAAATTGATTAGTTGGTAAAAAAAATTAAGCGGAAAGATCAGTCATTTGGGTAAACAAGTTAGTAACCACAACAGAAACTACCTTCCACTTACGCCATTACAATGACACAAAAATCCAACCAGTTCCATGGGTCCCTGAGGAATGTAAAACTATCGATGCAAAACCCTCGGGCAAAGATCTTTATCAAAGATTCAAAAGTGTAAATCCCTGTAAATGTGTACCTAGAATGCCACAGATAGAAAAAGGATATCAAGAATTTCCAGAATATTTTACCAGACATTTTATGAAGATAGTCACAGAAGTTTTAAAATGGTCAACCACTTTACCTCATGCTTTTGTAATGTGTGTGTAAGTGTTGGGGGCAGGATATTAGATAATTTACCAATATACATTTATTAAAAGTTCTGTTCCGCTTTCTTGATATGCAAAGTGAAACACTTATGGCTTCACTTTACATATCAAGAAAGCGGAGCAGAACTTATAATAGATGTATATTGGTAAATTATCTAATATCCTGCCCCCCACACTAACACATATCACAAAAATCATGAGTGGCCAACCCCTTTAACAAGTAAGTACACAATTGTGTCTTAGGAGGGGAGTGATGGTGGTTTATACAACAAACAGTCCCTGCTTTAAAAATCTTTATTTTAAATCCATAAAGCAGCCTTGTTTCTGAAGAAAATAACACATATTCTCAATCTTATTGAGATCTTTGTATTTGGAGGCAAAGTTAAAACTTTTAAACTTTTGCATATTCCTCAAACTATTCTTAAACAGGATCTGTAGTGTGACCAGGAACATTATCCTGTAGAAAGAGTCTACTGATATTAGGAAATACTGCTGCAATAAAGGGGTGTATTGGGTCTGTTTAAAGGGCACCTACCACCACAAATCTACCTATAAAGGTAGATCGGGTGGTAGGTGCATCAATGGGACGTGAGGATAGCCCTTTTAAGGGCTAATCCTCACGTCCCCGCAATTTTTTGGTAACTTTTATCTAACGTTTATGGTAATTTTATTATGCGGCTACTGGGGCGTGGAGTAGCCGCATCTGAGGTTACACGAGGCGGCTACTCCACGCCCCGGTAGCCTCTTTTCTTCTCCTACTTACCATCTTACCATGCACAGGCGCGGGCCTGCTGTTCTGCGCATGCGCGCCGAAGATGGTAAGTAGGAGGAGAAAAGAGGCTACCGGGGCGTGGAGTAGCCGCCTCGTGTAACCTCAGATGCGGCTACTCCACGCCCCAGTAGCCGCATAATAAAATTACCATAAACGTTAGATAAAAGTTACCAAAAAATTGCGGGGACGTGAGGATTAGCCCTTAAAAGGGCTATCCTCACGTCCCATTGGTGCACCTACCACCCGATCTACCTTTATAGGTAGATTTGTGGTGGTAGGTGCCCTTTAAAGGAAATTCACCATCAAAATCAAGCATGGATACACCAGGGGCATTTACACATGGATCCAGACTGTTGACTGTTGTAATCCCTTCTAAAATAAACTTTTAAAATTATACTAATGAGCCTGAAAGACTAATTGGGCAGTTCTCAGTTCACAGCACAGAGTGGGAGGTGGAAGTGCTCCTTGGATACTGCAATAGCCTGTGAATCTGCTGCACAGAGGGGCTCTGAGAACCGCCCAGTAGCCTTTCAGGCTCATTAGTATAATGTGATATGTTGATTTTAGAAGGAAGGAGGCCATATAAGAAGAATACCACAGTAATGGTGTCTGGATCTATGAGTAAGTGCTCCGGTTTATCCATGCTTGATTTTGATAAAAATAAAATAAAAAAATATGCAAACGAGCCAGAGGTGCTCAGGCCTCCGCTTGCCAAGTGGCTCCTGGCTCCGTCCGATGATAAAATATGCACGCTCCTGTCATTTATATTCACTCCGTCGGCCGCAAGTGTTGAAGACAGGCAGTGACCTCACCCAGCTGTCTGCAAATCTCGGGTCTGTGTCTTCTTGCACAGCCGCACAGGTCTCCGGCCGGCTGAGCAAGGTGTAGTACTAACGCTTATGTGCAAGATCTGCAGACAGTCGGGTGACGTCACCAGCTGTCTGCAGTACTTGCAGCCGGTAGAGTGAATATAAATGAAGGGGGCGTGCTTATTTTATCTTCATTCTACCACCCCTAAATCTGGTAGTAGATGTCCTTAAAGTTGGTGGTACATGTCAGAGTAACATCTCCTTGAATGCCAGGACAGACGTCACTGCATCCTCCCCTTGTTGTTTCTGCAGTGGACATGATATTCATTGAGTCCAGCCTGAGGATACACAGTTCCACATGCCCCAAAGTGCAAATCACTGACACCAAAGACCCTTTCGCTGACTGACCAATTGTCCTGCTTTGGATCACTTTTGGTAGGTGATAACCACTGCATACTGGGGTCACCACACAAGCCATACCATTTTGTTAATCCCCTGACCTATTCACTTATTCAAATCACAATTTTTGACAATTTTTCGGGCACGAAATCGTATCCAATTTTTTTCTGATTTGCTTTGGACAAATCCTTCAATACAGCAGCTACTGCTACTGCTGATATTCATTCCAGAAGTTAGGTCCAGGGTTTACTCTAACACTTACCCTAACCCCAATAATAGCATTCTTTTTTTAATTAAAAAAAAACAGTTTTTACAGAACTAGAGAGGGATTTTATCCCAATTTCCAGGCAAATTGGAGTAACATTGGTTCAAGTATTGGGTTGGTAACTGAAACTCAAAAAATTTGGCAAAGCTTCAGCTAATGGAATCTTGAATAATTATCTCATCAAGCATAAATATCTAATAGAAAGTAAATGAATATTACTTACTCCACATTTTTGGACCAAGGTGGTGGGTCACTCATTGTCATAAAAACACAATTTGTCAAAATTGTTATCATAATAAAAAAACTGAATATTGTGAAGATGAGTTAAGGAAATATAAGCCATCACACAAGCATCATTACTATGCATCCTTCACAAATTTGCATTGGCTGGCTAAACTTTTTCTAGAATTCAAGGGCTTATGTTTCTTTGTTCCTGCCTTTATTATGTTTCCCATGTGTGGCTCACCTTGTAAGGCCCCCAATTGAAGCCAAAATAAATTGTACACTACAATATCTGCAAATATTAGTTAAATGTGGCTCACAGAGTACATAAAGGCTTGGGGCATTTATCCTAGGGCACCACCACAATATATCACCACTTCCATTAATATGAGATAATTGTAAGTTAAGTTTCCTGATGAACTTGTATATAAACAGGGAAAATGCTTTACAATGGTCCTTCTGACTTTTCCACTTGTCTACCCTTGTGCATACAACTGTATTTGTCTGCCCTGAACTACTCGCACACATGGCATCTAATTCACAGCATCTTTGCTATTGTGGCCCTTCCTGGTGCGGTACATACATTGGGGGGTATTTACTATTGGGTTTCCTCCTTTTTTGTTATTAATGAAAAAAAAAAGATTTTTTCCTCCTCCGACTTTTTATTTTTTTGTGCAAAAGAAAATTGGTCCAGCAGCTAAGAAACCTTCACTTGGAAGTCTGCAAAATTACAGCTCTCCGCCTGTGGAAGTTTGGATGATGATAATCTGGTGGACACAGTTGGCTGCGACCTGTGGCTATTATTTTGCATACTACTTTTTGATGACTGCAGGGTTTAAGAAGATAATTGACTCCCCACAATATATCTAATGACACAACTGGGTCAATTAGCAATAATAAGATAATAGACCAACATAAAGGATATGAGTGGATCAGCACTTTAATGGCTCCTGTTCTTAATGGATTGAATGGATCCAGTAGGTACATGGCTTTGGTTGCAGTAAATCGAAATATTGCTTTGCCTTTATTAAGAACAATGAATGTCTGTGGAAAGATAAACAAGTTAAGACACTGAGCTGAAATGCGGGACATTAAAGGAAACCTATCATCAGTAATGTCATTTTTAGCTGGTGACAGCTTCCAATAGCCTTTACTGTGCTGATTTTTAAAATGCCTTTGTCAACATTCTGAATCATTTCAGTACTTTATATAAGTTTAATTCACATTACCTGGCTCCCTGCCAGCAGCGTGTGGTGAGTCCTGGGGGAGGGGCAGCTGCAGTCTGTGTGTCTGTGTCATCTAATGCATCCTGCCTTTACTCCACACCATCCCTCTCCATAGGGACAGATTAAGACTGCCATGGGCCCTGGGCTGTATGAATGTTATAAGCCCTACAAGTCTAGAATTCACGTCTTCAGGGATGAAGTATGTGTTCCTTCTGCCTGCTTTCAATCTGCAGTTTCAGAACATTTGGAGGACCAGGTAATGTGAATTAAATGTATATATAAAATGCTGAAATTATTTATAATGCTGACAAAGGCATTTTTGAAATCAGCACAGCATAGGCTATTGGGACCTGTCACCAGCTAAAAATGACATTCCTGGTGACTGGTTCACCATTAAAGACATGAACTATTGTTTAAAAAACAGTTTAAAAAGACTGTATTGACCGTGATCTTCACATTCTGTACTCCACAAAGAAGAAAGGTTTATAAGAGCAGTAAAAAAATAAATAAACACAATGGGAGCAACTATTATGTGGCCGGACCCTGTTGATTTATCATGAGTTGTATGGAGAAGGTCCAGGAACTGCCCTGTTGTGTTATTCTGTTCAGGAACTGTGTTACGGACATCAAATAAGAACCCTACATGGTAGATGGCAGAATCTGGAAAACAGTGTTAGGCTACATTCACACTAACGTATGGGGGACGTATATACGGCCGACGTATATACGGCCGATATACGTCCCCCATACACTTCTATGGGCGCACGGCACCCTACGGGAGTGGTACGGTGCAGCACACGTGCGGCACCGTACCGTTCCGTACCCGGGAAGAAGATAGGACCTGTCCTATCTTTTCCCGTAATACGGCGCCGTGCGCCATAGGTTGCTATGGAGAGGGGCGGGGGTGAGCTGCGCTCACCTCCTCCTCCTCTCCCCGTACACTGCCGTTGCCCGCTACGGTACGGTACGGGCGGGCAACGGCGGTGTGAATATTGCCTTAGACTGGGATGACAAGGGCCACGCCTGGATACAGGGTGGTGGAGGTGCCTGGGGGCAAACTGGAAGAGGCCCTCACCACAATGTTTTTCATCAAAGTAAATGTAGTAATATATATATATATATATATATATATATATATATATATATATATATAGTCCCAGTAATAAATATATATATCCCCCACAGTAATGAATATATATACAGCTTTTCCTGTAATACATATATACAGCCCCCAATAATAAGTATATATTCAACCCCCCAGTAATGAATATATATACAGCTCTCCACATAATACATATATACAGCCCCCCAGTAATGAAGGGTGCAATTAGAGATAGAACTGCCCTCATTACTATCCCATGTCTACTGCTAAGTTGTGTTCAGTCTTTAGGCCCCCTACTTTTTCCACACGTGGGATAAGTCTCAGGATGAGTTAGTGAGATTGTTGGACTCTTTACATTGTTATTCAACAACCCAACCGTCCTCCCAGAAGTAGGCAAACACAGACTCCTATGTTGGAAAGTGTGCAGTGACATTCGTATATGACAACTTGTGAATGGGTTCTCCCTACCGACTTGGGGCTCCATGCAAGCTTCTATCCCAGACCTGGCAATGTGTTGGCTTCCTACATAAATACCAACCCAGACTCAATTTTGAAGTTTTCCCTTACATTTTTGGATACTCACATCCCTGTCTGCTCATGTCCTCTCTCAGGGAGTGTGTGGTATTGCAGTTCAATCTAAGTGAATGGAGCTCAGCTTCAAAAACCTAAAAAATTGGTAAACGGATCTGGTACAGTTTTTTGGATTCTACAATTATACTTTTAATCCTGTACAACCTTATAAGGAATTGGGTGTCCATGCCATGTTTGATGTGATTCTACAGTAATGGAGTATAAGTTGCTCTAGCCATAGATGAAAGAAGACATGTTGTTCTAAGCCTCAACAACATAAATAAAAGTACAGAATCATGGTGAACTGTCTACACTTTACCTTTTGGTTTTTGTAAAATGGATCCAAATCTTCCAGGGGAACCCCAATGAGCTCTGGTGGTGGGTCACCATAAATAAGTGGCAGATTCTTCCCAGCTTCCAATCCATTGTTTGGTTTAAGCACCACATCTTCAAGAAGCTCAATATTTTTGGCTTTCCGTATCTCTTCCTCTTCGATTCGCTTTTCTATTTTTGCAAGACTCTCTTTAGTAAATCGCCGCAGGCTGTCAGGGCCGGGAGGGAGCATTTTGCCGGCCATATTGTCATTCTGTATGTAGGAGAGATATAATCTGGCGTGTCTGCCTCAGAATCTAAAACCTACAAAACATAATAGAAATGTATTAAAGTCATAGCAAGCAGAGAACTTTCAAACAACAGCAGCTTACTACAATGATACAAAGTGCAACATACATTGCCAGTTCCAGTAATGTCCAGAAACTGTAATGAAAAACAAGGCATTCTACAAGGGAAATAAGGATCTTTTCAGAAAGCACAGAAGTGCAGTGGTTAAATGTAGACAAGTGATAACCACTTGTATGGGATCCCTGACATTGATCTGTCTCTATACATGGCAGGCAGATCAGTTTAACTATAAAGTCCAGAGCAAAGACACCTCTCATATAACTTATAACTCTAACAGGTCTGAGCATCAGATTTAGAGAACGGTGTCCTGTCTTATAGGGTAGCGTTCATTTAGGGACATAGCAAGAGTAGTAGTCACATTCAAGCCCTCTGTCACAATGGAAGTCCATAATCTTATTACAGCACATGGTAGATGGGGTATCTGAAATGGTTGCTCTGACCCATACATATTCTTAAATAACTGTAGTACTAGATTCTGGCCATTTAAAAAGACAGTCTGAGTCAGCAAACATGAGCGTCTGTCAACATTATTGCATATCTACCAACATTTGGGACAGAAAAAGACATAGAGAGGGGCAAAACCCTAAGCCCAGCCCATTACCTCACGCCTCATCATACCCCCTAGATTACAATAAAATCCACCTCAATGGATTTTCATATAGTATAAGCCCCCTTCCAGTGACCAGTTGTATAATATAGACCCATATGTATAATACCCCCTTATATTACTCACATTGCACAATGTAACCCCTGTCCCCCCCCCCCCTTTTCACAATGTGCCCCCTGTCCTCCTCTTTTACATAATGTGTCGCCTGTCCTCCTCATCCTTCTCCTCTGCACAACGTGGCCTCTGTCCTCCTTCTCCCCCATAACACACCGTGGCCCCTGTCCTCTTCCTGTTTCTCTATGTAAAACAAAAACATTTGTTCCTTATCTCTTCCTGTTCCCCTGCAGCAGCCCTGCTTCTACCTCTATTACTGATAGTCGCAATGATGTCATTACATCCTCGGCTCAACATTCCAGTAACATTGGTATAATGATGATATGGAGAGCTGACGGCTCTCCTTACCATCATTGTATTCAATTATAGAGAGTTAATGTCCCAGGACAAGCCTCTCACTGCCCAGCACTGTCCTGCCGAATCCGGGACAGTTGAGAGGTATTTTGGAGGTTATTCATCCTGGCACATAAAGGGGTCTTGTTTAAGAGAGCCCATGGAGAATGTGAAATGGGGATCAGCTCACCTTCCAGCAAACATGAGTGTCCTTGTGCGGCCACTTAAGAGAGCCCATACCTTATACATCTTAATCGCTATGTAGTAAGACAAACAAATAGAATACTCTTTTATTTTACTATATGATATATATTTGCAGTAGGTACAGTTATACTTTTAAATATATGTATTGTTATTTTGCTCTCCTTTGATTCATTTTCTTTTTTTTCTACTATGTGCAATTTATTGTACTATCATCCAGTACAATTGTAGGAATGTGATTGTCAAGAACTATATTGATGTCAAATAATATTTGGAAAAAAAAGCTTTTACGGTAAATACAAAATGGTAAAAATACAAACAAAATTGGCAAAAATATTTTTTTATGATAAGGGATGTATGTAACTATCACTATTGCCATGTGGCTATAGCCCAATGCTGATTACAAAATAAAAGGTTAACTACATTCGGATGTTTCAAGTGTCATTCAAACTAACAAGTACTGTCATTTCTAACTCATTAGACCTCTTCTTATAACCTTTTTCTCCTTTAGGATATTTAGTAAGTTATAAATCAGTTTATACGTTTACATTGGTCTTGTAAAGACACAGATAGGGGAAAATGAGGACCTCTTAGCATTGGGCTCTCTGAAGCCATTCCAGGCACAGGGCTCACTCCTCAGCTGCCATCCTAGATCACCCATAAGGGGGGTCAAGTTTCGCCAGCCTGATGACTCTGTTCATTCCTATGAAGAAGGAATGATGCATAAAGCAAGAGACGTATGAGGAGGACAGCAGGAGTAAGACAGAGCACAAACTAACATCCGGGGTCCCTGAAGCAGCCCTCCCTCTTCTGCATACTCCGTCCCATTCCCTACTATTTTGTACACCTAAAAATGCCCTCGCTTCCGCTTCTTACTAAATTCAATCTGATGCTGGAATGATCCTTTCTCCTGTCGGCTGGATTAGCTGTGAACTGATACCTTCCTTTAAACATTATAAAGCATGTGGACTACTGCCAGTCCTTTGACTTGTCTCTTCCAAGCCAAGTAGCTCTTTTTTGAAACAGGCTTCATCTTCAAGTTTGTCTTTTAATGATATCAAAGACCACATTTAGCATATCCATAATAAACGTAGCTAGCAGAGTGCCAAATCCAATGAAAACCTGCAATGTACAGCTCATATAAGGGATGTAACCAGTATCGAGTGTACCCCCCTCCCCAACCTGAAAAAAGGAATGGGCTCGGTTCTGAACTACTAGTCCAATAAATCTGTACTGTAACTGCAACCATAACCTCCTCCTTTTCCTTGACAGGACTAGATTGCATATATATAAAGTTTTTGAATGCTAGCCAAGAGGGTGGAAAGCTTTTATCTGTGCCCATGTGTGCTGAAAATAAAAGGTATCCTTACATTAAAGGAATTGTCCACTTTAAGCAAATAATTGATATTTTTGTGTAATATTAATTCTCCAATATACTTTCTGTATCAATTTCTAAAAGTTTTCTAGATCTTTGCTGTCATTTTATAGGAAGCTTCATTGTTTGCTTTCAGTGGATAGAAATCAGTCTCTGGTCATGTGATCGTTAGTATCACGCAGGGTAATAAGAATTGTGGGGCACATTTACTTACCCGGCCGTGGAGTTCACAGAAAGTGCATTGCTCCGACAATAATGCACAGTGCCAAGACTCACTAAGATCGTGCACCTGATCATCTTCTTCCTGGCGCATGTAAGTGCATTGTCTTGCGACACAATTTTAAAATGAAATCCCGTGCTCAGTCCGAATCCGACGGATCGTCCAACGGACTGCCCCACCCCCAGATTTCTGTTGCATGAAAGCCGGCACCAAAATCTAATTGCGTGCAACACAATCCCCTTCTAAATACCTGTCTCAGCCGTGCAATCTTCGAAAATATCAGACGGAAATGTGATCCGCGGACCCTTAATAAATAAGCCCCTGTGTGTTATAATGAGCCATGACTATGGACTGGTTTCTATCCACTGGAGTTTAACAATTAAGTTTATTGGAAAATTATATAACTTTTCATTACACAAACAATCAATCAATTATTTGCTGAAAGTGGCCCACTCCTTAACCCCTTCAGGACTAAGCCATTTTAGGGTTTCAGGACAAAGCTCGATCTGCCCTGTGTAAGTGGTTATAACTTTGGAACACTTTAATTTATATAAGAGGCTTATATAATAAAACCCTGTAAATTATCCCATTAAGAAACTAAACCAGTCAATGTATGAAAAACTGACTTTAAGAAGTTTGTTAACCCTTTAGGTGTTTCACAGGGATTAAAACCAAAAGGTGCAATTCACAAACTGTAAATTTTTAAGACAGTACATTAAATTGAGACATAAATTAAACATTCACAAAGGATTAAATGATGAAAAGCTCTACAAAGTTTGATATATATGGGCACACGGCTGAGCATAGAATTGGAGGAGCAATGTTCAGAACAGATTTGTATTGTCACATTTTACAAGCTTTAAAATGTTTTTTTTTTTGTAATTTGAACATATGGGGACTTATTTTTTTTCAAAATGAGATCCACTTTTCAGGTACATAATTTAGGCAGATTCAATTTTATTGGCCCTTCACCATACCATAAAAATAATATGTTATTTTTATTCTACGGGTCACCACGATTACGGTGATATCTCATTTATACAGCATTTTATGGGTGACTTATTTTGCAGAATATAGAACGCATTTGCTTGTTTTCGCATCGCCATGTTTCCAAGAGGAGTAACATTTTTATTATTTTTTTGTTTACAGAGCTATTTTAGGGTTTGTTTTTTGCAGGACAAGCTGTACCTTTTATTGGTAACATGTTGTTGGAGTAAATGCTACTTTTGATCACTTTTTATCCTTTTTTTCATGAGGTTGGATGTGAAAATATCACAATTTTAGTGTTTTTTTCCAGGTTTATTGCGGGTTCAGTAACAATTTTATTGTATTGCATGGGTTGTTACGGACGCGGTGATACCCAATGTGTAGTGTTTTCGTGGAGATTTTCACTTTTTATATTGTATGTGATTTTTACATTGGATGTGGGCGTAAGGGGACTTTAAAGGGGTTATCCAGGTTTTAAAAATTACTGAGGGCAGTGCTGGGGCAGGCAATTTAAACATAATAAACATGTACTCACCTCGTCCGGCACTGCCGATGTCCCGCGCCGCGGCCCGTCTTCTCTGTGCGCCGGTTTCATTACAAGGGCGCACAGGGAGCTTCTGGCCGGCCGGAAGATCCCATCCGACACCATCTCCCAGCGCTTACAACGCTGGGAGATAGGGACGGATGGGAGGACCCGGCCACATCGAACTCCCTGTGTGCGTCGTTTTGTTTACAGGGGCACGGATCGAAGGGACCGCGGCACGGGACATCGGCAGCGCCGGAGGAGGTAAGTGGATGTTTATTATTTTTAAATAGCCCTCCCCAGCCTGGCCCTCACTAGTTTTTAAAACCCGGATAACCCCTTTAATTATTTTTTTTAATATGTTTCTTAAATCTACACTCACCGGCCACTTTATTAGGTACACCTGTCCAACTGCTCGTTTACACTTAATTTCTAATCAGCCAATCACATGGCGGCAACTCAGTGCATTTAGGCATGTAGACATGGTCAAGACAATCTCCTGCAGTTCAAACCGAGCATCAGTATGGGGAAGAAAGGTGATTTGAGTGCCTTTGAACGTGGCATGGTTGTTGGTGCCAGAAGGGCTGGTCTGAGTATTTCAGAAACTGCTGATCTACTGGGATTTTCACGCACAACCATCTCTAGGGTTTACAGAGAATGGTCCGAAAAAGAAAAAACATCCAGTGAGCAGCAGTTCTGTGGGCGGAAATGCCTTGTTGATTACAGAGGTCAGAGGAGAATGGGCAGACTGGTTCGAGCTGATAGAAAGGCAACAGTGACTCAAATCGCCACCCGTTACAACCAAGGTAGGCAGAAGAGCATCTCTGAACGCACAGTACGTCGAACTTTGAGGCAGATGGGCTACAGCAGCAGAAGACCACACCGGGGGCCACTCCTTTCAGCTAAGAACAGGAAACTGAAGCTACAATTTGCACAAGTTCATTGAAATTGGACAGTAGAAGATTGGAAAAACGTTGCCTGGTCTGATGAGTCTCGATTTCTGCTGCGACATTCGGATGGTAGGGTCAGAATTTGGCGTCAACAACATGAAAGCATGGATCCATCCTGCCTTGTATCAACGGTTCAGGCTGGTGGTGGTGGTGTCATGGTGTGGGGAATATTTTCTTGGCACTCTTTGGGCCCCTTGGTACCAATTGAGCATTGTTGCAACGCCACAGCCTACCTGAGTATTGTTGCTGACCATGTCCATCCTTTTATGACCACAATGTACCCAACATCTGATGGCTACTTTCAGCAGGATAATGCGCCATGTCATAAAGATGGAATCATCTCAGACTGGTTTCTTGAACATGACAATGAGTTCACTGTACTCAAATGGCCTCCACAGTCACCAGATCTCAATCCAATAGAGCATCTTTGGGATGTGGTGGAACGGGAGATTCGCATCATGGATGTGCAGCCGACAAATCTGCTGCAACTGTGTGATGCCATCATGTCTATATGGACCAAAATCTCTGAGGAATGCTTCCAGCACCTTGTTGAATCTATGCCACGAAGAATTGAGGCAGTTCTGAAGGCAAAAGGGGGTCCAACCCGTTACCAGCATGGTGTACCTAATAAAGTGTCCAGTGAGTGTATATCTATATTTAAATATAATATATTTTTTAAAAAAATGTTTTTTAATGTTTTATTTTGCCCCAGCTGTTACTCTGGAAGCCTGGCTCGCTTTCTGAAACCAGGTGATCGCTATGATATCACTGTACATCATGGTGCGGTATGTACCCATACCTTATGAGGTACAGTTACGTCAAGGCACGGGAAGGGGTTAAAGTTACATTACAAAGTACACCTTTAGTTACAGAGCTTATGTGTCCACTGGATGCAGTGATACAGTGACAGCTACATTGACATCTGCAGCTAAGCAACCATCAGCGAGCCACTCATCTCATGGTAATCTTTTTTGGTAATCTACCTATAAGGTGATCAAACATACAGCCTTATTGGCTCATGTTTCTCCTAAAATGATACAAGCTGTAAGATATTACTATTCACAGTTCTTAACTTTCATGGGCATTAAGATGCTATAAGGTTTTCTTCTCTCTCCCCATACATGTATATGGTGATGTCAGGAGAAATAACTTGTTGTTACAGTCACATGTATTGTGAAGTTATACTATTGTGTATATCCATTGGTAGATCTACAGGTATTTCAATAGTTGTTCATTCATTCCAGAGGTAACACAGGGCCTGAAATCTCTGTACTCCATCACACAAGAAGATTCCAGTTTTGAGCCCATATGCTTCATTTTATTCATTTTATAACACTGTAAAAATAAAATATAAATGGACAATTTTTAAATGTAAAAATAGAAATCCTGAAAAAAAAAGATTCTAGATACTGACCAGTATTCAGTGACGAGTAGTGAGCAAAAACTTGGAGATTCAATTAGCCAATGTGTACACAGAGCGTAAGACATAGTACAATCTAAGAACAGGTGCCTGTATCACCCATATCATTATCATCTGAGTAGCATATCTTAACGTCAACCAAGACTCTATTTATAGCCAAGGAGAGGAGTTTGATGTACAGTGTGGTCAGACAGGTGCCACTTGGTATGAGCAAGGAAAAAAACATATTTCTGTACATGTTACGGTGTTCTTTATGTAGTTTTATACCCTAATTTAATCATTGAGAACAGGTTAGTTTACATGGATTTATTCCAATCTATTCCTTTAAAGTACTTGGAAATGGCATTTTGGCCATCATGCCCCTGGAATTCTATCATGTCCTCAGGAACAGTTAGGATTGGGGTGTACTGGTGATTGCTATGCCATTATCATGTCACTTGGGTCAACTCTATTAGGTTGTCCATTATACATTATTATAGTTTAGTGAACCATAGCCAATAGTTATTTGGTCACAAACCAGTGTGCAAAGGTATTCTTATCAATGGTGACTTTTGTAAGTATACTTTTGCGATATCCTCAATGCACATAGTTGTACCGAACTGTATTGTACAGATGACAGTATGGAGTGCTTCTGATTGTATGTAGAGATGCTTGGAAGTTTTTTTTGTCATGCTACAATATAGAGGTATTGTGCCCTATTATTCAAGCACAAATTATGGCATGTAGGGTGTCTATAGGTCTATAAAATGCACCCTTTGAGCGTCTATGTACCACCATCCATGCACACAGCTGTGTTATGGATCTGTAACATACAGATGTAGAGCCCAAGGGAACCAATGGACATTTTTAAATATCTGTTAGACATCCATTATTGTCGTAAGATTTATCCGAAACAAATTCTTTGAGTGATTCGTTCTGGTGCCTAAAAGGCATCAGATACATACAAAATCTACAAATATATTCGATCATCTATAGAACCCACAAATAGTGTTTATAGATCTATAATATCAATATTGAGTGTCCATGTGCCATCAAACAAGCAATGTCTCTCTTATATGGGTTAATATAATATAAAAGTAAAGGTGATTCTAAATATAAATGGGATCAAGAAGTGGAACTTTTTTTTAAACATTATAAGCAATTAAACATTTAAATTTTAAAATATCAATAACCCAAATGAATTTCCAATTTTATGCTACATCATCAGACAGACAGCAGTTCATTACATTGTCATTGCAGAGAGGTTGCATACAGCGTCACTTTTCAGAGACCAATTCAGAAGGCCCTGCAATACAGGGGGTGTAATCTATACTTAAGATATCTGTGTTATGCTCAGAATTCTGGTAGATGTCTCAGCACCTCCTGGAATCAGGATTATCTGAGGGAGGCAGCTGATATTACACAGAAGTCCCTCTTCTCACCTCATGTTGCAAACCCACACTTAATCATGAATACATTCTTATCATTGCCAATATCATGCACTGGCTGATCGATTTGCCAAGTACACGGACAAGACTTTGCTAACTGAAGACTCATGATATTATATCCTGCAGCATACATGATATATATATATATATATATATATATATATATATATATATATCTATATGTACCCGTATAGCAGACACTGTACACTAGTATATGCAAGTGTACTATAATTCGATTTATAATGCATCAGACGGCTCCGGCCCTGCATGGTGTAGAGTTGCGTAGGTGTAGGTGTGCTCGCACTGATCGTGGGTGTTAACTATTGAAATGCCTCTGGCAGCTTTGCATGGGTGCCGCCATCATGGACACCATGACAGTTTCCAGGACCTATCATTCTTCCTGATCTTGAAGCTGAGGAGCAAAAACAGAAACACCAAAACAAAAAAGGGTCAGGTCATTAAGGGGGGTCAGCAGCCTGACTCATGTGCTTCCCGTAGTCCCATTTCTTGCCCTGCTGTCCTTTTATATGCCAGCTGGACCTGTCACTTGTTACTGCCTGGTATATTCCTATAGCTAGATCATTTGCTGTTGGATTTTCTACAGTCAAAGTTTTGAGAATGATACAAATGTTGATTTTTACAAAGTCTACTGCATGAGGTTTTATAATGGCAATTTGCATATACTCCAGAATGTTATAAAGAGTAATCAGCTTAACAGCAATTAATTGTAAAGTCAATATTTGCCTAGAAAATGAACTTTTTCCTCCAAAACACATTTCAATTTCATTGCAGGCCTGCCTTAAAATGAGCAGCTAACGCCGTTTCAGTGATTGCTCCAGTAACAGAGGTGTGGGTGCTGATGAGGACAGGGCTGGAGATCAATCTGTCATGATTAAGTAAGAATCACACCATTGAACACTTTAAAGTGATGCTGGTGCTTGGCATCATTGTTTCTCTTCTGTTAACCATGGTTATCTCTAAAGAAACACGTGCAGTCATCATTGCACTGCACAAAACTGGCCTAACAGGGAAGAGTATCGCAGCTAGAAAGGTTGCACCTCAGTCAACAATCTATCGCATCATCAAGGAATTCAAGGAGAGAGGTTCCATTGTTGCCAAAAAGGCTCCAGGGTGCCCAACAAGGACCAGCAAGCGCCAGAGCCATCTCTTAAAAGTGTTTCAGCTTCAGGATCGGGCTACCAGCAGTGCAGAGCTTGCTCAGGAATGGCAGCAGGCAGGTGTGAGTGCATCTGCACGCACTGTGAGGCGGAGACTCTTGGAGCAAGGTCCAAGAATCAACTTTCCCATATTTTGGAACATCTGGAAAACAGCTTGTTCGGAGAAGACAAGGTGAGCGATACCACCAGTCTTGTCTCATGCCAACTGTAAAGCATCCCGCAACCATTCATGTGTGGGGTTGCTTCTGAGCCAAGGGAATCGGCTCTCTCACAGTCTTGCCCAAAAACACATCCATGAATAAAGAATGGTAGGAGAATGTCCTCCAAGAGCAACTTCTCCCAACCGTCCAAGAGCAGTTTGGTGATCAACAATGCCTTTTCCAGCATGATGGAGCACCTTGCAATAAAGTAAAGGTGATAACTAAATGGCTGAGGGAACAAAACATAGAGATTTTGGGTCCATGGCCTGGAAACTCCCCAGATCTTAATCCCATTGAGAACTTGTGGTCAATCATCAAGAGACGGGTGGACAAAGAAAAACCAACAAATTGTGACAAAATGCAAGCATTGATTGTGCAAGAATGGACGGCTATCAGTCAGGATTTGGTCCAGAAGTTGATTGTGAGATACCAGGGAGAATTGCAGAGGTCCTGAAGAAGAAGGGTCAACACTGCAAATGTTGACTTGCTGCAGTAACTCATTCTAACTGTCAATAAAAGCTTTTGTTGCTCATAATATGATTGCACTTGTATTTCTGTGTGTGATAAAAACATCTGACAACCCAGAGGGCAACAGATCATGTGAAAATATAATATTTGTGTCATACTTAAAACTTATGGCCATAACTGTAATACTGGAAAGAAAGTAGAGAAGTACTTTGCACTTTGCACCTTGCACTAGAAGACCCAATATGTCAATGCTGACATAGCCTATTGATTATTATAAAAACAACTTATGCTACATGCATATAAACATATTTTTACGTGCTGTATCAAATCTGTTGTTTTGCAGCCCAATATCACAATCACGTCACAATCACGTCACAATCGCTGTTGCAGGAGGAGGGACCACAACCTGGTCCGTAAGCGGAGAGGGACCTGATCAAAGCACTAAGCACTAGGCCCCTTCTGTATAGCGCTCTGACCCATTACTAAATCTTAGTAGACTGTAATATCAATTGTGTTGTATTTTAGACATCAGTACAACTAAAGGATCTTTCCCCTCCAGCACTGGACGCCAGAACAGGATTATACAATCCCACGGTTTGTGTTATGATGTCATTGTGTTCTGGCCTGTTTGGCTGCCAGTGCTTGAAAGAAGCTGAAACATGTGAGACCCGTGGCAGAAGGTAAGTGGTTTTATTACTTTGAAGTCAATATAGCTTCAGCCTAGCCCCTCACCAGTTGTGCTATGCTCACATCCTTTAGTAGGTTTCCTTTTGTTTTGTTATCACTATTATAATGTCACATAATAAATTATAACACAGATTGCGGCATAATCTTTTTATATTATAGCAGAAGCATGACAATGCGTAACCTTTCATGCATGTAAGTTTATTGCAAATGTTGGGAGGCCCCATTATATAGTCTTCCTCTTGGCCATAAGGACACAATTTACACCACAACATTGGTCCAATACTGGCACACATTATGGGGCACATTTATTTACCCGTTCCGTTGACGCCGCTGATCCGAAATGTCCGATGAGGATTTGGAGCTGCCACAATTCACTAAGATCTTGAGTCCAATTTCCTGCATGTGTCGCTTCCCCACTGAGGTCCGCCGGAGTTCACCTTCTTCCTGGTGCTTGTGAGTGCTGATCTTGCGACACAATTTCATTTTTAAATTCCGCGGTTTGTCCGATTCAGTCGGGTTGTCCGACGGCCACGCCCCCGATTTGTGTTGCATGAAAGCAGGCGCCGATGTGCCACAATCCGATCACGTGCGCCAATTCAGCGCAAAACAAAAAAAATTCAGGAAGCCCGATGGACGATGGAAATGCATCCAACGCCGACGACCCTTAGTAAATGTGCCCCATTGGGTGACCATTTTAACAAAACATAATTGCCCAAAGTGCACAACCCTTGAAGTAACACCAGTTTTCAAGATCATGCTATAGTGCTTTTATTTCCCCAGCCATAACTGTCTTTGGTTTTGGGGGTTCTTGGAAGAATGGAATGTGGTAGGAAAACAGGACTGTGCACTACAGAATCTGCGTCACTGAAGTCCAACAGAAACACAAAAAACTCTTTAGTGCCAACCAGGGCTGTGAAACTATGAAAATACTGTGAAAAAGTGAATGGGGCTTTTATTCACTTTTAAAAATTGTGTGAATGTGTGGTGTAAAACTTCTTAAAAATGTAATCGTTTTTGCACATGTAAGCCCAAAAATTTGGTAACCCCATTATGCAATGTATTGGTTCCTGGGTGGCTTGCATGGCTTAATAAATTGCTACTTCATGTCTGTCTGAGGATAATCAAACAACGAAAATGTAAAAGAATAGATAAAAATTAGCTATTATCTGCACAAACTTAGAAGCCAGAACAGGACATGATGAAATTGGAGCACAGTGGATTGTCATTCATCTAAGGATGAGCAGACGTACATTTTGGAAAAACATCTGTTCCGCCCAGTGACACGTAGGTCAGTAATTGCTCTGTGATACAAGTAATTAAGTCACAACTGTTGTTCATTGCGGATTTGAGCTGAGGGTCCCGCGGAATGACAGGCATGTACCACAGGCAGGTGTCTCTCTGTAAGCCCGCCAGAGCTTTTGACATGCCACGTTGCCCCTGCTGTGTCTGAAAGAAGCCAGGGATGTAAACAAGTGGATATAACACCTCTCCAGGGCAGGGTCAATAGATCTCTAATCCCGCAACTGTCTGCGGCAGCTAATAAAATCAACAGATATGATTTTTGGGATTATTTAGGAGGGAGCGATCCTGCAAACT
This sequence comes from Engystomops pustulosus, assembly GCF_040894005.1. Classification (NCBI taxonomy): domain Eukaryota; kingdom Metazoa; phylum Chordata; class Amphibia; order Anura; family Leptodactylidae; genus Engystomops; species Engystomops pustulosus. The sequence continues at coordinate 134,303,686 of NC_092416.1, read as the reverse complement.
TGTAAACTAAATTTAGGAGGAAAGTTATGCTGTGTTCTTTACATATAGGATACACTTTCTTAATATAAAGATCAACAGCTTATCACTTAACAATTCCCCAAAGAATGGGATTATCGCCTGCATACAAGAGGTCTGTGTTCTCTTTTCTCTATGACGGTAATAGGAAAAACAGAGGCATTGATAGAAATAGAAATACAGCAGGGCTAAAATAGTTATTTAACATTTTGGCCGTGGGAAAAAAACTGACGTTTTTGGGTCCATGGAGGACAGTTTGCTACAAAAATATGGCAACAGATCCAAGCTTTGTGTCCTTGACCTAGGGTTCCTTCACACATGTATTGTTTATAACAATTTAATGCTTGTAACATGTCACTAGACATGTCAAGTGTCCCACACCACGCAAAACCATTAAAGGGGAAGGCTGGTGCAGGAACAGGAACAGCCCATTGTAATACCCAGCAACACATAACATTCTGATCTACTCATTTAACACCTTTGGTACCCCAGCAAAAAGTAACTGTATCTGCGGCACATAAATAACTTTATAGAGAGAGTCACTATTATTTTTTATATATGAGCAAGGCACAGTAATAGTACTCTTACTCTTTATATAAAAGCGAGGCACAGTAATAGTACTCTTATTCTTTATATATGAGCAAGGCACAGTAATAGTACTCTTACTCTTTATATAAAAGCAAGGCACAGTAATAGTACTATTATTCTTTATATATAAGCAGGGCTCAGTAATATTACTCTTACTCTTTATATAAAAGCAAGGCACAGTAATAGTACTCTTATTCTTTATATATAAGCAAGGCTCAGTAATATTACTCTTACTCTTTATATAAAAGCAAGGCACAGTAATAGTACTCTTATTCTTTATATATAAGCAAGGCACAGTAATAGTACTATTATTCTTTATATATAAGCAATGCACAGTAATAGTACTCTTATTCTTTATATATAAGCAGGGCTCAGTGATATTACTCTTACTCTTTATATAAAAGCAAGGCACATTAATAGTACTCTTATTCTTTATATATAAGCAAGGAACAGTAATAGTACTATTATTCTTTATAAATGAGCAAGGCACAGTAATAGTACTCTTATTATTTAAATAAAAGAAAGGCACAGTAATATTATTCTTATTCTTTTTATATAAACAAGGCATAGTAATAGTACTCTTACTCTTTATGTATAATCGAGGCAGAGTAATAGTATTCTTATTCTTTATATATGAGCAAGGCACAGTAATAGTACTTTTATTCTTTATATATAAACATGGCACAGTAATAGTACTCTTATTCTTTATATATGAGCAAGGCACAGTAATATTACTCTTACTCTTTATATAAAAGCAAGGCACAGTATTAGTACTCTTATTCTTTATATATAAGCAGGGCTCAGTAATATTACTCTTACTCTTTATATAAAAGCAAGGCACAGTAATAGTACTCTTATTCTTTATATATAAGCAGGGCTCAGTAATATTACTCTTACTCTTTATATAAAAGCAAGGCACAGTAATAGTACTCTTATTCTTTATATATAAGCAGGGCTCAGTAATATTACTCTTACTCTTTATATAAAAGCAAGGCACAGTAATAGTACTCTTATTCTTTATATATGAGCAAGGCACAGTAATTGTACTCTTATTCTTTATATATGAGCAAGGCACAGTAATAGTACTCTTATTCTTTATATAAAAGCAAGGCACAGTAATACTACTCTTATTCTTTATATATAAGCAGGGCTCAGTAATATTACTCTTACTCTTTATATAAAAGCAAGGCACAGTAATAGTACTCTTATTCTTTATATATAAGCAAGGCACAGTAATAGTACTCTTATTCTTTATATATAAGCAAGGAACAGTAATAGTACTCTTATTCTTTATAAATGAGCAAGGCACAGTAAAAGTACTCTTATTCTTTATATATAAGCAAGGAACAGTAATAGTACTATTATTCTTTATAAATGATCAAGGCACAGTAATAGTACTTTTATTCTTTATATATAAACAAGGCATAGTAATAGTACTCTTACTCTTTATGTATAATCGAGGCAGAGTAATAGTACTCTTATTCTTTATATATGAGCAAGGCACAGTAATATTACTCTTATTCTTTATATATGAGCAAGGCACAGTAATATTACTCTTATTCTTTATATATAAGCAAGGCACAGTAATATTACTCTTATTCTTTATATATAAGCAAGGCACAGTAATACTACTCTTATTCTTTTATACATGAGCAAGGCACAGTAATAATACTCTTATTCTTTATATATGAGCACAGCAGAGTAATAGTATTCTTATTCTTTATATATAAGCAAGGCACAGTAATATTACTCTTATTCTTTATATATAAGCAAGACACAGTAATAATACTCTTATTCTTTATATATGAGGCACAAAGTAACTGTATCTGCGGCACATAAATAACTTTATAGAGAGAGTCACTATTATTTTTTATATATGAGCAAGGCACAGTAATAGTACTCTTACTCTTTATATAAAAGCAAGGCACAGTAATAGTACTCTTATTCTTTATATATAAGCAAGGCTCAGTAATATTACTCTTACTCTTTATATAAAAGCAAGGCACAGTAATAGTACTCTTATTCTTTATATATGACCAAGACACAGTAATAATACTCTTATTCTTTATATATGAGCACAGCAGAGTAATAGTATTCTTATTCTTTATATATAAGCAAGGCACTGTAATATTACTCTTATTCTTTATATATAAGCAAGACACAGTTATAATACTCTTATTCTTTATATATGAGCACAGCAGAGTAATAGTACTATTATTCTTTATATATAAGCAAGGCACAGTAATATTACTCTTATTCTTTATATATAAGCAAGGCACAGTAATATTACTCTTATTCTTTATATATAAGCAAGGCACAGTAATATTACTCTTATTCTTTATATATAAGCAATGCACAGTAATAATACTCTTATTCTTTTATACATGAGCACAGAACAGTAATAGTACTCTTAGGTTTCTTGCACACAAACTTGAGCTACACTTCGGCAGAGACCAGGGTGTAGCATATGTCTGGCTGGAGAGGTGGAGGGGTGAGCGCCCCTCACCCCTCCCCTCTCCATAAGGATGCATGCTGCCCGGCCGTACATACCTCTAAAGATAGAGCACTCTCTTTCTTTTTTCCAGCAATGGCACAGTATGGTAACACAAGTGTGTACTCACTGTAATCTGCCATGCGGCTGAATGATAGCTACTGTACTACTACTTGTATTATTTATTTATGAGCACAGCACACAGGGTCTATTCTTATTCTGTATAAATGAGCATAGCACAGTACTGCTATTTGTAATTTGTATATATTAGCAAATTTGTGTACTACTATTCTTATTCTATATATATTTGGTCGGCAAAGTATGAAAAATTATTTTAATTATAATTTGGGGAGGCTCACAATTTGTATACAGTCCGTGGACCATGGAAATTTCAATGAAGATCTGATAGCTATGTCGCCTTTGGTCTGCTGATGGAACCAATATTTTATTTAATCAGCACTGCTGTTTTACGCAGAAGAATGGATTCCTTTTATCAAATATCATCATAACGCTTGAAGTCCGGCCCTCAGCAATATATTTTGTCTGTGAAGCATGGTGCTGTGTTTCTAGCCTAAAACTAAACTAGAACATTGCTACGGAGTAACCAGTTGGTATCTTAAACAACAACATACAGTCACAGACATATTGGGGCTTTGACCCGGTGAGTCTATAGGGTCCAGTATTTCATTCAGACCCTTGCAGTAGAGTTTTATTTGTTATAGACTATTTTCCATACCGACACTTTATATATATAAGAGATGAACTATGATTTCACACTGTCAGATGACTGCGCTCTTACTGAACTTATCTAAAAATGGACCTTATCTAATAATTCTACTATAAATATAGCTTCAGCATCTTTCCAGAGGAGTCACAGTTTACATCTAATGAACAACATCATAACAGCAGTCACAAGGCATATCTAAAAATCCCTATACACAGTGGGGTTCTCAAAATGCTCCTGATTCCTTAGAGGGGCATTCCTGGAATATGAATTTCTGATACAAAAATCCCTAATGTTATAAATAAACGAATACAATAAAATTCAATGTTATTAAACAGGAAATGGAGCTTAAATAGTTTGCTTTTACAATTCTATGTGCTATTTAATGTAGGCAGAATTATCTCCAAGATGGCCACCATCTACAACTACAAATCCCATGATCCATCAGTTCTTAGTAACGGCTCCTCCTTCTCATGCTCTGCTGCCACTGATGATCTAACAGGCTGTGTTGCTCTGTTACTATTGTGATGATGTGTGTAACTGCCATGACTGCACATCACCTCACTGAGATTATATCGCACCAGAACACTGGCCATACTGGATGCACTGCAACCAACCAACTACAACCAAACATAGTCATGATCATATAACCTGCCCAGGCAGGTGCAGGACATGTGATGTGGACATGTGACCAGTGGCCATCTTCTGTCCTGTGTCTGCTCCACAGGGACAAAATCAATAAAGTGATCAAAGGGCCGGTAACATTTTATTCTCCATCATAGTGTATGTCTACAACATTTTTCTACTAACGGAAGCAAAAATTTAAATAACAACTAATTACATATTAGCTTATATTTTAATGACCCATTTGAACCAGTGGCCATTATGATCTTGCTATCTGCTCTTAAATACTTAAATGCTGCTGTCAATATAGATGGATGATGATAAAACATCAGCATAATGGTTGCATTTTTTGCCCCTTTTCACACTGCAATAAAGTCATCAATCTTATGTATTCTAAAATAGAACCAATGAAAATTCCAGGTCTTCCCACAAAGTAACAGGCTTTGGGAAGAAGTAGAAAAATAGATTTTACTAATCGAGAATCAAGACATTTATGAAGGCGCTCATTTACTAAGGGTCCGAATGCCGCACTTTTGTCGGGTTTCCCAAATATTTCCATTTTGCACCGAATTGCCCTGGGATTTTGGCGCACGCGATCAGTTTTTTGGGCGCATTGGCGCCGGCTTGCACGCAACAGAAATGGGGGGGCCCCGGGGACCTCGGCGCAGCAGCGACACATGCAGGAACTCGGACGCACAAGTAAATGTGCCCCAATGACAGAATTGCTGTTTTTTTTAATTCCCCCCTGGAAAGAGTTAATAGAAGTAATTCATTAGAGTTATGTACCACAAAATGCTGCCATTAAATGATGCAACTCAGCCCTTTAAATCCCTGACTGGATAAAATCTTGTAAGCTCAAAAAATGTGCCTCTAGCGTTGCAATGCAATGCTAGTGCTTGGGGGCGGCCCTCAGCTCAGAGAAACACATGTGATTGGTTACCTATGAAATACTAGAAATGCTTATGCTCTCAGGCCCCGGCCCGCTCATGTGCGCTAGCATTTGTAAACGCAGCACTAGCAGCACCTGTGACCGGACATTGAAGCTGTAGCTTGTCTTTGGATTTTTTTTTTTACTTTTCACCAACTAGAACTCATCCCTCAAAAAATGTATATTAGTGGAAAAATAAAAATTGTTTAAATCTTTGTGTGTAGCAGAATGCAATTTTTATATATTATTCTGGAATAACAAGTGACGCCACCGCAGTATCCAATGAACATCTGAGACACTGGATTCTGTGAGAAGCCTCGTTTTAAAGTGGAGCTTTAATAATCATTTTTGATATGGCGTTTGTAAAAAAAAAAAATGGACTGTAGAGTCGCCCTTAGTAACAGCTTTTATCTCTATTGAGATTCTTATTCCTGTTCAAGCCTGTTTATGTTATATCTAAAGAGCCTGATGTTGGGTTTGGATCAAATCTCCCTGGGTTTATCTTTATAGTTCTGAGCAGTCAGATTTAACCCTTTCTGCTTTATGCCTGGCTATAGTATTCGATTAGCAGTACACTATCAATCTCATCAGTCTTTTCTTGTCTAGATGAAAATTAACCCCTTAACACTGCAGCCCTTTTTCGTTTTTGCGTTTTCATTTTTCACTCCCCACCTTCAAAAATCTGTAACTTTTTTATTTTTCCACGTACAGAGCTATGTGATGGTTTATTTTCTGCGTAACAAATTACACTTCAAAATGTTGGTATTTAATATTCCATGCCGTGTACTGGGAAGCGGGAAAAAGTTCCAAATGCAGTGAAATTGGTAAAAAAACGCATTTGTGCCGTATTCTTGTGGGCTTGGATCTTATGGATTTCACTGTACGCCCCAAATGACAAGTCTACTTTATTCTTTGGGTCGGTACGATTATAGGGATAACAAATTTATATAGGTTTTATAATGTTTTCATACATTTAAAAAAATTAAAACCTCCTGTACAAAAATGTTTTGGGGGATTTTGCCATCTTTTGGCGCTAATAACTTTTTTATGCTTTGGTGTATGGAGCTGTGGGTGGTGTAGTTTTTTGCGGATTTTGATGACGTTTACAATGTTATAATTTTTAGGACTGTACGACCTTTTGATCACTTTTTATAGAATTTTTAATATTTTTTAAAATGGCAGCGATTTTCCGTTATGGGGTTAAACGCAGTGAAAAACCGTTATCATATTTTGATAGATCGGGCATTTTTGGATGCGGCGACACCTAATGTGTTTATGATTTTTACTGTTTATTTATATTTATATCAGTTCTAGGGAAAGGGGGTGATTTGAGTTTTTAGGTTTTTTTCTTCTATTATTTTTTTAAAACTTTTTTTTTATTTTTATTTTTACGATATTTCAGACTCCCTAGGGTACATTAACCCTAGGTTGTCGGTAAGATCCTATCATATACCGCCATACTACAGTATGGCAGTATATGGGGATTTAACTCCTCATACATTACACTGTGCTGATAGCTCATTGTAATGCATGGGTTAACTCGAAGAATCCTTGGGTCTTCGTGAGACCCGAGGCTACCATGGCGATGGATCGCCGCTCCCTGATGACGTCACAGGGAGCGAGGATCCTCGGAAAGATGGTGGCGCATAGCTTTGCCGGTGGCGATCAGCAGGAAAACACCCGCGATCGGTGCAATATGCAATATGCAGCAAAGACTTACCGGCTATGGAGAGCAGTGCATTATCTTATCAATCTCATCAGTCTTTTCTTGTCTAGATGAAAATTAAAGGTCCCTTTCTCACTGGTGCTATCCTAGTCTACTTCTGGAAGTACTCAGACAGAACTCTACTTTGCTATGCACTTGCCAGATGTTTTTCACAATCTCTTTATCTGATCCTATCGGGGAAACATAGCATCCACTTCTCCGATTCTAGTCAGAGGGGGGCATTTATTATGGCCTTTTTAAATGGAAAACTGGCAGTGTTTTTTTCCCCTCTCTGCGCCTCTTGCTCTTGAATTTATGAAGTGTCGGCACCATAATATTGCCAACTTGTTCTATTTTTTAGCAAAAAAAGGACCCTTGTTTGGGGCTCGTGTGTCATCGTCTTGTGTGTCATCGTCTTGTGAGTTCATACACCAATGACAGGAGATGAGACTGTAGCCCAAGCTACTAACTGTAGGCGGTCCCTTGTATATATACAGTGTACACTCACCGACCACTTTATTAGGTACACCATGCTAGTAACGGGTTGGACCCCCTTTTGCCTTCAGAACTGCCTCAATTCTTCGTGGCATAGATTCAACAAGGTGCTGGAAGCATTCCTCAGAGATTTTGGTCCATATTGACATGATGGCATCACACAGTTGCTGCAGATTTGTCGGTTGCACATGCATGATGCGAATCTCCCGTTCCAACACATCCCAAAGATGCTCTATTGGATTGAGATCTGGTGACTGTGGAGGCCATTTGAGTACAGTGAACTCATTGTCATGTTCAAGAAACCAGTCTGAGATGATTCCAGCTTTATGACATGGCGCATTATCCTGCCATCAGATGTTGGGTACATTGTGGTCATAAAGGGATGGACATGGTCAGCAACAATACTCAGGTAGGCTGTGGCGTTGCAACGATGCTCAATTGGTACCAAGGGGCCCAAAGAGTGCCAAGAAAATATTCCCCACACCATGACACCACCACCACCAGCCTGAACTGTTGATACAAGGCAGGATGGATCCATGCTTTCATGTTGTTGACGCCAAATTCTGACCCTACCATCCGAATGTCGCAGCAGAAATCGAGACTCATCAGACCAGGCAACGTTTTTCCAATCTTCTACTGTCCAATTTTGATTAGCTTGTGCAAATTGTAGCCTCAGTTTCCTGTTCTTAGCTGAAAGGAGTGGCACCCGGTGTGGTCTTCTGCTGCTGTAGCCCATCTGCCTCAAAGTTCGACGTACTGTGCATTCAGAGATGCTCTTCTGCCTACCTTGGTTGTAACGGGTGGCGATTTGAGTCACTGTTGCGTTTCTATCAGCTCGAACCAGTCTGCCCATTCTCCTCTGACCTCTGGCATCAACAAGGCATTTCCGCCCACAGAACTGCCGCTCACTGGATGTTTTTTCTTTTTCTGACCATTCTCTGTAAACCCTAGAGATGGTTGTGCATGAAAATCCCAGTAGATCAGCAGTTTCTGAAATACTCAGACCAGCCCTTCTAGCACCAACAACCATGCCACGTTCAAAGGCACTCAAATCACCTTTCTTCCCCCATACTGATGCTCGGTTTGAACTGCAGGAGATTGTCTTGACCAGGTCTACATGCCTAAATGCACTGAGTTGCCGCCATGTGATTGGCTGATTATAAATTAAGTGTTAACGAGCAGTTGGACAGGTGTACCTAATAAAGTGGCCGGTGAGTGTATAAAAGGAAGGGCTGGTCTTGTATCTGCAGTTGTTCAATTCACTTATAAGTGTTAGTCTTATAGGGATGTAGCCTTCACATTATCAAAGTGACACAGATAAGTGTATACAAATGTACATTAAAGGGGTTTTCCCATTTCAGCAAATCAATGTTATTGTTTGAATTATGAAAAATTATACAATTTTCCAATATACTTTCTGCATCGATTCCTCACCGTTTTCTAGATCTCTGCTTGCTGTCACTCTATAGAAAGTGTCATTGTTTACTTCCAGTGCACGGCTCATTATATCACATAGAGTAATCAGAGCTGTGTGACATAACGTGCGTTGCACCTGTGTGAACGTGGTCAGATTTCTGTACACTAGAAATAAACAATGAAGATTTCAATAGCCGTACAGCAAGCAGAGATCTAGAAAACTGTGAGAAATTACTCAAACAATAACATTTATTTGCTGAAATGGAAATACTCCTTTAATAATCAAGCAAATCTGCTGAATTCAGTGTTGTTATGGAGTCCAAGTGATGATTCAAGTCACCATTAAGTCACAATATATGTACCCGCAATGCCTTGAGAAGTACTGTATACGTGTATACTGTATATAGTATAGAAGATAGATGGCATTTATCTAGTTTTCATAAGGATGTATTCACACATTACAACAGTAGCAAATATGCATTGATTTTTGAGCAAATTACAGCATTAATCACTACATTACTGTAATGTGAAAGTTTACTGTAGACTAATCAATCATTATCTCGGAGTAGTTTTTCCAATCAAGTAGCAAATATACTGTACAACCCAAATTTGCATAAGAAAGAGAATATCCATTTTATCATACACAAAGTTGTTTCCAAAAAAGGATATCACAAATGTTCAGAGTATTTGTCCATGATAAGCTAAGGATTGCATCTTCCTGCATCTTCCACAGAACTGTGGACAGGTGTGGAAGAAAGAAGCCACGTTTTTCTAATCCTGGAAACTCTGGAAAGATGCTGACCTATGATTTCTTTTTCTATAGTATCTTCATTCTTCAGTTTAAGTCGTGTCCTTTAATATCTAGAATGCCTGTCCTCTGGTGGATATAAGTTTCAAACCAGTTTCTTGCTCCTCAGATCCTCCTTAGTGCATGACCTCTTGTTCTAGTACTTGAACTCAGAGAGAAATTGCACAGATCAGATATCTTTTTGGTTGCTAGAACACTGAGTTATGTTGCCCTACATCTGTGGCCAATATTCTCACCATACTGAAAGGCTGCTGAGTATGTTATATTGGAAGTCCCAGTTGCAATAGAAAGGTGATCAGCAATGTCGCCTCATTTTCTATATAGTGCTTGTGTCGCACACAGCGTTTTTCTGCACACCAGGGATAGAAAATATAAAAGAATGGCTTCCTTTTCTCCATCCTGCTGGATTTACCTCTGGCTTTTAATAGGATGACTAAAAATGCATCAATGTTTAAAAGGAGAACTAGAATAGATGCCCAAGACTGAGTGAATCCCCATGTTGTGTTCGTGTGACATCCATTTATCATGGATCTTTTTGAACTATAATCTATGAGTGATCAGGGAAAAGCAGTTTGCCCTGCACACATGATAGAAAGGCTAGATTTGGATAAATCCCATATACTGAACTGCTACTGTATTGCTGTCAATTTTCCGCACTTAAAATCCACATGTAATACACAATAGGGGGTGTTTTCTTTTTTTTTTTGCCTTGCTGCGCCTTATTTATGAAGTGTCGGCACCCGTGTCTATTTTACCATCATGAATGTGGAGACGGTTCTAAATGTTTGCGGGCGGCAATTCATTAATCCCTTGCGCCACAATCTAACATTCCAGTGTAAATTATAGCGCAATTCATCCACCAAAAACACAGACCGTGCGCCAAAATTGATAAATGCTCCACAATATGTTTTGGCCCCCTTTGACTCTAATACCCAAGGATAGCTAAATACAGCTCTCTGTCAGTCCCAAAGAAGTGAATTTAGCAGTAGCCAAACTGTTGCAACATCTCTTTATTCACACACCAGACCCTTTTCTCATAATTAGTGGGAGGCCCTCGAGGTCCAACCATTTATACATTTATTTACTAGTTGGTATTTAAAACTATTTACGAGGTTCCTGGAAGAATACCTCTAGAATAATTACAGTTTTATTGATTTTTTATTGTGTTTATTATGATAAATACACATTACTTTGTCATTGTGAAATTAGAGGTATTGTAGATATAGTATATTGTTCTATTTTCTTTCTCCTCTCTCTTTTACCCCATGATCCCGGGGGTAATATTTAGCACCATCCATCCCCACAATCACAGAGAGTGAGCACAGCCTAAAGTTTAGGAGAATCGTATTAAAATGCAATTGATCCCAAACATGTGAACGTGGACTATTATGAGAAGTCACAAGGGGGGTCCAAAAGGATAATCATAACTTTCCTAAAGCATAACATGTGAACGCGACCATATAAAGACCCGACATACCAATGGTTACAGTATTAGTTACAGAGAGGAGCATTTATTATGGTCTTACAAATGGAAAACTGGCGCCTCTTGCACCAATTTATGAAGTGTCGGCGCCATAATATTGGTGTTTTCCGACACTATCAACTTGGCTGCAAAATTTTGGCGCTGCTTGTGAATCCACCAGTTTTCTGGCGCTTCTATTTTTATGAGAGATTTTTTTGGTGCAAGTTGTGGTGCAAAAAAGCTAAAAGCAAGTCTTGAGAGTTCTAAAACCTTTCAGTCCATGCGCCAATTCATTAATCTCTTGTGACACAAACCGATATCCCACTAAAAAATATAGAACGGTTCTAGTGCCACCCTGCGTCAAAAAAAATAAATGCCCCTCAGAGAATCTTTTCCTAGAAAATCATTCAATGATCTTCTCAGCCCTTTCTGCTATATAACATTCTGCTTTTTCATAGTTACAGGTTCCTTTAATGTCATGCCTGTTTTCAGCCAAGGCACACTGCTTGCTGGGTGAGACACGAGAAGATTCCATGAACACGTAATATATGTGACACAATGTATATATATAAGATTTACTGCTGCAAGATGAGCAGAATTCTGTTGCATTTAGCTTAGTAAATCTCCACCATTATAGTGACGTAGCAGTCATCAATGATAACAGATGTGGTAACTCCAGGCCTTTGGATGGACTTAGGCCCCTTCCACACTAGCGTTGCATTTCACGTCAGGGTGCAATGCGTGAAAAACTGACTTTTTGGCTGCGTTTTTGTTCCATTTTTCCTTGGAGTCATTAGCGTTTTTGCGTTTTTCAAGCGCGTGTTGTTCACGTTTTTTTGCGTTTTTCACGCGCGTTTTTTAAGTCAATTGGACTTTTCCAAAGGGACCATGGTTCGGGAATAAAATGTTTTATTTAATTGAAAAAGAATGTCTTCTCATAAGTTAGCAGATGTATGCAAACATCTGCAATCTATTCTTCACTGTTCCGCGCGCGTATATTATCTCCCGACAAGTTAGCAGATGTGAAGAACAGTGAAGAATAGAATAAAAACAGTGAACACAGTGAACACAGGATCATTTAAGTGAAAAACACAGTAAAGAACACAGTGAAGAATAGATTACAGATGTTCGGCACATCTGCTTACTTGTCGGGAGATACGCGCGGAACGGTGCGAACAAAATAGTATGTGAAGAACAATGAGGAATGAGGAAACAATGGGACAGAGTGCAATGCAAGTTCTGCGCGTCAAAAGCACGCGCAGAACTCGTCTTGGAAAACGCTAGTGTGGAAGGGGCCTTACTATAGCTGTTGGTCACCTGCATTAGCAGTGGGTTTTCTACTACAGGCAAAAGAAAGAAATCCAACATGTTTGATTGAATTAGCATTATTTTGGGGTGCATCCAACTTTTTGATAACTTTTTATTACACATTTTGGTAGGAAGGAAGCAGTAAAATTGGAATTTTGAAAAAGTTTTGTATTTTTATCTTTTATACCCTTCACAATATTTTAATATTTTCTAAGCAAAGGTTGCTATCAATGCAACAATACACAGTTTGTGGGTTATTTTAAATTTTTTTTAGACCCACTAATTTGTTACTTGTATGCTAACAATGAGGAGTGTTCCATGCCATCATCCTCAGGAAACCACTCCGTCATGCAACAATTTGAAATTTAAAAAACATCACATGTCCCCCATGTCCCCCCCCATTGCTTCCCTCCTCAGGACTACACACATGTCTGCCCCATTCCTCACTGGCCATTCCCAGGGGACTAGGGACACTGCTCTGCATAAAGAAAGGTACATTTTCATCTAACTTCTTTCGAAAAAAGCCAGTTTTACTATAAAAGCTTTTTGACACTAATCTCTATGGGGACATGAGGAAGCCAAAAAAGGGCTCCTAGTTACATCAATAAAAATGATTTTAAAATATAGAACAGACATAATAGTTTCATAGTTTCATAGTTTATACGGTTGAAAAAAGACACTTGTCCATCAAGTTCAACCAAGGAAGGGAAGGGATTGGATGAGGAAGGGATTTAGGGGAAACAATCCTATATAACATAACCATCAATGTTATTTAGGTGTAAAAAGGCATCTAGACCCTTCTTGAAGCTCTCTGCTGTCCCTGCTGTGACCAGCGCCTGAGGCAGGCTATTCCACAGATTGACAGTTCTCATAGTAAAAAAGCCCTGTCGCTTCTGGTGATTAAACCTTGTTTTCTCCAAACGGAGACAGTGCCCCCTCGTCTTTTGATTTGATCTAATCTGAAACAACTTACCACCATATTTTTTGTATGGACCATTCATATATTTAAATAAATTAATCATGTCCCCTCGTAGTCGTCTCTTTTCCAGACTAAATAAATCTAGTTGTTTTAATCTTTCCTCATAACTAAGACCCTCCATACCCCTTATCATTTTTGTGGCTCTACGTTGAACCCTCTCCAGCTCCAGGGCATCCTTTTTTTTTTAAAACAAAATTTTATTTGATTTTCAATACAAAACAAGTAAACATACAGGACAATAGGACATTGCGCATTGTCCATGAACATATTGTAATATAAATAACATTTTATCTTTATATAACATTGGAAGTACATTGTGTAATCAGTTTAAATCTCAATGTATGGCGGCATTTTTGCATTTTTCTGACATTATCATCGTACCTTGCAGTAATCAGGATTTAGGAAGGGTTTTTATTCCATTGTTTGTAGTCTTAAATTCCCCAACGTCCAGGGCATCCTTTTTATGGACCGGTGCCCAGAACTGAACAGCATATTCCAGGTGTGGCCGAACCAATGCTTTGTATAGTGGTAATATTACATCCCTATCACGAGAGTCCATTCCACTTTTGATACATGACAAGATCCTACTAGCTTTAGAGGCAGCTGATTGACATTGCATGCTGTTATTCAATTTATGATCTACTAGTACCCCCAGGTCCCTCTCAACAAGGGACTCTCCCAGATTTACTCCCCCAAGGACATATTTTGCCTTTGGATTATTGGCCCCCAGGTGCATAACCTTACATTTATCCACATTAAACCTCATTTGCCAAGTGGATGACCAAACATTCAGTCTGTCCAAGTCACCCAAAATAGGAAACCTCAATGCATCCCATAAATAAAATACATATCAAACTTGAAAAGCTACAGCAATTCTGCGTAATTGTACTTCCAGGTGAAGGTATATAATATTTCATGGCGTGTACTGGGAAGCAAGAAAAATTTTTTGAATGCACTGCAATTTACACACATTTGCGCCATTTTCTTTATCACTGTGCGCTTCAAATGACACTTCCCTTTTATTTTTTGGGTAAGTATGATCACGGGGATACTAAATGATATAACTTTTATAAGGTTTTAATACAGGTAGTCCCCGGGTTACATACAAGATAAGGTCTGTAGGTTTGTTCTTAAGTTGAGTTTGTATGTAAGTCGGAACTGTATATTTTATCATTGTAATCCCAGCCAGAACTTTTTTGGTCTCTATGACAATTGGATTTTAAAAATGTTGGGTTGTTGGGTTGTCATAAGAATCAGGATTAACACTAAAGCTTCATTACAGACACCTGTGATAACTGTTACAGCTGATCATTGCAGCCTAGGACTAAAGTACAATAAATTAACAATATCCAGAGGTCCGTTTGTAACTAGGGGTCGTATGTAAGTGTTCTTAAGTAGGGGACCGCCTGTACATCCAAAAAAATGTGAACCTTTTGTCCATAAATGACTTTGTCTCAGCATATTCTGACGCTAATAACTTTTTCATATATCAGTGTATGGAGCTGTGCAAGTTGTCACTTTTTGCGGAGCAATGACATTATCATTGCTACCATTTTGGGGTCTGTACAACCTTTCAATCAGTATTTATAATTTTCAAAATGGCAAAAAAGTGGCAATTCAGACATTTGGTCGCTATTTTCCACTATAGAGTTTACCTTTAGGAATAACCATTTTCATATTTTGATAGTTTGCGACATTTGGGACACAGCAATACAAACATTTTTAAGACTTTTTTTGTTTAGATTTATATCAGTTGAAGGGGAAGGAAAGGTGTAAATTTTATCCTGGATTATACTGATCATCGCTACCCGATAATGTCACAGGGAACAACAATCTCCTCCAAACGGTGGCACTCAGGCGCCGATGGCATCATTTAGCAGGTGTTTGCATCAGTATGCAGCCATGAAGCCTCTTCAAACATCTTTTATTTTAAATCAGATCCTTTTTATTAAGATTTTTGACAAAATACAAAGATCACAAAACATCTTTAACGAAATTGTGATTTTCATCTAGAATAAAGCAACTGAAAAACATATGCTTTCTCGACAACACAAAATCTAAAACAATATATGAACTACTGTATATAGGAATCAAACAGGCTGGAGCTGTGCATAATTAGGGTAAAAGGAGAGTGCTGGGCCAGCCAAAGGAGCGTCAGAGCCTCATTATCATAATTTTATAACTGTTTTTTCAGCAAATCCACTAAATTCAGGGATTAAACAACAAGGTATGTTTGCTTCATAATGCATCAAATCAAATGGTAGATTTTCTTTAAACTGGGAATATCCTTCAAGTGACATAACAGACAGAAATAATAAAGGTACATTGAAAATAACGTTGCATTCCTCTACAACAGGGGTCTCAAACTCAATTTACCTGGGGGCCGCTGGAGGTAGATTCTGGGTAAGGCTGGGCCGCATCAAGTTTTCCACACAAAATGCACTTACAAAATATCATTATTCAGATTCAAATGTCATGGCGTCTCCCAGCGCAAGGAAAGCCCCAAGCTGGGAGACGTGTTTTCTCTATGAACGGTCCTGTGCACCGAGGGGTCCCAAGCTCCTACCGCACTGAGCCCAGTCAGGGACACTCCCCCCCCCCCTCCCCCCCGGTACTTGTCTCCCCGTGTCCCTCCCATCGAAGAAGATGAAGTCGCCGCTCTGACCTGCACCAAGTGCGTTCAGAGCGGCGACTTCATCTTCTTCAAGTACCGGAGGGAAGGGGATTAACCGGTTACGGGCCCTTTCCTGTTTTTTCATGTCCATTTTTCACTCCCCACCTTCAAAAATCTATAACTTTTTTATTTTTACACGTAAAGAGCTGTGTGACGGCTTGTTTTCTGCGTAACAAATTGCACTTCATAGTGATGGTATTTAATATTCCATGCCATGTACTCGGAAGCGGGAAAAAAATTCCAAATGCAATGAAAATGGTGAAAAAACGCATTTGCGCCATTTTCTTGTGGGCTTGGATATTGCATCTTTCACTGAGCGCTCCAAATGACTTGTCTACTTTATTCTTTGAGTCGGTACGATTAAGGGGATACCAAATTTGTTATAGGTTTATAATGTTTTTTACAAAAATTAAAACCTCCTGTAGTAAAATTATTTTTTTGATTTTGCCAACTTCTGGCGCTAATAACTTTTTCATACTTTAGTGTACGGAGCTGTGGGTGGTGTCATTTTTTGCGAAATTTGATAATATTTTCAATGATATCATTTTTAGGACTGTACGACCTTTTGATCACTTTTTATAGATTTTTTATATTTTTCAAAATGGCAAAAAAGTGGCATTTTCGACTTTGGGCGCTATTTTCCGTTACGGGGTTAAAAGCATTGAAAAACCATTTTCATATTTTGATAGATCGGGCATTTTCGGACGCGTCGATACCTGATGTGTTTATAATTTTTACTGTTTATTTATATTTATGTCAGTTCTAGGGAAAGGGGGGTGATTTGAAATTTTAGGTTTTTTTATTATAATTTTTTTTTTTTAAACTTTTTTGTATTTTTATTTATACTATTTTTCAGACTCCTTAGGGTACTTTAACCCTAGGTTGTCTGATCGATCCTATCATATACTGCCATACTACAGTATGGCAATATATGGGGATTTTCCTCCTCATTCATTACAATGTGCTATCAGCACATTGTAATGAAGGGGTTAAAACGAAATAGCCTCGGGTCTTCGGAAGACCCGGGGCTACCATGGAGACGGATCTCCGCCCCCCGATGACGTCACGGGGAGCGGCGATCCCAGGTAAGATGGCGGCGCCCATGCGCCGCTATCTTTTTGAGGCTGCCGGCAGCTTTGTCGGCAGCCATCGCTGTGAAAGCACCCGCGATCGGTGCTAGCACCGATCGCGGGTGTTACCGGTAAGCCTTTGCTGCAATATGCAGCAAAGACTTACCGGCTATGGAGAGGGCTCAGCCCGTGAGCCCTCTCCATGCAGCGCGACCAGGTGGGGGCCGCAAAATATTGTCCCGCGGGCCGCAGTTGGCCCGCGGGCCGCGAGTTTGAGACCCCTGCTCTACAACATCTAACAGATAATAACGGTGGAGGTGGAAGACTCCCTTCTAAGAGTAGGGCATTTCCTAGTCTCAACCATTTTTTTTATTAATCACTTGTAAACTATAGTTTGTGAGGATTTGTGAAAAACGTCCCTAATACTCCCTCTTCATTCCAAGCCCTCCATTCATTTGCCCGTTCCTAGTTAACAACATTCTTCCCTCTGATAGTTTGTGCCAAATTTGCAACTTTTTTCAATCCACTCTCATTCACAGTTTACTTACGCCAGATTCATGATGGGAATTCCAGATTATCCAGACTTTTTAAAAATAAGAAATTTTGGGCAAATCCACTTCAGTCCTACAGTGGTGCACAAAAAAAATAGGAGCTAGTGCCAACTCTAGGTGTAAAGATATTTACACCTCATAGGCCACTTTTGTCAAGCCGCCTAAGCTAATAAGAGCTCCTAAAACAATCCAAAAAATCAAATCATACCTGCCTAAAGATATATCTGTCCCTATGGGTCTGCAAAAAAACAGATGACATTTGTGTTCAATTTTTTTACCGATGATGCCAGGGAACCAGGTGTTTGCCTTCTAATTGATGAGTATTTTTTGTGGACATCTCGACATACTGAGGGGGAATTAATTAATTTGGGCGCAGGGTGACCTTAATATATTTTTCTGTGGGATGTAAGTTTCGGGCACAAAGGATTAATGAATTGGCGCACGGATTAAAAGGTTTAGAACTCCCTAGACCAGCTTTTAGCTGCTTTCTTTTTGCACCGTAAATTGCGCCAGAAAATGAGTTGGAAAAATAGACGTGACCCTTCATAAATTAAGGCGCAAGAGGTGCAGAAAGGAAAAAGAAAACACTGCCAGTTTTCCATTTAAAAGGCGATAATAAATGACCACCACAGACTATGTTTGTTAGAATGTCCTTGGAAATCACAGATATCATACTGAGAAAAAAACTGATGTGTAAATAAGTCCTTACTTGCCCAAATCCAGCCCAAATTAGTGCATTATATAATTTGTTAGCAGTTCCTAAATTTGCCATGAGCAACAGCCCTAAAACATGATGTGTAAAAAAATAGAAGCACAATAACTATATAAAATCCACAAAACAGCCCCGTGACGTTTGAGCCAAAAATAACTAAACCTAATGTAAAAATCTTTGGGTGCAACCAACATATAATGAACCTAAAACCTCCTTAAAGTGTTTGTGATTATAGCTCTTATTCAGAGTACAGATTATAAATTCTGTAGTTTACTAGTAAATTTTTCTACAAGATTTTCTGCAAAGTTTGATGAAAAGTAAGGAAAGTTTTAAAAAAAATTCTTTAGGTACATTGGACAATCAAAGGTGATTGCAAACGTGGATATATACTTCAACCAGCCCCACACCAGCGCAGCAGCACCATTCCATAAGGCTCACGCACAACAGCCCGACGTTTGTGTGTTTGACAAAGGCAGGGTGAGCCGAAACCTCATAAACACAAACTTGTATGTTGAACAAATAAATATCCTTGCATTTAGAAAAGTTATATACAGTGTTTTTGCAACGGGTCGGATCCCTAAACTAAAGGAATTGCGCAAGTGTAGTGCAGATAGTAAAAGAAAATGAAACATTGTTGGTAACTTCCAATACCATAAGATGCTTTACAGTGTGACACATTGGAAGGGTGGGTGTATTAACGCACTTGCGCCACAATTCTGTTGGTTTTACGCAAAAAAAAAATCAGTGTGAAAAGCCTTACACCACATTTATCAAGGCTTGTGAGACCTTTTTTTAGCCATTTTCCGACTTGTTCGACGGAGGGGGCGTGACCTTCGGAAAAAGGCGAGGCTTGGCCTGAAAGGGGGCGTGGCTTGGCCTGAAAGGGGGTGTGGCCTATTTTAACGTTCCATTGGCCAATAATTGTGTTGCAGAGTTTAGACCACATTAAAGTAGGTCCAAACTGGAAACCGACAGTGTTATCCTGCACAAGATTTATTAACACAGTGATAAATCTGGCGCAGAAAATGACTAAGGTTTTCCTCCACTAAACTGACGGAACCTGGGACACATTGATAAATCCCTCCCATTCTGTTTAGTCATGGGGCAGACGTATCAAGCTCCGGCCATGGTCCCTATATTATTAATTATTATTAATGGCGCTATAGTCTGCACTTCAACCTGGTGCAGGCTATAGCGCCTACCATAGTCCACTCCACGAGGGAGAAATATGCACAATTCTTGGCTCATTGGATGTATTATTAATATGGATCTGGACCCTCTCCAAATACTTGAGTATATTATGGATAATTCCTCCGAAAGCTGAATGCAAGAAGATGTAGCTCTCCAATCACATAATTGAACTCCCATTATTCACCCGTGTTTAGAAGGAGTGTTTTTGAATTTGTTAAAGTCGGCAAGTCTGTGACCTTTAGTACCATATTTGGAGCACAAAAACCTTTTTAATAAATTTTATTAAAGCATTTTTAAAATTGTGGAGAGAGGGGGGGGGGGGGGGTGAACATTTTTCATGAATATTTTGCTTAGTCTGTAAAGAAAAAGGCTGCAATGCTCCCTATAGTATAGATCTCTATTCCAGCCTGTTCAGTGTATGTCTATGGAACTGTCTATGAGTTTACATCTAACTGTTGAAATGGAACACACTCGCTGCTCAGAACTGTGCAAACGTAGGAGAATAGAGAGTCCCACTTAGGGGCACTTAGCAGTCTGTTTCTTTACAAAATAGGCAGAATCTCTTAATGAAGTATATTAGAAAAATGGTCAAAACATCCCCACCCACACAATATTAAAAATGATCTTAAATGACGGTAACTTTTTAGCCTTTTCTGTCTGTGTGTGTCTGTGCGTTCTGGCCTTGATTTTTTGTTTTTTTAAAGGTTTTGGCATTCACTGTGCAGTGTAAATAACGCTTTACCTTGTTTCTCCAAGGTGTTACGATTATGAGGATACCAAATATTTTTAGTTTTTTATCCTTTATCACTGTTTGACAATAAAATATATTTTTTAAAGAAATAACTTGCTTATGTATTGCTGTTTCTTGGGACCATGACATTTTAATAGTTGTGTCAATGTAGCATCAGGTAACTTATTTTTTTCTGGACAAGCTGTCATTTTCATTTATAATATTTTTGGATACATTGGATTTACTGGTTATCTTTAATTTTGCAGAAAAAAATATGTTTTTGCCATATTTTACAATGGTGCTTTTAGATGACAGTTTATTCAAATATTGGGCTTGTTGTGTGGACATATATAAAAAATGTGTATATTATTCATTTAAAAAATTAGTTTCCAAAAAATTTGTTCCACCATTTTCTGACACCCAAAACGTTTTCATACTTTGTCGAACAGGGCTGCAAAACATGTAATTTTTTTTGTGTCACATCCTGACGTTTTCATACCATGTTGGAACCTTTTTGATGCCCTTTTTCTTTATAAAGTAGCAATTTGGTGAAATGAATGTTTGCTGTCTAGGTACTGCAGTTGGGTTCGACCACGGTTAGTGCCGTAGCGGTGTCTGCTGTGTAATGCAGCTGATACCTGCCCTCTATACAGCAGCAGATTAAGCCTGCCATGGGCCCTGGGCTCTATGAATATTATAGTTTCTACAAGTCTGGAATTCACTTCCTACATAAGGTATTAGAATCAATCTTCATGGGAATGGAGGTGGTGTCCCTTCTGTCTGCTTTCAATCTGCAGGTCCAGGATCTTTTAGAGGCCTTCGAAGATCCTGTAATGGCTCTTGTGTGCATGTAAATTGAGAGGCTTAGGCTACGGGCTACCGCCCAAACTGCCTAATCTACTACTGCCTCTATGGAGAAAGCGCAGCCTGTAATCTCTCTAAAAAAGTTAACTGCACCTCAACGTACAGTAACTTTGTGGTGCATCAAAAGGTTAATGGAAAGCACATGGCTGTCTTACAATGGACCATGTGCCCAATTCAGTAAGGAGCAGAGCATAATCTAGTCTGAACTAATTTTCATGGATCACTGACAGATTTTAGTTTATGAGGATCACACCAAGAATCATCTAACTCATGTAAATTTAGACTCTTAACCTGTGCTAACAGTTTAAGGCCAGGCACAGAGTACGACAGGCCCAGCAAACCTTATGCAGCGAGCCCAACTTCACTATTGCTGGACCAGATGTCAGCCTTTGCATTACAGTACAGGCAGTCCCCGGGTTACATACAAGATAGGGTCTGGAGGTTTGTTCTTAAGTTGAATTTGTATGTAAGTCGAAACACTATATTTTATAATGGAAGTTCTAGACAATTTTTTTTCTTTTGCCCCAGTGACAATTGGAGTTTCAAAATTTTTGGTGTAATTGGACCAAGAATTATCAATAAAGCTTCATTACAGACATCTTACAGCTGATCATTGCAGTCTGGGACTATAGTAAAGCATCCAGAGAGCTTCACCAGAGGTAACAGTGGGCAGGGGGGTCCGTCTGTAACTATGGGTTGTCTGTAAGTCGGGTGTCCTTAAGTAGGGGACCGCCTGTATATCATACTCATGCTTATTAATTCCCTCCTGTCTATCTTAGTACTACCTCTCAAATAGTTAGAATTAGGCCAGTATTTTGTGATACAAACATGTGAATGGCAATAAAAATTCTGCACCATTTTTGAGCATCACTATCCTGTGCATTCATTTGAACCATTTAAAAAGGGACAAAGTCATAATAAATTGACTTGCTCTGCTTTTGACTTACTCTTGAACTGCAACTAATGCTAGAATGTGATACAACATCACTAGAACATTTTCCCAAGTGAAAATAAATTAACTGAAAACTAGTACAAGTTAAAAGCAGAGGAGTTATTAAGGGCAGCCCGGTGCCATTTTTATTATTAATTTTTTTACCCCTTAACGATCTGACCCCCTTTTTAGTTTTTTCATTTTCATTTTTCATTCACCACCTTCAAAAATCTATAACTTTTTTATTTGTCCACATAAAGAGCTCTGTGATGGCTTATTTTCTGCATAACAAATTGCACTTCATAGTGACAGTATTTAATATTCTGTGGCGTGTACTGGGAAGCGGGAAAAAAATTCAAAATGCAGTGAAAATGTTGAAAAAATGCATTTGCGACGTTTTCTTGTGGGCTTGGATTTTACAGATTTTTTTTCAAAATGGCAAAAAAGTGCCATTTTTGACTATTTTCTATTTTTTACGGGGTTAAACGCAGTGAAAAAACTTTATTATATTTTGATAGATCGGGCATTTTCGGATGCGGCGATACCTAATGTGCTTATAATTTTTACGGTTTATTAATATTTATATCAGTTTTAGGGAAAGTGGGGTGATTTGAATTTTTAGGTTTTTTTATTATATTTTTTTACTTTTTTTATTTTTACTTTTACTATTTTTCAGACTACCAAGGGTACTTTAACCCTAGGTTGTCTGATCGATCCTATCATAAACTGCCATACTACAGTATCGCAGTATATGGGGATTTCCCTCCTCATTCCTTGCAATGTGCTGATAGCACATTGTAATGAATGGGTTAAAACAAGACAGCCTCGAGTCTTCAGAAGACTCAAGACTGTCACGGTGACGGATCCCCGCTCCCCGATGATGTCCCTGGGAGCCATGATCCATGGTAAAATGGCGGCGCCGGTGTTACCGGTAGACCTTTGCTGCAGTACTTCTAGTTTCCTAACACTTTTTTGGCACCCAAAGCCCAACCCAAAGCAAGTATACCTCCTTCTTACAATCACTTCATGAATGTGGATTGACATTTCTGACACTCATTTGTTCTTCTCAGGGTACGCCAATTACATTGAGGCCGTGCGATGCAATATGTAATCACAATGCAAAACACGGCTAAAATCGGGTGCCAAAAACAACACTGTGTGCCAAATTATAATAAATGCCTCCCAAATTTCAAAAGCAGCCCCTGTGAACTGTGTGACCATATCTTTGTGTATGTTATTAGTATTGACAGGACTGAAAACGTGAAGTTATAATCCAGCTTTGATGCTATTGCAAGGTCTTTGGGCTGGTTTGTCAGCCTGAAGAGCTTTCTGCTTTGCAGTGTGCGGCTTCACAGCCCCACATACAGAAATTGTTGGATTTTGGATGTATCCCACAGAAATTAATTTAAGCATTCTTGACAATAGTATTCAACAGTATTCCACAAATACTGGGCTCCATGCTGGAACTTGAAATGTCTATGCTTCCAAAGTACAAAAGTATGAATTGTGTATTTATTAAAAAAAATCAATGAATGTGTTGAAATTTGTAGGATTTTTCCAAGGGATATCTCTAAAAATCACACTCAGCACTTCACATTACTGTGCATACCCCTAAGTGTATTACATGCCTTTAGATATTGATCTGAATTAATGAATTAACGTCTGAATAATCAGGGATGTTGTTTACTATGACAGTCTCAGCCCCTCCCATCTTGACAACTACTTTCTTGCTATAAATCAAGACCTGTCGCTTTAATGTCAAAAACTTGGCCCGGCAGTAGAAGTTCTGTTACGTATTTTCCATGCCCATCTTGTTACAAGATTTCTCCTTGTAAGATCTCCTACAACGACCACTGTCCATATTTAATATTTCTCACATCTGTTACATTTTTTCAAACATTTTTTTCCAGCTGAGCTACAGAAACAACCAACAAGTAGTAAATTATCATTGGAGAAGCACAATGGACCTAAAACCTTATAAATAAAATTGTATTGTTAGCAGCCAAGGGGCTGAAGTCTATAACAACCACTTACATGGCCAAGAACTTTGAACAACGTTGCCATCTATACTATCTAAGCCATATCTCTAGATATTAATTTAACTACTTTGTAGCTGACATTGAACTGAAAGTAGTCTCTCAAAATCCATGACTCTTTATAGAAATAGAAAACTTAAGAACCAAATATACAAGGGATCATATAGAAAATCCAACTGGGTGGGATTTTTTATGTGACAAATGCATGAATATGTCTCAGACCTAAATAATGCCCACTACTTATAATGATCATACAGGCTTGGATACTAGTAACAGACCAATACCAAACTTCTCAGACATCAGCCTACCAGCGAATTTGGACCTCATCAGTATACAGCTCAGAAATTTGGAAAGGGTTAAACAGTGTAGTTTACAACATGGAAGAGTACAAACATTTCTGAGAATCTCATTTCAGCTGGGATTACAGAATAATAAACAATGCGAATAAATTAAAAAAAATTGAGATTTACCTTGTCAGAGGCATATGAGAAATCTCCAAGAGAGAAGTTTTGTGGCACAGACTATTCCCAAGTGTGAGAGTGTCGGCCAGAGAGTCCTCGCAGGACAGCTGCAGCTGATGTCAGATGATCACGCCTGAAATCTGAGCATCTAACAAACTCTTCAGGTAAAACTTGCCTCTCTCAGGTTTCGGACATTAATTCCCTACTTGGCCAATGATATGACATGTAACTATGCGCTGGGAGCAGGACTGTGTGGACAATGTTGCCGTGTGTCTCACTATATTATTAGTCCTTTGCCCATAAAACCTGCCATTCTATAATACTCTCTAATGCAAGTGGAGAATATAAAGGCGGTCATTTATTACGGAAAACTGGACGTGTTTCTTTTCTCCTTTTGGTGCCTCTTGCATCTGAATTTATGAAGTGTTTCCCAACGACTGTGGGCGCGCAACGTCTCCGGCATTTCCTATGTAGGCGAGCACACGATCGTGCGCACGCAGCGCCGAAGCCTCTTCTGCTCTAAAGTTTAAACAGTGTTCAAAACCGCGATACAGCGGTTATTAACACTAACGAAACTAAGCACCGGCACCAGCTCACCCTGAGCTGGTGTTCGGTACTTACTGCTTACCCCTGCCATTCTAACTGGTAGGTTTCCTTTAAAGGGGGGCTATGCAATGGGCATTACATTAAAGGGAGGTTCTGCAGTAGACATTAAAATAAAGGGGGGCTCTGCAGTGGACATTTCATTAAAGGGGGGCTGTGCAGTGGGCATAACATTAAAGCGAGGCTCTGCAGTGGGCATTACATTAAAGGGAGGCTCTGCAGTGGACATTACATTAAAGGAGGGCTCTGCAGAGGACATTTCATTAAAGGAGGGTTCTGTGGTTGTGTTTTTTTTGTGGTATAATTAGGTGCCTCGGCTTATTCTCGGTTATGTACTGTATGTATATTTTTTCCTTAAAGTGAAAAGGCCAAAGACGAGGGGTATTGTAGTGTCCCCTTTTCTTTAGCCCCTTCTTTTATAGACAGAAAAAAACAGTAGGAGGGGCTACAGTGGAGGACCAGCTGCAGGAAAGGGGCGTTATAGACTGAGAACTGCTGGAAATGGCACATTATATGACAGGGAGCATGTGTGACCGGCTTCTCTACCAAATCTGTGATTCATGGGTTCCCCAATTGATTATTACCAGTCCAAGCAGTTTGTACTGAAAAGAACGTGCAAAGTCAGACAAAAAACTGGCGCAAATCCTTCAATAAATCTGGGCTACTGAGGTCTTGTGGTTTTCACAATGTGGGCTCCGTTAACACCATTATGACCCCAGCACTTCTGACTAGGTCAAAGGGAAAGCAGTTTTACTGCACTTCTAGAAACATAATTTTAAAAGTTGATTTTAGAAGGAAGGAAGCCACTGATAACAAATAAAGAAAATTACCAGAGTCAAAGTGCCTGGATCTATGAGTGAATGTCCCTGGTTTATCTTTGTCACTGGTGACCCTGCGATCCATGGATTGCGGGTGCATCCATGTTCTGCCGCCACTTGGCTCCCCCGGCCCGGATCTGTGTAGCATGCCCCGTCCGCGGACCTGCACTCACCTCTCCTGGCTCCTGATCCAGCTCTGGTCCCGGTTTTCCTTGTCCTGGCTCCCACTCCCGTCCAGGACTAAGCTCCGTGCGTCCCCTGCTTCTCTACCTCGGCTGCCACCGCGGGCCTAGCCGCACCCATGAAACGACCTGGTGGCACCCCGCTGCAGCTCTAGGTGGCTGCCTGTCTCTAGGTGATTTATAACATGGCTGCCTGTCACTAGATGATTTATAACATGGCTGTCTGTTTCTAGGTAATTTGTAACATGGCTGCCTGTTTCTAGGTAATTTGTAACATGGCTGCCTGTTTCTAGGTAATTTGTAACATGGCTGCCTGTTTCTAGGTGATGTGTAACATGGCTGCCTGTTTCTAGGTGATGTGTAACATGGCTGCCTGTCTCTAGGTAATTTGTAACATGGCTGCCTGTTTCTAGGTAATTTGTAACATGGCTGCCTGTTTCTAGGTGATGTGTAACATGGCTGCCTGTTTCTAGGTGATGTGTAACATAGCTGCCTGTCTCTAGGTAATTTGTAACATGGCTGCCTGTTTCTAGGTAATTTGTAACATGGCTGCCTGTTTCTAGGTGATTTGTAACATGGCTGCCTGTCTCTAGATGATTTTAACATGGCTGCCTGTCTCTATGTGATGTATAACATGGCTGCCTGTCTCCAGGTGATTTATAACATGGCTGCCTGTCTCTATGTGATGTATAACATGGCTGTCTGTCTCCAGGTGATTTATAACATGGCTGCCTGTCTCTATGTGATGTATAACATGGCTGTCTGTCTCCAGGTGATTTATAACATGGCTGCCTGTCACTATGTGATGTATAACATGGCTGCCTGTTTCTAGGTGATTTGTAACATGGCTGCCTGTCTCTAGGTCATGTGTAATAAGGGCACCTTTCTCTAAATGATTTAAATCATGGCTGCCTGTCTACGGATGATTTTTTACATATCTTTCTGCCCGCCTATAGATGCATTTTACAACAGAAGACTGTAGGAGCATTAAAGGTTAAAAAGGCTCAGAGCCGCGCCTGTTGTGGGTCTTGACAAGTAGACCACCTATGCCCTTCTGATTATTACAAAATGTTTTTTAGAATCCAAGACCAGGGTTCCCCAAACTACGGCCCGCGGACCGTTTCGATCCGGCCCCCGACACTTGGCGCGCCAGCGCTGGGCCCTCACGGCCTGCAACAGTCGGGCAGGAGCCTCCGTCCGTCTAGACAGGAAGCTCCTGCCCGTCACTGTATAGTGCTCGGTGCGGCCGGAAACGAGCACTATTACTGGAGCGATGTGGTCGGAATACAACCCCGGCGCACATCGCTCCATGAACTAGGCTGCACGGCCGTGCAATGACGTCATCACGCCGCCGTGCACCCCTTCCTGCCTGGACGCGGCAAGAAGATAGAAGACTTAGGTGAGTACAGGGTTTTTATTTTTTTTATTAAAAACATGGCAGTAAAAAGATTGTAGCGACTGGGGGCCAATAGTTAGTTACGAGGGGCAGAATAAGAAATAATTAATTATAAGGGGCAGCTTAGGAAATAATTACTTATGAGGGGCAGTATAGGAATAATTAATTATGAGGGTCAGCATAGGAAATAATTAATTATAAGGGGCAGCTTAGGAAATAATTAATTATGAGGGGCAGCATGGGAAATAATTAATTATAAGGGTTAGAATAGGAAATAATTAATTATAAGGGGCAGCTTAGGAAATAATTAATTATGAGGGTCAGCATAGGAAATAATTAATTATGAGGGGTAGAATAGGAAATAATTAATTATAAGGGGCAGCATAGGAAATAATTAATTATAAGGGGCAGCATAGGAAATAATTAATTATAAGGGGCAGCATAGGAAATAATTAATTATGAGGGGCAGCATAGGAAATAATTAATTATGAGGGGCAGCATAGGAAATAATTAATTATGAGGGGCAGAATAAGAAATAATTAATTATAAGGGGCAGCTTAGGAAATAATTACTTATGAGGGGCAGTATAGGAATAATTAATTATGAGCGTCAGCATAGGAAATAATTAATTATGAGGGGTAGAATAGGAAATAATTAATTATAAGGGGCAGCATAGGAAATAATTAATTATAAGGGGCAGCATAGGAAATAATTAATTATGAGGGGCAGCATAGGAAATAATTAATTATGAGGGGCAGCATAGGAAATAATTAATTATGAGGGGCAGTTTAGTAATTAATGGGGGGGGGGGTAGGCATTTTCAGTATATTAAATAATTAATTGGACCAATATATAAAATAGTTCACAAGGGGGTGCAGTACCGGTATATTAAATAATTAATTGAGGGGGGTGCCAGTGTATTATGGATGCGCTCACATGTACCGCTATTTATTTTTAGACTTTAGTCCGGTCCTCCAACGGTCTGAGGGGGACAGTGAACGGCCCCCTATGTAAAATGTTTGGGGACCCCTGTCCTAGACAATTCTTTTCATCATTCCTTTGTACACACATTCCTTTGGCTATTACTGTCAGAAATACTATTAGTAGCCAGGTTATACTCATTGTCCGTACACAATCACATTGGTTTTGTGCCAGGCCAAAAATACAGCTAGTATAAGTTAGGAGCTAACATAAGACAATTACAAGAGTGCTGACAGTGTGGCTACTGAAAAGATCCATGGTCTCTATATCTGGATCTGTTCAAGTTGTATTCTGTGGGGGATAGTAATCATACTCCAGTATGATAAATGCCCCCCATTTTGTGAAAGGGGAGATGCTCTGAAACTTCTTTTCTGCTATCCTATCTTTTATTTATTCATTTTTTTTGTTCTCAAAAATCCAACACTGTTCCAATAACAGATTGTGTACATTACATCATTCATTACAACATAATAAAAATTACAATACCAGGTTTTCTGCCTAAATCTCCATTATTCTTTAAATCCATATTTCTGTAAACAATCATATATAAAATTACCTCAATGTGGTACAATGCACCTATTTTTTTTACCAAACAGAGTACATGCAGTTTTGTTTTCCCAGCCAAACCAAAAAAAAAAATTCAATGTCTATATGTCATATGTCTATTGACAATAACACTAGGGGACACTCATTTTGGTGCCTTAAAAGTTGGAATTTTTTGAGATCTGGCATTGCCACCTTACAAAGTATACGCTGCTCGAATAGTCGTCACTCACTATATTGTACTAAAGAAATTTTGGAAAATAATGTCAACAAATGAATAAATAAAAATATAATAATAATAATGTTGCTCAAACTAGGGGCCACTCAATACTGTGCTAAAGAAATTTTGAAAATGAATGTTAGACAAGAGATTTTCCATAAGGTCACTGAAACCTCGTCTCTGGGATTTTTTTTGTGGTGAGGTATTCTCGGACATTCATGTATTCCAGTATCCCAGTGATCATACTGAAACAAAAAATAGAGGAGACCTTTAACCCAAGCCTATAGGAAAATGGCGCAAATTGTTTTTTTCACCCACACTATTACTGGTGGGTATTTACTGAAATATGCAGTAAACACCCACCCTTTATGGAGAAGGCTCAGCCCCTGAGCCCTCTCCATACACCTCCAGCAGACATGTGACATGCTAATATGTCACATGTCAATGAGGTATTAATAGTTAGATTTCTGAGGGTAGGTTTCCTTTAAGTGATTGAAAAATATAGTAGTAACATTATTGTAATACTGAAGTGACATGGGAGTAATAGGATTAGAAGGGTGAAAGGACTAAAGTATCTAGTAGCAAAACAGTACAGGCTACTGTGACATGTCTAATAATTAGGATATGGAAAAATATATGTGAACAGCAGAAGTATTAGCAGTAATGACAGTGGGAGGAAGGTAGAAAGTGACATACCAGTAACAGTAGCAATTTAGGATAAGAACTATAACTTGTCGTGAAATATGATAAGGCCTCTTGCACACTAGCGTTGCGTTTCACGTCAGGGTGCAATGCGTGAAAAACTGACGTTTTGGCTGCGTTTTTGTTCCATTTTTCCTTGGAGTAATTTGCGTTTTTTTTGCGTTTTCGGCGCATTTTTGACGCGCGATTCAATGGGAGACTCGAGCATATTTCAAAGGGACCATGGTTTGGGATTAAAATGTGTTATTTAATTGAAAACTAATGTCTTCTGATAATTTGCAAACATCGGCGATCTATTCTTCACTGTTCCGCGCGTATATTATCTCCCGACAATTTAGCAGATGTGAAGAACAGTGAAGAATAGAATAAAAACATTGTACACAGTGAACACAGGATCATTTAAGATAAAAACACAGTGCAGAACACAGTGCAGAATAGATTACAGATGTTCGGCACATCTGCTTACTTGTCGGGAGATACGCGCGGAACGGTGCGAACAAAATAGCATGTGAAGAACAATATATATGTGTGTGAAGAACACATTGCAGATGTTTAAATACATCTGCAATGTGTTCTTCACACATATATATTGTTCTTCACATGCTATTTTGTTCGCACCGTTCCGCGCGTATCTCCCGACAAGTAAGCAGATGTGCCGAACATCTGTAATCTATTCTGCACTGTGTTCTGCACTGTGTTTTTATCTTAAATGATCCTGTGGTCACTGTGTTCACTGTGTACAATGATTTTATTCTATTCTTCACTGTTCTTCATTGTGTTTTTTTAATTAAATGCTCGATCGCGAGCAGGGGAAATAATGTTATTCTGGTCACCTAGCAACCCTTACGTTTAAAACGCATTGCACTCGCATTGCACTTGCAATGATTGCGAGTGCAATGCGTTCTTGATGCATCTCCATAGACTTGAATGGGGCGTGAAAAACGCGCGTGACCCGCAAAAATAGAGCATGCTGCGATTTTGACGCGCGTGCAAACGAACGCAAGCACGCGCGTTAAAAACCACGCTAATGGAGAAAGACCCATTGAATACAATGGGACAGAGTGCAATGCGAGTTCTGAGCGTCAAATGCACGCGCAGAACTCGCGCGTGAAAAACGCCAGTGGAGAAGGGGCCTAAGTATTACCAGCAGCTGCAAATAGTGCCAACAGATCCTGGACCTGGTAAAGGGATACAAATAATGCAGGCAGCATGGTAACATCAAAAATGAAAGATACTCAAGCATCCGGATATAGAATTCAGCTAAAATCTTTTCTCCAAAAATTGTATTGAAAATTTTTTTTAAAAAACATGCAGGTATGTCACACAATGTGAAGTATTTTGGTGCAGACAATGACAGTGTGCAGAGTATTTAAGGAATAATTCACATGTCAGAGGAGTCAGGCCTTAACTGGCAGTCTCCGTGAGGAGAACTTTCACTTCCCGACCCTAGTCACAAGCCTCTCACTCCCGTTCCCTGTGCTGTACTGAAAAGACTCAACCAGGTCGATACACTGCTGTCTACACTTGCGAATCGATATACTGGTTTGGTTTAAATCCCGCATCATGTCATAAGGCCTCTTGTAGGTCATGCATGATGCCAAGGGAGCTGCCTTACAAGGTAGATAAAAGAGGCGTGGTCTTCCTTATCCCATCCTGGAAAACTTTGTATATTTTCTCAGGCCTTTCAGACAATCATGTGGGACAAATCACTAAACAAAAGCAAACAAGTGTTCCAATAAGTATACACTCTGGGATGTCCCTACCAAGTGTTCCAATAAGTATACACTCTGGGATGTCCCTACATGTTTTTTTTCAATAAAATTGGATTTTAGCTGAATTTTCTTACGTCTGGATGCTGGGATTTTTTTTCTTTTTTAATTGTACTGCTGGCCCCGACAAAGACTTCCGTGTATTGACTCTTGATATTGCCGGCTTCTTTGGGAAGTTCTGTATAATTCTTCTATAATCCTGTATAATCTAGATACTACATGGCAGGTGGCTGGTCCAGAAAACATTTTACGGATGGAGCAGAATATACCAGTCTGATGTTATACCAGTGACTTTTATGTGACAGAACCCTTTGGTGTTATCTCTGCGTCTCTTATATCCATGGCACAGTTCCGTGTCCACATTTTACTGTTCATATCCCACATAATATACATACACCCCTTGTACTACTAAATCATGACTGTTACATACATAGCTACATTTCCCTTCTTCATACATGACATTATCACAATTATTAACCTTTAATGTCCCAGCAGTCCTATTTCAGATTATTCACCAGGACATATAAAACTGACCCTCTCCTATCCCTACATGAGCATCTGGCACCTCAACTATTGGACAAAGTTCAGAGAAATGTGGAAATGTGCCGATCACAGGATTCCTGACATCAGATATGCCCAGCCTGGCTTATTTGGCTTGCAGTGGAAGAACGATACTGACATAAACAAAGAGTGGGAGACTTACTCTTAGGATCACACAAGAGAATAAACAGATTTATATCAATATATATAATTATGTATAGATCCACATAGATCACTATAAGCAATTATATAGAAACTATAGCTCAAAGAATCACCTAACTTGATTTGAAAGATTTGATTTGTGTCTTTAATATGACAATAAAAGCAGGTTTCTAGAAACTATAGAACTGAAGAAGGGCACGCTTGAAGTGACATTCCCCCTGTAGCCTCTAAACTTGATTCATCTCTGGCAAAATATGACTATTCCTTGCACATTTGCATATGACTTTGGAGGTTATTTATTTCATAGGTAAATGAGCACGATTTCACATAAAAGAGAGAATTGTAACTGAGAATGCTGGTAGTTTAGTTGGATAAAAGCTGGTAACAGTGGCCCACATTTACTTAGGGCTGTGCACAAGTTTTCTGTCAGACTATTCACAGGCAGAGCACTTTTAGTGGAGTTTGCACTACTCTTAGTAAATGTGCCTCAGTGTCCCTTTAAAGTGTAACAATCTTCTATTATGTTTTTAATTCCTCCTGGACCGCCCACTGACAAAAGACATCAGTGGACGCAGGTCCGGAGTCTGCAGCATAGTCTTTAGATGTCGGTGCAGTTTTCTTCTGGTGCCGTGCTAATCGCAGGAGCAGGACCAGGTATCTGACACCTGAGACCCTATGGAGGATATTATGGCCTAAATATAAAGGGATATATAGTATAAAAGCATATGAACTTCTTCAAGAAACAACCACAAGTCTCCACTGCCAAAAGCCAAAAGACACAAGTACTTTATGAAATGTACTGTGCAGTACATGAGCAATCGGAGCTACTGAGGAGATTACCATCAGCTGTCCACCTGGGAAACCCTCCACATAAGAGGATTCTCTGAGCTTTTTTAATGTTTTTCAGAAGAAAAGACAAATAGATTATATTTTCTCTATTGAGTGTTGTCCACTGTTTTATACATATAATCAGAAATGAATCATTGTTCCCTGAAACTCAAAATCAAAATTTTAAAGCATGTACAAAATATTAATAGAAATCGCACCTGGAGTTTTCATGCAAAGCTCAAAATCCACTACATTAACATATAGGTAAAGGGGTATTTTCTCATGATTATGAAATATCCACAGGATAGATGCGGGTTCCACCTCTGGTACCCACACCTATCTGGGAAAAGGGGGTATTACTCACTTGCTTCCCGCGGAGGATCCCACAAGGGATAAATCAAGTATACCAACATACTGGTGTGTGCCCCCTCTCCCAGGTTCTGCTCTTCTTTTAGCTTCTTACGGCCCTCTTTTGTAGGGAAAAAAGGCCCTCTCAGGTTCATTTACATAATTTTAAAACCCTTTAACTTTAAAACAAGGGCATAGGAGGCTTAAAGAACAGTAGATACTGTCAGAGAGAGTATCTCTCACCCCTGCTCACCCCCATCCCTCTCCATAGGGATATATGAAGCACCACACGCCCATTGCCGTATATATGTCCCCCATACGGCCATGTGAATATAGCTTTATGAATAAAAAATATCTATGATTAAGTGGTTTATCATGCTTGATTCTAATTGTAGATTTCCTTTAAGGAATTAAGAAGATGTCAAGTATAAAATGTGTGTCCCTGCATGTCTTTGTTATCTCTATTGTCCATATAGGATATTAGAAGCTCTTTATTACAAAAACAAGGCTTTAAAGTTATAAGCTAAATCTAGAAACATGTGCAGAAGTGTGAGCCTTAAAAGGCATGATGTTACAAGGTGGACCTTTAGTATGAAATGGAAATGTAGACCTGTTCCATGCAATCCCTACATAATATTCTCATGCTTCATGTTTAATCTCTGACAACTGCTTCCATGCGTGAATACCGGACTCTTCACTGTTCTTTGATTGGTACCACGAGCCATGAGGGAGCTGTCATCACCAGCAGGCTCATTGCTTACACAATTATGGGTGTGGGGAATGAAGATGTCTTTTGCTTGGTCTGACTCTGGCCTTAGTCATGAGGCATGTGAAATATACACATACCAAACCTAATCTCCTCCGGCATCTCCAGCATTCAGTCTTTCAGCCATTAGCACTTCCTTTTTGATTCAGTTTAATACTTCCACATTTTTAAATGGTTAATAGTAAAGAAAAAACAATCTGTGTTAGAGAAAGAAGATTTGGTTAATACAAGTAGCTTGTTATATCACACAACATTATCCCTCATGCATTGTGGGCAAAAGCACTGGAGTTTTACTGCTGGCAGTATATTTTCATTGCTTCTCCGGGTAAATGCTCATATCTGTCATTTTTTAGTAACTTCTATTCCAGGTCCTATTTCCGCAGTTGTGGTCTCAGAGCTGAGTCCTCTCACATTGCCACATAGTGAAATGACGTGCCACCTGTGACAATGAAAAGTAAACCAATTGTGTTATACCAGTAGTCAAATCACGTGTCAATCAGTCTAATAAAATCTAATTTAATGACATTTGCAGCTTTGTTAAATATTTTGGTCATGTCACCTATAGGAGGTATTTGCCTTATACATTCACTGCTGGAGATTATTCAATATGGACACACAGCTCAATCATGACCCCTTGTGGTGATAGTAGGAAATACACTAGAAATTGCAATGTAATGTCCCCTACTGCATTGAATATTTTCTCACATAACTTTTTAAACAACCTGCCTGGCAGAGAATGTTCCAGTCAAGATTGTAAGTCATATAAAATGCCAAAAAACAGCAAGACTTGAAATAATAATCTAACTAAAACTATGTTGGTGGATGTAAAACTATACCCAACTGAAGGCGTTAAATAATTGTGCAACACCACTGTAGACATATAGGCAAGGGAGTGCTTGCGAATAAGGCCCTCTACCTGTAGGGGAGTTTGATCAACTCACCCTTAGGGTGAAGACACACGTGGCGTTTTTAGGCCGTTTTTAGTTAGTGTGTTTTCAGATAGTTAAAAACGCAGGCGTTTTTTTAAATTTGCGTAATTAAAAACGGACAAAAACGCATGCGTTTTAAAAAAACTGATGCGTTTTTTAACGCATGCCTTTTTAAGTCCGCGGTCACACGTACCGCTAAGCGTCCGTCATAACGTGACGCTAGCGCACAGGGGGAGGTCCTTGGCCCGAACGCACATGCGTTTCCAGGGAAACGCATGCGATTGCTAAGCCGATCGCATGCGTTTCTCTGGAAACGCATGTGCATTCGGGCCGAAGACCTCCCCCTGTGCGCTAGCGTCGCGTTATGAACGGAGGTCTAGCGGTACATGTGACCGCGGCCTTAGGGTAATGCAGTAAATTAAGGTAATTAGCAGCTGTACATAATGCCTGTGCAGGCAAGGGTTAAGTTTACTAAAGTTATTGTCCAATTGTATTCCTTCATGTGAACTGGATTGTGATTGGAGAATGAGCCACTACCTGACCAGGGTTTAACAAAACCCCTGGACAGGAAGGGGCAAGTCCTCTTAGGCCCCAGCTCCTGACAGAGGAGCAGCTCCTGGAACCCAGCTCTCCTACAGAGCACATCTTCCACAAGGTACACTGAGAGAAATTGAGTTAGTGTGTAGTATACCTTCAGTGCTACACATAGAACTAACACCCAGTACAAAGCTGCAGCTTCCAGTATTGGACACAGCTACCTCCCAGCCTGCATCTACTACCAGGCTGGTGAACCAACTCCTGAGGATCACTCTCCATGACCACTCCAGTAATCCAGAATCTCCAACAATCTCCGGCATCTGTAACAAGACCATTTGGCCCGTTGCCTGCAGTTGTTCCAATAAAGAACCGTGAGTTATTTTGCACAACGTTGCCTCCATCAGAACCCTTTATACGGCTGTTTCACCATCACGGGCTCCCCATTCATTATTCAGGGACATATCTTACAGACACTATGTTGTTGCCCCAGGGAGAAGCAGTACATGAGCCTCTCCCTCCATCTTTCTTGCACACACCACCCTGCTGGAGACCTGCCAGGCTGTAGGACAGCCCTCCGGTCTCCATACCAAGCACCGTGACATCAGCGTGCCTAGGCCGCAACTGCCAGCCACTCAGGTACTGCGGGCCCAGGCTGTCTCCAGGCCCCAAGAAAAGGCTAGACTCCAGTGGGGGATGTTGCAACTGCAGAAGACAAACGTAACTTAAATGGGACCAAAGAGACTTAAAGGGGCACATTTACTAAGGGTCGTGTACTGCACTTTTGTGGGGCTGTGCAGGTTCTTCATAGCTAAAACGGCTTGCAGAGGTATTTAAGAAGTGTCTGCGCTGGGATTGTGTCGCACACTACCCTTTTGGGGGCGTGCCATCAAACGGTCCGACCGTTTGTCCATATAGAACAATACCATTTTTTTGCTGAGGATAGGCCATAATTTTGAGAAATGCTTGAGGAGCAGGACAAACCCCTTTAAGTTCTTGTTGTAATGCATAGACATACTGGGCCTACATTTAGGGCTACATTCACAAGAACGTGTGTCCGCCATACTGTAGCACAGTGGGAACACATTCCAGCCCAGGAGAGCGCTGCTCACCCCCTCCCCTCTCCATAGAGAAGCATGGTACACAGCGCCGTATTACGGCGAAAGATAGGACATGTCCCATCTTTTCCCCAGGTACAGAATGGTGCGGCACTGTACTGCTCCATACGGCGCCATGCGCCCATTGCTAGCCTATGGGGGGGGGGTATATATGGCGTATATATATATATGTCGGCCGTATATACGTCTCCCAACGGCCGTGTCTATGCAGCCTAAGAGATACGATCTATGTACCTGCTCTCTGCGCTGGTATATAAATTTTAGGGATGTTTCCTACTACTAATTTCCTACTCTGAAAGGTTTCTCTTGTATTGATTTTTGCTTCAAAAATGCATTAGGGCTTATTTTTTTTCTGGAGATGTCATATTGCTTCCATGAGCAAAAATCCATATTTATTTAAATATAATCATCATCATCATTTTCCAGAACATTATCATACCCTGTATATATAACAGATGATGTCTCCAGTTCAGTGAAGAAAATTTGTGTGTGATATTAACCTTTTATCTCCACACGTGCTTTCCACATTTATGCCCAGGCCATTTTTCTTTTGCTATTGTCAATTTCTTCCACAAATTCTAACTTTTTTATTATTCTGTCAATACAGTTGTATGGGGTCTTGTTTGTTTCTGGACAAAAAGTAGATTTTGATAGCATAATTTTGGGGTTCATGTATTCTACTGGTAAACTTTATTAACCCTTTCTGTGCAGCATATTTAAAAAAAGAACATTAATTGGATGGTTTTTCTAATAAAAATTTTCTGCCTTTGTTATCGAAATAACATTAAAAAAAATTCTCTGTGTCAATACACATACAGCAATACCAAAGTATAGGGTTTTATTTAAAAATTACCTTCCATTGCATAATGAAATACTTTTGAGTGAGAAAAACTTTTTGCATTGCCACTTTCCAAGCTCTATAACTTTTGAAACTTTTTGTCAGTGTGGATGTGTGAGGGCTTATTTTTTGTGAAAAGACCTTTAGATTTTATTTGTACACACTAGGGGTTCAAAGTATTTTGGTTGCAATTAGTAAAATTGTTTGTGTGATGGTGATGAAAAAATATCAATTATATTTTTGTTGTATGGAATAAATACCATACCATAGTTTGGTGACCTGGCTTGGTACAGGTGTGAAAGTACAAAATGGTTGTCATTTACCTTTTTTTTTTCAAGTTCTTTTGTGGTCTGTTTTTTTTTACATTTTTTGTAAACTTCATTGTTTTAAAATTCTCTATTTTATTATTCTGGCATTTGGCAAATATAAATTATTTTGGTAAATGACCTAAAACTGGAAATGTTTATTCTGATTTCATTCAGCAAACAGGCATATGTGTCTTTTTATATCTTGTATGTAAACTTCTGGTTTCAACTATATCTGTTTGTAGATATGGCTCTTTTGGGGGGATAGGGCTTGTAATTCACACCCATTATGGAAGTTGACGGTGAAACGTGTGTGGGAGTGCTGTGATGGTGATCTGGTTTGCTCTGGTTTAGGTCGTACAATGTCCTGGTTAGTATATCATTTGGTTCACTGGAGAATTGCATTTAAACCAGGTTTATAGACTACATGGATGTCATGGTACTTAAAGAGAACCTGTCACATCTGAAATCCCCCACAAACTCCAAGCAGTACCGTATAGATTACCATCCAAGTATGCTTTAGGTGTTTTCATTTCTTGTATGCACTGAAGCATTTCTTCCAAAATGACATTTATTAATGTCCTGCCTGTCTTGACATCCAGTCAAGGAGGCGGGGGAGCTCAAGTATGAAGTCAAGCACTACCCTACCTCCACCCGGCTGTTTAAACTCGTATCCCTTCCCCCTTCTTGGACGTCACTGTTCTACTCGGCATGATCCTTGCACAGGCGCAGTGTACCTGTGAGTTCAGTGCTGGTCCTGCATATACCTGCTAGCACTGGCCGGTTACATAGGCTGACAATTCACTGCACAATGCGAGAGCTTAGGTTGGCGCATGTGCGGTATGGATGTAAAGCCGACCAGTGTACGCAGACCAGCACTGAACTCACATGCACACTGCTCCTGTGCAAGGATCATGCAGAGGAGGACCATAACGTATGGGAAGGGGGCGAGGTTACGAGTTTAAACAGCCGGGTGGAGGCAGGGCAGCTTATGACTGCATGCTTGTGCTCCCACGCCTCGTTGACTGGATCTCAAAAAAGACAGGACATTAATAAATGTCATTTGAAAGAGATGCTTCAGTGCATACAAGATATAAAAACACTTAAGCAATACTTGGATAGTCGTCCATAAGCTACTATTGGGGGTTTGCGGGGGTTTCATTTAAGTAGATTCTATGTTGATTCATATTGTATTTATATATTAATTTATAGAGGAGAAAAACATAGACAGGACTGCTTAATGACTATGGATTTCAGTGGCCAGTACACAAAAGTTCATCACATGCAGACTGGGGATATCAGGGGTTGTGTTCTATTCATTGAGTAGAATCCAATAAGACTTGCAATAGTAGAGAAAGAGAATGGCACTTACCCTTTTGTAGTTTCTTCCTTAAAGTGACATTTATTTAGAAGCATGACCACCACATGTGTGTTTAAATTGATTTTAGGCCCCAATGACTGCTTTTACATGTGTGAATATAAAATGTATTAAAGATTGATGTATTTGCCAACATTCATATGGTGCCATTTGTGTTTTGAACTGTGGTTTCATGTAGTACAGTCTTGTAAGGAGTAAGGGTTTCAGCCCTGCTCTAAAAGGTTGAATAATCATACTGAAGCTCATATTCAGGTTGTCTTATTTTGGGGTAACAGCCTATGGATAGGGGGTAACTGTCTGACTGCTGGAGACCTAAGCGAATAAAAGAATGAATAGTTTGATGACCAGCGCACTAGTCACTTCAATGGCACTGCAGGTGAATATTTATTTTTTGTTGCTTACATTCGCCCTCACCTCCTTTGTCTGATACAATGAAGAGGGATCAAGAGGAGACTCACAGTCTGAACATGTGGTAAAGTCTGAAGATTGAGAAGAAGATAAGGTGCTAGATTGGGGCATCAAGGTGGAAATCCAAAGTCTGCTGAGAGAAAGCATGAATCCTTTATTAACAAAATACATCATTTTAGATAAAATATTTGTTGTGCACGCTCATTGTACTACAACAGAGTGGTTTCTAAACAGGTTGGATGAGCAGTGGCGAGTAACACTCACCTAGTTCTCACAGACTTAGAAATTGCCTTAACATCCATTCTCCGGATAAAGAAAGGAAGTGATCCCAGGAACATGGACAGAAGAATACAGCAACCGCCAATGACACACACTAACTGGAACGTTGCGAGGGAAGATCGGCAGCACTCCCCGCCATCACATAGAGAATTCATCTGCCTGCACCTATTACAACGACATATATGAATTTAGATAACTTTTTCTATGGCTTCCAAGCCCTAATACATTCAATATACTGTAGTATATGCATAATTAAGGGTTCTGTACAACTGGATAAGAGCTCATTAAATGGATGGATTTTATTGGCGTAAAAATACAAAAATAAATGATCTTTTATGCATAAATCTACTCCTTTAAAGTTATGCAAGCTGTCTAGTAGTTACATTTATACAGTATTATCATTGCAATCTGACTTGGAAGGTAACCACAAAGCTGCACATATTGATAAATATGAAGGAATGCCATAACACATCCATTTAAGATAAGAAAGGCTTCTTTACCCATTAAAACCATACCTTGTAATGTGGCATAGGTAGGCTAAAGGCAAATAAAGTGCCTACGCATTTTGGAAACAACGTTCCTGATTCATGGTTAGCCATGTTTTCACTGTTTGCCTTTAGCCTACCTATGCCGTATTACAAGGTATGGTTTTTATGGATAGAGAATAAAGTAGCCTTTCTTATCTTAAAGGCATGTGCCATGGCGTTCCCTCACATTTATCTGAATGCAAGTTTCTTCATGTGAAGTCACCACCTGAGAACTCCTAATTTGCTGCACATGCACTTTCCTTGGACGAGGTGTGGAAGCATTAAAGGGGTTATCCGGAATATATATATAAATTAGGGAAGTGCCGGGCTTTAAAAAAAAAACAAAAAACTGTGCACTCATCTCCTCCGGCGCTGCTCATGTCCCTATGTTTACATTGGGAGCTTCCCGAAGGTGGCCGGCCACTCCCAATCCGTCCCTATCTCTCAGCATTGTAGGGCGCTGGGAGATGGTGACGGATGGGAGCTACCGGCTGGCTGGAAGCTTCCTGAGCGCAGCTTCTATGCCCCTGTAAACAAACGGGCACAGATCAGGTGGACAGCGGCATGGGACATCAGCAGTGTCGAAGGAGGTGAGTACACGTTTATAAATTTTAAAAAGCCCACCCCAGCTAATATATTTATTAATCCCGGATAAACCCTTTTAGTTTCTTTGCCCATATTGCCAAACAACCTGAGACACCAGCATGGCTAATACCACCACAGTAGCCAATAGTCACATTGCCTGGCTCATCTTAGCCAACAGTCACAGTGTCTGCAGTACCCAATAGTTACATTGCTCCACAGTAGCCAAGTGACCAAGTATTGGAATACCGATAATGAGACGTGCAGGATAACAGAAGGGCGAGGGACACATTTAGTGTTTGACACCCATGATTTAAGTGAAAAGGGAAAAAGAATAGAAAAACACATATTGGGGCTCATTTACTAAGGGTCCGAACGCCGCACTTACGTGAAGTTTCCCGAATATTTCCGAATTGCCGCAGGATTTTGGCGCACGCGATCGGATTGTGGCGCATCAGCGCCTCCATTCACGCGACGGAAATGGGGGGCGTGGCCGTCGGAAAACGTGTCGCAAGAATATCACTTGCATACACCGGAACGAAGGAGGTGAATTCCAGCGAACTCCGGCTGACTTCAGAGCAGCAGCAACACCTAGTGGACATCGGGCGCACGGCATTAGTGAATCCCGGCAGAACCCGAATCAGCGCCGGAGAACGAGCCGCTGGATCGTGAATGGACTGGGTAAGTAAATCTGCCCCATTGCATTGTGCTTTTCTTTCTTTTTCACATTTAAGGTTCTGGTATATCTTCATATACCATTATGTTGGGTCTGAAAGAAATCATTACTATTATCATTAATTTTAATATACGATTATAATTTGTGAAATTTGTGGTTTCCTTTGATATCTGGAGTTTTGAACTGAAATTCCAGCTGAGATCTGTTGTAAATATTGCATTGTATACCGTATTTAGGGAGCAGCATAAGAGGTGACTTTCAGGAAGAAGGAGCCTTTACCCTAAATCTAGGAAACTTCCAGTCAAGTAAAAAAGAGGCAAAACATCAATGAATGTAGCCAATATGTTCAATAACATTGTATTATTAAGGTATTTGCAAAGGGCTCTCATTTACTAAGATGTCATGAGGTCATTTTACCAAAAATGCATTGAAAAAGCACTGAAAATTATATAGTACCTGCACATTGCTCCAATATTTTCCACAATAACACACTGCCCATTGTTTCCGCAGTTGATGCCACCAATGTCACACTGGCTCTTGCAAACACCACCATATGCTTTATATCCAGGTTTACAATATATGGATCCAGGATTATGGTTCATCGTTGACTCCAATGGACTGAACATCCTATTAAGCATCTCTTTGCCAACTCCTGATACCTCAGAGTATTTACTATAAGTAACATATGGGGAAGTATTGTATGAAGACTGACTTGGGGATACTGTAGGTTGTGACTGGAGAAATTCCTGTGTATTGTGTGTTGTTTGACCTTTATTTGGAGTCACAACTAGGTCCTCATGATCCACACTTAAAGAATTATGCTGCCCACTTCCTTCTGCTTGGAAGACTATGTCCTTATGTGTCTTATTGTCAGCTCTGTAGGGTTCAGTATGTGTTTCTGCAGGATGTATAGTATCAGAGTCTATATCTATAATGGATAAGTCCTCCACCGGCACCACCACTCTCCATAATTGTGGATTGCCTGGAGGCTTATTGTCCCCATTTCTTGTAGGAAAGTCCATCACTGAATGATGTTTTGCATTCTCATTAAGGAAATGTCCATTGGAAATAGGTACTAAGGTGGACTTAGTTACTT
The DNA here is from genome assembly GCF_040894005.1 of Engystomops pustulosus. Classification (NCBI taxonomy): domain Eukaryota; kingdom Metazoa; phylum Chordata; class Amphibia; order Anura; family Leptodactylidae; genus Engystomops; species Engystomops pustulosus. The sequence continues at coordinate 134,260,395 of NC_092416.1, read as the reverse complement.
CTAGGTGATTTTCTTTCATATAGGGTTCTGTAGATGTCACCTTCCTTCCACCATCTGAGAAGAAATTCAGATTTCTATCCAATATGCCCCAATTCTTTGTGTCCTGATAATGTCTTGTCTGTAGGACATCCACTTGTTGTAGATGATCATGTATCAGTGGGGTTTCTTCACTTAATACCTCCCCATCCATCATAGGTGTTAATTCCAGGTGTCCAACTTCCCAACTCTCTGGGATTATTTTACTTCTTTGGGTTTCCTCTATGGTGGGATTGATATTATGATATATTGTTTGTGTTATTTTTTTTGGCCCAGATCTGGCAAAATGCTCAATTCTTTTGGACCTGATATTCTTGCGTTTAACGGCCTCATATTCCTCACCTGCCTCTCTTTCTAGCTTGAGTTTTGGCTCTCTGGGTTGTAAAGGCTTCTGGACCTTATTGCGTTTGTTTGACTTATCTTTTATTTTCCAATATTTCTCACCCTGCATTTCGTATTCTATATTCTTGTGCCTCTTTACGATTTCAGGGCTGTTGTAGTCCATTTTTAGCTTATCTTGTGTTATCATATTATCCCTCCTCCGTCCGTCTAGCTGTAATTTCTTACCACTGTGAGAATTTTTTACAACATTATCCAAAAAGTTCCTTATACTTTTATTTCTAGATGATGGACGTAGATGGAGGCTTAGTACTTGTAGCTCTAGGTTCTTTTGGGGGTGTTTTAATGGGTACTTCATGAACTCTTTAAAAATGTTTCTCTCCTCCAGTATTTCCATGTGGTTCGCTAACATAGAGAGACAATGGGAAAAACAGAAATATAGAAATATCTATTTCAACACCAGTATATCTGTAACAAACTAAATAAGGTCTTCTACACACAGTAGAGCTTTACAAGAATTTTAAGTTTTGGGTACCATAGAACCAAAGATAGGGTCTAAAGTGACACTCCCCGTGCAGCCTCTCACTTGGCTCATCTAAGGCAAAATATGATTCTTCCCTGCACTTTTTTTACATGACTTTGGAGGAATTTTTTTTTATAGGTAGACAAGATGACACCTATTTTGCATCACTACTTTCCACATTTATATCAACTTCCATGGGAGGACACATCCAAGAAGTTTTTTCTCGGGGTTACAGGACTCATACACAAGGCTGAGGAAATCCCAGCTGTGTGTGAGACCATGGAAAAACATGGAAACATGAACTAACTAGAAACAATGGCTGGACACATGTAAAAAATGTTTGTGTGCATGAAGGCTTACAACCACCACCTCCCTGCTTTTGGGAGACCTTTTACAAACCCTTAGTGAAAGTGAAATGTAATAAAGTGATCCATGGAGAGTTGGAGACTACCACTGATGAGAAATTGATAGAATGGTCCAAGTGATATTGCAGCTTAACCCCTTTAGAATTGAACATGTAAGAAAAATATAGTACATAAAGTATAAAATGAGAATGTCTAATGTCCAGACAATATTGTATTGTGGCCAGCAGGTGGCAGTAATATATGGGTCAATGTTTAATCATTTTAGATACACACTGTAACAGTGCAATCTGTTACTTAGACTTTTTAGACTCCTATGTTATTTAGAGTTTTTAATGCAAATTAAGACAAATTTCTTAAAGCATTTCGCAAGTCCGTCCATTATTTAATATCCTTACACAGTCATGCACATGCTTCATACCTCCTCTGCTTCAACCTGAGACGTGTTTCTTCTAATTGAAATCCAGATTATATATGAAGCATAATACGGGTCTAAGAATATAAGAAGCAAATGTGGTGGGTCTTCCCTAACTTACTGACAGTTCAGAGATATCCTCTGCTGTAAATGAAAAACAAATACTGTGTCCTACTGCTTCCCTAAGAACGACTTACCTGCACTACCAATAAAGACAACATTTCCAAGGCAGCAAAACACAAAACTGTGCAAAAACATCTTCCGAAATAGTGTCCTGATGTGTCCTCCAGCTTGTCCTGTGTAGCTATGTGTGAACAGAGTAAAAGAGCTCATATGAAGTCTAGGAGGTCTCCATATGTGCTTCACTATAACACCACTACCACTTCTATGTACTTCATCCAACTCTCATCTCTAATTAACATCTCTATTTCAGGCTGTGGGAAGTATACTGTACTGTAGTCTTATCCTCCCTGCCCTTGTCTCCCAATTATTCTGCACAGGGCAGACACTTGGAATTTCGCGGTCCATGACTGGAAAAAACTTTTGGGTCCCCTTACTCCATGTACATTAGTTTCCCATCTTATAATACTACAGTACATCACAAACATAAGTTTAGGACTATCACAGACCCTGGGCTGTAAAGAGATGGTGGCCTCCCCAATGGTTTAGAGTTTTTCAATGATCTTAGCGCATACAAACAGTGATATAATAAAACTTGCTGCATAGAAACCATAATCGTAAACACATTGGATACAGCACCAGAACCAAGATTACTACATAATTACTGTACCAGAACCAAGATTACTACATATATAAAGAAGCAAGCTCAAAAGACATCTATCATCAGTTTAGTGAGGAACAATGTTCCTTCGGACTTCTTTTGCGATTGCGGAAATATAGAGTTATAAAAGTTCCGCTAATTACCCTGGGGTAATTCTGCTAATTACCCTTAGCATATCTCCAGATATGGAGATGAGTGGACCCAATGTTCAATTTCAGCTTCGTGACCTGGACATATTGCCGGATTGGCACCCGAACAGCCAATCCTTCATTTGGACACCCTTAACAACTAGTCATGTCTTTACAATCCATAGCTCCCGGGCGGTTGTGAAAATGCCCCAGGTTGTCCCCCCTCCTGGTCTCCACTTGACACACTAGAGGAACAGAGCCAAGACCAGGAGGCGGAATCAGCTACTGCTTACCTTCCATATAGTTCCCCAGCTGTCCTGCTTCCTGAATATAATAGTTTCACAAAATTTTATGGACTTTCTAAATTAGGTGCAATTATCTACAAGATGGCTGCCACTGGAAACAACAAGTCCCATGATCCTTCAGTTCTCAGTAACGGCTCTTCCCTATCAGGCTCACAGGGACAAAGTCACAGGACTGATCACAGGGCCAGTAGCGTTTTAATTCTCCATTGTATGTCCACAGCATTTTTCTACTATTGGGAGCAAAATTTGATTTGGCAAGCTCTGTGCAGCGCCATGGGGGCTGTGTGCGCTATATAAATAAGTTATTATTATTTAAATAACATCTAATTACACATTTGCTTATATTTTAATGCCCCATTTGAATATAATTTATGCTCATTACTGGAATTCCCCTTTAATGTAACAGGGGTGTATATAACCCTGTCTGTTACCATCATCTTCCATGCCCCTTGTCCTAGAACAGGGATGGCGAACCTTTTAGAGCCTCAGTGCCCAAACTTCAACCAAAAGCCACTTATTTATTGCAAAGTGCCAGCACAGCAATTTAAGCAGTAATTTATTTCTCCTTGTTCTTTAAATCGTTCAGCCTCCTAAAGACACCAATGCAGTTGAAAGGAGGAGGGCAAATTAGCCTATCATTGTAGGAAGATTCTGTGGGAAGATTCTTTGAGTCCTGTCCGGTGAACTTCATTCTGGGGTGATGGCCTGGGTGCCCACAGAGAGGGCTCCGAGTGCCGCCTCTGGCACCAGTGCCATAGGTTCGCCACCACTGTCCTAGAATATAGAATGGTAAAGCTGTGTAGTCACGGGGTGAAGTTCATATCATTGTGGTGTGCCTCTAATATGTACTAGCGGAACTACCAATCACATTGCAGTATTCCATCTGCACTGCCATTATCCTCCGGTACGCCAGGTGGCGCAATGTAGCGACGGATAAATTCACACGACGCTCCCGCCCGTGTACCGCGAGTCTCTGGTGAGAGCAGGAAGTCCGCTCGTACGCAGCTGCGTCTGTGCCACTTCCGGTCCTGAGTCACGGTGAGGTAGAGAATGGCTCCGCCGGGTGAATACAAGATGGCGGGGGACGGCGCAGAACAGGTACCGGGTATATGTGTGCGGCGTGCTGTTACTGCACGTACATACTCGTTATCCTGGGATTTGTAGTCCTACTGGTGTCACCTGGGTTACTCCGTGCTGCGGGTATAACGGACAGTGTGTGATCAGTGCTGCTCTGTCGTTTAGGCTTCTGCTGATTCACTAATAGCAGCATATTCTAAGCCGGGGCTTATGGTTTGTCTTACAGAATGGATAAGGAAAGATAGGAGACCAAGTGTCTAACTTAGACCCCCATCTTTACTTAATACTGGGGTGCTGGGTCTTGAGTGTCAGCTTCTTTACTATTTTTTCTTTCAGCTGCCGTAAGATCATATTTTTACAAATGACTTCCTTTGGCTAAATACAGTAGAGGTTGTAAATGGTCAATGGAGGACATCTTGGCCTTTAGTCATGTGGATTTTAAGGATTTTCACCAAGGGATTCATAGAATGGTTGGTTGTTGGTGTCGCCGCCACGTAGGCGGACTACAATGTTTGGACCCATGAGGAGAGGGACAGACCCCTCTCCTCATAAACAGTGGGTGTTGCCCCATTGATCATATCAATGTCACATCCCAAAACACCAACTTGCATATTTAAGTTCTTTTTTGAATGTAATGACCATATTTTTTGCAATGGGGGTTTCTTTCCGTCCTTTGTTTTGGTGAAGGGGTTGGCTATGGTTTGCATGGTGTGGGTGTTTTTTCTCACCTATTTTGTAACTTGTATTTTCCTGGTAAAGCAGATTGTGGTCTCCTCTTAGAATTGATGCTTCATTGAGCATTCCTACTCCTGCTAGATTATTGGATCTATTTACCCTTCCTCTAACAGTATCGCAGGTTTATACCCTCGCTCTATTCCATATGCCATTCATACTTTGAATTATGTGGAAACCTCCAGTAGTTATCCTCCAGTTGATTATCCTAGTAATATTACATACACACTAATGACTGTAGAAAACGCTGTCCAGGAGGTTGTTGAAACCACAGCCATGTGTATGAGCCTGTAGAAATACATGGGAATGTGTGCTAGCCACTGAAACGGCCTAAGAATTCTGCAGTGAAGTCTTTAAAAATGGAAATAATTTTTTCTTTCCTCCTACAGATGGATATGGATGAAACCCGTGGAGGCACTGGTTTGCGTCAATATTACTTGTCAAAGATCGAGGATCTGCAGGTAAGAAAATAAAGTTGGTTAACCCCTTCACGCTCTGAGATCGATATATCCGCCACAGAGCTATGAAGTGTATGAGTATGAAGAGGGTTCACGGGCTGAGACCTCTTCATACAGAGATGGGCTTTGCTGCATATCGCAGCTAACACCCTCGGTCGGTGTGGGGGGCGGCGATCAGTTGCCATGACAGCCTCAGGTCTTCATCTGACCCAAGGCTGAATGGTTTCTGCATATTCGTTACAATGAGCCAGTGACTCGTTGTAATGTATACTGTTTAGAAATGCCTTATACTGCAATACAGTTGTATTGCAGTATATGGTAGGAACAGTCTGACCATCTAGGGTTAATGTACTCTAGATGGTCCAAGAAATAGTGAAAAAAAAAGTTTAAAAAATGTAAAAAATTAATAAAATATTAAAAGTTCAAATTGCCCCCTTTCCCTAGAACTGATATAAAATATAATAAACAGTAAAAATCACAGACACATTAGGTATCGCCGCGTCCCAAAATGCCCGATCTATCAAAATATAAAAACGGTTATTGGCGGCGGTGACCTCCGAGACGGGAAATGGTGCCCAAATGTCCGAAATGCGACTTTTACACCTTTTTACATAAAAAATGTAATGAAAGTGATCAAAATGTCGTACAGTCCTCAAAATGATCGTAATGAAAACTTTGTCTCATTTCGCAAAAATTACACCTCACACAGCTCAGTACAGCTAGTATGAAAAAGTTATTATCGTCAGAAGATGGGGGGGGGGGGGGATTTTTTTGCCTTTTTCGTACACATTTGTTTAATTTTTGAAAATGTATTAAAACACAATAATACCTGGAATACCTAAAAATTTAGTAGAGGTGTTATTTGGAGCGAACAGTGAAAGATGTAAAAACTGAGCCCACAAGAACGTGACCCATGCTTTTTTTTTCCCCCAACATTTGGAATTTTTTCTCCTGCTATCAGTACACGGCATGGAATAATAAATAACATCACGAGAAAGTAAAACTTGTTACACACAAAATAAGCCCTCACACAGCTCTATCCACGGAAAAATGAAAAAGTTATGGATTTTTGAAGGTGGAGAGCGAGAAATGAGTGAAAAAACCCTTTAAATCGTTCAGCCTCCTAAAGACACCAATGCAGTTGAAAGGAGGAGGGCAAATTAGCCTATCATTGTAGGAAGATTCTGTGGGAAGATTCTTTGAGTCCTGTCCGGTGAACTTCATTCTGGGGTGATGGCCTGGGTGCCCACAGAGAGGGCTCCGAGTGCCGCCTCTGGCACCAGTGCCATAGGTTCGCCACCACTGTCCTAGAATATAGAATGGTAAAGCTGTGTAGTCACGGGGTGAAGTTCATATCATTGTGGTGTGCCTCTAATATGTACTAGCGGAACTACCAATCACATTGCAGTATTCCATCTGCACTGCCATTATCCTCCGGAAATGAGTGAAAAAACCCTGCCTACTTAAAGGGTTAAATAAAAACCTAGAAAAAAACTCCTCCTCCTTGCATTTATAAGAGGCAAATTATGCAGAAAGACCAGCAACAACTCCAATTCATGTGAATTATTTCTAGCTATAAAATACTTACTGATTTTAAGGCCCAGTGTGCGCAACCGTTTTGGCCACAAAACTCTTGTCTGGCATTTGCAATGGACATTGGTGGGTGAGTGGTGGTCACATGTAGATGTCCTGTGGGCGGCAAACAGGTGGTGTGCATGAGGCCTTAGACATAAGATATGTAGCAGATTATTCTGCTAGTTGTACTAGAAATTGTATGCAGAATCCTTTAGAACATAACTGTCTCTGCCAACTGCTCATGAAGCTATTTTCTTCTTTAGTTGGTTGTCAATGAAAAAAGCCAGAACTTGAGACGTCTTCAAGCGCAAAGAAATGAGCTCAATGCAAAAGGTAAAGAGGAAAAAAAACACATGCTTTCATGGCTGCTTTTTTTATAGGAACCGTGATTAATCAGACACTTTTTATTAGTGGATCTGCTACAATTTTTTTTTTCCTGTAAAGGTGATTAAACGCTACCAATATAAGTCCACACTCACTTCTCAGGCACAGTGACTTTTGGGTAGAGTAAGGCTGGCAGGTGTAAACATTACTGCACTGTTCCCCTTTAGTACATCATATGAGGCCTTTTCGGAAGTAAGTTTATTTATTGTGTCACATACAGCTGTGGAAAATTCTGCCACAAGTCCTGCCTGATGTAGAACTGCACAATATCATACAAACTTTCAGGCCTGAATATTTGGAGGCTATAGCTAGTGTGATGAAGTGGGTCATGAGCTCCCCCTCTGCTGCTGGCTCCGCCACATTTACATCTTTCCACACTCATTTGGTGTTGAAATGGACTGAATGGGTAAATAATTGCAATAACTGGTGGTAATCACTTGTAATTGTGATTATTTAAGGGCTTGTATTCATTTATAAAAGTCCCCCACTGCATGTATGTATGATGTATCGTGAGATTGTGTAATAAATCATGTAGTGTATTCATGTAAGGTTTCTTTCTATAATCTGCAAGGGATGTATGACTCCTGGTGAAACGAATGCTAGCTGTTTATGTTTGGGTATAAATATATATCGCTGTACAAGCAAAGTCTAGCAGGGACTTTTAACTAGTAATGATAATTTATTAATATTTATCTCAAAAAGATGCTTTAGTAAGAACTCCCAGGAACCTGCCTTGCATATGAGCAGGTAGACTGCATGAGTTCTCCTCATATTAAGTATTTTGGGGAACAGAGAACAAACATCAAACAGGACACCATATACAATTATAGACCTCACCACTGTGTGCCTAAGTCGCTTTACACTATTATGTATTGAATTACTTTTTGATTTATGATATGACACATGGGATTGATCCTCCAGCTTGTTCTTAATTTGTAGTGAATAATTTAAAAAGTGGAATCTGAAGATTCCATAGTTTTTGCCAGTAATTTGTATAAATCACGGAATTTGCTTTAACAGTTCGTTTGCTGCGGGAGGAGTTGCAGTTACTCCAGGAGCAGGGATCCTATGTTGGAGAAGTAGTACGTGCCATGGACAAGAAGAAGGTATTGGTCAAGGTAAGTGAATAAATGTTGCGTCATGGATAAGCTGTAGTCAAGACTTGTATCTGACTGACTTGTCATCTTTCAGGTCCATCCGGAGGGAAAGTTTGTTGTAGACATCGACAAAAACATTGATATTAATGATGTGAGTATTGTCTTCATAAAGAACAGTTGATGTGGTTCTGTAATGTGCTGTAATGTGATTCAATTTATACTCTTATCAGGTAACCCCAAATTGTAGAGTGGCTTTAAGGAATGACAGCTACACCCTGCACAAAATCCTGCCCAACAAGGTGGACCCGCTGGTGTCACTGATGATGGTGGAGAAGGTTCCGGACTCCACATATGAGATGATTGGAGGTTTAGACAAGCAAATCAAAGAGATCAAGGAAGTCATTGAGTTGCCAGTCAAACACCCTGAGCTGTTTGAGGCACTTGGGATTGCACAACCTAAGGTTTGGGGCTTTATCTTTCAGGACAAATTATTTGAGGGTTTGTTTTGAAGAAAACTGTAGCCCATTTTATCCATAATTTAAAAACCAAAAGTAACAATTGTTCTTACTGCACCACTTTGTCTGTCTCCCACACAACAAGGAACATGGCATTAATTTATTTTTCATCTGCTGATTAAGGGGTTAAAGCTCCCATATTTCATCATTCATATATAGATATAGAGAGAGAGATTTTAATAATTATGCAAATGAGTCTAAGGAGCTCCAAATGTCATAGCCCTTCAGACTCGTGTGCATAATTAGTAAAACCTTATTTGTAAAGACCAGGGCATAGGAAGCTAAAAGAGCAGATACTGCCAGAGGGGAGCGCACACCAGTATGTCAGTGTGCTAGGTTTATCATCCGTCATCCTGGTGGTAGATGACCTTTAAAGTGACTGCCGTCTGGTAGTCACTTTAGGCGAGTATTTTGGATCCAGGAGTTTTTTGCACAGAAAAAGTGTACTGGAATGTTCACCACATCTGGAGAAGCCCTTCAGTTACTTAAGGTCACTGCAGCAACAATTCATTGCCTGACTAGTTATTTTCTATTTGTTGAGAATGTTGATTTGAACCTTTCTCCATGTTTTTTGCATATTCATATTTTAAGAATCTCTTTATTTAGGGAGTGCTCCTCTATGGACCTCCAGGTACTGGGAAGACCCTACTGGCTCGTGCTGTGGCACATCATACAGACTGCACATTTATCCGTGTATCTGGATCTGAACTTGTCCAGAAGTTTATTGGGGAGGGTGAGTATCATTTTACCTGCTTTACATTTGTAGCAAAGTGGAAAAGAAGACTGTAGAATCGTGATTTGGCTTGATGATATATTAATCTAAAATCTCTCTCCATTTCTGCCCCTAAACATTGCTGTATATGCTAAATTTGTGTTTTGGAGATTATAGAGAAGAAATTTTACTAGAAAGATTGCATCAAATTAAAAAATGTAAATGCTGGATGATAAATATGGTCTAGTATAAGTCAGGAGGTGCAAAGAAACACTACACTATTAGTTGGTGTAGAAAATCAACTTTGTCTAGACCATGTGCTGAATTTTAAGATCATACTAAATGGTAAGGGGAACAGCAGGAGGCAGTAATTAGAGGTCATTGACTTGAGTAGAAAAGACAGTTTTGAAAATTATTGGGTTTTTATAAATTTAAGTCATCTTTTATGTATGAGCCAACACTACGTAGTGGAATACAACATGGATTTGTTCAGGTAAAGGCATTAATTTTTAACCTGTGGTCAATTATTAGGAGCTCGCATGGTGCGAGAACTCTTCGTCATGGCTCGAGAACATGCACCTTCTATTATCTTCATGGATGAGATCGACTCTATCGGATCTTCGCGTCTGGAGGGCGGTTCTGGTGGGGACAGTGAAGTGCAGCGTACCATGCTTGAGCTGCTGAACCAGCTGGATGGCTTTGAGGCCACAAAGAATATCAAGGTATGTTATGTTTGTAGAAGGATGGTTTAAACCTCTTATGATTTTTACCTCCATAGTTTAATGAATGCTTTGTAACTGCTTTCTAGTTGTCATCTGATGTTCTTTTCCTGCCTTCTGAAATATTGCCTAGATGATGATTTTCTTATTATTGGGCAAGGGATATTCCCATAGCCCTTCATTACTTAAGTCTTTTTGGCAATGATATTATTTGGCTCCCATGTGGTCCCGTGTTGGTGGATGATTGAGAAATGTCCTGAAACTGAGGGCTGCTTTTCTCCTAAGGCCAAATGCACACAATCGTGTGGGCCTCATCCCAAGGACTGCACACGTTGTATTCAAGGGGAGTCCTTGCATTATACCAAAATATGATGCAGAGACGTGCTGTCTGCCAGCCGGACTGCAGCGGTGGTACTGTATTAACTATTACAGTTAGTAAGTTATTGCGTCATATTTTGGTACAATGCAAAGACTCCACTTTGTGCTTGTACAGAACAAACCCTAGAAGAGGGTAGAACACAATACTGGCATCTCACAGAGAAGGCTTTACATAGGTGGGATATGTAAATAGTATTGGCTCTGCTCAACTATTGGTTAAAGTATTGGGCAGTGTCATTTAAACGACCAAATGGCTGATGCAGATCCGCTTGGTGACAGAGTGGTGATCAGAAATGTGGGGAGTTGTTACTTTGAAACACAATCTTTGTTATGTGCTCATCACCCCATTAGGCAGAATGTGTTCTAGGTGTACAATTGTGTAACGTCTGGGAATTGCATACAGTACATCACTACTACCAGAGAGAACTGAGACTTGGAAGCAGTGGAAACACAAACCAAACAGATGCTTTACCCCAGTGATGGCAAAACCTGTGGCTTGGGTGGCGCTTGGAGCCCTCTCTCTGGGCACTCTGGCTGTTGCCCCGACTGAGTACGCCAGGCAAGGCCTCATCCTGCAGTCTGGGTTTTTGGTTGTAGTTTGGGCTCTCCTCTAAGAGATCAGCAATCACTGCTATACCCTGTCATACCCATAGAGGTTGTGTGCCAAAAGCCTTTTAATGAGTGTCTGGTATGTAAATGTGGTTGCTTATTTCTTTAAGTTGCTATTTACATTTACTGCCTTGGACATAATCCCTCAAGTCATTCAGAAGTCCGGCAACTTTTGTAATGAGTGCAGAGCTGGAAACCTTTATTTACGTGCCTGAGCTCTGCAGAGGAGGTGTAGCTGGAACATCGCTCTGTTCCTCCCTCCCTTCACGTCATGACTCCCCCGGTTCAGTGAGTGTGCGGCTTCCAGGAAGTAAACGGATGGACAGTGTGAGAAGTGAAGGGAGTGATGTTACGTCCAGCAGTGACTCTGAGTCAAGCTGTCTCCTCGGAGAGGAGCTGTCTGCTTATACAAGGAGCAGCGTGCAGGATGAATCTTTCACAAGAGGCAAAGACTCGCAAACATGTCTAATAGTAGAGATCTTTTTATGTAAGTGACCACATGAAGGTTACATTCTGTGCGTGTCCACATATGACATCAAGAAAAAGTTTAATCAAAAGGAATAGGGGGAAACTTTTTAAACCGTGTAAAAACATCCAATGTTATTTGTAATATTGCCCCTATAGTTGATAATGTTGCATGTGGCAGAGGGTGTATGTTTTTGAAAGGGACTAATCCATTCTCTCACCCTGGTGCCTCCTCCCCAGGTCATCATGGCAACCAACAGAATTGATATATTGGATTCTGCTTTGCTGCGCCCCGGCCGTATTGACAGGAAGATTGAGTTCCCCCCTCCTAATGAAGAGGTAATTATCTGCACTGCTGTGGAGTATGGATCCTGGCCCACTTCTTTTCCCGTTTATTGTGAACTTTTCTGTATTTTCTTTAACACTGTTAGAGGTTACTTTGCTTCTGGAATAACTCTGCTAATATTCCTGCTTGAACTCGTCTATCATATTCTGCAAAAGCAGTGCCCAGACATGGCTTGTTCTCATAGGTACGAGTTAAGGCTCCATTTTCTCCACACAGGCCCGTTTGGACATCCTCAAAATCCATTCCAGAAAGATGAACCTGACACGTGGTATAAACCTGCGCAAAATTGCAGAACTTATGCCTGGAGCGTCCGGAGCGGAGGTGAAGGTAAGAATCATGTAACGTGTTTTGGAGAGGAGCGTTCTAATCTTCTATCTCAAGCTGGAGACGTGTCTCTGGTATTGGCGCAGCACCTCGCATCTGACGGATTAATGCGGAGCAGATGGGTGTTTGTTAGACGCCCATAGTCCCAGTGTAGAGATCACTGGGAAACAGATGTGGACAATATTGTGAAATCGCAGTTTACCCCCTGGATGTCTGTGTGTGTCTGTCTAAATTTAACACCCATTTCAAAAAATCTCACGCCATGACCACACATTTGGGGAGTATTTCTAATGGGAATGTAAGCCAGAAAACTTCAGAGTTGTGTGTGTTTTTTTTTTTTTTGTTTGTTTTTTCTGCCTTTTTTAATTTAGTTTAAGAGCTTTTGTATTGTGGTGAGTTCTGGAGGATCCGTTGTGACCTTTGTAATTGCTATTGGAGCTCATTTTTATTTACTGATGCATTAGCTTCTTCTTTGAGTAAAAACTTCCCACTCATTTATAAGTACATTACTAATTGTAATGTGTAATCTCATGTCACCTCAGGGGAGGTCCCAGATAAGGAAAACATTGGGCATGGTCACAAGATAATGTGGCGTAACAGAAGTGACATGAAGTGATATAAAGTGCTTGTCCCAAGTATTAAATTATCCCTCGTCCACAGGATACAGGGTAACGAGCTGATCGGTAAGGGTACCCCACCTATCACGATAACAGGATCCCAACAATCTAAATAACCTGCATCTCATTCTCACTAATGCTGCTATAGAGTGGTTGGAGATATGTGAGCACTGTACAGAATGAATCTGTAGGACGGATGTTTCTCCTGCAACTCCACCCATTGGTGAGAATTGCATCTTCTTTCTCCAGTTACTGGGTGTCTCAATATTGGGTTCAGCAATTGAACCCTCACTGATTAGCTGGTTATTCTCTGTCCTGTGGATGGAGGATAACTTAAAATACTTAGGACAACCCCTTTATTCGGCTGAGGCTCCTGTGCTTTATTTAAAATACATAATCTCCTTTTAGCCATGCTTTTTCCTATTTCCATCAGACAGTGGTCTCATCCCCTGCTCTTATGATTACAGGGTGTTTGTACAGAGGCGGGTATGTACGCTCTGCGTGAAAGACGGGTACATGTCACCCAAGAAGACTTTGAAATGGCAGTAGCAAAGGTAAGGTTTTGATGGGTTTTGTAATTCCATGCTTCTGCCACGACTGGAGACAAGTTGATGCATTTATGCACTGGCAGGGGAAAAGTGGGCTTTCTGATATAATGGCTTATTGAGGAAGATGGTAGAAGATGCATCTGCAGTCAGATGTAGTTATGGGGGTTATCCTATCAATGCAGCTGACTAATACTTGTGATAAACATTACTGATGTAGAAGGGAATTTATTATCACCTAGTGAAAGTTATTAATATTAGATCACTGTGGTCTAAATTCCATTCAACAAGAGAACTCCCAATTTATTCGCTGCTGAAATGACTTCAAGTCAGACAAAAAAGAAGTGAAAATATATTCATCACAAACCTTTTTTACATGCATATTTTCCACCTGGCAATCTGTAATGTATGCTGATGCCCTTATCCACTTGAACAATCATTTAGACAACTTTTAGCATTTCATAAACTGTTGTGTTGCCTTAAATCTTCTATATTGCTAACATATTGCTGGTAATTTCAGGTGATGCAGAAAGACAGCGAGAAGAATATGTCTATAAAGAAACTATGGAAATGAACCTGTCGTACAATCTTACAGCAAGCTATTCTCGGTCCTATTGTGTGTTACGTTCAGCTGCTGCCAATGTTTTTCATCCTTCAGCCTCCCTGGTGTATTCCCTGCACCACAGAAGAATAACTTCTAATTTGAGAACTGAGCTGCCGCCACCATACTGTAACCAGAAGGGAAGGGGCTTTATTCCCATCATTCACACGCATGTTGTAAAGCATTTTATTCTATATTTTGGGGGTGTATTTGATCACACAGGGGGGCTGAAGCACAGAGCTGGAGCTGCGAAAGATGTCTTTTCAATTCATAGCGAACTAGATTTGTTTTTGTAATAAGAATGAAACTTAATCTCTGTGGTCTGTTTTTAATAAAGAACAGAACAAATAATAAAAAAAAGCTTTTATTGTTTCTTAACCATTCACAATTTTTCCAACAAAGCAATATTTAGTCACAAAACACATTTGGACCTACTCCCACAGCGCTGTAAACTGCACATCACTCAAAGATCATGAGAAACCAATTTAAACATGAGGCCATCAAAGAGAGAACACCCACTCTGAGGGCCAAGACTTGGGGATGGCAGGTGTCACTACTATATATGACAACCCCTATAGTCCCCCAACCCAAAATTACTACCTGGATCCTGTACCAGTTATAGTTTATCTAAGGTACTCTAGACAAAAGGGCCAATCGTCTTGTACAACTATGGTAAAAATGCTAGTGTGCGTCCGTGTCCTTTTCCTTTTCTTTCTCTCCTCCATTTTGGATATTGTCTTGCATTGTTTTCTGAGTGAAACTTGTGCAATTGTTGAGCTGCACTCTTTGCATTCCATATAGTGCAGATCCACAATTCCATATAGTGCAGTTTAAAGATGTTTTCCAGGTTCAATAAGATGGGTCAGACATTTGCTCATAATCCCCTGAGGCTATCTGCACATGAAAATCCTATACCCAAAAATCTGCAGACTTGTATTTTGCAGCATGTGCCTTATTTCTGCAATGTAATGTTTGAGCTCCACCCTCATCCGCATCAGAAACCAGGTGATTTTGCTTTATGCTTGCGGAGCTACTGGAGGGGGAAAGTCTGTCGCGTGTGCCGCAGAAGTCTCGCAGTAGAAATGATGTGGTTTTTTTCTTTTTTACAAAAGTCTTTCCAATGCATAGACGTTCCAAAGCAATCAACCAATTCAACTAAAGTTCAGGCTGAACACAAAGCTATTCTATTGTACCCTAGTGATAATAAAAAAAAGCTCCATGTGAACTAGACCTTACTGGTCCCCTCTTAAGTCAGATGTGTCACTTGGAGGATTGGTGTAACCTGTACATGTGACTTTAGCAATAGGTTAACCCCCTCCCCAATATCCTATTTAAATGCAACCTAAATACAGGATAGGGGCTAACTTGAATATCGCTGAAGAACCCCTTTTAACAGTAATGCCAGTGTCCTATCTCTGTCTGTGGAATACTGACCTTATATTGACTGTATTTCTCATGATGAATTCTGCATGGAACCCCAGCCTTCTAGCGATCTACAATGCAAGTCCCTGCTCGTGACAGTATTAGTGTGGAGTTGCTGTGTCATATTGTTTTATTTGGGAAATACAGATAACATGTGCTCAAGATGTTGTGGCCTATCCTAAAATACATTCAAGCAATTACTAAATCCTATATCAAAACCCTTTCTGAAAAGACAATCACGCTTGTAAGGTTCCTGTTTGAACCCAAAGAATCCTACGCATCTGCCTAAAATCCATAGGACAAGTCCTGAGAAAAAAAAAAGTATGGCTCCAAGTTGCATGCCTGGTTACATTTAGCAAGGCAAATTCACAGCATCAACCCCCTCCCCCTTCCCCCCACATCCTCCTCTATGCTGGATGTGGGATGGTATACACAGGAATTAGAAGACGTGCCAGCAGGAAGAGTCAAGTCTTAACATGGCTGCTGGTGAACATGTCTGACATAGTGCAAAGATCTTGTACATTTATAGCAGTTTGCATAAGAAAGTTATAAACCTGACATGTAGAAAGGAAAACTTTTGACTTTCACAATATCTTTAAAAACTACATAACAATTCAAACCAAAGCCACGTACCCAGCATCACTCACCAGAATATAGTGCAAATGGTACTTTTGTTTGAACTAATGAACATACAAGTAAAATAACTACAAAACTGTGATCGATATGCTGGAAGAAAGTCTCCTATATCGCCCTCTACTACTCTTTTCCACAGGTTATTCCTGAGCTTTTCTTGAAATGACAAGTCATTTACATTAAAATAGTCACTTGTGTTTTGGCACTTCAGGCCAGACACTGGGACTATTTCTTACTCTGCGGAACAATTACTCTAAACAGGTCTTAACTTCGTGATCAGTTCTGCAAATGCAGCCACTACATGAAGTGGACCAAACCTGGTCATATGAAACCAAGCTAGTGTCCTGATTCAGAAGAATTGTAGGGTTCTGTCGCTATAGAAAGCCACGTGATGCAGCCTTGTTTTGCCATACGACAAATTCAATGCAAGTGCATCACCGTTATATGCACGTTTCTTGGTGCATCTGTGGTCAAGAAAATCTGCAGCATTCGTGCTATGAGCCTAGTTTTTTTTCCTTAAATTAGTCTCCCTGAAGCTTTAGAAAAGTGCCATATGTTGTCATGTTCTGATTATTGCTTTGCATCTTTTACAAATCAATTTATCTCCCGTTATCGGTCCTCTCCTTCTTGATAAACTGCTTAGTGAGAAGCACAGATCTGTCTTCAGTGAGGAGGGCATGAGCGAGAGGGGAGTTCAACACTGAGGTCTTACAGATCATGTCTTCTGATGCAGAATGCCCCTGTGCCAGTGTCTCGCCTAATCAATTCTACTCTCTATAGACACATGAAGTGAAGGGTCTTCACTGAAGACAGTTTTGTGCAGTTTAGAAGGCAGGAGAGGGCTGATAAAGGAAAATAATTTCATTTCCTCTTAAGTTAAAGTAAAATGTTTCTTGTATTTACCTGAATTATTCATTGACAATTTTGTACAACATTTACTTTCCTATTATGCAGCTTATAGGAACACTCCAGCCAGAGCAAATTTATTGACTAATACATGGTGCAGGGCCTGAAGGGGAAGGAGCATGACTCATATTCACTGCATTCATAGAACCTTCATAGAACCTAAAGTCATGCTCCTCCCTTCAGGTCCTGCCCCATGCATTATTCAATGAATCCGTTGTGACTGGAGTGTGCCTTTAAGTAGTCAATGAATAAAATCTCTACACCTATGGCTGGTACTTACTACTCTAAAAGTGGAGCTACACCTTCAATGCATAGACCGGTATACATTTACCTGCTAGTAGTACATCTGTGACGTGTATATGGTAATAAATGGCAATATGGACTAGGCTAGCTGCAATATGCTCCAACTGTGGAAAAAATATCTAAAAAAAGACTAATATGTGACAGATTTTATGCTTTGGCATTGCTGATTGTCAAAAGCAAAAGCATTTATAAAACTTAAACAAAGGCAACATATCCCTATCGTACCTGAGAACTGACACACAGTCATTCCAAGGTGACTGGGTACATAACATAAAGATTTACAAGTATAAGACATGAGTATAAGGCACATGGAATGTTTAGAAAACTTGTTCTGGAACGTGTTTAGGTTAGACGAATTCCCAAAACCTGCTCAAGCTCCTGTCTCCGTTGCTGGACCTAAAACAGAAAACAGAGATCCATTTTTAATAGTGATGCCCAATGCACAGTTCTTCAGGTATCCTATCAGTTAGGGATCCAATGCTTGGACACTTCAAAGACAAGTTCCTCGACAGGAAGCCTTTTTTTCAAGATTTTTTGAAAACTTTATACATTTATAAATTATCTCCTTGATTTTGCTGACCCAAACAATAAAGGTGACACATCAAAGTGAAAGTCCCAAAAACAAGACCCTTCGAAAATTGCCCAACTGTGTTCCGTTCGATAGAAGCAATTTTTATTCCAGTCTTATTTTTCTTCACAAGGAAATCATTCAGTAATTCATGAACATAGTTTTGCCCTTATACTAAATATATAAATAGCACATACTGTGGTAATCTTCTTACGTTTGTTATCCATGGCCTCCTTCCTTCTAAAATAAACTTCTAAAAATTATGCTAATGAGTCTGACGGGTTCTGTGGGTGTTACCAGAGCCCCTCCACGCTGTTAGACTGTCTCATTGCCCCCCCTCCCAACACATCCCACTTCCTCTTCCTGATGTAATCTCACAGGAGCAGAGGAAGATTAATCATAAAAAGTGGATTGGGGTGTACAGTGTAACAGCCTGTGAAGCTACAGCACGGAGGATCTCTGGTAACACCCCCAGAAGCCCTTCTGCCTTATTAGCATAATTGTAAAAGTTGATTTTAGAAGGAAGATTATGCCATGATATAAGAAGATTACCACACTCATAGTACCTGTATCTATGTCCCTGGTTTATCATGCTAATTTGATGTCGATTTGGACAATATTGGGGTCAGGAAGGAATTTTACCCTAATTTGGGACAAATGGCTTCAGCCCTGTATGTTTTTTTTTACTGACCCCCTCGATCAACATAGTAGTATTTAAAGGTTGGACTAATAGACCTTCTTCCAAACTTATGTACTATGAAACCATGTAATATAATAAAGGGGTGAGATAGAAATCCATATCCATTTCAACAACCCGACCTTGAAGTAGATGTGTCTTCCCACAGCTTCTTGAGCCCATGGCTGCTGGTAAAACTCTGAGCGCCTTTCCTCTTCTGGATTTCCCATCACATCCGTCATAATCTGAAACAATCAAAAACAAAAAATGTAAAAGATTGACTAAAACTTATAAAAATTCTCCATAAGTTTGATTAATCCAGATATATCTACAAAGTACAAATGTAAACAAGCAGATTTTTATGTTACCTTCAGGTCCCTGCTTTGGGATTTCAGCCAGTCCTGGATAAATTCCTGTGGATCATTGCTGAAGCTTAGCATGAAATCTCTCTGTGTCTTTAACTGATTGATGGATTCAATGGTCTCATGAATCTGAAAGGGGTAAAAGTTAAAAAACAATGTCAAGCCTCCAAGTGAGTAAGTTCAAGAAGGAAAGCACAGGTAGTTGTCTTATGGATCTTGGTAAATGTAGATGATTCTAACCTTGGAATCCAGGCTGGCAATCTCCTGTTGGTTTGTAGTAGATGCAAGAAAGTTGCTCATTTGGGACTTTAGAGGGTCATCCACTTCAACCTCAATGTCATAACATGCCGTCTTTTTCTGATCATTTGGATCCACACTAATTTAAAAATATGATAAAACATAATAAAATGGGTATACAAGTTCATATATAATCCAAATTTGCCATTAGTCATGCAGTACAATTTATACACTACATGTTACCTTATGCTGTGGTTGATTATTATGGGGTCTGGGTGCTGCAGGAGACTTGCCAGCTTCATGGGAATCTCAGAGAATCTCATTCGGATGCAGTTAAATATCTGTAGGAACCAGAATAATAAGGAAATCAGATGTGTCATTACAGACAGCATTCAGATACCCCTAGAAAATGTTTATTAAGGCTGAGAGTATTTAAAAGGACTCTGTCATCAGATTTTAACCCATTAAACTACTAACTTTATCTGGTAGGTTATGAAATACTAATTTTTATAGAACCCCCTCTTTTTGTGAAATCTTGCCGTTTACCTAAAAAAAAAAAAAACTTATTTGAAAAACTTATTTGAAAATGAGCAGAGAAGAGTCAAATTTTGAGATGAGGCTGCGTGGGTAGACATTTCACACAGACCTATCTTTGGATCTATATTATCTAGAAACATTGGGGCTTATTTACTAAGAGTCCCCGACGGTTTCCGGGATTGCACCGCTGGGGAAGGTATTTAGAAGGACATTTTGGCGCACGCGATCGGATTTTGGCACAGCGGCGCCGGCTTTCATGCAACACAAATCGGGGGGTGGTCCGTTGGGTGATCCGACTGATTCAGACTAAGCGCGGGATTTAACTTTAAAATTGTATCGCAAGACACTGCAATTACATGCACCGGGAAGAAGAAGGTGAACTCCGGAAGACCTGAGCAGGGAAGTGACACATGCAGCAAATTGGGCGCACGATCTTATTGAATCGCGGCATTGTCAGTGGACAATGCACTTTCAGGAACTCCGAGGGACTGGGTAAGTAAATGTGCCCCATTGTGTCATATAAAAATATAAGAATCTCATCTTTCAGATTGCATTAGGATTGTAGTTCTGTGAGCTACTAGAGATACCATCAGTTTAAGAAACTGTCAGGATCTTCAATCTGGTGACAGAATTCCTTTAAGTGGACCTTTGGCCAATTCCAACTCTTTGTAAAAAATAATAGATGCCCCCCCACTGATTAGAGTGCACACTAAAGAAAAATATTCCAACAGCACTAAAGCCATTGGTGTGGCAAAGGATGTAGAGAGTTGAACTTGGTTGAGGTGATGAAAGGTTCTCTGTAAAAGCTTTATATGCAGCTCTGTGTGTAAACCGTGGCTCCTAGATCACACTGCTGCCTCTCCCATTATACTGTACTCCTCTGATGCGCTGCTTTATGACAATCTGAGGCTTCAGGTGTGACCTCTACATGATTGCTGAGGCCAGGCAGTGCTATCCTGCCTGTGTACAGCCCGGAGGCTGATCAATGTTTGGCTGTAATATATGTCTTACCTGCCTGAAGTAGCGGTTGCAGTTGATGTACTCTTTCTCATGACTGTCTTGCAGCTTGTTATTCTTAATGTACAGCCACAGAGCCTGCATGATGTTGGCACGGGTCTGAGTGTGCACTCCCAGCAGACGAGCAAGGCGGGTGTCCAACTTATACTGGGGAGGCTATCGAAATTGTAAGGAGGAAAAGAGAAAAGAAAAAATGCATCACTTTTATTATATAAATGTATACACAACCAACCTACACTTAATCACATCCTTTAAGATGATGGAAAAAGTTCACATTGATTCACATATTCCTAATTGTAGGCATCTCAAGTACAAATATGTCTGACATTATTTTCTCTGCCTCCGCTTTTACCTGATGATCCAGCATAAGAAGAAGAGTACACTTGACATTGACATCTCCTGGGCGCTTCACCTGGAACCCATCCGTCTCCTGCGTAGTTGCCATTCTGTGCCACTGTAAGAGGGAAGACAGAAATTAAAAATGCATCTTTCACTTATTATACTTAGTATTATTTCTCTACACTTAGATTACTAAGGACATAAACAGGGCAACTCATATGTCCTTACTAATGTATGTTGGATATCAGAAAGTACTGAAGAAATGGAAAGTATGAATTCAGGGTCAGACTACAGTAGTCTGTTACCATGGAGGCACAGTGTTATCATGGTTTACAGTGTGTTCTGATTTGTTCTACTGTAGTATACAGCACCGTTGCTATGTACCATATCTACTTGGGTATAAGCCGAGGGACCCAATTTTGCCACAAAAACTGTGAAAACGTGAAAAACTGTGAAAACGAGTCGGTCCCCTACTTAAGGACACCCGACTTACAGACGACCCCTAGTTAAAGGGAACCTACCACCACAAATCTACCTATAAAGGGTTTATTTTTAAGGGCTAATATTTTATAAATATTATAAAGTTTTTTTAAAACTTTTATTAGACTTGTATGCAAATTTTCTTATGCGGCTACAGGGGCGTGGAGTAGCCGCATCTGAGGTTACATGGCGCGGCTACTCCACGCCCTGGTAGCCTCTTTACCCCTCCTACTCACCATCTTCGGCACGCAGCTCCTCATAGCTGCGCGCCCTCGTCCGGCGATCCTGCCGTCTGCGCATGCGCAGTCACTTCTCCGAAGCTGGGGCTGCACAGGCGCGGGCCTGCTGTTCTGCGCATGCAAAATTTCCAGACAAGTCTAATAAAAGTTAACAAAAAAGTGCGGGGACGTGAGGATTAGCCCTTAAACGTGCCATCCTCACGTCCAATTGATCCACCTACCACCCGATCTACCTTTATAGGTAGATTTGTGGGGGTAGGTTCCCTTTAAAGATGGACCCCACTGTGACCTCTGGAGAATGAATGTTGACAGGAAGCCTCTGCATATTGCAGTGCAAACAATTTGCCTTTATTTCACTTACCTCAACCAAGTGATTATCTGGTCCATAAAGATCTTTGTCCAGCTCAATGACAAGACTTTTAAAAAATGAAGAAAACTTCCTTTTTTGCTTGCTGGGCTGTAAATATAGAAATAGAGTCTCACTCACTACATCAGACTCTATATATAACCCTATAATAACAATCAGTATATCCCCCATCGTACACACTACTGACATGTCTTACTTTCTGTGATTAGAATGTTGGAATCCTAACATATCCATCTGATTCTGATAGATATTAACATCATTTTCCCTTTCTTAGGATGTTAGGAGGCTTATAACTATGAAAGGGATTTTTAACATTTTTATTGCCCAAACCTACTTAGGGACCAGGTCAGAAGCAAGACAACGGCACTGTTTCATGGGAGCGAGAAAAGGCGAGTAATTCCCCAACCTCCATATTGGAACAAGGGACTGTGGCTATTGTGGGGTCTCTGGCTGCTGGGGAGCAGTGCAGCTACTGGGGAGCAGTATGGGGGCTCTGGCTGATGGTTGGGCACTGTGGCTACTAGGGGGACACTATTGTGGGTATAGGGGCACTATGGAGACTAGAGGGCAATGTGGCGTCTGGTAGTGCACTAGGGCTGCTGAAAGGGGCACTGGGAGCACTATGGCTGCTGGAGGGGCACTGGGAGAACCGTGATTGCTGAAGGGGCACGATGGCTGCTGGTGGGGCACTGTGGCTGCTGGAGGGGGATTCAGCTTTGTGGTTACCCTAAAATGGCCAATTGTAATGCTGTATAAATGCCATGTGCCATCTATGGAGGTACATGGTCTGCATGTGAGAAAAATATTTTTTTTTTCTGCGCATTTAAAAAAAAACAAAAAAAAAAAAACAGACATGTGAAAAGACCCGTATGAATCAATGGCTCCTTATTTCATCTGCAAAAAACGCATAGCATACAGACATCAAAACGCCCATCTGAATGAGCCCTCAATTATATATTTTACATTAACATTTCCAGGACAAAATTTACAATAAATATAATAAACTGTCATAAAACACGAAAGCTCTCCCCGCAAAACACTGGTTGATCGTTACTCAACGCATGCACAAGGAAAAGCATACGCAATCTGGCTGAGCCCCGTCCCCAGATGTTGGTATTAAGTTACTAAATGCAATGTACACGCCCCATGTGACCGCACCCTAAACATGCAGATAAAATTTTATTCTTTTCGTGAAAATATCGTATACCTATCATATTGTGATACTTCTCAAGATTCCCCTACAACCTTCTTCTAGGGTAGAACAATATCATTTAAATATTTTAGGTGGTTTCCAAATTGTATAAATCACATCACAGAACTTGAACTCTTAGAAAGATAAAAACGAAGATTTTTTTCTCTGCAAAAAGTACTTCACTGCTCTCAACACAAGCTTCTTTATTCATTGCAAGGATAGACCATTCTAGGCTATAGCCCCAAAAAATTCACAGAAAGTAAAGGAAACCTATTGCAATATTTTCCTTTCAGGCGCGTTTTACTTATCAACGTCCTGAAAAAAAGGCTCATACTCACATCTTCCAGCAATTTCCCTTCCACACGAAGCTCCCAGGAGCTCACTTTTTCTCCTTCCTCTCCGTCAGGTTTCGCTGGAGTGAAAGTATTGGAAATATATATCCGCAGCTTTCGCTTTTGCTGTAGAGGGAGAAATGAGTTAGGTATCGGATCAGGTGAGATATGAACCTATTAACTATAACCTGGCCAGAAATTCCATCAAAGGAAAAATAACCATTTCAGGCATTGTACAATGGATCTTATACAAAGTGAGACATTACAAAGCCGCAGAAGAAAACAAATAATTAAAGGTTTTGGCTTCTTATTAATGCATTTTATTTATTTTGGGCTAACATTTCTTAATATAAAATGGTCACACGGTTTTTATAAGCAGCCTGAAATGTTACAGAACCGATGTACACTGCCCTCTCCTGTCCTCAATGACAATCATCAGAGGTGTCTGATGGCTTTGTATGGAGGGATTATAAAAGCTTGTTTATGATAAATGTCTTTATTAATATAAGTATTTAGCTTAAGGACATTTACCATCAGTTTAGTGATGGTAGATGTGTCCCAATAAGAAGTTCTTTCATTACAGCTCTGTATGCAGCGATCGCAGAAATATAGAGTTATAAAAGTTATGCAAATTACAATGGGGGCTCAGGCTAGGTCACCCAAGTGCCTAAGGGAGCCTTGTATTTGAATTTATGCACTCCCCCGTAGCTAAATAATTAGTAGTAACTTCTTACTAGGACACATTGGTAAACTAATGGTAGATTTCAATTAAGGCCGCATTCACATGCTGCTAACATTGCGTACATAATGCACAGCTAGCGGATGGGTGAGGGGTTGTGGGGAGTTCTTGGCTATGTCACATGTGCGCCTCCAGTGAAATACATGCGGTTGTTAAGCAGCCCCCGGTGTCTTGCATTTAAACAATACAAGACACTGGGCTCTGGTTACAGATAGTATACGGGAGGCGGGCTCACCTGCTGTCTGATGTCAGACGAAGGCTAGCGCCGAAACGCTCGTCGGGGCATTTGGTATCAGACAGCAGGTGAACCACAGATAATGGGTATGTGCAATATGTTATCCTTGACCCTATTGAAATAGGCTATAACAAATTCATGTTTCATATTCTTTGGGTGAAATGGCTTTTTTTCTTGAGATAGGTGTTGTATTCGCATAAGCCAACCACATTGTAAGTTTAGGAGCTAACAATTTAGGCAGAGCAAGATAAGGAGATCCCATTGAGAATACAGGTGGTCCCCTACTTAAGAACACTGGACTTACATACATACGGACCTCTGGATATTGGTAATTTATTGTACTTTAGCCTTAGGCTACAATAAACAGCTAGAACAGTTATCAAATGTGTCTGTAATGAAGCTTTAGTGATAATATTGATTCTTATGACAACCCAACATTTTTAAAATCCAATTGTCACAGAGCCCAAAAAAGTTCTGTCTGGGATTACAATAATAAAATATACAGTTCCGACTTACATACAAATTCAACTTAAGAACAAACCTACAGACCCCATGTTGTATGTAACCCGGGGACTGCCTGTATACACATTACTTGAATCACTTTACATTTCCTTGTTCCCTACGTCGTGTGCGTAGCTATACTATCAGTGTTAATAAAGGGTGTTTGCTGCAGAGGCCTTTTAGACATAGAAAGAGCAGCTCATAAGATGTAACCTGGACATAACGGTGGGGATACAGTCACCATGACTATTATTTATGATAGTTACTTAGGTAGATGGTGGTACTGCCACTTCTTGCACAACTAAGGACTTTGAACCAGATCTCAAATAAATTTAACAGGGGGACATACGTGAAAACCTATGGAACTTTGTATGTCAAAGAAAACCTAACAAAATAAATAAATTATAACAATCAAAAAATGCAACATGAAATCAATAAGGCACCAAATGACTTTAGTTCAGTTTCTTGGACAATATGGTTGTCAATGTGTTTAGTATCCCCCCTCCCAACCCTGTCATCTTACTGTAAGAGGCTTCTTGATGGCATCTTGAATCTCCATTCTCTTCCTGGCAATTGTCTGATCTAATTTTCGTTCAAAAGCTAAGAGGTCCATGTACGCCTGAGACTCTGGGACTAGCTCTCGGATCTAAAAAGAGGAAGGAAAGTGCTAAGAAGATGGAAAAAGTCATATTAATAATTCCACCAGCTAATATTCAGAATAACCCCCAGTGACAGCATGGAGAGGCAGGCGGACATTGTGGAGTGACTCAACTGGATGCCTGCAAAGTGAGTAGAGGTATCTGGAGCCATGTAAATTGCAGCGTGTTCTGACAATTGCCAACACGTGTGTGATGTTGGTTACAGTTGTGGAACACAGTGTCCCCAAATATGCTTGATTAGGTTAAGGAGGAAGTCTTAGACATGCTCTGCAATCCACTCGAGAACAATGTTTAGGCACAAAATATACATTATTATTATAATAATAATGTATCTTGACCCTTGACAATCAAAACAAATTCAACATTTTATATGGAGGTATCAAGAATGATCCAGAATGCCTTTAAAAGGATTATATAAATACACAGTAATTGAACAATAACTTACCCTCTGTGGTAAAACCTTGTCTGCCATTTTCCTTCTCTTCATTCTAGAAATTCAATAAGGGATTAGGCCATGTTATAACACACATTCTTGTAATGTACCAATGCATAAGCGATAGTCCTCTTTGGACAATCCCAACTTGCTGGAAACATTTCTGTCCTCCCTTCTGTGACACCAGTATTTCACTGTAGTCTGTATGGGGACCTGGAGTGTTCAGTAGTGCATACTGCACCACTACAAGAGCACTTAGGGGTATGGAAAGTATTCAGACCGCTTTAAATTTTTAACTCTTTGTTTCATTGCAGCCAAACGTTCCCGTATATTCTCGGGTATAAGCCGACCAGAGTATAAGCCAAGGTACCCAATTTTAACACAAGTATAAGTCTAAGGTGGGAAATGCACTGATCACAACTTCCACCCAGTATATAGCTATTCAGCCCCCTGTCCCCCAGTATATAGCCAGCCAGTTCACAGTGCCACAGGGGTCAGTATTGGGGCCACTTTTTAATATTATTTATTAATGATCTTGTAGTGTGTTTACAAAGTCAAGTTTCAATATTTGCAGATGATACTAAGCTGTGTAAAGTAATTAATACTGAGGCCGATAGTATAGCAATACAGAGGGATTTGTGGAATCTGGAGGAGTGGGCAGAGAAATGGT
Source organism: Engystomops pustulosus (assembly GCF_040894005.1). Classification (NCBI taxonomy): domain Eukaryota; kingdom Metazoa; phylum Chordata; class Amphibia; order Anura; family Leptodactylidae; genus Engystomops; species Engystomops pustulosus. The sequence continues at coordinate 134,233,505 of NC_092416.1, read as the reverse complement.
TGATGAGGTTAAGTGTAGATAAAAAGTTATTTACTTGGGCCATGGAAACAAAAAGTTCTAAACATTTAATTACTTGGTAAAACTGCAGCTGAAAAAAATTGTGGGTATTTCTAAATAGTAAAATTAATTTTTTTGGGCACCAGTGTATAAAAAGGACATAGCAAAACCGGAACAGGTACAGAGGAGAACAACCAAGATTATTAGGGTAATGGGGGATTAGAATACACTGACAGATTACAAAATTTGGTATTATTCCGTTTAGAAAAAAGACGGCTGAGGGGAGACCTCATTACAATATACAAATACCTGAACGGACAGTACAAGGATCAAGGGGCCATCCCCTACGCCTTGAGGAGAGGAGGTTCTACCATCACCATAGACAAAGGTTCTTTACTGTAAGAGCAGTGAGACTATGGAACTCTCTGCCGCAGGAGGTTGTTATGGCGGACTCTATGTACATGATCAGGAGGGGCTAGGATCCCTTTCTGGAGAGCAAAAATGTCACGGGTAATGGGGAAAAAACATTTTTTAATTCTTAAAGGTTGGACTTGATGGATGTCTTTTACCAGCCTTATACACTATGATACTATGAAAAGTCCAATCAGTTTAATTAAACACAGCTGGACTCCAGTGAAGGAGTAGAACCATCTGAAGGAGGATCAGAAGGAAATGGACAGCATGTGAGTTAAATATAAGTGTCAAAGCAAAGGGTCCAAATACTTATGACCATGTGATATTTCAGTTTTTCTTGTTTAATAAATGACCACAAATATCTACATTTCTGTTTTTTTTGTCAAGATGGGACGTAGAGCGTACATTAATGAGCAAAAGAAAGAACTGATCTTACCACTTGGCTGCAATGAAACAAAGAGTTAAAAATTTAAAGGGGTCTGAATACTTTACGTACCCACCATAGCAGCCAATTATAGCAATGTACTGGCTGTGGAATAGTTCTTTGTACCCCTTTTTACTTTGTCCATAAGGGTAACATGTAACACCCAAAACATCCAGAAGAAATATAGCACAATTGGAACTCCATAAGGTCTTTGCCAGGTCTGGGATGTAAGTCCTGGACTTTATGCCTACTCCTGAAACAGGGACAGGCATAAATATCACGTGGCACTTTATATAGTTCTTTATATCGCAAGGCTGATTTTTGGAGGCTCATATCTTTGGAGAGTTATTATAATTCTGCATAACACAATTTCAAAAGATTGAGGATGGTATATAGGATGACAAATTATTATCACCATGTATTCCATAATCCTATGTATTTTAAAAGGCGTTCACATACTAGAACTAGAAGTTGTTCCCTTTAAGACTATGAAAAAAAAGATTCTATACTCACCCCCTCCTATGGTTCGGTGCAGAAGGATGTCCTTGTGGAGCCATAAGCCTTTTCCTAAAAGAATCCATCAACATAGGGTTCATCCCAGGTCGCATAGGGGACCCTGGTCCATATGTGGGCATCATAGGTGACCCAATCGGCATACCGGGCACTGGCATTCGAGCACCAGGCATCATACCAGGTCGCTGAAAAAAAAAAATTGTAATTGAGAATGAAAATCAGAAAAGATGGTAGACATAGCCTGAAGGTAAAACCATAGCAAAAAGTAAACATGTTTATTTGATTTACATAAAGATAATTGGCCATAACCATTGTTCTGTCATTATGGTTGACAAATCTGTGCATCAAAATACATGAGATCATGCCATCTGTTTTAGACAGGTACGCAATGAAAAGCAGAGTATGTACAGCTGTATTGTGATTTATACTGTATAATGAGAACAGCCACAAGATGAGCTCTAGGGGAACAGTGACTGAATACACAGATTATTTGTTGTACTGTACAGATCTGCTCTTATATAGCTACTCCAGGGAGAGGAGGTCCACGGCCCCAGACGCAGAGCCTTCAATGTACAGACATCATCTCTAACTGTAGACAAACTTATGGATATAAATGACTGTACACAAATGTACAATTTGCCCCATTGCATCATGAATAATAAAGCAACTTCTCATAGTACACAGACCAGTCCTTCCCAGGCACGTAGGAGGGAGGCATCTCTTCAATTTCTATTAGGTGCTCTATCTTACACTAGTGCTGTATAGTACTGCTGTATGACATTCTCCATGCTGCTGCTTCTGTGTATATAGATAATAGGGTAGAAGGATCTGCTTTTCTCTTTGTATGGGGGGCATCATTGCAGCTAGTCAATACAAGATACAAGTGAGAAAATGGCTAGAAATATTGCAATGGATACATTTTTTTTTAAATTTTGTAAAAGTAGTAAAACATTAAAAATCTTAACCTACAGAGTAAATATAAAGGGGTTCCTGTCACTGGCCATTTCAAAAGTTCTCTTGATTGAAGATGATCGGAGAGTATTTATGACCTATCATATATTTTAAAGGGAACCTGTCACCAGGAGACCTCGATTTTAGCCCTCCACACTTCCCCATAGAGCATTGCATGTACACTGCTAAACATCTTTTATCGCAAGAATCGGCTTTACAGAGAAAAAGATCATTTATATTTTACCTTTGAAAGACCTGTGCAGTGTGACTACTCCAGTCGCCAAATGGGCGGGGTTGAAGAGGAGTATATTCCCCCCACCCTCGGGAAACGTCTCCTCAGTGTCTCATTTTCAAATCAATATTACCGCCCCTCATCCGCCCTGCGTCTTCATTTGAACGCCCCCTTGCTCGGCCCTACTGTTGACGTCACCTACTCACGTCCCGCCTGCTTGCCGCAACTCTCGCGCCTGCGCGGTCAGCATCGCTTGTGCTGTGCGCACAGACATGCGCAGATGAAGCAGTGCCGGCCGCAAGGTCCCCGAATTCATCTGCGCATGCGCCACACTACGCTGACAACTCGCCCTAGGTAGTGTGGCGCATGCGCAGATGAATTCGGGGACCTTGCGGCCGGCACAGCTTCATCTGCACATGTCTGTGCGCACAGGCGCGAGAATGCCAGACGCGGTCAGCGAGAGTTGCGGCAAGCAGGCGGGACGTAAGTAGGTGACGTCAACAGTAGGGCCGAGCAAGGGGGCGTTCAAATGAAGACGAAGGGCGGATGAGGGGCGGTAATATTGATTTGAAAATGAGACACTGAGGAGATGTTTCCCGAGGGTGGGGGGAAATATACTCCTCTTCAACCCCGCCCATCTGGCGACTGGAGTAGTCACACTGCACAGGTCTTTCAAAGGTAAAATATAAGTTATCTTTTTCTCTGTAAAGCCGATTCTTGCGATAAAAGATGTTTAGCAGTGTACATGCAATGCTCTATGGGGAAGTGTGGAGGGCTAAAATCGAGGTCTCCTGGTGACAGGTTCCCTTTAACTGTGAAACTTTGAGAAATTTGACGCAGGTTTTCCACAGTGAAAATCATAGATACATATCATATCCACAGACATTGAGCTGAACTTAATTTTGTGACTTTTTCGGTCGACCACCTAATGGACCAGAACCACTGGTGTGAGCAGTACGCTGCTGCGTATTTAATTGGTTGTTGTACGTCATGTTAACAGTACATTATACGTCACTGTAAATTATAGGATTGTAGTTTAGTGTTCAGTCACTGTTTAGAACTACATGTCCCTTGATGATTTTTCAGCATCATTTTCTCACTCTTGATGCATACAGGGCATTGCATGTTTATGGATATGTAAGTTGTGACTGAAACAGACCCCAATACCTGGCATAGTTTTGCCTGATGCCCGGATTCGCCCGGCGGTTGCATCAAGAGGCCTGGTGGGCCTCTTGACATATCTGCAGGACGGGGGTATCTGGATGGGGGTATGGCCGCTATCATACGCCGACACCCGAGCGCTGGCGTACGATAAATCTCCCTCCTAGTAATATGTGATTTAACAATGAATAATACACAACAATGGTGCTAGGCTGCTATTATCCTTGTCGTAGGAAGGTGCACAGTGCTCCTGTCTGAGAGGATTGTTGGTGCTGAAGCAGATACTATACATGACACTGCAAATAAATTGTGAATTATAAATACATAAGCCTGATTTACTGCCACAAGGCTGTAAGCTGTGTCTTCTGGGGTAATTTACAACTAAAATATGTGAATTTACAGTGAAATGTGATTTATACACCAGTGTTGTGGATATAAAACACATTTACTTGCAGAGAGATGGGATTGTTTTCTGAGATACATAAATTATGAGGAGAGGAATTTGTGGTATCCTGCCGAGAGGGAAAATATGCCATATAAATGGGATGTATAGGGGTTATAGTGTGTGCCAGCATAAATGGAGGCCGCATGGAGGCCTTGTTTATCAGTGCAAGCACTGTAGTCAGCGATCTCCGCCAATCATATAGGGAAGAGCTGAGTGGTACTGGGCATGTTCAACTAACACACCACAGAGACAGCCGTCAGCTATTCACCTTCCAGAGTATTGGAGATAACTTGCTATTATTGGAATCTTCCTCTGGAAATCTAGGTCTGAAGAGCAGCCTATCATTATGGCAGTGGTGGCGAACCTATGGCACGGGTGCCGGAGGTGGCACCCAGACCTTCACCCCAGAACAGAGTTTACCAGAGAGGACACAAGGCTTCCTCTTGCGGTCCAAGACAGCGAGGACGTGCAATGCTCAGTGCTATTTTAAGGTGACACATCCTTGGCTGCCAGGAGGAGCAAGAAGGTTTTATCAGAGATGGATTATCGCTGGAGCTCCTGCTCTGGGTCCCCTGATTCTTCCTCTTTAGGGGACCGTTGAGGGAAGATACAATCCAAATGTCTCCATCTTCTTTCTATTGTATTGGCATCCTCAGGACAGCAATATGATTGAAACCTATGATACAGCAGCGATAAATATTCTTTTCTGTAGTCTAATGCCTCATTCAGATAGTTGAAATAATTGAAATAAGATGCCTAATCCTTTTCATAAGTGTGTGCAAACTTTATTGTAACTGAACTGCAATACGCAACCAATTGACAGGTGTGGCACCGTTTCTGGAAAAAAAAAAAGCAGCCATGTTTTTTCAATAATTGACAACAGTATAGTGATCCAATCTCTTAAAACTTTCTGCACACAATGCCCCAAACATTAAAAAAACTGAACGTTCTTCACATTTTACAAGCTTTCCCCTAAAAAGTTTCCATCTTTCAACATTGATAACTAGATCCAAACTTTTTGTGATTTATATTCAGGCTGTTGGGAAAGCCGGAATTACATCTAAATGTGAATTATAGCTACACAAAGGCAAGATTCATTATCTTTATGTCGGACAGGAATAATACAAATAATATATTTTATAAGGAATGATGGAATGTTTGAACAAATTGTGGATTTTTTTTAGATAATAATGCTGTCCTTTACGAGTTTTACTACCAGGACTGTGGAGTTGATAAGCTAAAGGTCTGACTCTGAGGTCCCTGCACACGAACATGCTGAGTCTGTGGAAACTGACCTGTGTGCATGTCAGATTCAATGGAGCGAGCAAAGTGCAGTGTATGGGAGTCCTTCTATCATAGAGGGCAATGATGAGATGATGTAAGGAGTCCTGGTCTGTCACCCAAACAGGAGCGCTAACATGGTAAATCCTGTATCAGTATCATCGCTGCTGTTTGGCTAGGAGACAGGGACTCCTTACATCATGGCCGATTTTTGCACCATCCAAAAAAATCAGCCAGCATACATTTTAGTGTGCCTATGCCCAAAATGGGGACAAAAGGACATTCCAAATTGTTCAGTGGATCAATACACAAGGCCATTTGTCTTTTCTATTAAATAGTAGAGCATGTCCTGATCTGGATTTTCACTGACCACTGTGTAGAATAGAGGTTAATGAAAATTGCTGTGAAAAATGTTCAATGAAAAAAATTCATTTCTGTCACGGGTGACAATTGGTTCAGTCACGGATATATAGACTAAGGCCCCTTCCACACTAGCGTTGCATTTCACGTCAGGGTGCAATGCGTGAAAAACTGACGTTTTTGCCTGCGTTTTTGTTCCATTTTTCCTTGGAGTAATTAGCGTTTTTGCGTTTTTCACGCGCGTGTTGTTAGCGGTTTTTTGCGTTTTCGGCGCATTTTTCACGCGCGAGTCAATGGGAGACTCTAGCATTTTTCAAAGGGACCATGGTTTGGGATTAAAATGTGTTATTTAATTGAAAAATAATGTCTTCTGATAATTTGCAAACATCTGCGATCTATTCTTCACTGTTCCGCGCATATATTATCTCCCGACAAGTTAGCAGATGTGAAGAACAGTGAAGAATAGAATAAAAACATTGAACACAGTGAACACAGGATCATTTAAGAGAAAAACACAGTGCAGAACACAGTGCAGAATAGATTACAGATGTTCGGCACATCTGCTTACTTGTCGGGAGATACGCGCGGAACGGTGCGAACAAAATAGCATGTGAAGAACAATATATATGTGTGAAGAACACATTGCAGATGTATCTGCACTGTGTTTTCACTTAAATGATCCTGTGTTCACTGTGTTCAATGTTTTTATTCTATTCTTCACTGTTCTTCATTGTGTTTTTTTAATTAAATGCTCGATCGCGAGCAGGGGAAATACTGTTATTCTGGTCACCTAGCAACCCTTACGTTTAAAACGCATTGCACTCGCATTGCACTTGCAATGATTGCGAGTGCAATGCGTTCTTGATGCATCTCTATAGACTTGAATGGGGCGTGAAAAACGCGCGTGACACGCAAAAGTAGAGCATGCTGCGATTTTGACGTGCGTGAAAACGAACGCAAGCACGCGCGTGAAAACCAACGCTAATGAAGAAAGACCCATTGAATACAATGGGACAGAGTGCAATGCAAGTTCTGCGCGTCAAATGCACGCGCAGAACTCGCGCGTGAAAAACGCCAGTGTAGAAGGGGCTTAAGGCTGCATTCACATATTCCAGTTGATAAGTGTTGAGAAACGCAAGTGAACTGAAATGGGAAGGGGCACGGGCCGAATGCATATGCGTTTAAACTGAAACGCACACGATCAGTAACAAGCAACATGTGTCTTGTGTCTTAGCAATGTAAAGCATGTGGTGCTTTTTACAGATCCCAAGAATTTCAGTTGTAAAGAATTTGTGATTGAGCCAAGCCCCTCCTAATTCTGGAAAAGCAAGTCAATCGGAACGTGTGAAGGTGAGGCACGGTCACGTGGTGCTAGTGTTATGTTTTCTAACCTCGAACTGATCGCATATGCGTTTCCAGTAAACCGCATGTGCAGTCGGGCCAAGAATCCCCCCCCCCCAATAGCGTTCTGATTTCACATGAGCGAGTCTGTTCAGCTGCTGTGTTTCTCGGAACAAACTCGTTTAGTTGTGACCTGCCAAATCCACATGGTAACCTTTAAAGGGAACCTGTCATCAGACATTAGCCTATTAAACCACTTCCAACATGTTATCGAGCAGTTTCTGGATTATGTTTCTTTCATGACCTTGCTTGGTGGCATCACCCAGAAAACTAACTTTAAAGTAAGATGTATAAAGTCAGGGAGGTGGAGAGTTTAACATTGAAGTAATGCTCTCCCTGCCTCTGAACACCTACTCCCATGTGATTGACATCAAGTGCCAGACTTCAGGAGATCTGATTAATGATGTCCATGGACGCAGGATCGTCAATTACGGTCAGGGGGGCTTTTTAAGGCAGGACAAGCTTAACTTCAGTGTTAAACTCTCCGCCTCCTTGACTCCATAAAACCAATTTACATCTCACTTCAAAGTTGATTTTCTGAATGATGCCCCACACCATGCCATGAAAGAAACATAACCTAGAAGCTGCTCAGCTGCTTAACAACATACTGGTAGTGGTTTCTTAAGCCAATTTCTGATGACAGGTTCCCTTTAATACTTTCTGTCCAAATACTACATCAAGTATTGACCATGCAAGGAATAATCTGCAGATACACATAGAATCGGTGATAAAACTTATGCTGGAGCTAGGATTGCATGATGTATCCGTAGTTATTTAATATTTTCAAACTCAGAGTGTTTCAGTACTGGGTTTCTGTTATTTTCGGTACTGAATGTCTTTTTAGTCTCTCAATTTAAGTGGAGCTGTTGTGTCCCGGATACTTTTCCTGCACTTCTAGTTGACAGACCCTTTTTTGTCGCACATTAACAACAAAAAGCAGGTCTACCAACTTCTAAACTTCTTCCTTCCATTTCTGACCTCATTTTTTACTATTTTCGGTGCAGAAAATACATCAAGCCCTTGTGTCACAAAGAAAAATCAGAGTACAAAACAAGACTAAATTTGGGCGCCAGAAAACAGACCCTGCGCCACACAACAATACATGTGAGCCATTATGTTCTAGTATTTTCGTGAAGGCCTTTCTTCGCTCCATGATTCCTATTCCCTCCCTCCCTCGCTCTCTCCCTCTCTCCACTCCCCTAGACCAGGTGTGCTGTTTACACGCCTCACCTAGCTGGAAAGACCAGATTCCTCTCCAAAGACTGAACGGTGCATGCCGGGAGGTGGCTGCTACACTTAACGCTTCTACTGCTAATGTGGGAGGGAAAGCAGATAAACACAGGCCAGGGGGTAGTGTAAGAGGTGCCCGTATCTCTCCATTACTCTCGCTCCACTTCCTACAACACATAACCATTGTGTATCTCATTCTTATGTCTTCTGGAAATGCAAAGTCAAATTTTGCTGTGTTGCAAATGTGAATCTTGTGGTCGGCCCGTGTCATGAGGAAGTCATATGGTACCAGTGCCTGAGAGGCTGGGAGGGGAAACTGAAAGCTACCATGGAGGAACGCTGCATCTGAAAGCTAATTCTTGTTACTATAACTGGAGTGCATCTGATGCAGCGTAAATCTATTAACCCATATTATCCCAGGCTGCTGAATACTAGAGCTTACAAGCTTTTATAGTATATACAGAATAAGCATTCCAAACCGGGTCAATAAAATATCATTCTGCTGTGTAGAGGCAAAGTTGTAACTTACTTCACTATGGAAATATTAACTTGGCACAGAAAATAGTCAAATTTTGTGCTGCATTTGTTGTAAAGTTTCCTATGCCGGGGATGTAGCTTATTAGCATCTAATGATAGCTTGTGAGGGCATCAGGCCAGGTTTACACATCTACGATTTGTAGGACTTTATTGGCAAATTGGCATTGTGAGGTGGGCACCATACATCAGCTCTTACTCCTCCTATCTATTGTTCAGTAATCTGACTCTATACACATGGAAACAATAGATTTGTTTCTATTCTGGCAGAATTATTGCTTTGTTATAAATTATTTCTGAGAAAGGTTATTTCACCTCTGGCTTTTTCACTGAAATAAAAATCACTTTCTACATGACCCCCTCCTTTTCTCCTTCACCTACAGCACCTATAAGTCACTGAACTGAAGGGAGTTTAGACAAGTTGAGACACAACAGTCAAACAAAGGCCTAGTCAGTACCAAGGCTCAGCGCTCACAGTAATGTACTGCCTTCAAGCTTTGGGCTCTTTGGGTAATCCTGCTTCAAAGTGTTCATATTCCACCCTGGATACCCCCAGTCACAGTCGCTTTAACTTAACTTAAAAATGTAACTTTTTTTGATCATTTTTAAAGCATAGTTTTAAGGAAAGTTTAATGAATTTTTTTACAAACTTTTCCATGACACAATTTATATTTGATTAAAAAAATGATTTTATCCTGTAATTTCCACTCTGATACTTGCCAATTCTGTAGGGGGTCTAAATGCTGCAGTCAGCAACCCAGGTAACTCTTTACAAAAAACATCATTTTTAGATTCTCTTCTGACAATAGATGACATCACAGCTCATCTACAACTCCTATCTATACAGAACATGGCTAGAAAACGTCTCATAGCTATGAATAGTCTCCAGACTATTGCTGCCGTAAAGCATATCACTAGACGCTGTTACTAGAGCTCAGGAAAGATGGCAGCTCCCATAATCCTAAATATGAAATTGAATCTACAATCAGAAAATAATAAGATTGATACAATATCTGTTTTTTTTAGTAGTCAAAATTAAAATTGGTGACACCAATGAAATTTGATTAAATCACAAACAATTCTGCCTACAGAAGAAATGTTATTTTTCCCCTACAGATAATGAGGGGATTTAGTGGAGGGTATAATTGGAGCCTGTCATTTAGATGACGGTCATAGCTGGATAGCACTATTGTACACACGACTATTGGTAATAAGAGAGTGGCCAATTAAAAGTTAAACTTATCAAAAGCAACAAAATAATGAAGCATAAATGTGCACTAAATATTACAGGCGGACAATTTCAGCAAACCATTTCATGGTAAATGTATAAATCCTTCCCCAATTGCAGATATCAAATAAACAACGATTGATTGAGAATATTGTATTTCAGAATTTCCTGATTTTTTATGTGAGATGAGCTGTCACTGGAGGTGTCTCAGAAGAGCTTTATACCCTGTGAAGTGAAGACAAATGCACACTGGAAGTCAGGAACTGACCCCCGTTATTAACGTTTTAACCCTGTTTGTTTCTTTTACAGGTCTTCTGCGGGATCATTCTGCAGCGGACCATTAAAACTTCAGAGTGTAGCCCGGCTCAGAGCTAATGTGTGGTCCTGCATCCTTCAGAATGTTTATTCCATTTTTTTGCAGTGTGAAGGCAACTGTGAACAATTATTCATCATCAGCTGTTTTCCTTTAAAGAGAACTTTGTCAAAGCCATTTGGGTCACTAGACCACAAGTCCTAATGGACTTTTGGTCTAGTGTCCCAAAGCGCATGATATCATCTCATCGGACTCATCTCATCGGACTCATCTCATCGGACTCATCTCATCGGACTCATCTCATCGGACTCATATTTGGTGAACCCTGCACATGGGACACTCCAGCATCATTGCCTCAGAGAGAGCAGTAGCCCAGGGTAAGTTTATGACTTTGTTTTCAATTGTAGGCTTGGACATAGATGATATAGAGTGAAATGGGAAACTAAAACATAGGTTCATAAGGACCTTGGGGTCGTTTAGTGTCCCAAATCTCCCTGACAGGTTCACAGGGGTATTCTGGGATTTATTTTTTTACCTAGTCTTGGGATAGGTCATCAGTATCAGAATATTAGTGGTCGGACTCCTCACAGCCGCATAAATAAGTTGCTTGAAACAGTTTCAGGACTCCAGTGACTACTGCCCTTGCTTCTAATGGCCTACGTTTCTGCCTGGGGCACACATATGTACAGGTTTATAATCTATTATTGCTGTGGATTCCTCCTTTGCAAAAGTGGTTTCTGCCAGAGATTATGCAGGAAATTAATTTGTGTGTGTGCCTGATCTCCAAGTTATCACTGCAGCCCAGTTAACAGAGAAATACTAATTTACCTGAACTTCAGCACAGCCACAGTTTATTACACTTATCAATTCAGGTCACACTCATTTTCTAAGTGGTTACTATGCTAGTGCTCCCTCCCTGACTGTCAGCGCAGTATCACTACAGCATTTCCCTCTGTACCAGAAGGAGCTGATCATCCTCCCTCCCCACATCTCAGCAAAAGACCATGGCAGCTGCTTGTCCTTCCTTTCTTTTCCTCTAGCCCTCCTCCACCATCTCCACATCAGGGGGGGTGTACCTGTCCGTTCAGTTCTGGGACTCTGACTATGAGCATGGTATCACGGGAAGTACCTACACCTAGGCCTGCAGAGGTCACATAAACGACCACTTTTTATTCTGTCCCTGTAAACCCCTTTAATATTGTTTCTACCCATCATTTGTGGGGTGGATAATAGAAAGTACCCAGTAGTAAAGGTCACCGCATAGCAAAAGCATCAACATATTTTATATTTACATCATTGCCAATGTTCATGTTATGTGGCCTCTATTACTGGGCTGTACTACGTAGCTTTGTGGCTGCTTTTACGAATGCGCTTTCAATCGGGGAATATCAACATGTGTTCTGCCAGTTAAAAGGGCAAAACATGTGTTACTAGATCCTGAACACAAGCTTCAGGTCTAAAATCATCTGTGAGTTACTCATCCCCAATGCACTTCAATTGTGTTCTAAAAACAATGTGTGAACACGGCCTGAGGGACCTGCCTGCCGCCCTGCCATGATCAATTGGTTGGGTATGTCTACAACTATTCTCCATACACAGGGCATCTCATGGAGCGCCAGGCATATCCATAGATATGAGGTGGGGTGGGTTCTGTGAACCTACCAGCAAATAAAGTCCAATATATGTACTCCTCCATAAATTGGGATGAAATATTCTAGATTATATATATATATAGATCTTGGCTTGGAGAAGTTTTGGGAATAACACAATAGAGGCAGATGATATGTGTAGCTGCAGATCAGATTGGTGGATCTTTCCCTCCTGACACTTGTGAGAGATGTGTTACCTGGTAGGGTCCTGGCGGAGTCCTGTACAGTCCCGGGTTGGGTCCTCGCATCATGTTCATGTGGCTGGCAGGTGGCAGGGGTGGCCCCCTGGAGGACATGGAGGGGCAGTCAGTGCACCTGTGTGGGCTCGGTGCCGGAGTGTGGCCGCTGTGTGATGTGTCGGGCACGGCTTCCTCGTGTCTGGTCAGTGAGCAGGCGCCTCCTTTGTACGAGTCTTGTGCAATGCCCCCTGCGCCTGTCCTGCCTCCCCGTGCCGCTTCCTATGTGTCTCCGCTAGGCCCCCGTGCACACTGTGCGGCCTCCCCCCTGTGTCTGCTCCTCCGCTGAGTCTCATAGGAAGTTATTGGAAGGCTTTTCTGTTGGTGTCATCACTTCCAGAGAGCTGTTTTGCAACAAACCTCCCATCTCTTGTCTGCCCTCCCTGTTTCACCCCTTTCCTCCTCTTCTTATCTCTCCCCTCCCTTTACTCATCCCCAGTGCTCACTCCTCCTCCTGCTGCCACTCCTACCCTTTATGTGCCCTCTTGTGTGTCTGTTTTCTGTCAGTCCCTCTCACCCTGTGCCCTCCCTTGTTGTTCCATGTGCTTTGCAGACTTTGATCTGTTTTGTCCTCACCTCTCTGCCTCTGGTTTGGATCAGTCATGGTCTCATCCTGAGTTAATATGCAGCCAATGCCTCATCCATAGCGCACTCCTCACCCGGCTGCCTATAGCAGGAGCCATGGACCTCACATATTTTAAACTGTAATTCCGTGCGAGCCATGCAATATGCACATGCCCCCCCACTGTATAAGTATCCCCAGCACATGCCCCCCACTATATAAGTATCCTCAGCACATGCCCTCCACTACATAAGTATCCCCAGCACATGCCCCCCACTATATAAGTATCCCCAGCACATGCCCCCAGTATATAAGTATCCCCAGCACATGCCCCCCACTGTATAAGTATCCCCAGCACATGCCCCCCACTATATAAGTATCCCCAGCACATGCCCCCCACTATATAAGTATCCCCAGCACATGCCCCCCAGTATATAAGTATCCCACGCATATGCCCCCCATTATATAAGTATCCCTAGCACATGCCCCCCCACTATATAAGTATCCCCAGCACATGCCCCCCACTATATAAGTATCCCCAGCACATGCCCCCACTATATAAGTATCCTCAGCACATGCCCCCTCTGTATAAGTATCCCCAGCACATGCCCCCCACTATATAAGTATCCCCAGCACATGCCCTCCACTATATAAGTATCCCTAGCACATGCCCCCACTATATAAGTATCCCTAGCACATGCCCCCCACTATATAAGTATCCCTAGCACATGCTCCCCCACTATATAAGTATCCCCAGCACATGCCCCCCACTATATAAGTATCCCCAGCACATGCGCCTCTGTATAAGTATCCCCAGCACATGCCCCCCACTATATAAGTATCCCCAGCACATGCCCCCCACTATATAAGTATCCTCAGCACATGCCCTCCACTATATAAGTATCCCCAGCACATGCCCCCCACTATATAAGTATCCTCAGCACATGCCCCCCACTATATAAGTATCCCCAGCACATGCCCCCCACTATATAAGTATCCCCAGCACATGCCCCCCACTATATAAGCATCCCTAGCACATGCTCCCCCACTATATAAGCATCCCCAGCACATGCCCCCACTATATAAGTATCCCCAGCACATGCCCCCCACTATATAAGTATCCCCAGCACATGCCCCCCACTATATAAGTATCCTTAGCACATGCCCCCCACTATATAAGTATCCCCAGCACATGCCCCCCACTATATAAGTATCCCCAGCACATGCCCCCCACTATATAAGTATCCCTAGCACATGCCCCCCACTATATAAGTATCCCCAGCACATGCCCCCCACTATATAAGTATCCCCAGCATATGCCCCATCTGTATAAGTATCCCCAGCACATGCCCCCCACTATATAAGTATCCCCAGCACATGCCCCCCACTATATAAGTATCCTCAGCACATGCCCTCCACTATATAAGTATCCCCAGCACATGCCCCCCACTATATAAGTATCCTCAGCACATGCCCTCCACTATATAAGTATCCCCAGCACATGCCCCCCACTATATAAGTATCCTCAGCACATGCCCCCCACTATATAAGTATCCCCAGCACATGCCCCCCACTATATAAGTATCCTCAGCACATGCCCTCCACTATATAAGTATCTCCAGCACATGCCCCCCACTATATAAGTATCCCCAGCACATGCCCCCCACTATATAAAGTATCCCCAGAACATGCCCCCCACTATATAAGTATCCCCAGCACATGCCCCCCACTATATAAGTATCCCCAGCACATGCCCCTAAGTAGATCAGTAGCCACAGCTCATGCACCTCATTAGATAGGTAGACACAACACCTACCCCCAGTAGGTAGGTAGCCACAGCATATGCCCTTATTATATAGATAGTCACAACACCTACCCCCAGTAGGTAGGTAGCCACAGCACATTCCCCTCATTAGATAGGTAGAAACAACACCTACCCCAGTAGGTAGGTAGCCACAGCACATGCCCCTCATTAGATAGGTAGACACAACACCTACCCCAATAGATAGGTAGACACAACACATGCTCCTAAGTAGATAGATAGCAACAGCACATACCCCCAGTAGATAGGTACCATGGCACATGCCCACTAGTAGATAGGTAGCCCTAGCACATGCCCCCAGTAGATAGGTAGCCCCAGTACAAGCCACCAGTAGACAGGTATCCCCAGCCCATGACCTCCAGTAGATAGGCAGCCTTAGCAAATTTCTCCAATAAATAGGTAGCCCCAGTACATGCACCCAGTAGATAGGTAGCTGTAGGAGACAGGTAGCCCCGGTACATGCCCCCAGCAGCTAGTCACAGCAAAAAAAAGAAGAATACTCACCTATCTGCGCTACTTGCAGTCGCCTCAGTAAAGATGGTTGTTGTGCCTGGGTTGCACACGAGATGCACATAGTGATAACAGCACCGCCTGTGTCCAATGACCAGAGTTGTGTGTTTCTGTGTCCTATAGGCCTATAGCCTGTGCCCATTCACAATTCTACACCAGGGCAGCACGGAGCGGTGGAGCCACCTGATGGATTTATCAGGAAGCTGGAACCTCCTGATTAATCTGGGGATGCAGGGGCAACATCATACACTGCTACACTTAGCACCAGCATATGATGAATGTGCCCCACAGACTATAGTAATGACACACAGGACTGAAAAATACATTATAGTTTATGTTGTTGAATTTATTTAGGAAAAACTTCAAAGCACCGTTTCTCAGACTAGTGGCCCTGAGAGTTTTTGCTGTGTTTGCGGCTCTGCTCTCCCATAGAAGCCTATGGGGCTGTAGAATATTTAGCTGACACACAGGGGGTTTCTGAGGTAAAACTGTTCTAATTGGGCAACTAGAACAGTTCTGCTCTCAGAGATGTATATTAACCCCTTAAGGACGCAGGGTTTTTCCGCTCATTTCTCGCTCTCCAACTTCAAAAACCCATAACTTTTTCATTTTTACGTGTACAGACCTGTGTGAGGACTTATTTTGTGCGTAACAAATTTTACTTTCCCGTAATGTTATTTATTTTAACATGTCGTGTACTGCGAAGCTGAAAAAAAATTCCAAATGTGGAAAAATTGAATGTGGAAAAATTAATAAAAAGTTTTGTGGAATGTGGAAAAATTAAAAAAAAAAAAAAAATTAAAAAAAAGTTTTTACGACTTTCACTCTTCGTTCCAAATAACACACCTACTTTATTCTTTCGCTCGGTGCGATCGCAGTGATACCAAATTTATATAGGTTTTATTGTGTTTTAATACATTTTCAAAAATTAAACGAATGTGTACAAAAAAGAAAAAACATTTTTTGTCATCTTCTGAAGCTAATAACTTTTTCATACTTTGGCGCACGGAGATGTGTGAGGGTTAATTTTTTGCGAAATGAGCCGACGTTTTCATTGCTACCATTTTGAGGTCTGTGCGACATTTTGATCATTTTTTATTTCATTTTTTATGTGATGTAAAAAGGTGTAAAAGTCGCATATCGGACATTTAGGCGCCATTTCCCGTCTCGGAGGTCACCGCCGGCCGTAACCGTTTTTATATTTTGATAGATCGGGCATTTTGGGACGCGGCGATACCTAATATGTTTGTGATTTTTACCGTTTATTATGTTTTATATCAGTTCTAGGGAAAGGGGGGCGATATGAATTTTTAA
Source organism: Engystomops pustulosus (assembly GCF_040894005.1). Classification (NCBI taxonomy): domain Eukaryota; kingdom Metazoa; phylum Chordata; class Amphibia; order Anura; family Leptodactylidae; genus Engystomops; species Engystomops pustulosus. The sequence continues at coordinate 134,216,928 of NC_092416.1, read as the reverse complement.
TATTTTATTAATTTTTTTTATTTTTTAAACTTTTTTTTTTCTTTTTTTTCTTACTATTTCTTAGACCATCTAGGGTACATTAACCCTAGATAGTCAGATCGTTCCTACCATATACTGCAATACTTCTGTATTGCAATATATGGCATTTTTGCAGCACATTCATTACAATGAGCCACCGGCTCATTGTAACGAATCTGCAGAAGCCATGTAGCCTCGTGTCAAAAGAAGACCCGAGGCTACCATGGCAACCGATCGCCGCCCCCCGATGACGACTTTGCCGGCGGCGTTGAGCACCGACCGCGGTTATTAGCGGTAGGGGTTTTCTGCAAAATGCAAAAACCATCACCTTTGTATGAAGAGGACTCAGCCCGTGAGCCCTCTTCATACACTCCTTATACCTCGTAGAGGTACACTCCGTAGAGCTACGGCGCAGAGCATTAAGGGGTTAAATCTCCCCCACAGTATGTCATCCATGTGTTGCCTGTATTTGCTGTGGGTTACTATGAAACAAGCTCCGTTTTTTGGTGGCTCTACAACACGGATGACATACAGGTGACATATGACCCGTTTTTGCAACCATACAGTGGTGACATGGGGAAAATACTACTGCCACATAGGCTGTAAAAAAAACAGCCAATACAGCCGTATTTTGTGGACATTGGATAATCACGTACGTGTGCAGGAGGACTTAGTTTCAGTTTAGTTTTTTTCCAGCACAGGGTGGATGAAGTTTAGTAGTGTCCCTGTGTTGTCCTGGCCTAAGGGGTTTTGGCTTTATCTTGCTCTCAGTCTTTTCACAGTTCTTCAATTCATTTGATTCAGTTAGAAAACAGGAAGTAGCTGAGGAGAAACTTGTGGTTCCTCAGTCCTTTAGTTTTTCTGTGTTTAAAAATAAATAAAAGTGAGCTGGGGTAGATTTGTTGTGACCACAGACTTCATTTCTGCCGTTGACGGGTCCACGACACAAGCAGATTGCAGCATATGTTAGGAACAAGGCTTCTGATTCCTCGCTAACGAATACTTAATCAGTAGGATGCCAAAACATCTGCTCGCCTGTAATTACAATGGAGGTATAAGCTAGTGCTGTCAAAGGCAGAGAGGATCAATACACAACGTCGAAGTGTGCCCAGGAACTAAGTATAAATGTATTAAAGGGACGCTCCAGTCACAGCTAATTTATTGAATAATACATGGTGCAGGGCCTGATGGGAGGAGCATGACTCATTTTCATTGTATTCCTAGAACCTAGAGTCATGCTCCTCCCTTCAGGCCCTACACAAAGTATAATTTAATGAATCAGCAGTGACTGGAGTGTTCCTTTAAGATGCACTCACATAAAGCTGTTGCAATGTGACAAAAACATCACCACCAGAAAACTTTTTTACTTTTATTCTGAGCTTGAAATGTCCCAAGAGCTGAAACTGGGTATGCTGGTGAGTTTATTTTAAAATGCCTTGGTGGACTCAACATCAAATGAACACTTGCACCGGCGAGGGTGCGGTGAGAGATGGACCTTGGTCACTTGATGGACGAGGAGTCGCATTTTGCCCTCTCTTCGCCTAAGCTGGCCTCCGCCAACTTAGGGGACAGAATGTCACAGGTATATATACTCCATCAAGCATACATAACTACTAGTAGACCTCAGTAACCCTTTTTCACCTATTATGGTCCTACCTCGTGGTTAGAGAGTTCTGGGAGCAAGTTAGTAAATTTTTGTTCGATAAAATGGGAGTGGCAGTCCCTGATGACCCTAAGCTCTTTCTCCTTCTGGTAGACCCTGAATTGTTCGAGAACGAGCTTTCATTACCAAAACTCTGTAAGACAGTAGCCAGAGTTAGGATGGGTGCACTCTGTGGCTGGAGCTGAATCCTCTTGCTCTAAAAGAATTTACATGACATCTGGGACAAATGGCTTGACTCCCACTCTACTGTGTTTCCCCAAATTTCATCCTAGTCGTACTCTCTCTGATATATATGGGTCCTTCTCGCCCATATCTAGTTACACCATTAGAGGCACCATGGGGTGGGAATGTGGTGCTGGTGCGTGATGAGTGCTTATCTGTGCAACTTATCTGTGCCTTTTCCATTTCTTTCTCTTGTACTGAGAATTCTGAATCCTGTCAACTTTATATAGACAAAGACAAGGATTTTAAAGGGTTGGTCCACTTTCAGCAAATAATTGATTTTGTGCATGTAATAAAAACCAATAAGCAGGCTTTGTTTTTCTTGGTTCTTCTTTGTTTTTATACGTTCTTTTATATTATCTTTAAAATCACTTATTTACTTACTACGATTGTAACATATAAATGTGACATGTATACCTTATTCTTAAGACAACAAACAATGTATACTTTGTGTACATGTAATATCCTTTGTGTACATCCTTTTTCTGTTTATTATGATCAAAATCAATAAAAATAAAGTTATAAAAAAAAACAACTTATACAATGTCCCAATATACTTTCTGTATCAATTCCTCATTGTTTTCTAGATATCTGCTTGCTGTCCTTCTATAGGAAGCTACCAGAGGATAATAATCAGTCCGTGGTCATGTGATGTCACACAGGTGCACAGCTCGTTATAACACACAGCTGTAATTACTCTCTTCGAAGTACTGAGCCATCACATTGGTTGAACTTGATAGACATGGGTCTTTTTTCAATCATATAAACTATGATACTGTTGCCTTTTTACAACTAAATAACATTGATGGTTATGTTATATAGAATTATTTCCCCTAAATCCCTTCCTCATCCAATCCCTACCCTTCCCTGGTTGAACTTGATGGACATGAGTCTTTTTTCAACTATACAAACTATAATACTATGAGACATGACCAGGGATCCATATGGAGTTAACAATGAAACTTCATATGACAGCAAGCAGAGATCTAGAAAACCGGCAGGAATTGATACAGAACCTATATTGGACAATTGTATAGCTTTTTATTATATAACAATATCAATTATTTGCAGAAACTGGACTATCCCTTTAAAGAGAACCTGTCACCACAACCCACATTTTTTCTTTCTTGTCCCACACAGTGCAGCCACAACACAAAACTGGCTCAGACAAAATACATAAACACATGTGCAAGCAGTTTACACCTTCTTTTCAGTGTAAAATCAGACAAAAAACTGGCGCAAGCACCTTAATAAATGTGGACCAATGTGGTGGCACCTTGTGATGCAGCCAGACACAATTGGCTGTAAACCTGAAGCATGTTAATTAACTCTGTGGGTTTCATTCAGCGGTTTTTAACCTTTGCATTTCAATGCAAAGGTTGAAAGCAATGAGAGACCTGCAAAGAACTTGGAATGTCTGTAATTGATTGATTGCCTTGTAATTTCACTTTATAGATAAAAAGAAAGAAATATTAGATTATTATTGCACAACTTAAAAAGGCATATGATGATGAAAAACCAACATCAACCTCACGGATTATATGGCTTTATAGATCAGCCATAGCACAAGAACACACAGCAGATTACATTGTAATCATTCAAAAATGAAGCCAAAATGGAAAAGGCATTTGTGAAAAACTAGTAACCCCCATGAATCAATAGCCAAACCACCAATAACAGCAATACCTGAAAAGGTACTTTTTACAAATGAATAGTTCAGATGGATTAATAAAGAATAATAAAGCTGCAGTACAAAAAGGAATTTGGAGTTTTGATGGACAGTAAACATAATTTAGGCTGCTCCTGCTAAAGCCAATAAAATTATGGGTTGTATCAAGAGAGGCATAGATTCTCATGATAAGGACATAGTTTGCTCTTCAGTTCACACTCATGGAATATTGGGGCTTATTTGCTAAGGGTCCGTGCTCACACTTTCATCGGAATTTCCGATGGTTTCGGGTTTTGTATGGCTTTGTATGGCTTCGCTTACATGCGACAGAAATTGGAGGGGCGTGCCGTCTGACGTTCTGACTGATTCGGACTGAGCGCGGGATTTAACTTTCAAATGGTGTCACAAGACAAAGCACTTACATGTACTAGGAAGAAGAAGGCGAACTCCGTCAGAATTGAGCGGGGAAGTGGCACATGCAGGATATCGATTGCACAATCTTAGTGAATCGCGGCGCAGTGCATTATCATCTGACAATTCACTTTTAGTGAACTCCGTGGACCGGGTAAGTAAATGTGCCCCATTGTGTAAATTTTTGTGCTCCAGTATTTAGAAATGACATTGTACTTGAGCAGGAACACATGCAGAGAGCAACCAAACCTATTAAGTGAATGGGTGGACTACAAGATAATGACAGATTTTAAAAATTTGGGAAAAAGCTTAGAAAAAGACAGCTAAGGGGAGACCTCATTACAATATATAAATATTTTAATGAGCTGTATGGGTATCTTTTTATACCTAGGCATGTGACAAGGACAAGGGGGCATCTTCTTCTTTACTGTAAGAGCAGTGAGGGTTCATTTACACGCGATATGGCCGCCGTGTGGGCATACCGCCGTGTGCTGGAGATGAGGTGGAGGTAACCCCTCCTCCCTCCATAGGGAACAGTGCCGCACGGCTGCACACTCGCAGAAAGATAGAGCATGCTCTTTCTTTTTGCGGTGTGCACCGCGGATCGGTGCCACATATGTGTGGCACCATTCCACTGCCGGGCCGCTATTGCCGTCTATGGGGAAGTATATGCGGCCGCAAATTTGCGGCTGCATGTACGTCCCCATGATTGGCCGTGTGAATGAGCCCTGAGACTGTGGACCTCTCTGCCACAATATGCAATGGCTGACACCTTGGACGTGTTGATGCGTTTCTAGAGAGAAAAATTATCAACAATGTAGGTTGTTTAGGAAGGAATTTATAGAACAATAGAGGGAAGTTATTAAGACTGCCACTTTAAACACCAGTCTTTATAACCCCCAGTGTATTTATACTAAGAGGCTCTAACGTCTTAGTATATGTGGATGTATATGCGATAATAGTAAATATGGCGGGCCAGAGTGTTCATGCCCCTGGGGCGCTCACCCCTCCTCTCTCCAGGCATGCATACGTTTGTGTGAAAGGAGCCTAATTAGAGGAAAATGCCTCTATGTCCTCTCTGGTCTCTTCTAAACTAAAAAATGGTTCACTGGTCAGATCTGCCTTCAGTAAAGACAAATTTTACTTCATGTGTCTATGGAGAGAGAAGGTGGTAACAAGTTGTAGATGCACAGATGTGCTACGTCAGAGAACAGTAAGGCCTCTTTTTCACACTGCTGTTGCAGATCACATCAGAGTGCAATGCATGAAAAACTGACGTTTTTGGGTGCGTCTTTGGTCCTTTTTTTATCCTTGGAGTCATTAGCGTTTTTGTGTTTTTCAAGGGCGTGTTTTACATCACCTAGCAACCCATCCGTTTAAAACGCATTGCACTCGCATTGCACTTGCAATGCTAGTGAGTGCAATGCGTTTTTCATGCGTCTCCGTAGATTCGAATGGGGCGTGAAAAACGTGCGTGAAACGCAAAAGTGGAGCATGCATGCGCGTGAAAAAAAAAACGCAAATAAGGACAAGCCCATGGGACAGAGTGCAATGCAAGTTCTGCACGTCAAAAACACACGTGCAGAACTCGCACGTGAAAAATGCTAGTGTGGAAGGGGCCTAAGGCCTCGTTCTTCACACTTGTGTTGCAGATCGTTTCAGAGTGCAATGATTGAAAAACTGATGTTTTTACCCGCACTTTTGGTCAGTTTTTGCTAGGAGTGTTTCTGCGTTTTTCATGCATGTGTTGCTTGCGTTTTTACTGCGTTTTTCATGCGCATGTTTCAAATCACATGATTCTTTCATTGCTACCCACATGCCACTTTCTGCCTTTTTTCACACCACCTTGTGACCCATCCATTTAAAACGCTTTGCAATGTTCGCACGTGCAATTAGTTTTTGATGCGTCTCCATAGACTTGAATGGGGCGTGAAAAACGATTTTGATGCACATAAAAAACCGCATGCACGTGCTTGAAAAAAATGCAATTATGGACAAGCCCATTAAAAACAATGGGCCTGTGTGGGCTTTTGACGTTCCAAACTGGCATTGCACTCTGTTCCATTGTTTTCAATGAGCTTGTTCTTATTTGCATTCTATTTCATGCGCGTGCATGCCTTTTTCATGCCCCATTCCAGTCTATAGAAACAGAACAAAAATGCATCGCACTTGTGTATTAAATGGATGGGTTGCTAGGTGATGTGAAAAAAAAGAATCATGTGATTTGAAACATGTGCATGAAAAATACACCAAAAATGCAATAAAAATGCAAACAACACGCAAGTGAAAAATGCAAAAATGCTAATGACTCCTAGTAAAAACTGAACAAAAATGCAGGCAAAAACGGCAGTTTTTCACACATTGCACTCTGACGTGATCTGATGTGAAAGAGGCCTTGTAGCTTTGTTTTCTCTAAAGGATGTTCAGATCTGCAAATTTAAACCATATCCGTGGCTTATAAAACTATAACATTCAAAGACTTCATTTGTCTTGGGACAGAACATGAATGTTTTCTGTAGCATCTCAAAAATGCTGCACATGAAGTCATTGGAACAAATACTTATCTTCATGAAGACATAGAAAGTTTTGTAGTATAAGAGGGCCCTCTAATGGATGCAACTGGATATGTTTTCAGTTTTTTATGTGTTTTTAGGACTATTGCGTACAACTACATTTTTATCATTTATTTATTTGGTTTCTCCAAAGTATAAAAGAAAATGACAATTCCTCTACAACAATTTAGCATATATACAATAGCATTGGTGGCTTAAATGGTAGCCCAATATTAATTAGCCCAAGATTTCTATCAAAATTAAAGAGGTTAAAATGTTAGATTGAACAGGGTCAGACAAGCTTGGACCCCTAATCATCAACATGAATAAGATAAATAATGAGGAGGTCCTGTAAGAGGGGAGATCTCTCAGCCACCCTGCTGGTCTGGTGGAAAAGAATTGTCACCTGCGAGGGATCATCAGGACGAAAACCAGGGAGGACCAGGCCAGCACTTATGTATATAGGAAGTGTTGTCTATCTCTATGTCAGTTTTGTGGGAGCTTTTAAAGTCAAAGCACACAGACATCACACAGTAGACCCATAGGACGAAAAAACCAGTTGCATTATTCTCCAACCATGCACCAAACTAACTAACTAAACTAACTAACATATACACAGAAGTGAGTAGAAGTGAGTAACAGTACACCAAAAAATACACATTGTATAGAGTTGCACAAAAATGTATATAAAAATCAATAAGCAATAGAAACCCACCAAAAGAAGTTGTGAATAACCATTTAACCCCACGGGCTGGGCTCTCTTCATACACATGGGGTGTCTGCTGCATAATGCAGCAGTCACCCACCGCTAACCCCCATGATTGGTGCTGGCACAAATTGCGAGTGTTAACCCTTTACATGCCGTCGGTTCAGCATGTAACAGACTTCACAAGACCCTATTTAAAAATAGTGATCCCTAAAACTGAAAATAGCTCCCAAATTTTTCGAAATGACACTTTATTGCCATTTTGTGACAAATCTAAATGTTAATAAAGAGTGATCAAAAGGTTGTACAGTCCCTATAATGGTAGCAATGAAAACTTCATATCATCCCACCAAAAACTACGCCTTACACAGCTCTATACACCAAAGTATAAAAAAGTTATTGGTCTCAGAATATGGCAAAATGAAGAATTTTTTTTTGTACAAAAGTTTCAATTTTTGCATCTACTAAAACATTATAAAACCTCTGTACCTCCATGATTGTACCAAAGCATAAAGGGGCGGTGTCATTTAGAAAGCCGTAAAAACAGGGCCCAAAAGAAAATGGTGCAAATGTGTTATTTTGTAAATTTTACCACATTTGGAATTTTTATCAAGCTTCCCAGTGCATGGTATGGGATTTTAAAAACTGTAACTAGTAGGTACAAGTTGTTACACAAAAAAGGCCTTTATACAGCTCTGTATGCAGAAAAATAAAAAAAAATTATGGAATTTTGAAAGTGGCGAGTGAAAAACGTTTTTGGAGCTATCAGTTTACACTGTGCTAACAAAAATGCTACCGATATGCAAACACGATGGAAACGTGTGCGACATGTCAACGCAAACGCATTTGTAAACTGTGGGATTTGGGGGTAACATAGCATCAAAGGTAGAAGCTTCTGGACCTTACAGGCAACTTTTGTGGTGCTGAGCGCCAAAACAATAACGTAGGAGCTTGTAGCAATCCAAAAGAAGATGGCTTTATTCAGCTTTAAAACTATTACAGAAACAAAAATAACAAACAGCTTAGCCTCTACTTAGGGCACTATCTCACTTCTTGAACCCTAGCTCCCTTCTAGGTTCAAGGAACACTGCTGGGGTTCCTCCTCAGCGCTCTGGCTCTCAGTGAGCTCAAACAAACAATGTCCTTTCTGGATTCCAGTCCTCTTGGGACAGACCACCTGTCTGTCTCCAACTGGTCCAAAGTCCTCTTGCTGACTGCAGGACACACAGCACTGGCTTGCTGTGAGCTCTCCCTCTGGAGTTGGCCAGGGATGGGAGTGGTCAAGGTCCTTTTCAACCCTGGTTGTGGGTCACTCTCCAGCGCCCCCTAGGTTCACACTCTTACAAAACACACATCCAATGTAAACGCAAATGTAATGCAAGTACAATATAAAACATAATGTAAACGCCATGTAAATGTAAAGATAAATGCCATTTCTTCATCTCTGACCAAACACATATTACAATGGTCAGATACTGGGACTGATATAACCACAACCATATGCTGGAAAGAAAATTCAAAGAGCCACTAAATCTATGTAGCAGCCCCTACAGAATGTTATGCTAATCTCCGCATGTGTGATGTAGTGAAAGGTCCACTTTAAGGACATAAATAAATGAAGAAGAGTAACTCTAATAGTAAATAAAAGTAAGACTGGGATTAAATAGAAACAAATTGACATGTGTTACATGGAGGCTTCATGCTTGTACCAAACCAGCAGCACAAGTGGCATTTTTCTGCAGTGTGCAGATTGGATTTGTTATAATCACATCCATACCCTGCCACTATAGTACATCCACGAACTACCACTGTAATGCATCCACTACCCTGCCACTATACTACATCCACTAACTACCACTGTAATGCATCCACTACCCTGCCACTATAATACATCCACTAACTACCACTGTAATGCATCCACTACCATGCCACTATACTACATCCACTAACTACCACTGTAATGCATCCACTACCCTGCCACTATACCACATCCACTAACTACCACTGTAATGCATCCACTACCCTGCCACTATAATACATCCACTAACTACCACTGTAATGCATACTACACTACCACTGTAATACATCCACTACCCTGCCACTATACTACATCCACTAACTACCACTGTAATGCATCCACTACCCTGCCCCTATACTACATCCACTAACTACCACTGTAATACATCCACTACCCTGCTACTATACTACATCCACTAACTCCCACTGTAAGGCTCTTTTCACAGTGCCCGTGAAGAAAGAGCTAGTTTCACAGTAGACTACCACTGGGTAATATTAAGATAATACAGTGATGTAAAAAACAGAACCACTGTGTACCATCATCCTACTGCGCCAGCCATGGAGCCCACTATTCACAGTGTCCTACTACCATATCTGCCACACTCCCTCACTACCATTCCTGCCATAGTTTTTCATGACTGTTTACCTCATTGACTAGTGCAGAGTAATAGAGTAGCAGTGTAGTGTATAGGATTGATGAAAATTCCATACACGCATTGCAGTAAAAATGTACAGAGGAAACAACTTTGACCATAACACAGGACAAACATAGATATGGTTGTGTCATTACCTTGTGCTACAATTCCCTTCTATTTACTCTAAAACCAGCCTGATTGTTTTTTTATTTTTATTTAATAAAAAAATCTTTTCTTAACTTTTTATTTAAACAACCCATGTCACACAGCCTGTTTTGTTTTCCGGATGGGATCTGCAGATGTTGCATTGTCTTACCATATAGAAGGTCTTGAAATAAAGAAGCTGATTTGCATGATAGTAAAAAAAACCTTCCATAGATGAATAGAAAAAGGTTTGAATGCTACAGACACGGAATTGGGGACAATTTAACCGTCATTGCCTTGTAAATCAGTTGTCCCAGGAAGGTGTAATGAGGGACTGGCAAGGGGCTCATTAACTTGATGTCTTTGAAGGTGTAAAGAAGATCTGATCATTTGTGATTTATGGTATTGTGGCTCCACTAGGTGTGTGCTTTACACCAGCCCATCTCTATAATGGCAGCCTTTACGGCTGCTCATAATTAAGAAGCCTCCTAATTCTGCAGCAGATGCTTATCACGCTGCCTGCAAGATCATGGTAATTTGTGCTTAAAGGAGATAGGGTGCTAAAGACACAAGGAGAACCATTATTATGCATTGCGTGTATTTCTGACACGTATTGCAATTAGGCAAATCACTAAATCGTCGCTGTTTATGAAGAACCTTTAGAAGTCTGTATGGTCGCCCTACAAATAGATTGTTATTTTAGGAATACGCTTGCTGCATGAGAGTCAATTTGTACAAAAAGACAGTTACTTGCCTCTTGTTACATCATATTACCTTGTGAAGGTACAACTTTATGTGACTCTCAATTTGTGCCCGAGGATATGATGCAGCAGAGCATGGGTACAAAGGCATCGGACAAATGTATTGTGCCTAACCACAATAAAGCTCAGAAAGAGGAAAAAAACCCTCTATGTAAGGCTACATTCACACAAACGTATGGGGGACGTATATACGGCTGACGTATAAATGGTGTATATATGCCCCCCATACACTTCTATGGCCTTGCAGCGCTGTAAGGGAGCGGTACATGCAGCACACGTGCAGCACCTTACCATTCTGTAGCCCGTAGAAAGATAGGACATGTCCTATCTTTCTCCGGAATATGGCGCCGTGAGCTGTATATTCCTATGGAGAGGGGCGGGGTGAGCAGCGCTCTTCCCCCGCTCCTCTCCCCAGCGCCGATGTATGCTGCCGTACTACAGTACAGCGGGCATATATTGTGTGAATGTAGCCTTATACTAGAAATGGCAACAAAGTTTCCACAAAATTTGCATACATTTACATTATAAGTCAACATAGGAGGCTTTATAACTTTATAATACTGTGTCTCCCTCTCCATACAGAACAACTTTTTCTGAGACTGAATGTCTTCCCAATATACTCTTTGGAAGCTGCCTCTCTATAAGCAGACCATTCTCTTGATTAGATTGTGAGCCCCATTGGGGACAGGGACCGATTTGGCAAACTCTGTGCAGCGCTGCGTCATCTGTGTGCGCTATATAAATAAAGAATTATTATTATTATTATTATATATATATATATATATATATATATATATATATATATATATATATAAAGCCTACTTTTGAGCCAATTTTTCAGTGAAAATCCCTTTGAAAGGATCAACTGCTCATTGAACTTACATGCACTGTGAGTCTAATATGGCTTATACTACTCACAAAAGGTAAGGCCTCATGTAGAACAAAGTGAGCACCACTCATGCTGCTGATGTCTATAGGAAATGACTACCAGCACTGAAAACAAGGGCGGTAATAGGACCTGGCCTATATTTTGCAGTGCAGGTGGACGGCACATTCATGGTGCGATGCTGCACAGTGCCACAAGGTGTATGAACTTACCAAATACAAATCAATGGGGCTGTGAGTTATCTGCTGTTTGTGGCTATCATCTGCTCAGCGTGAATCATTTTTGGTCAGCCAACAACACAGAGAATTACTGCTCCCTCCTCCATTGAAGATGCTCCCTGGCCCATTCATGGAGCTTGTGTCTTGTGGTGTTGTCTTGCACACTTACAGTACATCCAGCACACAAACCATGTTGATGTAAATGGTTCTGAATGTGTATTTTTGAAAAGGTTACAGTAAATTCAATTGTAGAGGTTAGAATGCATGTAAAGGGTTGCTCTGATGCCAGAGCAGCTTCCCTCACTTCCCACAAGGCTTTCCTCTCTACCACTAGCAGCTTAGCTAATGAGGACAAATAATCTCAGGCTGAATCATTTACTCAGTTTTACTGCTGAACAACACAGATGTGACCCTCATACATTCTCACATCCATACTAACATATATTATAGTTACAGTGATCTATAGATATAGATTATTACATCCTCATTTATACATCTATGCACTGTTACCTATAATCTATGTTCATCAGATGCTATCAATCTTCCATCATAGCAGGACAGTGGTGGATGGGGAGTGCAGTAAATGGAGGAGACATTTCACAGATAAAAGTTGATAGTCTTCATTCTATTCAATGACCCAACAATAGACTTGTAGAGAGATGGAGGTGGTTTCAGAGAAGGTATATGGATATGATATTCTGTACACACTGGATTATTAAACTGATTAGCTGCAGAGGTGGACTTTGGGTGGGAATGCAAGAGCAGTGTGTACAGTAGAAAGAGCAGACATGATGGAGCTGTTTCCTGTTACCACAGAGCAGAGGCGGGGGAGCACATTGCATAGCCCCAGCTCTCTTCCACAAAAAATGCTTGGCAGAAGGTAGATAGGTTGCAGGAGGTAGAAAACAGAGTAATAGAAGAGAAGCAGCTGCAATATTGGATGTATATTGGAAAAATGTTAGTTTTTCAGCTACTGCAGCTATAGGAAAAACTTCATAAACTTTATAGTTACTCTTTAAAGCAAACCTGTCATCACAATAACCCTCCCCAAAGCCCACTACCAGTACTACCAGAAGGAGGCGGGGTTACCTGACTGCAGGAGGCGGGGTTATATGACTGTCTGACTGCATCCTACAAATGAATGAAATATTTTTTTTTTTATTCATGCTGCAAACTAGAAATATGCTAAAAAGAAAACACCTGTGGGGGTGGGGATCACTGTGGTGACAGGTTCGCTTTAAGGTTCATCCAAAAATTTTACCTATAAGCGAAGTAACCTAACTTTTTGTGAGTACTGTAAATTGTCTGGAGGTGGCACACGGCTTTTAAGGATCAACAAGGAAGAAAAGCCGCTAGTAACATACTGGAGATAAAAGAATGACTGCTGAGCAGCAATCTTTTTATGGGGGTTCCAAGCATAGATAGCATGTAAATGTGAGTTCTTACAGGATTTACTGAAAATGTTCTGGTTAAGCTTAGCAGTGGGAGGAAAAAAGGAAAAAGGACCATGGTAATGTGTAGAAATGTGAAAGGGGCAATGCTAGGGAACAGACCCATAGAAGTGAATGGAGTGCCGGTTGAATACTTTCAGTTCCCCGTATTCATGATTTCTGGAGGCTCAAATGGTTGGACCCCAGAGATCGATCTGGAAAGGGGATACATATCTTTTGTGAATCAACCCCTTTAAATGACTTAAAAAAGTCAAAATGTATTTAACAAAACTCTGGCTTAATATTTAAGTCACTTGTTAATTTGTGACAGCCCCATTCAGAAATAATAGTGAATAATGCACTTAATTACCTCTGTACATGTTTTAAAATTAATATGTTTCTTCTATAAAAACATGTGTTATATTGCACCATGGTAACAGCTGGGTATAACGAAAACCTACCATTGACAGCGCTGCTAATTGTGTTCACAGAGGCTGCCATCCAAAAGTAATACTATTGTTCTCTAATTACTGGTTTTCATGCCCCTGGAGCCTCAGTGTAGATTATCCTGAGCAAAAAGGCTTGGCACACAACAATGTATTAACCTTTATTCCAACAAGTTGCCAGGCTGGCTGGATTTTACCTTGTTCTTAATGTCACTAATAGTGTGGTTTCATATATAGCATTTAGTTGTTTTGAAAAACCACTGTGATTTCAGCTGCAGTTTTGCAGTGTTGTTTGTATGATTTTGTTTTTTAAACTCAGAGCAGTATGTATTGCCTGTATTTCCTTTCGGGGACAATAAAAAGATTATTGTATATTCTCTTATTGTATACCTCTATTCACTGGGGGAGATGTATCAATCTGTCCACACCAGTATACTGGAGTAATCTATACCTGAAATTCCTGAAAATCAATATTCTGGTGCAGCAAACTACGGCACCTAATAGGAGGTGCAAAGTACGACTCACCAGTCTTATACTGCACCAGATTAATCATCCAGCATCAGACACAGCGATTAATCTGGCACAACAGAGAATTTATTAATAGATCTCCTCCATTGTTCTTGTATAATTTGTAGTCCTCAGCTGGTGGGTGGAGGTCTAGCTGCTGTGACTCACTCCTCCTCTACAAAGAGCTTCTAATTCATCACACCTCAGTGAGCCGCTGTCCTTCTAGTATCAGAGTGAAATTTATTTTATTATGAAGGGAACTAGAATGAAAGGAGGCTGTGGAAGAGAGGGGCACTTTCCTCTGATAAGATATAGTATACAATATATACACTATACATATTAGAATACTGTATTTTCCCAGAACACAACTATATGCTGTGGAAATGTCATGAATGTAATGGAATATAAAGTTAGAATTTTATTTCTTTCCTATTATGCAATATCAGTGCAAGATCCTCCCTGTCTCCTCTTTAATACGTGGTAAGTAGAGTAGATGGCTACATTAACTTTATGCAGCACTAAAAAGGTGATGACAACATTAATTTGTAGTGAAGCAAGCTCCTGCTGTTATATGATGTGATGTTCAGAGTGCCGAAGCATGTCTAAAATAGTATTAAGAGCCTGTGTTAAGGGATCAGAACCTGTGATGGATGAAATAAATTGTCACTAAGTAATGAATTATTTAATTTTATATTGGATCTAAATATAGCACTAAGTGCTATAAGTAAGTGCTATAAGAAAGTTTTTTCTGTAAAAGGGCTGCAAAGAAAATTGTAATAAAATATGCTTCACTCTGAAACTTATAAGAAGGACAAAATCTAATTGAGGTGTCAGATTATATAGAAGCGGGAAGGTGCCTGACTATTGTGGCTCCTAGCTAGATAGTTCCCTGCAAAGGTTTTTATATTGCTTGTATTTGAAGTTCATGTTCCACAACCTTTCTTATTGTTTGAATTCATGTCTAATCTGTGATTTCACTATTCTGAATATTTGGTGGGTAGCGATGTACCTTGACCTTTGGCTTGTACACAGACTTGACTGACCCAACCTCAGCCCATCTGTAACTATGCCTTGCCTGACCCACCTTGGCCAGCTGTCACCAGTCCTCAGGCAACGGCCATGTAATCCTGTCACAGTGAATAACTTTCCACTGGCCAAATAAATCTCTTCTAAACCATGCAGGAGGACCATGTACAGGGCTTGCCAAATCAGCCCCTGTCACCATTGGGGTTCACAATCTAATCAACCTACCAGTATGTTTTGGAGTGTGGGAGGAAACCGGAGGACCCGGGGGTAACCCACGCAAAAACGGAAAGAGCATACAAACTCATTGGAGATGTTGACCTGGGAGGGGACTTGAACCCATGGTTATGACTTAATCAGACATGAACCATAGCTGATACTTCATTAACCTCTACATGCCCCAACCTCTGCCTGTCTGTGACTATTGTCTACTTGACACTCTGGTGGTCCTGGTGGCAAATTTTTGATCTTGTTGTTGCAACTTCCAGGTTTTAATGGTGAATAGTGTCATGGTCATTCAAATTTGGGTTAGCATTTTTAGCATTTTTGGATGGAGGCCTGAGAAGTGAGGAAAGACTATGGGGGACATTTACTAAGGACCTTGCACCAGTTTTCTGTCAGACATTGCACATTCTTTCATGTGCAAGCTGTGCAAAATTACACAAGTATTTAAGAAGTGCCCACACCAAATTTTGTCACGTTCCGGTGATCATACCACGTGCCACATTTAACATGCAAAATCCGACAGAGGTGTGTCACACGTCCTATGTTAAAGGTGCACCAAAATAAAGTTGGTGCACTCTGTCAGAGCAGTGCAGGGAGCGCCAGATTCATGAAGAAATGGAGCCACAATTCATGAATCTTGCACCCTGTGCACACTGCACAGTTTGCACTGTTTTTAGTATATATCGCAATCCAGTGAGTAATATCGTTTCCTAATCTTGCCAATGACACTGCTGGTAACAGACATCACTAGAATGAAAGGTCTGATAATGGCAATGTAACAATTAAAGGGAGTCTACTAGAATTTTGGACCATACAAAACTGCAGACAGTGTTAGGTAATATACCTAGAACTCTGTGTAACCAGCTTTTTTAATAGCAGCAGGAAAAAAATTCATTTATATTCCAGGATTGTAGCTGGATTTAGAGCATCTAAAGCACTGGTGTGTAAAATCATTTTACAGAGCCCAGAACAACCCCTTCCCTCTGCTATAAGTAAATATTATAGCAGGTTTCTATTTTAATACTACAGCGGTTACTCAAGGAGTGGTGGTGCTGTTCTGTTTAGTGACAAGATCTCACACAAGAGTGCATTAGACTGCTCAAAGTCTTAATTCTAGAACATTGGAGTAGTGTGTATTAATAAACTGCTTAAGTTCCCACAGGTCTATCTATAAAGAAAACTTTATTAAAGCAAGTGAAAAGCAAGTAATAGGTGAAAAAAGCAAACTGTTACGGCCATAAACTGAATAATTAATGCAGAGATAATAATCTTTTTATGGATATGCTAATCAGCCTGAAAGTCTAATGGGGGTGGTCCCAATTTGGCTCATTCGCATAGAGAAAGGTGACACAGTGGAAGGGTGGAAATGTCAGTCTTGCCCCTGTTGTACTTGCAGACTGATTTGCATATCCATAAAAATATTTTTATCTAATTAACATTACTTTTTCAGCCACATAGGTATCATTCTCGCTCTAATGAAGGCTACAGCATGACACAATGTTTTTTGGCATTTTGCACCTGACACGCCATTTAAAGAGTGATACCTTTAATAACACTATGTCAAGTTACAGCTCTTTCTACACCAAATATATTATGGTGGGTTCAGGTAAGGTGAGCTTACACTTTAAGCTCTATTCATAGGGTAAATGTCTTTGTACAACACACATTTGATTCGTTTTATGTGAAAGCTTAAAGGGTGTTGTACAGAATCAAACATTATTCTAAGAATGGTCAGACATAGCAGGACTTCTGTGAATATTGATAGAAACGAATAAGCTGACATATGCCTTTAAACTTTAATGTATTGTATGCACTTTGTGATCTACTGGTGAATTGAAAGTAATTTTTTTCCGCTTACAAAGCCTTTTTTAGTCAGCCTTTCATAATTTTTTCTGTATGTGAAAACTTGTACTACAAGAATTATCTTATGATGAATTATCAAAGGCAGACTGTTCATTGTGTATTTCGTCTGCTTCGGGGCATATAGTGTTTCCATATTCATAAATATGTAAATCCTAATAGGATCTAACACACTGCCCATTGCTGTCTTTTTAAAGCTCCTAAAACAGTCTGTCGTAAGAATCTGCTGAAAGGAGCATCCAACTATTGTTTATGCATAGAGCATCTGTCACCAAGTGTTTTCTGTGTATTTGTTGCCAGATTTTCTAAGATGATACGATCAATATATTTCACTAAGTGTGTTTTGTCTTATTTCAACACACAGAGGGGGAGATTTATGAACGTGTCAGTGAATAGACCATTTTAGAGTTAGACTCCACAGTCTTATTCTGCGCCAGATAAATCATATTGGATGATTTTTCTGCAGTATTTTAGAACTGTGGAGTTGTATTTTAGACCAACTATTAGTTTATCTAGTTGTGAATTTGCTCTGAAATTTATGGCACACAGATTTTTTTATTTAGCTTAGACCATGCCCATTTTACTTCGGCTACGACCCTTTTCAGACAAGTCAGAACACTGCCTAAAATTGGTATAAACCATCCATAAATGTGGCACACAGCATTTCAGGTGTAAATTTCTTCAGAATTATGGCATAGATAGAATTGTGGCGCAAAATAAGAGAGAGGACTAGGGAGTTCTAAACCCTTTATTCCATATAGCAATTCATGAATCCCGTGCTCCACAAACTTACATCCCACTGAAAGATATAGCATTGTTCCAGTGCCACTCTGTGCCAAAATAAATAAATGCCCCTCAAAGTGTTCTTTCCCTGCCGCAAACTCCTATTCCAGCATTTCCGCTCCCTTTGGTGCACCAACTGGGTTGGAATTCATCAGTCATATGGCTGCTATGGTCAATGAGTGACCTCAGTGAGTTGCAAGGCAGTTCTTCAGTGAGAGGGCTTGCTGCAGGGTATTTCATTACTGGAGGGGCTGCATGGGGCATTTCATTACTAGGGGTGGACTAGTTGCACAGTATTTAATTACTAGGGCTAGCTGCAGGGCATTTCATCAGTAGGGGGGACAGGCTACAGGGCATTTCATCATTAGGGGGCTGCAGGGCATTTCATCATTGGGGTGGTTGCATGGCATTACATTACTATGGGAGGCTGCTGGGCAATACATTACTGGGGGATGATGCTTGCCATTAGAGTTCTGCGAGAGGAGGCTGGAAATGACATTACTGGGGGAGACTGCTGGACATTACATTACTGGGGGAGGCTGCTGGTCATTACATTACTGGGGGAGGCTACTGGGCATTACATTACTGGCAGAGGCTGTTGGTCATTACATTACTGTGGGAGCTTGCTGGACATTACATTACAGGGGGAGGCTGCTGGGCATTACATTACTGGGAGAGGCTACTGGACATTACATTACTGAAGTAGGCTGCTGGACATTACATTACTGGCAGAGGCTGCTGGTCATTACATTACTGTGGGAGCTTGCTGGACATTACATTACAGGGGGAGACTGCTGGGCATTACATTACTGGGGGAGGCTACTGGACATTACATTACGAGCAAAGGCTACTGGTCATTACATTACAGGGGGGGCTGCTGGGCATTACATTACTGGGGGAGGCTACTGGGCATTACATTACTGGCAGAGGCTGCTGGTCATTACATTACAGGGGGGGCTGCTGGGCATTACATTACTGGCAGAGGCTGTTGGTCATTACATTACTGTGGGAGCTTGCTTAACATTACATTACAGGGGGAGGCTGCTGGGCATTACATTACTGAAGGAGGCTGCTGGCCATTACATTAGTTATTTGTGGCAAAATTAGGGGCCTCGGCTTATACTGGAGTCGACTTATACTCAAGTATATACGGTATTTCATAACATACGGTACAGTATTTAATTAAATTTGAGACATACAATGCTATCAGTAAGGAAAGATAATAATTGTGCCAAAATTATTACAAAATGTTTGTATGGGAGAATGGGGTACAATCAAGGTGTTGAAGATTACCCAGTTAATTTTAATGTATTTGCTTTGTTTTTATACATAAAGTTTACTTTTAAGCTTAGCCTCCTATAAATATTCAGACAACCTGTAAGGCAAATAGATTCCTTCCTCTGAATTGCCCTCTCCAGGGATTGATGCAAAGCAGACATCTCATGACAGCGTAATGCAGCAATAACACTCGACAATAATACAAAATCATCTTCGTTCAGACTCCCTGCTTAACATAAGTTATTAAATAAAAGTACTTGCAGTTCTGGAGTGCTTCACATTAGAATGTACTTTTCTTGTAAGATCTGTCTGCAGGTCACAAACATCACTTTCTAATTTGCAGGCAGCGCAATGCTTACATTAAATAGGAGATGATATAAAATTCAGGTAACATATGCCTGTGTTTTAGAGGGGTGCCTTACCTTCTGCTCTGTCATAAAGGCATGTCAAAAGATGAACTGGGGCACCTTTCTGTTTTCTTTAGTAACGTGAGCTGGTCAGATGTCCATTCGCTGTTTATGGCAATGAAGGAAGTCACCAAGTTCTCCTTCAGTGCCATACAGATAAATGTGTGACCAGCCGCTCCGGTCATTTTGGGTACAGTGTACACCGGTTCTGGGGATCTGTGGGGGTGCCACCATTGTGAAGCCTACCAATCAGCAAGATAGCCCCCATTCTGTGGATAACATGCTGTAACTTAATGACCCTTTTAACTTTTATTTGAAGGGTTCTTTTTAACCCTTTCTGACTGTTAGAACACAAAGAAAAGTGAAAAGTTTTCCCCATTGCCATTTTTCCACATAAAAATTATATTATATATATATATATATATATATATATATATATATATATATATATATATATATATATATATATATTTGGTATCACAACATAATAAACTCATGACTGAATTTGTGAATGCTTAAAAAAATGAACTTTCCAAAAATGGTATGAAAGTGTACAAAAAGTGCCCCAAAATGGTGTGCTCTGTTTTGTTTAACAGAGAGTTAATAACATGAACATGAGTTCATGTTATCCCTTTCCAAAATGTAGCTACAGATAAAATCTATATTTAGTATATATACTTGAGTACAAGGCGAGTTTTTCAGCGCAATTGTTGTGCTGACAAAGACCCACTCGGTTTAAAACCAAGTGTATATAAAAAAAACTTAGTACTCCCCCCTCCCGTGCACCCATGGTGTCCTCTTCTCCCCCGGCTCGTCTTCTCTCTGCATCTTCCAGCTTCCAGGCAGTGCGGGCAGATTCACGTCTATGCGCTCTGCCCTCATGCACACACTGTGACGTTGCATCATAGTGTTTGCGTTGGGCAGAGAGCAATGATGTGCCTCCGCCTGCACTTACGGGAAGCTGGAGCAGACCAGAGAAGAGGACACAGGAGGTGAGTGTCGGAGGTGAGTACTTAGTTTATGCTAGACATTTTTTGTTTGAAGGGGGGCACTGCTGGACTTTTTTTTATAAAGGGGGCCTCTTCTTCACATTTCTTTAACAGGGGGCACTGCTGGACATTTTATTTTAAAGGGGGGCTCTGTTGGGCATTTTATTTTAAAGGTGGGCTCAGCTGGGCAAGAGAACTTGCTGCATTTTTCACCCTAGGCTTATACTCAAGTCAATAAGTATTTCCATTTTTTTGTGGCAAAATTAGGTGCCTCCGCTTATACTTTATACTTTATCTGTGAGCAGTGAGAAGCTCCTCTTTGCACCCGTCTCCTTCTTCTTCCCCC
Organism: Engystomops pustulosus; assembly: GCF_040894005.1. Classification (NCBI taxonomy): domain Eukaryota; kingdom Metazoa; phylum Chordata; class Amphibia; order Anura; family Leptodactylidae; genus Engystomops; species Engystomops pustulosus. The sequence goes on along the minus strand of NC_092416.1, from coordinate 134,195,952 downwards.
TGCCTGCCAGTTAACCCCTTAATGACCGCCGTATCGGCTTTTTACGGCGGTCATTAAGGGTACTTCTTCTGACGCGTACGCCTTTCTACGGCGGCGCATCAGAAGAAGTTTTCGGGACACCGGGTCTCACTGGTGCCGGTGTCGGGCTGTGATATCACAGCCCAGACACGGCACTAACACCCGGGATCGGAAAAACTCCGATCCCGGGTGTTTAACCCCTTACACGCCGCGGTCAAGCATGACCGCGGCGTGTAAGCGTGTCCCCCGTGGATCGGACCTCCCCAGTGTGCTTACCGGGGGATCCGATCTCTCCTGCCGCTGCCCCGGGTCCCGACGAGTGACCCCGGGCTGTCGGCTCCTCTCTGTGCCGGGTTCTGCCTTCCTGGCAGGACCCGGCTGTAAGTAACTGAGCATGCGCAGCATGCTCAGTTACTTACACTATACACTGCAATACATGTGTATTGCAGTGTAAAGGCTTGAATAAGCGATCGGATGATCGCTTATTCAAGCCAAGAAGTAGAAAATGTATAAAAGTTAAAAAAAAAATTAAATCTTTTTATAATATAATTAAATAAATAAAATAAAAGTCCCATAATCTCCCCAGTAACACATAAAATGCAAATAAAGTAAATAAAACACAAAAACACGTACATATTTGGTATTTGGTATTGAACCCGCTCGGTGAACTACTTAAAAAAAAACTCGAAAAACTTCCCATAATATACAATTTTTCATCAAACACCATCACAAAAAATGTTCTAAAAAGTGATTAAAAAAAGTTACTCTCCCTAATATGATGCGACTGAAAAGAACAACTGTTTTCGCAAAAAATGAGCCCTCAACCAGATCTGACAACAGAAAAATACAGAAGTTATGGCCCTGAAAAGTTGTCAATAGTAAAAACAATGCGATTTTCTCCAATATTGGTTTTGCTCAGGAAAATTGAGCAAAAATAAGAAAAACTATATAAATTAGGTATCACCGCAATTGTAGTGAACCAGAGAATAAAGATAAAATATTATTTTCACGTTACGGTGAGTGGGGGAAAAAAAATGCTAACAATCCAAAATAAAAATTGATGATTTTGTTTGTGTCCCACTTGAAATAGTTAATAAAATCTCATGAATAAGCTTTAGACTCCCAAAATGAATTATCTATACATTGTATCTCATCCCGTACATAATGAGCCCTCATATGTTTGCATTAGCAAAAAAAATTAAAATTTATAGGTCGTACAATGTGACAATACAAATCTGCTGTGAATGGCGCCTCCATTCATTCTATACTCGGCCATGCACCCGTACAGAAGTTTACCACCACATATGGGGTATCAGTAAACTCGGGAGGAATTGGGCATCAAGCGTTGCAGTGCATTTCATCATTTAATTTATTCTGAAACTGTCAGTTTGGCCTAAATGAATGTATTTTCCAAAAAAATTCTATAGTTTCTAAATCGCAGGTCCATATTTTTTAACCCATGTGAAACACTTAAAGGGTTAATAGACTTAATAGAAGTTGTTTTACATATGTTGAGGGGTGAACTTTCTATAGTGGGGTAATTTATGGGGTTTTACTATTATTTAGGCCTCTCAAAGTCACTTGAAAGCTGAGTTCTCCCTCAAAATGTGAGTTTTGGCAATTTTCATGAAAATAAGAAAAATCACACCTAAAGTTCTGCACCTCATAACATCCTAGAAAAATGACCGGAAGCATAAAATATCATCCCAACATAAAGCAGATATTCTGTAAATGTTAATTATCAAACTTTTTGGGTAGTTTTACATCTTGTCTGGAAACCAGAACATTTCAAACTTGGAAAATGAAGAATTTTTACAAACTTTTGCCAAATTTTCACTTTTTTTCAGAACGAAACGCAAAACTTATCACTTAAATTTTATAACTAACATGAAGTACAATGTGTCACGAGAAAACATTCTCAAAATCACCCAGATATGTTAAAGCGTTCCGAAGTTATAACCAATTATCGTGAGACATGTCAGATTTGAAAAATCTAGTCTGGTCATTGAGCTGAAAACTAGTGTCAGTGATAAGGGGTTAAGAGGCTGGATTGGAGGGAGGGGGGCACTTCAGAGAAAAATAACTTTGGATCACTGGCACCTAGAATTTTTTCCTCTGAAAGAGCAGAATCTAGGAGCCTTGTGTGTTTCTAGGTGCCATGGAACTAGAGATATTAACTGTTTAAGTCCGAGTGATTTATATAAAAATTGCTTGCAAAACCATCACTTAAAATGTGAGTATCTCCGAAAAAATTAGTTTCTAATCCGGACATATCTTATACATTCTTGCCCACTGAGGCGTCCCCCTTATTGCAATTAATTAAACTTGATAAAGGAGTTACAGTATATCTAATTGAAGGACAACGGGCTGGAATTAGTAACAGATGTTACTGCTCTTTAAGTTGTGGGCGATTTTCATTTGAAAGTTTTGGTAAAACGTTTTGCGAGTGGTATTTGTGCATAATGAGCTGTTTTTCTGCCTACACAAGAGTGGAATTAATATAAAAAAAAAATAAGAATGCTATTTTCTTCTGAAGCCTTTCATTTTAATACATTAGACAGATAGCTCTACAGTAGCAAAATCCCTCATCATCTCATTCTGGATTCTGTCAGCAGAATAAATTGTTCTAAAGAGGGGATTTAGAAAGCAGCATTTAAATGAAGTTTTCCCCACAGGGAGGCAATCTAGTGCCTCTAAACTCAAGCGCTGCTCGCTTCCCCGTCACCTGCCAGACCTCGAGATTAACTCAAAGCAATTTCCATAGTTTTTAATAGCTTTATCAGGGGCAGAGACATTCTCATATTCAGTGCTTTGGCACAGCTGTAGAAACCCCTTGTTTATATCTAATGAACATGTTTACTCTCTTTTTCTTTAGATATCCTAGTTATGCTCTTATGAAGAATTCGTTAGGCTCTTGTTTCAATCATTGAGGTATGATAACTGCTACAGAAGCCATAATGCCAGGGGTCCTTCCTACAAATATATCCAAAGCTACTAAGTGAGCATTTGTATCTGTTTTGTAGATTAACATATGGTATGTGGAATTTAATACAATGTGGATCATTTATTTATTTTTTATTCATTTATTTAACAAAAAAATAAAACTAACACATAAGCTAAAATCTAGTACAATATACGGTAATATACAAAATAACACACTGTCATACCATTCAACTTAAAGGAGCCACACTAGTAACCTACACCCTAGATCAGTGATGGACAACCTTTTGAGCTTGGTGTGTCAAAATTGGCCAAAAAACCGAGCATAACTCGGGTGGTGTGTCACCTTGACAAAAAAAAAACATAATTTTGTGATATTTATTGTTTAAATAACAAATATGTATAATTATTTAACTTCTAGGGTACTTTAATCCTAGGTTGTGTGATTGATCCTACCATGTACTGCCATACTACATCTATATATTACAATGTGCTGGACAATCTCTCAGGCTCCCGGCTACTGCACCCGCGTGTCACTGAAAATGGCTATGCGTGTCAGCACTGACACGCGTGTCATAGGTTGGCCATCACTGCCCTAGATCATGCATCAACAACCACAATGCAACTTAAAAAGTAACCCCAGAAATGATGATACCACAGTACAACCATAAATACAAACCCAAAAATCAAATAACTAATACAGACCCCCAAACCAGACAATAAATAATAATGGAGACCCCAGAGTAGCCAATAAATATAACCAAACCAGGTAATAAATAAACCCCAGAGCAGAAGAACAACAATAATGAAGACCCCAGAACATACTGTAAGAGAGCAGACCCCCAAAAGCCCTCTAATAATGCTGGAACCCCCTAATAATACTACAGTCCCCCAAAGTTCCCATATTAATACAGCAAACCCCCTAGAGCTTCCCTAATAATTTTGATCCCCAAGTGCCCACAAATAATGCTGGAGACCGCCAAGAGCCCCATAATAATAATGGTGCCCCAGAGAGCACCACTTATAATGCTGGAGACCTTCTAATATTGCTGGAGACACTCCAGAACCCCTAATAATACTTGACCCCCCAAGATCCTCTAACGAGGCTAGTGACCCCCAGAGGCCACGTAATAATACTGGCGACCTCCCGGAGGCCCTGTAAGTACAATGGAGACCCATATTAATACCCCCCTAATAATACTAGAGACGCCTGGAGACAAAATAATATAACTTTCACCTTCCCTTGGCTTATCTTCTCCTCTTGCATACACTGCAGCTTCTTGTGTACCTATTTTGGTTGTATGCCCCAAATTCAGGGTCCAGAGCAAAGCAGCGATCCAAGCAGGAGAGAACACGGGAACAGTGAGTACAGCTCTTCCTGATGCTCCAGGTCCTGACTCTGGCACATACAACCAGTGCACAGCAGGAGCAGCAGGAGAGGTCTGGAGCAGTTGTGCACCCCTGCAGTAGCACAATTTGCTACGTAATATTTTCACACAACTATTCACCCAATGGCACTCACTGTGGTTGCAGATCAAAGAAGCAAAGACTTTGCTCAGAGCATCCCAATTCACTATCGATCGTTCCAGGGTCCTACTTTCTGCATATGCCAATTCATATTTATTTATTTATATAGGTCTTACTTAATTGAATACATTAAGAGTTTTAGGGGGTCTTACAGCTTAGGGTGACTTTTCCAGTATAATTCATTTGAGTCTTGTATATTCTAAATACAAACAAGACAGAAAAAGGTTGCTTTCCAAGTCAAGAATAATACATCCAAAAATCGGTAAGAAATCCAGCAGAATGTACAAGTACCATAAATAAAACATAACTTTTAATAATTACTGATAAAATAAGTTCACTGTGAACCACAATAATATGCACATCAACCATCTAGTCAGCAAAAACACATCAGAAAGGGAGCTCGTTCAGACCTCCAATATGTCTTGTCTGACACGGTCCCCAGTAATACCTCACCATGCCTTAGTGCATTCCTGTATAGCACATAACACGGTGCATCATCTCAAAACCACAGACCAACATTAATCCGGACAGTAAGGAATAATAGGGTGGATCTCACCAGTCTTCTACTGGTCGAGCTTTACTAGTCCAGAGGTACAGGACCTATTAAGCCCTACAATCGGTTAGTATTCTGACCCCGCAATATTGCTCCCGCCCTGACAAGGACGGTCCCAGTACTGTCCCTTACAGACCCTTTTAGTCCCTAATATACGTTGTGTGATGCACTCATCAGGGGAATACAGTAATGTAGTGGACTATGCAGCCTTGATACTAAGTATTGCTGCAAAGGTTCCACATCAAGGGGTTAAAATGAATCAAAAACAAGCAGTGGCCCGTATAATACAAGTTATACTAGTATGGTGGCTAGATGTATTGGCATGAGCCAAGAGGATCAATCAATCCAGTAACAACATGCTCTCACACATTGTACAGTACGGAGTATTATAACCATCAATCTATGCCGATATGTCTTTCATCCCCCTCGTTTTGATCGAGCCAGCCTACCTTTCACTGTTTCTATGCTCCACCTTACTGTTTTTGTCACCTTCCCGGTCTGCGTGCTCACAAGAGCATGTCGCATCCAGCTGCAGTTTTCAGCACATCAGTAAGTTCAGCAGATTGCATCCTCTTGCAGTCCTCGATACATCCCCGGAACTCTAGGACGGATGCGCCAAAGAACTCTCCTTCTGCGCATGCGTCGGCATCTTTTTAATCCAGCCGACAGCGGAAGACATGCGAGGTGCTTCCGTATGTCAAGGCAACTCAGAGTAAGTGCTGACCTTCCTTCACCTACACATCACTCCTTTTGTATTCCAAGAATGTATATAGAAATCTACCTTCTCTTCCTCGGACAGGCTTTGTTCCAGTAATACAGATGCCTGCTCACTGACCCTTAACTTTTACCAATGTAGGTAAGACTGCCTGAGTTTCCCATTACATTACAGTGCCCTATACTATAGGGCAGCCACTGTTTCTCCCCCACAATAAGATATATTACTTGATCCACCTAGGTCTACAGATCTCATTTATAATATATTCCACCATTTACAGACTAGCCAGGTCAGTAAAATCATTATTTATTGATTGTGCTTTTATTTTTTTATTTAGTTGTATATATTGATATATGAAATTGTATTTATTATTCATAATGTGATGCTATGACTTAGGAACATATGACTAAATGTCCTAAGACTGTAGATAATTTTAACTTCTATGTAACTAGACGCCAGTTCATTCAAATCCTTTTGTATCATCTAATTTTTAGCACATTGATGTTTTTATACAATTTTTATTGTTTGTTCCTCCCCAAAAAACCCTTCCTCGTATTTATTTATTTATTTATTCTTTGTTAGAATACTAACCCCATTTTTATGGACCTGAAGAAGGGAGTGGTACGACCTGAAGAAGGGAGTGGTACGCCCCGAAACACGTTGTCCACACTGTAATGTCCTCTGAAATAAAAACGTTAATTTTAATCCTGTCTTTTTCTCGTATCACTGATCTACAAGAAATCCTGAAAATGTCAAAAATCTGATGAAAGTGCGATCCGCGGACCCCTAGTAAATAAGCCCCATTCTGCTAATATACTGTTGACATTGTGTGTGCACTGCATTTACATAAGCACGTTGTGAAAGCAAATACAATGGGAGTCATTTACTAAGGGTCCTATTCGCATTTTCCCGACGCATTCGGAAAAACCGCTGCACAAAAACTCCAAAGTGTCGCTTGCATCCAGAGGAGGACGGTGAAGTTCAGCGCAGCAGCGACACCTGGTGGACGTTGGAGGAACTGCCTTAGTGAATCCCGACCTGACCCGAATCCTCCGCAGAGAAGGTGCCGCTGGATCGCGAATGGACCAGGTAAATAAATCCAGGGCCGCATCTGCCATGAGGCGAGATGAAAATCTCGCCTCAGGCAGCGGATGCCTGAGCCCTGATTGAGGCGGCAAAATTTGGGGCCATAATGTGGGCAATTCGGGTGGTGATTGCCGCCCGAATCGCCTACATGAAAAATCTATCGCGTCTGTCTCTTTAAGAGACAGACGTGAGTGATGTACAGAGCGGCCGGCACAGATCCTTCTGTCCGTGCCGCTCTGTTGCTCTGGAGGACTCAGGCAGCGTGCGATGACGTCACGCTGCCTGCGTCCCTTCACAGAGTACAAGGTAGGCGAAGACCCGGGAAGAAGACGCGAACGCCGGCAGGGGAGCATGACAGGAGTCGAGGTGAGTTAATTTCTTTATTATTTTTATAAAAGGCGGGCAGTATATCTAAGAAAACGTGAGTCGGGGGGCTGTATGACAAAGAATACGGGGGGCTGTATGACAAAGAATACGGGGGGCTGTATGACAAAGAAAATGAGGGGCTGTATGATAAAGAAAACGGGGGGTATATGATAAAGAAAATATGACAAAGAAAACGGGGGGCGGTATATCTAAGAAAATGGGGGGGGCCTGTATGACTAAGAAAACGAGGGGGGGGCTGTATGACTAAGAAAACGGGGGGGCTGTATGACTTAGGCTATATTCACACTGCCGTTGCCCGCCCGTACCGTACCGTAGCGGGCAACGGCAGTGTACGGGGAGAGGAGGAGAGCGCAGCTCACCCCCGCCCCTCTCCATAGCAACCTATGGCGCACGGCGCCGTATTACGGGAAAAGATAGGACAGGTCCTATCTTTTTCCCGGGTACGGAACGGTACAGTGCCGCACGTGTGCTGCACCGTACCGCTCCCGTAGGGTGCCGTGCGCCCATAGAAGTGTATGGGGGACGTATATCGGCCGTATATACATCGGCCGTATATACGTCCCCCATACGTTAGTGTGAATGTAGCCTAAGAAAACAGGGGGCTGTATGACTAAGAAAACAGGGGGCTGTATGACTAAGAAAACGGGGGCAGTATATTTAATAAAACGGGGGCAGTATATCTATGAAAAGGGGGCAGTATATCAGAATACAGGAGCTGCTTATTTAATAATAAGGGGGCTGTATATTATATAATATATTAGGTGAGCTGGACATTATGTAACCTGGGGGTGGTTTTTAACCATAATTTAACTACACATCATATAATCAAGGTGGGCTGTATATAATATAACTTGTGGGTGAAGCATTATATGGGAGGGGGCTGTATTTAAAAGGGAGGGTGGTTAATATGGGGTACTGTATAAAATTTGGGGGTGGTAAATCTGTATATAGTTAAACGTGGGAGAATCTGGATATAGGGGTCATATTTTAATTAAACTATAGGAGCTGTATATAATTTAATTAGGGGACAGGGGGTGTGCTGTCGCGGGGGGGCGGCATTTTAATTTTCGTCTCAGGCAGCAAAAACCCTAGAATCGGCCCTGAATAAATCTGCCCCAATGTTACAATGGAAGCAATGTAAATTCAAATGCAGTGCTACCCCAAAAGTGATGTAAACATAATACAAAATGTAAAAGTATTTACATTACATTTATGAACACAAGACATTTACAGGGTGTTTGGGCTCACATCTCATTGGTGTTTACATCAAGTTTGGAGTTGTGGCACAAAACCGACACAGACACTTTATAAGCAGTTTGTACGTTCTTTCTAGTGCAAAGTCACACAGAAAACTGGTGCAAACACTTTAATAAATGTGGCCCATTGTCTGCCACTGATAGGACAGTATAAGAGAAGATTAGCATAACACACGCTTTCAGCCCTAGCTCCTCCTCTCTGACAGAGCACAGGTTTTGTTTTTTTTTCATTTCCATTTTTCACTCTCCACCTTCAAAAATCTATCTTTTTTTTATTTTTACATATAAAGAGCTGTGTGATGGCTTGTTCTCTGCGTAACAAATTACACTTCATAGTGATGGTGTTGAATATTCCATGTTGTGTACTGGGAAGCCGGAAAAAAATTCCAAATGTAGTAAAATGGTGAAAAAATGCATTTGCGTTGTTTTCATGTAGGCTTGTATTTTTCTGCTTTCACTTTGCACCCCAAATGACATGTCTAATTTATTATTTGGGTTAGTATGATCAAGGGTATACCAAATTTGTATAGTTTTTATAATGTTTTCATACATTTACAAAAATTAAAACCTGCTGTACAAAAATTTTGCCATATTCTGGCATTAATAACTTTTTCATACTTCAGGGTACGGAGCTGTAGGTTGTGTCATTTTGTGCGACTTTTGATTACGTTTTCAGTCCTACCATGGTAAAAAAAAAGTGCCATTTTCGACTACGGGCCTGCTGTTCTACGCATGCGCAGACTGCAGAATAGTCGGACGAGGGCGCACAGCTACGAGCAGCTGCGCGCCGAAGATGGTGAGTAGGAGGAGAAAAGAGTAGCCGCAGTAGCCGCATAATAAAATTTGCATAAAAGTCTAATAAAAGTTGCTAAAAAAGTGCGGGGACGTGAGGATTAGCCCTTAAAAGGGCTATCCTCACGTCCCATTGATCCACCTACCACCCGATCTACCTTTATAGGTAGATTTGTGGTGGTAGGTTCCCTTTAACTACGCACGCCGGGTGTGGGTACATGGAGAGGGTTCACGGGCTGAGCCCTCTCCACAGCCGGTCAGTCTTTGCTGCATATTGAGTGTTAGGTGTCATCCCTGCAATCGCCGCCGGCTCTGTCAGCGACTTCAAAAAGATGGCTGCACGTGGGCGCCACCATCTTGCTGGGGATCAAGGCTCCATTTGATGTCATCGTGGAGTGGCGATCCATCGCATGTCAGCCTTGGGTCTTCCGAAGACCGAGACTGTCTCGTTTTAACCCCTTCATTAAAATAGCAAAAATAAAAATAAGTTTAAAAGAAAAAAAATTATAATTAAAAAAAAAAATTAAAATCACCCCCCCTTTCCCTAGAAGTCATATAAATACAGATAAATAGGTATTGCCTTGTCCGAAAATGCCCGGTCTATCAAAATATTTTTCACTGCGTTTAAGCCCATAACAGAAAGTAGCGCCCAAAGCCGAAAATGCCACTTTTTTTGTCATCAAACGGTCGTACAGTTCTAAAAATGGTAGCATTGAAAACGTCATCAAAAGTCACAAAAAAAAATCACACCACCCACAGCTCTGCACACAAAAGTATGAAAAAGTAATTAGCGCCAGAAGTGCCAGATGGCAAAATTAAAAAAAAAAAAAAATTTTTTACAGATCGTTAGAATTTTTGTAAATGTATGAAAACATTATAAAACCTTTACAAATTTGGTATTCCCAAACCCAAAGAATAAAGTAGATATGTCATTTGGGGCACACAGAGAAAGCCATAAAATCCATGCCACAAGAAAATGGGGTAAATGCGTTTTTTCACCATTTTCACTGCATTTTCATTCCCTTTTTTGGAATTTTTTTCCTGCTTCCCAGTACATGGCATGGAATTTTAAATACCATCACTACGAAGTGCAAAGTGTTACGCAGAAAAGAAGCCATAGTACAGCTTTTTACATCTAAAAATTAAAAAGTTATAGATTTTTGAAGCTGGGGGGGGTGAACAATGGAGATGAAAAAGCAAAAGAGGGCCAAGTCGTTAAAGGGTTAATGTATGTAAATATTGTTCTGGGTTGTAAAGTCTGACTGTAGGAAATTACTGGGACATTTTGGACTCCTACATGGCCGGCAGTGCGCTGGAATTAGTTTTGAATCCCCTCATTGAAGATAAAATATTGCATCAGGAAGTCAGGTTTAGTGAAGGAGAGTTGGTTAGAAGAATAGCGGGTGCTGTGCTGGGCGGGTGCAGAGGGCGGTGTGCTGGATAGGGCTCTGAACTGAGCTGATGGCTGGAGAAGTCTTCAAGGCAGAGAGACTTGTAAGTACGGCTGGCTGCATTTACAGAGATAAGACAAATTACATAAGGAACTCTGACACCTTATCACCAGAGAAGTTGGCCTGTCTTAGGTGGAGAGCTGGAGCGAGGCCTATATCTGGAGTCTAAGGAGAAGACAACAATTACCTGTGGATTACAAATAGTATTGCGCAATACTTCGGTTGCACCCCAACAATGGACCGGTCTAGAAAAAAGATGCTTTCTTATAGGACTGGTACCAGTAACTGTGGGGAATAGGGGTATAGTGTTGTAATAATCTGTTCAATATGTCTCTGTAATTCCTTTCTCTTATACATTGTTGCACATGTTGCTCAGGTCTCACTTCCTTTTTTTTACTGAGTAAACATTAACCTGAGAATTTCGAGTGCTGTTTATCTGTGTGGCATCGTGTACCCGCTGAACCTGTGGGCCCAGCCACCGGCTCTGACATTTACATAGAATTCTGAAACAGAATAAAAAACAAACAGCGAAATGCACATGATGTGTGAATATACTTTTGACAAAATTCGGGAAGAAAATAGTGTGAGAACAATTTGCATATGCTCCTTCACTATGACATTTAGGTTTGTATATAGTCTGGCGGTTTTGTGTATACTAAGAAATAAGCACTTTTAGAGGGTAAACGTGTCAGCGTAAAGGTCAGCGTTGGCATTTCCATTCTGTTTATACTCCTTTTTTGTCTCATATTTATGACGGTTTTCTTTCTTGCGTGTGATTTACATGCAGACATTTAAATGACTGTGTATAAAATTTGAATAACTGTTTACAAAGTCTGCGCTTGTTATTATGCAAGTGATAAAGTAAAACTTAATAATGAGCCATAAGTCATTTCTATAGTTCTGCTCCCCCTGGAATATGTCGCTGTATAATACACTTGGCTTTTCAATAAGCACCTAATGTACTATATACAGCAATTATTATTATTTTAATCTTTTGTGAGCCTTAAATTGTCAGTCTGTATTTTTAATTTATCTAACATTTGCTTTTCATGCTAATATGTTATTGCCACACTTTTCACATTTTTCATGCATAAGTATACAGCACTTCAGGAAACTACTGAAAAATTGCTCATATAAAATCCTATTGTATATTGCAGTAAACTAACATCAGCCAGTTGGCTAAAACAAAGAGAAAATGCTAATAATAGAAGCACTTTAGGGTATTCTACAATTTTTTCTTTTCGCACTTTCCCATTTTATTAATGGTTTTCTTACAATACATATACATAAAAGTTGCTTCTAATAAGGAGCATGAACTGAAAGAGAAGTTTTTATGGAAAAAATTGAATTAAAAAAATAAAACAAATTTCTGGGGTTGTGGCCCCCCTTGAATATGCCCAGCATTGGGATTACAAGTATTACTCCTAAAAGGAATAAAGCAATTGACTTCATTAAAACAATAAATGCCTTTATTATAATATCTATTAAAAATACATTAATATTGATCCAATTCAAACCAATCGATACCTAATTTTTTTTAAAACTTTTTTTAAAATGTATTTATTTTTTACTTTTTTTTAGACCCCAAGAGGTACTTTAATCCTTAGGTGCCTGATCTCTTGTACCATATGCTGTAATACTGCAGTAAATGGCAATTATTTTAATGATTTCTGAGCATATACCAGAAGAAGAATGACATTCATAGTAACTGAACACCATCTCCCGATAAGGTTGAGGAGGGGGGAGACGACATACATCCGGCCCAAAGTTGTGCTGTAATAGTATGCTTGCGTGTCTGGAAGGGGTTAAATAGTGATTGGACCATCACTATTGAGGAAGGTAAGCTATGATGTGTTCCCATTTTAGTAAATTAATGTAATTGTTTTTATGATAAAAAGTTATATCATTTTCCAATTTATTTTCTGTATCAATTCCTGTCTGTGGACACACAGGTGCACGGCTCGTTAGTATCACAAAGAGTAATCAGAGCCGTGCACCTGTGTGACCATGGTCAGGTTTCTGTCCACTGGAAGTAAACACAGAAGCTTTCTATAGAATGACCGCAAGCAGAGATCTAGAAAACTGTGAGGAATACCCTTTTAATCATTTCTGAAATCAACTTTTAAAGTATGATAATGAGCCTGCAGAGGCCTTCCATGTTGCAGATTCACAGTTTGTTAGATTATCTCTCCTCCCTTTGCTCCCCCACCACACTTCCCTTCCTTCAGCACAAGTGTCAGCACATGGTGCAAAGGGAAAGTGCTCTTTGCAAACAGTTTGTGAATCTCCAGCATGGATGAGCTCTGGTAACACCCGCAGGCTCATTTAGGTTATTTAGCATAATTTTAACAGTTGATTTTAGAAGGAAGGAGGCCATGGATAACAAATATAAGATTCCACATCCATGCTGTGTAAATGTCCTTGCTTGATTTTGATGGTAGATTTCTAATTACCCACTCACCAAAATGTTTATGATAAAACTTAACATACTCCTAATAAAAGCTGTGTCAGCATTACTATTTATCTAATTGAGTGGTGCATTGAGCTGTCATTGGAGTCCATTGGTCATTCACATATAGTTAGAGGAGTCAAATTGTTCCTTCATATTGACTTTATTCTCTGCTATTATTCACTCACTCCTTCTAATGGATGTCTGCAGAATACCTCCCCACTATTCTAAAGATATATGCATTTTAGGATTATTTGAAACATACATCCACTTTGACCCCCAACAAATTTTGTTGAATGCAGTGTCATCAGGTATAAAAGCTACGTCATCCAAGCTGGTGCCAAGATCCATAATATACTTGTGCTGAAGCTTTCTTCTGTGAGCCCTGACTAACACATAAACCTCTCAATACTCTTCTCCCACAGAAGGAGGTTTCACTGGTTGTAAAATAGGAGGTTATAGCAAAGCTTCATTCACTTTAACATAGATGTGTTACATTTCCTCACAAAGCAGATGAGATATGAATCTTTAATTTCTTTAGAAATGATTTTTGTAAAATCATACCGTTTCCTGGTGATCCACCATATAAAGTGAGCCCTAAAGCTAGACTTACCCCCCGCCCCCACAGCTGTCCCTGCCCTTATAGCAAGTACTGGGAAATTGGCAGACAATCCTCTTATGAGATATTGTACTCCAAGGCCAAGTGGTGATTGGACTGGTCCCTTGGCTCTTTGCTGCCTGAGGGGAACTATCAAAAGGCCCCTGCGGCCGCCACCCCCATCAAATATATACTTTGCATAATGCAAATAATCAATAAAAGTTACCACAGATCATGAGAATGGGGGTCTGGTGCAACATAAACAGAGTACAACATATTCCCTGCTGCTCCACTTGTTTCTCCTCTCTCTCCTGTCCCCACCTTGCTACTAACCATTATAATCTTAACCTCAAAAGTGCCCTGGATGAGCTTGTGCCAGTCACTGCACTGGTTGCTTGTCTCCTTCCGGTTACAGTTTAAAGGGAACCTGAGATCAGACATTAACCTTATAAACCGCTACCAGTATTTTGTAAAGCAGCTAAGCACATACTAGATCATGTTTCTTTCATGGCCCACTGTGGTAGTCAGGAACAGAACCGGGGTCACAACGGGAAATTAGGATAAACTCACTAGACAGGGGAAACAACTTTTTAATGGCATGTAAGCACAAAGATCCGGTGGGGAATGTGGGAAGAAGCTGGCTATTTAACGGATACCAGATGACCAGCGCCAATTAGTGGCACATTGGCCCATTGAATCTCCGTTAGCCGGCATGCGGAGGCAGGGATGCGAGGACCGAGCCGCTGGAGCCATCGCTGGAACACGGCCAGGTGAGACAGCCAGCCCCGGGGGTCCTCGGGACAGGAGTTGGGCACGGGTGCGCCTGCAGCCCAGGACATGGGATGCATTGGTAGATGGGTTTATGATTTCAGGGGCACAACTCTCATATTTATGTGTGGCCATATCTCTGCTACATCTGCCTCTCATGTTTACCCCTCTCCACACACAAACCATAATATGCATTCACTTAGCCCCCTTCATGTTCTCCCCCCTTTTTATTAGGTTACCCCACTCATCCCCCCCCCCCAAGTTCTCCTCTTCAGTAAGTGAAGCACACTGTTCATTCAGTGAATCCCTCTTATGTTCTCTTCCTACCTCATGGTCCCCATTTTCTTCTCTTCATTTAGTGAGCCCCCCTCATGCCCCTTTTATTCAGTGAGCCCCCTTATGCCTCCTCTTCATTCAGTGAGCTCTCCATGTACCCCCTTATTCAGTTTCCTCCTCACTATGTCTCCCTCTTCCCTACCACCTCACAGTAAGCCGCCCTCTTCTCTTCTACAGGCTGATGCCTGTATACTGTGACTATCGTGTCATCACGGGTCATGCAGTGAAATGCAGTGTATGTACTGCACATGTTTCATCACATAATAAAACTGGCCTGGAGAGTGGCTCAGTACTAGCCCCCAAAATGCAGCCCCCTTTAATCCTGCAGGGGAAACCACCCAATGTAGTTTTCTCAAATGACCAGAAACATTCTAACGTGGGAAGAATGTAAGTCGAGGAGGCATCTGTCCATCACAATTAGCTTAACTGTCTGCAGTCAAGAAAAAAGTCAACAGGAGACAGATGGTTTGGTGGAAATCAATCAAGACAGCCAGGTGTAAAGTGCAGGACACTAAGTACACTAAGTACTGTGGGGAATTGCTCTGGTAGATGCTTTGTAGCAGTGCAGGAGTCAGTGACACACGCAGAGTTAAAGTCCAAAATCAAGTGTTTTATTCACACTTCCTTGCCATAACACAAATTCAGCCTTGGCTTAAACACAAACAAAATAAACCCTGTCCGGCTGGGCACTGCCTAATATACCAATAACACCTATCTATACATGTACCAGGCTGCTAGGCACACGGTCTTAGCCCGCAGTATAACAGGAGGCACTCAGTTACCTTTGCTGTATGAAGACGGTCCAGCCTTCAGCTCTTCAGGTAGTGCCTCTCCTACTGCTTTTGGTCTGCAGTCTAAATCAGGCTCTAACGAGGCCTGTGACCCGCACCTGTAGGCTATACAGAAACCCAGGACCGAAGCCCGAATGGAGTAGGAGTCCCACTACCAGCACCCCTAGTCCATAATAAACAGGCCCAGAACGGATATTACCAATGTGTCCATGTTAGCAAGGCCAACATAGACCAAACAGACTACTCCTGCTTACCACATGTCTACATTAACCCTTGGGTTACCGCAGACAAATTCAGAGCTTTTACCATATACATTTTATCTGCCTGTAGGACAGGTAGCGGTTCTCCCACACGACACCTCTCACTTTCTCACAGTACACTAAGTGCACTAAGCACAAAATGAACACATGAAAAATACTTTTCGGGCAGAAGATGCCTGAACACAGATATACATTGTATAATTTGGAAACTTATGCTTACCTGAATAGCAGTGCCCAGCGTTAGTGGCTTTATCAGTTTGGGGAGTCTAAGTCTGTATGGGATGTTTAGGAAGCTCCTCACCATTCTAATAACTGAAGCATTGTCTTATTGGCAGCAATGTACAGAGCCCCTTTCAATTATGCTCCTCTCCTTTCTCATCACATTCTGTGCCTGATAGTTTGGCACACACCCGTTGTCTCTTCAGCTATTTTTTTATTCGAAGAAGGATCAGCAGAATATCAAGGTCAATTGGATGTTTTCTGTCCTCACTGTACGCTTTATAAATTGATTTAAATTGTTAAATTTCTGAAGGAGACTTTCCTATGTTTTGAATGGCAATGCAGCTTCAAAAGACGAAATATTGGTTCTCATTTCCTCAGACTGAGAAGGAGATATATCTGCTAATTCCCACTATCATTATGCTCTCGTCTTCAAAGCCAGCATCTGGCTGAAATACAGACATTTTCATTAGAAATGTAATTTATTCCTGTCTACTTTTTCCTTTTTCTCATTGCTTTATTTAGAATTTTCTATCCATTTTCCAGATAAAAGTTCCCGAATCCCTGAGATGAACATGGGCTGAGACATGCGGGAGAGACAGGAGCATACAGCAGAACACAGCCATCTGACAGAAATGAGGCGTGAACACACAGTACATTAATAAGAGACAGGCGCAGGCCGGGACTGTGTAGATTATGGTTATCAGAGTACCGTCCTTCAAGAAAACATGAAAATGAGCATTTCCATCAACTGAGAGAAAATGAAATGAGCCGTCACTGAATGTGACAACAGTGGGGAACAGTAATGTGCATTGTGGAGACGAAATCCTGTAAATTCTTATGCAGCGCCACTTTCCGGGTTCTTCTCTGCTTAGTACATCCCAGAAGCATATTTTCCTGAATGTTAAGTAAATAACAGCCTCATAATAAAGAATACAAGTCAGGGGTTTTATATACAGAACAACATTTACCGAAGGTCAGTGGCATACTGGAGCTTACTCAGCTTTGCTTTATATCTGCCCTTTGTCCTGCACATTTCTAAGGCTGCAAACACTGGGTGTCACTCTTGTGTAAATATTCCGACTGAACTGCTTTGATTTAAATTGAACGATGAAGTCTTTAAAACACCATTTTTGAAATTGACAATTTACATTTACACCTTCTTTGAAATAAGAGGCGGCATAACCTCACACATCAATTAGAGTTCGAATCTAGTAGTAAGTCTTATGTTATTACCATTTACATGGTGGGTGGAATACCAAAACTGGACACAGCTCTTACAATTTCCATATGTTGCTATTTAGTCTATGAACTCTGGAGTGCAGCGTCACCTCTGTTAGACCTTAATATAATAACCACTGATGGGCTCTTAACTTCTTCAATGCCACCGTAATGGATGCTACACCCTGGCTCTATGGTGCATGCAGAGTGAAACTGAGAGCTGTTGACCACTGCTTTGGGCCCGTACCAAACACGGCATTGTTTGGGCTTTGTTCGGTTCATGCTGGTTGATTGACTTGTCGTTTCTGGAGGTCAACCCCTTCATGAACGATAGCCATTGGTGCCTGAATGTCCAGGTCAATTTTTGACGTACTGCTATGCACTTCTTTAAATGACGATATCTCAGGAAAAACTTTACATATCATAACAATTTTTACTTAGTTTTTTTCATGGCATGTGAGACTTTACCTTGATAGGATATCAAGGTATAATATATGTATTTTATTAATTACATATTTTTTCTTTATAAAATTTGCCAATGATTGACTACAAATGTGAAAAAATAAGCATTTTTGTCATTTTTCCAATTAAAGTTTTTTTAAGTAGTAACTTTTAGCAAAATATATTATAAATATGTACAGCATTATTCCATCACCATTCCCAGGTTCAGCTACAGATGAAGAGGGTGCATGTTGTTCTGCCTTCAGCTGGCAGTCTGGAGGGGTGCACACTTCAAACACCTATATCTCCTAAACCCTTGCATGCTGAAACACAATTTTAGTGTCATACTAAACAGGAGACTGTGCATGAATGCTTAAGAGAACCATAGATATTCACTCTTGAAGTTACAATCAGGAATACCTTAGTTATCTCTTTTTGTGATGAAATAAATCTAATTCTTTTAATCTTTTCTCATAACTGAGACCCTCCAAACCCCTTATAATATTTGTGGCTCTTCATTGTAGCCTCTCCAGCTCCAGGGCCGGTGCCCACAACTGGACGGCATATTCCAGGTGAGGCCGAACCAATTCCTTGTACAGTGGTAATATTACATTCCTATCCTGAGAATCCATATACCATGACAAGATCTCGCTGGCTTTAGAGGCAGCTGATTGACATTGCTGTTAATTAATCTATGATCTACATGTACACCTAGACCCCTATGTCAGGAGTCTGACATAAGTTGCAAGTGGATTATTGCCTTGTGCCAGTCACTTGGCACCATACCAATCATTAGGGAACCTTACATTCATCTAAATTGAACCTCATTTGCCAAGCATCTGCCCAAACACTCAGTTTCTCCAAGTCACCCTATGAGTATCCTCCATAGAGAGTATTACACTACACAGCTTGGTGTCATCTGGAAAATAGACACATTGCTATTAATTCCTACCTCATTAATAAATATATTAAATAGTAGTGGGCCAAGCACAGAACCACCACCAAGTACACCACTTATAACTGGTGATGATTCCGAGTAGGAATCATTGACCACAACTCTCTGGATACGATCCTTCAGCCAATTTTCAATCCAATTGCAAATGATTCCTTCTAGTGTTAAATTGCAAAGTCCGAGAACACAAAGTCCCATTTTATTGTGTCAATGTGACAATTGTGGCAATTTTTTTTCCACGTTTTGCATTAAAGAAAGGCACATGTATTTGTTATGCCCGTGCGCCACAATTGTGTCATGGTTCCATTTTTCCAACATTTTTTAAACAGTTCACCTAAAGATGAGTGTTGCTGTGTGTTCCAAGTTTGCGACACATTAATAACTGAGATGCACCACAATTCTGTCACAACAGCAAAGGGCACCAAAAAACAAAGGTGCAACTGTTAGGTACACCCTGAAAACAGACCAGAATAATTAACATCTTAAGGTCACGGCCTAAAATGGCCTTCAGGAGTTTCAGAACGCAGAGACATTTTTTACGTTTTTCCCTGCTCAAATTCCAAAAGACATAGCTTTTTACTTTTTATCTGACATGGGCATATGAGAGCTTGTATTTTGTGGTAACATTTTTATTTTTTCAATCGTAAAAATAGCATGATTATTCATATTTATTAACTCTTTCCTGCAACCAAAAAGAAGTGTTTTTCCACTTCTTTTTTTAATTAAAACTTTTACACAGTTCACCATACAGTATTATAAACATGATAACATGATTCTATAGGTTAGTATGATTAAGGAGATGCCAAACATGTAGAAGTTTCCTTATGTTTTACAACTTTAGCAAATGAAAACTCCTTTTTAAGGAAACCACATTAGCCACCGTATTCCGAGAGCTATAACTTTTTTATTCCTCAATCAAAAGAGGATTATTAGGATACAAGAAAAGGTAATGGTTAGATTTGTTCTATTATAGGGTACATCTGACTTTTTTAGCGCTTTCTATTACATTTTTTGGGGAGATTGGAACCACTAAAATTGCTAATTTACTTTTTAATTTTTATTTTTTATACCCTTCACAATACTGGTATAATAATGTAATACCTTTTGGGGAAGGTGGACGTAACAAAATTAATTTTGTCTGTCTCTTTCTTGATTAATCGTGGCAGTTTAGGGGTTAATCAGCAACAAGCAGGCAGTGCCAGCGCGATGCTGCAACAGCTGATTAGGATGATCTATAGGATGATCTATATCATCCTACATCCCCAACCAGTTAAGAGCATGCAACACTAATTAATATAACTTCAACCCCAGACAAAGGCTACCGCCGAAACGTGCGTCGGGAAGTCTGTGGTAGACGACAGATGGATCCCCGATAATGGGTGTGGTAAAGACATCTTTGCTCTGAACATTATGATGAATTGTCTTTTTATGTGGATTGGTTGTTGGTTGTAGTTGGAAAAGCACAAGTACTTTACACTACACCCGAGCCTGGGTCATAGCTGAATTAGCACTAAGCACTTTTTTGCATTAGCACTAAGCACCTTGTTGTATCAGTGATATATTCACCCAGTATTTTTGAACTTCTTTGCATCCTCCATAATCCTCCATGTACAATTATTATATTATACATTTATCACCCTGCACTATTGGTCTACAATTTTGTGTCCCTTTGTGATGTCCTCATTTTTTCTGAAATGATCAGCCTGACGTGCCGCAGAGGCCCTCATAAATATGCCCCTAAATGTCCAAGTCGACATTTTTCATTATTTAGCATTGAAAAATTAGAATAAAAAATAATCAGCAAAAAATTATACCTTACACAGATCCATACACCAAAGTCTGAGTTATATGAGTTAGAATATGGTAAAAGAAAATATGGTAAAACAAAGCCTTTTATTTTTCCTACAACAGATTTTTTTTAACGTCTATTATAACCTAACAAAACCAAAATAAATTGTGTATTCCCATTATTGTACTGACCCAGAGAATAAAAGAAAGATATCACCTAGATACACAGTGAAAACTGTAAAAATAGAGCCCACAAGAAAAGGGCGTAAATGGAATTTTTTTGGTCAATTTTACTGCATTTTACTGGAATTTTTCCTCGCTTTACAGTACAAGGCATGGAATGCTCAATACCACTAGGAAGGAAAATTTCTTACACAGCAAACAAGGCCTCATGTCATTCAACAGCAATTTACAATTTACATAATTTTTGTTTTTTTTCTTGACATGTGAGACTTTCACTTGATATAATAATTTCATTAATAAGATTGTTTTTAGAGAATTAGTAGACAAATAAATATAAAATGCGAAAATATATACTTTTTATGTAATTTTTCCCATTTATTTTTTTTTAATAAGCGGAAAAATTGTATAAACTGTTACCAAAATATGTTATACAAAATGCACAGTGTGAATCCATCACCAATTTCTATGTTGAGGGCAGAGGGTGCATATACTTTTTCAAAGTGTCTTCTGCAGCTCCTTATGCTTTCTGCCTTCTGCTGACAGGCTAGAGAGGGCTCATATCAAACTCATATCTCTGAACCCTGGCACCTAGATACACAATTCTTACATCTTATTAAAGAGGAGAATCTCCCCTTTAATAACATTTCAGGATATGTGAAACAGAACCAGAGAATATCCATTCCTAAAGTTGCAGTTGTGAATCAAGTTCTGTATTTAAAAATCTAATTTTTTACTATAACAGTGGATATCTCTGGTTCTGTTTCGCCACAAAACACATTCCTGATATTATATTAAAGGGATGATTCTTGTATTTGTGTTTCCTTTTAAATTTTGACACTGTAATGATGTTTACAAACGTGCTATCTGCATGGGGCATGTGCAAATAGGACGTATATGGCCGTGCAGTCGTGAAGGGGTTATTGTAGATTAATAGAGGTTCTTCATTGTGGGAGGTTTGGTCAACTTGCTGGTATTCATTATTTATTTCTTAACCCATAAATAATTATATTTTTTTGGCAAATTTTTTATTTGAGTCCACTTTCAAATTCCCAAATCTATCCATTAGGTCTTAAAAATCGCATTCCTCTCATAGACCCTGTGTAGTTTTTTCACCATCTCCAGTCTGTCATCTGTTTTACTTTGATGAAAACCTTCCAAGCTCCTTTTGCACATTAGAAGATAAACTGTTGTGTGATATGATTAAGATTAGGATGGCATCCAGCTGTATAATTAAATTAGTGTTACCAGCGTGCTAGAGGACACCTAATGCCTGCTGTTATATTCTGTATTGTATTTTATTATGTCTCAAAAACATGCGGAAACTTGCAGTGCAGATGTTGTCTCATTCTATCCGTTTCATGTAATGTGAAAGATATACAGAGAAATGAATATTAATGTTTCCACCCTGTATAGGGCATGTGTTTTCAACATCCTTGTATTTACTGCTGCAAATCTTTACATATTTCTAGCTCCAACACAGATAAACCTCTTATTTCTAATATCCCTATCTCACTATTACCTTTCAGGATTCCTTCTCTTTCTTCTCTACCTGAATATCCAAAGTATCCAATTAGTCCACTCTACAAAAAAAGGAGAAGCGTTACCTTCTCCTGGAAAGTGAACATTCTAGTTGCATCCAAAAAACTTGATTTTGATATTTATTAAGAAAATCATCCTTGAAAGTCACACTCCATTGGTATATTATACCTGACCACCTCCACCAAGAGTATTGTCAGGGTCAGAGGTAGTGGAACCACTGAACCACAGCGAGCGATGACGTAAGCCGACACCTGGGAGTGGACACTAACTGGCACCCGGTTTTCACCAGAGCCCGCCGCAAAGTGGGTTGGATACTACGAGGTCGCTCAACAGGCGTGACTTGCTCACCGTGGTGGACATGGCGAAGTACAGAATTGGAAGGGAGAGACAAAGTCGTGGTCAGGAAGGAAGTCAGGACAGGCGGCACAGGATCGGAGTCAGGAACAAGGCAGAAGGTCAGGGCTGGCAGCAGAAGAACGAAGTCAGGAATGGGAATCGAGTTCACAACGGGAAATCAATATACACTACAATAGGAAAGCTCAAAGGCACGAGGCACAAAGAATCGGCAGGGGAAACATGAATGGGATACGCCCGAGTGAGGGGACTTCCTACTTTTTGATTTAATGCATTATGAACCAAACATACCTTGAGAATGCTGTAGGTACACTGATGCAGAAGCATATCTTGTTTAATCCCTGTGCTGAGTGGTTTTGCTGAAAAAAAGAATTATACAATTATAATAATGAAGCTCTGCTTTATCTGTCACATTAGTTATTCACTGCACCAGAGGATGATGTAATCACTGTTCCCGCTGCCAGGCAGAATAATCAATTGATGCTCCATCCTCCAGCTGCTGTGTATGAGTTATCCAGCTCAGGTTGATTAGTCCTGTCTTGGCTATTCAGAAAGCTCTGTGTGGAATGTGGATCCAGATTTCCCAAGATCCTTTTATAATTGTTTTTTCATCAAAACCACTCAGCTCAGGGATTAAACAAGATATGATTCTGCATCAGTGTAGCTACAGTATTCTCAAGGTATGTTTGGTTCACAATGCATGAAATCAAATGGTAGATTTCCTTTAATGATAGTATAAAAGTAGTGAAGGGCTGAGATCACTGTACCCAAGTGATCTAGGATCCCTATGTATACATTCCTTGCCAACCAAACAGAATTCAAATGACATATAAGGAACCTGCATAAAGGCTTTGAACATCTTTATATCACAAAACAGATTTCTTATATAAAAATGTATTGCCATGTCCTAATAATTAATGTATTTGTGCATAAAGATTTTATCCTTCCAGAATGCATTTTTGACCCCCGAACTCTTGTTTACTGTATCTGTATTCTAATGAAGTTCAGTATTGTATTCATGCATAGAAAAATAATAATGGGTTTGTATTCAGGAGCATTTGTATGACTCATTTCAGAGTGATATATTTAGTTTGCAGAGATTTGGGTTGGCTAGAAAGCATCTATAAATGTGTAATAGTATTATATTAGTCACCAGTTCTGGCACATACAGGTCTTTTTCTTTTATCTGAGACGTTCAGATAGATATCTAGATTACGGTATCTCGATTGCTTGTGTTGAGTGTATAGATTTCAGTCATGCAAACAGTAACTTAGTTGTTTGTAGAGTAGGTACAGTACCCCATATTGACAGAAAAAAACAGATGCAGATATTTGTGCTAATTTATTAACCCCTTAAGGACGCAGGGTTTTTTCGCTCATTTCTTGCTCTCCACCTTCAAAAATCCATAACTTTTCAGTGTACAGAGCTGTGTGAGGGCTTATTTTGTTAGTAACAAATTTAACTTCTCCGTGACATTGTTTATTATTCCATGCCATGTATTGGGAAACTGGAAAAAAATTCCAAATGTGGAAATATTGGGAAAAAAACATGTTCGCGTCACATTATTGTGGGCTCAGTTTTTACGACATTCACTGTGCGCCCCAAATAACACATGTCCTTTATTCTTTGGTTCAGTACGATCACGATGATACCAAATTTATACAGGTTTTATTGTGTTTTTCAAAAATTAAACGAATGTGACGCTAATAACTTTTTCATACTTTGTGCACGGAGCTGTGTGAGGTGTCATTTTTTTGAGAAATGAGCCAATGTTTTCATTGCTACCATTTTGAGGACAGTGCGGCATTTTGGTCACTTTTTATTCCATTTTTTATGAAAAGTAAAATAGTGTAAAAGTCGTGTTTCGAACATTTGAAATATCACATGGTCATTAGTATTCAGACCTTTTGCTATGACACTCATATTTAATGCACATGGTTAATGCAATGGTTCTACTCCTCCAGCTGTGTTTAATTAAACTGATTGGACTTGACTAGGAAAGGCACACCTATCCAACATCTCTATAACACCTCACATCTCACAAAGCATGTCAGAGCACATGAGATTCATGAGGTCTAGGAAACTCCCCAAGGAGTTTAGAGACAGAATTGTGGAAAGGCACAGATCTGGCCAAGGTTACAAAAGAATTTCTGCAGCACTCAAAGTTTCTAAGAGCACAGTGGCCTCCATAATCCTTAAATGGAAGAAGTTTGGGATGACAACAACTCTTCCTCAACCTGGCCGTCCAGACAAACTAGGAGCCAAACTTGTAGGAGTAGACCTTTGGTGTGAGAGGTAAAGAAGAACCCAAATATCACTGTGGCTGAGCTCCAGAGATGCAGTAGGAAGATGGGAGAAAGTACCACAAAGTCAGTTATCACTGCAGCATCCACCGGTCGGGGATTTATGGCAGAATGTGCCAACGGAAGCCTATCCTCAGTGCAAGACATATGAAAGCCGCATACAGTTTGCAAAAAAACATAAGTAGGACTCCCAGACTGTGGTAAATAAGATTCTCTGGTCTAATGAAACGAAGATTGGCCTTTTTGGTATTCTAAGCCTGGAGAAAACCAGGCACTGCTCATCACCTGACAAATACAATCTCAGGGACAGGACGACTAGTTGCAATGGAAGTAATAAGACAATGGGGGATATTTATCATACGAGCGCTGGTGTCTGATGCCCCGCCGGTGCATTTTCACAGCGCAATACATCAGGATACAGCAGCGCAATACATCACCTGCCCTGTATTGGCCAAGGTGATGCGGAGCGTTTATTCTACGCCAGACCCTGTCTGGCGTAGAAATAAATGCAGCTGGCACCTAGTCACATGTGAAAAGTCGCTGGCTGCAGTGAGGGCGCAGGCACGGTAACAGTAACGCCCCGTGCCGTCCAGGACGGCCATTCCCTCTGCTTGGCCTGGCTGCGCCCCCCCTTCACATCACTTCACACCCCACTGGTGTGGAGGTATCGGAGAGGGGTAAATAATCGCAAGTGCTAACAATAAGCTAGCGTTTGCGATTATTTCAGGGCTTATAAGCAACTGATGTGGCACAGAGGCCCTGATAGATATGCCCCAATGACCCTAAGCACACAGCTAGAATAACAAAGCAGTGGCTTGAGAACAACTATGTGACCATTCCTGACTGGCCGAGCCAGAGCCCTGACCTAAACCCAAGTGAGCATCTCTGGAGACACTTGAAAATGGCTTCCACCAACGTTCACCATCCAACATGAGGGAACTGGAGATGATCTGCAAGGAAGAATGGCAGACGATCCCCAAATCCAGGTGTGAGAAACTTGTTGGATCATTCCAAAGAAGATTCATGGCTGTACTAGCTCAAAAGGTGTTTCGACTCAATAGTGAGCAATGTGATACTTCAGTTTTTCTTGGTTTAATAAATTAGCAAAAATATCTTCATTTCTGTTTTTTTGTATAGATGAGGTGCAGAGTGCACATTAATGAGCAAAAAAAAAAAAAACTTTCTGATCTTACCATTTGGCTGCGATAAAACAAAGAGTGAAAAATGTAAAGGTAGAAAAACAAAAATGAATCCAGCACCATGTTAAGGATTTAATAAAAACTTGTCATCCGACTTTATTCAAGATCCTTCTCAATGTATAAGAGAAATTCTTAAAATGCCAACTGTATGTGTGCACACAGATATATAAGATGTGTCAACAACTATTCCCTGTGTACGTGCTTGTATGATGAATGTGTTTTGACTGCCGTACATACGGATTATACAGAGATGAGTGGTGCGACATAAATTACCTCTGTAAGTAGCCCCTTCCTCCAACAGGGAACATTTATTTATCAGAGCTGATGCACTACTTTTCATACAAGCCTTTAAATAGGCACAATTCCCAGCAAACCCAATTGGGCATGGAGTGGCGTAAAGGGGGGCATGGCCTGCGGCTGAGTGGGTAAGTGTGAGGTGTTCCTGACCCTGTGTCTGTGTGCCTTCTGTTCAGGTGCAGGCTGGCAGGTCAGAACTGGAGTAGAAATGCCTCTCTGAGGCAGGAGGCTGGAGCCTTCAGGTAAATCTGTCCGATGCCGGGGTTGGGGGTAACATGATACACTGGCACTTTTACTGCTGAACTATGTTAAATGTGAACCAAAAGGTTTTCTGTGTCACAAAATGAATCCAATGATCACAGAATTCAAAATGAAGTGCCTCACCCCACGCCCAGCTATATAACACTGCATGGGTAGGGGTGAGCAGCACAGGGGTGAAGGAGAACAATGAGGAGCCCAAGACGCCTACGCACTGTAAGTTAACACATTTATAATTAATGCTGACAACCCCAGTCTGAGGGCACCCTCCCTATGCAGTCGGGGGCACCCGACATTTTATCATACAAATAATTTTTTATGTACACAAAATCAATTACTTTTTTACACAAAAAAATCATTCTTTTTTGTGCCACAGAAAGAATAAATTGTGGGGTCTTCAGTATTTTTGTGTATAAGGAATGTACACTCATCGGTCACTTTATTAGGTACACCATGCTAGTAATGGGTTGGACCCCCTTTTGCCTTCAGAACTGCCTCAATTCTTCGTGGCATAGATTCAACAAGGTGCTGGAAGCATTCCTCAGAGATTTTGGTCCATATTGACATGATGGCATCACACAGTTGCCGCAGATTTGTCGGCTGCACATCCATGATGCGAATCTCCCGTTCCACCACATCCCAAAGATGCTCTATTGGATTGAGATCTGGTGACTGTGGAGGCCATTTGAGTACAGTGAACTCATTGTCATGTTCAAGAACGTTTTTCCAATCTTCTACTGTCCAATTTCGATGAGCTTGTGCAAATTGTAGCCTCAGTTTCTTGTTCTTAGCTGAAAGGAGTGGCACCCGGTGTGGTCTTCTGCTGCTGTAGCCCATCTGCCTCAAAGTTCAACGTACTGTGCATTCAGAGATGCTCTTCTGCCTACCTTGGTTGTAACGGGTGGCGATTTGAGTCACTGTTGCCTTTCTATCAGCTCGAACCAGTCTGCCCATTCTCCTCTGACCTCTGGCATCAACAAGGCATTTCCGCCCACAGAACTGCCGCTCACTGGATGTTTTTTCTTTTTCGGACCCTTCTCTGTAAACCCTAGAGATGGTTGTGCGTGAAAATCCTAGTAGATCAGCAGTTTCTGAAATACTCAGACCAGCCCTTCTAGCACCAACAACCATGCCACATTCAAAGGCACTCAAATCACTTTTCTTCCCCATACTGATGCTCGGTTTAACTGTAGGAGATTGTCTTGACCATGTCTACATGCCTAAATGCACTGAGTTGCCGCCATGTGATTGGCTGATTAGAAATTAAGTGTTAACGAGCAGTTGGACAGGTGTACCTAATAAAGTGGTCGGTAAGTGTATTTGGTGTTCATGTCGGATATTTTTTGATCACAGCATTTTTTGTGCATGCATAATGGATTCTGTGGGGCAGATTTACTTACCCGGTCCCGGTCCCGGATTCAGGTCCGGCCGGGATTCACTAAGGTAGTTCCTCCGACGTCCACCAGGTGTCTCTGCTGCGCTGAAGAGCATCGGAATGCACTGGAGTTCACCGAGCCATCGTGGGTGAAGGTAAGCGCAAGTCCAGGGACAATACAGGGAAAACCGGTGCAAATCGGAAATATTCGGGTAACATGTCCCAAAAACGCGAATCGGGCCCTAAGTAAATTACCCCATGTGTCTCAAAATGGACTACGAACAAACAGTGACCCATACACCGCTGACATTTGAAAGTGTTTAAGTCTTACTAGGGGGCATTATCTCGTGTTGCGAGTATAATAAGGCATAATTCTGTGTGGGGCCCAGGTACCACAGGAAGCATTTTACAGGCAGGGTTACTAGAGGCTAGTCCGCTTCACAGCGGATTGTGAAGGTCCAGTGACGTTTGAATGAATAAATAAAAGGGGATGTCTACTTTCAGTATATAATTGATATTGTTTGTATTATAAAAAATATACAATTTTCCAATGGATTTTCTGTATCATTTCCTCTCGGTTTTCTAGATCTCTGCTTGCTGTCCATGAATAGAAAGCTTCTATATTTACTTCCAGTGGATAGAAAACTGTCCATGGTCTTTTGGTGGACACGCAGGTGCATGAGCCGTTATATCACAGAAAGTAATCAGAGCCGTGTAATGGTAGCAGCTTGTGTACCTGCATGTCCATCGCATGACCATGGTCAGATTCCTATTCACTGGAAGTAAACAATGAAGCTTCCTATAGAATGACAGCAAGCAAGATCTAAAAACTATGAGGAATTGATACAGAAAGTATATTGGAAAATTGTATCACTTTTCATTTTACACACAATATCAATTATTTGGTGAAAGTGGACATCCCTTTAAAGACTGAGTAAATGAAGAGTCACTCTTTACCTCTGTTTATCTCTTTAGTAATCCTCCTTTTTATTTTCCTTGTTTCATTAGACTTTCCGTAGATTTTTTCATCTTCTGTGCTCTCGACTATGTAAGATGCATTTTGCATTTGTAGACACAAAAGGAAGTGTCTGTGATGATTTCTGCCTCCAGCAGGCAACAGTCTAAATTTGCTGCCTGCTTTTGACTTCCTTATGCCGTGTAACAGCCTAGAGGTGAAAAATGTCAGATTTTTTTTAAAAACCTATTCCTAAGGAATGACAGCTTCCCCAGTTCTTACACTGAATTACTAGTTATTTTCTTACTGTTGCATAGTCATTTAGATTTGGGTTGAGTTGAAGTAGTTATTAATGGAAATCTCGCCAAAGCTGATATATATGATGAATAAAGATGTGGATTTCTAAAAATGTTTTATGGTAATATGAACACGTTATGTTTAAAACAAAGATGGATCAGTCTGTTTTTGAAGCTTGAGAAGACAAGAAAAGAACATTTCTGTGTATAGTAGGCAGGGGGCACTATCCTGCCATCGACTGATTTTGGTGTGAAATGTTCCTTTGCTGATTTCTGATGTTGAGAATCCAACCTCTTAAAAGGTCCTCAGACATCTCAGGTTCTTTAACTGTCAACTCCCTGGGTAAGGAATAGTATTGTGTAATGTTCATTCATCTTTCTGTATAGCATGCTGCACTATAATGAGTATAGTAATTGAGTAATAATAGGATTCACGCTTCTTCCTTACATCATTTTGTATATTTTGGCATTTGCTTACATGTAAGTTAATGACTGCTTCTAAATCTTTGCCATTTCTGTATTCTAGCACTGCTCATTTCCATGTACCAGGCTCTGCAGGTCACGTCTTGCTTAGCGTTGAACAGGCTTTCCCGTCGCCCTTTGTAACGGTTTCTAGGACATGGATATTTATGTTCTACCCTTTTCATAGGTCATTAATATCAGATTGATGGAAGTTTGGCTGAGCAAGCTGTATTTTTCTTGAAACACAGCGACATACATTGTATAGTGGTTGTGCTGGGTATTAAAGTTCAGTATACACTCGATATATTAATTAGAAGACAAAGTATGATCCATTGATTTTTTTCCTAAGTAATATAATCTTCATTGATCAACATTTGAGGGATTTTTTTTTGTAAGGGGTACACCATGCCACTAGAACAGTGTATAATCTGATAAAACCGTCATTTTGCAAAAAAAATGCTGATTATAATTAGAGAACAGCAATGACTGTAGCAAGATTATAACTAATTTTCTGAAGGTTACAAGAGTCACCAATCAGTAGTAATTGTACAGACCTTTGCTTTAAAGGGAACTTTTCATCAGGAAGGTCATTTTTACATGATGCCAGGTTCCGAGAGCCCCTGGCATGTTGATTTCTAAATGTTTTTGTTGTGCATCTGAATAATTCCAGAGCTTTTAATTTTTTCTTTAAAATTAACCGACTCCTTGCCAGCAGTGTGTGGTGAGTCCCGGGATGGGGATGGGGTTCAGTTCAAATGGCACGAGACATCTTCTCTGCATTGCCTCCTCCTCACACATCCCCTTCCCCTTCTTCTGCCTCTACGTCAGTTCACCGCCGAAATAAATTCTCATTTGCACCCCCCTCCTTAGGCCTCACCATACACTGCTAGCAGGTAACCAGGTAATGTTAAAGAAACTATTAGAAATCACTGGAATTATTCAGATGTATGGCAAAGCATTATTGAAATCAACATGCCGATGGCTAATGAAACCTGTAAGTCTAATATAACAATAGAAATTAAAAAAAAGAATTGGAGCCATAGAACAAGTAAAAGAACCTACATTCCCTATATAGTCAGACCAGGTAGTCTCAGGTAGAGACAGAGATTGCAGAGAGACTGATGTGCTTCACTATGCAGCATGGCTTAGACCTTAAAGCCTGTAGCTTTGGTCAGATGTTACAGGAGTTTTTTATACTCTTTATATTTTTGTCGGGCATGCTGCTACTCGAGCCCTTTATGTTGAGTTTGTACAGTTGTTGCTCCCTTTATTTAATGGATGATAATGAAAGGAGTTGTTTAATAATGTTTTTTTGCATGTGGTACGTAAATTCAGTCTTTTAAAATTACCTCTTTATGAAAACCAAGGCTTGATGTAGAGTACAGAAAATGCATAATGTGAACATTAACAAATTATACGGCTGTGGTTTCTATGGTCTTTTGTGGCTGGGGCTGTGGTCTCACATGGCATTATTGCATTCGTTTTAACCCCTTAATGACTGCCGTATCATGTTTTTACAGCGCCCATTAAGTGTACTTCTTTCTACGATGGCGGGTCAGAAGAAGATTGCGGAACATCGGGTCATGCAAGTGCCGCGGTCTGGCTGAATCATCACAGCCTTGATCCAGCATAGTAAATGCAATCTAAACACATGCGTTAATGTTGCGTTTATATTGTGTTTTGTAAACGCAAATGTTAACAGTAATGTAATAAGACAAATCCCCTCTCCTCAGCTGTTGTAATTGGTTTCAAAATTAAATTAAAGCGCAATTAAAATGCTACGTGTGACCTCACCCGTAGAAGTAACCAATAAATAAAAAAAAAATGTAAATGCAAAAATTTCTGAATTTTAAAAAGACAGGTTACTGTGCAAAATTTTAAACATTTAAAGCATGTGAAATAATTCCAATTTACAAGTTAAAATAGGGTCCATGAAAAAAAGCAGCCAAGGCTTACTTGAAAAACGACAGAGTAAAAAGTTGCAAAAACAACAAAAGTCGCAAAAATGATACAATTTGACCAGCAGAAATAATGATACATGTCCCCCAATATGTTATTTTTATGGTATGGTGTACGGCCCCCCAAAAATACAGAATTTACAATTTTCTTTCCCTACATACATTTAAGAATTAAAATCGAATCAATAAGCCAATAACCAACTAAAATGAAGTATTTGTAAAGTGCATCTCATGTCGGTGAAAATAAGCCCTTATATGTCCAAATTGCCAAAAAAATAAAGATTGTTTAGCCAATAAAAAGTGACAATGCATAATCTGCTCTGAATGGCGCAGCTTCCCTTCAATGCCCTGGCGTGTGCCCATACAGCAGGTTACCACCAAATATGGGGTATTGTTATATGCGGGAGGGATTGGGTATCAAAATTTGTGGAGCGTTTTGGTATTTTATCCCCTGAGAATTTGTACATTGTTTTGAAAAACACATTCATTTAGCCAAAAAAATGAACATTTCAAAACTGCACACAATTTTGTTTTATCCCCTGTAAAACAATTAAAGGGTTAACAAACGACATGCAAGTTGTTTTACATACATTAAAGGGTGTGCTTTCTATAATGGGGTAATTTATGGGGTTTTACTTTTATTTAGGCCTCTCACAGTGACTTGAAACCTGAGCAGGTTCCTCAATAGCAGGATTTATGAAAATGTAAGAAATCGCACATAAAGTTCAATGCCCCAAAACATCCTACAAAAAAGAGAGAAAGCATAAAAAACCATGTCCATATAAAGCAGATATTCGGCGCATGTTAGTTATTAAGTTTTTTTGCTGTTATGACTATGGAAAAAGTAGAACATTTTAACTTTCAAAAATCGAGAATTTTCACCAAATATCCGTTATGCGCCAATAAAACAAGTAACGGCCACATGAGGGGTCTCTGTACTTGGGAGAAATTGTATAACAAATTGTAAGGTGGGTTTTCTCTTTTTATCTTTTGGAAATGTGTAAATTTTAGGGCTGAATGAACGTATAACCGACAAAATTTGACCATTCTAAATTTTATTTAATTGTGAAGATCTTTAGGGGTTAACCTCTTCTTCCTCTGTCCTATTGTAAGATGTCATTCACACCCCTTTCTGTGCTGGAGGTGTGTGAAGGTGGTGCAGGAGGTGTGCCTATAAATAATGGAGAAGGAAGGGGTCGTTGCCACAATCCAAGAAACACCAACTTCCATTCACTAGTTTATCATGTAGCGTAGGAAAAGTGCTCATCTTATAATTCACAGGAGCCGCAGAGTGACATACCACAAAAATTAGGCAAATCCTTGAGGTAAAACCTTAAAAATAAGGAAAAATCTTAAGGTGCCACTCACATATAAATTAAACCAGGATGCTGTCACGGATACCATGCCCAGTTAGTCATTTGTTTCCATAGGTCCCATAGACAGGGGAGTAACTTGATGGGGTGCAGAGGTTGCGGTCGCACCAGGGCCCAAGAGGTTTAGGGGGCCCTTATGGTGTCACTTTCCCATATGAGAAGTCTACTACTATAAACCGTACATTATAGTCGGGGGTCAGCTTCTATTTACGCCACTGCCCATAGAAGTCAATAAGAGTTAAGAAAACAATGTAAACAGTGTGAAATGCTGTTTATGTAACTCTGATTCATTGCTATGAGACTTATGGAAACAGTATAGTTTAGTTATTCTCTGGTTAAGGAACATCCAAATCAGCTTGGCGCCAGCACTGGGCGTACCTGGGCAAGTTAACACCTCAGCTGCTGCGGAGAAGGGGGGGGCACATTAGGCTGTACATAAGGAATCAATAGCGGGTGAGGGGACTTTATATAAAATAAACATAAAGGTGCTGTATATAAAATAACAACAAGGGGGCTCTTTGGTATGATAAACTAGGAAATATTTTAGGGAACAGGAGACTGTTTTAGTTTTTATTGCCGCCACATGAGTTCACTGCAAAGGGGCCCACAGAGGCTCTGTCGCCCAGGGGCCTAATGAAACCTGAAGCCGAAAGTGGGAGTGAGGAATAAGGGTGTCAGATAAACATCCAGAAAAACAAGTTTTTATTATCCCTGGATAACGAATTAAAATATCTGTATTCTGGATGTACTGTAAAACTCTGATCCCATTTATAAAACAAGAATAATATATTGATCCAAAGATTTGGCCATCTTTACTTTTCTATTGGCCAAACTCATCCTAATACATGTGGTCTGTCAAAGGCCTTCGAGAGAGAGTCTCGGAGAGTATTTTTTATTCCTTAGTCTTCTTTTAAGTGTGATTTGGTATATTGGTATTTGTCTCTGTAACTGGGAAGATGAACTATCCAGTAAGTGGGAGCTAAACATGTATAAATACTTGGTTGTTGGCTCTGAAAGTTGGATTCTATTACAGTATATAGAACAAAGAGCAAACAAAATTCTCCTAATGTGCTTTCATCTTATTCATCTGTTACCTGCCTTCTCACAAATGGAAAATCATTAGGAAGTCAATAAGAGGGAGTCTCATGCCAGAAAGAGACAGGGCATCATATTTTAGCCTCACTCCAAAATGGTTTAAGTTCTTTAATAAGGAGACAACAGGAATGAAGATGACCTTTTCCTGACAGCGATACTGATGTACTTTGTGCTGTTTTGTGAGTAGATCTTTTAAGTCTCCTATGCTACCCTATGTGAAAGCAGTATAGTAATGGGGGGAGCGGATGCTGAGCTATGAGATATTTTAATGCTTCTAAGTCCATGAGCCCTGAGTGAGCCTGTGAGTTCTCAGTAAGCATCTCCATCCCGCTTCCCTTAATTCCCGCAAATTTATACATGTGTACATGTCAATATGCATGGACATAGATGACAGGAGTTAAACATGGACTCTCGAAGTGCTGCTAGCTGGTAGCAGTTTTTCACATACCTACATGTATTTTTAAATACTGAATAAAACAATATAAAAATTATATGCACTTTTGCTCTTATGTCTTTCCTATGTTGCCCCCAGAGTAGCATAGGAGATCTGACAGATTCTATTTCATGTGAATCTAGTTCATGGTAGAGAAATAACTAGACATATAACTAGTCTATAGAAAGACTACAAATTGTCTAGTGACCATCTTGAGCATGTGCTTTAAATGACCTATAGATATTGTAAATGGCAGTCCACCAATGGTAATTGTTGAAAATTGGAATCCTTACAGTTTACCTCCAGGTTGATAATGGCTGTTAACATATTGTCATCACTAAAAAAGCATTGCCCATATTCTGTTGCTCAATTTTTTTTTTCTAAAGCTACTTGTAAAAATCTTCCTCAGCAGCAGAGAAGTGGTGGAGTCTAACCTCTGTTTGCCCAAGAATAGAGTCCATTACATCCTGCCCACACTTCCCATGATGACTTATGTTCTCTTGTGAAGGATTTTAGGAACAAACCCTATGAGATTTTAATTTGGTAATCTACTGTGCTCTGTTTAGCCTGTGTACATAGG
This sequence comes from Engystomops pustulosus, assembly GCF_040894005.1. Classification (NCBI taxonomy): domain Eukaryota; kingdom Metazoa; phylum Chordata; class Amphibia; order Anura; family Leptodactylidae; genus Engystomops; species Engystomops pustulosus. The sequence continues at coordinate 134,160,744 of NC_092416.1, read as the reverse complement.
ACCTTTATAGTGGCAGCTGTCATCACATGGAAGAGCATGGAATAAGGAGTAGAAACCAGCAGTGAAATATTTCAATGAACCGCAGTTTCTGTTGCGAGTGCACTAAAGGTTAAGAGCTTCCCTGTTATGGTGATTGTATACAGAAAGGTGGTGCTGGCTGAGGGGGCAGAGGAGGAGGGAAGTTGCCTGTGATAAAGCTTGAGGTAATGAGAGACATAGAAAGTGGTCCAGGATCATAGATTGGGTTCAAGGGGATACCTTCTGCCACTGCTAATCTTTGAAGGAGACTCAGCAGTGTTGTATCTTGTGCCTAGATCTGCGGGTGGATTTTTAACCCTCATTTTTGTAAAATGGAGTCTAATTATAAATATCACTATACTGTACACTCATCTTAAAATGTATGTTATTGGGGAAAATGAAGTAGTGTGTACTAGTGGGTACCATTGCCTTGCCTCTGCAGACTTGAATAGTAAAAATCTAGAAGCAAAACAAAACTGATCAGGGGTATGTTGGTAATCTAAAGCGGCAGGTCATTGAGCATCAGGTTGGCAGTCACATGACCAATGTGGCCAATCAATCGTCTTAGTGGTCACAGGAGCAGAAATGATGAACATTACCGCTGACTAATGTAATATCAGCTTTTACTTAACGCCAGCATAGGCGACAATCTAACAAGTAAAGTTAAGGGGAACACTTGAGGGAATTCTGTTTCAGCCTGATGGTGTATGACCTGTCATGCTCACCTTGAAATTAGATCATGTTATTAAAGCAGTAAGTATCATAATACATGACTGTGTGTTGTAAAAGCTATTTATTCTCAAGAGGGCAGATGTAGTGGGAAATACCAATCTGTTCTATTGCCAGTAATGGGTTATATTTGTATAATCAACACTTCCTTTGGTCGTCTCTGTCAGCATGTAGATCTGACAAACTCAATGCCAGCCACGTTCTGTTATGTCTTTATTGTGAAATGCCACATAAACTAAACATCTGTCACTTTTCAGTCAATTGTAGAACTGGTGCAGATCATTAACCTCATTATTCCTCCCTTCTGAAGAAGGTTCTTTACTCATCTGTAATGAAGAAAACACATACCGCCTGCTGTTCAGGTCAAACTGACACCTACCATTCTTTGTGACACCTGCAAGCACACTTTAGGGAGGAAAGTAGGAACTGATTGTCCAAAATGTTTTAAATATGAAAGTACAGTATTTACATGCATGGTATGTGTGCCTTTTCTCTCCACTGAAGAGTAGAACCTCCATCTCTTCAAGAAACTCTCCTCTAGGATGTGTCCAAGGTGTTTGAGCCAATCACATCTAATCAGCATGAACATTTATAATGATGGAGATTAGGTTAAGTGAAAGTGTCCATTTTAAGAGACAGATTTTCATAAAGTTTATATTAGAAAATAGAAGATGACCACATGCTTTATGTTAAAAGAAGCCTCCTTCTAAGGGTACATGGAGAGGAGGGATGAGTTCTGCTCAACCCCTCCCGTCTACATCAAGAAGCGCAGGGCCGATGGTGTTCACTTTTTCCAGAAAGAAATTCTGGCAGCATCGGCATCTGGAGGTGGGTCAACTCTTCTGCTGACAGCATAGCACTAGTGCAGCCATCTGACCTCCGTCAGTGTAGGCAGTTAATTAGACAGGAAAAACAGAGCCCCTACCCATACTAAATTTGTTGGACTTGCACCCGGACATCTGGGAACACTAGAACTGTGTCCCATGGTGGCCCATTTTAGTGGCTGCTGGACTAAGGTCCATCCCAGTGACTGCAGGTGGATAGTGGGAATCAGTTTTCCAAGATCGAATAAGGAAAACATTTCCTCTTTTGGCTACCTTGTAAGGCAGCACCTTTAACATTATGCATGACTTTCAGGAAGCCTAAGGACATGATGCGGGATTAAAGTCAAACCAATGTATCTATTCCAGAAGGAACAGATTCCCAACTATAGACTGTTTTGATGTGGTTACATCTCTTCAGTACAGTGTAGGGAACTGGTTTAGCTGAATGAGGGTCTTTTGAATATGGTCGGGAAATAAGAGTTCTCCTTTGAAACATTTGGGAATCAGTTTGTTTTGGAATAGACATGAAGATTTGGCTTTAATCCTGCATCATTCCTGAAAGTCATGCTAGATGGTAAGAGGGCTGCCTTACAAGGTAGCTAAAGAGGTGTGGTTTACCTTGTCCCATCCTGGAAAACTTATTGGCATATTTCCCAGAATTCTCTAGTGGAGCATCAATGGCTGTAAGTTTCCACATACCTACAAGCCGGCCTTACTTGGCAAAGTCTTTGTAAATAAAACTGTTAGTTCCTCAGCCTACAGAGGGATAGAAGAGTCATCCAGGGCATTATGCTTAAGGAGCTACCAAAATCCCATCCCCCTGCCGGTTTACACACCTCAGTTACCATTCACCAATACTAGAGGAAAACATCAGAGACTGCTAACCCTGCCAAGGCCTTGCTGTTCCGCCATTGTACCCCAACACAGTAACTGCTTATCAATTTTGATAAATATTAAAAATATAACTTTTTGTTATTAGTTACAAATAATTTTTTTAAAAGTTTTAAAGTTTATTTTTATGAATGTGATACACCAAAATCAAAAGGTTGGCAATGCTCTAAGCTGTGGTCATCTCCACATTGATGATTTATCTGTATGCACCATGCACACTCCTGAGGCCAGTGACATACCAAAATAATAATTCAGGCAGCAGTGCACCTTAAACCTCTTCACACAGAGGTGCTGAGGCTGTATGAAGAGGGCTCACTGAGTATGCATGCAGCAAACACCCATTAGGGTATTAACCCTTCCGGTGCTCTGCAGGTGGAACATCTTTGTTCCGATTATCGCTCCCCGGGCGTCATCAGAGAGCGGCAATTGGTTGCCATGACAGCCTTGGATCTTTGTACGACCAAAGGCTATATGGCATCTACAGTTTCATTACAATGAGCCAGTGGTCAGTTGCTCATTGCAATGAATACTGTGTAAAAATGCCATATCCTGCAAGTTTTTAAAAGAATGTTAAAAATAATTTTAAAAAAATTTAAATCACCCCTCTTCCCCTAGAACTGATATAAAACATAATAAACAGTAAAAATCACAACATGTTAGGTATCGGTTCACCTCATCTATCAAAATATAAAAACAAAGTTCTCAAAATTGTAGCAATAAAAATTTCAGCTCATCTCCAAAAAATGACACCTCACACAACTCCGTACACCGAAGTATGAAAAAGTTATTAGTGTCAGAAGATGGCAAAACTAATTTTTTTTGTACACATTCGTTTAATTTTTGAAAATGTATTAAAAGACAATAATACCTGTATAAATTTGGTATAACAGTGATGAGTAGCGAACCAAAGAATAAAGTAGATGTATATTTTGGAGCGCACAGTGTAAGTTGTAAAAACTTCACCCACAAGAAACGCAAATGCGTTTTTATGCCAATTTCACTACATTTGGAATTTTTTTTCAGCTCCCCAGTACACGGAATAGAATTATAAATAATATCACTGCAAACTAAAATTTGTTACACAGAAAATAATGCCTCACACAGCTTTGTACACAGAAGAATGAAAAAGTTATGGATTTTTGAAGCTGGAGAGGAAAAATGAATGAAAAAAGGCTTCATCCTGAAAGGGGTTTGCCCACGAAAGAAAATTCTCACATTTCAATCCCCTAGTGATTTTTACACAAAAAATAATTTTTAACTCGATACATTAAAATTTTCACTCAGTGATGGTCAGTGGTAGGGATGGGCACTATCTAAGCAGACCCATTGGGGCTCACTTACTAAGGGTCCGCGGACCGCACTATCGTCGGAATATTAATTTGGCGCACGTGATCGGATTTTGGCGCATCAGCGCCAGCTTTCATGCAACAGAAATCGGGGGGCGAGCCTTTGGATTCGGACTTGGCGCAGGATTTAACATTCAAATTTGTGTTGCGAGCCAAGCATTTACATACACCGGGAAGAAGAAGTTGAACTCCGGCGGACCTGAGCGGGGAAGCTACCAATGCAGGATCTCGGGCGCACAGTCTTTGTGAATCGTGGCATCTGTGCAGGATCGACAGACAACGCACCTCGGGGATCGCGCAGGGATGGGTAAGTAAATGTGCCCTATTATTATCCCTATGTACTACGAGATGCTTTGTGCTGACAATGTGGTTAGATTATCAGGGTACAGGTTTATATACACTTTCATTTAGCTCCTGAACATTGTACTAGTATCCTAGTATACATAGGAAAATAGCGATGAGACAGATCAGAGATGAGATGATGAGATGCATATTAGACACAATGTTACAGTCAGCACTGCTACATCTCTGCTATATCAGATCTGATCTACCCGCTCCTTGGATAAAGAACTTATCTGCCTGTAGCTTGTAGCTCTCCTTGCGCTACTGCTGTTATATGCTGGCAGGAAGTGTGTATCAGTGTGAGCTCTGTCCTGGAGTGCAGGGGGGAGGGGCCGCTGCAGGTAGCTGAGGGAGAGAAGACCTCAGCTCCACAGCATCAGGCAAGATGGCTGCTAACAATAAAGTCAGAAGATACAGGGTTGGAAACCAGGACTGATAGAGACAGGTCGGAATATATCTGTGAAATGCTGTTAATAACAGTAAGTTAAAGAATGTGCTATTTTGTTATCCTGAGTATATCTTCATGGGTATACCCCTTTAAGGAGTTAAGATTCCTTAAAGTAAACTACCCAAGCCCCTACCCTACATAGCAGTGTTTTCTTTACACTCCCATGCAGGAAAGGTTCTGAGACCAACTCTCATTACACTTTTTATACTGACAAATATAGAACATTGTAGACATAGTTGCTTTCTCCCTGGTTTGGTACTTTTTGGCGGTATTTGAAGGCTGATAATATAAGTTGGGTATTAACAATGAGGAAAGGCACTTCAGGGACACCCTGCAGTTTCATTCTTCTCTTTATCTTGGAGCAGCCTGGAACTAAAAGATGAAACCTGCACAGCCATGGGAGCCTTTCTTTCCTTCCTCAACATAGAGCCATGGGTTTTCTCTGTTATCTGCGCATCCCCCACAGAGAAAGGCATTGTGGGAAACGGCACTGGGCAGAGGCACTTGATGGAATCAGGTTTTTTAATGAATAACAGATGATGAGTGAATGCTTGTTCAGAAGCAGCGCGGCCAGATAGGAAGACATATATTAGGGATAAACAGGTTTCTTCCTTGAGAAATCTAGTTATAAATGACTTTTATGCTGCAGAAGGAGTCGGCTCCATCACTCTCTGCAGACCTCACTTATAAAGTGTATTTCATTTCAGCTACGGCTCTCGCTGTGTAATCACATCCTGATTGCTCTACTGACCTTGGACTTATTAAAGTTCTTTTGCTCGTCCCATCCCCATGAAAAAAAAATCTCACCCCACCATCATCTGCAATATCCATGCAAAACAGTTTTATGTCACACGTGGTAAGTGCTGCTGATTCACTGTTACGTCGGTCAGGGACATTCAATGACACACAGTAGCGGCCATCATTAACCCGCCGGGCTAAGTATTATCATGGGGACATTTACAAGGTTTCTGCAGTGCGATCGTTTTACAACTTACAGAACACAAGAGGTATATAATCACATTACAAGTCTTCTGAAGCTTCCAGTATTAAAAAGATTCTTTTATCTCCCATAAAATAAAAACTAGATAATACGGATGTTAAGGAGAAATCTCTTAACAATTGATATAAAATAATGCATATCATTTACAACTGCTCAGAATATATTTTATTTGTGTTTGCCAGAATGTTCCCAATTCTAATGACTTTATTGATGTTTTCAAGGAAAAAATCATTATGTTTTAGGCTCTGTTCACACTTCTGCTGTGATCTGCTTTATCTAAGTTCTGGTGTTATTGAAAAGAACAATACCAAATCTGCACCTTCAGATCTGTTGTTTTAACTCTTAGGCTAAATTCACACTGCCGTGAGCCCGGCGCACCGTAGTACGGCGGGCACACGGCAGCGCGGGGAGAGGAGGAGGAGGTGAGCGCAGCTCACCCCCGCCCCTCTCCATAGAAACTAATGGCGCACGGCGCCGTAGTACGGGGAAAGATAGGACATGTCCTATCTTTCCCCGGGCTACGGAGCGGTACGGTGCCGCACGTGTGCTGCACCGTACCGCTCCCGTACAGGGCCGTGAGCCCATAGGAGTGTATGGGGGACGTATATCGGCCGTATATACGTCGGCCGTATATACGTCCCCCATACTGTAGTGTGAATGCAGCCTTAGGATGCGTTCACAGGTTCGAAGTTAATATGGTTCGAAAAATCCATCAATCCATCAATGTTAATGCATTTTAAACATGAAATTCAATTTCGTGTACACAGTGTAAACATCATGTTAGCATTTTGTAAACATATTGTTAGCAAAATGCAAATGCAAGGTGTGAACGAACCCTGTGGCCTCATGAACACAAACAATGGGGGACATTCATCAGGATTTGTATGCCAGTTTTCTGGCGTACAAGCCCTGAAATAGTCGCAATGCCTAGCATATGGCATGGATTCACAGCTACGTACCCAAATGATGGGGGATTACCTGAGCCTTGGAGTGGAACTGATGCAGGCTACAGTGTAATACTACTCCAGGCAGAACTTGATGAAGAATTACTCGGCAGTAGAGCAGACCAATAGATTTATTAAGAGGCCAAAGCTTCTGATAGATCCAGCCCAGTGGGAGGGGTGGGGTTTAATCATACAGATACCAATACCGATCACCGTGATCACAGCGTGCACTAAGCAATAGCCAGCCACTCCGGTATTCTGGGCCCCGGCTGCCTCCAGGCCCACAAGAAATGGCTAGGCCCCGGTGATGGATGTTGCACATACATATTATGCTGTATAATGTGCAGCATAATATACATATAATGGTGCACATCCTCCATTCTTTAGTGTCAGGTTGGGTGGTACGGCCCTCTGACACTGCAGGCCCATAGTGGCTGCTATAGCTGCTACCACTGTAGTTACGCCCCCTGGCCTTAGCTCACGGCTATCACACATCCCAATTCACTTTTATGGGCTCACACAAGGCTGTGGATTCCACGACCCTATGCATGAGCCGACAATAGATAAGGTAGGTGTAACTCCTGCCTATATCATTGCCCATGCAGTCTTTTATTGTAGTCAGCACTCCTCACTCCCTGATGACACAGGGGCTGCAAACAACGGTCCACAGGAATATACTGTAACTGCACAGGACATGTACATGTAGCGTTAAAATGAGCAAGGTCACCCAATTGATACTCTGAGTGAATTGAATTTGTCAAGGTTGTGTCAAAGTTTAAAGCACTTTCACAGATTGAGAGGCTGTATGGTGGATGATCTTTGTACCTTCATTTAAATCCTTGCGATTGCCTTTAAAAAGATGTCTCATGACAGGTACACTTATCTTTGTATCCTTCCGTGTAGCTATTCATCCCCTCATTTAACCACTTAGCTAATCACAGCAAACAATTCCATGTAATTGCCGTGTATAAACAAATCCTTGCTCCATTTCCTCTCCTGCAATTCACACTATTATTATAATTCCTTTCTGTAGACAATTCAACTCACCACATGGAACATGACCATTCCTCATTGCTTATCTGCAATTGGTCTCAATTTCCACTTTCCTAAATTTCAAAGCAATCTCCACCATCCTGCGTGCTACGATCCTGATCTCTCTCTGATAGAGCTCATCACACAAGGCAAGATGTCAAATTTCACTTACCGTGGTGCAGCTGCATTGCCAAATCTCTCATAGTCGCAGCGTTGTGTATTTTCTGTATGTATGGACGGTCTTATTATGTGTTGGCAGCTGAAGAACATCTCCTCCATGCGCTCTGTTGTCTCATAAAATATAATGCGGTCTGTACATCCTGTCAAGAAGACATAATCTAGACTAAACTCCTGGATGGCAGATTTCTGAACAGAATTCTACACTTACCTGACTGGAAAAGATGTTTCCCATAGAAGCTAATTAGATTCTAGCAATTATTTTCCCAAGACCATGTAGAGAGAGGAGGCAGAAGATCTATGGCTTTGTAAATTCCTGAACACTTTAGGCCGGATTCAGATACACAGCATTTTATGTTAGTTTCCTGTAAGTTTTTTTTATCTTTAATCCATACTTGCCTGCTTTTTATTTATTTTCAGTGGATTTTTACTAAAAACTGACATTATTTTTTTATCTGTCCATAGCAACTTTTGGTGCAACACCTGTAACATGTCACAATTTTCAGGGTATGGCTCAGTGCACATGACTGTGTGTTCTCTTCCAAATTAGCTTGGAGAAATTACCTCCTGTTTTTTTGTAATGTGTGTGTGGGAGATCGTATATTAGGTAATTTACCAATATACATCTATTAATTGTTCTGCTCTGCTTTCTTGATATGTAAAGTGAAGCCTCCTGTCTTTTGCCTCATCAGCCAGACATTCCTGTCCATAAAATGGCCGCAGATGGATGGTCATGTGGTCTCTAACTGGTGATTATTCATGGGCAGTTATAGATCACATGACCCTCCACCTGCGACCATTTTATGGTCAGGAATCTCTGGCTGATGAGGTAAAAGACAGGAGGCTTCAATTTACATATCAAGAAAGCCGTGCAGACCAATAATAGATGTATATTGGTAAATTACCTAATATCCTGCCCACCACACTTGTACACACATTACAAAAATATGAGGTAAAGTGGCCAGCACCTTTAAGGCACAGATTGTGCAGTAGCAGGAAAAAAAGCTCCAAAAAACTGGCGGAAATCTTATAATAAATGACCCCCAGTGTGTTTACTGCACCATGACCCCAATATGGTCGTGTGCATGCGTCCTATCACTGTACGCAAATAATCCTGGTGAATCCAGTTGCATTGAGACTTGCAAGTTATTGCAAGACAATTATCACCAAAATTCGTAACCTGATAAAATTAATGTGCTCGCCATTTCACAATAAACCGTTGCAGTAAACTACAAGATACAATACATCTGCATTTACTTTTATTAGATGCAATATTTGACAGCTCACTAGGAGATAGTTCAGTGCAAGGCTGATTCTGTGTATAAGGATAATCATGACACAACCCACTATAAAAAGGACAAGAGCGCCATACATTGTAATAAATTCTTCTTCATACCCTGCAGGGGAATAGAGTCTGGATGATTGTTCTTTATCAAATAGGAGAAACTGCTTATAATTATATTCACGGTATCCTTCTCCAATTGGATGAAGATCAACTAACCAGCATCCATTAGACTGGCTCATCCCCTAAAGGTTATCTGACCTGAAGAAGACATCATTCTGATATAGAATGTTCTTGTTCTTTTAATAAAATTGTGTTTAGATCGTCCTTTTCATTGAGGCAGCAGCTAAATTCCTACACTACACATTCACAAATTTCTATGGGAGATGTGAAATATTGTTCTAAATATTGGGCTACTGGGGATCAGGTTATGATCAGGTTAATACCAATTGATTTGGTTTGCATTTCTCGTCATGTTTGGCCAACTCTAAGCACACAGTATTTTACTATTGTACTTTACCTGTTTTCTGTGTGTCATCTGAATTAGGCTCACTATATCCGAGGACCCAACAGAGATGTTAACTGTGCCTCAGATAGTTTCTTAGCAGCAGTGTGAATCTCACTCCAGTAATGTGTCTTCTATGCTTTAATAGAAGGACATCAAATCTTATGGTATGATAGACTGTCCACATAGGTTCTCCATGTGGGGGACAGAAACTCCTATTATAATTACTGCAAATAAGTTGACAGGTTACAATTACATAGCTCTTCCTCCCTGACAATATGGTCATGGTATGGAAAATATTGATGGAAAGGGCAATCAAGGCACAGCTCAAACTGGCAGAAATGTCTGTATCAAAATAGGCATGTGATACTGTGGAAATTTGTGTTTTTACTTGAGGTCTTTAAATGTACTTGTAATACAACACCTCATAGCTTAGTTTAATGTATTGTTAACAAAGGTCATTACTTTCTAGCACTTCTGACATTTTTATTTGGCCCAACAATAACAAATTATATTGTGTTTTGTGTCTTCTCCTGCTTGAGGGGTTACAGTTATGTGACATGGAGGGGTTGTATTCATATGATCATGAGGTTTAGATTAAAAAACATTTCACTTGGTATCTCATGTAAATGTTTTTTAATCGAAACCTCTTGAATACTTGTGTGACAATCATGGCAACCCCTCCTGCAACTACCCCAAACCGAATACAGACCGTATTTTCAATGACTCATGTCGGAAGGCAGCACCTGGAGGCACGTATACCAGCCTTAAACACCAAAATCTAACACAACTACATTTGGCGAGCCTCACTTCAACCTCCTTCTGAGCACCCATACTGGTTACTATGATAATATTACTCTATAGGGGACATGTATTATTCCTATTGATTTCTTTTTCTTTTTTTTGTGAGACTTTTTGCAGATTGCCACTTTTTAGGTGCAGAATCACATTAAGCAGCCTCAAGGATTTAATGCAGTGTGACGTATTTATCTTTGTAGCCCAGATGATTGTTCAACGTTGGAGATTTTTGGGCTCCATAATTGTCCCATTCTTGCACCTAACAAGTCCCAGAGCATGCTAGACCCAGACTTACTTTTGGTAGCTACTATTTGGGACTTAGAAGTCGCACAACACAAAAAGTCCCAAATTGGAGACTAAATAGGCAACTCATCACATGCATCACAAAGGGAAAAAACTTAAGATACATTGCAATGATTAAGTAGGCCAACTTTAGGAAACTTGAAAAAGTGGCAGCCGAAAAACTATGATACATGTGCAAATATGAGCGCTGTCTGGTCTTCCCTTGTCCGCCTCTCTATAAGTTAAGTAACATGGCAGAGGTGATGTTACTGTAGTCACATCTAGTCATGCTTGGGTTGACCATTGCACCCTAAATAAAAATGTAGTAAGTTCCTGTCTGTGGGTTATGCTCATCCAGAAACTGTGAAGTCTCTTATCCGTAATTTCAAAGTAGTTAAAGTTAATAGAAGCGAAACCGACAATGGCGGCAGATTATTTATAGAAGTCTGAGGCAGTGTTGTGGATCCTTTGAAAGATTGAGTCCTGGGCTTTTGTTGCCATAGAGCCATCACAATTATAGGCTTTTTAGCATTTCTTCTGCGTTAAATGATTACAAATGAGTTTTCTGATTTATATCTGGAAGTTGAACAGTTGGAAGGTTTGTAATTAAATTTGTCGTTATCATGTGGCTTGTCTCCAAGCCGTGAACTCATTTCCTATGAATGGATGCATGACCTTGGCGTCTTTAGGGAAAGAGTTCTGACCTTGACCTTCTGAAGGATGGATACCGAATTTGCTCTTCTCTCTGAGTATTCCTCCTGAGAGTGTGAATTTGACATCCCGGTTTTACTTTCTCCCCCTGAGATATGAAGGTGTGAATGTTGCGCTCCTGAGTGATGTTGCTATTCTGAGTGATATGGTTGCAGATGTAGACTTGTTCTCTACAGAGGATTGAATGAACTGTATGACTTTTCATACCTGAAGGACTTCATTATGTATCCCGGCAAAGTTCCATTACAATTTAACTCTGTCATGATAATCCTCGCAGTTCTAGCTACTATATAAAGAGCCCAGTATGAATGTACTAAATACTTGAGGACTCAAGTGTCTTTCGCTCAGTTCCTGAGAAAGTTAATAATTAAGTGCACCAGCTGGCGGTAACAGGGTAACTACAGCAAAGTGAATAATGAACGTATGTAAACTGTGGCACAATTAAAAGGTGCTTCATATTGCCTTTTAAATGTCCTTGAAAGTCTACTTTATATCAATCTAATACTTATGTAAGGTTTTTCAAACATCTCTTCCCTACAGAGAGCAATTCTTACCTACAAGTCTCATGTAGCTTTTTCCATTGTATAGACTATGAAGCTTAATGGACCCGGACCACGACGATTCAACTACTGGTCTATAACAAGGTGTCCCAAGACCATCCCAAGGTGTCCCAAGACCATTTATCATAAATGTCTGAGAGCAAAACTCATGGTAACCAATCAGAGCTTAGCTTCCATTTTCCTACAGCGCTTTATAAAATGAAAGGTGAGCATTAATTGATTACCATTGGTAATTAGAACATATTTTTCTGCAAGGCACTTGTTATAAATCTCTCCCACTGATGGCATTGGTTAAAGAAGAATTTATATACTACTGAAGGTTCCAGTGAGTTGTTACCGACATCTTGTGAGGATTTCAATTCAACTCTATATTGTCTTAGGAAATTGGTGATGTGTTCAATACCTATTTCACTTGCTCTATCATGTTATTAACCTCCTCCTTCTGAACAGTTACTGTTAAATCTAAACATCCAGAAAGCAAGAAGGACTGCAGCACAAAATGGTTAATCCTAACCCCAATTTCAAGAACTGGGGCACATTTACTAAGGGCTTTGCGCCAGTTTTCTGTTGGACTTTGCACATTCTTTTATGTGCAAACTGCTTGCACAGGTATTTAACAAGTGTCCGTGCCATAAATGTGTCGCACGTGACCCTTTTGTGTCCCGGCTGCACTATTTTTCACACAAATCGTGCAGAAATCAAAGGTATGCCTTATAGTCCAGTGCGCCTTGTATATGAACTATACTTACAGACAACAGCTGCCTTGAACTGTGAACAGGTCTGTCACCTGCTGGTCATTCATCCTTACAATCCGGTGCGCCTTTTAATCCGGTGGGCCTTATATATGAACCTAGACGTTTTAGCATGCATTTATTGATGGTGCGCCTTATAATCCGGTGCATAATCCTTATAGTCTGAAAAATACGGTAACTAGAAAAAACCTAAGGCACAAAGCAGCCACTAGTTGTCATGCTCTGACACTATCATAGTCTCATAGTATATAAAGCTGGAAAAAGTCCATCAAGTGCAACCTTTAAGAATTTAACAAATGTTTTTTCCCTATAACCTCTGATATTTTTTCTCTCCAGGCCTCTCTTGAACATGTACATAGAGTTTGCCATGACAACCTCCTGCGGCAGAGAGTTCCATAGTCTCACTGCTCTTACAGATAAAAATCCTCATCTATGGCGATGGTAGAACTATGATTTCCAAGGACTGAGGTTCCTTCTTGTAGCCATTGTTTGAACATATTGAAGATTATTTTTTGAATGTCCAAGACAAGATTATACTGTAGCTAATATATTTTCCAGAACTACGGTCATCTATGGTGGATAGAAATATGTCATGGTTTTTTTTTGCATTTCAAGTGTTGTCAAGAGGGTATCCAGTGTATTACAACAGGAACCCGAATGCCCCTGACTGCCTTCATAATTCCTCACCCCACAACTATCACTGCGCCTCACCCAATTGCCCCTTTAACTTTAATACCAGAAATAACCACTGACAGCATTAATGTTTCAGCTTGTAGCATGACAAATAGAATGTCGGCCACAACTTTATTAAACACTTACAATAAATGACTTTCTCTTGTAACGCTGATACCATCAAGGATGCCCTATTCACTACCACCTGGGATCTACAATGGGGTTGCTTTTAGAGGGTAACATCCAATTCATTCAGCCTCTCCCTCCGTTTTTGTGCTTCCACCTGCCAGACCGCCAGGCTGGCACACAAACAAATTTACGGCCGCATCTACATCTCCCATAGTTGTCTATGACGCCCGGGCTTGGTTTGGTGGGCACAACGTACCATTCCCTGGCCCTATTCTCTATGGAGAGGGGAGGGATGAGCAGCGCTCGCTTCTCCTCCTCTCCACCTGCCTGGCCGTAGCCGTGTGGGCACACATTCATGTACACGCAGCCTCAAGGCCCTGGTGGGGGATGTTGCAGTTGCGACTAGCATTATGGTAGAAAAACTCTTATACAGTACCAGTCACATAACTTCAGTTCAGAACTTGCTGTGAGGCTTGGTTTTCGTTTTGTGTTGTTAAAATGAGGGTAAAACGATGCTGATATGCAAATTGGCACAGTTTTAAGAATGTTATAATCTCTCACATTCAGACGTGTTTGTTTCCTTTTATTTGTAAGTTGCAGAACATTAGCTATTAAGCTTAGTTTTCTCTAAGCACTCTCACTAATAAACTTAGCATACAGGTTTATTGAAGGTGAGGGGTCATTACGCTGTCCGCTGCGCCCCATCCATTCATTCATAACATCTGCCAGCCAGTATTACCACACTAAATCAGTTATTCCATTACCCAGCTAAATCAGCTCTTTCCTCCTAGCTTTAAGCTCCTCTAAAGTTTCCCAGCGGCTCAGAGATTTACCACCAAATCTGTTTGTGAGACCCCTCTGGGATTTTGACATGAAATGGATAAAACTCAGACTGAAACTGTATACTTTACTCAGCTTTATATGGAAGAGGAATTCAAATAAAGTGCTGGAGTCAATAAATACCTTTTTATGTTCCCAATTTAATGTGCTTTCATTCATACCAGATAAATAATGGGAATTGTGGGGTAATTAACTTTTATTCGTGGTTCATTCCAAAGGTTTGAAAAATCTGCACCCCCAAATGAAACGCTGGCAGCACATGCAAACCTAATCTTGACACTTTAATGTGTATAATTGTACTACTGCAGCTTGGAGAGAAGAAGAAAGAATAAAGAGATGCATGAAATACTCATACATTAACAGATTACTGCTACTTTAAGTGGTGGAATCAAGGGTATCACAGAGAGACGAGAACAAGTTATAATCCAAAAAAAGGGGGATACTAGGTTGTATTCTTAAAGCCTTTTCTCCTAGGATTGCATGGTCAGGATATAAACGATCCTCATAGCTAAGCTTCTAATACACATGTTAATTTAGGCAATATACTATTCATTTTTGCATTGACACCTGTTTCCTGATCAATCGCTAAGATTCTTTTTTAGTAAACAGTACTCAAGAATTTTGGGCTCATTCACATGGCTGTTCATAGGGGCGTACATGCGGCCGCAAATTTGCTGCCGCATATATATCCCCATAGACAGCAATGGCGGCCTGACAGTGGTACGGTGCCACACATGTTGAGGAAGGTTACACATGTGTGGAATGCTCTATCTTTCTGCGAGTGTGCAGCCGTACGCCGCTATTTTCTATGGAGGCAGGAGGGGTCACCTCCTCCTCACCTCCAGCACACGCCGTTACACCCTTTGATGTGAATGTTTTAGCAGGAAAGGAGGAAATGTCTGTCTAAGCTACATGCACACAAATGTACATTTCACAAGCCATAAACAATTTCCCTGGGTCCATTGTTTGTGGCCTGTGTGTTATTTGCAGCTACTCCCACGGATAATATTTGATAAGAACTGCGAATAGGACCTGCTCCATAACTTGAGGCCTTACACCGTGAGCCCTAAGGGTGCTGTCACGCAATACGTTCTTGGTCTGTTTTTAAACAGACTGTAACCGCATGTGTTTTGTATGTTTACTATGCGTTTGGCTGGTTTGAATCTGTTTATCTTCATGTCTAGAAAAGTAGGCAGCTGTGGAACAGATTAAAACCAGCCAAACAAATGGTAAACTACATGGTAAAAATGCATGCGTTTTCAATCTTCTAAGAACGGTCTGGGTGACACCCTTAGAAAGATACAGGGACATTTCAGTTACCAAATGTCCAGAAACAATAGCCATGTGCATAAAGCTTATGAGGGATGAATCAAATCCTGTTTCAGAACTGTGAAATCCAAGATCAGAGCCTATTTAAGTTTTCACTCTGTTTTCTCTTTCTTTCTGCCTGAGGAAGGTTACTTACCTTACATCATTGCTACATTGTGTCTCTAAATACTGAACCTAACACCTGATATTACTGACCTTTACTGTCCAGAAGTTTTTCCACATGAAAACCTTAATCGACATAAAGCACAAGAGAGCACTAGGACCCAAAGACAAGAAAACCCAGCAACAAAGAACACAGGAAACATGACCACGTGCTTCACACAGACCGCAAACCAGGGGAAGTTTGTGGGCCCAGAGCCTGGCATCCATGCCGCAGATAAGGGCAGGAATAGGGCCTGCTCTATATTTTGAGGCACAACCGCAGTGCTTGGTCATGGTGTGGTGAGGCAAAGTGTGCTCACTGCACCTTGACTGTGCAAAATGTAAGTCAATTCCAACCGTGAGCTGGCTGTAAGTGAATGTCAAACATGAGCTGGCTGTAAGTGAATGCCAACCGTGAGCTGGCTGTAAATGAATGCCAACCGTGAGCTGGCTGTAAGTGAATGCCAACTGTGAGCTAGCTGTAAGTGAATGCTAAACATGAGCTGGCTGTAAGTGAATGCTAAACGTGAGCTGGCTGTAAATAAATGTCAACCGTGAGCTGGAAGTAAGTGAATGCCAAACGTGAGCTGGCTGTAAGTGAATGCCAACCGTGAGGTGGATATAAGTGAAAGCCAACCGTGAGCTGGCTGTAAGTGAATGCCAACCGTGAATTGGCTGAAAGTGAATGCCAACCGTGAGCTGGCTGTAAGTGAATGCCAACCGTGAGCTGGCTGTAAGTGAATGCTAACCGTGATCTAGCTGTAAGTTAATGCCAACCGTGAGCTGGCTGTTAGTGAATGCTAAACGTGAGCTGGCCGTCAATGAATGCCAACTGTGAATTGGCTGCAAGTGAATGCCAACCTTGAGCTGTCTGTAAGTGAATGCCAATCGTGAATTGGCTGCAAGTGAATGCCAACCGTGAGCTGGCTGTAAGTGAATGCCAACCGTGAGCGTGCTGTAAGGGAAGGCCAACCGTGAATTGGCTGCAAGTGAATGCCAACCGTGAGTGGGCTGTAAGTGAAAGCCAACCGTGAATTGGCTGCAAGTGAATGGCAACCGTGAGCGGGCTGTAAGTGAATGCCAACCGTGAGCTGGCTATAAGGGAATGCCAACCATGAGCTGGCTGTAAGTGAATGCCAACCATGAGCTGGCTGTAAGTGAATGGCAGTCATGAGCTGGCCTCAGTATGTGCAGCAAGCTGAGAGCCAAAATAAACAGTCCTGTGCACGTATCCTAGACAGAGCACAAGCATCTAAACCCTGGCAGACACTTGGGTGGACATGTGTTATCCTACTGAATATTCCTCTGGTGGTCATTACCCAGAAACTACCCAAACAGTAAACTGATGTAGATTAACAGCAAATAATTGCTGTGTATACATATACACTCACCGGCCACTTTATTAGGTACACCATGCTAGTAACGGGTTGGACCCCCTTTTGCCTTCAGAACTGCCTCAATTCTTCGTGGCATAGATTCAACAAGGTGCTGGAAGCATTTCTCAGAGATTTTGGTCCATATTGACATGATGGCATCACACAGTTGCCGCAGATTTGTCAGCTGCACATCCATGATGCGAATCTCCCGTTCCACCACATCCCAAAGATGCTCTATTGGATTGAGATCTGGTGACTGTGGAGGCCATTTGAGTACAGTGAACTCATTGTCATGTTCAAGAAACCAGTCTGAGATGATTCCAGCTTTATGACATGGCGCATTATCCTGCTGAAAGTAGCCATCAGATGTTGGGTACATTGTGGTCATAAAGGGATGGACATGGTCAGCAACAATACTCAGGTAGGCTGTGGCGTTGCAACGATGCTCAATTGGTACCAAGAGGCCCAAAGAGTGCCAAGAAAATATTCCCTACAACAAACAATGGACCTTATTGTCACGGCAGGGATTAGACTCAGAGGAAATATTTTACAAAGCTGCCTTTGGGCAGTCAAGATTAACCCATATCCGGACAATTGAAAAAATAAAGTAAAACATCACTTTTATTAGGGATTCTTAAAAAAGATTGCACTATATTACAAGCTGTTGTGGCACAAACCACTAGATGCACAGGACAAACAGTGGATTAAAAGCACAGTGTGAACTGAGTCATAGGCAGTTTGCAGGTGGTCAGTGGTATGAAACGTGAGATAGTGGGCACAATACGGGGTCCATATCCACCTATAATAATTGCTATAAGTCCACTATTGGCCAGATAAAGAGGACTGTCCTAAGCAGTATTGTCTGCTATAGTAATGTATCTTATTGTATGAATTAGAGCCCTAAAATGACCACCTAGACCATGAATAACAGTGTTGCCTGTACTGCCCCAGCAGAAAATATTCCCCACACCATGACACCACCACCACCAGCCTGAACCGTTGATACAAGGCAGGATGGATCCATGCTTTCATGTTGTTGACGCCAAATTCTGACCCTACCATCCGAATGTCGCAGCAGAAATCGAGACTCATCAGAACAGGCAACGTTTTTCCAATCTTCTACTGTCCAATTTCGATGAGCTTGTGCAAATTGTAGCCTCAGTTTCCTGTTCTTAGCTGAAAGGAGTGGCACCCGGTGTGGTCTTCTGCTGCTGTAGCCCATCTGCCTCAAAGTTCGACGTACTGTGCGTTCAGAGATGCTCTTGTAACGGGTGGCGATTTGAGTCACTGTTGCCTTTCTATCAGCTCGAACCAGTCTGCGAATTCTCCTCTGACCTCTGGCATCAACAAGGCACTTCCGCCCACAGAACTGCCGCTCACTGGATGTTTTTTCTTTTTCGGACCATTCTCTGTAAACCCTAGAGATGGTTGTGCGTGAAAATCCCAGTAGATCAGCAGTTTCTGAAATACTCAGACCAGCCCTTCTGGCACCAACAACAATGCCACGTTCAAAGGCACTCAAATCACCTTTCTTCCCCATACTGATGCTCGGTTTGAACTGCAGGAGATTGTCTTGACCATGTCTACATGCCTAAATGCACTGAGTTGCCGCCATGTGATTGGCTGATTAGAAATTAAGTGTTAACGAGCAGTTGAACAGGTGTACCTAATAAAGTGGCCGGTGAGTGTATATATATATATATATATATATATATATATATATATATATATATATATACACTCAGGGAGGCTAGGGTGAGATCTGATTTATTGTGATTGTACAAAGGCTCTAATCATCTACAGTGCCCTTTGGAGAACTTGTGTGGAACGGTCCATGGAAATTCACCATACACGAAGTTCTGGTGCCTGAAATTGTAAGCTGTGGAGAACACAGCCATGTAATTTCTAGGAGGTCAACATTCAATCACACAACCTACACTTCCACCACTCACATTATTGCACGCCCGAGGCCCATGTGTGATTAAAGTTGTAGTGCACTTGCATGATCATTGCTTCATTCACTGATGAAGAACTTCTTCTTAGCTGTCTCCATCAACCTCATAGAGGTGGACATGGTCACAAGCCCATTACCACTTCATTCATGTAGCCATTCAAGGGTCCTGATTCTCCTGATAGATGGGGTCCAAGAGCTCCAGTGCTAAAGCATTTATCAGCTATTTTTGGATTGGTAATAGGGAAACTACGGTAATCTTACAAGGGAAATTGTAATTTACATGTGAATATTATTGTTGATAGGTTAATTTTCATTCTGCATGATAAGTGCTCACTAACCTGTGAGAAAGATGTACAGTAAAAGAACGTAGTGACTACATGCAGACACTACTGCAAATCTGCATTGCTAATTACAATCTATGATATATATTTATAGTGTTTGTGGATATGGATGTCGGCTCTCCCAAGCTGTTTATCATAAGATCATCTTTAAATCATGGTTCAAAACCCCAAAATTGTCTTCATCTGCAATACATGATCACCTGCCATGATAATAGAAAGCAAATAAAAATGTAAATGCTCTATGAATGAGAAGTAATAAGACAAATAATTACGACGGAACCTAATGTCTAAAGTTCAGTACTGCTTTAATAAGACAAATCTTAAGCCGAAGTTATAAAATCACGGTGATTTGGGCAATACCTTTCCTGCTGATTTCTGTTCCTTTTGAGACTAAATGTAGGCACTTATCAATCTGATTAGACCCCTTTAAGGACACAAATCATGCAGAATTCTTGGGTATGAGGAATATATACAAATGATGAGAAGGAACTGTGACTTTAGTTAATAAGCTCTCTGGCTATTTATAGGATATTGGCAGAGGGCTCATTTGATTGGATGTTGTACATGTAACGAGTCACAGGGCATCCGGCTCTACTAATTACACCGCCTGCAATAAGCCACAATGGTCGAGGTGCTGACTGCTGCTTAATATCGAAATTATGTCTTCCACATTGGTGGATATAAGATTTACAATTATTAACCATAATCCCTGTGAGGGGGACAAATCTGAGGCTGAAAGGTAAGCAATTAGCACACGATTAATATACTAATCTGTAGATCCATGACATTGAACAAGCAATAGACAGTCTTTCTTGAAATATCCATAGCTTACTACTGTACTTTTAGAGATTTGAGAGCACAGTTAAACAGTAGAACAAATACCAATAGTCATAGTATGTTTCTCTGGGTGATCTCTAGGATGTGGTGTAAAGTATCTTACAATCTTAGTACAATGATGTTGTGCTATGGTAAAGTACTATGTACTATGATTATGCACATGGATTTCCCTTTGCCAGAGGCATACATAGAAATCATGGAGCCCAATAGCAAGTGTCAGCTTTGGGCCCACCACCAATAAAAAAATACCTGTTTTACCACTACCAGTACATATTGAAAAGGCTGAAAGCATACTGCTCAAACATCAAAAACCTTTATATTATGACCAATATTACCAATAATATCGCCATTTTTATAATGAACCCCCATGCTTTACAGTGCTACCCTCATAAATATATTTACAGCACCCCCCATAAATTTACATAAAGCAATTCTCTACAACTATAGTGACACACCACTGTATAGCATGGTTACAGGCCATCTATTTGCTATACTGTATGCTCTTCTATATCGCACCTCCCTCCTATACTGTGCCGCCTCTTCTATATGGCACCCTCTTACTATTAAACAACCCCCATCCCCATACAGTAACCTCCTATACTTTTCTCACTACTTATTCCCCTTAACACAGTTCCCCCTTTTTCTTCACTGCTATTACCCCTTCCCCATGTCCAGGGCCCCCTCCTATACATCCCCCAACCCCTTTATAGGGTCCCAGTTATACCTCTCCTGGCAATCCCACTGCAGCATTGACAGGATGACCTGCAGTCAGCTCTCCTGCTTGGTTGCAGTGTGAAGACACAGACAGATTGATCTATGAGCCCTAGATTGGGCCAACTGCATCAGGCAGAGGTCTCTCAGCCTGCACTTTGTGCCACTTTATGCTACCTGTTTCTTAAAGACGTAGAAACCATATAATCTATATTTTTCAGTACGGGGCCTGCTAATAGCATTTGGCAGGCCGACTACTTGGAGCTGCTGATACCTAGTGGTCCCATAGTAGCTGTGAGGCCTGCATCTATGGACGGTACACCACTAACCTGGCAGTCACAGAGCAGACAGGCCCCAGCTCTGTGTGGATATCATAACAGCCACTACAGCTGCTACGGCGGTTGTTACTCCACTGGTGGGTTAATTTACACTATTGGAAGGCTATAAATGGTTGCGCTGCTCTCTTTCGTCGGACTTTGCACCTTTTTCAGGGATTGCACAGCTTGGACAGGTATTTGCGCTGGGATTGTGTCACATGCGATCCCCGAAAATGTCACAAAATCCGACTTAAGTGTGGCCACGGACCCTTAGTAAATAGGCCCCAATATGTGAAATTGCAATAGTAGGAATGAAGCACGTCGTTAAATACTTTGAGGGAGATTTAACATATGCTGGCATTATGTGCACCAGCGTATGATAAAGCCACATCACCCTGGGCCAGACTCAGACTTCATGATGAATATAACGGGTGGCTGCGCTGGCAGTGAAAACTACACCAGGTCTGACCTGCGTAAAACCCTGTGAACATTTAGTTGTGAATGTTTGCAGACTTTTAGAAAGTGCGCTTGCCAATCCTCCCGAAGCCCTACTCCTTCACGCCATCTAATGTGTGATGGTGGTGTAATTACGAGGACAATTACAAATTCTTGCAGTGTGCAGAAAACTGGCATAGATGCACTGATCCATGTTAATCTATGTTTCCTTTGGGCAATTATACTAAGCTATGGTCACGATGTAAGGATACTTGCATGGCCTTTGTTTTTGGACGTGTGCTAGCCGTTGTTGCAACAGTGTATTTCTGGGGGCTCGGTTTCTACCCCTTGGTTTTAATCTGTACGGGGTTATGATTTATGGTCCTAATATATGGGCTAAGTGTTTATGAACATGGCATTATGCCAGGGCTCAGCAAGAATTGTCTTCTCCTGTTTATTCAGTTTGCCTTATCTTACACATCTCTTTCTTGACATTTGGGTTACAGCGCAGCTCCAGATATTGTTGCAGGAGACCTTTCCTGAAATTGCTTGCTCTTACGTTATCTGTAGTAAAGGATAAGATTGGATGAGTGCAACAAGACAAACATCATTAATACACTGTCAAAATAAGTACGTGTAGGCTTCCTTTATTTGTAAACTGTATTACCACAACATCCTTGTTATTTTCAAACATTATGGTGTGTGGAGAATAGTCCAGTGTAAATGATATGGATATTCAATTAACAAAAGTCTAAAATCATGGTGTAAATGTATTTATGTGAGTTTTACATAGCTTCATTCTGAAAAAAAGAACAATTGTTCCTAAAAGTTTGACACACACTTGCAATTGAGAGATGCAATAATGAGTTGCTGGTGATCAATCGATTGTTGGAAAGGTGATTTGTTCATACAGATTTTGTGGGCAGCTATGCTCCTCATTGGAATGTTTTTATTAATGGTTAGGATCACTCTAAGTGATGCACATTATAGAACTTTTAATTAATTAATTAATTAATTAATTGATAAATCTATTAAAGGAAACCTACCACTAAGAATCTACCTATTTAGGTAGATGAGGTGGTAGCCCCCAGACTCCAGCAATACTGTTAAAGGAAACCTACCACTACGGATCTACCTTTTAAGTACATCCGGTGGTAGGTGCATCTAACGTATGTAAGGATAGCCCTTTTTAGGGCTACTCCTTTACTCTCCTCTATTTTTGCTAATCTTTAATCAGGGTAATATGCAGATTTTCTAAAGAGGCTACTGCGGTGTGGAGTACCTGGAGCTGAGGCTACCATGATTAAAGATTAACAAAGCTAGAGGGGAGTAAAGGATTAGCCCTAAAAAGGGATATCCTTACATACATTATATGCACCTATCACCGGATCTACCTTAATAGGTGGATCTGTAGTGGTATTTTTCCTCTAACAGTATTGCTGGAGTCTGGGGGCTGCTCACCACAGATGTCATAGTGCACCCAATTTGGCAGATGACTATTTCCTTAATCCCTTGCCTCCGAAGTCACTTTTCACCTACCTGACACTGGCCTATTTTTCCTGCACAGAGGCTGCTATAACCAATTCACTGCTGTAATCAGCTGGTCTGAATTGGCTGGTGGGGAGGGAGTGACCCCCCGGTCCATTAAGGAAGATGGTCTGCTGTTAGGTACAGCAGCCATCTCCCTTTGATCATTGTGTCTGTAGACACAGTGATCATTACAATGCAGGACGTAATAGTACTGCATAATGTGGAAGTCACCTCCCGACATGCAGTACTATTACTTCCAATGTCGGAAACTGATTAATATTCTGTTCCAGGGGTGTAACTAGGAGTGGAAGGGCCCCAGAGCAGACTTCTGAATGGGCCCCCTTTCCCCCTCAGAAAATATACATATTTATATACTCACACATTTATGCACTGATAAATACATTTGTAAACTTACACAGATTTGTCCCATTAGTTGCTGAACACATGCGGGAAGTAGATGGCAGGAATGAGAGAGATCCCTAGTCTCATTCTGCTGGCTGCACCCCTTCCCCCGACATTATATGCATTGTCATTTCATACTGTGTACTGTGGAAGATGTGTATTGTTATATACATATTATCCTGTGCAGCATAATGTGCATATTATGGTGCACATACTCCATTCTTTAGTGTGTCAGGTCAGATGACACAGTGGTGAAACTAGAGTCCACTGGACCTTGGGGCAAAATTCCTAGTGGAACCCCCCACACTCTCCTAACCCTCACTTTGTTAGGTTCACCCCCCTTATGCTTTAACTTTCACAGATACTGGGTAACATCCCACATAGAACACTCTCATGCACACACATAAAATATATGCACATATATTACAAACACATATATACTCACATACTCATATTACTTAAAGCATATGCCCATTACACATGCATATAATATGAATGCTTATACAGGGGGCATTTATCTGGCCTTAAATACCAGTTTTCTGGTGTACAAGCCCTGAAATAATCGCAATTCATTGTGAACTGCCATGCATTGCCATTAAGTGGCATTGGAGGCGAGTGACGCTGGCGGCAGTGTGGAGCGGCTGTACCGTGGGCACCAGGCAGTGGTGGCGGGAGGGGGGCAGGGGCTTTTCATCAGTAGAATCAGTGTGAATTGTAAAGGAGGATGGAGTTTATCCCTTACAGTAATTCTATATCCAGTTGTCTTTAGGATTGTATAGTGGTGGCATGTATGAGTGCACTGTGGTGGGGATGGTGGGTTCATGCTGCCTTTCTCTCCAGTTGTCATTACTCATTAGCCAGATGGCTTATCTCTTTTTATTTGATTGTCATTGTAGTTGTAAGGCTCTGATATTTTTTTAGCATTTATCACTTTATCTGGAATTGTTTGAAAGCTTTAAATGATATATACAGTATTTTGGAATAAATCTCGGTATACTGGGCACAAGCCAGAAAGACTGCAGATCCGGCCTTCCCTCCTCCTGCTGCACGTACAGCTCACTGGTGCTGTTCACAAGAAAAAAAAGAGAAATTGATTGAATTCAGAGAGAGGCGATGTGTTGTTCTCACTCATCCTGCAGATTGTGTCAGCAGACATAGGAAAACACTGTGCCAAGAAACTGCTCCATCTCACACTGACCTTCACAGGCTGGATATGGGGAGAACATCCGTTCAAATTGCAACCTTGCTGAGTTACATCATTATCCTGAGGATGCCGCATACTGAATGTTTCCATAATGAATTACACCCCTTGTAATTAAATATGTGTGTATGTGTTTATCTTAAAAAAAAAGTAAGGCACATTTTCCTCCTAGTGTGAATAAGTAACTACCAATTCTCACGAGTTGGGGCTGAATGGTGACTGATGAATTCCCTTGTGGCACTGTACTGTGGATACAAATCTGTGAGCTACTATACTTTGCTTACTGGTGTGCCATATGTATGGAGTTGTTTGTTTTCTAACAAAAAGCAATGCTTATAGGGCTGAAAAGTTTTTGTACATACAAAGTGGGGTATACCACTTTATTTCTGTATGCCACAATCCCCATGCAATCCAGTGGAAAACACCTTCATGTTTGTGAGGGTTACTAACAGTGAAAAAAGAAGGGTCTTCTAAAAACGTTAAAGGAGTCTGCAATGAAAAATTCAACTAAAATTGTTAACCCCCCGGGTCAATAAGCATCCTTTGAAGTGTCCAGTATTTTTTTGTTTATATCCTGGAGTGGTCTAGCTTTATACAAACTCTCTACAAACTTCAGGGAAAGATGGTCATCTCTCCTCCCTCAACTACCATTCCTCCACAAGACTCTGGAGACAAAGAAAATTTACCGGACTTCTCCCTTAATTAACACTTTGTCCAATGATGAAAGACACTTTTGACTAATTAATCAATGGGTGATTCTGAAACCTGAACTATATTAAAAAAATATAACAAAATGTAATATACACTCACCGGCCACTTTATTAGGTACACCTGTCCAACTGCTTGTTAACACTTAATTTCTAATCAGCCAATCACATGGCGGCAACTCAGTGCATTTAGGCATGTAGACATGGTCAAGACAATCTCCTGCAGTTCAAACCGAGCATCAGTATGGGGAAGAAAGGTGATTTGAGTGCCTTTGAACGTGGCATGGTTGTTGGTGCCAGAAGGGCTGGTCTGAGTATTTACTGTATATACTCGAGTATTAGCCGAATTTTTCAGCACAATTTTGTGCTGAAAATTCCCCACTCTGCTTATACTTGGGTATATGAAAAAAATTAAACAGAGTACTCACCTTTCCGACACCCTAGGCAGGTCCTCCTCCTACTTCATGTGTGCTGGCGCTAGCTCTAGGGTCAGCGACGGGTCCATGCTGGGACTACTGGGGGCTGGCAGGCTATATACTTAAGGGGGCTGGCTATACACTAAAGGGAGGTGGCTTTGGCTATATACTACACAGGGCTGGCTATATAGTAAAGAGGTCTACCTAGCTATATACTACAGGGGGCTGATTATATACAATAGGAGTCTGGGTACATACTACATGGGGTTGGCTGGCTATATACTAAAGGGGCCTGGCTATATACTCAAGGGGGGTGGCTATATACTACATGGGGCTGGCTATAAACTACAGGGAGATGGTTATATACCACAGAGGGCTGGCTTTATACTACAGGGGGCTTGCTGGCTATATACTGGGAGGCTGTGACCAATACATTTCCCACCCTAGGCTTATACTCGAGTCAATAGGTTTTCCCAGTTTTTGGTGTTAAAGTTAGGTGCCTCGGCTTTTACTCGGGGCGGCTTGGGTATACACTCACCGGCCACTTTATTAGGTACAGCTGTCCAACTGCTCGTTAACACTTTATTTCTAATCAGCCAATCACATGGCGGCAACTCAGTGCATTTAGGCATGTAGACATGGTCAAGACAATCTCCTGCAGTTCAAACCGAGCATCAGTATGGGGAAGAAAGGTGATTTGAGTGCCTTTGAACATGGCATGGTTGTTGGTGCCAGAAGGGCTGGTCTGAGTATTTCAGAAACTGCTGATCTACTGGGATTTTCACGCACAACCATCTCTAGGGTTTACAGAGAATGGTCCGAAAAAGAAAAAACATCCAGTGAGCGGCAGTTCTGTGGGCGGAAATGCCTTGTTGATGCCAGAAGTCAGAGGAGAATGGGCAGACTGGTTCGAGCTGATAGAAAGGCAACAGTGACTCAAATCGCCACCCGTTACAACCAAGGTAGGCAGAAGAGCATCTCTGAACGCACAGTACGTCGAACTTTGAGGCAGATGGGCTACAGCAGCAGAAGACCACACCGGGTGCCACTCCTTTCAGCTAAGAACAGGAAACTGAGGCTACAATTTGCACAAGCTCATCGAAATTGGACAGTAGAAGATTGGAAAAACGTTGCCTGGTCTGATGAGTCTCGATTTCTGCTGCGACATTCGGATGGTAGGGTCAGAATTTGGCGTCAACAACATGAAAGCATGGATCCATCCTGCCTTGTATCAACAGTTCAGGCTGGTGGTGGTGGCGTCATGGCGTGGGGAATATTTTCTTGGCACTCTTTGGGCCCCTTGGTACCAATTGAGCATCGTTGCAACGCCACAGCCTACCTGAGTATTGTTGCTGACCATGTCCATCCCTTTATGACCACAATGTACCCAACATCAGATGGCTACTTTGTCATGAAGCTGGAATCATCTCAGACTGGTTTCTTTTTTTTTTTTTTTTTTTTTTAGATCGAGCTGGCATTGCTATTTTTTCTTTGATATGATAAAAATGGATTCGCACTATGACATCCCGCGGGAGATCTCCCGCCAAGTGCTTTGGCTTAGGCAGTCTATGGGCTCTGTCGATTATTAGGTCAGTTTGTGATGCTTGCGGCAGAAGCAATGAAAAATAATCTGTCAAGTACTCTGTTAGGTCATCAGATTTAACTGACTCAGGGACTCCCCTGAAGCGGAGGTTGTTTCTACGTGACCTATCCTCCATATCTGCCAACTTGGCCAGCATAGATTGCAGATGTTCCTCCATTGAGATAGTGACGTCAGCCATGTCATTGTGGGCTGTTGTTATTTCAGTCATTTTATTCTCTATATGAGATGTTCTTTCCCCTAATGAGGATATTTCTGCTCTAACAGCGTGCAATGATTGTTGGAGCTCTTTAGTGATATTCAATTGCAGTTCAGCTAGCATAAGTTTCATCGCTGCTATTGTGATCGGAGCAGAGTCCGTTGCACAGTTATATAGTGTTATAGAAGGCACTGAGTTAGATACGGTGTCCCACATACCTGTATTGGCTCTGTGTTCATTGCTAGTGGATCCTCGCTGAGGGGTATCTATTAGAGCCTGTATAGGTGTCACCGGTATAGCCGCATCAATTGCCGACTCTTGGCCCCTGCAATTGGCAGGAGAGGATGCTTGGCTGCTGCCCGAGGACTCCAGTGACAGTAAAGGCTCCTCCAGCAATAAATCATTCTTGGATAAGGCTGGCGTGGCAGCTACTTCTTCACTTTCTCCAACTTCCTGCTCTGTTTGCTCCGAGTGCGCGGCGCCATCTTGGCTTTGCTCCGTGGCGGGAAAGAACTTAGTAAGCTTTAACGGGCTCCGCTTCTTAAGTTTCCCCTTGGCCATGTCTCCTGGGTATTGTACAGGTTAACTGAAACCTTTTGGAGTACTTGGGAGTGCTCTGTGGTCGCGATGTGCCGCTATACAACCGCCGGGCTCCGGAGCTGCGAGCTTACACGTCCGTCTTCATGCGCAGCAGCTCAGACTGGTTTCTTGAACATGACAATGAGTTCACTGTACTCAAATGGCCTCCACAGTCACCAGATCTCAATCCAATAGAGCATCTTTGGGATGTGGTGGAACGGAAGATTCGCATCATGGATGTGCAGCCGACAAATCTGCGGCAACTGTGTGATGCCATCATGTCAATATGGACCAAAATCTCTGAGGAATGCTTCCAGCACCTTGTTGAATCTATGCCACGAAGAATTGAGGCAGTTCTGAAGGCAAAAGGGGGTCCAACCCGTTACAAGCATGGTGTACCTAATAAAGTGGCCTGTGAGTGTACATATATAATGTAATATATAGCCATGGTTCACATGGTGGTGAAAGCCTAGACTGAAAGTGTTCCATGTTTCTCCTACCACCAATAACACTTCCTGTTATTTTTCTCCCTTTTATTTTGTAACTGTTTTGCTGTGTTGTGTGTCAGTTTATTTTGTTCTTCTGATTTTTATCCTTTTGTAAGCACTGGACCAGGGCCGCATCTGCCAGGCGGCAGAATGCAGGTCCCTGTAAAGGGCGGCGAAATTTGTCGCTCTAAAGTGGGCGACTCAGGCGTCCATTAACGCCCGAAACGCCCACCAGCTAAATAAATCGCACCTGTCTCTTTAAGACACAGGCGCGATTTATATGCGGAGCAACACAGCGCCTTTGCGGCAGCTGCGTCGCTCTGTTCTAATCAGTGACACAGGCGTCATGACGTCACGCCGCCTGTGTCACTGTGCGGAGCCGCGGCTCACGGAAGAGCCGCGTGAAGACCGGAGCCGCGTGCAGAGGGAGCAGCTGCCTGCAGGTGAGTATGATTTTATTATTTTTCATGTACTTTAATTAATTAAATGTGTCTAATAAGTGTGTGGGAAGTCATGTTATGTACTGTATCTATTTTATGGGGTAGAAAACTTTTAATACCGGGGGGGGGGGGGGGGGGGGGAGGGCGCTATATATATATATATATATATCATATGAGGCCATAATTATTTACTGGGGGGGAATGATGGAATGCTATATATATTATTCGGGGCTATAATTATTTTATACTAGGGGGGTTCTGTATATTTTATTTGGGGCTATAATTACTTTATACTTGGGGGGGGCTGTATTTATTATATGGGGCCATAATTATTTTATACTGGGGGGGATTCAGTGTATATTATATGGGGCTATAATTATTTTATACTGGGGGGGATTCAGTGTATATTATATGGGGCCATAATTATTTTATACTGGGGGGGGGATACGGGTTGGTTGTATATGGGATACAGTATATTACTAAGCTGGGGGGCTGTATATGGGATATAGTATATTACTAAGCTGGGAGGATGTATATGGGATACAGTATATTACTAAGCTGGGGGGCTGTGTATGGGGTACAGTATATCACTAAGCTGGGGGCTGTATATGTGGTACAGTATATTACTAAGCTGGGGGGCTGTATATGGGGTACAGTATATTACTAAGCTGGGGGGCTGTATATGGGATATGGTATATTACTAAGCTGGGAGGGCTGTACATGGGGTACAGTATATTACTAAGCTGGGGGCTGTATATGGGATACAGTATATCACTAAGCTGGGGGGGTTGTATATGGGGTACAGTATATTACTAAGCTGGGGGCTGTATATGGGATACAGTATATCACTAAGCTGGGGGGGTTGTATATGGGGTACAGTATATTACTAAGCTGGGGGCTGTATATGGGATACAGTATATCACTAAGCTGGGGGGCTGTATATAGGATACAGTATATTACTAAGCTGGGGGGCTGTATATGGGATATGGTATATTACTAAGCTGGGGGCTGTATATGGGATACAGTATATCACTAAGCTGGGGGGCTGTATATAGGATACAGTATATAACTAAGCTGGGGTGCTGTATATCGTGTACAGTATATTACTTAGCTGCAGGGGCTGTATATGGGATACAGTATATTACTATATGTGTATATGTGGGGCAAGATTTTATTTAAGCTGTAGGGGATCTGTATATCGGAGCTGTATATAATTTAATTGGGGGTTGAATAATGAGGCCTTTAAATATATGAGAGCAGGGCTATATATATATTCATTAGGGGGTGCTATATATTTGATCAGGGTTGCACTGTATGTAAAATCATGTAACATAATAACAGGGTACGATATATTAGTTATAGGATACAATAGATTACTTTGCATCATGTAAACCAAATGTTGGGGGGGTCTGTATTAATAAATTGGGGGTGTTGTATATTGATTGGTGCTTAGCATGCTATAATTCCAGTAGACTATATATATATATAATGAAGGGATGTTTTGTATGTGGGGAGAGTGTGGTCAGTTGTGTTGTGAGGGATATAAATTATTTAGGAGCACAGTGTTGTTATCCAGGATACTTCATACTGTAAGTGACAGTGGTATTTTTAGGGACGCTGGGTGGAGATGCTGCACGGAGCTGAAGATATCCGGCCGTGAGTGCAGCAGTGATACATCATGGATTGGAGAACCCGGAATAAAGTCCTCCTGATGGAAGAGATTGTCATCTATAAGGTACTAGATTTCACTGATGCCTCTCAGATGCTGTAGTCAGTCACACAGGGGGTCATTTACTAAGGGCCCGATTCACGTTTTCCCGACGCGTTACCCGAATATTTCCGATTTCCGCCAATTTTACCTGAATTGCCCCGGGATTTTGGCGCACGTGATCGGTTTGTGGCGCATCGGCGCTGGCATGCACGCGACGGAAATCGGGGGACGTGGCCGAGCGAAAACCCGACGGACTCGGAAAAACCGCCGCATTTAAAACAATAAAAGTGTCGCTTGGGACACGCTTACCTTCACTTGGTCCACGAATCCACCGCAGAGAACGCGCCGCTGGATCGCGAACGGACCGGGTAAGTAAATCTGCCCCACAGTGTCAGTGCGCTGTCTGTAGGGTTGTTAATTGTTAGTAAAGTTTAAGGATTTACTTAACAGGGAGCGGTCAGGAGTGGGGGGGGGGGCAGCATTTTAATACTCGCCTCAGGCAGCAAATATGCTAGAATCGGCCCTGCACTGGACCACATTTTGTATGAAAGCTTTTATGTTAATGTTGGTCCCTGTACGTTCTATGAATCCATAGGCTTGTAAAGTGTTGAATGACTACTTGAGGGGCAAGTGTCGATATATAGTTGGGGTATCTGTTGGCCCCCATAATGCAATACGTTGTCGCAGCAAATATTTCATATACTTGAAAATAAGTGTAAGGACTGTCTGGGGTGGGATTTATGCTCAATTTGTGACCTGAGTGAAAGATGAGTACATGATTGAGTGAGCTAAATAAATTGACCCTTTGCAGTTGCACCAAAGTCACATGATGGGGCAGCGCATACATGACAGATGCCTTATATAGAAAGGTCTATGAGAACTTACCCAGATAATGATCAGGTTATGATTCTCCCACTCAGGTCAGTGGCTGGGGAAAAGACATGGTGATTTATTACCAAACCACATTATAAAAAAGTTAAAGTCTACAAAAGCACTAGAAATTGTCTGGGTTTAATCAAAACTGCAAAATTGACTAACACACAGAAATTTACAGTTGCAGCATATTGTATGGAAGTTATACATATCCCACCCTAATGCTGTGTGAAAAAAATACTATTTCTGTTAGTTTTGCAACTTCAGCATGTCAGTCAGTGCTGTGGATTCTACTAGTAGAAGTTTTCCGTCCCTTCTGTTCCCCAGCTGTTTTCAGCAGTATTTTTTTACAGCACTAGCATTTATAGCTACAAACCTGCACCTTGTTGTCTACAGGTAACAAAATATATATTTCATTTTACCCCCTGTTAACTAAAGTTCAAGTTGTCCTTCAAAAAGTACACCAATTCTAAGTGTTATTATTAGCATCATATTATCTTATTACATGAAAAATAACATTTTCTGGTACGGATCTTATATGAACGAGCCTTTGGCACAAGCTGTGCCCATAATTGCCTTTTTGTCTTATGCTGTTGCACATAAGTCCAGTATCAATGGCCATAGAGCTAGATAATGATCCTGTGATACAACGTATGGTAGATGCTGAGGAGCAGACATATGCTGTACAGTAAGCTATGGGTAAGATCATAGTCCTGCTGAGAATTTTTCACTAACACAATGTCAGGTGCTGGGATAAGAAATGATCAGCAGGTATTTGGCATCGGTAACACTTGTTTCCTTCTTTCTGGATATCTCCTCATACTTC
The DNA here is from genome assembly GCF_040894005.1 of Engystomops pustulosus. Lineage (NCBI taxonomy): Eukaryota > Metazoa > Chordata > Amphibia > Anura > Leptodactylidae > Engystomops > Engystomops pustulosus. Next base: position 134,128,049 of record NC_092416.1, on the reverse strand, counting down.
AATTTGGCAGAATGACAATAATAGAAATAACGGTTGGACCCTGGAATCCAATTACCAATGGTGTTGTAGATAGCTGCATGAAACAATTGCTGTATGGATGATGGGAAGGGGTGAATGCATGGAGGTTAGGTTTATTTTCTGTGTGATGGAAAGACAATAAAATCTGGCTCCTTGGAAATAGAAATATTATCTGATAAAATATTCTGTATCTCGGTGCTTAGCAATATATTAGGCACCCTCCTCCTCCCCCTCTAATAAATATCTCCAGTTTAATTTCCTGTAGATCTTGGGTGACGGGCACATGCTAACTAGAAGGCCGTGTGATTGGCAGACATCTTGTTAGCTGTCTATAGTCATCATAGGGCGCTCTCATTTATTCAGGATGTGTGAGGTGTGATGTGCAGCGGGCTCTGGCCACATACAATGCTTTGATTGAATTTATCACTCCGGGAAACAAAGGAGAAAAATTCTGCCATCATTTTCACAGATAAATGAACAGAGCCTTAATCTGCTTTAATACAGATTGAAATGGCTCTGTGTTTTATTTTGCAGCTTGGATGTGGATTAGTGCTGTAATTGATTCAGTAATACCTTCATTAAATCAGATCCATTCCACGGGTCTGTGGTGCAGGCGCTGGCAATATATTCTATCCTTCCTTTTGCTCCATTGTATATTGTTCATATAAAGAGATATGTAAAGATCTGTATTCTATTCAGTTCACCTGATACAGAAGTAAATGGAGGCAAGAATAATCACCAACATGACCCCCTGTGCATCCTTCTGCAGATGCCAGTGTTGGCCAAACACAAGTACATGAGAGCAGACATGTCTAAACACCTAAACTAATCTGATGAACTAAGATGAATAGTGCCCCTGCCCATCCTTATGACTTGTTCTTACATAATTATCCACTTAGTGTGGATTAGAGGATGTATGAGGCGACACAGGCACACACCGGCTGCAGCTGGGACTCACCACATACTGCTGGTAGGGAGCCAGGTAATTTAAATCAATTTATTATAAACTAATGAAATGATTCAGAAAGCTGACATTTTTTTAAAATAAGCATAACATAGGCTATTGGAACCCGTCACCAGCTAAAATAACATAGTTAATCATTGCCTAAACCTTGCACACTCTAAAATGGGGGTAGGGGAAATCACATAAATTGAATGTACTATAAAATGTAACTTTAAAACACCAAAGGTCGTTCTAGAAGCAAAATTGTTTTGGACTTTATTTTTTATGATACAATAAAAGAAAGGCTGCGTATATAAAACCAAGCACCAATGTGGAATCAGAAACCAGCTCTGATATGGAATCTGTTATGTCTACAAGCATCTGCTTCATTGCTGAAGATAATATTAGTACAAACACAGAGGAGTTCATGGATGAGATGTTGCCAGCTGATTTCACCAAATATTTGACAAATATTTGAATCAGATATGGGAAAAACAGAGTTGAGTCTGTCTGTACCTCCTTAAGATATTACACGATTACCTTGGCTATGTTCTGTGAAATTACAGATTTGCTTAGCTTTTATTGGCTCAATAGAACACCAGGAGCATTAGCATCTTGTATACTAGAGCTGCATTATCTACTTCATCCCGGGGCTCAACACAAATCCAAGGGATGCAATGCACATATTTCCTACTGTTGTTTAAATTAATTGTTGATCGCATAAATGACTCTAAATTTCTGTTAATATCCACTGTGTTAGTCCGTACACTGTCTTTATTCTTGGCTGTCTTATTTGATTTCCTCCACATCCGTTTGTCTCCTGCTGACTTTGTTCTGGGCTGCCGATGGTTAATTGGCTGTGATGGACAGATGCCTCCTCCTCTCACATTTCTCACCTACCAGTCTGGTTTATCTTGATGTGAGGAAACCAGACCAATCCCCTTTTGAACGGGGACTCCAATATCTCATAAGAGGGTTGTCAGCTCACTTCCCAATGCTTGCTATAAGTCTTACTTGGTGCTTACTAGCATTTTCTGAACATCTATATTTTGGATTTTTTGACCTGTCTTCTGACCTTCCGCTTGTCTGTGCTGTATTGTCATTGTAATTTTGACCTATTTTGTACCACTATTATTTTGGTGCAGAAAGGCAACATCGATTAGTTGTCACCTACCGTTTAGGGTAGAATGTGCAATTAGGTAGGGATGCTTTGCGTTCTAGTTCTAGGGCTCATCATATTCATAGTCATCATATTCCTAAAGTATGTTAAAACATAAAAACTTGTTAAATTTTAAAAATTTGTTAAAAACATAAAAGATAAAAACATAAAAACAAACTTGATAAAATATGTCATTTTCCAATTTTGATACATTCCCTTTGTATGGATAAAAAGTAAGTTATGCTGCATCTCCTGCCCCGTGTAAGGCTGCAAACACACGACCATCGGAAGGACGTATATATGTCCCCCATAGACGGCATTGGCCACAGAGAGTGATACAATGCCACACATGTGCGGCACTGTGCCTCTCCATACACGGGAAAAAGATAGGCCACGGTGCCATGCGCCATGCATCGCTATGCATTGTGAATGCATCCTAACACTGGTTAAAGATTAGACGATTTGTTTGATGATATCAATACCAATTTCTATTGATTTAGGTGTAGTACAGCACCTGTGTCATTGTGCTCACTGCTTTTGGTGACACACTCAAGCTGCTTTTTAATTATTCTACAATTGTGCAATTTCATGTATTGCTAGTACACAACTCCCAACATTTGTGATAGAGATTATCCTGCATGTGGCAGTGGAGAGCACCTTGGAGCCTGCAACGGGATAAAAGCTTTAGACACCGTTTAGATGAAGTATGTGAGGTCCTACAATTGTATCCAGTGGTTCAGCAACATGGCAGCCAAATTCATGAATTTCAATTTCCTTCCTTTCACAGTACGGGTAACCCATTCATTGACTTCTCATTCAGCCAACTATGAATAACCCTTTTAATTTGTTTCATTCATTCACCCTATTTTTTCGTCTATTCTCGTTTGTTTCTCCTTCATTTGCTGCTTTATGAATTACTTCAATTATTTTCATTGCTCATTTATTTACATTGTGGAAGCAGAGACAGAGCATAAATCAGTCATTCTTCTCCATATTGATGGTGATTATACATTTTCCTATTCAAGCCTGACATTCATTCGCTTCTTGATGGCTCTTCTAATTTATTTCCTTGCTAATTGATGTCACTCATTTATTCTCCGGTTTAACTGCATTTTGTCAACTTATTGATAGATCACTCGGATCCCATCAATGTCTCTTATTGCTTTAGTCACTTCTGTAATCACTCGACTACAAGTTTATAAATGCTTGCCGTTATTCTTTGACAGTTCAACCATATGTAACTCTCCAATGGTGTTTTCTGTTATCTTCATGAATAAATTCGGAAAATTGGGATAATAAAGCTCTAATGTCAGTCTGAGAACATTGGCAATACATCTAGTTTAAAAATGGTCACTAACAAAGTTTGTAAACTTGGTAATATATCATATCAGAAGAAGGCATCTCTTTCCCCCCTCATCATAAGTTGACAAATTGCTATGTAATTTCTAATGAATTCAGAATGTCGCTGAGGTGTTACATTGCATATTAGTCTATGGAGAAGCGAGAATTAGGTGTGGATAGGGTTGGGATTTTAGCACCCAGGTCTCCACCCACTATCTCAAAGGCTAAACATGGAAAACTACTAGAATGAAGATTACATGTCATATAATGTTCAGTACCATTGTTATTACCCATGTGCAAATGCTGAACTTCTTCTTACTTTAGAGTTTGTTTAAAGGTGTGGTATTCATCTAAGAGAATATGGCATTGGATTCTAACGCCCTAAACTATTCCCACCCTGCTTAGAGGTGCAGTGCTGGGTAAATCTTTCTGTAGCTGTCTCACCTCTGCTGCATCAGCCGCATAGATTATCATTGACCACTCAAGTTTATGTAGCAGAAAAGACCATTCCAAAGACCCAGAACCCAGGGAAGAACCTCTATTTATCAACTTTTGGACTAAGACTCTGGTATATTTGAGGTATCCAACCAGACAGCTTGCATCTCACAAAGTGGTTACGAAAGATAAACATTATTATTATATAAAAATATTGAAATGAGATGCATACATAAATACCCACATTATGCACTAGGTGGCGCTGATTTTATATCAATGTGCTGGCTATAAAGGAGGATATTTGGAGATCTCTTGGCAAAGCTGGATCCTACTCTAGAAAAGCTGGGTTTCCCGAGTTACAGATCCCAGCAGTTTGGTCAAACCTGCAGTGTCCACTCCAACAGGATTACCAGGCATACGTCTAGTTATGTCACCAACACCAGGTTATTACAGAGGGGTTGTCTAGTATCAGAGTTTTTTTGTATTTGGGCCCAGGGTGGTAAAATAATATCAAACAAACTATACTCACCTCTTGATCAGTGTGGTGCATCACATCCAGCATCTGGATTCCAATGCACATCCCGTGTGCCCTCTCCATGCACCCGCACCCGTCTTGTGACGTACTATTACATCACATGTCGATAAGGGGTTAAAAAGTATTTGCACCAGTTTTGTGACACGGCTGCACTGTGTCCGACAAGACAGAAAAATGTGCACCAAAAGGGGCAGTTACTGCTTGGACCATGCACCACAATTCTAAAGAATGAAGAAAGCGCACCAGAAAAAAATGGTGCATTCTCCCGGAGCAGTACAGGGGGCGCCAGATTCATTAAAAGTGTGTGACACATAGTGCCGTCTGCACTATTTTTAATAAATGTGGGCCATTGTGTGTATTATGTCTGTACTGTGAAATCACTGTGTATACTAACTCTATGCTGTGACATCACTTTGTGTATTACTGTGTCATAACTGTGAGTATTATTACTATACTGTGATATTGCTTTGTATTATCCCTGCTACTGTGACATCGTTGTGTATTTTCCTTGTACTGTGACATCACTGTATATACTATCTCTGTACTGTGACACAACTGTATACCCTACCCTGTACTGTGACATTATTGTGTGTATTATTCCTGTACTGTGACATCACTGTGTGTATTATTCCCTGTACTATGACATGATTGGTCATATTAACCCTGTACTGTGACATCACTGTGTGTATTATCCCTGTACTGTGACATGATTGGTCATATTATCCCTGTACTGTGACATCACTGTATATACTATCTCTGTAATGTGACATAACTGTATACATTACCCTGTACTGTGACATTATTGTGTGTATTATTCCTGTACTGTGACATCACTGTGTGTTTTATTCCCTGTACTATGACATGATTGGTCATATTAACCCTGTACTGTGACATCACTGTGTGTATTATCCCTGTACTGTGACATGATTGGTCATATTATCCCTGCACTGTGACATCAGTGTTTTTGTTAATACTGTCTTGTGACATCACTGTGTACTGTGGCATCAATATGTGTATTATCCCTGTACTCTATTATCCCTTTTGAAACCTGCTCCTGAAAATGTCATGTTGTAGTTGGACCCTTGTACTTTTTATAGCTATGCTGTGCTACCTTTACATACACATGTGAGTAGGGCTTTACATGATATGAGTCCCATATGTCCTGGGGAAGCTGTTGCCGACTCCCTTAAACTACTTACTGTCCAACCAAAGAAAATGTACCGTTAATGCTGTAATAAAACATAAATCAAAGATGCTCAAAAAGCAGGTTTTTGATCACCTCATTCTCTGAAAAAATGTAACAAAAAGTGATCAAAAGGTCTCAGATATCCCAGAATGGTTTTAATAAAAACTACAGCTTGTCCTGCAAGAAGAGTCATTACACAGCTCTATAAACTATAAAAAGTTATGGAGCTTGAAATATGGTGATATACATTTTATTTTAAAAGCTGAAAAAATGTAAGTAGCAAAGTAGCATAAACTACAACTATGGTATGTATGGCTGTGTGGTTATGGCGAGAGAAACATTAGACACAGCAGTACCAAAGCCAGGCGTGTAGTGTCCCTCCTGAGCGGATCAGAACTGTGCTGCACATGTCAGTATTGGAAAGCAAAGTAGTGAAGGCAGGAAGGTTTTATGCTCATTGATCAGTGTTCCTTCCATTGATTAGGTAACAAATATATTAGAAATCATAGACACAAGGGAAGCAGATTTGTTTCCTATAACACAAATGTTAAATCAACATTTAGCAATTTTTTTTACTTATAATAGATGGGTGAGTACCCTCTGTGGGTATATTATGCCAGTCTGTTGTAAAATTATGTATTGCTTTATGCAAATCTGCTTGGCCATTGTCCATTGAGTCTTTGCCAACTTCCTATACTTTGAATGGAAATCAACTCAGTATTCTGTACACATATATTATTGACAGATGATTCTGTCCCCTCATATCATTCTCCTCTGTAGTGAACTAAGCTTTACCAAGCAATATTTTAGAAAGAAAAAAATGGTGATCCTAATCAGGTTGAGCTGAACTCTTATTATAAGAGCTATTGTGATCCATTGCACATAACAGGGTCATTGTGGTGGCATCATTCACAAAATCAACTTTGAAGTGAGAGTTCCTGTGACAAAAATGTAATGTAATAAATGTAAATATAGTTCAAATTATTCTATATATTTAAGTCTGCTGGTTCGGGTTTCTACATTTCCTTTGCTTGTCAAGGCCATTTTCCAATGTTATTTTTCTCTGTAATACGTGTTCATACTTTCAGCCAGTGTCTTGTGTAACATAATCAACACAAGCATTAAATAGCCTAAAACTATCTGCTGCTCTTGACACTTAACCTTCTTAAGTGACTGATTTACATTGTGAACACCTCATTTTACATTACCTTGTTCTGTCTTTCTTCTTTGCTTGTAGATCAGGTTGTTGACAATTTCTTCTGCAATAAATGCAGAAGGACACTTGATACTTATGATTTCTCAAATGTTTCACCCCCTTTTTTATTCTCATTGCTACATTGTCTTTATTGAATTGACTCTTGTTTAAAGCACAGACTCACAATAACAGCAGTTGTGGTTTGTTTGTCTCTTGCATTTCCATTTCTTTTTCATGTTACAGAACCCCGGAGAGGAATTACAAGGATGTAGGATAAAGGCTTTTTACCTCCCTCGTCTTTGGGATGATTCCAGTCCCCTTGGTTGCAGAGAACAGCGTGTAGTCTTATTATGTATCTTCTTACCTCATAGTTGCTTATAGAGACATTCCTGATAAATTCTTCTATAAGCTTTATTAACAGTATAACCAGTCTGAATGCTTATTTCTCTGCCTTCAGATTTTTGCATTGTTATCTGTTGGAATATAGCATGAGCCCTTATTAGTTGTGTTTTGTCTAAGATGAGCATTTACCCCTAAGCACTAAACGCTTTTCCATTATTTACCCCCCCTTCCCATCTTCAAAAATATTATTTTATTTTTTTCTTTAAAAAAAATCCAAATGCTCCAAAATCAATGAAAGAAATGCATTTGCACCATCTTCATGTTCTGTTTGTATGGCTTTCGCTGTGCATTTTAAATGACACCTCCTCTTTAGTCTTTGGGTCGGTGCAATAACTGTGATACCAAATTTATATAGATTTTATGATGGTTTAATACATTTAAAAAATATAAAATCTTTAATAAAAAAAAGTCATACATAATCTGACGCTGGCGTCCCCAATGATCTCATTCAAGATGGCGGTCTGCATGTTGCCATCTTCGCTGAAAACTAATGTGTATTAGTGATGGGTGTTTTATACATTATGCAGACAGAAAGCTGGAGCATCATTGTTTATTACACATCACTTAATTCATATGGAAACCTAGCTGCTATGATCTACTTTTTGCATTCTCCTGTGTCGAGCATCTAGGTAATCTTGCTAGCAAGATGGAATTTAGCAAAGATTTCAGGGTTGAAAGTAGATTAGAAAAGAAGGAAGGAGGGAGTATGATCAAATAAGGAGTATCTGAGAAGATAAATTACAATATTTTTAAGTGTTCACTTGTGCTAATTATCTATGTAAAAGTTTTTTTTTAAGTTAGTGACCATTTAAATATGTTACTATTTTCAGAATATCTTTCGTCGCCCCTTGGAAAACAGGGTTCAGTTAGAACTAAATCTCTTGTATACAAAGCACAGAAGATATAGTTTTTCTCTTCTATAATTCGAACCTCCCTCTCACGTCTCCAGGACTTTTCCCGAGCTGCCCCGATTCTTTGGAACCTCCTGCTCAGGTCTCCAGGACATCTACCGACTGGCTTTGATTCTCTGGAACCTCCCACTCATTTCCCAGGACTTCTCTCGTGCTGCACCAATTCTCTGAAATGCCTTAACTCACAATACCTTGCTAATAATCAACTACCAAATTTCTAAATATGTCCTACTAACGGATCTCTTATTTCTGTAAATATAGATAGCGGCTAATGACTGATTTGATTATTTATTTACCTAATTATTTTTATCCTTTCTCAAAAATGATAGGAGCATTGTACAAGAACTGTCACCTTCTGTGTCCCCCTTCCTCCTCATTAATTGTAAGTTCTTGTGAGCTGTTCCCTAACTCCTATTGTTTTATTACTCTGTAATGTCTTATTTTATTTGTATATGTACGCTATTTATTATAAATTAATCAACTGATTACAATAGAGGACCTATAGCCAGATTTACCCAAAAGTTACTCCCTATATGAGCTTCCAGTTAATAGCATGTGTATTACAATCTCATTGGTCTTTGCATTTTTTTTTTTACAGCATTTGTACTTAATGCGATGCCTCTGTAACTTCCATCTGTTATATATTCACCTGTTCATTGATGTTTTGTACCTTGCAGCCTCATTACTCAGAGCACTGTGAGTGTATTAAGTAGCTGTGAACCATATTACATTAAAAATCTGACTTGTTACCTTCATTACTGAAGTAAAATGTGCAGAACGCTATGCGGCCTCCTTCCTGTGCCGCTGATGTCGTCTAATTAGAAGACACTTTAGAAGCAGTGAGTGGTAAACATGGACAAAGGTGAGAATATATTGAGAATTGATAACCAGGATCTGCTAAAATAAGCTGAAGAATGGATTCTTATCTCCAGTCTGATTCTCTAGAGAAATCCCTTCTTTCTTATGGCTTGACAGGATATAGACTACAGAAGCAGTTAGTGCTTGTGAGACTATATAAAAGAATTGGTGTCAGGCTGGCCTGCTCTAAACGGTAAAAACTTAAAACAACCTGTCCTTGGATAATGGAATCCTCTGAAAGGTTGGGGCTGGAGGGGGCATCCTGCTGCTAGGAGGAAAGAGGTGACATTTCCCGTAATCACGCGGCTGGTTTACAACTAACGCATAAAATAGACACATGCATCTGCGGCTCGACTGTGTGATGGACTGTAGGTTCCCAGATATAACAGGCTAGCGGGACAGCTGAAATGAGGGACTGACTATTCATATAATTATTTATGTGCAATATCATCAAGAAAAAAATACTTAAAGAGGACCTGTCACCAGACTTGGCCCCCCTCAGTAACAATGCCTGCTGATAAAGGGTTACAAGTACTCCCCATATCACCTAAAATTAGCTGCCAGTGAGGACCTGTACCTTTATTACAGATGTTTTTTTCTGATATGCAAATTAGCTTTTGTGACTTATGTCTGGTATCTGTGACTCTTCTCTCTCTCAGGCTGGCAGTGAACCACACCCCATATTTCTGACTGACAGCTCTGTGTCTCTTCAAACCATTGCTCTGCCTCCTTGCACTGAGGGGCTGTCTGCTAATATTCAACTACAGACATATAAAGCTCTATGGGTCGCAGATCGCACTTTCATCAGACTGTTCACGGTTTTCATTATTTGCGCAGCTAAGACAAGTATTTAACAGGGGTTTGAACAGGGATTGTGTTGCATTCTGGCTTTCATGCGACAGAAATGGGGGGGGGGCCTCGGACGAACCGCCTGTTTTGGACTGAGCCCAGGATTTAAGATTCAAATTGTGTCGCAAGACAATGCACTTACATACACCAGGAAGAAGTAGGTGAACTCCGGCGGACCTGAGCGGGGAAGATACACATTCAGGATATCGGGCGCACTATCTTAGTGAGTCGCGGCAGAGTGCATGATCGTCGTGAACTCCGCGGGACCGGGTAAGTAAATGTGCCTTGTGTTACATTCATGACATGTGACCAGTGACATCATCGCAAGTCTATTAGCCTTCTAAGAATAGCAAACTGTACACCATGTATGTGATTTCATGAAATCACAGCAGCCTCAATGGAGGATGGAGAGGAGTAGAAGTCCATGGAGGCAGCTGTGACTTCATGTAGTCAGATACATGCATGGGGTACAGTTTGCTATTATTAAGAGGCTAAAGAACCTGAGATGATGTCACTCTGGTCACATGACATGAACTGTGACCAGTAAGGAGGCATAAGGCATGGGGAGAATTAGATGGGAGGGGCTGAATGAGGAGACACACCTCCTCTGAAGCCAGGGATAAGATAAAAGGTGATTTATGAGAATGTAGGAATATGCTCTATAGGAACATGTCACTGGCTGTATATGTGCAAATGTCGTGACAGGTTCCCTTTAAGATGCTATTTAAACAAAGGCATCTTGAGTGAATATAATAATTTAATATGATCACAACAACAATGAAGCAGGAATCTAGATGTGCAGCGTTTCCTGGAGATCCCTAGAATCTTCAGACACTTCTAAATTGTTGGTCATTTAGTGGTCATCAACAATTTCCATGATTAGCTAAGGGATACATTAAAATGCAAGAAATTCTGATTATTTGTGGCCGTGTCTACAATCAGCCTCTCCCAATGTTGTAATCATGTTCCTCTTATGTAATTGTATCAATCAGCATCATTCTCTGTTGAAGGATTAATGTATACTTTTAGTTCTTGTAAATCAGTGTATCCAGCAGAGTCATGAATAAGTTTCTACTTTATTTTGCTTACATTAAATATATATGGCAAAGACCTTTGAACATAACAGATGCATGTAATAAGACAAAACTGTACATGAATCAGAATAATATCTTTAAGGGGCTGCTTTTTCATATACCCTACTAAGACTTATGTTTTGTGTCAAACCTCTTAGGTCTTTCATTTCCATGTTCAATTATCTATACATCTAGATTCACACTGCATTTCTGACCTCTATTGTAAGAATACGTCAGGCATATTCCCGAAGTGTCCTAACAATGTATCCAAGCTTATGCACATACAGTGGGATAAATCATCTTGTTCCTTCCGCTACCCCCTGAAATCGGGAGGAGGAGGAAACATGTTTCGGGTGTTTCCCCATGTCATGTAACCGTCCTTATGGGGACAGGGATAAAACACAGCAGAGGTCAGGGATGGATACAATACTTTGCATCCGTCCCCGTTTGGCTCCAATGACCTCCATTCAGCATACACATCGCTCAGCAGGAGGCAGCAGGATGGAGAAGCCTGTATGTCGGCTCATTCCCATGGAAGGCACACCAGGTAACTTGTGTTATTTTAAAAATATGATGCAAGGACTTCTCATCCATCTGCCAGACTGTAGTGCCGGTGCTGTATTAACTGTAAGAGTTCCAGTGCTGCAGTTCGGTCTACAGATGAGAAATCCTTGCAACATATTTTCAAATAACACAATAATATTGATTATATGCAAGGACTATTGTCATGTGCAAGTTGTGCAATGTATGGGGCCAGGCCACTTTCAGGCCCATTTCGACCAACTGCACAAGATTCTGTGCAGGAGGCCAATGATGTGTACTGGATGTATGTCTTTTACCTTCTTCTTCTAATAAGAAACAATTTGGTAATATTTTACTTATTTGTATAGTGCCAAGGCTTTTTATCCGACATGTATTATATACATGTAGTTAGAATACCATGAAGTGGCAAATCCCTTGAATAACACCATTATTTAAACCCTTAATGACCAGGCCCTTTTTCATTTTTGAGTTTTCATTTTTCACGGGGGTACTAAATTTATGTACCGGCAGGTTTTATAATGTTTTCATACATTAACAAAAATTAAAACCTCCTGTACAAAAAAAAATATCTTCATTTTGCCATATTCTGGCACTAATAACTTTTTTATACTTTACTGTACGGAGCTGAAGGTTGTGTCATTTTTTGCTACCATTTTGAGGACTGCACTTTTGAGGATCACTTTTTATAACATTTTTTATATGTTGCAAAATAGCAAAAAAGTGGCATTCTCAACTTATTCTCCGGTATAATAAAATTATGCTATCAGGGCGCCGGCACGATTTTATTATTTTTTCTAAATACCAGTGACAAGCAACTCTACTCATGATCCCAGAGTTAAGGGAGAAACGTGTTGAGATGATATCTAGAGTAGGAGAAGATACGATGTACTGCAAAAGATCAGCTGAGGCATCGATATGTCAGTGAGATTCTAGACTAGTGAGAAGTGTTGCTGGCAGTTCCCTATTCAAACAAATATAGGGCTGACTTCCTATCTAGCATCACATATAGCGTCTCACTTCCAGACTTTTTCCTTTTGTGGCACTTCTATGCTGTCAGTGATGCATTTGATGCTCATCTACACTGACATAGGTTTGATGTGACCCTACAAAAAGGAGTTCTTTAAGGTCTCAAAGGGTGGTGTTTATTCACTAAGAATGACAATTTACCGATATAAGAAATATCCCCCCTTTGCTTTTTTTTAAGTACGCCTTATAAAAATTAAGTTTTATATGCTCCCTTTCTGTTTATATCACTGATAATATTTTGAGTCTTAATCTCTACTATCTATAATTAGTCAGTGAAGTAATAATTTAAATGATATGCAATAAGGAATGTAAAACACTAATATGCCCAATATAAGACTCTTACAATAAACACATAGCAATATATAAAATATCCTAAAGCCGATATGCGATGCTCATGTGTATAACATAAACAAAATCAATTGACAACCACTGCCTAAAATTCAGACAATGTAAGAGACATATTACTGCCTTAAACTATACATACAAAGTACTGCAGCAAGCGATGAAGCAGTACTGCGTATTGAAGAAAAAGTGACTTTTTATTCCACCATGAGTATGCAACGTTTCACCTTTTCAATAAAGGCATTATCAAGCTTGATGATAATGCCTTTATTGAAAAGGTGAAACGTTGCATACTCATGGTGGAATAAAAAGTCACTTTTTCTTCAATACGCAGTACTGCTTCATTGCTTGCTACAGTACGGTGTGGCTTTTTGTCGGAACCCCTGCGAAGACCTGCACCGGATACTTTTTATACATGTTGCTGCTCCACAGCGCTTTGCTTTACTCTATATATACAAATACAGCTAGCTATAAATAAGGCTTAGTAGATCCAGGCTAGGATATAATCAACTTATGTTACCCCTTGCTATTAGGTGTGTACTAATGTACTGATCATGCATTACAATGTGCCACTATGTAAGACCCAAGGCTGTCATAGCAACAGGTCATCACTCCCTGATGATGTCACGGGAGAGATCATGATCAAAGCCAATGAGGTCCGCGCGCACTTCCGCCAGACGTTTTTCAGGTTTTGCACGGCTGTAACAGGTATTTAACCGTGTTCTGGATTCCATGCCACACAAATTGGGAGGCATGTCGATGGCCGATCCAACTGATTCGGACTGAGCGCGGGATTTAACTTTCAAATTGTGGCGCAAGACAATGCACTTACATGCACCACTTAAAAGATGGTGAACTCTGTTGGACCTGAGCGGGGAAGCGACACATGCAGGATATCAGGTGCACAATCTTAGTGAAATGCGGCACAGTGCATGATCGTCAGACACCTTTAAATAGGGAATGTCATTTTTGCAGCAATATTTCTTCTGTGATAGAGTTTACATTACAGAAATACGTAAGGAGAATAAAAACTTACAGGGGTTGGAATTTAAATTATTGAGCATTTCCAGTCCAATAACTAAAACCTGCAGGGAGAACACAAGATTTTTGTTTTGGTGGAAATAAAAAATAAGAGGTTGGCTAGTGGCAGGTGATATATCTCTTCAAGTCATCGCTCAGCAGGGAGTGTTGATTAATGTTCTATCTCTTACAAACAACACAATTTAATTTTTTTCTCTGCACATTATTAAAGATTTCTCTCTCAAGTCATTGTGGATTAATGTTGGACTCAGTTTCCTTTCAAGAAAGTCTTAAAATTATGCTGTAATTTCCCAAATATAACTAAATTAGGACAGCGAGAAAATCACTGAAAGTTAATTAGATATTTCTAAATGTTTTTTTTTTCTCTAGAGCAAAGCCTGGTGTTTTCACTCTCTGTCCAGTCGCAGAAACTTTTCAATAAAACTGAGAACGTTGCTGGTTGTGTTGACTGTTAACAATCAGATTTGCATATCTGTACAGTATTACAGTATCTATAATTCTGTAAATTTGGGTCATGTGACCTATGGCGGCATGGGATTGGCAGCAAAAATACATATGCCAGCTCAATGCAAGAGGTTTACAGTAACAGTTTAGCTGGACCCCTACAATACAGTGTAAGGCTACACTGCACCCTACGGGAGTGTGAGTCCAGCCTAACAATCATATTTGCAGGTTATGGTCCCAGAGGAGGAGGGGACCACAATTGCCATAAGGAGCACTGCCTCAGCAGCAGATGTGCGTCCCTCAAAATAATCAACTGCATGTGCTTCTTTAAGATGAGAGTTGCGAGAGCTGTGCGGGTGGTTATACCTCTGCCTCTACCCTCTCTATGACACAAGCCAAAGATGCCATTAATTAGAAGCTCGGACACAAGAGGAATCTGGTGGGATCATAGGCACTTAAGTAATGTTTTTTTGCTATGTGTTAATTGATGATACTGGGAATGACATTCTGTATATTAATGAATGAGGTGGTATTACTGCGCTATAGATTACTTAAATTACAGTTTGGTTGTTATAAATTATTTAGGAGCATTGTTATCCAGGTGATATTATACAGTAAGTGACTGTGGTATTTTTAGGTGCACAGTGCACAGATTTGCTGTACTGAGCTGAAGACATCTGGTGGTGAATTCAGCAGTGATAAGTCACAGCCAGGGGAAAGACTAATGTCTTTGCCACTTACATATCTAATAGCGTGTGTGAGACAGCATCAGCATGTGTAGTGTCAGTCACAAGGTGTCAGTAATATGGTTTTGCTGTGTAGGGATATACTCAATTGTTAGTAGTGTTGTCAGCATTTTCTGGTTGTAGATGTTTTTTAGAGATTTTCCTGCAATTTTGGTGAGCCAAACTATTTATACAGTAGTAATACGAAATACATGGAGCCACCAATTGAGTTAACATACTTTCAGTCATGTATCATTCTTTATTTGTTCTGGGTCACCGTTTGCAATTTGTTGGGGGGGTGCTGTATACACTGAATATATAAAAAATTGGGTGCGTATACCCAAATATATATTTAATAAATTAATTTATTCACTTAATATATGTCAGGCTTCAGGGGTAGTAGACCCACTGGACCACCATGGACGTTGATGTAAGCACCTGTGATGACACCTGTGACCCAAATCTAAGTGGTACCCGGTTTTGACCAGAGCCCGCCGCAAAGTGGGTTAGACTTGGTGCGGCGTGGTACCACCATGTCGTTCCACAGGTGTAACTTTGTCCACGGTGGCAGCCAAGTCAAGGTACAGTGACGTTGAGCAGAATCGTATTCGGGGACATAGCAGTAGGTCAAAGCAGTCAGCAGAGGAGCGTAGTCAGGAATGGAACCAGGGTCACAACGGGAAATCACGATAACAGCTCAGGGCATGAGACAGAGCTTTCTCTAAGGCACAAGGCACAAAGATCCGGCAGGGTGTGCAGGGAGAGGAAGGTTTAAATAGAATTCTGGGAAATGGCAAGCAATTAACAGTGCGCTGGCCCTTTAAATTTTCCAAAGCCGGCGTGCAAGCACCCTAGGAGACGGGCACACGCGTGCATGGGCCGTGGACCTGAATCAGGAGCAGAGACAGCTGAGCAGCGCGGGCGCTACACCAGCGAGCACTCAGGGGCACGGATGAGCCTGTGACCTGAGATATGGGTCGCGGGAGAACCTGTAACAATAAAGTATACATTGTTATATCTTAATTGCTTACTCTGCCCTGTGTGTTATATGTTATAATATTTATGTTTAATGAAATAATTAATTCACTCATATTACCATTTATTTATATTCAGTATATTCACTGTATTTATATGCATCATTTTCACTGTTTGTACTTCCATAACAAAGTGAAATCTGTGGCGTAGAACAGTAGGCCAGGGGTGCTGTTCAGTTTTAGCTCAATAATTAGCAGAATTGGATATACACCATAAACAGTCTTGCTCCTTGAAAATGTATGAATTTACATGATAACTAGAGATGAGCGAACATGCTCGTCCGAGCTTGATGCTCGGTCGAGCATTAGGGTACTCGAAACTGCTCGTTGCTAGGACGAATACTTTGCCCGCTCGAGAAAATGGCAGCTCCCGCCGTTTTGCTTTTTGGCGGCCAGAAACAGAGCCAATCACAAGCCAGGAGACTCTGCACTCCACCCAGCATGACGTGGTACCCTTACACGTCGATAGCAGTGGTTGGCTGGCCAGATCAGGTGACCCTGGGATAGACTAGCCGCTGGCCGCGCTGCTCGGATCATTCTGTCTCTGGATGCCGCTAGGGAGAGAGCTGCTGCTGGTCAGGGAAAGCGTTAGGGTGTTCTATTAGCTTACTGTTAGGCAGGAGTGATTCTCAAAGAACCCAACAGCCCTTCTTAGGGCTACAATAACGTTCTACTTTTTTTATTTTAATTTGCATCTTTTACCATTTTGTGAGGAATTAGCAGGGGGACTTGCTACCATTGTGTTTAGCTCTTAGTGGCACACATATCCATAGCAAAGACCGAAGTGGGAAAATTCAGTAGGGGTTGGATTTCTATTAGGCAATAACTCAGTGTCATCTCATCTGGCATAGTAGTGTGCTTCCTTTGATACTTGGCTAGAAAATAGCCATAGGAGAATACAAATAGCTTCTTGAAGCCTACAGTAGCGTTCTATATATTTGATTTCTGGTTGATCTGCTGGTGGCTGTAGTTTCTGCAGTGCATGTACTTGCCAATTCTGAGCAATTTGTAGTGAGACTTGCGACCGCTGTGTTCTGCGCTTAGTGGCGCACATATCCATAGCAAAGGCTGAAGTGGGAAAATTCAGTAGGGGTTGGATTTCTATTAGGCAATAACTCAGTGTCATCTCATCTGGCATAGTAGTGTGCTTCCTTTGATACTTGGCTAGAAAATAGCCATAGGAGAATACAAATAGCTTCTTGAAGCCTACAGTAGCGTTCTATATATTTGATTTCTGGTTGATCTGCTGGTGGCTGTAGTTTCTGCAGTGCATGTACTTGCCAATTCTGAGCAATTTGTAGTGAGACTTGCGACCGCTGTGTTCTGCGCTTAGTGGCGCACATATCCATAGCAAAGGCTGAAGTGGCAAAATTCAGTAGGGGTTGGATTTCTATTAGGCAATAACTCAGTGTCATCTCATCTGGCATAGTAGTGTGCTTCCTTTGATACTTGGCTAGAAAATAGCCATAGGAGAATACAAATAGCTTCTTGAAGCCTACAGTAGCGTTCTATATATTTGATTTCTGGTTGATCTGCTGGTGGCTGTAGTTTCTGCAGTGCATGTACTTGCCAATTCTGAGCAATTTGTAGTGAGACTTGCGACCGCTGTGTTCTGCGCTTAGTGGCGCACATATCCATAGCAAAGGCTGAAGTGGCAAAATTCAGTAGGGGTTGGATTTCTATTAGGCAATAACTCAGTGTCATCTCATCTGGCATAGTAGTGTGCTTCCTTTGATACTTGGCTAGAAAATAGCCATAGGAGAATACAAATAGCTTCTTGAAGCCTACAGTAGCGTTCTATATATTTGATTTCTGGTTGATCTGCTGGTGGCTGTAGTTTCTGCAGTGCATGTACTTGCCAATTCTGAGCAATTTGTAGTGAGACTTGCGACCGCTGTGTTCTGCGCTTAGTGGCGCACATATCCATAGCAAAGGCTGAAGTGGGAAAATTCAGTAGGGGTTGGATTTCTATTAGGCAATAACTCAGTGTCATCTCATCTGGCATAGTAGTGTGCTTCCTTTGATACTTGGCTAGAAAATAGCCATAGGAGAATACAAATAGCTTCTTGAAGCCTACAGTAGCGTTCTATATATTTGATTTCTGGTTGATCTGCTGGTGGCTGTAGTTTCTGCAGTGCATGTACTTGCCAATTCTGAGCAATTTGTAGTGAGACTTGCGACCGCTGTGTTCTGCGCTTAGTGGCGCACATATCCATAGCAAAGGCTGAAGTGGCAAAATTCAGTAGGGGTTGGATTTCTATTAGGCAATAACTCAGTGTCATCTCATCTGGCATAGTAGTGTGCTTCCTTTGATACTTGGCTAGAAAATAGCCATAGGAGAATACAAATAGCTTCTTGAAGCCTACAGTAGCGTTCTATATATTTGATTTCTGGTTGATCTGCTGGTGGCTGTAGTTTCTGCAGTGCATGTACTTGCCAATTCTGAGCAATTTGTAGTGAGACTTGCGACCGCTGTGTTCTGCGCTTAGTGGCGCACATATCCATAGCAAAGGCTGAAGTGGGAAAATTCAGTAGGGGTTGGATTTCTATTAGGCAATAACTCAGTGTCATCTCATCTGGCATAGTAGTGTGCTTCCTTTGATACTTGGCTAGAAAATAGCCATAGCAATAGGATAGGATTGTTTGGTTCTAAAAACTCAAAAAAAAACAAAAAACACAAAAAAAAACAAAAAACACAAAAAAACACACAAAAAAAAAAAAAAAAAGTAAAAAAAAAAAAAAAGTTATAACTCTCATTTTAAAAATGTTTAACCCCAGGGCTAGGGGTAGAGGACGAGGGCGGGGACGTGGGCGTCCAACTACTGCAGGGGTCAGAGGCCGTGGTCCTGGGCGGGGTGAGACACCACCTGCTGATGAGGGAGCAGGGGAACGCCGCAGAGCTACACTCCCTAGGTTCATGTCTGAAGTTACTGGGACTCGTGGTAGAGCACTGTTGAGGCCAGAACAGTGCGAACAGGTGATGTCGTGGATTGCTGACAATGCTTCGAGCAATTTGTCCACCACCAGTCAGTCTTCCACGCAGTCCACCCATGTCACCGAAATCCCCACTCCTCCAGCTCCTGCACCTCAGCCTCCTCCCCCCCAGTCTGCCCCCTCCCAGGAAAATTTGCCATTTGAACCGGCATACTCTGAGGAACTGTTTTCTGGACCCTTCCCACAGTCACAAACCACTTGTCCGGTTGCTGCTGAGCAATTTTCCGATGCCCAGGTTTTCCACCAGTCACAGTCTGTGGGTGATGATGACCTTCTTGACGTAGTGGAAGTGTGTAAAGAGGTGTCCGACGATGAGGAGACACGGTTGTCAGACAGTGGGGAAGTTGTTGTCAGGGCAGGAAGTCCGAGGGGGGAGCAGACTGAGGGATCGGAGGATGATGAGGTGACAGACCCAAGCTGGGTTGAGAGGCCGGGTGAACACAGTGCTTCTGAGACGGAGGAGAGTCCTCGACCTGAACAGGTTGGAAGAGGCAGTGGTGGGGCCAGACGGAGAGGCAGGGCCAGAGCTGGTGCATCAGCGCCACTGTCAACTAGTGAAGCTCCCGTGGTGAGGGCTCTTGCGGCGAGGGCTAGATCTTCAGAAGTGTGGAGGTTCTTTAAGGAAACACCGGATGACCGACGGACTGTGGTGTGCAACATTTGCCAAACCAGGCTCAGCAGGGGTTCCACCACTACTAGCTTAACTACCACCAGTATGCGCAGGCATATGAATGCTAAGCACCCCACTCAGTGGCAACAAGCCCGTTCACCTCCGGCCGTGCACACCACTGCTCCTTCCCCTGTGTCAGCTGCTAGTCAGCCCCCTGCCCAGGACCCTGGCCCAAAAACCCCATCGTCGCCTCCACGATCCTCCACAGCATCCACCAGCGTTCAGCTCTCCATACCCCAGACGCTGGAGCGGAAACGCAAATATAGTGCAACCCACCCGCACGCCCAAGCCCTTAATGTGCACATCTCCAGATTGCTTAGCCTGGAGATGCTGCCCTATAGGCTAGTAGAGACCGAGGCCTTTCGCAACCTCATGGCGGCGGCCGCCCCTCGGTATTCGGTCCCCAGCCGCCACTACTTTTCCCGATGTGCCGTCCCAGCCCTGCACCAGCACGTGTCAGACAACATCATCCGTGCCCTGACCAACGCCGTTTCTGACAAGGTCCACCTGACCACGGACACGTGGACGAGTGCTGCCGGGCAGGGCCACTATATATCGCTGACGGCACATTGGGTTAACTTGGTGGAGGCTGGGACCGAGACTGACCCTGGGGCTGCTCATATACTGCCGACGCCGAGGATTGCGGGGCCTACCTCGGTCCAGGTGTTTCAGGCCTACTATGCCTCCTCCTCCTCCCACCCCTCCTCCACCTCCTCCTCCGAACTACCATCCGTGGGCACGGCGCCATCAGTCGGTAGCTCTAGGCACAGCAGCAGTGCCGTCGCTAAGCGACAGCAGGCGGTGCTCAAACTGCTGAGCCTAGGCGACAAAAGGCACACCGCCCAAGAGCTATTACAGGGCATCACGGCGCAGACTGATCTGTGGCTGGCACCGCTGAACCTCAAGCCGGGAATGGTTGTGTGTGACAACGGCCGTAACCTGGTGGCGGCTCTGCAACTCGGCAGACTGACACATGTGCCATGCCTGGCCCATGTGTTAAATCTGATAGTGCAGCGTTTCCTCAAGACATACCCCAATCTGTCTGATTTGCTCACGAAGGTGCGCCGCATCTGTGCGCATTTCAGGAAGTCCAGCCCAGATGCTGCCACTCTCAGGGCAGCGCAGCGCCGCCTCCAACTGCCCGCTCACCGACTGTTGTGCGACGTGCCCACGAGGTGGAATTCAACACTGACCATGTTATCCAGAGTTTACCAGCAGCGCAGAGCGATTGTAGACTGCCAGATGTCAACTTCCACCAGAACTGGTAGTCAGGTCAGTCAGCTTCCTCAAGTCTACAATGAGGAGTGGACGTGGATGTCTGATATCTGTCAGGTGCTGAGTAACTTTGAGGAGTCAACACAGATGGTCAGTGGCGATGCCGCCATCATCAGCCTCACCATCCCGCTGCTTGGCCTGTTGAAAAACTCTCTGGTCAGCATGAAGTCGGAAGCTTTGCGCTCGTCACAAGAGACGGGGGAAGAATATTCCCTTGTTGATAGCCAAAGCACCCTGAGGTCTGTTTCTCAGCGCATATCGGAGGAGGTGGAGGTGGAGGAGGATGAGGAGGAAGAGGAGGAGAATGTTGGCGAGACACAAGAGGGGACCATTGTTGAGTCCTTCACTGTTCAGCGTGTATGGGCAGAAGAAGAGGAGTTGGAGGAGTTGGAGGAGGAGGAAATGGACAGTCAGGCCAGTGAGGGGAGTGAATTCTTACGCGTTGGTACTCTGGCGCATATGGCAGATTTCATGCTAGGCTGCCTATCCCGTGACCCTCGCGTTCAAAGAATTTATTCCAGCACCGATTACTGGGTGTTCACTCTCCTGGACCCACGGTACAAGCAAAATCTTGCCACTCTCATCCCTGCAGAGGAAAGGAGTGTGAGAATGCATGAATACCAGCAGGCCCTGGTGCACAAGCTGAAACAGTATTTCCCTTCTGACAGCGCTAGCGGCAGAGTGCGTAGTTCTGCGGGACAAGTAGCGAGGGAGAGTAGGCGAGCAGGCAGCTTGTCCAGCACTGGCAAGGGTACGCTTTACAAGGCTTTTGCCAGCTTTATGTCACCCCAGCAAGACACTGTCACCTGTCCCCAGTCTCGGCAGAGTAGGGCTGATCTTTACAGAAAGATGGTGAGGGAGTACGTAGCTGACCATACCATCGTCCTAAATGATCACACAGCTCCCTACAACTACTGGGTTTCAAAGCTGGACATGTGGCACGAACTGGCGCTGTACGCCTTGGAGGTTCTTGCCTGCCCTGCCGCTAGCGTCTTGTCCGAGCGGGTTTTCAGTGCAGCTGGTGGCATCATCACCGATAAGCGTACACGCCTGTCGACTGACAGCGCTGACAGGCTGACGCTTATTAAAATGAATAAAGGCTGGATTTCTCAGAATTTCCAATCTCCACCAGGTGAAGGAAGCTCAACCTGAATAATTGATCCACTCCTCCTCCTCCTCCTCATTTTCCTCCTTCTCCTCCTCTTTGTACAGTAAAGCAGAGGAAAATGGCTATTTTTTGACAGGGCCCACTGGCTCTTGCTATACTTCATGCATTTAATTTTTCTGGAGGGCCACCTACCCGGTCCTCTGTTTGAAACAATTTTTGTGAGTGCCACATACAGGCACTCAATCTATTCCATTTTTCTGGAGGGCCACCTACCCGGTCCTCTGGTTTGAACAATTTTTGGGACTGCCACATACAGGCACTCAATCTATTCCATTTTACTGGAGGGCCACCTACCTGCTCCTCTGGTTTGAAGAATTTTTGGGACTGCCACATACAGGCACTCAATCTATTCCATTTTACTGGAGGGCCACCTACCTGCTCCTCTGGTTTGAAACATTTTTGGGACTGCCACATACAGGCACTCAATCTATTCCATTTTACTGCAGGGCCACCTACCTGCTCCTCTGGTTTGAAGAATTTTTGGGACTGCCACATACAGGCACTCAATCTATTCCATTTTACTGGAGGGCCACCTACCTGCTCCTCTGGTTTGAAACATTTTTGGGACTGCCACATACAGGCACTCAATCTATTCCATTTTACTGCAGGGCCACCTACCTGCTCCTCTGGTTTGAAGAATTTTTGGGACTGCCACATACAGGCACTCAATCTATTCCATTTTACTGGAGGGCCACCTACCTGCTCCTCTGGTTTGAAACATTTTTGGGACTGCCACATACAGGCACTCAATCTATTCCATTTTACTGCAGGGCCACCTACCTGCTCCTCTGGTTTGAACAATTTTTGGGACTGCCACATACAGGCACTCAATCTATTCCATTTTACTGGAGGGCCACCTACCTGCTCCTCTGGTTTGAAACATTTTTGGGACTGCCACATACAGGCACTCAATCTATCCCATTTTACTGGAGGGCCACCTACCTGCTCCTCTGGTTTGAAACATTTTTGGGACTGCCACATACAGGCACTCAATCTATTCCATTTTACTGCAGGGCCACCTACCTGCTCCTCTGGTTTGAACAATTTTTGGGACTGCCACATACAGGCACTCAATCTATTCCATTTTACTGGAGGGCCACCTACCTGCTCCTCTGGTTTGAACAATTTTTGGGACTGCCACATACAGGCACTCAATCTATCCCATTTTACTGGAGGGCCACCTACCTGCTCCTCTGGTTTGAAAAATGTTTGGGACTGCCACATACAGGCACTATCCAAATTAAATTGTCTCCATAGCAGCCTCCACACGTTGTCTCCATTGCTACCTCCAAAAGTCGTCCATATAGCTGCCTCCATACATCGTCCCTTTATCAAACGAGGTGTGTCAGGCAGAAATTTGGGTTGTTTTCATGGATTCCACATCAAAGTTGTTAACTTTGTCGCCACCCTGCTGTGTAATCCACAAAATATACTTGCAAACTTTTACCATTTAGGGATATTATTTCAGCGCTTCTTGCGCATCTGTTTACATTCCCCTCACCCGCCATATCCTAAACTTATAAGAACGCTACTACACTTGATCTTATACAAAAGTGCTGTTTGGGGAGTAGCCTAGAGACAGGGGCTTGGATTTGCGAAAGCTCGCCTGGCAGCGGAGCGCCAGCTCCATGCGCATCATGCGCTTCTTGCGCATCTGTTTACATTCCCCTCACCCGGCATATCCTAAACTTATAAGAACGCTACTACACTTGATCTTATACAAAAGTGCTGTTTGGGGAGTAGCCTAGAGACAGGGGCTTGGATTTGCGAAAGCTCGCCTGGCAGCGGAGCGCCAGCTCCATGCGCATCATGCGCTTCTTGCGCATCTGTTTACATTCCCCTCACCCGGCATATCCTAAACTTATAAGAACGCTACTACACTTGATCTTATACAAAAGTGCTGTTTGGGGAGTAGCCTAGAGACAGGGGCTTGGATTGGCGAAAGCTCGCCTTGCAGCGGAGCGCCAGCTCCATGCGCATCATGCGCTTCTTGCGTATCTGTTTACATTCCCCTCACCCGGCATATCCTAAACTTATAAGAACGCTACTACACTTGATCTTATACAAAAGTGCTGTTTGGGGAGTAGCCTAGAGACAGGGGCTTGGATTGGCGAAAGCTCGCCTGGCAGCGGAGCGCCAGCTCCATGCCAAGATCCAACTAACATAGTTTTAACTGCAGCACCTTTAATCTACTACTAGTTCACTGCCTCCATACATGGTCCCCTTATCAAACGAGCTGTGTCAGGCAGAATTTTGGGTTGTTTTCATGGCTTCCATGTTAACTTTGTCGCCACCCTGCTGTGTAATCCACAAAATATACTGGCAAACTTTTATCATGTACCGATATTATTTGAGCGCTTCTTGCTCACCTCCTTTGGTTCCTCTCTGCCACCCATTGGTTTGAAGCCTGAGTCCATTTAGGGTATGTCGCCATGCCACTCTCTAGCCTGCTGCCGCTGCCTCTGCATGCCGTCCCCTATAGTGTCAGGGTCAATTATTGCATGTTTTAGATGCTATCTAGCTTCATTCTGTCACTCTGTCATGGCCATGCTGTTGCCCATAATTTTGGCATAATGGTGCGATTAAGCAGCCTCAGAGGCATCCATGCATGCTGCCCCTGCTGTTTCCTGTCCATTTCCGTGGTGTTTCCATCCTTTTCTGAGGTTCCCAGGTGTTTGGCCAAGCTTCCCTGTGCAGAGCCTTGGTCCCCTTGAAAAATGCTCGAGTCTCCCATTGACTTCAATGGGGTTCGTTATTCGAGACGAGCACTCGAGCATCGGGAAAAGTTCGTCTCGAATAACGAGTACCCGAGCATTTTAGTGTTCGCTCATCTCTAATGATAACATATTGTAGTATACATAGGCCCCCTCTGTCAATACCTCTGCTGGAGGCAAGGATAGAGAGACTTTTATTTACCAAGGTAGGTGCAGAGGATTGGGAAGGGGAGTCTGATATATAGAGTTTTGCTTAGCTGATTCTTAGTGACAAATGTAAATGTTGTTCAATGTGAATTATATGATGGATCATTTACAATATACAGCAATTTGGAAGCTTTCAAAACTACTTAGATCTTCATTAAGCATGGTACCAAAAGTCATTTTTATCATAACAAAAAACTGAGAGTCAAAATTTACCATTAACAATAGAAATAACCTTTATTAAATCATAATATATGTAAAACATAAAATACATGTATCAAAAAGACAAGAAAGTATATATATACATTGCACAACAATAAAAAAGGTTTCGGAACTTACCGCAGCTATACTGTCCGAAGATAACACCATGAAACATATTGGCAATAAAGTGCACAAAATAAAAATCGGGCAATAGACCAGGCAGTACAATTTGGGTAAGTATATAATCACTACTTGTAATTCAAAAATATCTTACCTCATAAAATAAAATGAGGAACTACTTGTAATTCAAAAATATCTTAACTCATAAAATAAAATGATTTTTTTAAATCATTTTATTTTATGAGGTAAGATAGCGATAGAAGTAGAACATCACATTAAATCTATAAATGATTGGTGGTTTATCAGACACAGCAAGGGGACCCCAACACAGGGTTTGAGATGGCCTTCTCAGGGCTAATTTTGCCAGAGGGGACATACTATTTATTCTACTGTGATCTTGTCATCTTATTTTGAAAGTGATGCACATCCGGCACCAGGGGAGACCAGACAGCTACCCCACTTCCCTCCGATTAACGCCTATTGCGTAATGTTTTAGACTCCATTCCAGGTCAGGCACCTATAAAGAGCTAAACTTTGAATTAGGGAATATGTGTTGGACATTGTAAAGGCGAAGAAGGTTACAGATGTAACAACCCTCAAAACAATACCTAGACTAGTGGTGGTGAACCTTTGGCACCGGCGTCAGACCTGGCACTTAGAGCCCTCTCAGTGGGCACCCTAGCTGTCATGCAAGCACAAAGTTGAGCAGACCGGACTCAAGGTATCTTCAGGCAGTTTGAGGCAGTCCAGAGTGTGCTTGGCTGCCTGGGACTACAGGAGGACGGAGAAGTTGTGTACCGAGCTGATTTATCAATGATTCTCCTTTCTCTGTGCCTCACAATTCTTCACGCTCTGGAGGCTAGTTAAGACGATAATACAAATTTCTCATACTTTTTACTGTATTGTTGTCCTCAGGATGCTGATACAATTGAAAGCTGTGATAAAGGAGGGAGCAATAAGTTGCTGCTATAATTGCCTTGTCGGCATCTTGCAATAAATAAGTGGGTATCGGTTGTATTTTGGACACTCGGTCTCTAAATGGTATGCCATCACTGGCCTATATGAACAATTGGGTTTCCCCTCTCTCCTATAATAGTATCCCTTTTGTTGACGTCTTTTAACAGTTTTGTTGTGTTTAGTTATTGTCAGTGCCATAACGATGGACCCGGGCCCATAGTTTTCCAGCCACCAGTCTGCAGGCCCCATCAGAGGTGTACATCAGATACACATACAATTAATTACAGTGGCTGCAAGCAGGCAGATGTACATCTATGTGCCCTGCCTGCGCACACTAATCAGTGGCACTACTGCTGAGTCTTGCAGTGTGTGCGACTAGAGCGCACGGGTGGATGTGCATGTGCCTACACTTCAAGAAAGAAAAGGAAGCTGTGGGATCACTGGGTGAGTTGAATACTGAGTGTATTATTTTCTTTTATTAAGGGGGCCTCTGCGGACATTTCATTTTGGTGTCTTCTGTGGATTTTTCATCAAGGGGGCCTCTGTGGACACATCATTAAGGAAGCCTCTGCTGATATTTCATTTAAGGGGCATCTGTGAATATATCGTTCAGAGGGCTGCTGTGAGCAAAATACATTAAAGGGGCCTATGTCCATTTTTTTGAGGGGGTCAGTGCAGGCATTTCAAAAAGAGGGCTACTGTGGGAATTTCATTAAGGTGGCCTCTGCAGACATTTCATTCTGGGGGCCTCAGCGAACATTTCATTATGGGAGCCTCTGCTGACATTTTATTAAGGGGACCTCTGCGGACATGCTATTAAGGGGACCTCTACTGACAGTTCATTAAGGGGGCCTCTGCTGACATTTTATTAAGGAGACCTCTGCTTATATTTCATTGAGGGGGCCTCTACGAACATGTCATTAAGGGGTGCTCTGCAGGCATTTCATTCAGAGGGCCGCTGCGGGCTTTTCATGAAGGGGACTGCTGTGATCATATCATTTGCTGTGAGCATTACTTTAATAAGAGCTGCTGTAAAGTATATCAATATGGGAGGCTGCTACATATAAGGTGTATAAGGAGAATGGTTCTATGAGTATAATGCTGTGTAGCATATATGTGTATTCTCATGTGTAATGTGCAGAACAGGGATGGCAGTGACCCTTTAGGGGCCCTGATCTAAAATTTGCACCAGGGCCCAATAGAGTCTTACACCACTGGTTATTGTGATTTTAACTTGCATGTCTTTATGATTTCTCATAATCCATTTGAATCACATATTGCTTGCCTAATGAAGTCATTTGGATATTTTCGATTTATTGGAACAACATTTATATTTCTACTGCCAAGGGTTGAAAATTGAGATATTCATTTAAGAAAAGGTAAAAAAAAGAAAAGGTTTTTATTCCATATCTCTCTGGTTTGCAGATATATTGACTATAATTAGTGAGACTTTGATTGTTGCCACTTTGTTGCTGTGTTCTGCACTGATCTATGTATGATAACTTTAGTTGTCATGTCAATGTGTTTCTCTTATGCATGAGTGACTGTAATTTTACTCTATTTTTTATTGGTTAGTGTTGGTGACACTTTTGTTAGACCTCATATCTATGCACTGATTTACTTTTCTCATTAAATATTGAGGTTTTGAGATGGCTACATTAGCAATTAGCAATAATACATATTTTTCATAATTTTTATTATAATCTAATGTATTATGTTAGAATCTGTATTTTTATTGTTTAAACACTACTTATTTTATATACTCCCTGTTATGTATTCTTTTTGAAGCAACAGGGGAGATTGTGATCACTAACTTACACACAATAATATTGAATGTTCTCCCTATATTTATGCATCCTTTTTCTCATCCACTATTGCGACTAGTGCGCCACAATCCGATCGCGTGCGCCAAAATCCCGGGGCAATGCAGGGGAAATTGGCGCAAATCGGAAATATTCGGGTAACACGTCGGGAAAACGCGAATCGGGCCCTTAGTAAATGACCCCCATTATGTAGACATTTTTTACATTTAAATTAATAACCCCTATTCAGGCAGCATGTTCGTTTTTAGTATAACTCAGAGTTTATACAAGACTAATGGTCATGTGCATGAAGTTTCTAGCACTAATAGCCTCAGTTGAATGAGTCTGCATTATTTCTGTATTTTGTTAATATCATTGTGTAAGTGTGGGGGGTAGAATATTAGGTAGTTTACCAAAATACATCTATTAAAAGTTCTGCACCACTGTCTTTAAATGCAAATAAAAGTCCCCTGGTCAAACAATGGGGGTCATTTACTAAGGGCCCGAATCGCGAATCATGAATCTGTTGCTTCCCCTCACTGGCCCCAAAGAATTTACCAACTTTTATGTGAAGCATCTTTAACACAGGGTGTGTTGTCCAATTTGCATGATAAAAATGGCACTTGGTCCGAGTCGGACTGAATGCTGGAACGCCCCCAAATTTGTGTTGCATAGAGGCTAGCACAGCTGCGCCACAAAATGGGTGACATGCAACACAATAGTGGCTGTGGTGCAGACACTTCACAAATACCTGTGCAAGATGTTTTCACCTGTCGCGATCCATCGGCGCGTCCTCCGACGAGGTTTCAGGTCTTCCGGTGATCCACTAAGGTCGTGCGCCCGATGTCCACCAGGTGTCGCTGCTGCGCCGAGGTCCGCCGGAGTTCACCTATTCGTTGTGCATGTAAGTGTGTGTCAAGCGACACTATTTTTTAAAAAAATAGTGCGATTTTTACGATTCTGTCAGGTTTTCCGACGGCCACGTCCCCCATTTTTCGTCGCATGCAAAACCCGGGGCAATTCGGTGCAAAACGTTAAAATTCTGAAAACCCGGCGGCAAAAACGTGATTGTACCCTTAGTAAATGTGCCCCAATGTGCGAAGTCCCTCAGAAATACAGTGCAAAGCCCTTAGTAAATGTGCCCCATTGTGTTTAATAGTTATCTCATGGATATCATCAGTTTTCATCTGTCTCGTCTCTCTTTTTCTATGTGTCCGATACTTGTAGACTGTTTAAAAGCTAAGTGTTTAAAAGTGTAGATAAACCCATAACCCTGATATTCTAAGCACATTGTCAGCACACAGCATCTCATACTTCACAGGATCTCTAAACTCTTTAAGCAAGATCATAGTGGGGGTCATTTACTAAGGGCCCGAATCACGGTTTTCTGCTGCGTTACCCAAATATTTCCATTTGGCGACGATTTTCCCTGAACCGCCCCGGGATTTTGGCGCACGCAATCTGATTGTGGCGCATCGGCGCCGGCATGCATGCAACGGAAATGGGGGGGGCGTGGCCATAACAAAACCCGACAGATTCGGAAAAAACGCTGTATTTGCTTTTTAAAAAGTGCCGCTTGACACCCACTTACCTGCACCCAGCGTAGCTTGGTGAACTTCAGTGAACTCCGATGGAATTCAGCGCAGCAGCGACACCTGGTGGACATCGGGCACACTACCTTAGTGGATCGCCGGAAGACCCGAATCCTCCACAGAGCGTTCCCTGCACTGGATTCGGGTCCGGCCGGGATTCATTAAGGTAGTTCCTCCGACGTCCACCAGGTGGCCCTGCTGCGCTGAAAAGCATCGGAACATGCTGGAGTTCACCGAGCCGGGCTGAGTGAAGGTAAGTGCAAGCTCCGCAACAGATTTACATTGACCATCACTGAGTGATAGGAGATGAAACACCAATAAAACTAAGTAAAATTGTAAAGTAAGTGGTTAAAAATGATCTTTATTGTGTAAACATCACTAGGAGATTAAAATTTGTGAACTTCCTTTTATGGAAGGTAAGGTTGTTCACATAACCATCTATTAGCTGGTGAGGTGAAAGCCATTTCTGAACCCGGGGGCGGTGCAGAACTATTAATATATGGATATTGGTAAATTACTTTATAGCCTACCCCTCACACTTACAGTATATTTAGTAAAGTGGCCACCCCTATAAATTGTTTGACATAATACATTTACAATGGCCACTTACAGGATTTGTTCAGTAGTCTCACTAAAACGTATTGACCTTTTTACCATCAACTTCTTCTTTGAAAAATAATAATCCTCTGTCAGTGTAAGGGAACATTCAAACATGATCAAAGCCAAACTTCTACAATTTGAGAATCCCTGAGAACGCTCCCATGTAAAAGTGAACTTGTCAGGATAGGATCTAGAATGTTAAATGCAAGGAAAGGAAAAGATAAAAGGTGTGGAAACAGATGTGTAGCCTTCACCTAACATGGATGTTTCTAGAAGGAAGCTTCTCCCCCTCTTCTGATAACTAGGGGGGATCTAGAAACAGGTTAATAAATATACACGTTACATAAATATGTACAGAGCAACACTGACAGCTCTTTCATGAAGAATCCTCCGTGTCTATGGAAACGCAAATACAAGCTCTGTGTTCAGATTATTTTTTTTCTCCAGTTCTATAAAATATCGTAGACTCTAAAGTCTCATTAATCCACTGGGGAAATTGAAAACTAAAAGCATCCTGCGCTGAGACTGACCTATCTTTAAACTTTTATTAGCTGAGTCTTATTCTGCCAGATTTCAGAGTGGACAAATTTAGGGCTTAATTTAAAAAACAGTTAAAGGGAAAAAATGAAAGAAGAAAAATTCACTGTAAAAATGAGGGCGGATAAGAGATAATCCTGCTTGAGGGAAGCTGTTCATGGAAAATGATCAGGGCCGGTTGAATGCAGAAGTAGCCTTGCAGACTTTCCAAAATATTGAACACTTCTCACTTTTGTAATGTCTTCAGATACAGACAGTGCTCTACTTAGGGACACCCGACTTACAGACGACCCCTAGTTAAAGACAGACCCCCTCTGCCCACTGTGACCTCTTTTGAAGCTCTCTGGATACTTTACTATAGTCCCAGACTGCAATGATCAGCTATAAGGTGTCTGTAATTACAGAAAAAAAATTTGAAACTCCAATTGTCATTGGGGCCAAAAACTTTGACTGGATCTACAATTATAAAATATACAGTTTCGACTTACATACAAATTCAACTTAAGAACAAACCTATGGAACCTATCTTGTATGTAACCCGGGGACTGCCTGTATTTCGTTAGAACCCCAATTGTATAGTTTTATGGCATAACTTCTGTGCATTATGCATTGTTTCACAATGTACCATATACACTCACCGGCCACTTCATTAGGTACACCATGCTTGTAACGGGTTGGACCCCCTTTTGCCTTCAGAACTGCCTCAATTCTTTGTGGCATAGATTCAACAAGGTGCTGGAAGCATTCCTCAGAGATTTTGGTCCATATTGACATGATGGCATCACACAGTTGCCGCAGATTTGTCAGCTGCACATCCATGATGCGAATCTCCCGTTCCACCACATCCCAAAGATGCTCTATTGGATTGAGATCTGGTGACTGTGGAGGCCATTTGAGTACAATGAACTCATTGTCATGTTCAAGAAACCAGTCTGAGATGATTCCAGCTTTATGACATGGCGCATTATCCTGCTGAAAGTAGCCATCAGATGTTGGTCTTTGTGGTCTTAAGGGGATGGACATGGTCAGCAACAATACTCAGGTAGGCGTTGCAACGATGCTCAATTGGTACCAAGGGGCCCAAAGAGTGCCAAGAAAATATTCCCCACACCATGACACCATGAACCGTTGATACAAGGCAGGATGGATCCATGCTTTCATGTTGTTGACGCCAAATTCTGACCCTACCATCCAAATGTCGCAGCAGAATTCGAGACTCATCAGACCAGGCAACGTTTTTCCAATCTTCTGCTGTCCAATTTCGATGAGCTTGTGCAAATTGTAGCCTCAGTTTCCTGTTCTTAGCTGAAAGGAGTGGCACCCGGTGTAGTCTTCTGCTGCTGTAGCCCATCTGCCTCAAAGTTCGACGTACTGTGCGTTCAGAGATGCTCTTCTGCCTACCTTGGTTGTAACGGGTGGCGATTTGAGTCACTGTTGCCTTTCTATCAGCTCGAACCAGTCTGCCCATTCTCCTCTGACTTCTGGCATCAACAAGGCATTTCCGCCCACAGAACTGCCGCTCACTGGATGTTTTTTCTTTTTCGGACCATTCTCTGTAAACCCTAGAGATGGTTGTGCGTGAAAATCCCAGTAGATCAGCAGTTTCTGAAATACTCAGACCAGCCCTTCTGGCACCAACAACCATGCCATGTTCAAAGGCACTCAAATCACCTTTCTTCCCCATACTGATGCTCGGTTTGAACTGCAGGAGATTGTCTTGACCATGTCTACATGCCTAAATGCACTGAGTTGCCGCCATGTGATTGGCTGATTAGAAATAAAGTGTTAACGAGCAGTTGGACAGCTGTACCTAATAAAGTGGCCGGTGAGTGTATACCCAAGCCGCCCCGAGTAAAAGCCGAGGCACCTAACTTTAACACCAAAAACTGGGAAAACCTATTGACTCGAGTATAAGCCTAGGGTGGGAAATGTATTGGTCACAGCCTCCCAGTATATAGCCAGCAAGCCCCCTGTAGTATAAAGCCAGCCCTCTGTGGTATATAACCATCTCCCTGTAGTTTATAGCCACCCCCATGTAGTATATAGCCATCCCCCTTGAGTATATAGCCAGGCCCCTTTAGTATATAGCCAGCCAACCCCATGTAGTATGTACCCAGACTCCTATTGTATATAATCAGCCCCCTGTAGTATATAGCCAGGTAGACCTCTTTACTATATAGCCAGCCCTGTGTAGTATATAGCCAAAGCCACCCCCCTTTAGTGTATAGCCAGCCCCCTTAAGTATATAGCCTGCCAGCCCCCAGTAGTCCCAGCATGGACCCGTCGCTGACCCTAGAGCTAGCGCCAGCACACATGAAGTAGGAGGAGGACCTGCCTAGGGTGTCGGAAAGGTGAGTACTCTGTTTAATTTTTTTCATATACCCAAGTATAAGCAGAGTGGGGAATTTTCAGCACAAAATTGTGCTGAAAAATTCGGCTAATACTCGAGTATATACAGTAAATCTTATATTTTATTGTGGTGCTAAAAAATGCATAGTAACACTATAGGCAGCATACTTGTGAGTGCAGCTTTAAACACTAAGGGAGGCAGCTTGATGAAACCAAAAGCTCCCTCCCATTACTCTCTTAGTAATAAAAGAAAATGCAGGACATATTTTGTCTGTATTCCAAGCTCCATGGAGAATAATCATGAAAAATGGCAGAGAAAGAATCATTTACCTATCCCAAATAAGTTGCTGTTACATTGAAGACACCAGCAGATGAAAATCTTTGTAACCAGGATATATTTTACATCCTGTTTCCAGGAAAATGTATCTGACAGTCCTGTGAGACTGCTGTTCCTTTATTAATAGCATTACCTATTATAGTCAAGACTTGCCCATTTAGCTATAAAATAAAATCTATAGCCATATGCAAATGAGCTGAAGAGACACTTGCCTGAGATAAGTCAGAGGGGGAGAATAATTTTGACACCCCCTTCTTGGGTTATATATAGTACTTAGAACCATGCTTTAGATGTCATATTAAAATCTTATTTTTCAGGATTGTGGTTCTGTGTGGTGCTAAACTGGAAATATAGACACCTTATTACTCTAACTGCGTGCATCTCCAGTACTGCAACATCTGAAAGGTGGGATTACTGGCTTTCACATGATATTAAAAGTATGTTCTAGGTATATATATATATATATATATATATATATATATATATATATATATATGAAGTGACATTCCTCATCCATCCTCTAAAAGTGATTCATCGCAGTAAAAAGTGACACTGTGAAGCTAAAGATTTAAATTTAGAATTTTTCTTGTAGGTTGTGAGGCTCGATTTTTTTCTTGAGGGTGTGTATATGGCCGCAGTGGAAAAACTAGTGACAGGATTTCTTTATACTCTTAACTCTATGGGGCACATTTACTTACCCGTCCCGTTGATGCCGCCGATCCGGAATGTCCGACGAGGATTCGGGTCTGCCGCGATTCACTAAGATCGAGCGTCCAATTTCCTTCATCTGTCGCTTCCCTGCTGAGGTCCGCGGGGGTTCACCTTCTTCCCGGTGCATGTGAGTGCTGATCTTGCGACTCAATTTTGTTTTTAAATTCCGCGGTTTGTCCGAATCAGTCACGCCCCTCGATTTGTGTCGCATGAAAGCTGATGCGCCACAATCCGATCTTGTGCACCAAAAAGCTGAGGCAAATCAACACAAAACGGAAAAATTCGGGAAACCCGACGGAGCCTTAGTAAATGTGCCCCTATGTCTTTCTTTAGAAAAGCCCAGGGCCACATCTACCATGGGGTGATATGAAAACAGCAGATTGTGGGTCCATAACAGGGGAATTGTATTTGCATCTTTAAGACGACACACAACAGACTATTAGCGCACCGAAGGCAGAGAAGGTCTGTGCGTTCTGCCTGTGCACACTTGATGTCATACCCGGCACCAATGCTGCATCATACAGCGTGTGCAGGCGTAGTGCATGTATGTGTGTCTTTACCTGTGAGGCTGCACTACAAGGCAGGGAAGAAGAATAATGAGCAGTGGGGATCACCGGAGTGAGGAAGATGAGTATTGAGTTGTTTTCTTTCTTAATGTTAAGTAGGAAAAGCTGCTACTGGTGCTGGACAAGAATAAGGAAGGCCGGTGATGATCGGCAATAATAAGGGAGGCTGCTTCTGGTGCACATCAATAAGGGAGGCTACTTTGTCACAATAGGAAGGGAGGCTGTTACTGGGGGACAAATAATAAAGCAGGCTGCTACTGGTCAATAATAAGGGATGCTGCCACAGTAATAAGCAACAAGCAACACCTCTATTGTTTGGAGGGGTGTGTAGGGATTTGCTCTTACAGAATTTAAAGCAAAGGTAGAGGCACATAAGTGCTGTCCTAATATGACAAATGATATGCAACAAGCTACACTCAGTATTTGAGGAATAAAGGCGACAATCCTCATTACACTACCTGCTACAATCTTGCATTGACTCATGGACAATTTTCAGTATATGTCTAGTACATATAGGAGCTTTGAACACCATGAATTTTTATACTTTTAGTTTTACACTTGGGCTTTGATATACTATTTTAACTATGCACAAATATAAGTTAAAGGGGTTGTCCACTTTAAGCACATTACAGCAAATAATTGATAATGAATTTATTCTATCCATTGTGTAATGAAAAGTTATACAAGTTTCCAACATACTTTCTCTATCAATAGTTCATGGTTTCCAAGATCCCTGCTTGCTGCCTGCTTGCTGTCATGCAACATGAAGCTTCATCATTTACTTCCTGTAGATAAAATGTCACACAGGTGTATGGCTCGTTAGCATTACACAGCTTTGGTTACACTGTATGATATAATGAACCATGCACCTAACGAGCCATACACCTGTGTGACATCACATGACCATGAACTGGTGTTTATCTACAGGAAGTAAATGATGAAGTTTCCTATAGAATGACAGCGAGCAGAGATATAGAAGAGTGTGAGGAAGTATAATGAAAAATGTAATAACTTTTCATTACACAAACAATATGAATTATTTTCAATAATGTGCTTAAAGTGGACAACCCCTATAAGTCTTAGCATATAAAGCACAATCACATCATTGTCCCCCTTGTCTTCTCCTAAAATACCCTAATTTTTTCTGCTTACTGAATTCATAAGGTAGAGCGAGTATAAATCATAATAAGACCACACTCTATTTTCTGTTTTTGAGTTGGGTTTGAGTTCTGAGTGGTTTGTGTGGTTTTCGAGTGTGTGTCAGGGCTGGGTTGAGTAATAGACAACCAAGCTGGACTTGGCAGCTGCTGGGATGGCATAAAGGAACTCTTCTTATACATGCTCCGCCCCTCACCCAGGGCAGGGTATGCGAGTATTATGATCATTAGGATAAAATCTTTTGATTATTCTGTGCACTCAGAGTAGGGAACGTCAACCAGTTATCTCATGTGGGTTAGCACAATATGGGCAAATAGGCAGTAAAAATTATTGTGAGTAGCTCTGGGCCTGTGCCTCCTTCTTTGTCTTAACAGAGGTAACAGATGCTAGATGACAACTGCATATTGGGAATTCTGAAGACAAATTCCACAGTGTAGACTGAAGCATGAAGTATAAGGCCTTTTTATTTATATATATGCCGTATATACTCAAGTATAAGCCAATCTGAGCATAAGCCGAAGTAACTAATTTTAACACAAAAAACTGGGAAAACCTATTGACTTGAGTATAAGCCTGGGGTGGGAAATGCATTGGTCACATCCCCCCAGTATGTAGCCGAACAGCCCCTGCCCCGAGTTTGCCAAGCCTTTAATAAGAAGAATTAACACTGTACCCAACTTTCTGACCCCCCCCTCCTCTTCTTGCTTTGGATGCTCCAGTTCCTCTTCAGGTTCTTTGGCTCCTCTGCTGGTCCTTCGGCTCCTCTTCGGGTCCTTTGACTCCATCTTCGGGTCACTGTGCAGGGCCGGCACACACAATGGCATCAGTTGCTTGCTGACATCATTATTTGTTCGCTGCCGGCTTTGCGAGGGGACCCAAAAAGGAGCTGAAGGACCAGAAGAGGTACAGGAGCATCCGAAGCAAGAAGAGGACCTGTGGGGGTTGTCGGAAAGGTGATTACAGTGTTAATTTTTTAATAGACTCGAGTTTAAGCCAAGTTAGGTTTTTTCAGCACAATTTTATAGTCTACGGTAACTAGAGGAAGCCGCTTTCATGTAATTATTTTTTCTTTTCATGTGAACGGTTTCCTGAGCATCTATTTGGAAAAGATAAATTATTCATTAAACATCTCAAGGTTGTTGGTTCATCAGATGCAACTTTCCCTAAAACCGCATAAAATATTGGCCAAGGCAGATTCTCACTTGTTTCCTGTTCTTCTTGTTTTCCTTCTCTTCTCCCTTTCAGGTTTTCCTTTCACTTTCCCTCCATATGCAAGAAGTGTTTTTCTTCAAGCAGTTTAAGCACAAACCAGCAAAAACAGGTCTTCTTTTTTGACATGCTTTTTTAGCTCTGAGATTGGAAAGCAGAAGGATCAACTTTATAGCTGAACTGACTCACTACTTTCCATGCAGAGAATTACATGAGCAAATGATTGTTTTATCCTGAAGATAATTTATGACATTTGTATGGAATGTCACTATTAGTTTAGATATGCAGAAACTATCTGGCTCCTTAATGAGGAAAATGTCTGAAAACGGACCACATGAGGCTGTGACTTCCTCTGCAGATATTGACACTAGAATTTAATTGTTACAGTGAAATTGTTTATAAAATTCTCTTTCTTGTATTAAAAAAAAAAAACTTTTGTTCTTTTAGGAAACTAGGACATAAATGATTTCAATTATTTCCACTTTTTTCCTTTGGTTTAAATCGAGGAAAATGGCTGCTCCCCACAGCCTTCAAATATGCATCACGGAAATGTCAGCAGAAACAAATTACACGCTTTTTAGAATGTATTTCTGTGGATATTGTTTGCAGAAATTGCCCATGTGCTTGCCTAGGGAGGTGGTGTTTGTTCTTTTTGATGATTCAACTACTTAATGTACATTGCCTATACATTTTTAAAGGTTTATGTTGCCATATTTAGAGGCTCAAACAACTTACAAGCACCGATTTACGTGTGAGCAAATAGTGCAGCTGTCATAATGTTATGTGGTACATGCTGTCATCTCCTGAACTTCTCAAATGGGAGCACAAATTATAATTGGCAAGTGAAAGAAATGCAACCATATCTAAGGCACACCTGTGATTGTCAGCTTCCATTATGCTATTACCAACATTTTGTTGTTGGATGTGACAAGGGGAAAAGCATGATGTACAGTTGTGGGTGGGAAGTGAACTCGATGGCCAGCTGTATATATGATAGTTGTTGCGTTTTTCTTCTGTTCAGTACAATGATTGAGATTGGTGCTCGGCAATCTCTGCCAACTCCATTGAGATGACTAAAGCAGAACAGACATGCTCGGCTGTCTGCTGAGCTCTTCTCTGGAAGTGACAAGGGGTCAGACAGAGGTACTTCGAACTCCATCGGATCTCCACCTTCTCGTGATCTGTGCAGGTCGCATCACTGAGACCCCCACATATCAGCAAGTTGGTCCCTGTCCTGTGGATAAGGCCTAACATGTTTGGTGGGAAAACCCCTTTAACAATAAAGCTTCATTGCAGAAACCTTACTGTATATCACTGCAGCCTGGGGATAAAAATCAGTAAATTACTGTCCTTCAGAGAGGTCACAGTATGCAGAAACGTCTGTTTTTAACTAGGGGTCGTAAGTCAGGTGTTCTGCTTGTACTTTGGTTTTATTTTATTATTCTAGACAAAGGAAAAAATTGATATTCCAGCACTTGCAATGTCTTGATAAAATCCCCAAAATTTTTATTCCATAATATCTAAAAATGGCAGGTCACATATTGCACGGCCATATCCACCAGATCTACACGTTTCGAACTGTAATATTTAGTCCTTAGTCATGATCTCTCAGAGATCGGACTCTCAGAGATCGGACTCAGAAATCATGACTAAGGACTAAATATTACTGTCTGAAACACGTAGATCTAGTGGATATGGTTGTGCAATATGTGACCTTGCATTTTTAAATATTATGGAATAAAAATTTTTTGGATTTTATCAAGACATTGCGAGTGCTGGAATATCAACTTGACAGCCTGATTCCGTGCACCGGAAGATGCATGAAGTCGGATTTTTATTATGCTGGGAACCTACATGTGACTGAGCGGATTCGTCTGTCTTTTTTCTACCATTTTATTATTATACCTAATGAAATTGATAACGTTACAGCATTAAATCTGCTGAATTTTTTTTTTTTATTTCAAATTATGGACATTTGTATATATATTTAAGAAGTCCTGTCACCATAAAACGGTATTTTGTATGCAGTATGTTATAGTGCAGTAGAAGCTGAGCATAATTAAATAAAAGTGTTGTGTGAAAAGGTTTGTAACTTGCATTTTATCCAGTGAAAGGGAGTAATAAAGAAACAGTATATTTGTGATTTTCTGAAAACAGTAATACAATCCATTTTATTAGTAATACAGAAGACACATGCCCTGTATGAGAAGGATCAGTCTGAGATCCATTTCCATAGGACTTTACCGGCACTTTGGTCTTTTCTGGAAGTTACAATCCTGTGACACTGAAATTGCTGAAGTAATTTTCAGTTATCACCTGCAGTTAGGGACCAGTGCACTGCTGGCCCTGTATCCGGAGAATCTCGGAGAGGTAAGTTCCCGTTTTTTAATTACACATTAGCTGTCGTTGTATAAAGAACAATCAAATTTCATACACTAGATTTCAGAAGTAATGAAATGTGATCATATATTTTTATTAATCAAAAAGTAAAAACATTAAAAAAAACTGTCAGTAAACTGTAAACATTTCATATTTCACAGATTCACAGATACAGATTAATCATTTATTTTCCATACCCTCATAACACAACCTCTGGTGAAGCTCTCTGGATGCCTTACTTTAATCCCAGGCTGCAATGATCAGCTGTAAGGTGTCTGTATTAAAGTTTTATTAATACAGGCAGTCCCCGGGTTACGTACAAGATAGGGTCCGAAGGGTTTGTTCTTAAGTTGAATTTGTATGTAATTCGAAGCTGTATATTTTATAATTGTAGATCCAGACAAAAAAATTTTTGGCCCCAGTGACAATTGGAATTGGAGTTTACATTTTTGCTGTAATGGGACCAAGGATTATCAATAAAACTTCATTACAGACACCTTACAGCTGATCACTGCAGTCTGGGACTATAGTAAAGCATTCAGAGAGCTTCACCCCTAGGGGTCTGTCTGTAACTAGGGGTTGTCTGTAAGTCGGCTGTCCTTAAGTAGGGGACCGTCTGTAATAATTTTCCCATAGAGCACAACATTTTGAAAATCCATTTATCACTGGGGCAAAAAATATTTTGTCTGAAGTTACAATTATAAAATATACAGTTCTGCCTCTCATACAAATTCAACTT
Organism: Engystomops pustulosus; assembly: GCF_040894005.1. Classification (NCBI taxonomy): domain Eukaryota; kingdom Metazoa; phylum Chordata; class Amphibia; order Anura; family Leptodactylidae; genus Engystomops; species Engystomops pustulosus. Next base: position 134,087,707 of record NC_092416.1, on the reverse strand, counting down.
TAGTACAAACCTAAAGAACCTATCTTGTAAGAAACCTGGGGACTGTCTGTATATATCATTCCCTTATTGCTCTGATTTTCCTCCACTTAATCAAACCTCTGGCCCCTCTTTGGTAAAACAGATCCTCTCGTAATGTTTTATTTTGTTAGTTAGTCTCCATTCCACCATATACCCCACATGCAGGACCCTACCAATAACACAATACTTGTGTGCTGAAGATTATCATCTATAACACCAAGGAGAGCTATTTGAATAATATTAATTTTATATACCGTACCTTGGATGTATGATCAAATATGCCTTCCCTAAAAAACATGACATGTAAAAAATCTGCACCTGAGTCCTTACATCGATATCAAACAGACTCTGACTTAATCTTCATTCTCCACAAATCTACCGGAGTATAATAAATCATATGCACAATCTTATGTGGCATTAATTTATGATTCCATCCAATCCAGAACAATCTAATATTACTATAGACTCTCCTTCAAATAATCTGTGAACCAACCATTTGTTCCCATTTTGCCTTTTTTATGCTTAATAGTGCCAGAAAACTCCCTTACCACATATTTCTAAATCCATGATATCATTTTTTTACTTTCAACAAAATTTTACCGAAGAAAAACAGAATGGGGCCTTATAATAGGTCATGGCAAAACACTTACCCCTCGCAGGGGGAATTCACAGAGATTAGTTTGGTATGATACATAGCCCACTACTGTATCAATCAAAAAAAGAGAGAAAACAGAAGGGGGGAGGGGTTACAGGGGCATGAATTTTATCAACATGCGATAACACCTCGTAAAATATCTAAACATTCGTGTCCTACAACTTTATACTTTACTCTATTCCCTATGGCATACATACTGTGCTTAAAGGAAATCTACCATTTGCTTTTATGCATTATGAAGCAAACATACCATGAGAATGCTGTAGCTACATTGATGCAGAAACATATCTGAACCAAGGGGTTTAGCTGAAAAAACTATTATAAAATTATAGTAAGGAGGCTTTTTTGCTCCTGTGTCAGCTCTGGCACTTCTTCTCACCCTAATTATGCACTGATTCAGCTTTGTCCTGCCAAGCATAAGCAAAGAATAGTCATCACTGTGTTGTCCATGACAGGCAGAAGTAATCAATCGCTGCACCATCCCACAGCTGTTGTGTATAAATCATCCAGCTCAGGTTGATTAGTCCTGTATGGACAGTTCAAGGAAACTCTGTTTGTAATGTGTTTATGTAGGCATCCAGTTTTCCCAAGGTCCTGAGTGTTATAATTGTTTTTTGAGCAAAACCACTCAGTTCAGGGATTAAACAAGATATGTTTCTTCATTAGTGTAGCTGCAGCCTTCTCAAGGTATGTTTGGTTTACAATGCATAAAAACAAATGGTAGATTTCCTTTAACCTGATAATTTTAAATAGTCCCCTATCTTCAGCCAATTTTTCTCCTCAGGGAAAGTAAAAGATCTAATCCCATCTTCCTCCACCTACTGTGATATGTGTTTTATACCCAGTATTATCCAGAATAAAGAATTTGGGAGGTTAAACTGTATTGGGGTTATAATTAAACCATAGGGGGGTATCTGACGAAAACCCCTGATTATTAGTAATTTTTTACCATAACCCCAACCTTTATATAATACTTTAGAAATCTAAGAATTCTTAAATTTTTGTTAAGAATAACTACCTTCAAATGTTCAAATATGTTTTCTACTGTGCCTTCCATTAACTGTACCAATCTAAATTGTGGTTTATCACTTTCCAAATTATGCAATCTACTAACTTGTGTTGCTAAAAAATATTGAAAAAAAAGGAAGCCCCAGTCCTCCTTCCTCCGTTAGATGGTACAAATACAGATCTTCATGCAGACTTTCTAACATCCCCACATTAGTTCAATTATTATAAATTCTATGACCTTAAAGGGAACCTGTCACCTCCTTTCAGCTAAATAAACCCAGACAGTACCTTAGAGAACACTGTAGAGTCATCTCAATGCTTCTACTCCTGTTACTTTGCATTACTGTTGTGTGATAAAACAACTTTCATTCTTCTTGTCGTCCAGTCAAGGAGGCGGGGGATCTTTCCGATCCACTCAAGCTCTGCCCACCTCCTTGCGGCTGCTCTGATTCGGGCCCATGCCCCAAAACACTTTTCAAACTTCCCCGCAGTCTGCCTGTTAGTTTGATGTCGTGGTGTTTGTCTGCCCCTTCAGTTGCAACACACATGTATAAGTAATGTGCATGGAGCTGGTGTGATTGAGAGATAGCTGGCCATACACTGGCGCATGTGCGGTGCACCTGTAGGGTCGACCAGGAAGGTGGATAGGTGGACTGCGCATGCAGGGAAGTTTGAAACTGGGGAACTTGTGACATAGAGCTGGGAACAGTGTTTTGGGGCATGGGTCCGAGCCAGAGCAGCTTGGAGGAGGTGGACAGAGCTTGAGTCGATTGGAAAGCTGTCCCACCTCCATTGACTGGATAAATGAACAACGACAAGAAGAATGAAAGTTGTTTTTTTTTTTATCACGTAGCAGCAATGCAGGGTAACAGGATTAGAAGCATTGAGATGACTCTACAGTGTTCTCTAAGGTACTGTCCGGGGTTTATTTAGCTGATCAGAGGTGACAGGTTCCCTTTAAAGATAAATTCATCTTTCCACACTGGAGTGGCATACAAATAATAACTGTGGTAATAATACCATTTTAATTAGCCCCATTGTATCCGCTCTGGACATTGTTAGCCTGTTCCAACAATGAATTTTAGTTTGTATTGTTTTAATAACTGGAATCACATTCAGATCCACATGTCTATCTAGTTTTTGAGCTACCTGGATACCCAGATATCTGAATTGATCTTCATATATATTTATATTCTATCCCTTTAAATAATCCTTGACCCTGGGATCCAGAGGAGATTTTTTCTTTGCCTGCATCTAGTATTGTTACCTTTTATCCTGTGTGATGCAGCTGTGCTCAGTAAAGATGGTGGCACTATGGCTCCTTTGTACTTCAAACCCCTTAATGCATTGCTGTTTCCCAGCAGCTCCTGCCCATCTCTGCATTGATCAGCTATGAGCTATTATAACTCAAGAACAGCTATTATTTGATTATTTCTTCCAATTAAAAATTTGTCTCAGTAAAATATAGTTTATTAGTGCTAATCTTAATGGTTGTAGAACCCATTTAAATTCACAGCCCTAGGAAATGACACTCGAACACACATGCAAGTCAACTCTACTTCCCCCATCTAATTGGAGACCGGTCAGTCACGCTCAGGATCAGGACTAAGGCTTTTAGCCAAAACGCGTTGATCATTATCTGTATTTTACCCGATCTACTACCAAGCTGTATTAGGAATAAAGAATTTTATTTGCATCCAGGAGCCTGCCCTGGAGTTTTTTTTCCTCTGTTGTAGGAAATGACACTGGGTGTCTCTTAAATAGAAGATTAAGTAATCCGCATACAGACAAACTTTGCCTTCTTTGCGATCACAAATTCCTCCTAGCACCCCATCATCATCTCTAATTAGTATTCCTAGCGATTTTAAAAGTGTGGATAAAAGCGGTAATAATGGACATCCCTGGCAGGTCCTCCTATTTGACCTAAACATCTCTGACTGCCACCTATTAGCCATAACTCTTGCTTTTGGAGCATTATACAGACATTTAATCTAATCTATAGAACCCTGGCCGATACCAAAATGTGCCATCAGTCCCAAGGGGAAACGCCACTCCACCCTGTCGAATGCCTTCACCGCTACCAATGAAAGATTGGAGCGGAACTCCTTCTCCATGAACTCAATAGCTGAAAAGCCTATGAACTCCAACATGTAATAAAACCATTCTGATCTCTATGAATAACAGACACACTGGCCCACATTTATCAAAGATAGTGCAAACAGCACTATGTACAGTTTGCCTATGGAGTGTGCAACAGATTCATAAAATGTCTCATGTTCTTTGTGAATCTAGCCCCCCTGCACCGCTCTGTCATTTTTTTCTGGTGCACTTTGCCCATGCTGTATTGGTGCATGTCGGACAGAATTGTGGTGCACAGCTTCATTGGTGCACACTTTTTCTGTCTTGTCGGGCAAAGTGTAGTGCAAACACTTTACAAATACAAGTGTAAACAGTTTGTACTTTCTTTCTAGTTCAAAGTCAGACGTCAGACAGAAAACTGTCGCAAACACTTTAATAAATGTGGGCCACTAACTAGTTTACTAGCCAAAAGTTTTGCCAGATCTGTGTCTATGTGATCCCATCTCCAACGCATCCTTACCTTTTTTTAGTAATAATTTCAGCTCACATTGACTTTCCACAGTCTCCGGGATTGATTGAGCACAACCAACAGCAAGAACAATATTATATTCCCAAACTTCCTATATATTGCAAAATGGACCGGTAGATGTATCCATCTGGACCGGTAGATGTATCCTTGGTGCATACTGCCACTATGCTCCTAGGTTCTTCAATGGTAATAGGCGCTTCCAGAAACTTCCTTTGTGTGTCCGATCACTTTGGGAAATTAAAACGGGACAGAGATGATTCCAATCTTTACATCCTATTTCTTGGGAAGACCAATATACTTCTTCATAAAAACTTCTAAAAAGCTAAGAATTGACTCCTGATCTCTATACAGGCGGTTCCCTACTTAAGGACACCCGACTTACAGATAACCCCTAGTTAAAGATGGACCCCTCTGCCCACTGTGACCTCTGATGATGCTCTCTGGATGCTTTACTATAGTCTCAGACTGCAATGTTCAGCTGTAAGGTGTCTGTCATGAAGTTTTATTGATAATTCTTGGTCCCATTACAGAAAAAAAATTTGTCACTGGGGCAAAGAAAAATTTTGTCTGGATCTACAATGATAAAATATACAGTTTGGACTTGCATACAAATTCAACTTAACAAACCTATGGACCCTATCTTGTACGTAACCCGGGGATTGCCTGTATATCTTCCCATCATCACCTTTAATGCCTTACATATGCTTATGGTTTCTAGGGCCTTGTATCAGAGAAGCCAGAAGATAACCTAATTTGCCTCCTTCAGAAAAGTGCCTCTGGCCTTGGAAAAACACCCTATGCTGCGCTTTCAAAGAAGAATAATCATGCAGTTTCTTTTTTGTTTTTTTTTAGTAAAGGTTGTTATTGTTATTATACAACATACAGATATTACTGAATTGCGTAGTACATGTCATCCACAATCTTGCTAATGTAGAGCGGAATATGGGTTTGTATGGTTAATAACATGTGAGGATGCCGATTAAGTAATTAACTAAAGGTCATCAGAGTACTTCAGGCCAGAGGTGACCTTGTGAGGTCTGGTCCCTTTTTAGTCTTTGACCATAACCAAAACCATAAAGCAGGTATAGAATACATCAAATTAATCCGAAACTCGAACCTAGTGGTCTTAGTTTTTCCGCCTCCTGGTGAGTGGGAGGTTGATCACTCATTAAAGTAGTTAGACGTGGTCCAAGGTCTCCACTGGGCCTCATTTAGGGGCATTCTGTTACTTTGAGAGGCTATTGCACACATAGTATTTATTTGCCCAATTAGTTCGTCCACTCGGGGATATATGGGGTAATTATAAGTTTAGTGGACATAAGCATTTGAGCTGGGAGTGTGGAATTCTTTTTGTCAATTTCTGTTGAAATTGTTCTTTTTTATTTAAACATTAAAGGCATCAAACATTAAATTACTTTGGTTGAATTTAATGAAACGGGCATAACTGTTAAAAATACTCTGGCCTCGAGTGGTGTCAAAATTACAAAAGAAAAATGTGTTCCTTTTTTATTTTTTTTTAATTAAAATATTGTATTGTTCCAGCATGTCAGGGTCAGTGTAAGTTCTACATAGAAACAGATGAATTAGTATTTGAAGGTTTTTGAATTGAAGCTCAGCTTTCATGACATTTTTAATTTAATGTGTGATGCAGTATATTAGGAGAATCCCATCTAATTTTGGGAATGGGGATTTGAAATCATAGGCTCAATTCTTTTGTGCTATTGTGCATCTCACCAGACAAGAGAGCAGTAACTTTGTATATCTGTTCACCCTTAAAAGGGTGTTCCTATGAAGACAAGATTCTTAAATATACTCAGTATAACAAAATAACACATTCTCTAATTCACTATTTTAACGAAAATATAGAATTTCACAGATATAATTCCAACCTGTCTCTATCTGACCATAACTTTTTCTAACTATGGTTGAGCAGGGCAGATACTTCGTATGAATAGCTTCTCCTGTCTGCACACTGCAGTGCTCTCTGCATCCAGCCCCTCTCTCCTCCATTACAAGACAAACTCACACACAGACACTATGTGGAAAGACTTAGATCAAAATCATCAACCAATAAACTGAGTCTATAAGTTGGAGCTGGAAGAACTGACAAATAGTATTTAATTTTCTCTAGGTTCTATTGAGGATAATACTGTATGCAGGGATTTTCCAGAGCTATGAAGATGTGTCCATCCTTTACTATGGTTGTATACACAAGTTATTTATTTAAAGGGGGTATTTAAGGGGCTATTAAGGGGCTATTAAGAAACATTTAATGTCAGCAGAATGCAGTTCATGTCAAGGGGTGCTGGTTAACAATCTCAGCTGCCTCAGTCTCCAGCAAGCCAAATGGTCATAGTGAGGGAGTAGGGATCACCACTGTAATTCATAAATGTGATGGTCACAGAAGAAAATATCACGCTTCCTCATTTTGCATACTTTTACAGTCCACCTGCTGCTACTGCTTTTTAGGAATGGCAAACCAATAACCCTGCAAACCAATGTCCTCTCCACTCTTTTAAATCCTGAGAATTCTGATGAAAATCAGTGAGGAACAAGTAGAAGCAATAGTGGTGGTCCCCTTCTGTCCGCCCAGGGCCTGATTCTCTCTCGTGTTGGTCACTTTGAAGAGACAGATTCAGGAAACTATCAGTATCAGAGAAACTTTAATCCCAAAAAGTCCTGTACCATCACAATCTTAGCTTGATACAACTCTTGGGCTGGAGGCTGGTTAGGATTGTCTATACAAATAAGTGCCTACTCAGCTGTATACAGGATTTCCTTCCCTTCTGTGTTCTCCTTCAGACTCCAAGTAAATGCCCCCTCAGGCAACAGTTTAAAATAACCTACTGGCACTAGATGTTTACTACAGCTTGGCATACTCCATGGAACACATTTACTTAGGGTCCGAACAGCGCATTTTCTTTGGGTTTCCCGACTTTTTACCAGTTTTCCCTTAATTGCCCTGGGTTTTTGGCGCACGTGATCAGATTGTGGCGCATTGGCGCCGGCTTGCATACAACACAAATCGGGGGGTGTGGACGTCAGACAACCCAACGGATTCGGACAAACCGAGGAATTTAAAAACAAAATTGTGTTGCAAGATCAGCACTCACATGCACCGGGAAGAAAAAGGTGAACTCCGGCAGACCTCAGCGGGGGAAGCGACGGATGCAGGAAACCTGGCGCACAAGCTATGTGATTCGCGGAAGATCCGAATCCTTGTCGGACAACGCACAGCAGGGATTGCGACGGGACGAGTAGTAAATGTGCCCCCATATCTTTAGGAGAATGCTTGGTATAACTCACTTGTGTTACAGCTAGTGATTCCTGACAAGGCGGCTGAACCCATGTGACTTTTATATTTCTCAGAAACTGCGATGCATCCTTGTTTGTAAATTGTGTCTGTCAAACTGCCCCATAACTTGTGTTTCCAATTAGACTTTTACTAGCTGCCTACCATCTGTTATTAATTATTTTTATTTTAATTATTTCATTTTTTAAAATGTTCTATTTGTATTTTATTTTATTGTACATTTATCATAAAACTCATGCATGCGCCCTGCTTAGCACAATTGAACAAATTGTCACCATTGTGTACATAAGACCATATTTCTACTTAGAATAAGAATATGCTTTCCAATGATGGAAGTATGAGGTGGGTACAAGGCAGGTAGGTAGGTGTTACTGGGTGGTACAAAGAGAGGTTATGGGTGTTCATGGGTTCAGATTACACAATTACACATGATAGCATTATGGCAATATCCTGTGCTTTGGAAATCTGCAAAGGTTCAGTTGTCTAAATCAAAATGTTAGTTTTGACAATAATTCTTGAACTCTACAAAATTTTATTATGGAACTGTGTGCTGCAATTATCCCTTCTCTGGAACATAACTGTTTTATTTGTGTTTGGATTATTCATGTGCTTTGATATCCTGTTTAACATCATTCCTGTGGTGTAACATATGGTATAATTGTTAGTTTAATACCTGTGCTGTGTTTGTTGTACTGTGACAGCATTGTGCGTTATCCCTGTACTCGGAAATCACCAAGTATATTGGCTCACATTTACTAAGGGCTGTGCACCAGTTTCGTGACGGGCTTTGCACATTCTTTTCAGCGTAAACTGCTTTCAATTGTTTTTAAGAACATTTGTGTCGCAAGCGACCGTTTTGTGGTTTGGCTGCACTATTCTTCATGGGACATAAAATTCTGCACTGAAATGGCGTTCCGGGGCTCAGTTGGACCGTGCGCCACATTTTTCATGCAAGTCCTCCCTATGTTATAATTGCACCAAAAAAAAGTCCCATGCAGAGGCCAACAGATTCATGAAGAACATGCGCCAGAAATCCTGAATGGTGCACTCTGCATTATACACAGGCAAACTGTACATACCGCAGTTTTCACAGTTTTTTGTAAATGTGGGCCATTATCTTTGCACTATATATCACTGCTTTTATTATCCCTATACAATGAATTCACTGTGTATTATGCCTGTTCTGTGATATCAATATCGATGTACGGTGACATCACTGTGTGTATTATCCTTGCACTATGACATCACTGCTTTCATTATCCTTGTACTGTGACATCACAGTGTGTATTATCCTCGGAATGTGAAGTTACTGTGTGCATTATCCCTGTACCATGACATCAATGTCTATAATCCTGTACAATAACATTATTGGCCAACATTTATTAAAACTAGTGCAGTCTGTACTATGCAGTTTGCCTGTGGAGTGTGTGCAGATTGTGCTTGATTCATCAAAACCAGTGCACGGTCTTCATTAATCTGTCGCCATCTGCACTGGGATGAGCCCCCTCCAAACAAGGTGGGAGTTTTCTGCATATTGCAGCAAACACCCACCAGTGACACCCGCGGTCGGCAGAGCTGACGGAGGCATTTAAAAAGAACCCGTCATGCAAAATAACCCCCTAATCTAAATAGATTTTCATAAACTGCTATTAGAAAGCATTGCCCCTATCCCTTCATTGTCCCTCTACATGCCTGTAAACTTAAGCAATTAGGTCCTAAAGTTGTATGCAAATGAAATGTGAAATGTCCAATGAGTCATTAGCATATTGAAGCTGTCCAGCTTATTCATGAGTGGGAGGCACAGCCACACCCCCAGTGCTTGACTGACAGCCTGTATAATAGTGTAATGGCTGCTCCATGTGCTTGCTGGTGGCCATGCCCCCTGTGTGTGTGTGTATGTGAAAGATACAACAGCTCCAGGCAGCCATGTTATAGCAGAACATGTCAGGTACAAGTGTAGCTGATGTCTGTGTCTCACACATGTTTATTAGGAGGATGCAGCATGTCAGCAGTTGCAGCACACACACTAGCAATGCTTTACTATACATTACACACAGACCTGAGCAGGGGGAGGAGAGGGGAGGAGTAACGGGTGACATCACTGCCTCTGACCATGTGACCAGCCTCATTTACATAATAAAGAACCATTGAAAACGTCATAAAAAGTTAGAAAAAATGACACCACCCACAGCTCCGTACACTGAAGTATGAAAAAGTTATTAGCGCCAGAAGATGGCAAAATGATTTTTTTTTTTACAGGATTTTTTTCATTTTTGTAAATAAAGAATAAAGTAGACAAGTCATTTGGGGTGCACAGTGAAAGCCGTAAAATCCAGGCCCTCAAGAATATGGTGCAAATACGTTTTCACCATTTTTACTGCATTTGGAATTTTTTTCACGCTTCTCAGTACCCGCATGGAATATTGAATACCGTCACTATGAAGTGCAATTTATTATGCAGAAACGAAAAAGGGTCTCGGCGTTAAGGGGTTAATAAATGTTTGCCAATATGTTTATTTTCTCTGTGTTGTGACATTACCTAAGCCTTTTGAAATGTGCTTTTGAAATGTCATGTTGAAGTTGAGGTCCCATTCCAAATTTTGCCATGGGGACCAAATGTTACTGGTTACAATACTGGATACAGCATACCGCACTGGTAGCTGATGTTTTAGCTGCTAGGTGACGTCTCTTCCTCCTTTGTCAGGTGTGTTTTTGTTTTCATACCTTCATCTCCTCACCTATCCGAAATGACAAAGCTAAATGTATACACGATTTAGTTTTTTGCAGCCACTGAGCAGGAAAATTCTGGCCACGGTGCAGTCAAAGTGTAGCACTAAGGTTAAAGGTTGTTAAAATTTGATAAATAAACCTGCGGATTATTCCCAATGGAAAACTTCCTAATTTGCTAGGATATTTTCCTGGGAATTGAGCAGCCTTGTTATAATGCATCATACAGTTACACCTCCTGCTGGTTCTCAGCTGCTTTTTTTTTTGGAATCTGAATTTCTTCATTTATGTTTTATTAGATATGTCAGTGCATTGTATGTATGTATATTGAAGGTGAAGTACGGAGACTTTGTACTGTGCCACGGTACAATCCCTTTCTCCTAAGACTGCACTAATGGTCTCTGCCTATACAGCGCCTGTCAAGCTTTCTTGATAACTTTTCTAGTAGGGGGATTAAATTTGCATTACAACAGATTCTCCTGTTAGACGCTTCACACTAAAGAGTAAAATATAGAATCACACAATTTCATGCAGGGTTAAGGACTTTTAATAAAATATTCCCTTTGGATATGTCAAAGCACATTGCAAAAGAAATCAAAACATATGGAAGTCACTTGAAACACGAGGCATCTTTTTTTCTTAATAGTGATGGCACTTTGTATTTTTCTGTATTTCATGTTCAGCATTATAAAGAATATTCCTGGAGCTACACTCCACTTTGATTCAAGAGAATGTAATTTATTTAGAGATGCATTTTGGTTGCAACAGTTAAGCTAACCTAAAAGGGTCAGTAGTTAAAAATTGAAAAACAAAATGAGGGTATAGTAGACTGGTGCCAATGTTGTACCGAGGCAAAACTACATGTTACCACCTGTGTTTTTTATTTGTATTCAATAATAATGACAATCTTCATTTAGTCCCCAACACCACAATATTAGGGGGATTTAACAATGGGTCTTGGGTTCCGCCAGTTTGTAGCTGGAAAACACTAGTCTTTTGCTGTGCCAGATGTATAACTGCGAAGATGAATTCTGGCGCAGTATAAGACTGTCTGTTCCTACTTTAATCCTACTTTTAGTTGGTCTAAACTGTGTGCCAGAATTTTGGGTGCACGGACGATGCGAGACCAGTCCCCTTTTTAAGACACCGCACCTCTTTAATCAGACAAGACGGTAAAGTGCCAAAAAAAGGTCTAAAAGCCTTAATAAATTTCTATAGAAATTTTCTATTAATTTAATGATAAATAAACATATGTCAAAACTGAATATATCATTAATCTGCATTTTGAGTTTTTTTGTAGATGGCTCTAGAAACCAGGAATGAGGTTAATTCTACATCAGATGTGCAGTGGTCACACAACATGAGTTAACAGCAGCAGAACCACTCCTGACCTACCTGTCTGTACAGGAGGCGGAGGTGAAGGCACTGATGGACGGGTGTAAAGTGGCAGAGGGGAAGAATGTGAGTCTTTTGGGATTCCTTATGATTCCTAACCTCATATAGTAAGTTTATCAACAACTATGAGACTTTAAAATAGCTGATAGAGGCCTTAGTGTTACAATAAAGGTCCATCCTAGAAGGAAATACCTTTAAAGCTCTAACACATGAAGTGACCATACTTCCTAGGGGAAAGGAGCCTGGATCAGTACAGTCCGTGACCCTTGCTGGCCCAGTAGGGTTATCTATACTCTTGTCTTTATAGAAACAGGCCCTTTACCCCATGATGGTTCAGTGCACCCACAGGGTGAGACATCAGTCTAAGACTCTATATGCTCCGTGGTGGATAAGTATTGAGTATCACTTAGATTCACTTTTTCTACAGTCCATTTACGCAAGTATGATTATATATGCTTAGTACAATGTAGGGAGAGTAGTGAAAACCCTCATATATACACTCCGAAGCCGCATTACCCCTTCCAGAGGCTGCAGATTGGCTAAGTACAGCTACCAAAGGTAAGTAGCTATGAACATGTGCTTGTGTGTGTGGACCTCTTTTCTGGGTAATCTGAACCCTATCTTGTAACTAAAGCAACTGTAAAGACCACAGCCAGGGATTGAGGAATACGTTAGTCCACTTATTCTAGAGACTAAAGTAAAAATCCCTATTGGGGCAGTAATATAGTTGACGACAGCTCTAGGGATTAAAAAGGCTTTTCACCTACTGAGGTTATTTTTAGAATTGCCCCATGGATGAACATACACTTCCCTAAGGTTGTCCAGAGGTGTCATAGAGAATTGGTGGGTGTCCAAAAACCTGCAGATACATTTTTTCTTAGGTGCATAACCAAGTATCTGTTTCAGTTCCAGAACCTGATAAAGTAGCTAGAGCAGAGGACCTGCACCCAGGTGATGAGATGGTCCTGATGAGACTAACCTGAAGGGTCATCTTTTGAAGGCTCTCCCAAAGGCTGAAGCACCTCGTGGCATTTAGATGACCCTTCTGCCTAAGGGGGTCTATCTTTCAAATAGATGGACACTACTATAAGAAATAACAGGTGGTTCGGAGGCCCAATGATACATTTTACACTGGGGATCAAGACCTTTAAGACCTTCGGCTATTTAATGCATAACTGCCATCTGAATTGTGTTAGCTGGAAAGTATGTTAAAGGAAATCTAGCATCAAAATCCAGTATAATAAACCAGGGACACTTACTCATAGACCCAAGCACTGTGACTGTGGTAATCTTCTTAAATTCCTTTCAATGGCCTTCTTCCTTCTAAAATCAACCTTTAAAATTATGCTGATGAACATGAGGGGCTCTGGGGGTGTTACCAGAACCCCCCACCATGCTGTACCTTACATTGTGCAAAGAGCACTTCCCTCTCCCACTGTGTGCTGAAACTTCCTCTGCCGCAGTGAGATTACATCATGCAGAGGGAGGGGGAAAGAGCTGAGGGAGCAGGAGGGAGGGGGAGACAGGCTAACAGGGGCTTTGGTAACACTCCCAGGAGCCCTTCTGGCTCACTAGCATAATTTTTTATGTTGATTTTAGAAGGAAGGAAGCCACTTATAACAGATATAAGAAGATTACCATAGTCACGTTGCACAAATCTATAAATATCTGTCTTTGGTTTATCATGGATTTTGATAATAGATTTCCTTTAATGTGGCACAGTAAAAATAACTGTAAACATGTGACATTTATTATTTACATAAAACAATGAAAGCCTCCTTTAATTAATTGAATTGAATTGTGAGGTGTAAAGTAAATGAGCTGAGTAGGGTTACTTTTTACCTGAGAATAGTCACTTTTAAAAGCAGATGGTGGAGCTTTAGATACAGCCCTACAGCTCTGTATAGGTATCATATTTAATTGAAAAATATAATCAGTCAAATCACATCAGGATTTTTGTTCTATGGGCTACAGGACTAGGACTAGGAAGTTAAAAACATAATAATCAAAATTCCCATCTTTTTCTTTTACTGCCTGTGTTAGGGAAATATCCCCATCTCTGTGATGTGTGGGTCCAAATTATTGTATAGTACGAGCTGCTCGGTGAATCACTCAGACCTTCACATGTTTGAGAGAATTCCAATTTATTTAGGTAGCAGACTGTTTTTATAGGTTCTTGGGAAAAAGGAACCTTTTGAGCATGTCCACATTCAAATAGCCTTTACATGGTGTATCTGAAAGACGGTACTATTCATAGAGGTCTTTGTATAGATACATGGTAGGAGAACAAAATGAAAAGGGGATTCTATTCCCTCACAATTCCTCCCTTTTGTGAATAATTTCAGGTACTGCTTAGGTGGTACATTGACATATGCTAATCACACATCCAGGACTTAGCTAACCTCTTCACCTGCTTCCCTCCTGAGCATTCTGAACATTACATCACAACACAATTCATGTAAATCCATTGTAAAGGGCAGAATCTCTACATCCTATTGGTCTATATCCTTATACATTTCACCCTACCAACCCCTGAGTACTATTTGACATAGTACAGCGCACACACTGTCACAGCTTTCTTTTGCATGAAAGACATTATGATCACAATCTTTCTTAGTGATGCTGCAAGTGGTAAGAGTAACATAGTCCACAGCAGCATCAAGATACACAGATTCATGTTCTGTAGTCTCTGGGTCCTGCGCTCTTCTTCTTCAGCTGTCGTAGTCTCCTTGTAGTTTCTACACGTTGATGTGTCACAGGTACTTGGGATGACCCTTCAGAGGTTATCTTTAGTCCACAAATACAATGTATATGAAGCATTTCTTTTTCCATGACTACCAGAATATGAATCAGAAAGTCTTTTTATTTTTAATTAAAGACTATTTAATATCTATTTTAGATGCGATGTTCACGGGGTGACAGCATATGCAGAGAGATGTGATGTAACATCTTAGATTATTCTGAGATACATAAAGAAAGAATTAATTATGGAGAAGTATCTTCCAGGCAGAGCCGGGGCAGGCAGAGCTTACAGCAGCTTGGCTCAGGTTAATATTCCTGAGGCACAGTACAACACAGGCGCATTATTGATGCATCTGTTGAAAACAAACACTGTTCCTTGGGATTTATCATTTCTTTGCTGGTAATTACCTGTCAAAATTTAAATAATGGTCCATTAGATGAATGCTGGTTTTCTTTCTAATTAATTAGATACACAGCTTGTCATCCCAAGGCAAGGTTATCAGACAGTGAGCAGGATACAGTTAGATGGATGTGCCATAGTGAAAAATAAACTCGATTTTGGTATTCCCATATCCGTCACGCTTAAGAGCTACAAAGAGCATTTGGTCATTGTAAAACAAATTTGGCGCACCTTGTCATAAAAATAATACAAGAAATCATGCACTTCCCTAACTACAGCCTTACTACAAGGACTCAGGATTTCTAACAAAACAATATTTCTTATTCATATAGTTCATCTTAGCAATTTCTTCAAGGATCAATAAAGATTTACTGTATTGTATTATATTTTTTTATATAGGACATATTCAACCAGAGCCTTTTAGTTCTACGAACATTGAAAAAGAAAGATGAATGAATAAGGCTAGAGAAAAATGAACTCTTTACATTTGTTACATGCAAAATATATATCTTAACACTTCATTGGAAATTTAGCAAAATTCTTAATATTAGAAACTGATCTCCTTCAAAGCATTGGCCAATTCTATACATGTTATCCATCTTCCTGGCTTCTGATTTTGACTTTGGGTTATGGAGGTGAATTGCTGCTATTACTTTAGGTAACTTTAATTCATCATCACACATTAGAGAAACACAAAATTAATACAGAATGCAGACAAGTGATTATTATTTAGTCAAGGAGTTTCCCTGGAGAACTAGAAAATACTTGCCAAGGGGAAAGGATGTAATTAATGGCATCCTCACCCTTACCCAGCCCTGATTCTACTTCTGATACTTGGAAACCCAATCTAATTTACAAATTATTGGCAGACTATTGGCAAATTATTTTCCCACCTGCCTGAGCTTCTAACTTGCGTTCCTTATACACCCTGAGCTTGCGCCAAGCTGTATTCACGCTGTTGGCTTCTTTAGGGTTCTGTGCATGTGCAGTACCTCCCGCTCCAGTGATACATCGGTGACATACATTGTAAGAACACGTGGCTGAGCCGCACAAGTTCTCCCTATAATGCATGTGATAAAGGACCCGCACCATGTACAGGACACAAAGTGATAGGACATCTGTATATACAAAGCTGGAACAATATTCTTACAGTACAATTAAAACATAAAATTATATCCATTTTTTTATTTTTATATTAACCCCCCCCCCCCCCCCCCGCCAAAAGAACTATTCTATGGTTCATAGAATTTTTTTGCATTGAGACTTTTTACAAAATCATGGATGTACTGCTCTTATGCCAGAAGATCCACCCCTGAGTAATGCTTCAGCCTTCCTTACTGTCATATGATGAAGGCTTGCCTCTACACTGCCGCTGTGCTGATAGCCTCGAACTGTGTAAAGTCAACTGGAATTGTAAGGCTACATTGACTACTTACTTCTTTCCAGGCGGAATAGGAGAAAAAAGTATAAAACAAATCTCAGTGCAGTTATTTCTTGGATGGTTTAAAAGATTTGCATGATTTTGAAAAAAAAAGGATATGACGGTGAAAATATATTAAGATGTTCAGAAAGAAATCTCTTTCCAATGTTCTGTGTTTCACTGTTATTTTGATCGCTGGAGTTTTATCATACGCTGTCGCTTCGTGATTCGTGTCCCTCTGGTGCTGCTGGATTGCAGCATACAATTCTACGCCGAGCCCTGCCAATTATTGCTGACCGTTCAGCACCAACTTGGTATGAAGATGTTGTGAAGGGGGAAATAATAGAAAATTCTGGCGATTGGCTATTATTTATGATTATTTCAGGGGTTGGACTGTTCAGTCATAACCGCACAAGGAAAATAAGTATTTCCAGAAGAAAACAATTACGAGCCTATAATTAAAGCAATGGCTGTACTGTGCTTAAGGGACAACTGAGAAACAAGGAGGTTAGAAACTGTTCGAAAACGAAAAAGATCAGATAGACATATATTGTATATTTGCATCAGAGTATATTAAAAAAAAAATTATTTAATGGTTTTTCACTTATGTGACGCAACAACAATACAAACAATTATATACAAAAGGCACACATTGACACAGGAAGGCATGCACATACGCCCTCCTCTTACACAGCATGTAAATGGTTCATATACAAGTTATGAAGTGGCGCACATTCAGTGAGAGTGTATTTCTATCATTGACATCAGACAATAATAGGATATTGATTCAATACAAAACAAGAGGATCCCAGCACTGTGGCTTAAACCACGTAATTTATTGGTAAATAAAAAAACTGCCATATACGTGCCACCATCATGCGGTAGCTGACATGGTTCATGAGGACTATAGATTGTTATATCTTGTCCCAGGATCCTGGTGCAAACCATAGCTGAATTCCACACCCGGCATACCATAAGGCCGAAACCTTGGTATCTTGGTTACATTGTGCGCCACAAGGGGAGGTTACCATGGCATGATAAATCCCCCACAATGTGTTGTGAGTACTAACTGCCATCCCACAGCATTATGCTTCATCAAAATGGCTAATGGACTGACTGAGGAAGCCCCCCCCCCCCTCTGTCAAGCAGCTTACATACAGAGGCTTTTTTGACCAAACCATCTAGGAGGTTAAACGACAGGAGAAAAAGTTGTATTGATGTCTGATTAGTGCCTGATGCTCTTCATCCTTGGCATCAGGACTGTACATTGAATAGCACTGTGATATTCTCAGTAATGTAGCACCCCAATAAAAGTTCATAAAACTGCCCTCAGAAAACATTATACAGCTCTTTATGGTTGAGTGCCAGGTCACATGTCCAAGTTCTTGTATTGAAGACAGGGATAGCCTAGCCAAAGAACCCTTGAGGTAAATGATGAACCAATGTAAGCAATCTAATTCAGGAAAATTACTGGAGAAACATGAAAAAATATTTCTGTTCAATGATTTCTAATATGAATTTAATGTAAAGAAAATAAGAATGGAGACTCGTGGTCACTTTTACTACATTCCTGACGAGACTTTGCAGCCTGACACATGATGAGAAGTACTCAGAATGAAGAATTATGACTTGACTGTAATAACTTCTATAATAAGCATATCTCAGTAATTTTAATGTGGACCTGTCACTGTGAATATACCATTTCCTGATTCAGAAATACCTGACATTTCATGCTAGACTTATCTTCAAGAGGTTCATATTTTTCTTAGCTTTCTTGTTATATATAAATGTATGGGACATAGTTTCATAGTTTCATAGTTTCTACGGTTGAAAAAAGACACTTGTCCATCAAGTTCAACCAAGGAAGGGAAGGGATTTGATGAGGAAGGGATTTAGGGGAAACAATTCTATATAACATAACCATCTATGTTATTTAGCTGTAAAAAGGCATCTAGACCCTTCTTGAAGCTATCCGCTGTCCCTGCTGTGACCAGCGCCTGAGGCAGGCTATTCCACAGATTGACCGTTCTCATAGTAAAAAAGCCCTGTCGCCTCCGGTGATTAAACCTTGATTTCTCCAAACGGAGACAGTGCCCCCTCGTCTTTTGATTTGATCTAATCTGAAACAACTTCCCACCATATTTTTTGTATGGACCATTCATATATTTATATAAATGAATCATGTCCCCTCGTAGTCGTCTCTTTTCCAGACTAAATAAATCTAAACTAAATAAAGTTGTTTTAATCTTTCCTCATAACTGAGACCCTCCATACCCCTTATCATTTTTGTGGCTCTACGTTGAACCCTCTCCAGCTCCAGGGCATCCTTTTTATGGACCGGTGCCCAGAACTGGACAGCATATTCCAGGTGTGGCCGAACCAGTGCCTTGTATAGTGGTAATATTACATCCCTATCACGAGAGTCCATACCACTTTTGATACATGACAAGATCCTACTGGCTTTAGAGGCAGCTGATTGACATTGCATGCTGTTATTCAATTTATGATCTACTAGTACCCCCAGGTCCTTCTCAACAAGGGACTCACCCAGATTTACTCCCCCAAGGACATATTTTGCCTTTGGATTATTGGCCCCCAGGTGCATAACCTTACATTTATCCACATTAAACCTCATTTGCCAAGTGGATGACCAAACATTCAGTTTGTCCAAGTCACCCTGCAGCCTATGAACATCCTCCATAGACTGTATTACACTACACAGTTTGGTGTCATCTGCAAAAATAGACACAGTGCTATTAATTCCTACCTCTATATCATTAATAAATATATTAAATAGTAGTGGGCCAAGCACAGAACCCTGAGGTACACCACTTATAACTGGTGACCATTCCGAGTAGGAATCATTGACCACAACTCTCTGGATACGATCCTTCAGCCAGTTTTCAATCCAATTGCAAATGATTTCTGCCAAACCAATAGCCCTAATTTTACCCATCAGGCGTCTATGAGGGACAGTGTCAAATGCCTTTGCAAAGTCCAAGAACACAATATCCACAGCTGCTCCTCCATCCAGGCATCTGCTAACCTCTTCATAAAAGCAGATAAGGTTAGTTTGACAACTTCTATTCTTAGTAAACCCATGCTGGCTGTCACTTATTATACTATTTGATGTCACATACTCCAGTATGTAGTCTTTTACTAACCCTTCCAATACTTTCCCCACAATGGAAGTTAAGCTTACAGGCCTGTAATTGCCAGGCAAAGTTCTAGAGCCCTTTTTATATATTGGCACCACATTTGCCTTGCGCCAGTCACTTGGCACCACACCAGACATTACAGAATCCCTGAAGATTTTAGCCAGCGGTACAGCAATAACAGAACTGAGTTCTTTAAGAACTCTGGGGTGTAACCCATCTGGTCCAGGAGCTTTGTACACATTGATTTTATTGAGCTTAGATTGGATAATGTCTACATTTAGCCAGCCTAGTATATCACAGGATCCATGACCCGCACTGACACCACCCAAGTCAGAAGTTCTCTCTTCTATTGTATAAACGGAGCTAAAAAACCTATTAAGTATCTCTGCCTTCTCCTGGTCTCCAGTCACCGATGCCCCATTTTCAGAATAAAGGGGTCCAACCTGTTGTGACCCATTTTTTTTTGCATTGATATACCTAAAAAATTTCTTGGGATTTGTTTTGCTATCTTTAGCTACCTGTCTTTCATTTTGTATTTTGGCTGATTTGATTTCTTTTTTACAGATTTTGGTAAGTTTTTTGTAAGTATTGAAAGCCTCAGGTGACCCGTCAGATTTATATTTTTTAAATGCCCTCTTTTTCTCATTAATTGCCCTTTTAACTGTAGCTGTAAGCCACGCGGGGTGTAATCTAGCCCGTCTATACTTGTTACCTATTGGAATAAATTTAGAAGTATAAAAACCCAGGATAGATTTGAATTTCTCCCATTTAACATTAGTATCACCATGTGACAGTATCTGATCCCAGTCTATATCCTGTATTGCAGCCCTGAATTTTTGGAAATTAGCCCTCTTAAAATTCAAAGTTTTCGAATTTCCCACCTGTTTCTGCTTTTTAAAGTTTAAGAGGAAAATAATTATATTATGATCGCTGTTTCCAAGGGGTTCCCGGATACTGACATTTTGGACAATCTCCTCATTGTTAGAAATCACAAGGTCCAACAATGCGTCACCTCTTGTGGGATCTTCTACAAGCTGCAACATAAAATTATCCTGCAGAAAGTTGATAAAATGTCTCCCCTTCATAGATGAAGACGAGCCCTGACCCCAATTTATATTTGGAAAGTTAAAGTCTCCCATTATCACTACGGTCCCCTCCTGTGCAGCCCGCTCCATCTGTTTATATAGGTGACCCTCTATTTCCTCAGAGATGTTAGGGGGTCTATAAATTACACTAAAAATAATTTTCTCAAAGCTCTCTTGGCTTTGAATTTCAACCCACAAAGTTTCTGCCTCCTCACACTCTGAGACCACTGACTCATTCACAATCGCTTTTAAGTCTCTTCTGACGTACAGACATACACCACCTCCCCTCCTATTTGCCCTGTCTTTCCGAAAGAGTGTAAAACCTTGAATATTAACAACCCAATCATGCGATGCATCGAGCCATGTCTCTGCTACACCAACAACATCTAACTGTTCCTCTAATATCAGAGCCTCAAGCTCGCCCATTTTGCCTGAGATACTTCTGGCATTTGTGAACATACAATTTAATTTTCCACAGTTATTTATCTGATTTAAAGTAATTTTACTGGCACATATATCCTCACCACTGTTCTGCAACTTGTGGATCTCCTTATCCACTGCCTTAGGCCCCCATACACCGCCCACATCACCACCCACCAACATAACCTGCCCCCTCTCTGACCTGTCTACCCCTTCAGTGTCTTCCTTTTCCTCCTCCCCCGAACCTAGTTTAAATACTCCGCCACCCCTGCTAGGATCTTCTCCCCCAGCACAGCAGCCCCCCTTCCACTTAGGTGCAAGTTATCTGCAGAAAACAGCTTGTACCCCAGTGAAAAGTCAGCCAGGGCTGGCGTTACCCACAAAGCTGCTCAAGCAGATGTGTAGGGAGCTATGGGTATGAAGGAGTACTGAACACCTTCTGCAGCAGCTCTGCCATGTAAAAATTATTTTCTGAACCACATTGTAATGACTTGGGAATCATCTGGAGTTCAGATATAAAACAAGCTAAATGTGTCATTCTCATTTATCTATGTAAAGAATTGTGTACATTTTAATTTAATGTATTTACTCAGCTGCTTTTGTTTCTCTTCGATTTTCATGCAAGCTCTTTCACCCCTGAGGCTGCATAAAGATTTTTAATCTCCTACTGGTAGCTGTACAATCATGCACTTAGCTCCCCCTAGTGGTGTCCGTTGGCAGCCATAGTTTTGTCATTAAATACATGATTGAACGCAGGATATTTTACTGTACTGTCATTGGTCCAAATGACATATTCCCTTTATTTAATGGGTCTGTTTTCTCACGGAGATACCAGATTTATATAAGTTTGTTATAGCTTAAGAAACTTTAAAAAAATATTTGTATTGTCACCTTCTTACACTTACTTTTTATATTTCCATATACAGAGTTGTATAATGGATAATTTTATGCTAGACAAAATGTCATTTTCATTGATACAATTTTGGGTAATATACAAGTTTTTGACCACTTTTTTTTTCAAATTTCAGGCATACAAAGGGGAAATTATAGTAATGAATGTTTGCAAACAGTTGTTTGTTGTTGGAGCAGCAACGAGTGGCAATATTATGTCCCCCTTGTCCCCCTGCATATCATGTTACTGTGGTTACTATCAGGTAGTCTAAAAGATTAACAGCCCTATTTATCATTACATTGGTAGCTGAAATAAATGGTTTAGTCCTCCATTTGATATCAGTAAGGAGCCATTGTAGACATATGTACATCTATCCTGTTCATTGATGAATTGCCATATATTGATGCAGATGGATATTTAATATTACTCTTCACCTGGTAGATCATAGGAGGATAAAATTGCCATCAGCACTTTTCAGCCTCAGACCTGGGGTCTTAAAGGATCCTTTTAAAACAATTCATTCTCAGCTCTCTGGATATAATATCTGTTATATAAAATACCTGCATTTTCTATAAAATCACAACTCTTTTCTTAAATGGAAACTCAGTATTCACCCTGTTATTCCTCCTAGAAATAGATGAACATTGTTTCCCTGCACAACTTGACACAGTGGGGCACATTTACTTACCCGCCCTGACACGTTCCCCGAAATTGCATTGCATGACGATAATGCACTGTGCCGCGATTCACTAAGATCGTGCGCCCGATATCGTGCATGTGTCATTTCTTCGACGGAGTTCACCTTCTTCTTCCCGGTGTATGTAAGTGCTTGATCTTGTGACAGAATTTGAAAGTTAAAACCCGCACTCAATCCGAAACAGTTGGATCGTCCGATGGCCTGCCCCCCTATTTCTGTTGCATGAAAGCCAGCGCAGCCACGCAACAATTCAATCGCGTGCGGCACAATCCCCAGTTAAATACCGACACAGCGGGGCAAATCCCGAAAACATCGGATAATCCAACAAAAGTACGGCCGCGGACCCTTAGTACATAAGCCCCAGTGTGTACAGTTTAACGGTGCCTTGTAAAGGCCATTTTTGCGGGTATCACAAGGCACTAATACTTTCTATGGGCTCACGCACCGGGTCAGTGCTTGCACCGCACCATGGGTGATTTGACTTTTGTGACGCAAATTATGGAGCAGGTCTTATTCCATTTCCGCTTACTCATCAATGTCAAACAGGCTGCAAAGGATCACATTTCCCTATTTGTGACCCATAAAGCGCACACAAAGATGACTTACAATAGTTGTGTCAGGAGAGCTGATCTATGCATTTGTGCAGTGCTAGCTGCTCCTGGCATGCTTCTCCTGTTCAGGTTTTTCTAAGCCCGTGGAGGTTTTTTTGTTCAGATACAGGAAATAGTTTATCTGACAAGCATTTGACAAGTGGATTCGCCATCTCTAATCTATTTTTACATTACCAACAAAGTATTTCTGACCTTTAACAACCAGGTCAACAAAACCTCTAAAAGCCAAATTGGAATATAGTGAAAACAACAGGAAAAAGTCAATTTCGCCTTAGGGCGAGCACAAGCCCTTACATTGCTGGGATTTGGTGAAATGCAAAATGTGGATCTCAGATTGGTTGTGTATGTATGATTTTTATGTACTGAAATGAGCTAAACACTATATAAATGGCATTATAAAAGTGAGATTAGAGCTAGTGTAACCTGGGGATCTGTAAAACAGATGGTGTTTGTGGTTTAGTAACATTGCAGTATACACTGCAGTGACAAATATTTGCTGTACGATGTAGAATATTCTACAATTTGGGAAAGTCTTTTGGAGATTTATTATGTCATGGGAAAAAGAAAGTGTATGCTCTTTTAATTATAGGGTTTTTAGTAGAGATGAGCGAGCACTAAAATGCTCGGGTACTCGTTATTCGAGACAAACTTTTCCCGATGCTCGAGTGCTCGTTTCGAGTAACGAGCCCCATTGAAGTCAATGGGAGACTCGAGCATTTTTCAAGGGGACCAAGGCTCTGCACAGGGAAGCTTGGCCAAACACCTGGGAACCTCAGAAAAGGATGGAAACACCACGGAAATGGACAGGAAACAGCAGGGGCAGCATGCATGGATGCCTCTGAGGCTGCTTAATCGCACCATTATGCCAAAATTATGGGCAACAGCATGGCCATGACAGAGTGACCGAATGAGGCTAGATAGCATCTAAAACATCAAATAATTGACCCTGACACTATAGGGGACGGCATGCAGAGGCAGCGGCAGCAGCGGCAGGCTAGAGAGTGTCATGGCAGCATACCCTAAATGGACTCAGGCTTCAAACCAATGGGTGGCAGAGAGGAACCAAAGGAGGTGAGCAAGAAGCGCTCAAATAATATCGGTACATGATAAAAGTTTGCCAGTATATTTTGTGGATTACACAGCAGGGTGGCGACAAAGTTAACATGGAAGGCATGAAAACAATCCAAAATTCTGCCTGACACAGCTCGTTTGATAAGGGGACCATGTATGGAGGCAGTGAACTAGTAGTAGATTAAAGGTGCTGCAGTTAAAACTATGTTAGTTGGATCTTGGCATGGAGCTGGCGCTCCGCTGCCAGGCGAGCTTTCGCCAATCCAAGCCCCTGTCTCTAGGCTACTCCCCAAACAGCACTTCTATGAACCTTTTCTATAAGATCAAGTGTAGTAGCGTTCTTATAAGTTTGGGATATGGCGGGTGAGGGGAATGTAAACATCTGCGCAAGAAGCGCTGAAATAATATCCGTAAATGAAAAAAGTTTTCCAGTATATTTTGTGGCTTACACAGCACGGTGGCGACAAAGTTAACAAGTTTGATGTGGAATGCCCTGTAATAGCTCTTGGGCGGTGTGCCTTTTATCACCTAGGCTCAGCAGTTTGAGCACCGCCTGCTGTCGCTTAGCGACGGCACTGCTGCTGTGCCTAGAGCTACCGACTGATGGCGCCATGCCCACGGATGGTAATTCGGAGGAGGAGGAGGTGGAGGAGGGGTGGGAGGAGGAGGAGGCATAGTAGGCCTGAAACACCTGGACCGAGGTAGGCCCCGCAATCCTCTGCGTCGGCAGTATATGACCAGCCCCAGGGTCAGACTCGGTCCCAGCCTGCACCAAGTTAAGTGTAGTAGCGTTCTTATAAGTTTGGAATATGGCGGGTGAGGGGAATGTAAACAGATGTGCAAGAAGCGCTGAAATAATATCCGTAAATGGTAAAAGTTTGCCAGTATATTTTGAGGATTACACAGCAGGGTGGCGACAAAGTTAACAAGTTTGTTGTGGAAGCCATGAAAACAACCCAAAATTCTGCCTGACACAGCACGTTTGATAAGGCGGCCATGTATGGAGGCAGTGAACTAGTAGTAGATTAAAGGTGCTGCAGTTAAAACTATGTTAGTTGGTTCTTGGCATGGAGCTGGCGCTCCGCTGCCAGGCGAGCTTTCGCCAATCCAAGCCCCTGTCTCTAGGCTACTCCCCAAACAGCACTTCTAAGAACCTTTTGTATAAGATCAAGTGTAGTAGCGTTCTTATAAGTTTAGGATATGGCGGGTGAGGGGAATGTAAACAGATGCGCAAGAAGCGCTGAAATAATATCCGTAAATGGTAAAAGTTTGCCAGTGTATTTTGTGGATAACACAGCAGGGTGGCGACAAAGTTAACAACTTTCATGTGGAATCCATGAAAACAACCCAAATTTCGGCCTGACACACCTCGTTTGATAAAGGGACGATGTATGGAGGCAGCTATATGGACGACTTTTGGAGGTAGCAATGGAGACAACGTGTGGAGGCTGCTATGGAGACACTTCAATTTGGATAGTGCCTGTATGTGGCAGTCCAAAAAAGTTTTCAAACCAGAGGAGCAGGTAGGTGGCCCTCCAGAAAAATTGAATAGATTGAGTGCCTGTATGTGGCAGTCCAAAAAAGTTTTCAAACCAGAGGAGCAGGTAGGTGGCCCTCCAGTAAAATGAAATAGATTAAGTGCCTGTATGTGGCAGTCCAAAAAAGTTTTCAAACCAGAGGAGCAGGTAGGTGGCCCTCCAGAAAAATGAAATAGATTGAGTGCCTGTATGTGGCAGTCCAAAAAAGTTTTCAAACCAAAGGCGCAGGTAGGTGGCCCTCCAGAAAAATGAAATAGATTGAGTGCCTGTATGTGGAAGTCCAAAAAAGTTTTCAAACCAGAGGAGCAGGTAGGTGGCCCTCCAGAAAAATGGAATAGATTGAGTGCCTGTATGTGGCAGTCCAAAAAAGTTTTCAAACCAGAGGAGCAGGTAGGTGGCCCTCCAGAAAAATGGAATAGATTGAGTGCCTGTATGTGGCAGTCCAAAAAAGTTTTCAAACCAGAGGAGCAGGTAGGTGGCCCTCCAGAAAAATTGAATAGATTGAGTGCCTGTATGTGGCACTCCCAAAAATTGTTTAAAACAGAGGACCGGGTCGGTGGCCCTCCATAAAAATTAAATGCATAAAGTACTATAGCTAGAGCCAGTGGGCCCTGTCAAAAAATAGCCAGTTTCCTCTGCTTTACTGTACAAAGAGGAGGAGAAGGAGGAAAATGAGGAGGAGGAGGAGGAGTGGATAAATTATTCAGGTTGAGCTTCCTTCACCTGGTGGAGATTGGAAATTAGGAGAAATCCAGGCTTTATTCATCTTGATAAGCGTCAGCCTGTCAGCGCTGTCAGTCGACAGGCGTGTACGCTTATCGGTGATGATGCCACCAGCTGCACTGAAAACCCGCTCGGACAAGACGCTAGCGGCAGGGCAGGCAAGAACCTCCAAGGCGTACAGCGCCAGTTCGTGCCACATGTCCAGCTTTGAAACCCAGTAGTTGTAGGGAGCTGTGTGATCATTTAGGACGATGGTATGGTCAGCTACGTACTCCCTCACCATCTTTCTGTAAAGATCAGCCCTACTCTGCCGAGACTGGGGACAGGTGACAGTGTCTTGCTGGGGTGACATAAAGCTGGCAAAAGCCTTGTAAAGCGTACCATTGCCAGTGCTGGACAAGCTGCCTGCTCACCTACTCTCCCTCGCTACTTGTCCCGCAGAACTACGCACTCTGCCGCTAGCGCTGTCAGAAGGGAAATACTGTTTCAGCTTGTGCACCAGGGCCTGCTGGTATTCATGCATTCTCACACTCCTTTCCTCTCCAGGGATGAGAGTGGAAAGATTTTGCTTGTACCGTGGGTCCAGGAGAGTGAACACCCAGTAATCGGTGCTGGAATAAATTCTTTGAACGCGAGGGTCACGGGATAGGCAGCCTAGCATGAAATCTGCCATATGCGCCAGAGTACCAACGCGTAAGAATTCACTCCCCTCACTGGCCTGACTGTCCATTTCCTCCTCCTCCAACTCCTCCAACTCCTCTTCTTCTGCCCATACACGCTGAACAGTGAAGGACTCAACAATGGTCCCCTCTTGTGTCTCGCCAACATTCTCCTCCTCTTCCTCCTCATCCTCCTCCACCTCCACCTCCTCCGATATGCGCTGAGAAACAGACCTAAGGGTGCTTTGGCTATCAACAAGGGAATCTTCTTCCCCCGTCTCTTGTGAAGAGCGCAAAGCTTACGACTTCATGCTGACCAGAGAGTTTTTCAACAGGCCAAGCAGCGGGATGGTGAGGCTGATGATGGCGGCATCGCCACTGACCATCTGTGTTGACTCCTCAAAGTTACTCAGCACCTGACAGATATCAGACATCCACGTCCACTCCTCATTGTAGACTTGAGGAAGCTGACTGACCTGACTACCAGTTCTGGTGGAAGTTGACATCTGGCAGTCTACAATCGCTCGGCGCTGCTGGTAAACTCTGGATAACATGGTCAGTGTTGAATTCCACCTCGTGGGCACGTCGCACAACAGTCGGTGAGCGGGCAGTTGGAGGCGGCGCTGCGCTGCCCTGAGAGTGGCAGCATCTGTGCTGGACTTCCTGAAATGCGCACAGATGCGGCGCACCTTCGTGAGCAAATCAGACAGATTGGGGTATGTCTTGAGGAAACGCTGAACTATCAGATTTAACACATGGGCCAGGCATGGCTCATGTGTCAGTCTGCCGAGTTGCAGAGCCGCCACCAGGTTACGGCCGTTGTCACACACAACCATGCCTGGCTTCAGGTTCAGCGGTGCCAGCCACAGATCAGTCTGCGCCGTTATGCCCTGCAATAGTTCTTGGGCGGTGTGCCTTTTATCGCCTAGGCTCAGCAGTTTGAGCACCGCCTGCTGTCGCTTAGCGACGGCACTGCTGCTGTGCCTAGAGCTACCGACTGATGGCGCCATGCCCACGGATAGTCGTTCAGAGGAGAAGGTGGAGGAGGGGTGGGAGGAGGAGGAGGCATAGTAGGCCTGAAACACCTGGACCGAGGTAGGCCCCGCAATCCTCTGCGTCGGCAGTATATGACCAGCCGCAGGGTCAGACTCGGTCCCAGCCTCCACCAAGTTAACCCAATGTGCCGTCAGCGATATATAGTGGCCCTGCCCGGCAGCACTCGTCCACGTGTCCGTGGTCAGGTGGACCTTGTCAGAAACGGCGTTGGTCAGGGCATGGATTATGTTGTCTGATACGTGCTGGTGCAGGGCTGGGACGGCACATCGGGAAAAGTAGTGGCGGCTGGGGACCGAATACCGAGGGGCGGCCGCCGCCATGAGGCTGCGAAAGGCCTCGGTCTCTACTAGCCTATAGGGCAGCATCTCCAGGCTTAGCAATCTGGAGATGTGCACATTAAGGGCTTGGGCGTGTGGGTGGGTTGCACTATATTTGCGTTTCCGCTCCAGCGTCTGGGGTATGGAGAGCTGAACGCTGGTGGATGCTGTGGAGGATCGTGGAGGCGACGATGGGGTTTTTGTGGCAGGGTCCTGGGCAGGGGGCTGACTATCAGCTGACACAGGGGAAGGAGCAGTGGTGTGCACGGCCGGAGGTGAACGCGCTTGTTGCCACTGAGTGGGGTGTTTAGCATTCATATGCCTGCGCATACTGGTGGTAGTTAAGCTATTAGTGGTGGAACCCCTGCTGATCCTGGTTTGGCAAATGTGGCACACCACAGTCCGTCGGTCATCCGGTGTTTCCTTAAAGAACCTCCAGACTTCTGAAAATCTAGCCCTCGCCGCAGGAGCCCTCGCCACGGGAGCTTCACTAGTTGACACATTTGGCGCTGATGCACCAGCTCTGGCCCTGCCTCTCCGTCTGGCCCCACCACTGCCTCTTCCAACCTGTTCTGTTCGAGGACTCTCCTCCGTCTCAGAAGTACTGTGTTCACCCGGCCTCTCAACCCAGCTTGGGTCTGTCACCTCATCATCCTCCGATCCCTCAGTCTGCTCCCCCCTCGGACTTCCTGCCCTGACAACAACTTCCCCACTGTCTGACAACCGTGTCTCCTCATCGTCGGACACCTCTTTACACACTTCTTCCAGTACGTCAACAAGGTCATCATCACCCACAGACTGCGACTGGTGGAAAACCTGGGCATCGGAAAATTGCTCATCAGCAACCGGACAAGTGGTTTGTGACTGTGGGAAGGGTCCAGAAAACAGTTCCTCAGAGTTTGCCGGTTCAAATGGCAAATTTTGCTGGGAGGGGGCAGACTGGGGGGGAGGAGGCTGAGGTGCAGGAGCTGGAGGAGTGCCGATTTCGGTGACATGGGTGGACTGCGTGGAAGACTGACTGGTGGACAAATTGCTCGAAGCATTGTCGGCAATCCACGACATCACCTGTTCGCACTGTTCTGGCCTCTACAGTGCTCTACCACGAGTCCCAGTAACTTCAGACATGAACCTAGGGAGTGTAGCTCTGCGGCGCTCCCCTGCTCCCTCATAAGCAGGTGGTGTCTCACCCCGCCCAAGACCACGGCCTCTGACCCCTGCAGTAGTTGGACGCCCACGTCCCCGCCCTCGTCCTCTACCCCTAGCCCTCGGGTTAAACATTTTGAAAATGAGAGTTATAACTTTAATTTTTTTTTTAACTTTTTTTTGTGTTTTTTTTTTTGTGTGTTTTTTAGTTTTTAAAACCAAACGATGCTATCCTATTGCTATGGCTATTTTCTAGCCAAGTATTAAAGCACACTACTATGCCAGATGAGATGACGCTGAGTTATGAAAAAAATAAACGTAAAATAAAAAAGGAAATGG
Organism: Engystomops pustulosus; assembly: GCF_040894005.1. Classification (NCBI taxonomy): domain Eukaryota; kingdom Metazoa; phylum Chordata; class Amphibia; order Anura; family Leptodactylidae; genus Engystomops; species Engystomops pustulosus. Next base: position 134,057,712 of record NC_092416.1, on the reverse strand, counting down.
CAGACTGTGCCTAATTGAAATACAACCCCGGGCCCTAATAAATTTTCCCGCTTCGGTCTTTGCGATGGATATGTGCGTCACTAAGCGCAAAACACAGTGGTCGCAAGTCTCGCTCCAAATTGCTCACAATTTGCTAGTAGATGCACTGCAGCAACTACAGCCACCAGCAGATCAACCAGAAATCAAATATATATAACGCTACTGTAGGCGTAAGTAAGCCGTTTGGATTCTCCTATGGCTATTTTCTAGCCAAGTATTAAAGCACACTACTATGCAAGATGAGATGACACTGAGCTATTAAAAAAATAAACGTAAAATAAAAAGAAACTGGCAGACTGTGCCTAATTGAAATCAAACCCCTAATAAATTTTCCCACTTTGGTGTTTGAGGTGGATATGTGTGTCACTAAGAGCTAAACACAACGGTAGCAAGTCCCCCTGCTAATTCCTCACAATATGGTACTAGCTGCACTACTAGTGCCAGCAAGCCCAGCCACAAGCAAAAAAAAAAAAAAGTATAACGTTATTGTAGCCCTAAGAAGGGCTGTTGGGTTGTTGTAGAATCACTCCTGCCTAACAGTAAGCTAATAGAACACCCTAACGCTTTCCCTGACCAGCAGCAGCTCTCTCCCTAGCGGCATCCAGACAGAGAATGATCCGAGCAGCGCGGGCAGCGGCTAGTCTATCCAAGGGTCACCTGATCAGGCCAGCCAACCACTGCTATCGACGTGTAAGGGTACCACGTCATGCTGGGTGGAGTGCAGAGTCTCCTGGCTTGTGATTGGCTCTGTTTCTGGCCGCCAAAAAGCAAAACGGCGGGAGATGCCATTTTCTCGAGCGGGCGAAATACTCGTCCGAGCAACGAGCAGTTACGAGTACGCTAATGCTCGATCAAGCATCAAGCTCGGACGAGTATGTTCGCTCATCTCTAGTTTTTAGGTATCAGGTCATAACAAAGTAAATCTGACCCATAGAAGCAATAAAAATCCTACCATGTAATTTTTTTTATTTAACAAAAAATAGGTGTTGCTATGCAGAGGTGCTTGATTCGTACTATTTGTACTACATAAATAGCCTTTGTTCTTTTTTGCTATCATATTTCTTTAAATTTTCCTTGGCCTTCCAGGTTCAATAATTTTTCATTAAAGGACATCTACCACCAGGATGAAGGGTTGTAAACCAAGCACATTGACATACTGGTGTGTGCCCCCTTTGGCAGGATCTGCTCTTCTTTTAGCTTCTTTTAGGTTCTTATGCCCATTTTTTTTAAGAAACAAGGCTTTAAAATAAATGCAAATAAGCCTGAGGTGCTCCAGGCTCCATTAACATCTATGGAACCCGGAGCCCCTCAGACTCATTTGCATATTTTAAGAAGCCCTTTTTGTAAAAACCAGGGAATAAGAAGCTAAATGAAGTGCAGATCCTGCCAGAGGGGCACACACCAGAATGTCAGGGTGCTTGTTTTACAATCCATACAATGACATACATCCATACAATTACATTCATACCATGTACAGTATATACATATAAATGTCTCATTATTGGTTACTACAGCATCAAAAATTTGTTCATGCTGCAGAATTGTGGCGCACGTCGGACAGAATTGTGGCACGCGGTCTGAATAAGCACTAACAAAGACCTGGATTACAAGGCTTCCGCAAACGGACTCTTTTTTTTAGACTCTCTAGCCATTTCCTGATCTTCATACGTGAGGGTATTGACCTTAATGCAGACCTCAAATATATCTAATAACTTCACTGTCTTCTAACTGCCTTGCAACTTCTAAGTTTAGTGTGGTAAAACCTGGTGACAGTTTTCACCTTGCAAGTCCTGAGGTGTTGAGGCAAAGTTCCTACTACATTAGTTCATTTAGAGATGAGTATATTCTGAATGATACATAAATTCTCTGTCTGTTCTTACTACTTACTTATCACATTTTTTATTGGCAATGTGCAAATGTGTCAGAAATGTGGAATAGTAAAGACGTTCTTGTGAGGCAGTATAATCTGTACATCTGTCTCTCGGTGGAATGCCTCCCAGAGCTCTTCTATCATCATTACGGTTTACAGGTTGCACTAATAATTTTCATACATTACAAATTTTCAAGGATGCAACATTTTGAAATTGGGAAAAAATGTAAGTGCCAGAGATTTGTCATTTACTGAGCCTATTGAAAGCAAAAATGACAGCGCCGGTCTGACAATTACACTTAAAACTTGCTTGTCTCAGGATGCCGGCTAATATGTTTTTATGCTGAAAGGAGTAGAATAAAGTAGTGTTGCCTTATTTGCATATGGATCCCCTGTGTACAAATGTACTCTTAGGGTATTAATTCTAGTGTCGTGTATAATGTAAGTGTGGCTTGTCTTTTCCAGTGACTGAAGAAATGTCTTTCATTTTGTAATTTGGATAATGCAGTAATAAGATGAACTCATCTCATTTTAATCCAATATTCTGTAGAAAATAATAAATGTCCTGGTCAGTGATCTCCGGGCTTGTACTAGTAGGGATCTTGCACAAAGCTCTGCTAAAGCTACCCATGTTAACTATGTATTGGACATGTAAGAACTATGCTGAGCAATATCTCAGCTAACTGGGTTATAAATCAGAGTAAAATAGGCAACACTAGATACATAAGGGCCACCTCTAATCAGTCAATGATTTCACAGTACAGGATAATACACACAGTGATGTCACAGAACAGGGATAATACATGCAGTGATATCACAGTACAGGGATAATGCACACAGTGATGTCACCGTACACACATAATATACACAATGATGTCACAGTACAGGATAATACACACAGTGATGTCACAGAACAGGGATAATACATGCAGTGATATCACAGTACAGGGATAATGCACACAGTGATAGCACAGTACAGGGATAATACACACAGTGATGTCACCGTACACACATAATACACACAGTGATGTTACAGAACAGGAATACTACATGCAGTGATATCACAGTACAGGGATAATACACACAGTGATATCACAGTACAGGGATAATACACACAGTGATGTCACCGTACACACATAGTACACACAGTGATGTCACCGTACACACATAGTACACACAATGATGTCACAGTACAGGATAATACACACAGTGATGTTACAGTACAGAGATAATACACACAGTGATGTCACAGAACAGGGATAATAGACACAGTTATATCACAGTACAGGGATAATACACACAGTGATGTCACATTTATTGCAGTGTTTGCACCAGTGTTCTGTCTGATTTTGCCTAGAAAGAACATACAAATGTAATTATAAAGTGTCTGCACCAGTTTTGTGTCGCAGCGGCACTGTGTCCGGCAAGACAGAAAAAATGTGCACCTAAAGGTCTGTGTGAGTGCTTATTCGGACTGAGTGCCATAATTCTGTCCAACGTGCTCCACAATTCTGCTGCATGAACAAAGTGCACCCAAAAAAATGGTGCGCACTCCCAGAGCAGTGCAGGGGCCGCTAGATTCATGAAGAACGTGGACTACAATTCCTGAATCTGGGGCCCTCTGCACACTACACAGGCAAACTGCACATAGTACAGACTGCAGTGTTTTTGTGGGCACATGTGGTAAAGAGCCTATTTATAGGGTTGGTTTAGTCTTGTTGAAAAAGATATTAATCTGAAGTACTTCAGGGGCATTAACAAAGCAGAGCCCCTCCAAATTCCCAGTACTCACACCTGCACAGTAGGTCTTTCAGTTCAATTGCTCCATCAGTCCATTGCACATGTACAAAGTAAACCCAGAAAAAAATGGATCACAGATCTTCTTCTATGAGGCTTCCTGTATGTTGCACATGTGCAATGGACAGAAGTAGCCATCAGATTACAAGATCTACTGCACATGTGCAAAATGTTACACGAGAGACAACTAGTGCGCTGAAGCCGGAGCTTACACCCCCTAAAGCACTTCAGATGGTTTTGGGGGGGATACAGAACTGTGAGATGTCTGGCTAATGTACTGTAAGAGATACCAGACTGTTATCTTGGTGTGGAGGTTGAAATGAAATGAAATGACAGATTCTCCTGTCCAGTAAGAAAACACATCCCCAAATTTTTATTTCGGAGCCAGAAATATAAAAAGAAAACAGTTTACATGATTGTTTCTCTAAGTACACTAATGCAATGTGTTCATGTTCAGTTATATATACTAATAACAGCAGTTTATGGGGAAATCAATTGTGACTCTCAGATATGAACTTAAACTTATAAAAATAATCTATTGTAAAATAAGTACATTGTTTTCTTCACATGTTTTGTTTAGACACTTCTGAAGGTTTACAAAAGACACCAGATAAATAATGTACAACTAAAGGAAATCTACCATCAAAACCAGGTAAACCAGGGACACTTACTCATAGATTCAGGCACCGTGACTGTAGTAATATTCTTATGTTCACTAGCTGTTACATTGTCTCACCCGCAGCACTTCCCCTCTATCTGTCTAATGCAATGTAATCTCATTGCACCAGAGGAAGTTTCAGCCCATAGTAGGGGGGAGAGTGCTTCTTGCAGAGCATGTAACAGCCTGGGTAGCTGCAGCACAGCGTGGCTCTGGTAACAACCCCCAGAGCCCTTCAAGGTCATTAACATAATTTTCAAAGTTGATTTCAGAAGTAAGGAGGGCATGGATAAAAATATAAGAATATTACCCCAGTCACAATGCCTGGATCTATGAGTAAATGTCCCTGGTTGAGCATGCTGGATCGTGATGGTACATTTTGTTTAACCATTTTATAATGAAATTATACAATGTATACCAAAGAAAGAAAGAACATAAACTAAAGATAACAGGGCAAGGTCACATAACACATTGTTTTTTGTTGTTTCTATTTTCATGCCAAGCTTGAAAGATGGCTGATCATGAGGAACACAAGAGAATCAGCCTCATCAGGTGAAGACTTTGACTGCAAAACAATTACAGAGCCTGTGTCCATGGTTCACATATCAGAGTCAGCTTCTTCTGACCCTTCAGCTCCGTTTACTACATGTTGTGATCTCTGTTGTGCAGCAGATATTAAATTGCCAGCTCCACTGGGCAGAAGCCAAGATTTCTGGAAAATGATAAAAATGATTTTCTCTTCACAGCCAAGAAATGTATCTTGTTTGTCGTTAATATAATGATATTGATCTTACAATGAAAAACAAGATTTTTTTTTGTGGCAACCAGGACATATCAGAGTAAACTACAGGTTATACTATGGCTCAAGAGTTTTGCGGAAGCATCTCTGCACCTACTTAATAGAAGTGGGTGCATGATATGGCACTGCACAAACTAAATGGTATCATGACAGATTCTCAGATGGGTAGTTGTATGCCTCTAAATACAATGGGGCACATTTACTTACCCGGCCCATTCGCGATCCAGCGGCGCGTTCTCTGCACAGGATTCGGGTCCGGCTGGGATTTAAGATGGTAGTTCCTCCGCCGTCCACCAGGTGGCGCTGCAGCGCCGAAAATAATCTTAACGCCCCGGAATGCACCATCCCATAGAAGGTGAAGGTGAGCGCTCCCCAAGCGACACATTTTCGGTTTTTAAATGCGGCGGTTTTTCCGAATACGTCGGGTTTTCGTTCGGCCACGCCCCCCCGATTTCTGTCGCGCGCATGCGGCCACGATGCGCCACAATCCGATCGCGTGCGCCAAAAACCCGGGGCAATTCATGTACAAGCGGCGCAAATCGGAAATATTCGGGTAACACGTCGGGAAAACGCGAATCGGGCCCTTAGTAAATGACCCCCAATGTTCTTGATGTGAATTAGGCAGAGCTGCAATTCCAGACCCAGCCTTGGGACCACAGTGACTGTTCCTGGAAGAAAGAATAGTAGAACACCATGTGAATAAGGTCCATGTGAATACAAGAAACTGTAAAACACTTTGACGGTCATTTATTATAGCCTTTCAATCGGAAAACTGGAGGTGCTTTTTTTAATATTTCCCTTTCTGCGCCTCTTGTGTCTTAATTTATGAAGTGTTATAGCCAAAATATTGGTGTTTTCCGACATTGGTGGGTTTTTTTGGGCTCAAAATTGTGGTGCCACTTGTGAATGCAACAGTTTTCTGGTGCTTCTATTTTTCTGACTCGTATTGTGGTGCAATTGGTGGCCCTATAGCTTTCTATTGGGCATGTTCAAAGTGTGGTGCATGCACCATGAGGCACCATGAGGCACCGCACTGTGCATGTGCCAACTGCCCATACTAGAAAAGGCAGGACCCCATAGCTGCCTTCTGAATGGGGCCCTCTACCCCTTAAAAAAATATCCATTTTAGTATACTCACATATGTGAGTTACAATTACGCCCATTTAAATCCTTAAATACATACACATACAGATCTTCACTCATATACATTTATACAATCTTACACATATACACACATTTATACACAGATATATACACTTATACACACAGTATATACACATCCTATACACAGACACACAGCATATATACACACACGTAAGGACCCACATCTACTAAATGCCGTGCACCAGTTTTCTGTCAGACTTTGCCTGTTCTTTTTTAGTGCAAACTGCTCACACAGGTATTTCTAGAGAATGTGACACAATTGTGGTGAACCCGACTGGCTCACGCTGCACTATACCCGAAGCGACACAAAATTCTGCACTGAAATGGGTGTTCCAGTGCTCAGTTGGACCGTGCATCAAATTTATCAAGCTAAGTCCGACAGAAGTGTGTCGCACGGCCCATGTTAAAAAAAATTGTGCACTCTGTGGAGCAGTGCAGAGGGCGGCGGATTCATGAAGAATGGGCACCACAAATCATGAATCTGCCGCCCTCTGCATACTACAAATGCAAATTGTACATAGTGCAGTTTGTACTGTTTTTACTAAATGTGGGCCACGGATTGTACATCATAGATGGCATGAAGTAAAGATGAGAGATTACAGTCCTGTCATTCTGCTGTCACCTTCCCAACGTTTCTCTGAGCTGCCGACTGTGTGTACTGTTAGGAATGGCAATGTTATATAGATATAAGATTACATGGATACGACCTACAGCACATGACCTGTGGCATGCTCGGCTTTCTATGGCTGTGTGCATGAGCCCTTATGCTGTACAATGTGTAGCATAACATGTATATAATGGTGTACCATCTTCCATTCTTTAGTGTGTCAGGCTGGATGCCGGGGTCAAAATCTTTCAAAATATAGGGGCACATTTACTTACCCGGCCCATTCGCGATCCAGCGGCGCGTTCTCTGCACAGGATTCGGGTCCGGCTGGGATTTAAGATGGTAGTTCCTCCGCCGTCCACCAGGTGGCGCTGCAGCGCCGAAAATAATCTTAACGCCCCGGAATGCACCATCCCATAGAAGGTGAAGGTGAGCGCTCCCCAAGCGACACATTTTCGGTTTTTAAATGCGGCGGTTTTTCCGAATACGTCGGGTTTTCGTTCGGCCACGCCCCCCCGATTTCTGTCGCGCGCATGCGGCCACGATGCGCCACAATCCGATCGCGTGCGCCAAAAACCCGGGGCAATTCATGTACAAGCGGCGCAAATCGGAAATATTCGGGTAACACGTCGGGAAAACGCGAATCGGGCCCTTAGTAAATGACCCCCAATGTTCTTGATGTGAATTAGGCAGAGCTGCAATTCCAGACCCAGCCTTGGGACCACAGTGACTGTTCCTGGAAGAAAGAATAGTAGAACACCATGTGAATAAGGTCCATGTGAATACAAGAAACTGTAAAACACTTTGACGGTCATTTATTATAGCCTTTCAATCGGAAAACTGGAGGTGCTTTTTTTAATATTTCCCTTTCTGCGCCTCTTGTGTCTTAATTTATGAAGTGTTATAGCCAAAATATTGGTGTTTTCCGACATTGGTGGGTTTTTTTGGGCTCAAAATTGTGGTGCCACTTGTGAATGCAACAGTTTTCTGGTGCTTCTATTTTTCTGACTCGTATTGTGGTGCAATTGGTGGCCCTATAGCTTTCTATTGGGCATGTTCAAAGTGTGGTGCATGCACCATGAGGCACCATGAGGCACCGCACTGTGCATGTGCCAACTGCCCATACTAGAAAAGGCAGGACCCCATAGCTGCCTTCTGAATGGGGCCCTCTACCCCTTAAAAAAATATCCATTTTAGTATACTCACATATGTGAGTTACAATTACGCCCATTTAAATCCTTAAATACATACACATACAGATCTTCACTCATATACATTTATACAATCTTACACATATACACACATTTATACACAGATATATACACTTATACACACAGTATATACACATCCTATACACAGACACACAGCATATATACACACACGTAAGGACCCACATCTACTAAATGCCGTGCACCAGTTTTCTGTCAGACTTTGCCTGTTCTTTTTTAGTGCAAACTGCTCACACAGGTATTTCTAGAGAATGTGACACAATTGTGGTGAACCCGACTGGCTCACGCTGCACTATACCCGAAGCGACACAAAATTCTGCACTGAAATGGGTGTTCCAGTGCTCAGTTGGACCGTGCATCAAATTTATCAAGCTAAGTCCGACAGAAGTGTGTCGCACGGCCCATGTTAAAAAAAATTGTGCACTCTGTGGAGCAGTGCAGAGGGCGGCGGATTCATGAAGAATGGGCACCACAAATCATGAATCTGCCGCCCTCTGCATACTACAAATGCAAATTGTACATAGTGCAGTTTGTACTGTTTTTACTAAATGTGGGCCACGGATTGTACATCATAGATGGCATGAAGTAAAGATGAGAGATTACAGTCCTGTCATTCTGCTGTCACCTTCCCAACGTTTCTCTGAGCTGCCGACTGTGTGTACTGTTAGGAATGGCAATGTTATATAGATATAAGATTACATGGATACGACCTACAGCACATGACCTGTGGCATGCTCGGCTTTCTATGGCTGTGTGCATGAGCCCTTATGCTGTACAATGTGTAGCATAACATGTATATAATGGTGTACCATCTTCCATTCTTTAGTGTGTCAGGCTGGATGCCGGGGTCAAAATCTTTCAAAATATAGGGGCAGATTTACTTACCTGGTCCATTCGCGATCCAGCGGCGCGTTCTCTGCGGTGGATTCGGGTCCGGACGGGATTCATTAAGGCAGTTCCTCCGGCGCTGCTGTTGGCGCTGCTGTGCTGAAGTTCCCCGGAATGCACTCAAGTTCACCGGCCTATTCCTCTTGAAGGTAAATGCAAGCTCCGCGACACTTTTTTTTTTTTTAAATGCTCTAAAACATATATAAGCTTATTTACTAATTGATTTATATATTCACAATGTAGAAGTTTAAAAAATGTGTATGATGTATAAAACACAACAAGCACCTCCCCAAACCAAGGTTTTACCTCTTCAGGCTTCTTCCGAGGCATCATAGCATCTTCTGTGAGCCCCATAGCAACTGTTATGGCTGCTACCCCTGTTGTTATGTCCCTATGCATTATATTTGCATACCCTTTCATCTTTCTCTTTGATAAGTTCATAGTTCTGTAGCTCGTAAAAGTGGCTGTAACTTTTTGCCAAATGTAAGTAAAATCTCTTCAACAATGTATGCATTACATTCAACCGGCCCATTGTTTTTTGTTGTATTCTCATTACACTGATCAGCCATAACATTTATTATCTCATGAAATTGCATCTGTTAAGATGTAGTATGTTTAAGGTATAGATAGTCACTTCTTTTAGTTGATGACTTTGAAGCAGAAAAAATGGGCTAGTAAATGTATCTCAGTGACCTTGATAAGAACCAAATTGTGATGTATTTCTATGGGCTCGAGCACACAGCTGTGGATACCGTAACCCTGCATATGAGATAACTCAGCAGCCTCTTCTTCTGTCATCAACCTCACATGCCGAAGACTCATGGGCCACCATGTATCTGAAGTTTGAGGCCTACAAGTGAACACATTTGTGGGCATGTAGCCTTAAATTTTGTTTGCTGATATTTACATATAGAAATAATAGACAATCCAGATCCTGATTATTTTGTATAAGACCTCTATTGTATTGGTGCTAGCTGGAGTCTTATTTTTTGACCTTTTCTGCCCCTTCCATGCGATAGACTACATTACAATATGTGTGAGCTTTCCAGCCAATCAATAGATCACTTCCATTAGTATGATGCCCACTCTCAGCAGGCCCTACTTAGTTTCATGCTTTACAATATACATTGGTGTTTCTGTAAAGTTCTGCCGATTTTTCTTTCTATGGTCATTGGATTCTACACATTTTTTGCTGCAATCCAATTTTGCTTTCCCAAACATCTGCATTGTATAACTGTCCGCTGCTCGCTGGAGACTGATTATTGACTGAGAGTCTAATCACAAAGCAGCCACTTTTTATTTCTTTGTGCCTGTCCAACCAATAAAATCACAGCGGATGGTAGGACAAATCAGGAGCACAGAATAGCATGCTGTGAACATAACCAACTTCTTCACCGTTATTCTCAGCACAGCTCAGCAATACCAAGGAAACAGAGCATGTAGGAGCCGCATTTTAATTGCTGGGAGTGCGTCTAGAGCACCTTATTAACCCTCGATGACTATCTATCTGTAGGTCACTCTCTCCATAATGCCAGTTCACATCTTTATGGCCCAAACTACACAAGTTTTCTAAGCTTTTCTTTTCTTCAGGCTGTGTTCACACATACAAACACAATGGAGAAGGGGCCTGGCTCAATAGCATATGGTACAACAGAACAGGAGCAATGCAATTCCAATGCAATGTTGATGGGCTTCCCTGATGGCATGTGTGTTTCCACTGAAAAGCATGTAATGAGCAGGAAGGTGGACATGTATCTTATGTCCGGAAATGTGTGTCTAGTTTTTGGAATTTTTTAAAAATCGTAACTGTAAAGTAACATGACAAAAAAATTCCAACAATACCTATATCATGCTTCTGGATTCTTGATATCTTAAGATATAGGGCTAGTAGATATGAGACTATCTGTAATATCCTCAAAGCTTTTCCTGAAGTGGGCTGGTCTTCCTGGTTGTGACATCGCCTAAGGGTAATGAGGCCAGAGCATTGAAGGCATTCATGTGAGCGTGCATAAACCTAGCCAGAGTTCTTTTACGTGCTGCTGGGACTGATATTCTCCTGCACCCAGCAGCTACTGATCAGGAGTGTGCACATCTCCTAGTAGCCCCTCCCAACAGCATCCACCCACCTCTCCTTCTCTCCACAGTCTAGATACCAATTCTCATGGCAATCAACCAAAGATAGCTAGAGGGGCAAGTTAAAATCCCTTCTACCAGGCAAACAGTCGCAGATAGCGAATGAGTGTAAATTAGCTTGTTCTTTAAGGTTTGGGGCTTGCCTAATTTATCTTAGTAGTTGGGCTTTTGAGACTTTTGTCTGCACAAAAAAGTTGCACAAAAGTCTCAAATGTTTAAGCAACCCCTTGTCTACACCTGCTTTGGATTTGAGGTTATTCTTTTCCACACTTCCACATCTGGATTTTTATGACAAAACAAGTACAGCAGTGTAGGACTCTGCTGTAGAGAACTTTGCCAAACCAGTGTAAAAGTCACAAATTACGCTAGAAAGTCACAAAAAAGAGAGAATAAATGTTTGATAAGCCCCCCCCCCCCCCCCAAGTGTTTACCATTTATAATACCTGTAATTGTGGCAATGGACATTTTACTGTCCTAATCCCCCCCCCCCAACACCTAAATCATCTCCTAAAAATAACCCATATATATATATATATATATATATATATATATATATATATATACTACTCATTCTGGTTTACAAACAGTACATTGACCCCAGTGTGGTCCCCACAATTAGTGCCCTTCCACAATACATGGGACACGTATTTTAAATTAAATCCCCCTCATTGTGCCACCCACCTAATAATGTTCCCTAAATGTTGCCTAACAGAAAATAATGTTGCCTACCATCAGGGGCGCACCTGCCACGAGGCGAGTTGAGATTCTCGCCTCAGGCGGCTCGCTTTCTGCTACACTAGGGGGCGGCGGCGGGCTCCCGCCCGCAGGCATGTGTTCCGGCCGGTACATCTCCCCGACCCCCGCACATTCCGCCGCCTATCCCATCCACCCGCCCGCGGCCGGCACATGTACCTGCGCACGGGTCGACACTTCCCCCCCACAGCCCGCCCATCCATTCTACACGCACGCGGCCGGCACATGTACCTGCGCGCGGGTCGACACTTCCCCCCCACAGCCCGCCCATCCATCCTACACGCGCGGCCGACACATGTAC